>NC_058371.1:59344500-60608000 GCF_018350175.1 Felis catus | reverse complement strand
TTTGTTAAGAATTTTTGATTACTGATTCTAGTTTATTACTAGTAATTGGCCTGTTCAGAATTTCTTTTTCTTCCTTATTCAGTCTTGGAAGATTGCATGTTTCCAGGAATTTATGTATTTTTTCTAGGCTGTCAAATTTGTTGACCTAGATTGTTCATAGTTGTCTCTTTAATCCTTTGTATTTCTGTGGTTTCAGGTGTAACTTCTCCTCCTTAATTTATGATTTTAATGAGGTGCTTGGGTGGCTCAGTTGGTTAAGTATCTGACTTTGGCTCAGGTTATGATCTCATGGTTCAGCTGATAGCTGACAGCTCGGAGCCTGGAGCCTGCTTTGGATTCTGTGTCTCACTCTTCTTTCTGTCTCTCCCCTGCCCACAATGTGTTTCTCTCTCTCTCTCAAAAATAAACATTAAAAATTTTCAATTTATGATTTTATTTATTTTACACACCCCTTTTTTGTGTGATTAATCTGGCTAAAGGTGTATCAATTTTATCTTTTCTTAGATTCATATGCATTATTTTCTATTGTTTATTATCTCTTCTATCAATTTCTGCTCTAATCTCTATTATTTCCTTTCTTCTAGTAACTTTGGCCTTCATTTGCACTTCTCTTTCTACTTTCTTAGGTTTAAGGTTAGATTGAACACTTTGTTTTTTTGAGGTAGGCCTGTATCACTTTGAATGTCCCTCTCAGAAATGCTGTTTTGCTGTATCCCACAGATTATAGAACATTGTATTTCCATTTTAATGTATCTCAAAGTTTTGTTTTTGTTTTTCATTTCCACTTTTGTTTCTTTGTCAACCCATTGGTTATTTGGTGGCATTTGTTTTGCTTTCATGTATTTGTTTTTTTTTTGTCCTACTTTTTTTTGTAATTGATTTCTATTTTCATACCATTATGGTTGGAAAAAAATACCTGATATGATTTCCTCTTCTTAAATTTATTTATTTATTAAACTTTTTTCTTTTTTTTTTTTTCTTTATTTTTGAGACAGAGAGAGAGCATGAACAGGGGAGGGGCAGAGAGAGAGGGAGACACAGAATCGGAACCAGTCTCCAGGCTCTGAGCCATCAGCCCAGAGCCCCACGTGGGGCTCCAACCCACGGACCACAAGATCGTGACCTGAGCTGAAGTCGGACGCTTAACCGACTGAGCCACATAGGCGCCCCATCATCTTCTTAAATTTAATGGCATTTCTTTGTTTGGTCTAAAATATGATCTATTCTGAAGAATGTTCCAAGTGTGCTTAAAATACATGGTGTTGATTTTTGACTTAGGCCCCAAACCTAAAAAAATATTGTAGATGTTAAGTATACCCCCATGCTTCAGAAATCATGCCGAAAACTCCAGATACCTTCTCTAGGGATTTTAAAAATATAGCACTCCATTGCTATAATGCTCACTTCACCACTCTGAAAGAGTCAATAGAAAAAGAAAGCTGAAAATGTGAGAATTCAAAGGAGTCCTGGCAGAGATTGGGAGTATTAGTGTAATCTTTCCCTTCCATCATTCATGGAGTTGTTCTTCCATTGACACACATGAGAGAAATCCCTTGGTTTAGTGGTGCCCAGTAGATTGAAAGTTGAACATCCTTTCTGGCAGGTGGACATTTAGTGGTAGGCTGAAGCATCTCTGCCCACTAGGTGTGGCCTGTGAAATGAAATATAATGATGATCCTTGAAGAACTTGAAAAAAATTCTGGGAATTTTTGGGGGTATATGAACATAGAGAATGATGCTGGTTTCTCACTTTGAGAATTTTTAAAGGAGGAGTCTAGCTGGAACAATCTGGATGGAGAGTGATAAGATTAATAATGTTGCAGTCTACACCAGTACTTTGCCCCATGTTAACATGTGTTAGCTTCCCAAGGAATACATAGACTCTAAAGGGACAAATCAGTCTGAGTCATTTCAAAACTTGCCCACTAAGGTCAGGCATCCTCATAATAACAAGTGGAGTGTAAATCTAGGGAAAATCTGAGCTCACTGAGGTTATCATTCAAAATTTGTTGTGTATAAATGATGCAGGACTTCAGAAGGACACTTAGATGTATTCTATACAACTTGATGAAATCACGGATGATGGTTAGCACTTTTAACAATAAAGCATTTTATATAGTTAATACACTTAATAGTATGGAATAAACATAGCTTTTACATGCATTTGGAGACCAAAAACTATCAGTTTATGTTTACATCCTGCCTACTGTCTTTATTTCTTTATTGCTCATTGCTGACGTAAGGAAAGAGTAACTTGTACCTTGAAACTTTGCTGGCTTTATTAGCTTTAGGAGCTTTCTTGTGGATTTGGGAGAATTTTCTATATATAGGATCTTGTCATCTGCAAATAGATATGGACTGGCTTCTTCTTTTCCAATGTGAATAAACGCAGCTATAAATTACAATGCAATGTTGAATAGCAGTAAGTGAAAGCAGTAATCATTTACTGGTTTCAGATATCAGGGAGAAATTTTTCATTCTTTCATGTAAGTATGATGTTAACTGTAGATTATTTTTTTATCAATACCTTTTATCATCTTGACGAAACTTTTTTCTAGTTCTAATTTTCTGAGAGCTTGTGCAATGAAAGGATGTTGGGTTTTGTCAAATGATTTTTCTACTTCCATTGGCACGATCTCGTTTTTCCCTTTTTGTTCCTATTAATGCGATATATTACATTGATCAGATTTATTATATTAAATCACCCTGTATTTTGGGGATAAATCCCACTTAGTCCTGGGGAACAATCCCTTTAATATGTTCTTGGATTTGATCATATTTTGTTGAGGATTTTTCATCTATATAAGGAATATTGGTGTGTAATTTTCTTTTTTTTAATTCTTTTAAATGTTTATTTATTACTGAGAGACAGAGAGACACAGAGCATGAGCAAGGGAGGGGTAGGGAGAAGGGGAGACACAGAATCTGAAGTAGGCTCCAGGCTCTGAGCTGTCAGCACAGAGCCTGACGCGGGGCTCGAACTCACAGACTGTGAGATCATGACCTGAGCCAAAGTCGGTCGCCCAACACAGATGCCCCTGGTCTGTAATTTTCTTGTAGTTTTCTCTATTTTTGGTATCAGGATAATGCTAAACTCATAAAAATATTAAAAAGTGTTTCCTCTTCTTCAAGTTTCTGAAAGAGTTTTAGAAGGACTGGTGTTAATTCTTCTTTAAATGTTTGGTATAACTCACCAATAAAACAACCTTTTGTTATTTCAAAAATGATATTTCCTTTTTGAAAAGTTTTTGATTACTGATTCAGTCTTTTTATTTCTTATAGGCCTGTTGAGATTTTCTATTTCATTTTGAGTCAGGTTAAGTAATTTGTATGTTTCAAAGAATTTTTCCACTTCTGGGTTATCTAACTTGACATACAATTGTTCATATTATTATAATGCTATTTACCTTCATAAAGTTGGTGGTAATATCTCTATTTTCATTTCTGACTTCAGTTATCTGCAACTTCTTTATTTGATCATTGTCAAGGTAGCTAAAGTTATCAATTTGTTGATCTTTTCAAATGACCAACTTTTGGTCTCATTGATTATCTATATTTGTCTATTGTCTATTTTGTTTATCCCCAATTTATTTGGGGATTTGTTTATTCCAATTTATTATTTTCTTCCTTCTGCTAGTTTTTTTAATGTTTATTTACTTTGAAGAGAGAGAGAGAGAGAGAGAGAGAGAGAGAGAGAGAGAGAGAGAGAGAGGCAGAGCATGAGCAGGGGAGGGACAGAGAGAGAGGGAGACGCAGAATCTCAAGTAGGCTCCAGGCTCTGAGCGGTCAGCACAGAGTCTGACACAGGGCTCGAACTCATGAACCACAAGATCATGATCTAAGCAGTAATCAAGAGCTGGACACTTAACTGACTGAGTCACCTAGGTGCCCCTATACTTTTAAGTTTCAGAACTTCTTTCTGGCTCCTATTTATAATTTTTACCTATTTTTTGATATTCTCATTTCCTTCACACATATTTTCCTGTAGTTCTTTGAGCATTTTCAAGACAGTTATTTTAAATCCTTTTCCATTAAATCTGATGTCTGAGCTTCCTCAGGTATGTTGTCTGTCAACTTACTTTATTCCTTTGAATAAGTCATGCTTTCCTATTTCCTTGTATGCCTTGTGTTGTTGTTGCTGTTTGCTGTTGCTAAAAAAAAATTCATTTGAATCTTATAATGTGGTAACTCTGAACCTCAGAGTATTCCCCTTCCACAAGATTTTCTGTTTATTACAGTGTTGTAAGGTTTTTCTCCTGGTAACTAGCCTAAAGTGAAAACTTATAGTCTTCTCAGATCTTTTCTAAGCCTGGTTCTCCCCTTGAGAATATGGCTTTCTAAATATCCCTGTACACCCTGCTTTTGAGTGTTAAAAAAACAAAAAACAAAAAACAAAATGAATGGGCTCCTTCAAGTCTCCTGGAGGCCTCTTCAGCTAGTAAGGTAATAAAGTTGAGACTCTGTACCTATATCTTGTCAATAAGAGGCAGCTATCAGCAATCAGAACTCATAAGCCCAATATTTGGAGGACAAAATCCCTAATTGCCCACACTGGCTTCAAAAAGCCATTCCAGAAGACAGGTTTTCATCTCCACAGCTGCCTGTTACAGAGATCGGGGATGTTGGATGAATAGCCGCTATCATATTAAAGACACAAATCCACCAACAGTCACTGTAATTTACCAGCCAAGCTTTCCTCTGGAAACTGTAAGTATTCAAACAGAGCTCAGTGTTTTAGAATAGTCACTTCAACCATTTTGTGCCATACAATTGTTTTCGAGGTGGAGAAAGAGATTCCTGGCACTTCCGTCTCCACCATTTTTTAAGTAAACTCTAGCCCAACATGGAGCTCCAACTCATGACTCCAATATGGAGTGCTGCATCCATACTGACTGAACCAGCCAGGCATCCTCCACCAATTTTTTTTTTTCATGTCACTCTGGTGACCTGATATTTTGTCATATAGTTATACAATAATATTTTAACTATTCAGTAAGTGATCAATATTAGGTTATTTCCTGGTTTTGTATAATATTAAAAGTAATGTTACTTTTCCATTTACTCTCAATTTTTTTAATGTTTATTTTGAGATAGAGCGCACACACACACACACACACACACACACACACACACACGAGTGAGTGAGGGGCAGAAAGAGAGGAGGGAGAGAATCCCAAACAGACTCCGAGCTGTCAGTGCAAAGCCTGATGCAGGGCTTGACCTCATAAACCGTGAGATCATGACCTGAGTTGAAATCAAGAGTCAGATGCTTTACCTACTGAGCCAACTAGGTGCCCCATTTACTCTCAATTTTTCAAAATATCTATTACCATCACCTCAACATCTTCTGTGTAATAGGAGATGGTGTAATATGTGTTTGTATTTTAGAGCTAGTGCATAGTAACTGAATGACATCATCAATAAAGTATAGGGAGGAAAAAACCAAATTATGACTGCAAAAATTTTTCAACACAGGATAGCAAGACAAATTCATTTGTTTCTTTGGATTCATTTATATAATATCGGAATTTTTTTTTTACTTCATTTAGGATTTTGTACAGATAATGTGTCATTGGTCATTTGAATATAAAAAAATGTTCTTTACAGACTGGAGGAAAACAACTAAATTTATAAAATGTACTAGAATGCTATTGTCCCTTAATTTTACATATAATGTAACCAACTTGGGAAAATTTAATGATTTTCCTAGATTGCTAGAACAAATGAGTAGTAAAATATATTAAAGACATATTGCTAGAACACTCTGAATTTCATAGATAAAATACACTGAGACCATAAAAGAACACACATCATGAATCCAGGTGGTGTTTCTACCAATTCATCTTAAGAAGCACAAAGAATATTGGAAAAATATAGTTACATTTATTTAGTTATTATAATTACATAATTTGTCATTTTTTATATTAAATTTAGTGTCATGAAACATGCTATGATAAAAAGGTGCTGCCAAATATAAATGTTTGCATATTTTTTTCCTAAGGAAAGTTTATTTTCAATAGATACTAAATATTTATAAACATTAAGCCAAATGTAATTTTAAACTGTGATGGTTTGCTGTAACACATTTTTGCCTCCTGGGATTTTACAACATTAAGAGTTTGCATTTTTCTACAAGGATATTTTTGAAATCTCTAAAGGACCATATGTAGTATGATCCAGAGGTTGCCATGGTAATAAGGTATTCAAAATAACAAAAACAATAACAAGTTATCTATAATGTATTCACAAGCCTTGCATAATTATAAACACATTTTATTTCCATGTTTTGAGTAATTTGGACAACATTTCCTCCTAAAATTAGTTCAACTTTTTATCCTAAGTTATTTTTGTTATTAACATACTAAAATTGAGTCTTTGGCTAACTGCTCTTTCTGATAATTTTTTTTGCAGTTAATTCTATACAAGAAAAAAAGTTATATTCCAGGGATGAGGGTGTGGGAAGGACAGACGATAATTTCTATAGGATCTGAATGTAAGCAAAAGTAAAAGAAAGCATTATTTGTAGTTGTATTTTGTTCATTTTTTTTACATATATATTACACCTGCACATGAACTTAAATACCCTTAAAACTCTTTCTAATATTAGAAACTCCAAAATAGATAAATTCTTCAGAAAACATGTTTTGGTATAGTAACAGACACTCATTTCTAGGTAAGGGCATTAACAATAATAACATGCCTGGCTTTCAATTCTTAAGGTGTCTTAATCCGGCCCCTTAATATACTTTGAGCTGTCTGAAAATAGCTAGTAGAGCATGTATATTTGTATTTTATATATATTAATAGTAACATATTTCAAATTATATAATGTTTATTCTATAAAAGGATAGCATAAAAAATGGTCATGAGAATTATTTAGGGAAACCGGTGACTAATCGATCATTATAATGAAATTCATGAGCCAACTAGTAAAATGTTACGCTGTTGGTATAACTGTAAATACTCCAGTTAGAGGACTTGAATCCTGCCATGAGTCACCAAAATGGAGATTAAAGAGCTCTCACTCATTTTTTAGATCACAGTTCCTTCACAGATCAGAGTTTATTTCAGGGTACCCTTAATTCAAGGGTAAGCCATGTCCCTCAGAGGAAAAAACCTACCTTGCTTTTACAAGTATATACGTGGGGATAGCCTTCTGGCTCAAATTCACTTGTAGAAATGTTCTAGAGTGACAATCTTTTTGGGAAAAAATACTTCAAAATATAAATGATTAATAGATACTAGATCGGAATTAGTCCAGCTTGAATTTCAGGGATACTGCAATATTTACAACATTGTTTTGAAAGTTTTTAGGTATGAATTAACATGCCTTAGTTTAAAATGTAGTTATCACCTAATAGTCTAAATATCTATTCAAATAATATCATTCCATTTTTATTTTATACTTTTTAAAGTTTATTTATTTACTTTGACAGAATAAGAGAGCAAGAGACTGGGGAAGGGGCAGAGAGAGAGGGAGAGAGAGAATCCCAAGCAGACTCTGCACTTAGAACGCAGAGCCTGATGCAGGGCTCGATCTCACAAACAGTGAGGTTATGACCCCAGCAGAAACCAAGAGTTGGATGCTTAACTGATCAAACCATCCAGGTATCACTCCATTTTTATTTTTAAAATGAGGGGCGCCTGCGTGGCGCAGTCGGTTAAGCGTCCGACTTCAGCCAGGTCACGATCTCGCGGTCCGTGAGTTCGAGCCCCACGTCGGGTTCTGGGCTGATGGCTCACAGCCTGGAGCCTGTTTCCGATTCTGTGTCTCCCTCTCTCTGCCCCTCCCCCGTTCATGCTCTCTCTCTGTCCCCCCAAAAAATAAATAAACGTTGAAAAAAAATTTAAAATGAACGCATATATAGCAGTATGGTCTGCAAGTTGGATCAGCTTATTAGTTCTGTCAAAATACAACTTTCAGAAAAACTAAACACAGAGCTTCTGGATTCTGGCTAGAGAGAGCCTTTTGACCACTCTGACAACAACAAAATTTTTAAAAAAAAAAGGTAATTCTAAAAATCATAACTTTTTGTGAACACATCAGAGAGCCGATATTTCAGGTAAGAATCTGAAATCTAATTTCAGTGTCTCAGAACTAAGAGTTGGTCCCACCAATTTTATTTTACTTCCCACTCCAATGTTATAAACACACTTGGGCAAGACAAAATAGAGCTTGTTCCTGAGCATCTGAGATCTGCTCTCCATCCCTTTACATGTTGACAGTTCAACTTACAGACTGCCCACAATTTTCTAGGTCATATGAATAAAAAAACCACTCTCAAGTGCTTAAAAACAACCCTTAAGTGCTTTGACTTACAATTTTGTTTTCTTTAGTTTTTCTTTCAGAAATACTCTACAGTTAGTTATTATTATGCATTTTTCCATGTTTTTAAATCCTATTCAGCAAATACTGCTTGCATATATCACTCTCTTGCACCAAAACCCCACAGACTAGGAGAGGTGAAGACATATTTTGGTCAGTAATGTCCCAAATTGAAACATAATGTACAGCTACCATGTATAATGTGATGCCAGACTCAGCAACTGACTTTTTTATTTTCTTTAGTTGCATTGTGCAGAAAAATCCTTATTAATAAAGAGTTGCAAATACGAATAGTTTCTCTCCCTCTCCGTTTAATGTTCTACCCCTTAATCTATGACTCTATCTCCCTGTCTTTATATATCTTGTTTTTGTCCTTTCCAATTCTCTATGAAATTTCAAAAATAATTTCAGTTGACTTAAAGTTTGATAAAAAATATAGTAAGCCTCTGGGGCCCTGGGTGGCTCAGTCAGTTAAGCGTCTGACTTCAGCTCAGGTCATGATCTCATGTTTCATGGATTTGGCCCCGAGCTGGGCTCTGTGCTGACAGCTCAGAGCCTGGATCCTGCTTCAGATTCTGTGTCTCCCTCTCTCTCTGCCCTCCCCTGCTCACACTGTGTCTCTCTCTCTCTCTCAAAATGAATAAGCATTAAAAAAATTTTTTTAAATATAGTAAGCTTTATTTCTTTTCTGAAAATTATACTCCACTTTATTTTTTCAAATCTTGACTCTTCTAGACATAATATGGTAAAACTTATTTCTCTCCTCCTTTCTAAACTTTTATTATTAAAGTATATTTAAAATACAATATTATATTAGTTTCAGATTACAACATACTGATTTGACAATTCTATACATTACTCATGATCACAAGAATAAATGTAACTGTTACCATAATATCTTATAATATTTTGACTATGTTTCCTATGCTGTACTTTTCATCTACATGACTTATTTTGTTTTTTGTTTTTTTTTTATTTTTTTTAACGTTTATTTATTTTTGAGACAGAGACAGAGAACGAGGGAGGGTCAGAGAGAGGGAGACACAGAATCTGAAACAGGCTCCAGGCTCTGAGCTGTCAGCACAGAGCCCGACGCGGGGCTCGAACTCCCGGACAGCGAGATCATGACCTGAGCCGAAGTCGGCCGCTCAATGGACTGGGCCACCCAGGCGCCCCTACATGACTTATTTTGTAATTGGAAGCTTGTACCTCTTAATCTCCTTCAGCTATTTCACCCATCTCATGCTCCCTCCCATGTGGCAATCACCAGTTCTCTATAGTTATGAGTCTGTGTCTGTTGTTTTGTTTTGTTTTCAGTTCCATATACAAGTGAAATCAGATGGTATTTGTCTTTCTCTGTCTGATTTGTTTCACTTAGCATAATACCTTGTAGATCCATTCATGTTGTTGAAAATGGCATGATCTCATTCTTTAATGTGACTAGGTAATATTCCATGTGTATACATACTACCCCTTCTTTATCCGTTCATCTATAGATGGACATTTGGGTTGCTTCCATTATTTGCCTATTGTAAATTATACTGCAGTAAACATAGGGGTGGATAGTCTTTCCAAATTAGTGTTTTCATTTTCTTTGGGTACATACCTATTAGCGAAATAAGTGCATTATATGATATTTCTATTTTTATTTTTTTTGGAAAACTTCCATACTGCTTTCCACAGTAGCTACACCAATTTACATTCCCATCAACAATGCATAAGTGTTCCCTTTTCTCCACATCCTTGCTGACACTTGCTTTTTTTTTTTTTTGTTCTATTGGTATTAGCCATTCTGATTGGTATAAGGTGATATCCTATTAAAGTTTTGATTTACATTTCCTTGATGATTAGTGATGCTGAGCATCTTTCCATGTGTCTGTTGGATGTATGTATGTCTTATTTGTAGAAATGGCTATTCAGGCCCTGTACCAATTTTTACTCAGGTTATTCGTATTTTGGTGTTTGTGAGTTATTTATATATCTCGGGTATTAACCCCTTATCAAATATATCATTTGCAGAAAACTCTGTCCAGTAGGTTGCCTTTCCATTTAATTGATGGTTTCCTTTGTTGTGCAAAAGATTTTTATTTTGGCATAGTCCCGATAGTTTATTTTTCCTTTGTTTTTCTGCCCTGAAAAGACATATCCTAAATATGTTGCTAAGGTTGATGATGTCCAAGGAATTACTGCATAGGTTTTCTTTTGGGACTTTTATGGTTTTGGGTCTCATGGTTGTGTCTTGAATCCACCTGAGTTTATTTTTGTGTATGGTGTAAGAAAGTGGTCCAGTTTTATTCTTTTGCACATAGCTGTCAGGTTTTCCCCAATACCATTTACTGAAGAAACAGTATTTTCCTTGCTGTATATCCTTGCATCTTTGTCACAGATTATTTGAACATAAAAACATAGGTTTATTTCTGGGCTTTTTTTTTTTTTGAGAGAGGGAGCAAGTGCCACTTGACAGGGGGAGAAGCAGAGTGAGAGAGAGACTTTTGGGCTCCACACTCAGCACAGAGCCTGACATGGGGCTTGATTCCACTACCTTGGGATCATGACCAGAGCTGAAATTAAGAGTTGACGCTCAACCGAGGTGAACTACCAAGGTGCCCCCTGGGCTCACTATTCTGATCCTTTCATCTGTGTATCTCTGTCAGTTCTAGACTATTTTGATTACTATAACTTTGTATCCAGAAATCTGGGATTTTGATACCTCCAGTTTTGTTCTTCTTTTTCAAGATTACTTTGGCTATTCAGGATCTTTTGTGTTTCTATATAAAATTCTTTTTTAATTATCTGTTCTAGTTTTATGGAAAATATTTTTGGTGGTTTGATAGAGATTACATTGAATCTGCAAATTACTGTTAGTAGTATGAATATTTTTTAACATTTATTTCTTTATTTTGATAGAGAGAGAAAAAGGAGGTGAGGAGGGGCTGAGAAAGAGGGAGAGAGAGAATCCCAAGTAGGCTCCACACTGTCAGCACAGAGACAGATGTAGGTCTTGATCCCACAAAATCATTACCTGAGTCAGAATCAAAAGTCAGACACTTAACTGAGCCACCCAGGCACCCCAGGTAGTATGAATATTTTAACAATATTATTTCTTCCAATCTATAAGCACATATCTTTTCTATTTGTGTAATCTTTCATTTCTTTCATCAGTGTCTTATAGTTTTCAGAGTAGAGGTCTTTCATTTACTTGGTTATGTTTATTCCTAGATATTTTATTATTTTTGATACAATTGTAAAGGGGATTGTCTCCATAATTTCTCTTTCTTCTACTTTATTGTTAGTATATAGAAATAGAGCAGATTTCTGTGTATTAATTTTGTATCTTGCAACTTTACAATATTTATTCTAATAGCTTTTTGGTGGATTCTTTAGAGTGTTTTTTAAATATATAGTATTATGTCATCTGCAAATAGTGACAGTTTTACTTATTTCTTACCAATTTGAATGTCTTTTATTTCTTTTTCTTATTTGATTGCTGTGGTTAGAACTTTCCAGTACTATGAATAAAAGTAGTGATGGAACATAATCTTTCTCTTGTTCCGGATGATGAATGGACAGTATATTTTGTCAAGTGCTTTTTCTTCATCAAGATGGTCGTTTATGGATCTTACTTTTCCTCTTGTTAATGTGATATATCACTTTGATTTATTTGCAAATATTGAGCCATAATTGCATCCCTAGAAAAAATTTTAAACTTGATTGTGGCAAATGATTCATTCAATGTATTGTTGGATTTAATTTGCTAATATTTTGTTGAGGATTTTTGCATCTATGTGCATCAAAAACGTTGGCCTGTAGTTTTTTGTTTGTTTGTTTTTAATAGTGTCTTGTCTGGTTTTGGTATCAGGGTAATACTGGTCTCACAGAACAAACTTGGTAGCTTTCCTTACTCTTCTGTTTTGTTTTGGTTTTGGTTTTTGTTTTTAATAATTTGAGAAGAATAAATATTTAATCTTTAAACATTAGTGGAGTTGTATGGAAACCAATTTGACAATAAATGTCATATTTAAAAAAAAGATTAGTGGAATTCTTCTTTTTAGTAGAATTCATGTGTGAAGTCACCTGGGCTTTTGTTCATTGAGAGTTGTTGTTAACATTATTATTATTATTATTATTATTATTATTATTATTTATTTGATTCACTTTTGTTATTATTAGTCTGTTCAAGTTTTCTATTTCTTTCAGATTCTGTTTTAAAGATTGTATTTCTAGGAATATATCCATTTCTTTTAGGTTGTCTGATTTGCTGACATAATTTTTTATAGTATTCTCTTATAATTCTTTGTTTTTCTGTGGTGGGGTTTTTATTTCTCCACTTGCATTTCTAATTTTAGCCATTTATTTTTTTCACTGAGTCTAAAGGTTCATATGTCTTGTTCATCTTTTTAAAGAACCAGCTTTTAGTTTCAATGAACTTTCTTTCCTTCTTTCTTGTTTCTTCCTTCCTTCCTTCCTCCCTCCCTCCCTCCCTCCCTCCCTCCCTCCCTCCCTGTCTCCGTTCCTTCCTTTCTTGTCTCTATTTTATTTCTCCTCTGATCTTTATTATTACCTCTGTTGTCCTAGTTTTGGGTTTTTTCTTTTTTTTCTGGTTCCTTTAGGTATATGGTTAAATTGTTTGAGATTTTTCTTCTTGAGTTAGGCCTGTGTTCCTATAAACTTCTTAGAACTACTGTTGATGTGTTCCAGTGATATTTGACCATTGTGTTTCTATTTTCATTTGTCTTCATATTTTTTTTTAATTTCCTCCTGGATTTCTTTGTTGATTCGTTGGTTTTATAGTAGCAAGTATAGGTTCCATGCATTTATATTTTTTACATTTTTCCCCTTGTAATTGATTTCTACTTTCAGGTCTTTGTGTTCAGAAAAGATACTTAATGTAATTTTAACTCTCTTAAATTTACTGAGAATTTTTTGTGGCCTAACATGTGATGTCTCCTGGAAAATATTCCATGTGCACTTGAAAAGAATATGTATTCTACTGTTAATAACATACTTAACAAATATATAGAAGACATTCTATTTAGTCTAATACGTCATTCAAAGCCACTGCTCTCTTACTGATTTTCTGTCTGTTGATGTGTTGATGCAAACTGAGTGTTAAATTTCCCTACTATTGTATTACTGCCAATATCTCCATTTTTATCTGTTAATATTTGCTTTAGGTATTTGAATGCTTCTATGTTAAATGCATAAGCGTTTACAGTTGTCATACCTTCTTGTTAGATTGATCCCTTTTGTCATTAGATACTGCCCTCTTTTTTCTTCTTCTTCTTGCTGCAGTCTTTGTTTTAAAATCTACTTTGTCTGATGTAAACTCTGGCTGTTTTGTTTTTGCTTTCATTTGCATAGAATATCTTTTCCCGCTCTTTCACTTTTAGTCTGTATGTACCTTTAGGTCTGAAGTGAGTCTCCTGTAAGAAGCATACTGATGGGTCTATTTGTGAAATCCATTCAGTCACTCTAGGTTTTTTGTTCTAAGCATTTATTCCTTTTATATTTACTTTTTTTTAAAATTTATTTATTTATTTTCAGAGAGAGAGAGCACATGATTGAGCAGAAGAGGGGCAGAGAGAGAGGTGAGAGGGGACCCCAAGCAGGCTCCATGCTATCAGCCCAGAGCCTGACACGTGGCTCAACTCATGAACTGTGATATCATGGCCTGAGCCAAAATCAAAAGTCAAATGCTTACCCAACTGAGCTACCCAGGAGCCCCTATTCCCTTTAGATTTAAAGTAATGTTGGTGGGCATGTTCTTGCCAGTATTGTTTTTTTATTGTTTTCTAGTTATTTTTGTAGATTTTTGTTCCTTCCTTCTTTTGTAGTTTGATGACTTTCTTTAGTGTTAGGATTAGATTCTTTTCTCCTTATTTTTTGTGTACCTATTATAGGTTTTTGATTTCTGGTTACCTTAGGGTTCATTGCATAATGGCCTATATGCATAGCAATCTGTATTTAGTTGATGTTTTTAATATTTATTTACTTTTGAGAGAGAGAAACAGAGCATGAGCCAGGGACGGGCAGAGAGAGAGGGAGACAAAGAATCTGAAGCAGGCTTTAGGCTCTGAGTTGTCAGTACAGAGCCGGAAGTGGAGCTCGAATTTACAACCCATGAGATCATGACCTGAGCCAAAGTTGGACGCTTCACCGACTGAGACACCCATGTGCCCCAAGAGGGAATACTTTTTTAAAAAAGTTATAATCTACGTTTCAGTGAACTTTTATTTAATAAATACGTATTTTTCCTTAACAATTACTTTAAGCTTCTTTAAAAATTTTACCTTTATTTCAAAATACCAAAGACATATAAATTTTATAATTACATGAATCCTACTCTCAGGAAAATTAATTGTCCAAAATGAACATGATGCTTTTCAATGGCTCATACTAAAATTAATGACATCCCCAAGACTGTAATATAGGTCATTCCCAACTTCACTCCCCCTCACAAGAACAAGAACTATTCATGAACAAGTCATCACTGTTAAAATCCTAGAACAAGGTGAAGTTGAAGCAGTCCCCTTACACCACAGAGACTGAGATGGACGGCCTTAAAAATAGCAGTAGCTGCAGTATAACAGCCCCTCTCCCAGACCAGAATAATATCACATGAAGAGGTCTCAGTGGGGAAAGAAAGCCCAATGTGACATCCCGCTTCCCCAGCATCGTGAGCCACTTCTCAGCTGGTCCAATGTGGCCTCACATTTTGGGGATCCTGGGAGAATCTGCAGGGCTTGCTCACTAGAAATTAGATTATGTCAGAGGAGGAAGAGGGGCTTGTAGCAACCAGCTCTCAGATCTTTGCAGACATAGTTCGTACCTGCAGTATCCAAATAAAATTCTCAAAGAAAGGTTTTGCTCAATGGCAAAGCCAGGACAACACAGTCTGACCAAAGAATTAACATTATACAGGTCTGCCTAATTTGGGAAATCAAACAAAGATTCTTGTTGATCCTGAAACATTAGTCTGCCCCTCTGCTGAGGAAGGGAGCTGTGTCATACCCTCACCCATTGCTGAGTGTGGATCTCAGTCCAAACCAACCAGGAAATTGGACTGAAAAGTTTCTTTGCCTAGCGGCTTGCCAGGGCACATGAGGCAATGTGTAGCCCACCAAATTGCCCTCTTTTTAGTGGCACTTGAACAGAGAGATTAGCCTGTGAATTTCCCTATCTGCAAAGTGAAACTGGTAAGCCTGCCTAGCCAAGAATTCAGAGCATAGTCTTGCCTAGTTCAGGTCCCCAAATAAGCCATGCAGGCTTTGGGGCCCATTCTGCTGTCCCTTCAGGACAGAGAAGTTAATTCATGGCCCTGTCTACTGCTGAATACAGTGCCCAGTCCTGATCATCTAGAAAGCTTGACTGGAAAATCCTAGGCAACTGTGGAGCCCATTCTGTAGCCATGCTTGGGCAGAGAGCCAAGCCATTAGTCCCATCCATCTGTTCACATCCAGTGGCACTCTGCCACTAACCTCACAGTTTGGGCAGTGGTCATACCCCAAATAGAGCCATCTGCCCAAGGACAATACCAGCTAAGATGTCAAGAACTCCAAGATGAGCAGACTAGTGAAGAACCATCTCTGCCAAAGTAAATTGGTAAAGTTTGGAAGAGGAGACCACTTCCTCAAATACACTGATACCAATTTAAGGAATCAAAGATCATGAAAAATCAGATAAACATAACACCACCAAAGGAAACTAATAAATATCCAAGAGTTGAACCTAAATAAATAGATTTATGAACTGTCAAATAATTTAGAATAATCCTCTTAAAAAGATGTTTAGCCAATATAAGAACACACAGACAAAACAAATTAATCATTCATGAACAAAATGAGTTCAACAAAGAAACAGAAAACATAAAAAAAAAAAAAACAGAAGTCCGAGATACAGTCCAAAAATACATTGACTTAAATAAAGAATTTAATAGGGAGCTTCAACACTACGTTCAAACATACAGAAGAATCAGAAACCGAGAAGAGAGGATTTTTAAGATTATTCAGAGGAGCAAATAGAGAGAAAAAGAGTAAAGAATGCTTGTGGGACTTATATAACATAAAAGAAAAAAACAAACAAACAAAACTCTGCATTAAGGAAATCCAAGAAGGAGAAGAGGAAGAAAGCATATTTAAAACAATAATGGCTGAAAACTTCCCAAACCTGGGAAGAGAAATGGACATCCAGATCCATGAGGCCCAAATGCCCCACATAAGTTTAATATGAACAGGAAGCATGAGGATACATTATAAAGCATCAAAAGAAAAATGACAAGTCACATAAAAGGAACCCCAATAAGTTTATCAACAGAAATCTCAACAGAAGCATTTCAGGCCATGAAAGAATGGGATGATATACTCAAATATCGAAAGAAAAAGAAATTGACAGTCAAGAACAGAAATGAAGGAGAAATAACTTTACGGCAGGAACAAAAAAAAAAAAGCTGGGAGAGTTCATTACCACTAGACCTGCCTTAGAAGAAATAAATGTAAATGATGTTCTTTCAGTGGACATTAAAAGATACTAATTAACATTGTAAAAACATATGAAGGTAATATAAAACACACTCGTAGTGGCAAATATCTAGCCAAAGTCAAATTATCTAATATGATAATGGTAATGTATAATTCACATGCAACTCTAATTTAAAAGTTTAAAAATGTCTTAAAATAACCATAATAATCTGTTATTGGATGGGCATTAAAAATATGTAAAATGCAACATCAATTACCTAAAACGAGAAGAGGAGGAGAAATAAAAGTATAAAGTTTAGGAATGTTATCAAAGTTAATTTGTTGGTTTAAAAAAAGTGCAATTTTTAAATATTTTATTTAAGCCTCATGGTAATCACAAGGAAAAACCTGAAGTAGTTACACAAAAGATCATGATGAAGAATTCAAAGACTATGGGTGGAAAAACCATTGAATCACAAAAGAAGTCAGCAGGATAAGAAACAAGGAACAATGGATGTACAAAATAGGTTAGAAAACAATTAACAAAATGGAAATAGTAAGCCCTCGTCTATCAACAATTACTTAATTTCAATGGATTTAATTATCCAACCAAAAGACAGAATGTCTGACTATATGTGTGTGTGTGTATGTATATGTGTGTATATATATATATATATATATATATATATATATATATAATCCAATGATATGCAGCCTATAAGAATCTCACTTCAGCTTTAAGGACACACAGACTGAGAGTGAAGGGATGAAAATAGGCATTTCAAACGAAGGGTAAATAAACAAAACAGGGGTAGCTATACTTAGATCACTCAAAATAAACTTCAAATTAAAAATGGTAAAGAGAGACAAAACACAGATCATTAGATAATGTAAAAGGGTCAATCCATCAAGATTTAACAATTGTCAATATTTATACACCTAACACTGAAGCACACAAATATAACATATAAAGCAAATATAGAAATAAAAGGAGAAATACACAGCAATGCAGTAATAGTTGGGGACTCTAATACTGATCTGAACAGATCATCCAGATAGAAAATTAATAAGGAAACAGGAAATTTGCACAACACTGTAGACAAAATGGAGCTTACAGACATATACAGAACATTTTATCCAACCAAAGTAGAATACACATTCTTCCAACTCTGTATAGAACATATTTTAGAATAGATCATATATTAGGTCACAAAACAAGTCTTAACTAATTTAAAAAGATTATCATCATGCTAGTATCTTCTTCACCACAATCGTATGAAATTAAAAATCAAAAACAGGAGAAAAACTGAACAGCTCACAAATACTTGGAAGTTATACCACACTTTTTTAGTGTTCATTTATTTATTTTGAGAGAGAGAGAGAGAGAGTGGGGTGAGGGCGGGGGGGCGGGGGCATGCTGAGGGTCAGAGAGAGAGGGAGGTAAAGAATCCCAGGCAGGCTCCATGCACTGCCAGTGCAGAACCTAACACAGGGCTCGAACTCACGAGTTGTGAGATGATAACCTGAGCCAAAATCAACTGTCAGACGCTCAACTGACTGGGCCACCCAGGTGCTCCTGCAACACACTTGACCAACTAATGTATTAAAGGGGAAATAAAAAAGTATAATGAATTAAAGGAATATGGAAACCCAATATAACAAAACTTATGGAATGCAGCAAAAGAAGTTCTAACAGAAAGTTTATGGCAATAAATACATACAATAAGAAAATGGAAATATATTAAGTAAACAACCTCACTTTACACCTCAAGGAACTAGAATAAGAACAAATGAAACCCCAAATTATCAGAAGGAAGGAAATAATATAGATTAGAGAAGAAATAAAAGAAATAGAGGACAAGAACACAACAGAAAAGAGAGAAAATTATATATCTACAAAATTATACATGAAGAGGAGACATTACAAGGATCCTAACAGGTTACTATGAACAACTATATGCCAACAAACCAAACAATCTGGAAGAAATGAATACATACCTTCTTAGAAACATAGAGCCTACCAGGACTGAATCATGAAGGAATAGAAAAATCTAAACAAACCAATTAGTAGGTAAAATATTGAAGCAGTAATAAAAAATCTCCAAATGAAGAAGAGCCCAGACCCTTCACAATGAATTTTGCCAAATATTAAAAAACAATAATTCCAATCCTTTACAAACGTTTCCAAAGAATGAAACTCATTTTAAGAGGCTAGAATTACCCTAAGACCAAGGCCAGAAAAGAAAATTATAGGCCAATAATTCTGATGAGTATAGATGTAAAATTTTTCAATAAAATACTAGCAAACTGAATTCATTCACATGTTAAGGAATCATTCACCATGATCAAGTGGGATGTATTTTTGAAATGCAACAATGGTTCAACATACACATATCAAGAAATGTCATACATTATAAGGAATAAAAGAAAAAAATCAAAATCATCTCAATAAATAAAGAAAAAAAACATTTAACAAAATCTAACATCTATTTATGATTTAAAAAAAAACTCTCAACAAATTAGGTATAGAAGGAACATATCTCAACATAAATGCCATTTTTTAGAAGGCCATGGCTAACATCATGCTATATGGTGAAAGGTTCAAATCATTTCCTCTAAAATCAGGAGCAAGATAACAGTGCCCACTCTCAACACACCTATTCAATGTAAGGATGGGAATTCTAAGCCTGACCAATCAGGCAAGAAAAAGAAGGACAAATGTGTGTGTGTGTGTGTGTGTGTGTGTGTGTGTGCGCACGCGCGCGCGGTGCACAGGAGTTCATTGGAATATTATTCAGCGATAAAAAAGAAGGAAACCCTGCTATTTGTGGCAACATGGATGGTCCTTGAGACCATCATGCTAAGCGGAATAGGTCGGACATAAAAGCATAAATATTTGTATGCAAAATCTTTAAAAAAAACCTCAAACCCACAGAAAAAGAAATCAGACTTGTGGTTACCAGAGGCATGGGGTGAAGGGCAGGGGAATTTAATGTGATTAAGGTATAAACTTTTAGTTATAAATAATTACTGGGGGATGTAATGTACAACATAATGATTATAGCTAACACCATAGTTATGGTTTATTTAACTGTTGCTAGGAGTTCTCATCAGAAAGAATAAAATATTTTTTTCTTTTTTTCTTTTGTAGATATTTGAAGTGATGGATGTTAACTAAATTTGTGGTGATCATTTCATAATATATGTAAATGAAGTCATTATGCCATTCTCCTTAAACTTACACAGTGTTATATATCAACTATTTCTCAATAAAATAGTGAAAAAAATAACTAATATATATAAAATTATAATCTCTATAAGATGAAACTCTTCTTGAAATTTACATTTGGAAGAAGCAGAGAGATGCACAGAGGCATAAATATTTTCTGGAAGATGTATTTAGTTAAAAGGCATATTGGGAGTGAGCTTCAAGATTTTATTGCCTTCTTACTATTTTTTATGCTTATACTTCACTTTCAAACTACTACAGCCTATGCATACAAAAAGGCCACATACACAGCAAATGAATGTTAACAGTTATTTAGTAACTTTACCTTCCCACTCTAGCTGTTAACTAATTGATATACTTTTTGAATGCATAAATAGGAGGAATTGGATGGTTAGGCTTCTGAGGACACCATTATTTTCATTCCAGAAGCAACAGAATACATCGTAAAAATAGATGGTAAATCTTGGAGATTACCAAGTTTAAGGGAATAGACAGATCAGGAAAAAATAGAAAATAAGATAGGTAAGACAAACAGTCAGTAAAAGAAAAATACTGTATGTACAAAAAATGGAAATGGCGATCAAATCTTTATAACTTAAGGCTAAAAATCGCAGGGTTTAATACCAATGCGGAAATAAATATCAGTTTAAAATATGTTTTTAAAAATTTTAATGATATATTAATACCTTTATTGTATTAGTATAATAATTATGTAAAATAATTATTTTCATATATATTAAAGGTGGGGATTTATTGATATAATTCACATAATTGTAAAACATGTATTGACATGATAAACAAATTGTAGTATGCATGGAATAGACAAATTTGTGGAACATGATACATTAATAATAATAAAAATCAGTGTAGACAAGTGTAGATGTCACCATAAAGAATTGATACTTTTTTTTTTCAAATTAAGAGTCTGGCTAGACATTGATAAAAGTTGTAGGTAGCAGGCATGAAGCTGATAAGTTTTAAACTTCTTTTTGTTTGTTTTTGAGAGAGAGAGAGAAAGAGTTAGTGGGAAAAGAGCTGAGAGAGTCTTAAGCAGGCTCCACACTGAGCATGGATCCCAACATGGAGCTCAAATCTCACAACCATGAGATAATGACCTGAGCTGAAATCAAGAGTTGGACACTTAATCAACTGAGCCATCCACATTCCCAAAACTAATAATTTTTAAAATATATATATTGATTTTTAGAGCTACCACAAACAAAAGCAATGCATTAAGCCAATTTATCTCATAAATTATAAAATAATTTATAGAAAAGATATGCAAAATTTGTGGCAGTTAGTGTTTAACAGAGAAGCAGAATTAGTGGGTTATATTTTTTATAAGAGTTTATATATTTTTTGATTACAAAGAACTGATTTACCCAATTGTTGAGGCTGATAAAGGTAGTCCCAAATCCAAAGAGTTTTCAGAAAGAAAGAATCACAAGCAGGATTCAGCTCCACAACCATAAACCAGAGTGACTCCCCAAAAGGAATTTATCTTCTATATCAGGGAGGTGGTGTTTAACAAAGCAGGGTGTCACTGAACTGTAAAATATGGACAAAATTCATGTATGCCATTTTCAAGTTTGGCACACAAAACCTCTTTCACTGTGGCTTTGGGAAATAAACTAAAATCTTAAAGATTGGAAAAGAAGAAGTAAGAATTTATGAAGAGATAACATGATTGTTTTTATAGAAAATCACAAATAATCTAGAAATACCTGTTTGAACTACTATGTGACTTTAGCAAGGTTGTAGGATATAATATCAATATGAGAAAGTAAATAGTAATTCTATTTAATGTCAAAAATTATAAAATGAAATTAAAACTGTTCATTATAGCACCAATAAAATATTTAATGATATATTTAATAAAAGATGTGCAAGTATCCACATAGAAAGTTGTACATTTGGAAAGAAATCAAAGAATCTGAAACAAATGGACACATAATTGTTATAGACTATCTAGAAGACTAAATATTGTTAAGTTGTCCATTTCACTATATTGATCTATAGATTTAATGGAATTCTAATAAAAATTCTAACAGATTTTGTTGGGTAGAAAGGGAGAGGCTAATTATAAAGTTGATATGGAAATACAAAGAACTTAAAATAGCCAAACAATCTTAAGAATGATGTTGGGTGACTTTTACTATCTGATTGCAAGATTTACTATAAATATACAGCAATTAAGGCAGTGTGGTATTGATGAAAGAATAGACAAATATATCAATAGAACAGGATAAGGAATTCAGAAATAAATCCACAGATATATAATCAATTGAATTTCAACAAAGTTGTCAAGGCAATTCAAAGGGGAATATCTTTTCAACCAATATTTCTTCAACAACTGAAAACACAAACCAAATAACAAAAATATAAACGACTTCACACAATACTTAAAAATTTGTTCGAGAGAGATTATAGGCCTAAATGTAGAAACTAAAGCTATAAAATATTTGGAAAAAAACAAGAATTCATTTATGTGTTGGCATAGGCAAAGATCTCTTAGCTATAACACACACAAAAAATTATAAAACACAAAATTTTAATAAATTGTACTTTATCAGAATATAAACTTTGACTCATAAAATATATGTATAATTTAAGCAAATGAAAAAGCCAGCCACAGAGTGGAAGATTTGTCATTCCTTAGTCTGACAAACTTTCTTTATCCAAGATACGTAAAGGACTAGCACAAATAAGTAATAAAAGATTTGAACCAATTAAAATGAAGATTTAGATATTTTCTAAAAGTATTTATACAAATAGCTAATGAGCACACACACAAAAACTGCTCAGCATTATCAGTCATTAGGACAATGCATATTAAAACCATAATGACCTGTGTGCCTGGATGGCTCAGTTGGTTAAGTGTCCGACTTTGGCTCAGGTCATGATCTCATGTCTCATGAGTTTGAGCCCCGCATCAGGCTCTGTGCTGACAGCTCAAAGCCTGGAGCCTGCTTCAGATTCTGTGTCTCCCTCAGGCCCAGATCAGTGCTGCCTCTCGTCATCCTTATGCTTTTGGTGACTTATCCAAGGAATCATTTCCTAAACCAATGTCAACAATGTTTGTTTCCCTATGTTTGCTCTAGAGCAATTCACCTTCTTGAATCTCTACAGTATCTGCCACGATTAACTACCATTTTCTTCTTCTTTTTTTTTTTATGTGTATTTATTTTTGAGAGACAGAGTGTGAGCAGGGGGGTGGCAGGGAGAGAGAGAGAGAGAGAGATCGAGAGAGAGAGAGAGAGAGAGAGAGAGAGGGAGACACAGAATCTGAAGCAGGCTCCAGGCTTTGAGCTGTCATCACAGAGCCTGACGCGAGGCTCGAACTCATGAACTTCGAGATCATGACCTGAGCCGAAGCCACTTAACCTACTGAGCCTCCCAGGCGCCCCAGCTACCATTTGCTTCTTAACGCGTTATCTTCCTTAGCTGTGTGACCACCCTCTCAGTTGGCCCTGCTAAGGTCAGATGATTTGTAACTAATGATGGTTAACCAGAGGAAGGCAGTACCAAACCCCTTGGGTTATGAGGTGAGGGAGGATAACCAAGTCCTGTGGAGTCACTTGTAACAGAAGCAGTGTTGGGAGATAAATTCTGATTGCACCTTAGAGATGAAGAATTCTGTGAACATGGTCAGACTAAAGAATTTATGGCACAACTGGAAGTGTGAAGGGCCTACTGATAACACTGGTGAACTGGAAAAACAGAAAAAAACAAGTGAATGAGGAAGAAATTTAGATTTATTATTATGGATGCAAAGTTTTCTTTCCCTTCTTTTGACTGAGTTTAGGTTGGAATTGCTTTCCGCCTTGTCTATTCTGCCACAATCATCATGCAGCTCTTGCCCTGATCATTACAACTACATTCTAAGTAGCTTCTTTACAACCAGGTTTTATCTTCAGTCTCTTTCTCCAAAGGGCAAACAAATTATCTACAATGAGTGATTGAGACATGATTGTCTCACTTCCTTTTTTTTAAATCATTTTCTTCAGGATTAAGTGTAAGACATTTACCAAAGCATACGACTCCTACAGTCATTCCTTCTTCTTTGTTCACATTATTACTCCTGAAAATTATGGACCATGATGTATAATCCTTGATGTCTCCTACTGTTTCATCAGTCATTTGTTGACAACTGTTATTTATTGACAACTAATGTATAGGAGAGAATACAGAATATTCAATGGCATAGAAAACAGACCCAATATATTTTTTAAAGTTGTCATGTTTTTAAAGAAATGGTTTAAGATCCACTGATTAAACCTGCAAACGGTGATGGTAGATGGATCCTGTTATTTCTTCTTAACAAACCTTGGTTCTACTGTGCTTCAGGCCTTACTATCGTCTAATTTTAAATCAGTCACTTAACCTTTTGTTAAACTCAGTTTCTTCAAATATAAGTTGAAAACAATATTTAATGCACATTTTGCAGAGTAATGAAGAGAACTGAATAAAGTAAAGCACATTAGGATATTAAATGTAAGTATTCCCATTAAGGAAAAGTAACATTGTGACAGAGTCCTGTGAAAATAATTTTTATTTCTTTGTTTGCCATAGTTCTATCTTGCACGCACATATTATTCTGAAATGCAATACTCCTAAAATAGTTGTGTAACAGAGGTAAAATGTGTATCTTTACCTTGTATGCAGGTCTTTTCTCAAAATAAGGATTTATAATCCTGCTGCCATATTTAGGGTTTTCTTAACAGGTCAGGAAATGAATCTCATGTAACTATAGGATTTTGCAGGATGAACCATGCTGCTCTTCACAATAGTTGTAGCCTGACATTTATCAATGAGAACAAACAAACCAAAAGACTTCCTCAGACTCACACTATACCCATAGCTAGGAATGCCAAAGGTTGGGCATAGCAGTAATGATATTAGTGACCACTTGTGAGGCGGCCTGATTCCAGAAAATTAGCTTTCTTGAGGACATAGGAATTTACACACAGACATATGCAGTAAAGAGTTTTGAAAGCAAGTATCCTTGGTTATGGTGCAGGAAACCAAGATTGAAAAGAGGAATGTCCAGAGTTTTGGGGGTAACTTTGATGATTTGGCAACAGTACACAAGAAATTTTCCACCCATAAGATTCTAAAATTCAAATGGTATATCCTTACAAGCCAAAAATTATTAATGTTTATCGATGAATTTGTACATTTATATTTACTATGTGAATAAAGCATTAAATATATGATACTTAAGCAAAGCTGGCACTAGAAAACAAAGAATGCAGGGTTTGTTTACCTAGAACGAATTTAAGAAATCATGTGAAGAGATAGAATGAGATAGTGCTGCTTTTACTGTTCAGATCATTTTGCATCGAAGGCTCTTAAGACTGTACATTTGTAAGTCATAGGATAATTTAGTAATTTGCATCAGGTATACAGTTCCATTTTCTCTGAGCAGAAATAACTGCTGTCTTAGGTTAGACTTCTCCAGTGTTCTGATAGTGTTAGAAATCCAAAAATAGCTATCACGCATTTGAATCCTTAAAGGGATGACAGTGGTTACCTAAGTCCATCATGGGAAATAAATATTTATGCTTTTCCATTCACTTTCATCAAAACTGTTTCCTGCTAGATATCATTTAGCAAGATAATAATCTACCACTTTCTTTTCATTCAATTTTGCCATAATGCTGACCACCTCCACCCACAGAAAACTTTTGCTAATTATAACTCAAAATCCAAAACTAGGCATTTATTTTTTGTTTATAATTTAATCATAAAGATGAATTATCCTGGTAGTGAATTCATTATTCATTTAAAAGGAGCAATATTTCTTCATAACTATGGAAATCTAAAATCCCATTCCCAGATTTCGACATGTAAAAAAATATTTCTAATGTTGGTTTTCATGGGTAAATCCTATAAATTCAAAAATTTTATTTCCATATCCTATGATTTCTAAAGTTAAAAAAAAAAGCATTATTTATTTCACTGCCATTATGGGCCTTTGCTATCACAAGGTAAAAATTAAATGTTGGCTGTAGGATATAATTTATGTATAGTCAGAACACAAAAGGCAAAATGTGGAACTATTGTAAAGCTAAAGGAAAAGAAAAATAATATTGGTTCTAATGGATTTTTGATTGCTGGTCACAATATTCTTACTTTCCATTTTCCTTGTGAAGTAAATGCTACTTTCTCAATGGGACACATGCATAGCTATAAGCATAACAGTTAATGCTATATCCAATAATTACTTGATACAAGTTCCCTGACTAGCAGAATTGAATTTTAGTTTCTAATATGACTAATGTATGCTAATATGACTTAAATTACACAGAACTGAAAAATGGGTGCTTTTATGCTGTTAGAAAAACTATTGGTCTTAATTTCATAGAAGGAATTACTCCCATGTTCTAAAAATTCTGCAACAAAGGTGTTTATGTGCTGAATAGATTTTGTTTAAAAGGTAGCAATTTAAATATAAGATTTTAAGCTCATAGTTTAAGTGACATTTGCTGCAATCTCTAAAATATAATCATTCCTCTTTTGCTGAGCTAGCATACCAAATGAGGAACTGGAGATTTAATTCTATTTGGAAAAGGATTTGTCTTGTTTAGTCTATTCCTGTCTGATGTTTTGCAGTTTAAAATATCAATCTTAACAAAGAATCAATGTTTCTTAAATATTTATTAAAAAGTTGTCCAGTTTATCTTTTAAGCACCATTTCTTTGAATAATATTAATAGGAAAAAAATATTTCAGAGAGGCCTCCAGAGTAAATTCCAGAACATTCCTTGACAATACCTCCTGGGATTTAATAACTCCACTCACAGGAAAGTCCTACTTAGATTACCTACAAATTATTTGTGCTCCAACCTAAATACTTGTCCCATGGTTGCATCTTCTATAGAAATTGAGAACCACTGGGCACCAGCTTTTTGAAAAATAACTTTTCAGGTACTTGAATCTCTTTGCTAAATTTATCTTAAGTCAATAAAAAAATCTATTTGTAAAAGTTGCCTGTTTAGGCCTCCTAGGCTGCCCCATATTATTAAAATAATTTTTTCCTATATATGCAACAGAAATACACGTAGCTTTAAAATGTGCCTATCTTTTTGATGAAAAGATGAAAGCCTATCTTTTTATCACTGCTCAGAATGCTTGTTAGATAGATCCATGACTTTTACCTTCAAAGTAACGACTTCCAATTTCTTTGTGTAGTTTTGCTGTGGACATTTGTTCCCTCCGCCTCAGCCATTGCCATCTTTTTATTACATGTTTCTTTCGGAATTCTCTCCTCTCCCATTTTTAGCCTTGTGTTTCCAGCAGAATGAACTCTATGATTAGCTCAGGGGTGGGCCCTTAAGGGCTCAAATCAATCATGATATTTTACCCCTCCCCATCCCACCGTACCATCAACACATTAATTAATTGATAAAAACGAGGCTACATGGCTCAACTCATGCCAGTGGCACATGAGTATATATTTCTGGGGCTTTTGTAAAGAAGCATTTTGTCCGTCTCCATAACAGGGCCAAAAGAGATGCTCTCTTTTCTAAATGTTATGGAGTGAGCAGATGCTGTAGGGGCCTACACTATTGCTTCTATGCGATTAGCCACACTGGAAATGAAGATGAGAAGAGAGGGCAGAATCTAGAGAAAAGTATCATGGATCTGTTGATAGAGGTGCATTTGAAGCCTTCCCATGGGCTGTTCTGCTAAATTCAAACACGGATATACTTTGTTTATATAAATTTTGGGTGCACATACATTTTTGTTTTTTAGGTCAATATCGATTGATTTCTCTGTCACTTAAATAAAAGACTACTAATTCATACAATATTCTGGTTAAACTTTTCTGGTTTTAAAAATTGTTTCATTGGTAAACCAGACCCACCTAGTAAGTGTTTGGGAAAACAAATATTAAAAAATATATGATCTCAAGATTAACTTCTCTAAATGCTAACAGTATTATTTCTGGGTAAAACTTTTTCTTTCTCTTCTAACTATAAATTTCTAAAAATAATAAGTGACTATGATAGAATTCTTCAAAAGAACAAACTTTAATCCTTCAAACATGCCAATCTTAAATTATTTGATATACTGAAGACCTTTATATGATTAGATGCAAATAAGAAAGCAATTAAGTCATTATTCATTAGTACTAATGAGCATGTTATTCAGGCTTATTTCTCAAGTAAAAGAAAATAAGTGACTATGAGAAAAGAGTGAAAACAGGATTAGAATCCTAAACACCAGTGGAACTGCAGCACATGATGGGTATGGAAGGCTATACAAAACAGCTATCGGGGGGGCGGGGCTCCTGGGGAAGGGAGTGGGAGGGAGACAATGTTCCATTCTATATTCTCTTGTACCTTCTAAATTTGAACAGGTGCACTTACTACCCATGTAATAGTAATTGTTTTAAAAGCACAAAAAAATAACAACAATAGTTATGTCAATTATATTTCAGTAAAACTGAGGAAATAGACCCTGCCACTTGCCATCATTTTGGGGAAATAAATTATTGAGAGTCAGGTTTGCATTTTCTAAGTTAATGAATTCTTCATACTATTTTGTCTTTTATAAATATTTTAAGCCTTCTTTCCTTTGTTCTCTGAAAGGTGTTTTGTTATCCCTCAAAGTATTTTTTTCTTAGTTTTCTCTAATTATGTTATTTCTGGAACAGTTCTTTATTCCAGTCATAATCTTCTGCTCTAAGCCCTGTCTACACAAACTTCAGCTTGCTTTTTCTTCATAAGACCTAGAGATAATTCCATGCTTTAAATTTATACACATCCACATTTTTCTGCATTCATTTAAATGATGTTTCATAAATCTGGGACTATGCAATCTGCTGATGGATTTTATGGCTAGCGCTCATGAGATTGACTTTGACCAATTTATTTCAAATATTACAAATATGTATCATCATTTATTTATCTGGCAAACATGTATTATCTCTTTTATTACTGGCATTGTCTTTGACATTGCAGATATAATTACAAATGATCAAGGAATTTTCACTTGTTAATATTGAATTAATGTACATTATACAGAAACATTCTTAAGAACTTTTGACATTATCTAAAATCAGGATGTGTGAACTTTAAACATCAGTGACACTGTACTTTATTTAATTTGCATTCTTACAGCAAAATCTAGAAGAATAGGTTGAAAAAAACGATATTGGAAATGAAAGCATCTGGAGATAGTTTGTGATTGAATTTAGAATTGCTTGAAAAAATGCTGCATCCTGATGTTGCATATTGGAGGTACACTTCTTTGCTTGAACTTTAAGCAGGAAGTTCTTATAGGGAATTTGTTCCTCTGGAGAAAGTATTCCATCCCATTGTCTCATCCTTTACAAAAGATTGTCTTGAAAATGCAGTCATCAAAGAAATAAGTTTTCAGGTTAAAGAAACCCTCTAATGTAAGGGTTCAATGTACTTGATCATAATTTTTACCAATGGTTTGTGGAAAATAGAGATTTACCAAGAACCCCTATGATTCTTATGATCACACTGTTTTTGGAAACACTATGCTAGAGAAGCATAAGACTGACTAGTCTAACTGCCTTCAGTTTTTCATTAAATTTATCAACTTTAAATCTACTTATTCTTAGAAGTAGAAATGATAAATTTCAAGATTTTCCTATCATTTACATTTCTGCAGCCCCATTTCAAAAACCAAGGTGAAATTATTTTTCATCCCATGCAACTTAAATTATAACCAATTTTCATGTATAAGAAAATGCAGGATACTGAATACTACTTTATATAGATAATGCTTAGTTTTCTTTATAATTGCAGTATCTCAGATATCATTAAATTTAGTCCTTATATCAATGCATTTGAAAAATGTACCCATCATCTTCTTTATTATGCTTTCTGGTCTCATTGATCTTTTGTAATTACATTCCTTGAGAGTACTTTTCACATATCATATCAAGCTCATACACAAGCATCAATATTCCAAATTTCCATATAGTGTGTTTCCATAAATATCTTCCATTAAAATTAACCTTGTATGCTTCACTGCACACTCTTTTTACTCTGATGTATGTTATCTGCCGTATTTCTACTTCTGAATTTAATAAAATACAAATCTTTTTTTTAATTGAAGTCTATTTCAAACTTTTTCAATCGTCTTCCATTTTTTTTATATCAAGGACTGTGATTTTCTTTCTATGTAGAATCCTTCACTTTTCTCTATACCCTGGTTTCAAAACCCACCCCTTACATTCTTTGGAAAATTCTGACAGACTCATAAATTTGGTAAATAAAATTATGAATATTGTAAAAATTTCACCATTCTTATAGCCAAATAAAGCTTTCAGATTATTTGCACACAGTAGCCACCCAACATATTTTTGCAGAATGAATAAATTATAAGTCTATATAAATTTTAGTATCCTTTTATAGTTCTCCTATTGTTAGTCTTCACTCTATCAGTAAATAATAACTGAGCTCAATCCTTTCTTAATTCTCATTTATGTAACTATCTGCTTTCTGGGATACCCTGACTTTTAATTTGACTTACATGATGCAGAAGAACTTTCATCTATTGTAAAAAATAAAAATATACGCAAAGGATTCATTTTAAAATGTTAAATGAATACAACTTTGCTAAATATATTTTATCATATACCTTGGAAACCAGCTATAAAGAATTTAAGTGCCCCTAATTAATTTACTTATGCAAATGGAGCTAATAGCCACTTTCAAGTTATGCAATATATATAAAATATCTTTCAATGCTTTTACAGTGAAAACACTCAAAAACTGGTAGCTGCAGTCATTAAATGGATTGATCTTCGGTGTATAGGAAAAAAGTAGCAAGCATTTCTTTATTTGACAAAATATTTTTTGAATATACAATAAAGGACAAAGATTGAGTTGTTGAAAGACTGATTCACTGAACCATCAGATTTTGTAGTATAATCCACATAAAAGATATGAAATGCCTCAAATCTGCAGTGATCTGAATGTTTGTGCTACCCTCCCCCAAATTTATATGCTGAAATCCTTACCCTCAAAGTGGTGGTACGTATAGGTGGGGCTTCTGGGAGGTGTTTATGCAATGAGTGTGAACCTTCATGAAAGAGATTAGCTCTCTTATAAAAGAGACTCCACAGAGAGTGGAGAGAGAGAGAGAAACAGAGTATGAGAAGAGGGAGGGGTAGAGAGAGAGAGAGGGAGGCACAGAATCCAAAGCAGGCTCTAGGCCCTGAGCTGTCAGCACAGAGCCCCACGCTGGGCTTCAACTTACAAACCATGAGATCATGACCTGAGCCGAAGTCAGAGGCTTAATTGACTGGGACACCCAGGTGTCCCTCAAACACCACAGTTTTGAAAATATAAATATTTTGTGTTGCTTTAAAATGAATTATTGCGTTTTGCTTTTAAAGTTTTGTTTATTTGTTTTTGAGAGAGAGAGAGAGAGAGAGAGAGAGAGAGAGAGAATGAGTGGGGAAATGGCAGAGAGTGAGGAAGACAGAATCTGAAGCAGGCTCCAGGCTCTGAGCTGTCAGCACCTGATGCTTGGCTCAAACTCAAGGACCTGGAGATCATGACCTGAGCCGAAGTCTTATGCTTAACAGACTGAGCCACCCAGGCACCCCTTGAAGTTTGTTTTTAAATGTTGTACTCTGATTTATTATGTGGTTGTAAAATCTATTTTTCTTTTTAGAAGTTGAGCTCTATATTTGGTCCAAATAAGAAATAAGTCGGGGGAGTCTGGATGGCTCAGTTGGTTAAGTGTCTGAATTTCGCTCAGGTCATGATCTCATGGTTTGTGGGCTCGAGCCCCATGTCTGACTCTGCTGACAGTTCAGAGCCTGGAGCCTGCTTTGGATTCTGTGTGTGTCTCTCTCTGCCCCTCCCCGCTCATGCTCATGCTCTCTCTCTCTCTCTCAAAAATAAACAAACATTAAAAAAAGAAAAAAGAAAGTAGCCAGATATCACTTTTTTCAGTATTGGAAAGATACATTGTGCTAAATTATGTTGTAGAAATTTACATATTCTTTGATGAGATTTAGAAAAATAGGTGTTGAGACAGCTTATCTGAATTAAACTTGAAATAAGTTTTAAAAATATTTTATCAGTTTTTCAGTCTTTTAACTGCAATTGACCTGAGTATGGCTCATTGTGACACTGTGAATTAACTTTAACTACAGAATGCTCTAATTCTACGCAAAAGACAGTTTCAAGATAAAATAAGATTTTATTAGCAGTGTAGACGGAATCAAAGTTTTGAGTCTTGAATCTAAGTGTTGTGTATGAAGTCTAAATTTGAGTGTTAGTCAATATGTTGAATCTAGAAGAATGAAGATGCCATGTTCAGTAGATCTGTGTCTGAATCATTGTCGTCATTGTCACAAAAGTGCTTTGCACATAAAGTTACTTATTCCAAAATATCTAATTTTATTCCTGTTGTTTTTTACTTCCCCCACTGTATCCAATAGCAGATCTCACTGACTGTATACCCCCAGTATATCCCAAATCTGCCCTCCTCCCAGTCCTACCACCCTGACAAGAGTTACAATCTTCTGCTGAAACAATAGCTTCACAACTGGTATTCTCGCCTTTATCATTTATTCTCTATTCATCTGTTACTATAGAAAGTTCTGTTGTTACTTTTTCAAAGTCTCCAGTGACTTTCTAACACACTTAGACTCAAATACAACTGCCTTCTCTACAATTGCAATGCCCTACATGATCCTCCCACGCTAACCCTGACATTCTCATTTTGTGCCTCTCTCTTGGGCACCAATTACATTTCAGGTACCTCAAATTTCTGACTATTCTTTCAATGCATTTTGTTTGCTCTTGCTTACAGCCTTTGTTCCAGGTATTTCTTCTTCCTCGAATGGTTTATCTCCTTGGCACTTAAAGTCCTTCTTCGCATTCAGAACTCAATTTAAACTCTATCGTCTAAACCAAGAAGACAAACATTTCCTAACCTCTGAATCTAAAGTAGCCACTAAGTCATTTTATAAAGCAACAGCAAATTTTATCATTCTGCATGTAATGTATTACCATCTGATATTTTTCTTATTACGTATTTAATATGTTTTATTTTCTCTACCCCTGAACCAGAATATGCACGCCCTGAAGGCAAGGCTCTAGTCTGCATGCAGGGTACTGTGTTCTCAGCATCTAAAACCATGAATAAATTAATGAAGAAAGTCAGTAAATGTACATGAGAATAAAATGAAAACAATACTGTTACATGTTACATCAATATTACTATTTTTTCAGTATATTTTATGTAATGAGGTTTGATAAAATTCGAGAACTGAAATACTAACATTCCTCAGTGAGAGTAAAGAAAAATATCTCAGTTTTAAATAGCATATAATGTAATATAGACCTTTGTTGTTGCTGTGCTTTTCAAAATGCTAATTATATCTTAGATTTGGATGAATATGTTAGTTAAGAGTCTTCAGTTCATTTCTGAAGGAAACATTTTTCAAAAGTACAAAATATGTAAAACAATTAGAAACAACTGCTGTTACCCATTGCTTTAAATCTTAAAGATTCTTTGAAGTTGTCCCTTAGGAAAAAAGTTTGTATTTTCAAACATAAAAAGATGTTTGAAAGCATCATCTTTTCTGTCTACAACAGCATCAAGGTAGTTCTCATTTGGTTTAAAACTTGGAGTGGCATTCCCTGCTTTATAGTAATATTTATGTTACAAAGACATGTGCTCAAATAGCTAAGTTCTCAGAATATTTGCTGGAAGCCCTGTGTCCATTAACATTTTATGGATGGCATGGACAAGTTTCTGTAGCTGATGTGTAGAATTACTATTCCATCAGACATGGAATAGTAATAATAATAGTAATAATTATTAGCAGTAGGACAGGACATTGTCTAAACAAGTGTTCCCTTTAAAGCATGCTCCTCATCTGTAAGGAAACACTAGAGTCAAGTATGGTATATAGAAAAATAAAAATCTCTGAAAATCATAGGTAATAAGCGCAGTTCCTTTTTAATGTTTATTTTTGAGAGAGAGTGAGCACAAGCAGGGGAGGGGCAGAGAGAGAGGGAGACACAGAATCTGAAGCAGGCCCCAGAATCTGAGCTATCAGCACAGAACCTGACACGGGGCTCAAACTCATGAACTGTGAGATCACGACCTGATCCCAAGTCAGTCTTAACTGACTGAGCCACCCAGGCGTGCTGAGAAGTGTAGTTCCTGATGTAAGATAAAACATGCCTATAGAAGACATTTCTGGTCTAGAATGGCATTGTTTTCAGAACAGGCAATAGAAAAAATAATTTATATTAGTGAAAACATTTGAAAGTATGTAGACCAGTATCTACTGCCAGGAAAGACCAGCAATGTTTTCATTCTACTATTTTAATTAATTTAATTATATTTTGTGAAGTTCAATGCACAGTCAGTTATAACTAGTTATTCCTAGAATCTTAATCACATATATTTTGGAATGATCCCAGTACTGTAAGAGCAAGAGAAGTATATGACTGAAGAAGGAATTGGCCCTGCTAATTGGTGTTCAAAAACGGTTTGTCACTCAAATTTAAGCTATCTGTAAATTTCACCAATTTAGAATACTTATAACCATTTTTTCTTTTTTTTTTTTACTCTTGTAACATAGCTTTTAGCTACATGCTTCCTATTAGTTATACTCTTCAGTTTATCCCAACTTCATTCATGAATAAAGGAAAGGAGACATGCTCTACGATTTACCTGAAAGGCAATTTTCTTGTTCCTCCATGAGCATCCTTTTACATACATATACACATGTATACATATTCCCTTATACACACATCTCTGTGGTATAATATTTATAATGAAGAGGCAGGAAATCAAGTAGTAGTTTCCACAATAACCATATTTTGCCCAAAATATAGATGCAAATTGAAAATTTAAATCACTACCATTAATGTTTGAAGTCTGACATTTCCTTCTGTGTGAGGTAGCATGGATGGGACCACTGCAGTCCTTTCCATGAAATACTCAACTTTTTATTTATGACCAGCATTGATATATGCACAGTCTGGTTTGTTTAAAACTCTTTCAGTTAAATTTACTTAATTCCAGAAATGTCTATTCAAGCAAAACCTTCCTTCTCTGACCCAAACTCCTGCTCACCAGAATGGGATATCTGTTGTTTATAATTTCTACCTTTCCCAACCAAATTTTCTATAGGATTTTTTCCTTGAGTCTTAAAACCTGATTTAGCTTTCTGTTAGATACATGCTTTATATGTTAACATTTAAGAAACTTGACTATCAATGTCTATCATGGTTTAATTGTAATTTTCTTTCTTTCTTGATTATTTAAAAGAAATTTCCAAGATATATTTTTTTCTTTCTTAGTGGCTCTCTATTAAGAAGGACATGCCTTGAAATCACTGACAGATCAGATGAATTAAAAGGCAACAATATCAATGGCCTGTTCAGATCCTTTGCATCTTAATCTCCCTTTCTTGATCTTGACAAAAAAACATGGACAATCCAGGAGTTCATTGGAAGTTCTGTGTCCATATGTTTTACTTAAAAAATTTTACATAGTAAATATTATGTTCAAGTGCTATACAAATATATCTATGTAATTCTTCATGATAAAACAGTAACTTAGATGTCCTTAAATCCATTCTGAACAGTCAATCTCACAAACTGGTAGTAGGACCTCAAAGTCTGCTCATAGATTCTGAAGGATAGGTTCTATATCTAAACTATGTGCATTCAAATTCCAAGTCCATCTATTTAACTAGCTATATGAGTTTGGGCAAGTAAGTACTCTAACTTTCAATTTCTCTCTTTTTCCCTTGGCAAATAGTTACATGTAACTTACTGTTTTATCATGAAGAATTACCTAGATATATTTGTAAAGCACTTGAACACGATATTTACTACGTAAAATTTTGGTACGTAAAACATATGGACACAAACTTCCAGTGAATTCCTGGATTGGTGAAGTTTTTTGCAACATCAAGAAAGGGAGATGAAGATGGAAAGGATCCAAGCAGGCCATTGCTACTTTTGCCTTTTAATTCATCAAATGTAAGATGTCATTGATTTCAAGGTATGTCCTTCTTAATAGAAAGTCACTAAGAAAGAAAAAAAATTATGTTGAAATTTCTTTAAAATCATCAATAAAGAAAGAAAATTACAATTAAACCATGATAGACATTGATAGTCAAGTCTCTTACATGTTACATGTAAAGCAAAACAAAACAAAAAAATTACACCTCAACAATCATGAAATACTATTGGGAGGTAAAGTGTTTAGGGAAAACTCTACTTTATGCTCCTAGATTCTCCCTAAGATGCTACAGTTGTTCACAATCCAAGGTAAATCCACAAAAGACTACATTATTATGGCTACAACTGCGCTCCATTATAAACATCTCCACCTTCACCCCACAAGTGAGAAAGGGGAGGAGCATTTTATGTTTTTTGTTTGTTTTGATGACCACATCTCAAATAATTAGGCTTTTGACTTACTTCCTCAGTAAATTGTTTATTCATTTAGCAATCATTTACACATCTTATGCCACCACTATCTAAAGCTAGTGATACAAATATCCATAATCTAAGAAAACATCATTTTGTTACATACTATATTATATACTTGTACATAAAGTACAAGCCAGATTTTGATAACACAAAAGGAGGAGAAAAACAACCTATAGCAAAATATTAAAATAGACAAAGTCTGTATCCACATTTTAGTTTCTAGAAAACAGTTTTTAAAGAAAGTATTAAAAGTTATTTTCAGACTATCATTGTTTTTATATATTTTCTTAAGTAATTGTAAAGTCAGATGGTTTTTATTCCATAGGTTCAGATAAAACATTTTTGGTCCTCATAAAGTCTCAATTGGAAAAAAAAAAACCTCTATTCTACATATTGTTACACTAGATTTTTGTTTTTTACCATATTCAATATTTTGTTACCCAAAGCTGGTACCTTTTCTCAAAAAATTTTTACATAGACTATGTCTTTAATTTTTATAATCCTGTAGATTATAATCCTGTAGTAGATACAATTTATTATCTTTGTTTTCATTCTTGAGGAAACTATTAGACAGATAAAGATATTGATGCACAGTCGTAGAACTTGTAAATGGCAAAGCCAGAACTTCTTCTAGCCCTTTTATTTCATATCAGGGCTGATCCCATGGTGAAAACTTGATAAAAGTTTTCCTAGTTTACATGAAGATAAAGGTATAAATATGGTTTCATCCTCTATCATTCTTAAATAATGTTTACATGAATTTATTATGCTTGTCCAAGGAAATCGCAATGATTTTATAAACACCATGCGAAATCTTAATGGACAAGAGGTGTACACATTAACATACTCAACCTGCAGATGGATAATCTCAAGATGCTTGATCAAGGATAATCTAATTGCTGCTCTAAAACAAGCTGTGGAGCCTGTGATTTTTACTGCTATTGTCTAAGGTAGGTCTTTTCTAGGCTTCTTTAAGCTCTATTTTATGTACTATGGTTCTATAGCCTGATTTTCCATTTACTAGGTTCATATAAAATCAATATTTATTTTATATAGCACCTTGTACTTCAAAAGATTCAAAGTAAATCAATATGTAGGATTCAGTCCAGAAGAAGAGTAATTATGCAGTCCCCCAAACATTGCAGTTACTGCAGATTTGAAAGCTATAAATTGTCCATATCAAAGGAAAAGTCACCTGGGTTATGCTAGTGCCTTTCTAAAATACAACTAAAGGTGATTTTATTTATTACTAAACTCTTGCAAAGAAAATCAGAATTGCTAAAAGATCCCAGTTTTCAGTTTTGTTTTTAAGTGTGACTTTAGGGGAAAAGAAAATTAAAAAGAAGAGAGAGAGAAAGAAAGAAAGAAAGAAAGAAAGAAAGAAAGAAAGAAAGAAAGAAAGAAAGAAGAAAAGAAAGAAAGAAAGAAGAAAGAAAGAGAAAGAAAAAAATAAAGAGAAAGAAATAAAGAATATCTAAAACTTCCACTCAAAGTTATTTTAGATAAGACATGTAATACCAAAAGGTTGTTTGCAGTGGAGTCATGAAATAGAATGTTAATTTTTATTTAGTTTTTTGAGTGTAGAATTATCACGATATAATTTCTTAAACCTAACGTTTTGCCTGTCAAATAACCAAGAGATAATTACTGCATTTTTAAGGACTATTTCTGAGAACAGAATAAGACATTATAATAAGAGCTGACTCAAGTTGAGAGAATATTAAAGAAATCATGGCTTTGGAATGAAGAAGAAAATATACTAAAAATATTACTGTTCTACACTCTAATACAAACATGTCACCATTTACCTTTGGAGGAATCCAGCTCATCTTTCAGCTATTTTTCTTCCTTCTTTCTTTCTTTCCTTCCTTCCTTCCTTCCTTCCTTCCTTCCTTCCTTCCTTCCTTCCTTCCTTCACTGTCAAGTGCAATAATCTCGCCTTTTGTGACATCTTCCCCCACCACCCCAGATTTCTAGAATTTAAATTCTCCCTGCCCTACCTTTACTTCAAAATCCTTGCTTTTATGATTTCCTGTATGCATACTCCTGAGGTCCATATTACCCAAATAGCACGTTTTATCTTCATTGTACTCACTACAGTGGGATGGAGGTTCTATGGGCACCTGGGTCCCAGACTATACTTACTGAAATGTTTGGTAACACTTTTCAGTAAGTCCAAATGCACAACCCCTGACCCAAAATGCATGTAGTCAAATCTTTTTTGGAATTATTTTTTTTTCAGATTTTAGAAAGGGGATCTGATGCATAGGCTGTTAATTATGTTACATAATTAGAGTGTGTGGATTATCAACTATATAAAGAAAAGTAAGATGATGAATAGAGTGAAAAAGAATGATAAATAGTCTCAAGTCAATTTGGGTCAAGTTTTGCCACCAAATTAGCTCAGATGAGGTTGTTTTTCAAAGCTGTTTGGATTGGGAAGTGAAAATTAGTGATTGCTTGTCTCTCTGAGTAGATGGCTCTACACTAGCTGTCACTGCACATTATTCTCTACCCATTACTGTTTCATCCAACTTTAGTAATCTACTCACTCCTCATGATCTTAGGACTGAATATTAGTAATTCTTTTTTTTTTTAATTTTTTTCAACGTTTTTTTATTTTTTTATTTTTGGGACAGAGAGAGACAGAGCATGAACGGGGGAGGGGCAGAGAGAGAGGGAGACACAGAATCGGAAACAGGCTCCAGGCTCCGAGACATCAGCGCAGAGCCCAACGCGGGGCTCGAACTCAGGGACCGCGAGATCGTGACCTGGCTGAAGTCGGACGCTTAACCGACTGCGCCACCCAGGCGCCCCTGAATATTAGTAATTCTTTAGAAAACTTTCTTTATAGCATGAGAAGAGAAATGGAATTACATTTATTTGTATGTTAGAAAATGCATTGTTGTTTATAGTTGTGAAATATAACTTTTGTTGTAAGCCATTAAAAATGTGATGTGTTCTGTAGATGAGAATAACTTAGCATAAGTTGAATGAGATAGCTAGAAAAGGAAATTTTGTATTAAAATTAAATATGAATAAAACAAAAGACATCTGCTTAAAAAATAAATACATTCTTTGTCTTAAGAACAAGAGAGCTTGCATTACTCATCATTTTTGAAATTGACAAATGTGAGAATGCCATGGGGTTTGAATGAAAAATCTGAAACAAAAATGAGATAAATATGTTGAAAGTAGAAAGTCAGCCTAAATCCCCACATTATCAAGAGAACATAGAATAATCACTGTGTCATATTAATTATTAAAAAAAATGCAGGAAGTTTAATTTCTAAATTTTCTTTTAAGGGCCACAGATCACAAGCTATGAGAATAATTAGTTGTATATTGGGGAATTTAGAGACATATGGTTATTTGGAATTTTAGATAACTCTGTACAGTACCAGTATAAACTTTTAGAAACCATTTCCTCTGTGAATTTCTTTGTATAAATCCAGAATCTGAAATTACCTTCTAAAATTTAAATAGCTCAATATGCAAAAAGGCTTTCTTTTGCTATCTGGAGTCCAGCAAAGACATCTTTGTGCCTACTTAGAACCCATTACAAGTATTGGCAGAAATAGAAAGGAGAACAGAATTCTTGTTGCTTTCTAACCAATATATGATTAATATAATTATCCATTCAATAAGATATTTATCTGATTTTACCAAAATGCTAAGAAAATCACAAAGTGACATTAGGAGGGCAACTCTTAGGCTGAAAATTCCTCTAATAATGGTTAAGTCTTAGTGCCAAGTTAGTCATAATGCTCATGGTACAGGGGGGGACAGTCTGAAAATACTTAAGCAAGTGTTACTGCTTTATTGTCTCTAAAGTTTAATTCTGACTAGATTCACTAGACTATACATGAAGCTAAATTTATCAATTCACACAAAGTAACTTTTTCGGGTGTCTATTGTAGAAAAACAAATTGTGTCTTTAATTGTAGGAAATATAAGAAGCTTAAATATTATAATGCAGAGTTGCATAAAATAAGTGGTATAAAGTGTTTCAGTAGTTGTTGCTGACAGAGACGTCTCCTAATTTGGTAAATATGGAAAAGGTTTAACATAGAAAGGTAGACACTTAAAGCATATCTTATTTGATTTTGAGAAGAAAAATATTTATAGAACATAAATAAGAAATTTAGTTTCTGTCACCATGAAGACAAAGGAATGCTTTAGTGTAAATCTATAATTGGCTTCCACTAGAGCAGGAGATCAATTATAAATTTATATATATATATATATATATATATATATATATATATACACACACACACATATACACATATATATTTTAATGTATACATATGTATGTGTATGTGTATGTATGTGTGCACATATATACATATGTGTGTGTGTATATATATATATATATATGTATATATATATATATTCACTTTCAGATTAAAAATAATTACTAGGTTCTTTAGTTCAGGGATTCCTTTTTATGTTTTTAAGCTTATTTATTTTGAGAGAGAGAGAGAGAGAGAGAGAGAGAGAGAGAGAGAACGAGGGAGGAGTAGAGAAAGAGTGTAAGAGAATCCATGCTGACAACATGGAGCCTGATGCAGGGCTGGAGCCCACGAACTGTGAAATCATGACCTGAGGTGAAACCAAGAGTTGGACGCTTAACCAACTGAGTCACGCAGGCACCCCAAGGTCAGGGATTTCTAATATGGGTAAACTGCCTAATACCTGGTACCAGTTTATAGCTACCTTAAATTATTGTATAAAAGTACAACAGTTAGAATAATTATAAGATGAAAAGTTATTACAATAATAGCAAACTGGTTAGAATTCACAAAATAATTCCTTTTTTCTAAAAACATGAAAAAAATCTGTTTGAGAACACTGAATTGTTACCAATGAAGAGAGGGTTTGTGTTACAAGAGTATTGTAAAGAAGAGAAGCTTAGAAGCTTCAGCCAAGAACTTGAAACTATTTTTTTTTTTTTGGTGGGAGGTAATCTTTAAAGCTGTAACTGAGGTGCTGGAGAGCTGAGCAGAACTTTAAGCAGGTTAGTGGCATTGTTTAATAGATTTCAGAGACTGCAAAGAGGAGTCCTGTCATATATATCAGGTTTTATCTGGCATTCCAAAATGTATACCTTAAAATAAACCACAGACCCGCCATCAAAAATCACAGGGTTGTAGCACTCAATTCCTGCTTAGATTAAAGTTATCTTAGCTTCCCAGAACCCATACTCTAGCTGCCTAAAAGCAAGAAATGTAAAGTCTTTCTGAAGAAGATGACATTGTTGCATTTTTTAAAATTTAAGATGACTGGAATTCTATCAAAAATAGGCAGACATAGACATACAAGTTTTCAAATTTTGACAGTAAATAAAACAAAGAAGAAAAGAAAAAAAATAGCTATAAAAGAGAGACTCAAATAATGATGTTATTAATCATTGGCTTTAGTATAACCATATATTTAAAAAATTGAAAAACAAATGGAGAATTTCATGTATCATAACAAAGTACGAGCTAAATAGATAGGTAGCCTCACTGGCACAATAGACACAACTAGAAAAAGAATTTATGAATTCAAAAATAATATAATTGGAAATATTCAGAATGAAGAGTAAAGAAGCCAAAGATAGAAAATATGGGGAGAAATATGAACATGGGATATGATGACAAGTGTTACATATGACTGGTTTGATTATCAAAAGAAAAGGTGAAAGAATGACATAGTATCATTATCAAAAAAAGATAATGACATAGAACTTTCTAAAATTGCCTAAAGACCTTGAAACAGATATTAAAAGGTATATAAAGCCCAAGAAAAAATAACTTCCAAAACATACCTAGGCAAAATATGATAAAAATTCTGACAATTAAAAATCTTAAAAGCTTCCATGATAGAGAAAAAAAAGTATTTTCACAGAAGTAGCAGAAAGACTGACATTCAACTTCTCAATGGAAACAATAGAAACCTGAAGCAATTGAATTATATCTTCAAACTGAAAAAAAAATAGCATACATAGCAACTATCCTTCAAGATTGATGGTGAAATAAACTTATTTTCAGAATATGAATATTAAAATATTTCATTATAAGCAGACCTGCATTAAGTACTAAAGAGATTTCTTGGAGCACCTGGATGGCACAGTCAGTTAAGCATCCAACTCTTGATTTTGGCTCAGGTCATGATCTCACAGGTCATAAATTTGAGCCCCACAACAGGCCTCTGCTAGCACAGAGCTGGCTTAGGATTCTCTCTCTCTCTCTGTGTCTCTATGCCCCTCCCCCACTCGTTCTCTCTCACTCTTTCAAAAATAAACTTAAAATTAAAAAAATGGAAATGTTTAGCAATGGAAAACTACACCAGATGGAAGCACAGACTTATAGGAAAAATTAAGAACAATGGGAAAGACAAATATGTAGGAAAATCTAAGTTAATTTCATAGAATAAAACAGTAAGAAACACAATATGTCAGTAATATTAGATTTACATATAAAAACTACACCAAATATATGACAGACACTGCCAAAAAATGGATTTTAAAAAACTGTATGCTACTTATAAGTGATACACATTTAATATAAGGATATAAGATGGAAATAAATAATAGAAAATATCATTTTCTATAAAATAAAAAAACATATACTATTTACAAATAGAAGCCAAGTCAAAGCTGATATAACAATACTGACAGATAAAAGTTTCAAGGTTAAAAAGCATTATTAGAGTGGAAGATGGATAGTCAATGACCATAAAATGTAAAATACACCAAAATAATGCAATAATTCTAAGTTTGAATACACCTGATGACATAATCTCACAATATATTTAGCCAAAATCATCAGTAATAAATAGCAAAATGAATATATTCAAAACCTTAGAAAAGCAGTAAACAGAAATTCAGTAACTATATAGAAGATTTGAACATTAGAATGATCAAACTTGACCTAATTAGTATATAAAGAAACTACATCCCAAAAGTGCAGTATACACTTTTTGAAGTTCTCATAGAATATTTTTCTAATATACACTGACTCATAAAATAGATTCAACATTTTCTAATATACACTGACTTACAAAATAGATTCAACAAATTTCAAAAATTTAAAGCCATACAGAGTACCTTCTCTGACCACCACTGAATTAATCTAGAAACCAATAAGAAAATAACTAAAAAATTTCCAAGTGTGTGAAAATGTATTACTATTTTTCTAAATACAAAATGGTAAAAGAAGACACATACTGAAAATAAGGGTAGAGTTTTACTGAATGATAATGAAATACATAGATCTAAAATAAAAATAAGAATCAAGAAAGTAATATATTTATGAAATTGATTTAAAAACAAAAACTGAATTAACTTGTCCCAGGTAGCGTTTGTTTAATAAATTGGAGAGGGGGGAAAAAGTTCAAATCTTTTTAAAATTCATTTCATTATATATTGATTAATTGAACAAATGCTACTGACATCTGTGTACCAGATGCTTTTCTAGACTCATGAGGTGAGGGGTAGGAGAGATACAACAGTGAATATAGCAGAAAATAATCTCCCCTCGTCAGTTTAGTTATATTTGTGAAGACACACAGACACTATGCCAGATAAGTGAGAAAAACATGGAGTATAGCGTGTAGTGCTAAGGGCTAAGGGGAAAAACAAAAGTGAGAGAAGATAATTAGTGCCAGAGTATAATACTTTAAATAAGGTGGCATCCTAAGTAGGTTACATTTGAGTTACTACCTGGAGTGAGTAAATGTTTGACTATGTCTTTTATCTTACAGTGTTTTATCAAACATTCCAGGCAGAGAGAATAGCAAGGCAAAAGTACAAATATAATATTAGAGGAGAACTACTAGAGGGGTCTGTTCAAGGAGTAAAGAAGAGGCCAGTATGGCTGGAGTGGAGTGAGAAAGGGTGACGGTAGCACAGAGTGAATTCAGATGCTTTTGTGTCTTGTAGGCTATGACATAAACTTTGGTTTTAATCTGAATGAGATGGAAAATGATATTAGAATTTAGGGCAGATGACAAGATCTAGCAATTTCTTTTAAGATGGCTTTGGTATCTATTCTGAATTCAGATTAGAGGGAACAAATCTAAAAGCAGGAAGGCTATTACAAACCCCAGGCAAGAGATAACAGTAGCAGGGAGGGTTAAAGCGGTGGTCACAACCTGATTATATTTTGAAAGTAAAGCAGATAGCATTTTTCAGAGCAGAGCATTTTAGATGTGGCTTGTGAGAGAAAGGAGAGAATCTAATTTTAATTATTCCCTGAACAACTGAAACGATTGTTTCTACTAGCTGTGATTAAAAAAAAAAAAAATATTTAAACAGGAGTAGGTTTAAGACACTGTAAAGACCCTAGTTTAAGACATGGTAAATATAATTATCAAAAAAATGATGCTTGTGGGTTCACTGGGTGGCTCAGTTGGTTGAGCATCTGACTCTTGATTTCTGCTCAGGTCATGATTCCAGGGTCGTGGGATCGAGCCCTGCGTTAGGCTGTGTACTGAGCAGGGATCCTGCTTGAGATTTTCTTCTCTTCCTCTACCCTTCTCCCCTGCTAGTGCTCTCTCAAACAAAACAAAACAACAACAAAAAAACCACAAAAAAACAAAAGAACAAAAGAACCCAAAACCACAGAAAATACTTTATGCTTGGATGTAATAGTTGTAATGAATACACTGAGAAAGGTAAGAAATGATAACTTTTCTTCATGATTATGCTTTCCACTCTCCTCATCATATAGGATTTCAGAAATATGAAACAAAATTTCTTATCCTTACTTCCCCCCAGAAAGTAGAACTTGACCCAAGGACCTGATAGCAGTGGTCTGGTACTCTTTGAGGAATCAGGTAACTCAGAAGAGGGAGGTAGGGAAAAAGGAAAAACAAAATGATGATGGATCCTTAGGCTAATTGTCACTGTGGGCAGATGGAGCTGAACTGACAGGAGTCCTCTGAGGAGCCATGTTGAATCAATTTAGTATTATTTGCTCAAGGTACCAAGGAAGGGAGTACGTATTCACAGGTGCCCATTCTTCACTGGCCAAGGATAACCACCAGCGTTTGTATACGCCCTTGCACTTTTAGCTGTGCTGTGAGTGACAGGCCAGATGTTCAGGAAGCAGTGTGATGTATGGGGCAACAAAAATCAAGTAAGTTCAGGTTACAGTTGCAGGAAACAGTTGCTGCAGTAACGTCTGGAGCATGGGCAGGTGAGAGGACGAGACATGGTATAAGGGGTGTATAAAAACATGACGTATCAAGATTTGAATTTTTCTGAGGCAGCTACAAAAAGAAATGATGGAAATACTCTAGAAACTTACAGACCTGATGGCTCAGTTCATGTCCTGCAATGAATGTGTTCTGAAGTTTTTTTTTTTTTTCCTCAGATCCTTGGTGACTCACATGATTTTATCGTATTATTGTTTGAACATTTTGAACATAAGACTGCTCGACGACTGAAAAACTTTAAAAGCAAACACATGTACTAAAAATCAAACTGTGTGTGTGGACTAAGTATATGGCAGCTGAATTTTATCTTTTATCCCCATACCATATTTCAGGAATGGGCTTAGTTCAAAAGAATCAGAGAATTGAAAACAGTTCATCATTTTTGGGTGGACACATGAATATGGTTTCAGAGGACTTTCATAGATTGTGAATGGTATGAACCATTATGTAAGTTGCAAGTCTGATTTTTATAGCAAATCTCATTTACTGTCTGATCAGATATAATCGTTCTTGTCATTGAGGGTGAGCTTCAAAAGGAAATGTTCGAGCTGAAAGTAAACTATGACTATAAGAAAGCACAATATCCCTATAATTGTGGAAGCAAACATATGACTCTCAAACATATATTCAACAGTACTCAGTGGCTAAACTCTGGAAAGCTCTGGATTTAATTAGGACTATTAGAATGTGCTCTTTTAGGCAATTCTGGACTTGAAGCAATAATTAAGACTCAGAATTAAATATACTTGTCACTGGAAGTGCTCCATGGCTCTGTAAGAGAGTCCCATTGTCCCAATAACACCACTCTCATTTACTTGACAAGAATCCAGTAGTGATAACACTGTACCCATAGGTGTGCATATAAACTAGGTTTCTGGGTAGAATATAAACTGCTTATTAACAAGCTAGATTAAAGTACTTTATCTGGCTTTAGTTAATGATCGCTAATAAGGTAACCACGGTTACCTATATTCAAAAAATCTTGTATTATCCATGGGTGAATTTTGAAAACATACTCCATGGATTTTTTTTTTTTATTCAAAATCAACTGATGGCTGAATCAATTTGTTTTTTGTTGAACATTTTAATTTAATGACAAAAGACTAAATAGTGAAATAGCAAAGTTTAAAGCAGCAATATATTCTTCCAGTCACTGAAATGCTAAGCTGATAATGATTAACTAATGTTTTCATATAGACTGTGGGCTAAAAAGTAGATTAGCTTCAATGTAGGTAAGCAACTTTGAAAAACAACCTAAACTAAATTTACAAGAAAATAGGCCCTAAACTTTTAGTTATAACTTAGGAAAAAACAGACAAGAATTACTGCACATTACTTTTGGAAAATATTAACCCACTTTGTTGTAAAGAGATTAAAATGATATTGCAGGTAAATGAATTTTTTAAAAATAAGATATAATTATTTTCTTATTCTATGTATATCAGAAACCAGAGTGGTTTAATAAAATATGTTTTAGGTAGTCCTGAAACTGGAAAAAAAAACTTTGGAGGCTAGAGAAAGGGACAAAAAAGGAGAGTGAATGGAAAATGCTATATAAAACAAATCCTGGGTAGTGCAAATTGACTAGAATATTTGCTTAAAGACACAAAATAATTAAAAGTTATAAATCCTCAAAGAATATGAATAAAGCAAATATGACATTCTCCTTTAGATTCTGGAGAACTGGAAATAGAAAGTATCAAAAATGTGTTAGTTATTTCAGATGAACTATAAAATACATAAAAATATACTTTATATCACTGGTAGTAACAGAGTATTCTAAATCCTGAGAACCACTAAAAATATATAAAGGTATAGGATAATTTCCAATAAATTTATAAGTAATGAATTAATTCATTTAGAAAAAACATGTATTTGATTATGAGTCAAGCAGTAGGCCAACTAGCACACAATTTATTAGTAGAAATGGGAAAATAACCAGATAATATCAATCCAGCATTACAGATAAAATGACAGATGTGCAGACTGTGGCATGGTCCCTGTGCCTATGTATGTGTCTGTCCATGTGTATGTACTTATGTGAGAAGGAAGGTGTTAAAGCTACCAGGAAGGTATAGTGACTGAATGGAGCCTCAACAAATATTTAGAAATAAGGGAAATGAGCAAGAAGAAAGGAGGGAATAGAGTTTCAAAGGTGAGAGAAAGGATGCCATATAAGAGAAAAACTCGGTCAAATATAGTTGCAGCCCTACATGCCAGGTGTGAAGAGTGAGAGATGAGACTGGAGAGATAAACAGGCACCTGTTGGCTATATTATAAATTTGGGCTTTATCTTATGGGGAATGAAGAACTTCTAAAAAACATTGAAAGACTGGGTATAGAGCAAGCATATGATTATTCTTGTCTATTACCTATTTTTATCCTTGGCTAAGTTAAAACTATTGGCAAAAAGATGGATTTATTCACTGAAATAACCAAAACAAATGATGAGTAAGAGAAAAGGGTTCAGAAACATACAAATTAGTTTCATATCACAAACTTTAAAAACTCTTTCTTAAAAACATTGCAATGTTTAAAATTATAACTAAATTAAAATAACAGTAGAAGTTGAGACAGGGGTGCCTAAGTGGCCTAGTCGGTTAAGCGGCTGACTTGGGCTCAGGTCATGATCTCATGGTTCATGAGTTTGAGCCCCGCCTCAGGCTCTGTGTTGACAGCTGGGAGCCTGGAGCCTGCTTCAGATTCTGTGTCTCCCTCTCTTTCTAGCCCTCCCCCATTTGTGCTCTGTCTCTCTGTCTTTCAAAAATGAATAAATATTTTAAAAAAATTTAAAAAAAAGAAGTTGAGACAAAATTACCTTCCCTATAAGTGCAGGGAATAATTTTAAATTATTGGTAAACGTCTTTGTAGAAAACAAAAATAGCGCTAAGTTTCTGGGTATAGGACTGCCTCAAAAAGCAGGCAATGGAATGGTATAGGTATTGCCAGTTTGAATCCCCCTTTACCTGCCAAAGAGCAATAGTACTGGAAGGAATGATAGAGAAATACTTGCTTCTTGCCACATTCTTTTCTTGAACATAGTTTTTCATATTGGTACAATTTTGGTCTGACATGAAATAGAAGAAAACCACCCAAGGTCTGGAGGCTGTGGTAGATTTCAAAATGATAGAGAACAACCTCTAAGGAGCCAATTCCACAAGTGTGAATAGCAAATATGACTGGAAGAAAGAAAGATGTTTGGTCCTGTTCTACCGAACTTAGGTGCTTCCTTCTAACTCTTAAGGAAAATTTGCAGAACCTCTCAAACTAGAATCCAACTAAAACTACAAAATGTCCATTCTCCAACTTTAGCAGGGAATATGCCTCTAACATAGCAGGACTCATGACTGATGCAGAGTTTTTTAAGAAATATAGGTACAAAATACGGAGATTGTGGAATAAAATGTCCTTAGTGTAATAGTTTTCTAAGTTATTTTCTATAATATCTGCCCCCCCACCTCAACACCAATTTCACCCTAAGCTTTGTGAGGAAGCTGAAAAATTAGGCATTCGTCACCCACTCATACACTCCCATCCTTACTTCCAGCTTAAGTGCTATGATACAAGAATTCTAATGATGTTTAGAAACAAATGGAGACAGCGGCTGAGCAGGAGCAGGGGGAATTAGACGGCACCATATAGAAAAGATCACCCAAAGGTAAGTAAGCAGAAAACAAAATAAGTTGTGGGCTTTCTGTCATCTTTCTTCAATGATAGGAAGAAAATAAACAAAATTAAGGAAATAAAGAGATAATATAGTTCTTAAAAAGGTAGGGCACCTTTTGGGATGAGCACTGGGTGTTGTATGGAAACCAATTTGTCAATAAATTTCATATAAAAAAATAAAAAAAATAAAAAATAAAAAAATAAAAATAAAAATAAAAAGGTATACCTTAGAAAAACTTTAAGAAAAAGTTCATAATTTTTTAATTTATTTTTTAATGTTTATTTCTGAGACAGACAGTGACAGAGCATGAGTGGGGGAGGAGCAGAAAGAGAGGGAGACAGAATCTGAAGCAGGCTCCAGGCTTGAGCGTCCAGCACAGAGCCCAATGCGGGGCTCGAACCCACAAATCGCGAGATCATGACCTGAGCCCAAGTCCCACGCTCAACTGACTGAGCCAGCCAGGCGCCCCAGGAAAAAGCTCATAATTTAAAGAAAATTTAAATATTATGAAATGATGCAATAAGACAAGGAAGCAATATAAAAGATTTATCATAACTATTGGTGGCAGAACTAAGGAAAGAATTAAAGGAGGCAAATAATGTTATTATATATCATTAAAATGACACTAGAAAGAGCAAAGATCACAACTAACCTTTAAAATTTTGTATCTGTGATATGGAAAGCAGGCTTGAGAAAATCCCCTAAATGTAGTGAAGGGGGATAAAAGAGGAAAGCAGTTGTAGGGAAAACAGTAGTATAAAAGTGGAAATCATGGTCAGGAAACCTGATCAAAATTGATCTTCCTAAGTAAATTAACATAAACTAGATCAAAATTGAGTGGAGATTATATTCAAAGATGAAATGGAAATTAAGGGTCTGAACCTGTGGAATAAAAGGCTTACTGTATACATTGCATTATTATTGAAAATTAACATTAATAAATAAATTGGTAAAGTTATTGAGTCCTAAAGTTAAAGAAAAACATTCTTCACATATTCAGATACTGGACATAATTTACTTACAAAGAAATATAAGCCAGTTTCAGACTTTGTTCTTACTAACTTTAAACATGCCAGAAAATATGGGAGTAATGTCTACAAAGGTTTGTTAGGAAAAAGTATGCGATGCAAATCTCTGTACCTAACCAAGTTGAAGTTCATGTGCAAAAGAGAAAGATTTCATGTGTATATTCTGGAATGGTTGTCCATGCATGTATCCTAAAAATTCTGCATGGTCATATAAATTGATGAGAAAATTACAAAATGTCAAATAGAAATGGCCCCATAGACAATCCTTTGGTAATAATATTTAGATTTCTTCTTTCAAAAGTCATAATCTCAGCCCTGCTCAACTACTGAAATGGCAATGAAGCCAACTGAAAAAAAGGGTAAGGATTTTATTATTTTTTTCATGTTTCAAGTTTTTAGTTAAATTCTAGCTACTTAACATATATTATAATATTGCTTTCAGGAGTAGAATTTAGCAAATCATTACTTATATCTAACACCCAGTCCTCATCACAAGTGCAGAATTTTAAAGTGGAAGAATGTTGGTTTTAATGTTCAATGTTTATTTTTTCTCTTTCTTAATTTGATTTATAATATTGAAATCAAGACATTCTATCTGAAAGAGCACTGTGTGATTCAAATTTGAATATGTTGAATCATCTATGTTTACTAAGAGGATACTTGCTAAAATATCCACATTAGATATGAGAGCATCCCTTTCTCTGTACCCTAGAGAGTCTTTAGACTCCCTAGAAGGGGAAGAAAGCTAGGAGAGGTCCCGAAAGATCCCTTGGGATCTCCTTGTCATCTCCCTTTCAATTTATTTTTGTTTTTATATTCTTTCCTTTCTTCATTTATTTTAATGTTCTCTCTTTTCTTCCTGTTATGACTGAGAAACCTCTGTCAAAAATCTTTACGTTAATGAATACAATGTAAACAACTTTCACGTATGACTTTCAAAGTTAGTATCATTTCTAAAACTTAGAACCCACACCTTTTATCTTAATATTAAAAACAAGCAAAAGGATTCAAATTTGTATTAGCAGGATGATTGCATTTGCAAAAAAAAAGGGGGATTTAGGCACCAAGATTTATTAAAGTAATACTATAATAAAATTTAATAGGGGCACCCGGGTAGCTCAGTCGGTTAAGCAGCCAACTTTGCCTCAGGTCAGGATCTCGAGGTTTGTGAGTTTGAACCCCGCGTTGCGCTGTGCTGACAGCTCAGAGCCTGAAGCCTGTTTCGGATTCTGTGTCTCCCTCTCTCTCTCTCTGCCCCTCCCCTGCTCATGCTCTGCCTCTCTCTGTCTCTCAATAATAAATAAACGTTAAAGTTTTTTTTTAAATCCACTTGGATACTTAAAAAAATTAATAGTAGTTTTCTAGGTATAAAGTAATAAATGAGCTTTAAATACAGGCAGTTGCTGCTCTGCACAATTCCAATATGCATAAATTTCAGTTATCATGGTTTAATTAAATAGAACAAATCTCTGAATACGGGTCAAATTTCAATTACCTCAGTATATTAACTGTAAATGCATAAAGTAAAGCTTTTGCTGATGTTCTGCAATCTAAAAATTACTATGTAAATAATAGATACACAACCTGATCAACGATCAATCACATAATTTCTTTCAAAGTATGTTCACTAACTTTGTTACTGTAAATCTGTTACTCAGTTCATGTCCAGACAGCAAAGCATATAATTGTGTACCTGAATAAACTCATGTGACAATTTTCGAAACTGGATAATTGAAAAAGAGGATTAACCAACAAAGATGAAATTGCTGTGAAAAACCAAAACGTGGTAATGTAAGAAGCGAAGTTTTATTAGAAGTATACAGAGTTTTAGGAAAGAAGAGCAGATTGTGGGGATGTTATTACTGCTGCCATTTGAGATATATAGCCAGTAGAATATATAGCCAGTATATAGATATATATATTGGGATATATAGCCAGTAGAATTTAGTGAAAGTGAATGAAGTGGTTGTCACAGGAACCCAAACCAAAACAACAAAAAAGAGAGGAATATATGCCAGAGAAAGTAATGCCTGCAAAAACATTAACCCTCAAGGAATTCTTGAAAGTGCAAGGAAAAAAGTGTTGGAAGCTGATTTACAATTAGAAAGGATTATTATGATTTCACCAAAGCATAGAAAGATGCCTATTCCATATTTTATGAAAAGAGAATAATGTTCAAACTGTACTTGATACATTTTTTGTAAATAAAACACTTTAATTTTCAATGTTTCTTATGTTTTATTTTTAAAAAAAATTTTCTGTGTTTATTTACTTTTGAGAGAGAGAGAGGAAGAGAGTTTGTGAGCAGGGGGAGGGGCAGAGAGAGGGAGAGGGAGAGACAGAATCCAAAGCAGGCTCCAGGCTCCTCACTGTCAGAATAGAGCCCGAAATGGGCTTCACTAAGAAGTTCTTCACCAAGAATTGTGAAATCATGATCTGAGTCGAAGCCAGATGCCTAACCGACAGGCGCCCCTCAATGTTTCTTATGTTTTAAACTATGAAGTACTAAATAAATATCAGATTTGCTATTTTTATTCCTTTTCTTACATACGTGACCCTTAAATAACACAGGTTTGAACTCTGCAGGTCCTCTTATATGCAGATAGTTTTCTATAAATACAGTATTGTACATATATTTTATCTTCCTTACGATTTTCTTAGTAACATTTTCTTTTCTCTAGTTTACTTTATTGCAAGAATAAAGGAAATAATACATATACAAAACTTGTGTTAATCAGCTGTGTATGTCATCGGTAAGGCCTCCAGTCAACTGTAGTCAACTTAGGTTCTAGGAGGGTCAAAGTTATATACTAATTTTCAGCTGTGTCTGTGTGGAAGGGAGCTGATGTCCCTAACTCCCACATTGTTTCAGGGTCAACTGTACATTCACAAGTATTAATGAGAAAAAATTTTAATTTTAAGTCACAAAACTACAGTTTGTGCTATTAATTATTAAGATTACTTTGGGGCACCTGAGTGGTTTAGTTGGTTAAGCATCCAACTTTGGCTCAGGTCATGATCTCATGGTTAGTGAGTTTGAGCCCCCGTTGGGCTCTCTGCTGTCACAGCAGAGCTACTCCCACTCCTCTCCCTCTGCCCCTCCCCTTCCCCCTACCCCGCTGGCATGTGTATGAACTCTCTCTCTCAAAAATAAATAAACATTAGGGGCGCCTGGGTGGCGCAGTCGGTTAAGCGTCCGACCTCAGCCAGGTCACGATATCGCGGTCCGTGAGTTCGAACCCCGCGTCGGGCTCTGGGCTGATGGCTCAGAGCCTGGCGCCTGTTTCCGATTCGGTGTCTCCCTCTCTCTCTGCCCCTCCCCCGTTCATGCTCTGTCTCTCTCTGTCCCAAAAATAAATAAAAACGTTGAAAAAAAAATTTTTAAATAAATAAATAAATAAACATTAAAAAAAAAACATTAAAAAAAGATCACTTTGCACAGCTTCAGCTTGCATGTCATTTTTACAAATTCTTTCTACTGTTTAAAATGAGACCGGCTTGGCCTTATTTTGCAAAATGTCTTTAATATATTTTATATGTTATATTTAATATATTAATATTATCATTTAAAATATATTAATGATATAGTAATATTTTACCATGAGATCATAATTTAAGAAAACATAATTTAAAGATGTCAAAATTTTACAAAACTTCAGTCTAATTTGGGCATTCAAGTAAGTATCATTTTTGTGATGGTGAGTGAGTGGAAAGAAATATTCCATATAAAACATTTTATATTAAGCATATCAAGCCTTTTAAAAAATTACTTTGTCTAATTCTGGGGATTAAAGGGTCCATAAATTTCTAGATCATTAAATGTGATATTTAGTGGGCTTAGACCTTACTAAATTCTGTAATTACTTACAAGAAATATTCTTACCAAATATTGCATCCTCAGTATTACACTGCCAAAAACCCAAAACCCAACAAAATGCAAAATAATGCTTAAATGCAATCAATTTAAGTCAGTGACTCTAGTTCTTTGTTTTTGTTTTCCTTCTTTTAGAAGATGAACAAATGACAAATGTTAAAATGAAAACCACAGACTCAAAACAGCATTGCTTAGGTCAAGGGCCCAAATCAGTAAACCAGGGCCTAACACTTAATCTAATTGCAGTTTCAACCTCTTCCAGAAATGTAAGCCTTAACTGGTCAGTCAGGAATTTTATGATAAGGACCAATGAGGTGATCTTTCATTTAGGTCCCCTCTACTCCCCAAAGGAAGACCAGGTAATATGTATAATAAAACCCCCTGCCTTTCTTCCTAAAAGAAGGTGATCTTGCCTAAAACAATCCTTTCTTTTCCTTAGCTTATAACTTTCTTGCTCCATCCTCTTTCCTAGAAAAGCCTTCCATTTTGTACAACTCCTTGGAGTCCCTTCTATTTGGTAGATGGGATGCTACCAAATTCATGAATTGTTTAATAGAGCCAATTAGATCTTCAAATTTATTTGAATTTTTGTTACTTAACATGATAGTCATGTTTTTTAATTGTAGAAGAAATGACTCTTTCTCACCTTCTTGGATTTCTCTATTGACCAAAAGAAAATATAATTTTAGTAAGAAAATTTGTTAAGCAAATTGTACGGAAAACCTCTATAAGTTTATATCATTTAGCCACGGTGCTGAGACCTGGTGTAAAGATGAGTCAAAAATGCAGATCATATAAAAGCCCTATATGTAGGAGCTCACCAACGATGTTTGGTGTTTTCTGTCCCATTCCTCTTGGTACATTCTCTGCATTTCCTTGCCCTTCTCCATGTCCAGGAAGGCTCACAAACTGACCTCACCAACCTTCTTCGCAAGTGCATTCGTCCCATGGGGTGCAGCACTGAGAAGATGGAGGTGGAATGTTTTTGTTTTTTGTTGTTTTTCCTCTGCTCCCAACTTTCCAATTTAGCTGTGATTCCAGCATTAATTGCATCCTCCTACAAGTAAAGACCCTCTTAGATGGTTTTTAATCCAAGCTTCTGCTCTTATTAGGTCTTGGAAATTCAATTTTCCTTTTCTATTCAGGCCTGGGGATAGCAAAGGCTATTTTACTGTTGTTCTCTGGTTACTTCAATATCCTCTTTTGGTCCCAGTAACTCCATTCACACCACTGTGAAATTTACCTTTAGTAAATTATCTTAAAAATTCCTATTGTGTCCTGTCAACTGCTCAATAAAAGGCAGAATGAGTACTATAAGAATTTAAGTGAGAAAGCTATTACTCTATTTTGGATATAGTCATATATTTAAATGAGAACTTTCAGATGTCAAAAAAATGGCAGCTTACAAGATGAATTATATCCGTGCACTACTCCTATAGACGTTTTTCTTGACTCCTTGTCTACTCTTTGAAGACGATAGATCCCTTTGATAAAAGTAATGGGCACTTTAAATCAAGAAAATTCCTGGCTAACAAATGTTTTATACCAGTCTTTCGTAATCCTGTGCCTTTTCCTTCTCTTCTGGTTCTCATGGAAGACCTTCCTGAGATGCCTTCAACACTCCCTAAAGAAAGACAGGCTACTACCCCACCTCAAACTAGGTGGGAATTGTGGTCTAAAAATAACAGCTACGCAGAACCAAATTTCCACCTATGTTACAGCTTCCCTAAGCCATTTACTGCCACTAATAGAAACAATTCTTCAGCCCATAAAAAAAAAAGTTCGCAAACCATCCAAGAGAAAAATCAGTTGCCCATCATTCTGCGTCTTGAAGGTAACAAGTGCAGTGCCTAAATGCAAGTGCCTCATGTACAAATCACATCTAAAAAGGATGAAGATCAACTCTGTGTTGGGAACACAAGCAAGGAAATTTTCTGCCATCTTTGAACTGGCAGAGACTTAAGTTTACAAAGAATTTCCCAAGTAGTCACAGTCAGTGGACCTTATTTGACTTTAGGGTAATTTTCCTTTACAAATTAATGGTGAGTGATTTTATTATAGAAATTTCCCTGTGGCCTAACATTAATCAAATCCCCTCTCCCCCCATGTCTGAGTGTGAGCAAGGTTGCTAAACAGGAGAAGAAGTGTAAATGGATTCTGTGCTTATTTCACTATCTAGGACTAGAGCCTTACAACAGAACAGTTAGCAGTATCAGAAAACAGTATTGCACCAATTTAAAAAATCATATTAATGACTATTTTTTTCCTAGAAGTTTCATATCATCTGTCTAGTATGCATCCAGGAGACTTAGGGTCAAAAGAAGACTTAAAAAAAAGACCCAGAAGTTTCTCTAATCTTCTTTAATAATAACATATACTTTGTCAAAAACATTTAATTTAAAAAAATTTATTTAAGCATATAAATATCCTCTTGGATAATAGCAGGGCATATTAAAAGAATTTAAAAAAAAAACCTTTTTTTTTAATTTTTTTAATGTTTATTTATTTTTGAGAGAGAGAGAGACCGAGCATGAATGGGGGACGGGCAGAGAGAGAGGGAGACACAGAATCGGAAGCAGGCTCCAAGCCATCAGCCCAGAGCCTGACGCGGGGCTCGAACTCACAAACCGAGAGATCGTGACCTGAGCTGAAGTCGGACGCTCAACCGACTGAGCCACCCAGGCACCCCAAAAAACCCTTACTTCTAAAGATATCAGTCATGCTGGAAGTCACATCACATCACGGTGGCATAAGATACCCTCCTTTTTGATTCCTCTGTTAACAACTAAAATTCAGTATCCAACCATGAACAAAAGTACCTCCGTGGAAGTTCTGGTATCTAGCAACATAAGCCAAAGGGCTAGAGGGGAGTCTTGCTCACCTACGTATCTGGTAATAAACAGACCTCAGCATAGCTGTAGAAAAAGGGGGAGCCAGTGAACCAGCCCTAGCCCCTCTCTCGGCCAGCATTAGGAAAACTGGTAGAGTGTTGCCTTAGGCAGACACCCACAGATGACAGAGCCTTTGTAGAAGTCCAGGCTTCCTGAAGAGATATTCTAGAGCAAAAGGAAATATGAGTTTGGATGCTCTGAGAAGGTAAGAGAAACTTTGCCAGTGCCATGCCCACCCCAAGGTGGCCCAGCACAGAGCAGAACTAGCCAGCACAACCACCCCCATGAGGGAAAGGAAAGATGGGTAGTGACTGTCCAGCTTCCCCAATTGTGAAGGAAGCTGCTGGAGAAACCTGTCACTTTCTTCAACATCCAGAGTATTGGGGCCGGAACCCCAAGACTGGGGGATGATGGGGGTTAAAAAAGAGGCACATGAGAATATCAAAGGGCATTAAAGGAACTGATTCTTGCTGACTGCGTTCAGGACTCCAGGAGGAAGCCCACCCATGAGCCAATAGGAAAACCTCACCCAAGTATCCCCCCCGACCTAGCATGTGGGTACTCCTAATGCCCAAAATATTAAACCTGTATCTCCCACGGCACTGTGCTGGCATATTGTGAATCTTCCTGAGTGTAGTGGTAGGTATGATCTCCAGAAGACAGGAAGTTCATTCAGATAACAGTCCAGGGTCTGAGCTGTAGTTCCACCTTATTAAAAACAAAAGAGAGGTTTCTGGAAGCCAGACTGGTGAGTTGTAAGATCTAGAGAAGACATACAAACTTAAAATTTTTCAAAGACCGAGGAGGCAGTGTGGAACAAGTGTATTCATACAAGATTGGAGATATAAGCCCCAGATATAAATAGTACCAACTAAAAATAACCCCAGCTCGAAGGCAAATAGTAAATATTGGAAGAGGTGACTGCTACTTCAAATATGGATACAGCAATACAAAACCCCAAGGAACATAAAGAATCAAGAACACATGACATCATCAAAAAATCTCAATAGCACTTTAGGAATCAAACTCAAAAACACAAAATGCTATAATTTACCTGATAAAGAATTCAAAATAGCTATTTTGAGGAAACTCAACAAGCTACAATGAAACATGGAAAGATAATTCATGAAGTCAGGAAAACAATATATCAACAAAATGAGAAATTTAACAAGAGGTAATCAATCATAAAAGAAACAAACAATAATTCTGGAGTTGAATTATTTAATGAACGCAATGACGACTAGACTAGAGAGCTTCAATGGCAGAATATATAATAAGAGCTAGAAGACAGAACTTCTTAATAACCCTGTCCTCAGAGAAAAAATTAAATAGAATTAAATTTTAATTAATTAAGCCTATGTAATCTATGGGACAGAGTTAAGTGATCAATTATTTGAGTCATTAGAGTTCAAAAGAAAGGGAGAAAAGAGCAGAAAGTTATTTAAAGAAATAATTGTTGAGAACTTCCCAAAGCTTGGAAAGACTTAGACATCCAAATTCACAAAACCTACTGGTCACTCCATTATCTCAATTTAAAATGACCTTCTCCAAAATACATTAGAATGAAACTATTAAAAATCAAAAATAAAGAAAGAATACTAAAAGCAGCAAGAAAAATATATATATTCTAACCCACTAAGGAAACTCCAGGCAGACAGTAAATTTCTCAACAGAAATCTTAACTATTGAAAGGCGGAAAAATACAGCCTAGAACAATTTAGTAGAGATATCCATCATAATTGAGGAGAAATAAGGATTTTCCCAAATAAATAAAAGTGGAGGGAGCGCATAACCACTAGACCTGCCTTAGAAGAAAGGCTGACAGGAGTTGTCCAAGCTGAAATGAAAAGATGCTATTAATATGAAAACATATGATACCATACAACACATGGTAAATAGTATACAGTTAGAAAATTCTAATTCTGTAACATGATGGTGTGTTAACCACTTAATTATAGTATAAAGGAAGAGGGTATTGGAAATAATTATAGTTATTATAATTCATTACCAAACATTTAAGGGGGAAATTGTGACATCAAAAACATAACTGAGGGGAGGTAAAAGGTTAGAAATAGAGACTTAAAAAAATAGAAAAGATCAATGAAACCAGAAGGTGGTTCTTTTAAAAGATAAACAAAATTGATAAACCTTTAGCTAGACCCATCAAGAAAATGAGACACCACAAATAAATCAGAAATTAAGGAGGGGAGATAACAATAGACAGCACAGAAACACAGAGGATTATTAGAGAATTTTATGAAAACTTATATACCAATAAACTGGGTAACCTAGAAGAAATGGACAAATTCCTAAAAACTTATAACCTTTCAAAACTAAATCAGGAAGAAATAAAAAATCTGAACAGAGTGATTACTAGCAATAAAATTGAATCAGCAATAAAACAAACAAACAAACAAAAACCCCCAAAATAAACCTCCCAAGAAACAAGCATTGAGGACCAGATGGCTTTACAGGTGTACTCTACCAAACATTTCGAGAGAGTTAATACCTAGTCCTGTCAAACTATCCCAAAAACTGGAAGAGGAAGGAAAGTTTCCACATTCGTTCTACGAAGCCAGCATTACTTGGACAAAAAACAGACAGAAACATTACAAAAAAAGAAAATCCCTTGCCAAAATCTCTGATAAACATAGAAGCAAACTCCCTCAACATAATATTAGCAAACTGAATTCAACAATACATTTAAAAAAATCATTCACCACAATTGAGTGGGACTTATTCCAAGGATATAAAGGTGGTTCAGTATACAAAAATCAAAGTAATACATCACATTAACAAGAGAAAGAATAAAAATGTGACTAGCTCAATAGATACAGAAAAATCACTTGACAAAATACTAAATGTAATGATCATTCATGATATGAACTCTAAAAAAGTGGTTTTAGAAAGAACATATATCAACATAATAAAGGCCATATATGACAAACCCACAACATCATTCCTAATAGTGAAAAACTGAGAGCTTTTTCTCTAAGATCAGGAATAATACAAGGATGTTCACTCTTACCACTTTTATTCAACATAATACTGATAGTCTTAGCTGCAGCAAACAGACAAGAGAAAGAAATAAATGTACCCAAATTGGTACAAAGGAAAACTTTCACCATTTTCACAGAACATGATACCATATATTGAACACCTTAATGACTCTGCCAAGGAAAACCTATGAGAATCAATCAATAAATTCAGTAAAGTCACAGAATGCAAAATTAACATACAGGAATCAGTTTCATTTATATAGACTAATGATGAAGTAACAGAAAGAGAAATTAAGAAACAATCCCATTTACAATTGCACCAAAACAGAATAAGATACATAGGAATAAACTTAACTAAGGAGATTAAATACTTGTACTCTGAAAACTATAAAACATTTATGAAAACAACTGAAGACAACACAAACAAATGGAAAACTATCCCATGCTCATTTGTTTGTGTTGTCTTCAATTGTTTTCATGTCTATACTACAGATTTAATGCAATCCCTATCAAAACATCAACAGCATTTTTCACAGAACTGGCACATATAATACTAAATTTAATGGAATCACAAAGTCCCTGAATAGCCAAATCCATCTTGAGAAGGTAGAGCAAAGCTAAAAATAACACAAACCCAGATTTCTAGATATACTACAAAACTGTAGTAATAAAAACATATGGCACTGGCACAAAAATAGACAATAGTTCAATAGAACAGAATAGAGGATCGAGAAATAAACCCACAATTATATGGTCAACTAATTTATGACAAAGGAGGAAATAATTTACAATGGGGAAAAGAGTCTTTTCAACAAATGGTGCTGGGAAAACTGGACAGTTATACACAAAGGAATGAAATGGGACTATTTCTTATTGCCATAGACATAAATAAACTAGAAATGGGTTCAAGACCTAAATATGAGACCTGAAACCATACAATTCCTAGAAGAAAACAAGGAGTAATCTCTTGGAAATGAGCCATAGGAACATTTTTCTAGATATGCCTCTTGTGGCAAGGGAAACAAAAGCAAAAACACATGATTAGGACTATACCAAAATAAAAGTTTTTGCACAGTAAAGGAAACTGTCAGCAAAATAAAAAGGAACCTACTGAATGGGAAAAATATTTGTAAGTGATATATCTGATAAGAGGTTAATATTCAAAATATATAAAGAACTTAGACAACGCCAAAAACCCCACAAATAATCCAATTAAAATATCAGCAGAGAACCTGAATCAACATTTTCCAAAGAAAAAATGCAGATGGCCAACAGACACATGAAAAGAGGCTCAACGTTACTAATCCAGGGAAATGCAAATCAAAACCATAATGAGATACCACCTTACACCTGTCAGAATGGCTAGAACCAAAAAAGATAAGGAATAAGAAGTATTGGCAAGGATGTGGAGAAAAAGGAACCTCAGCACTATTGGTGAGAATACAAATTGGTGCAGCCACTGAGGAGTATGGAGTTTCCCCAAAAAACTAAAAATAGAAATACCATTTGATTCCATTACTGAGTATTTCTCCAAAGAAAATGAAAACACTAATTTGAAAAGATATTGCAGAATTATTTACAACAGTAATTATATGGGGTGCCTGGGTGGCTCAGTGGTTGAGCGTCTGACTTAGGCTCAGGTCATGATCTCCTGGGTTCATGAGTTCGAGCCCCACATAGGGCTTGCTGCTATCAGCACAGAGTCTGCTTCAGATCCTCTGTCCCCTTCTCTCTGCTCCTCCCACCTTTCTCTCTCTCTCTCTCTCAAAAATAAACTTAAAAACATACAATATAAATATATGGAAGCAACTCACATGTACATCAACAGATGAGTAGATAAGATGTGGCATGTGTGTGTATGTATGTATGTATAAATATACGTATGCATGTGTATGTATATGAGATCTTACCAACTGCAGTAACATGGATGGACCTAGAAGGTATTATGTTAATCAAAATAAGTCAAAGAAAGAGAAATATGGTATGATTTTACTCATATATAAAGTTTAAGAAACACACGATGAACAAAGAGAAACTACACATCATGATGAGCACTGAGTAATGTATAGAATTGGTGAATCATTATGTTGTACACCTGAAACTAATATAACACAGTATGCTAATTATATGTCAATAGAAAGATCCATCATCCCATATAGTTACAAAAAAAAGATTCTTTTCCCCCTCATGATGAGAATTGGGATCTGGTCTTAACAACTTTCAAATATACCATAGTTAACTGTATTGGGTACACAATTTTTAACTGAAGTAAATGTTATAGTCTATGCTATAATATGCATATATGGTGGATAAATAGATGATAGATAGATAGATAGATAGATAGATGATAGATAGATGATAGGTAGCCCTTAAACTACCCTGATTAGAAGGCATTATCCCAATTTTGTGTTGTGGAATAGAAGGATCCGGTGGGCTAAATAAAGTGCTCCCATTTCTTCCTCTGGAAAACCATTACTCTCCATCTGATGCCACAGCCTATATACAATACAGACTTGTCCACCAACTGACCCAGCCTAAAATGACCTGGCTTCATATAATTGGGTCAGGAAGAACTTTCTATGAAGTCATTTCTGTCCTAGAATAATCTATATTCATTACCATAGTTGGATTTTATAAAGTAAAAAGACTGTTTGGAGACATTTTATAAAACCATCATTTCTAGTAAAAGAAAAATTGCTCTGCAGCTTGTGTTGTTTTATTACTGAAACAAAACTAGAGAAATGGATTTAAATAAGTAGAAAGCTATTAGGAAGATCACTGCTTTTATGATTTCAGAATCTCCAAACCACCAGGACCTTGTCTAGTTTTCCTCACAAATAGCTCAAGGGAACTTTCCCAAGAACTTTGCTCCTGTGTGACCAAAGGGATGTAGTGAAGAAGAAACAATGAAAAAACTGCTCAGAGAATGAGGAATTTAATAATTTAAATAATATTCAAAGTATAATATAGAGTGAGGAAGTTAAAGAGAATGAAAACATCTTATTTTTAATGTTTCAGATTCTTTATAAAACCTATCTTTGAGTCCTAGTTTGCTCAGCTAATGAATGTTTCTGTTTCTCCAGTTTGGAAAGTATATAAAACCCTTGAGTAGTATCTATCATTAAAATACCTATAAAACATACTGTAGATGCCCCTGAAATGGGGCTCATTTAACTGACCCCTTTATGAGATTTATGACATCAGAGTCACATCCAATTCCAGCTGATTAAGGAAGTTTTATAGAAGCAGAACCAGAAGAAAATGGGACTATCTGAGCTGTGCCTATAAATACAGTGTGCAGCGACAAGCCTTTCAGAAGTGTTTATTAAATGAAAAATGGTTTTTTCACCCTGACTGCTGTATTTCATCAGAGGCCCCAGAGCTCTCTGTCAATACCCTTTCACACATTTAATTGTCACAGGGTAGGCACTCAAACCAGCAAAGGCACCTTAGCCTCAATCATCCTTTATCCTTAAAACTTTGTGGGAAACTATGAATCAATAATATATTTGTAGTAGGAGAGTAGGTTTTACTGGTGATAATCACCTTGATCTCTAACTGCTTAAAGCTGAAAAGAGAAAGAACAGAAGGTTTACAAGGTCCATGACCCATTCCGCGGTGAGCCCAACATGGATGGATGATTTATTATGGCCCAATTATTTCTTCTCCACTAAAGCCTGCCACAACAACAAAGTGCACCTATTTTAAAACTACTCTGTTTACGGTGTTCTTTTGGTCTTCTTTTTAGAGGTAGTTTAAAAAGAAGTGCAATATGTTTTACATTCTGAAAATTCCAAGCTAAGATTTTCAATTAATAATAAAAAAAAATTGAATGTAATTCTAACGCTTTAACAAGCTAAGAGAACTATATTAAATACAGATTGGACTTTCAGAGTTTCTTAACACTTTCTACAATATTTACGATGCACCTTAGCACATTGCCAGGTTTATGACTTCAATATTTTTATGCGACATTTTAAGTTTCCTGCAAATATTTGCAATTAGAAACTAAATACCATTTAAAAGTCAAAATGAATATGGTAAAGAATATAATGGATTTCTTATTCATGTTTCTATACCAAGTCAAAATTGGTATTTGACATTTGAATTTTTGCTTCCTTGTTCTTTTTATTTTCTGAGTATCACACAACTGTCTATTGCCTATTTTTCTCGATATAGAGCCATGAGTTTTAAGGCTGTTTTGTTGATATATAATAATACTACTGTAACATAAACAATAACAGTTTTACGTTAATCAAGAAAATAGGGTAGACCTATATTGTGATTTCATAGGTCTGTAAGATGAAAAATAAACAAGTGATTATTTTTTAAAGACTTAAAGGATATTTGAATTAAAAGTCCTTAGTAGTTCTACTTATTTCCCAGGGCTGATGGAACAAAGAATCACAACCTGTGCAGCCCGAAAACAGAAATTAAATAAAAACAAAGCAAAAAAAAAACCAAAAAACCAGAAATGTATTGTTTTCTAGTTGCAGAGGGGAGAAGTTAGAAATCAAGGTGGGGCGGGGCCATATTCCTTCTGACACCTGCTAGGGACGGTCCTCCTACTCCTTACCCTTGTTTCTGGTGGTTGTGGATAATTCCTGACTTTCTTTGGGTTGCAGCTGTAGTACTTCAATATTTGCTTCGGTATTTATATGGTCTTCTCCCTTGTTTGCTTGTGTCTTTGTGTCTTTTCTCTTCTTCTTATAAAGACACCAACCACATTGGATTAACTGTGGCCTCATCTATTCCAGTATGACCTCATTTTAACTAAGTACATCTACAGTGACCCTATTTCCAAATAAGTTTGCATTCTGAAGGATATATTCAATGCCCCTCTATATAATTCTGAGAGTCAGTACCTCAACCTCTTTTTGTTGGTGGGGGAGCACAATTTAACCCTTAACAGGAATCATCTATCAAACTACTTTCTTCAAGGACAAAACATTAACTCATGTTGAAGAAACAGTTTTACATACTAAGGATTTGTTTAACTTATTTGTTCTTAATAAGGCAAAATTTGAACTAAAAAGACATGAAGGACATATGTTTTCATTACTCACTTGAAAGATAGATATATAGATAGATAAGTTTTTTTTTTAATGTTTATTTTTTGAGAGAGATATGCACAAACAGGGTAGGGTGGGAGGGGCAGAGAGAGACGCACACACAGAATCTGAAGCAGGCTCCAGGCTCTGAACCCGATGCGGGGCTCGAACCCATGAACCATGAGATCGTGACCTGAGCTGAAGTTGGATGCTTAACAGACTGAGCTTCAGGTGCCCCAACTTGATATATATTTTTAAACGTCATTGCTAATATGGCAGAATCATGTGACAAGCTTCTAGGAGCCTTTCTTTCTATTCACAACAGACGGCATAGAAGTCTTTCTCATTTAGTCTCTGTGACCCCAGTGATAATTTAGATATTTGAGGAGTTCTGTATTATCTATTTTAGACCATCAGGACAACCTTTAATTTTTTTTAAGTTCATTTACTTATTTTGAGAGAGGTGGTGTGTGTGAGAGAATGGGAGAGGGGCAGAGAGACAGGGAGAGAGAGAATCTCAAGCAGGCTCCGCACTGTCAGCGCAGGGTCAAACCCTGATGTGAGACTCGAACCATTGAGATCATGACCTGAACTGAAATCAAGGGTTACATGCTTAAGTGACTGAGCCCCACGTGCCCTGGGAAACTTTTAATTGCAAAGGGGAATTTTCAGGTGTCTGTCTTCTTAGATGTTCAAACTTTATAGAAGCAAAGGTATTATTACTTTATAATATAGATGTTACTTTCACATGCTAGGAAGCAAATTAGGAAATAGGCTATTCCTAAGAGTACGAGTGAAGAAATTATGTTAAGTCACTGGTTCCATCAGCTCTGGTCTAAGGTTTACAGATAAAATCGTGATGCCTAAAAAGAAATAAAGGAAGCTGAGCACCTTGTTTTGTTATCTTACTCCACATAGGTAGAAGATAAGAATGATATGCAGGTAGAAGACAGTTTCTTCCAAAGAGATCTTGTTAACCTAAGCAGTCATTAACCTTCTAATGTCATGCTGGCTGATTATCTGCAGTGGGAAAGTTGGTATCTGAATTTAAACACCTTGAAGTTCCTATTTGATTTTGAAATAATTTTTTTAATTCCTAAAAATAGTTTTAACAATTCAGGGGGTCATGGGCTCTGTGGGGGAATCTAATGAAAACCATGGACGCTGTTAAAAACCATGGACGCTGTTAAAAACTATGCATGTCACGAGGTACCTGGGTGGCTCAGTTGGTTCAGCGACCAACTTCGGCTCAGGTCATGATCTTGCTGTTCGTGACTTCGAGCCCCACATCAGGCTCTGTGCTGACAGCTCAGAGCCTGGAACCTGCTTCAGATTCTGTGACTCCCTCTCTCTCTGCCCCTCCCCTGATTGCGCTCTGTCTCTCCCTCTCTCTCAAAAATGAATAAACATTGAGAAAAATTTAAAAGATAACTATGCATGTCACAATCATATAAAAGTTTTCATAACACCTCAGTGAGTTACTGGGCTACCTGTTTTATACTCAGTCTTCTGAGGGATGCTCCAGGAAGGATCATTATTAGAATACATATGATGAAAAAAACACAAATCTTCAGAGGTGGCAACATTTTTGGAATCACTGGATATTAAACATAATTGCTTCCACGGGAAACTATGTTGAAAGATCGGGACTCCTTTCAAAATGAAATTCTTTCCCAATGATCCTGTTATGCTTTTGGAAATCCCCTTTTTGGAAATTGCTGGGTGTAATATGTAGTGATTCAGAATGAATACCTTATTTATGCAAGTTTTTGAAATCTAGTATTGAGTGGACTAACTTTAATTTTTAACCAGTCTGAAATTATCTTATCTGCAAAATAAGTTCATATTGTGAACAGTCATTTATTTAACTTAAACTTTTTTTTTAAATCTTTTTTTTAACGTTTATTTATATTTGAGATAGAGAGAAACAGAGCATGAACGGGGGAGGGTCAGAGAGAGAGGGAGACACAGAATCTGAAACAGGCTCCAGGCTCTGAGCAGTCAGCACAGAGCCCGACATGGGGCTCGAACTCAAGGACAGTGAGATCGTGACCTGAGCCTAAGTTGGATGCTTAATCAACTGAGCCACCCAGGCGCCCCTAACTTAAACTTTTTTTAATGTTTATTTTAGAAAGAGAGAAAGAGCATGAGTGAAGGAGGGGCAGAGAGAGCGAGACTCAGGATCCAAAGCAGGCTCTAGGCTCTGAGCTGTTAGCACAGAGCCCGATGAGGGACTCATGCGGCACATGAGCTGTGAGATCATGACCTGAGCCAAAGTCGGACACTTAACCAACTGAGCCACCCAGGTGCCCCTGAACAGTCATTTTTAACGCATGTATTTGTCTCATATTCCCGATATATCTCATATTCCTCATATATATATATATATATATATATATACACACAAATATATATACAAATATGTATGTATATATATATATACAAGCACATATATAATAATATATTTATATATTTATATTTATATTTAATAAGTTACATTAAATATATATTTATATATTTATATGTAATATATAATATATATAAATATATTTATATTAAATGTATTTATATTTAATATGTTTATATTTATATGTATATTTGTATATATACATATATATTTTTAGATGTATATATTTATATATATATTTATATTTATATACATATAATATTTGTTTTTGCCGTTTACCATAAGGCATAAAGGCAGTGGTTTAATATAAAAGTATGAAGGTTACTGGTCACATGTAAAAGGCCTGGATTAGGAGGACACTACAGAAATACTCATATTCCATTACACATTTAGAAATAAACCATCAGAAAAGTTTGTAAGTCACTTCATGCTGACTTTGAACTGTGATCTGTTATAGAACCAGGCTGAATAGTTTTAATACCTCTGGGAGCTCTGATAACACAATCTAATTTGATTCATCATTACTAATCTCTCCAACCCAGGCATGGATTGTCACACTAGCCTTTTGTCTTACTACACTGAGCTCAATTTAGGTCCTTTTTGACATATTCTTTAGAGAAAGATTAAACTATCTGTATATATAAGACAAGATTCAAGATGAAGTTTATGTCTAAATATACATATATATTTACTGGTCATGCAAGCCATGTAGCATTCTGCTAAACTTTTATTGCTTACAAGGTGAGAAAACTCAGGTACTATTTGAGAAAGAAAGGAAAGACAGAATGAAGAGAGTAAGGAAGGAAAAAAAAAACACAAGAAAACTAAGTCTTGCTAAAAGTGGGAGAAATTGACTATGCAGTTTGATATATATTTACAAATTCCTGAAAAGACTGTTAGTTTTCCTACATAAGTATTCCTGGTCTATGCAAACAAAACAACAAAACAAAACAAAACAAAACAAAACAAAACAAATAAACACACATGTAAACACCTTTTACTTCTTTGCAAATACATAACATCTTTTCTTCTGGATCTTAGCCTAATTTATTTTTTCTCTTGTTCTCTTTGCCTAGAACACTCTCTTATGATCATTAGACTCAAGGTCTGGTGCACCTTTATTGGGCTTTCACTATAGTCCTCCTAGCCTAAGCCCTAAGACAGGCTCTTTCTTATTCCTTATTGTTCCCATGTCCAGGACATACACCCAATACTTGACATTGCACTTATTGAATGAATGGATGGATCAATGAATAGTTATATCAATATTCATTAATTTTTTAACTACAACCATGGCGAACCATAATGAATTCATAGGTTTCATCTGGTCTTACTCTTTTATTTCTACTTCCTCTATATTCTCTTTCTCACTTCTCTGATATTCTTTATCACTCTCAAATTTGGAAGCTTCTTAAATTCATACATAAATTATAATACTACAAATATTGTTTCAAAATCACAAACTAATTAAATGATTGACATCTCTAAAATTTTATAGGTAGAGCCCCCCTTAGGCATTTGCTTAAAGTTCCTAAGAGTAATGATTTATAAGTCTCTACATAGGTTTGAAATCAACCTAAATCCAAGATATTCATGTACTTATTCAATAATTATTTATACAGTGCCAAGTGAGTGGCAATAACTATGCCAAGTGCTGAAAAAATAAATGAAGCATAGTTCTTACAATCTAGTGAGACAAGAATATGTAATGATTTTTCTTTATATATGTGCTGTTTCATTTGTTAATTCGTTGTATGTGTTTTGTTTAAAAAGAACTAAAACAATGACTATAACAATATGATAAATGATATATAGAAACAAACACCCAGGGCACTGCTGGAGCATAGAGAAGATACAGACCACTGCATAAGCTTATGTGGAGCCTAAGAATCCCCCCTCCTGCAGGCTCTTAGGTTGATATTTTCTTCCTGTGAATTTGTAAAACAACACAAGTAAAATGGTGAATTCTTATCTGCTTCATTCTTGACTGTATTCTTGTATATTAAATTTTCAGAGGACAGCAGTGCCTTCTTTAAGACTGCAGCACAGCCACCCCAATCAATACATAGGGTGTCAGAATGGATTAAAAAACAAGACCCATCTATATGCTGTCTACAAGAGACTCATTTTATTTTATTTTATTTACAGATTAAACCACTGGTTTATTAAATCTATTTCTTTAAAAAAGGTGAGCTTAATGTTGAAAAGGTCACATTACAACCAAAAAATACAATATTCTAGATACATCGATTTAAGCATAAAATAATGGCACAATGCAGTTTCTATAACCTTATTTGCAGAGTAAATATAACTAAATTCAGACTTGATACATTGTTAAACAATGGAAATAAATTTTCAACTTTTGAATAGTGTAGTTTTTTTATTTTTATTTTTTATTTTTTAATTTTTTTAACTTTTTATTTAAATTCTAGTTACTTAACATATAGTGTAATATTGGTTTCAGGTATAGAATTTAGTGATTCAAAACTTACATATAACACCTAATGCTAATCACAAGTGCCCTCCTTAATACCCATCACTCATTTAGTCCATTCCCCATCCATCTCCCCTTAAGCAATTTTCAGTTTGTTCTTTATAATTAAGAGTCTTATATGATTTTCGTCCCTCTTTTTTTTTCTCTTCCCCTTTGTTCACCTGTTTTGTTCAAAAGACTCATTTTAGATCTAAAGACACCTGCAGATTGAAAGTGAGGGGATGGAGAAACACTTATCATGCAAATGGACATCAAAAGAAAGCCAGAGTAGCAAAACTTATATCAGACAAACTACATTTTAAACCAAAGAATGTAATAAGAGATGAAGAAAGCCAGTATGTCATAATAAAGAGGATTATTCAACAAGTACATCTAAAAATTGTTAATATTTCTGGCCCCACCATGGAATACTAAAATATATAAAGCAGTTAATAACAAACATAAAGGAACTCATTGATAATAATACAATAATAGTAGAGGACTTTAACACCCCCCTTACATCAATGCACAGATCATCTAAGCAGCAAATCAACCAGGAAACAATAGCTTTGGATGACACACTGGACTAGATGGACTTAACAGGTATATTCAGCATATTCCATCCTAAAGCATCAGAATACAAATTCTTTTTTATTTATTTATTTATTTATTTATTTATTTATTTATTTATTTATTTTAGAGAGAAAGAGTGGAGGAGAGGGGCAGAGAGAGAGAAAAAAAAAAAAAAACTTAAGTGTGTTCCACACTTAGCACAGTGCCTGACATGGGGGATTGATTCCACAACTCTGGGACAATGACCTGAGCCAAAATCAAGAGTTGGATGCTCAACCGACTGAGCCATCCAGGTGCCCCCACATTCTTTTCAAGTGCACATGGAACATTCTCTAGGATAGATGAAATACTGGGTTACAAATCAAGCCTCAACAATTACAAAAAGATTGAGATCATACCACACATATTTTCCAACCACAACATTATGAAACTTGAAGTCAACCACAAGAAAAAATCTGGAAGGACCACAAATACATAGAAGTTAAACAACATGCCACAAAACAATGAATGTGTCAACCAGGATATCAAAAAAAAAGTATATGGAAAAAAATGAAAAAGAAAACACTATGGTCTAAAACTTTTGTGATGCAACAAACGTGGTCCAAGGCAAAACAGGCTACCTCAAAGAGCAAAAAAATAATTCAAACTAACAACCTAAACTAATATATAAAGGAGCTAGGAAAAAAAAACAATTGAAGCCTAAAGCCAGCAGAAGAAGGGAAATAATAAACATCAGAACAGAAATAAATGATATAGAAACAAACACAAATAAACAAACAAAAAACAGTAGAATGGATCAATATAGCTGGTTCTTTGAAAAAAAATAATAAAATTGATTAATCCCTAGCCAGACTTATCAAAAAGAAAGTACCCAAATAAATAAAATCACAATTGAGAGAGGAGAAATAACAACCAACACCACAGAAATACAGTTATAAGAGAATATTATGAAAACCTGTATGCCAATAAATAGGACAACCTGAAGGAAATGGATAAATTCCTACAAGCATATAAACTACCAAAACTGAAACAGGAAGAAATAGAAAATTTGCACAGATAACCAGAAAATAAATTGAATCAGTAATTTAAAATCTCCTAACAATCAGGGGTCCCTGGGTGGCTCAGTCGGTTAAGTGTCCAACTTCAGCTCAGGTCATAATCTCGCGGTTCATGAGTTTGGGCCCCGCATCAGGCTCTGTGCTGACAGCTCAGAGCCTGCAGCCTGCTTCATATTCTGTGTCTCCCTCTCTCTCTGCCCCAACCCCACTCATATTCTGTCTCTTTTTCTCTCTCAAAAATAAATAAACATTAATTTTTTTTAAATCTCCTAACAAATGTTCAAGGCCAGATGGCTTCACAGGTGAATTCTATTAAACCATTAAAGAAGAGTTAATACTTATTCTTCTAAAAATATTCTAAAAAATACAGGAGGAAGAATAATTTCCAAATTAATTGTATGAGGTCCACACTACCCTGTTACCAAAACCAGATAAGCACTCCACTAAAAAAGAGAACTATGGGCTAATATCCTTGGTGAACATAGATGTAAAAATTCTTAAGAAAATACTAACAAATCAAATCCAACTATGCATTAAAAGAATCATTCACCATGATCAAGTGAGATTTATTCCTGGGCTCTAAGGGTGGTTCAATATTCACAAATCAATCAATATGATACACCACATTAACAAAAGAAAGGATAAGAGCCATATGATCCTCTCATTAGATGCAGAAAAAGCATTTGATGAAGGATAACATTGATTCCTGATAAAAAATCTCAACAAAGTAGGGTTAGAGGGAATATAATATACCCCAACATAATAAAGGTCATAAATGAAATATCCACAGTGAATATCACCCTCAATGGGGAAAAACTAAGAGCTTTCCTTCTATGTTCAGGAACAATATAGGATATCCACTCATACCACTGGAAATCCTAGGCTCAGCAATCAGACAACAAAAAGAAATAAACATCATCGAAATTGACAAGGAAGAAGTCAAACTTTCACTATTTGCAGATGACATGATACTCTATATAGAAAACCCAAAAGACTCCACCGAAAAAATTGTTAGAACTGATACACAAAATCAGTAAATTTGTGGGATACAAATCAATATACATAAATATGTTGTATTTCTATATACTAATAATGAAACAGCAGAAAGAGAAATCAAGGAATTGATCCCATTAACAATTGTACCAAAAACCACAAGATACCTAGGACTAAGTCTAAACAAAGAGGTAAAATATTTGTACACTATAAACTATAAAACACTGATAAAAGAAATTGAAGATGGTATAGAGAAATGCAAAAACATTCTATGCTAATGGATTGGGAAGAACAAATATTGTTAAAAAGTCTATACTACCAAAAGTAATCTACACATGTAATGCAATCCCTATCAAAATACCACTAGCATTTTTCAAAGAACTAGAACAAACAGTCATAAAATTTGTGTGGAACCACAAAAGACCCAGAATAGCCAAAGCAACCTTGAAAAAGAAAAGCAAAGATGGAGGCATTACAATTCCAGATTTCAAGTTATATTATAAAGCTGTAGTGATCAAAACAATACGGCACCAGCACAAAAATAGACATATAGATCAATAGAACAAAATAGAAACCCAGAAATGAACCTACAATTGTATGGTCAATTAATCTGCAACAAAAGCAGGAAAGAATATGCCATGGGAAAAAGTCTCTTCAACAAATGATGTTGGGAAAATTGGACAGCAACATGCAAAAGAATGAAACTGGACCACTTTCTTACACTGTACACAAAAATAAATTCAAAATGGATTGAAAGCCTAAATGTGAGACAGGAAACCATTAAAATCTTAGAGGAGAACACAGGCAGTAACTTCTTTGACATCAGCCATAGCAACTTCTTACTAGATAAGTCTCCTGAGGCAAGGGGAAAAAAAGCAAACATGAACTATTGAAACTTCGTCAAGATAAAAAGCTTCTGCACCACAAAGGAATCAATAAAACTATAAGGCAACCTTCAAAATGGGAGAAGAAATTTGCAAAGGACATGTATGAGAAAGGGTTAGTATCCAAAATCTACAAAGAAATCATCAAATTCAACACCCAAAACACACAAAAAATCCAGTTAAAAAATGGGCAGAAGACACTAATAGACATTTTCCCAAAGAAGACATCCAGATGGCTAAGAGACACATGAAAAGATGCTCAACATCACTCCTCATCAGGGAAATACGAGCCAAAACTACAATGAGATATTACCTCACACCGGTCAGAATGGCTAAAATTAACAGCACAGGAAACAACAAGTGTTGGCAAGGATGCAAAGAAAGAACTCTTCCTGCACTGTTGGTGGGAATGCAAACTAGTGCCGCCACTCTGGAAAACAGTATGGAGGTTTCTCAAAAAGTTAAAAATAAAACTATCCTTTGATCAGCAATTGCACTACTAGATATTTTCCCAGATAATACAAATATACCATTTTGAAGGGATACGTGCACCCCCATGTTTATAGCAGCATCATGAACAATAGCCAAATTATGGAAAGAGACATACCATGGAAATTACTCAGCCATAAATAAAAATGAAATCTTGGTATTTGCAATGACACAGATCGAGCTAGAGAGTATTATGCCAAGCAAAATAGGTCAGTCAGAGAAAGACAAATACTATATGATTTCACTCACATGTGAAATTTAAGAAACAAAACGACATGGGGTGAAAAAAAAGAAGAAAGACAAGAAACAGACTCTTAACCTCTAGAGAACAAACTGAGGGTTAATGGAGGGGACATTTGCAGGAGGGGGGGATGGATTAAATAGGTGATGGGGATTAAAGGAGTGCATTTGCTGTGATGAGCATCAGGTGTAGTTGTAAGTGCTGAATCACTAAATTCTATGCCAGAATCTAATATTACACTATGTGCTAACTGGAATTTAAATAAAAAACTTGTGAAAAAAAGAAAGTAGGGTAGCAGCTTTAGGGTCTTGCTTCAGTGGGACCTCAAAACTGTGCATAAAAATGGCTGCTGTCCAGATGTATTTAAAGCATCATGCCAGGAGTGTGCACAACACGCACAGTAAGACTGATTTTTGAGGACAGCAGTTTTCTAGTCCAGAAAATATTTTTTAATTAGGAAAGTTAAATTTATTGTTTGCAACCTCTAAATCACTTTTAGGTTATTTTTCCACCCATAAAATGTGTAGTGTCAACCTTAGTTTACAACTTTTCTCTTTATTATTTATTTTATATTTCTTTCTATTATTTATTTTATATTACTTTATATTATTATTTATTTTATATTACTCTTGATACATTTCTGCTATCACTCTATGTTTTTGTTATTTTGACTACTCTACCCCTGCTTTTATCTCATTCTCTAGATGATCTCCAGAGAAGCAATGGCATTTTCCTAAAAGATTTGATTTTTTCCCTTTTATTTTCCTATGTTTCTACAGCTTTTATAAGAACAGAAATGCTTTGCTAGCTTAAATTGGCTATTATGAGGTACAAGGTGCCATGGGAGTGAGTGGACATTTCTCTTGTGCAAATTAGAGAGTGTTCACAGCCACCTTGTGCCCCATCATTAAATCAAAGGAGAGAACCGTCTCTGAAATGAGCACCGGCTGTGCATTGTCAGTCCTATGATCCCCTTAACCTGTCAGCTTTCATTACTTTACAGAAGATGAGAAATTACTTTGAACGGCAAGATGAGTGTGATGATATTGTGTTTGTGGATGCACACATTCCAGAAATTGAAAATGACATTTTCCTCTGCACAGAGCTGAGCAGAGAGCATCATTGTTCACCTCTAGTCCACCCAAAGTTCAAATGAACCATGACTTATGAGCTATTTTATTTCCAGAACACTGCCACATAAATATATAAGACACACTATATTGATAAAGCCACAGTCTATCTTACGCAGTGTACCATTTCATATACTGGCACAAAAGGATTTTATGGGAGCAGGGTAGGTGAATCTCTCTTCCTAAAAATTTAAAATTGTATCATTAAATAAATGTGTCTTCATTTAACAATGACTCAGTGAGTAGTCTAAAAATGTCTTGAAACTACTTACTTGTTGATCTTTACTCCATTTGGATTTTCATTGGTTTCATGAGTTTTTCTTATTCTAATTTGTAGATCTTTTTTCAGTTCATATTAAAACTACCTCTGTCAAGCTCAGGGATTTGCAAGTATCCCATCCTTTCAATTAAAAAATGGGTGTTCTGTCTACTCCCTTTATAGTGCTATATAATTTGATCATATAAATTTCCAACCATTATCTTTCCCAATAATTGTAACTTTTAATTATCAAAAGCTACAAAAGAGTTATTTTTTGTTTTAGATCAGATATTCATCACTGGTTTGCTCAAGCTCCAGAAGACCTTCCTTGTGTTATGGCAATGAGATTTATAATTAATGGTGTAGATGCTGTACCTTGGAATTGTGTGATAGTAAGATAAGAGTCTTGTTTGTTTTGATCTTTAGTTTATAACATTATTATTTTTAGGAAATTATTTATATGTTCTTTCATGAATCATGATTCATACATCATAGTTCACACTTTATACTTTAAGTTAATGAAAAGGCTTTCATTTACTTAGTATTTAATTGCCCAGAAGACCTTAGCATTGTAACTCAAAGCTTACATATTTTAATAATTGCATTTTGTCATTCAGAGAATTACTATGTCAGATTTGTTTCCTAATAATTAAGTAATTTATTGCCCAAGGATTTTTGAAAATATGGATACATTCTATCCATATGATTATTCATCAAATATTTATTTGTCTATGGGAAAATCTCAATGCCAGGAGCTGCGAGTAGAGAAAAAGCCACTAATACTGCTCATGCTTGAAAGTTCACGAAATATTAGAAGAAACAACAAGTAAAATATAGGTACAGTAAGTTACAGTAAAACCAGGTAAAAAAATATGTTCAAAGTTTGTGCCAGGCTCTCCAATCCCACATAAAAAAGATTTTGCTAGGGAGGGGTTGGGAATGTTTCATATGGAAAGGCCATCAACATAGGGCATTTGATTAAAACACAAAGACAACAAGACAACAACAAAAATGTACTCATTGTTAGAACTGTTATTTTTACATAACAAAATACATCATTGAATCTTTATGGTTATCTAATGAAAATACATCAAGTGTTAGAATATTTGTTTTAACAGATAATCTTAAGATGGTAATGAAGAAAATATCAAAAAGGACACTAATCATTTGAAGATTCATCAGACTATGAATGTTTATGTATTTGCCACACATAATCAATATTTGCCAGAGGTTTAGTCTACTGATGTTGTTGAATTTTATTGTGAAGTCAGTGAGCAGAATCATTATAAGTAATTTTTATTGTATGAAGTTTTGATCCAGAAGCCACAATATAATTTTAGAAGAGTATATAAGCAAGTTCAAGTTTTGAGTTTTGATATGGAAAGTAAGCTTCTCTGAAATTCCTATGGTAAACCCTTTACAACTTCTTTTTTTTTTTTTTAAGTTTATTCCTTTATTTTGGGAGAGAGTCAGAGAGGGAGAGAATGCAAATGCAGGGGAGGGGCAGCAACAGAGGAAGAGAGAGAGAATTCCAAACAGGGTCCTTGCTGTCCGTGCAGAGGCCTAAGTGGGGCTCAGTCTCATGCAAGAACCATGAGACCATGACCTGAGCCGAAATCAGGAGTCAGATGCTTAACTGACTGTGCCACCCAGGCACCCCTACAACTGTCTTTTTAATATTTTTCAAACTAGGTAACTTTGTAATTTGTAAAAATATGTTAATATAGATTGAATGATGTAATACAACTATGAAATATTACTCTTATACACTTTCTTTGGCAATGGGAATTGAAACTCCTAGCAACTAGAAATACCCTCAGTGGTGTAGTGGCAGACAGAGGTTTGCACAGAATACATCTCTTTAAAGAGAAACAAATTACAAAATTTCTGTTGTCAGTTTGAACCAAATTTGAATGGTCTCCTAAACTAATTTGCTACATTACTGTTGTTTTGTTATTTGACCAAAATATTTTTTAAAAGCCTTAACTAGTAGAAATTATTATTTCTCAAATACCACGTGGTATCTAGAAAGCTCACTAGGGAATTATGTACTTGTTAGTCTGAACCTAAAAATACTATAAAGTTATTTCCTAAATATCATGCCATTCTATCAGCTGCCTGACTTTCTCGTTTAGACACATGTTCTGACTCACCTGTGTGTTTATTCCTGCCTCCCACCCAATTCTCTTTATTTTAATTTTTTAAAAATTCTTTTAATGTTTATTTATTTTGAGAGAGAGAGAGACAGACAGAGAGAGAGAGTGCATGCATGCGAATGAGCTGGGAGGGGCAGAGAGAGAGAGGGAGACAGAATCTGAAGCAGGCTCCAGGCTCTGAGCTGTCAGCACAGAGCCCAACATGGGGCTCAAACTCACGAATTGTGAGATCATGACCTGAGCCGAAGTTGGAGGCTTAACTGACTGAGCCACCCAGGTGCCCCTAGCCAATTCTTTTTTCATTTTGTGATCAAAATGATCTTTCTGGGATGCAATCAGATCATGCCATTACCCATTCTAGGAAGCCTTCTCTGGCTCTTGTTTCTCTAAATGACAATTCTAAGCTCCCTGTATGGCATGTCAGTGTCCTGGATTTCTTTTCTATTTTGCCTCCTATCTGCACCCCATACTGAGGCAATCTGAGCTGCAATACTTGCATTTCCCAATTTTTCATAGTTTTTTTTTTTTCTGTCACAGTTTTGCATGTTCTTTTTTTCTCGTCTGGAAAAGTTGTTTTGGTAACTTCTTGCATTCATGTTGTATTGGTAACTTTTTCATCAATACTGAAATTTAGCTCTGATTCCTTTCCTCTTGGAAGTCTTCTCTATCCCCTCCCAGCAAAGGTAAGTGTTCTTTTCTTTCTTCATAAAGTACTTCATTTATCTCTATTTTGGAATCTATGGCATTGCTATAGCTATTTTTTTACATGACTCATTTCTTTTTTTTAAATGTCTATTCATTTTTGAGAGATGGAGAGAGACAGAACACAAGTAGGGTAGGGGCAGAGAGATAGAGAGTCACAGAATCTGAAGCAGGCTCCAGGCTCTGAGTTGTCAGAACAGAGCCCGACACAGGGCTCGAACCCATGAACTGCGGCATCATGACCTGAGCTGAAGTCGGCTGTTTAACTGAGCCCCACATAAGTCATTTCTTAATAGGAATGTGGGCACCTCAAATGTGGGGCTGTGTACTATTCATATTTACACTTTTAATTATTAGTAGAAGAACTGGTACAGAGAAGATATTTGAAGCTATATTTGTGGATGAATAAATCCATTAATAAATTTCTGATATTGAACTGTAGCATTATCATTTCTTTTGATTTATATACTTCCCTTTTCCTCATCACTGGAAATTCCTGTGTGGATATGTATACACCCTCTCCTACCTCCCTGCTAACCAATTCCCTTAGTGATCACGTTTGGGAAGAAGGCTCAAATTCTTTCACTGAATTTGAGAATGTAATCACATTAAAGGGTATGAAATTTAATCAAATTGCTACATAGTTTGCCAGGAAAAAATTAACAACTGTGGCACTTTTTCTGAGTATTATTTATGTTCTGGAAAATGGTTTCCTCCTGACCTAACCATGACTGAAAAAGAAACATCGTTACTTAAAATGTCACCAATAAGTTTAACAGAGTGATATTAAATATTTTATAGGAGAAATCCAAGCCAAGATGAGAAAAAATTCTATGTAGCATTAGCTAGCATTTTCCTGAACTTGATTCTTGCAAAAAATATAATGACTATTTTAGAACAGCAAGTATGTTTAGTCTATAAAGAATCTTAAGCCTGAGCTGTGCAGCTTCCATTAAGAGTTGAGGAAATAGGGAGCAAAAATAGGTTTTATCCCCAAAATCCTTTTACTAAGATATTTCTACAAGGTTTAATTCAAAATTATTTTCTACCTAGATTCAAGATGGATTTGGGGAGAATATTACTATCATATGGATTATCTCACTTGTTGGGATCATTATAAGCTATCTTTACATCACAATTCAGTTAATTTATCTTCTAACCATCCTGTGGCAGGACCATTATTAAGTGGATGCAGGGATGTGATACAGTTCAGTTCAAGTTAACCTTGCTTCACAATAGTGACATGAGTTAATTTAATTCCTGTCACCAGACTTCACACGGGGTATATTGCACATTACCTCTCGTTATTGCAGCTACAAGTCATTATCTACAAATCTCCCCTTGTAAAATCTATATGTGACCCTTCTTACATGTACTCCATACAGATAGCAGCATGCAACGTAATCAAATACCCATAAGGAAATATACCATAAAAAAATGAACCTCATAGGAAGTCAATACAAATATACAAAAGTTTACATGCTCAGTTCCAGTCAATTCTCCCTTTCTTCCATTTTTCCTCCCGTCTTTCCTTTTTTCCACAAGTGTTCATTGAGTGCTTACTATGTGATAAGCACTGTTCTAGGTATTATGGATATACCAGTGTAAAAATAGACGAAGCCCAAGATCTGTAATTTTTTTTTTCTCATTGTACAGTATCTCTGGTCACAAAAACCATTTATTGAATGTCTGCTCTGTGCATAGTATTCAAGAGTGAATCTCAGTTAAGTATCTTAATAATAAAGTCTTTCTCTCTCTCTCTCTCTCTCTCTCTCTCTCTCTCTCTCTCTCTCTAATAGAGATATACCAACTTCACAGTGAATACAGAGTATAAAATATAGCTTTGTTTAGAAAACTGATGACAAATTACATAACATCAATTCAAATTCACACCGTTCAGGGGATAAGTACTTTAAGAAAATTAAAGTAGCTCATCCTTATGAGCTCTAATTTTCCAAATTTAAAAGTAGTGACTCAGAGAACCTGTGAAAGATCCACTTGTTTATGCTATTCCCTTTTCAAGTCTTGGCAGAAGAGCAAGGAAATACACGAAGGATATAATAATCTCTAGCTACCACTACTGCATGCTCAACAATGTTACCCTCTTCATGTTTGAGAGAAAAGGGTAATAACTAAGGCTGCCATAGCCATCTAAGGGACTGAATCTTTTAGGAGAACATTTTCATCAGTTTGTGTCTCTATTCCAAGCAGAAAGATCTATTGTGAAAAAGGAAAACTTTCTGGCAATGGTTATCGGCATTGAAATCAACACTATATATCTATGGGAGGTTCATTCCTTTCTCTTTGGAAATGAGGATCTTTGCTCTCTATGTGTTCTGTAAGGTCAAGCAGAGAAAATAAGAAAATAACATAGCCAAGACTAACTTAGACTCATTGAATGAGTCTATACCTTAAAATCTGTTTCTATATTGCTTTTGTATTTTCTTTTTCTACATTTGTATCTTTGTGTTTACTTATGTCTCTAATGTACAACTATTCTAATAAGTAAATAAAATGGTACAAGTTTTCTGAAATGCTGTAGTAAATACCTGCAGAAATAATAAAGGTAATTTCAACAGCAATGAGGATGGCTAAACTACTTCAAGAATTAGTAAAGAATCTTACTGTGCGTAAATAATCAGACTAGATTGAAACATACCATTCATATGTATGTATGTATTATGTATGTATATTCATATGTATGTGTGTATAATGTATATGTATGTACATATATGTATGTACATATGTATATATGTATGTATAATACATTTATATATTGTATATGTATATACATATAATGTATATGTATGTACATATATGTATGTACATATGTATATGTATATGTATACATATGTATATGTATATGTGTATACATATAAAGTATATGTATTACATATATGCATGTACATATATGTATGTGTGTATGTATATGTACATATACATATGTATAAGTATATGTATATGTATATGTATATACATATAATGTATATGTATGTACATATATGTATGTACATATGTATATTCATATGTATGTATGTATAATACATTTCATATGTATTATGTATGAAACAAATAATTTTTGTTTCTTAGAAATAGATTGGAAGGCTTCTTTCTCTATCTTAGGTTAGATATGCAAAATCTCTACCACAATGAACATAATGTAGTCTTCCCTGTATTGTGTTAATATTTGTGTTTTTCAGAAGTGTGTGTGTGTGTGTGTGTGTGTGTAATTTCTTAATATAAAGCCATAAAATTGCTGTGGCCCGTGTAAAGACATGAGCAAACATAGGCATTTACTGGGATAATGTTGTACTGATTTAGATTAGGGTTTTGTTGGGTTTTGTTTTTTTGTTTTTTTCTTATTCCTAAATCTGTACATCACATCCATGAGATTATTTACACACGATTGCTGCCATTAATCCTCATCCTAAATCATTCATATTTATTCTTCCTACTTTTTTTTTCTCCCAAACCATTTTCGGAATGCTAAGGTTTGTGATTCTTTTCTTCTTTGACATAATTTTTCCCGAATAGGAAAGGCCATCTTAATTTTTTTTAATAAATTATTGAAACAATTGTTTGAGTGGGTCCATGTAATCAACCTCTACCAAGCCTCCTCAAATCCATCTTCTTTCCTTCAGCTTTCTCTTTTTATTAACCCAACACTAAAGTCTAGTTCAACCTTATGGGAGTTTTTCCTTTCTTTCTCTTTCAGGGTGGGAGTCTTTCCTTCTAAATTAAGTGTTCACTAGAGCTCTGTCACTGAAAGTTTTCTTCCTTTTCCTAGTATTTGCCTTAAATATTATCCTAATTTTATATTCAGGCTTTCTGCCTGGATCTTCCTTGGGAAGCATTTATATATAATTTTAACTCTGTGGATTTTCTCTAAATTTCTCAATAATTTAACGTAAAGAGTTGTTAAGTCTTATGCTATTGTCAATTCTTCACATGCATTGACATCAAACAAATTTGTACGTTCCTCTCCTATGCTCATAATTTTAAATAATCACATTAAGTCATAAACCTCATAACACATATTTAATAAAAATTTTATATAGACAAGGAATACACAAAAGTATTTGTCAGAGGCACCACACCTTAAAGATCACCTTAGGAAGAATGCTATTTTTTTATTCCTGTTCTCACTGCCCACCATATGTCTATCTTCACATTGGGCTCACCTGGACTCCTAGAAAACAAGTCTCATGGCTATGGATTGTCCACCACTTGTATATGAGCTTAAGCCATGTATCTGTTCCAACCATAGAGCCACTTCTGGACTTTAGGACCAAAGAGGTGGAGGTGATGGCAGATTTTCTCTATGTTGTCCCCATTTGGCACACAGGGTCATTTACCCCATTTATATAGACTCTAAGCAGTGTGTCAGGCAGGGCTCAGTGGTGGCCCCACCTATTTTGACTTGAAAGTCAGCAAATATTGGAGGCAAAAAACATATTTAAGCAAATTAAAGAATTCAATTAGAATTAAGAATAATTTTTGTTATGCTTTATGTTAAAAAATAACCTATAATGGCTAACTGTAATTGAGTTGTCTCCATGTTTCACACACAGTTGTAGGCTCTTTTTATGTTCATTACATTTAATCCTTAAAAATGTGGTGTGTGCTGTTAATATCCATTTTACCGTAAAGGAAACTAAAGTTCAGCATGGTCACAAAAATTACACAAATCCATAGATAACAAATCTCAGACCTGGGAATTTATCTAGTTCTAAAATATATTATCATAGCCATTACTATAACTATTATAAAACTCCCTGGTTAAACCAACAAACACTACAGAAAGCAGTATTATATCCCAGAACACACCTATATAGTTTCTTTTACAGGAGAAATGTATAAAATAGAAAATATGACAAAATTCCTTTTCAGAAATAAAGCATTTTGCTTTGATGAATGTATGGGAGTAAAATTTATTTAAAAATCAAGATGATGGATACCACCATACCTTCTAGAGGCATGGAGAAAATACCACCCACACTTTTGCTAGAATTGAAATTTTTGGGGTGTGTTTGGAAAAGAAGTGTATATGATCATTAGGATTTATAAATGTCTTCAAAGATTTAATAAGCTCTACTGTTCATAATATTTCATTAGGCCAATTCTGTATGTTGGGGTGTGTGTGTGTGTGTGTGTGTGTGTGTGTGTGTGTGTGTGTTTGGAGATAAGTATCAGGGTGTGGTCCTGTTGAGGAGTCTGTTTATTTTGATAAGACAGTTTTAATAAATATTTCAAAAATAAAAGTTATGGTCTCCCATCAAGGACATTATTAGATTATAACCCCTGTTATATTAGAGGGCAAAGCAACCATAAGTCACCTTAACAAAATATAGGTTATTGACCTTAAACATATTAATTAGTTAATACTGGCAACACACTTATGAAACTAAAATTCTATACTATTATTTTTTAATTAAAACTATACTTTTTAGATTAGCCTTAGTTGTAAGCAAAATTGAGTGGAAGAGATGAAGACTCCCCATATACCCACTGTCCCCACATATGCATAGGCTTCCCCAATATCCATATCGCCCACCAGAGTTGGTATATTTGTTACAGTTTATGAACTTATATTGATATGCTTTATCACCCAAAGTCAACAGTTTTTGTTATGACCTACTCTCAGTGTTGTGCATTCTATGAGTTTAGACAAATATATAATGACATGTATGCATCATTATGGTATCATACAGAGTATCCTCACTGCCCTAAAATTCCTCTGTGCTCTATTCATCCCACCAGTGCCACCATCCCCAACCCTGGAAACCACATATCTTTTTTTTTTAGTTTATTTACCTATTTTTGAGAGACGGAGAGAGAGAAAGAGAGAGGATTCCAGGCAGGCTCCGTACTGTCAGTGCAGATCCAGACATGGGGCTCCAACTCACAAACTGTGAGATCATGACCTGAACTGTAATCAGGAGTCAGATGCTTCACTGAGCCACCTAAGTGCTCTGACATATCTTTTTACTATTTCCATAGTTTTCCTTTTACAGCATGTTATATAGTTGGAAACTGTTGAGCCTTCCAGATTTTCTTCTTTCATTTAATAATATGAATTTATGGTTTCTCCATATCTGTTCATGCCTTGATAGCTTATTTGTTTCTTTAGCACTGAATAATATTCCACTATCTGGATGTACCACAGCTGCTTTATTCATTTACGAACAGAAGATCATCTTAGTTCTTCCAAACTCCCAAATTGTTTTCTGAAGTGACTGCATCACTTTGCATTTCCACCGGCGATGAATGAGAGTTCCTACTGCACCAAATCCTCATCAGTATTTGTTTTTACTGTTCCAAATTTTGGGTATTCTAATAAATGTGCAGTGGTATCTCATTGTTGTTTTAATTTGAATTTTCCTGTTGATATATGGGGTGCATCATATTTTCATATGCTTATTTTTCATCTGTATATTTTCTGTTATTATTGTTGGCCCATTATTTAATCAGGTTGTTTTCTTGTTAAGTTTTAAGAATTATTGATATATTCTAGGTAACAGTCTTTTATCAGATAGATTTTTTGTAAATATTTTTTCCTCATCTGTGGTTTATCTTTTTATTCTCTTGACAATGTCTTTCACAGTACAGAAATTTTTAAATTTAATAAAGCCCAACTAACCAATTATTTTTTTCATGGGTAATGCCTACAATGTCACATCTAAAAAGTCATCACTATACCCACGTTTATGTAGATTTTCTACTACGTTATTTCCTAGGAGTTTTATAGTTTTATGTTTTACACCTAGGTGTATGATCCATTTTGAGTTAAATTTTGTGAAGGGTAAAAGTCGATGTCTAAATCACTATTTTGCTTATAAAAGACCAGTTTTTCTAGCATGGTTTGTTTCAGAGAATATCTTTTTTCTATAGTATTCCCTTTGTAAGTTTGTCAAAGACCAGTTTGCTATATTTATTTGTGTCTATTTCTGGACTATACATTCTGTTCCATTGGTCAATTTGTTTACTCAATATCACATGGTCTTCATTACCATAGCTTCATATTAAGTCTCAAAGTTGAGTAGCATCAGCCTTCTTACTTTGTTCTTTACCTTCAATATTATTTTGGCTATTCTGTGTCTTTTGCCTCTCTATGTAAACTTTAAAATCAGTTTCTTATTATCCACAAAACAACTCAGTTGGATTTTATTGGGATTACATTAAATCTATAGATAAACTTGGACAAAATGACACCTTAACAATATTGAGTCTTCCTATCCGTGAGTATGGAATATCTCTCCATTTGTTTAGTTCTTTGATTTCTTTCACCAGAGTTGTGTAGTTTTCCTCACAAAGATTTTTCTGCATATTTTGTTAGATTTATACATAGCTATTTCACTTTTGGAGGGTGGTAATGCAAATGGCATTGTGCAATTAATTTCAAATTCCATTTTTAATTAATAATATATAAGAAAATAGTTGTCTTTGTATACTAACCTTGTATGTTGCAACATTGGTATAATTATTTATTAGCTCTAGGATTTTTTAAAAATTCTTGTGGATTTCCTACATGGATGATCATGTCGTCTATGAACAAAGACAGTTTTAGTTCTTCCTTTTCAATTTCTGTATCTTTCATTTCCTATTTTTGTCTTATTATAGCTAGAACTTCCAATAGGTTGTTGAATAGGGGTGATGAGATGAAACATTCTTGCTTTGTTCCTGCTCTGGTGGGAAAGCTTTGAGTTTGTCACCATTATGATGGTAGCTGTAGGTTTTTTTGTAGATAGTGTTCATCAAGTTGAGAGAGTTCCCCTTAATTCCTAGTTTGCTGACAGTTTTTAATCATGAATAGGTGTTAGTTTGTTAAAAAGATGTTTCTGTATCAATTGATATGATTATGTAATTTTTCTTTCTTAGCCTGTTGCTGTGATGGATTGAATATTAATTGAATTTTGAATGCTGAACCAGTCTTGCATACCTGAGATAAAAATCTACTCTGCCATGGTATATGATTCTTTTTACACATTGTTAGATTCAATTTACAAATATTTATTAAAAATAGTTGCATCCAGGTTCATCACACAAAAATTGGGTAAATGAGAATGAAGAGAAACCACATAACCAAATTTAGAGAAACAAAGTGCAAAGTAACCCATGTTAACCACTTCCATGGCCATGTGACATTATTAGTATATATGAGTGAGTGATAAACATTTTGGTAGTGTGTCTAAAGATGTTACTATTTTTGAAATATTTTAAAAATAGTATTGTAATAGTATTGTTGAAATATGTTAAGAATGTTTAATAATGTTAAAAATTTCGGAAGGGCTTGTATGTTTGAATAATGTAAAATCACCCATGTAATTACACTAAATATTTTTATTTAAACCACATCATTTTGATGAACCTTTTTTTGTATGCCCTGTCAAATAAGGATGAAATGAAGGGACAGTATACCTTGCAGACGTATTTTGAAGTTAAAATATTTTTTTAGGCGGTGTAACAAACATACGTATAATTTTATAAGTTTATGTAACTTCTTTTTAGTAACTAGGATTATACAAGTTTGTATATAATGGACTGCTGCAGCTCATTATTTCCCAGGAAAATCTCAAACTGCAGATATGTTTCATAATGATAAGTATGTAGTATTTTGGTGACCACACTAGAGGAATTTCTCTAGTGATGTTATTGTAATATAAAATAACACCTATACTTTTGTTTAATTATATTGACCTTTTCTTTAGAAGTCCTATGTTTCTTTTAAAAATATTATATTTTGATAATAATTTTAAGAACATTAAATGTCAAACAATATTGTTGTTACAAATAATTTTGGCAAAAAAATTCAAGCATGTCTCAAAAGAAACTGCATTTTTTCATACCATTTTAGTTGGATTATGAATGAAATGGTGTAATAACACTACCGTTTAAGTGTACAATTGCTTTGGAAAAATATATATTAGTAACTATTATCAATGCATAATCATGAATATATATTTCAAATGGAAAATATTAGTAACAAGTTTCACATGGAATTTTATTATCAAACTATGTATCTGCATCTCCCCTAACAAAGCAACATTACCTACCATGCACACATATCACTTTCTGCTTTAGAATTTCTTCCTAATATATCTTCTATCCTTTCCTTTAATTATAAAAACATATTCCCTAACTAAAAACAGGAATAAATTACCACACTATTTCTAGTCAATGTTGTCAATAATATGCACCCATAGATAGATAAGCTAGATGGACAGATACATAGATGATTTATATTCTTCCCATGGTGTCAAAATTGGTGTTGCACACTTAATGCATTGACTTTACTTAATAGTAATTTATAAATTTCTGTGAGAGAGAGAAAGAGAGAGGGAGGGAGGCAGGGAGAGGCAGAAAAAAAGACATAGAAGAGCCATGGTGGGCTCTGTGGCGAGCCCAATGTGAGGCTTGAACTCATGAACCATGAGATTGTGACCTAAGCTGAAGTTGGACTCTTAACTGACTGAGCCACCAAGGTGCCTTAAACTCAATCCAATAAAACTCTAACCTGAATCCAATAAAATTCAAGTTAAAAGAAGGTTAAAGTAAAAATTATCAAAGAGCACTTTCAGTTATTCTCCTTGGTCTTTCTCTCATAAAAGGTTTTGACCATCACTTCTACTAGAAATATTCCACTCACTGGATCCTCTGACAGTGACACTTTGTATGTTAAAAAGATTGTTCTTTGTCATTTTTCACTCACTGTGTAAATATTTACTTATTATTTATATGGAAGGAATACAAGAAAAAAGCCATCATGACCTTGCCCTCATGGAGATTAAATTCTAGTAGAGAAGAAAAACAAAATGAAGTAAACAGATGTGCCAGTAAAATATTGAAAACTTCTGCAAATGATTCCCAAAGTGTAATCTCTGAATTAGTGGCTTCAGAATCACCTAGAAACTTGTTAGAGATGTAAACTGGGGGGCTTTGCCCTTTACCTACTGAATTAGAAACTGAAGGGATTTATGAAATAAATGAATATTTGAATATTTTTGTGTGATCTTTCCTCCATAAACATCAATACACAAGAAATATGCAGGCTTCTTTTCCTAAAGTTTACTGACAAGAGTTAAAAATGCAAGAAATTCAAATGATAATATACCAAGGCAGAAGTGGTAAAAGGCAAGAAATACTCAAGAGAATTGAAAATAAAGTATCTAAAGCCAAGTTTGATTTCCAGATTCATAGCAAATGTCAAGAACATGTCTCAGTATAGGAGAAATTTTATATTTATTATATAAGTGTTTGCAGTTATTGTCTTACATCCAATATGATACAGTACCACATGTATTAATAACCAAGGCCTAAAATTCATTGTTATACATAAATTTTAATTAAACACACACACACACACACAGTTTTGAAGAAAATTTAGTAAAGAAATCAAAGAAATTTGGTATAAAAATGGGAAAAGTTACCTATATTACTCTGACTGGGTCCCATTAAGTTAATTTACAAGAATTGTTACCTACGGTGCTTCAAGTTATCTGGAAACTTTATCATTCATGATGGAATTGGTATTAGTTCAGAGATCTCTTTCTACTAGTGAAAATAGAGATGTGAAGTATGTTTCTCCCATTTAATACTATCATTTCTTACAGATTTGGGGTCAAATAATAAATGTTTATAACTATAATCTGAAAAGATTTATGTTAATCATTAGGAAATATGTATGGAATCCTTCAAGACACGGACCATGGCCTCAAGAAGTGGAAATTCTGCACTCATATATTATTAGCAACAATTTAAGTGTTTTAAATGACAAATGTATATATGAAAATATGATAATTTTATAAGAAACCAAAAGTATTCTGTGGCAAGGATTTCTGCCCTCTCAAAGCCATGTACTTATTTATTAATCTACTCTGTCTTATGTGCAGAATTACACAGATTACTAAAGCAAAATTCCTGAAGTTTTTAGGGGTATAATCCCATACAGGAAGAGAACAATAAAGTGTATAAAGTCTATAAAATATAGCACAATGCAAAATATAGCACAATTCAGAGTCTTGAGATGTGGGAAAGAAAAGGGCAGTCAATTCTACATAAAGATGAAATATAGAATGGTCCACAAATATTTCACATACAATGACATGCTTCAGTAATATATGGAAATGATACAAAAAGAAAATTATCTGCTCATCAAACAGACAAAAACAGGGATAGTCAAATGTGGTGTATATTTGTTTCGCTGAGTTTGATACCTGAGTAGAAAGATCAACATACTAAAAAATGCCTAAAGCCAGGCTTCTTGGGAGCTAAACAGTCAAGATTGGGGAAAATGGTGTGATGAAAGATACAAATCCCTCAGCCTTGAGAATGGCAGGATTGATCCATATAACTGGGTTGCTAAATATTCACTTGCAGAACTGTACCCTACAGACCTAATTTGCTAACACTTTTTTCAGATCGTCACACAGATGTCAATAACCTTCTCCTTGTTACTACTGCAATCACTGCACTCTATTTGGGCTTTAGCTGGAGAGACTGACCTTTGCCTGTTTACACACACACACACACACACACACACACACACACACACACACACAAATTAGGTCAAGAGTCTGAAAACAGTGAAGATATTTGGACATGTTTTATGAAAGATCTGGAAGTGTATTTTATTGCAAAGCCTCAAAGATAACAAAACACACTAAGTGTACTTGAGCCCCACAATGGACTCAGAAATGCACTTGACAGTCTTTGTGGATCATGGGAATTCTGATTCAATAGCTTCTTTGAGTGATATTGTTTAATCAACATTGTATTGAATTCACAATTTAGAGACTGAATCAGAAAACACACCAATTTTCTGTTGAATATGAGAAATGCCTTTTATGGAATATTCAATCATTGCACATACTCATCCCAAAAACCCACTACAATCCACTTTTGAAAAAAAAATATGCATCAGTTTCTTATTTACAATAAGCTAAACACATCATCACCTTTGTCACAGAAAGTTTCATGTTCACAATCCTTTTCCAACTCAGGTATTTTAATCCGGTATGTCAGCTGGATTTCAAGCAATATAGACACTATTTCAGCTGGAACCTCAGATCTAGTGGTGGGTTTAATCCTTTTGCCACTTGTTACCCAAGAGCTTATTCCAGGGTCTGAGACATGTAAAATCACCAGTAAATATTTGTTAATCTTCACTATAAATCACAAGTTAATTAAAAATTAAAATATTACTGAGTTTATAATTGGTAAATATGGAGTTGGGTGTATGTATGGGAATTAACTTCATACATGTAACACTAGTATAACAGTATACATTAAAATGTGTTAATAAAAACCAAACTTTCAAAAGTCACTAATAGCTATCATATTACTTTAAGAACCAAGTAACTTTTATACACATATATTAATGTGTGTTTAAAAATAAGCCTAATATTTATTTTTTGATATGAATTTTTAATGTGGTAACGGTTTATCTTAATGTAACTAGTGTCTACTGATTCTAATTGCTTACTCCTTCTATCTCATATCCCATTTTCTCCTTCTTGTTTTTTTGTTCTCCCAATGTGCCCCACGATGTTCCTCATTAATTGCTTTATGTATTTTCTCAAAACTGGCAGGCCTCCTGTCCTAATTTCCATTTCACATTTATTTATTTATTTTTGAGAGACAGGGAGAGATAGAGCACAAGCAGGGGATGGGCAGAGAGACAAGGAGACACAGAATCCGAAGAAGGCTCCAGGTTCCGAGCTGTCAGCGCAGAGCCTGACATGGGGCTGGAACTCACAAACCGAGAGATCATGACCTGAGCCGAAGTCAGAAGCTCAACTGACTGAGCCACCCAGGCGCCCCCCTAATTTCCATTTCAATATATCTAAATCTACCCATCTTTGAAACACATCAAAAATATTTCCTTCTAAATAAAGTCTTTTCTGATTTCTTAATTAACCTTTGTTGTCTCACTTCACTAAATCCCCACCAAGACTTGTAAGGTTTTGATAGAAGTCACTGTGTCAGTGCCTTTGTCCTTCTTGCATGGCCAGCATGGTGTCTTATACAGACACTTGATACCATGTGTATTTATTTATTCCTAGCTTTGTTGCAAACTGCATTTGGGAAATATTTAGCCGAATTGTTAGCTTTATTGAATTGAATTGAGAATAAAATTCTCAGACATAATAATCTGTTCCCTGGGGGCAATGACAACTGCTTTTACAAATGCCCTGAAATTTGAAGACATTTGTGAATTAAATTGCTTTAATAGGCTATTTCAGGTCCAAAATTCGATACCTGTTATTAATTTTAAATGTGCAAAACTTTAGACATTTTTGTTTACAATGAATATTTCATTTGTTTATCATAGGTACAAATGTCAGGACATATAGGCTGAAAAGTTTTGTAAACATAAAACTCAAATCTAAAGCCCATTCCAGTGAAATACTATAACTAAAATTCTAAAGGGCACCAATATGAATGAAATAGTTAATTTCATTTGAATATTATAGAAGAATATAGTTACTATAAACAAAGCACACAAACTAATCATTGAACAGACTGATCTATAGAGTCTTGTACCAAATTTAATCCTCAAATTTGGTAAATTCTATTCATCCACACGTTGTATTTTGTTCCATGATAGGATTTTAAAGGCAACAGAGATATCAATCTCTCACAGAAATGTGTAGATTGTGTTGTTTTTAATAAGTATTTTAAAAGACATTCACTTTTCCACAAAGTCTGGCTTTCCCAGTAGTTAATTACAGGAGGTAGTCTGAGGTGCATTGAATTACATGAGGTTCTTCACACATTACATATTGTGCCAAAATTAAGAATATTTTAATGTGTTGCCTAGTTCTATAATAGTAGTCTGGTTTTACACATGATAATATGGTAAACTAGGACATAATTGATATACATCCATTATAAATTGGTGACCATGAGAAACCAAGGTGAGACTATGTTTCAAAAAGATGTTATCCAAACATTTGGACCATGAGAAGACATACTATCCAGATATGACCATAAAAGATCATACAGTGGCCCTGTCTGTGGATTTTCTTGCAATCCAGGACTCTAATATGATTAAATACATTGATTGTATCTATGGAAAGAGAGAAACCATGATAGTGCCATAAGTAGAAGATAATGAAATAGATCTATAAAATATTTCCAAATACTATCATTTGCATACACTTATAGATGTTCATCATGAATACCACATATTGAGTATTTTCCATCCTTTCCAGTTTTCTAAATATTGTGATGCTTTATAGAAAAGTCATCTCTCCTGCCACAAGAAAAGTCATAGTCTATAATGAATAATAGTATCTACCTATACCATTATCCATGAACTAGATAATATGTGCCTGGTGAGTCTCCACCAATTTCAGAGTTCTACAAGGTCATTACATTGACCATGGACATCTTCACATAAAGTAACAGGACATCAAATTTTTTTCATGATTCTTGAAGTTTCCTTTCTTTGTTTGTTTGTTTCCTTAGCATATAGTTCAACTTGATTTTCAGTCAACTATTTATTCTTAACTAAAATCAGCTACTCAAACAATTCATCTTGCACCTTCATGCTCACTCACCAACTATACCGATAACTGTGCAACTTCCATTCCCTGCCACCATCATCCATTCATTTAGCACATCGATTACCACCCATGAAGACTCTTCTCTTCAGATCCCACTATCACCAGTCTTCAGTGTGAGAACTCTAGATAGTCTTTTGAAATAGGCTTTATAGTACTCAATTATAGGAATGTAAAAATTGTCATATGGCATTATTTTAAATGAATCTTTCATTTAGGAAATAAGTTAGCATAAATAAGAATGCTGTAAACATCAAAAACTGATACATCATTCAAGGGAAGCACTGTTAAAATTATTTGGATTTTTAGATTATTTCAGAAACTAGAAAGTATCTACTCTAAAAGACTTAGGAACAAACAGATGTCACTCCTTGTATTTATATTTATTTAACCTGTTTAAATTAGCTAACTAATATCAAAATATTCTAGCTTGCTTGCAGAGCCTCTATGCTACCAAAGCCAAACATCTAAAGCAAGGATATATAATCCAAAGTCTTTTTAAAAAGAAGACAGTTAAGTAAAATTATGTCAAATTTTTATGTAGGTAAATGTAGAACATAGTAATGATTTATTTAACTAATCAAGACTACTCTGTAATGAGAAAGAATTCCCGCTATTTCCAAATCAATATAGCTATTAGATTAAGATTGCTACTCTCCTTCAAATAAGAACTCAGGCTGCCCATGTACATTTGGTACAGTGCATTATCTGTAAAAGGAAAAGCAGTAAAGGTGATTTATATGTGATGTCTACCTACCAATGCCCTTATCTCCAGTTGAGCTCAATTTATTAGGATAGACATACCATTGAATTCATAATTTTATACTCTTTCCCTGTTTCTGCTTTGAGTCAACCTATTTCTTTGTACTTCCATTCACTTTTCTGTGCTTATATTTGTCTGTTCTTATCATATCCTTTTTATCTATTTTCCCTTTAAAAACAGAAAGAAAAATATCAAAACAATTATGTCTATAATTTTGAGAAATATATAGCCTACTTCTCCAGCAAACATACCAAATGGTATGAAGTAGCAAATTGTTGTCTCACTACTCTTAGAAATATAATTATTAAGGAAAAAATGAAACATGAATCTCAATATTCTAACACAAAATAACGTCATTAAATTATCAACGTTAGAACACAACAAATTTTCCAAAACTGTGTATATAAATCTGCAATACTAAAATTCTGATGTAAAACATTATTTTAAAAGATAACAAGTCATAAAAGAAAATTCAAAATTTTACAACAAAGAATAATTTAATAATTTATGATGTTTCTTTTTGAACATCACAATATATCTAAGGGCATCTTTATCCTACAGAAATGTCTGAAAAATTGTTTCATTAGTCTCTTATAAATTTAGATTCTGATGAATACTGAGTTAAAATGTGTACACTAAACTTACCTAAATTCCTTTCCTTTCTTGAATGTTTTTCATGCAAAATATTTCCTTGGTTTGGTTAATGTGAGTCATCGATATTTCATCCATCAGTCAGTACATATCTATAGCAACTATCTCCTGTGACTTAGTGTTTTCGAAAAAATGTTGGATTAGTAAAAAGCAGCACATTGTTCTTTCTTTCTGTCCCTTTAAATCCAGCATTTCATTTCAAATAGGAGCACCGTAAACTCTGTTATAGTCTTGCTTTGTCTTCACTAATTGGGGACTGAGGAAAAATATGGAGGTTAGCCTTCCGCAGATTTGTAGGAGCGTGTGCTCTTGAGGGATCCCCTAAAAGATCCACACTTTTGTTTCTCTAAAACTAAATATGGTCATCATCATCAAAGTTAAAGGGAACTTGAATATTGCCGTCGCCAGTTACTAGTCCCTGACAGTTTTGTTAATAGGTAAAAATGGAGGCAGAACTAAGCACACTTGTGAGGCAAACCACAAAATTGAAATTGAAAATTATGTTAAAAAGAAAACCACAGGCCTAAATTGGAGTCATTTATGCCAGGCCAAGTCACCAAACAGGGCTTAATACCTAATCTAATTACAGTTTCAACCTGCCCCAGAGATGTGGTCTTAACTAATGTGTCAGCACCAAAGAGGAAATCTGTCACCTGGTCTTTCTCTATTCCCCCAAAGTAAAATGGGGGTAATCCTCCTAATAGATATCACTGATATTCCCCCTTAAAGAAGGTGAGCTTGCCTGAAACAATCCTTTCTTTTCTTTTGCAAATTGTCCCACCTCATTTCTCCCTATAAAATCCATCCATTTTATACAGCTCCTCAACTTCTCTCTACTTGCTAGATGGGATGCCATTTGATTTATGAATCAGTTAATAAAGCCCATGAGATGTTTACAATTTAGTTGGTTGAATTTTTGTTCTTTAACAGATTCGATGGCAACATCAGGATCTGCAGTAAATTTGTTATGGCTTTCAGGGATAATGAGAAGCACAGGCATGATGCCCATGAACCCTTTGAGTTCTCTGTTTCTTGCCATTTTCAAACACCTTTGGTAAGTTCCTCTCAGTTATGAGCTCCACTCACTGTGTGTTGAGCTCCTGATCAAATTGGCTTTCACAGCTTCCTGTTTTGAGTTGAAAGTCCAATCCTTTCCCTGGTTCCCAGAGTCTACATAGGACACTGTTGGTAGTTAGTTACCAGCCAGAGTTAAACTGGGTCTAACTTACAGATGATATCACCACATTAATTTATTTGTACAGTGATCTATTTATTTGGTTTAAAATGAACAAATGCTTGTTTAAATTAGACATTAAGCATTCTAAAACTCTCAGAAATATAGTAGAAACCAACCCAAATGAATTTCAAGTTCACGTAATTTAGAAAAACATTCAGTATTAAAACTAGGTGAAGGCTGTTGGCTTAATTAAAAACAGGCATGTCTTTAGAATTATCAGGATTAAATATAATACTTTTATTCTACCTAAGCTTACTAAATGTCAAGTGGAGTTCATGTCATCACTTATAAAATATGTCAGCAAAAAAGAACTTAAGATGATGGTTAACACTTTAATGATTCATGACATTTTTTTGACTAATATCAACAATTAAGAAAAAAGTAAATTAAATAGGTATAAGAAATAATTATAAATAAATTTTTAGCAATATTTATGTCTACTTAGTTTCCCCAAGTCTATTTAGTAACCAGACCTTTGAGTTTTGCCAAGTTCAATTAATCATTAAATATCTAGATCATTTCCAAATGAGATAAAATTCTGAAACATTAATAACTGAACATTGATTTATGTATTTTTTATTGGTGTTCTTTACATCCTATTACAGAGAAACTAAAAGACATAGGGATTTGTTAGTACTACACTGGAAAACTGAAAAAAAGGCATATGCTTCTAGAAATTATGAAAGGTATTCATGGATTTGTTAGTCTGAGGAATAATGGTATAACAGGCAGTGTAAACAAATGTTTATTTCATTTTTTCTAGAAATTGAGATTTCTGAAGGTTAAGAATTCAAATTAATATATGAAATTAAAACTACTAGAAATAATAAGGGAAACATCTCCACATGAAAGAAAAGTAAAATGTATGTTGTAGATTTGTGGAAAAGAAATCTTTGGAAACGAATTCATATTTGTGTGTGTGCATGCAGATGAGAGGGAGCATGCACATGTGTGAGAGAGAGAGAGAAAGAGAGAGAGAAATACAGAAAAATAAAGAGAGCTATCGGGGTTGGCTAAAACTGGAATAAATTCAACTAAGTGAATGAGCTTTAATATCAAAAGTAAGTTGGTTTCCTGTCTGTTAAAAGCACAAAGTTTTCTTGGACTATTTATTGGTCTGCTTTTGATAATAAGAGGCTGTGAATGGCTTTTCTTTGCCCTTAAAGTAATCTGCCTAAAAAAATTCTGTCTTACCCAAATGTCATCCTGTGTTTTATGTTGTCTTAATCAGGTCTTTCATCACTTAAGAAAATGGAAGCTTCTCAATATTAAAAGAGCTAAGTATTTCTAACAACAATGTAACCTTCTGCATTTACCTTTAAAATATCATGTCACTTTGGTTAAATAAATATTGTTTCATAGTGATCTGTGATCCTATTTAATCATATGTTCAAACCTTTTCGTATTTTTGACCAACTTCCCAAAATTTAAGTTCTAAATAAAGTTTTTTGGTTTTTTTTTTGTTTTTTCTTTTTTACTAGACCAACTTTGAAATATAAAATACTACAGAGGACTCCTGGACCATCTTAAAAGATTTGTTTTCTCTCCTTATAAAAGAGAAATAATACATAGCCTTATTTGGTATGTTAAATTACCTGAGAAGCATTGTCAAATAAGTGATGATAAACCTTAGGTTATATTGGGTGAATGTTAATATGTGTTTTAGAAATTGTATAGAATTCTGTCATGTCCTGGTATAATGTTATAGTCATAATTCTAGTTACTATCTTAAAATGTTGTATGTTACAGAAATAACCAAATTTCCCTGTCAGTTCCATTATAATAAATTATCACCAGATCTTTAACAATGAACACCTTTAAGCCTTTTCACAGTTATTGTTTTATTCTGATGCTTTTATAAAATTGTTCCTGAACAGGCAATACAGCCATCCCTGCAAATGAATCCACTAACAGTGCCACCTTAGTGGAAGTGGTTTCAGCTCTGACAGTATTGAGCTTTGTCTGTGGTGGTTGTCACTTTCCTTGGGCTTATGAATGCCTAGATGGCCAGCACATAAGGAAGCTATGCCTCTTAGGTTAGCAAACTTTACCCCTAAGTGTTCAGACAAACTGCAACACCTCACTAATCAACACCTTTGAATTTACATCCTTGAGTTATAAAGGACCTACCAGGAGACTTTCATGACTCATGATTCATAGGACCATATTCCTTTACTTAGGAGTAAATGTCAATGAATTTATGATCAGGAACCTCTTAACTCTTGAAGATATTGCAAATTTTAACAACAGTTGCCCAATAAAGATTCTTAGACTCTCTGTCCAAAGTTGTTCTGGATAAGAGACTAGCCCTTGATTATCTTTTAGCTGGGCAAGGAAGCATCTGTGCTGTGGCTAAATCCACCTGTTATACCTGGATTAATACTCCTGGGGAAACTGAAGCTCAGATGAGATCACTGAGCAAGCCATTTGGGTTAAAGGCATCACTCCATCAGTGAGGTCTTTGATTGGTTTGGGTTTTGGTACAATGACTTTGAAATACACTCCAAACATTTGAAAATTACCCTGCTTATAAAAATCACAATGGTCTACTTGGTATGTTGTATCTTTTCAAAAGCTTGAAATGCATGTTCATAGCCACTACCCACCAAGGAAACGATCTCCCTAAGACTGGAATATATAAAAAACAAAAACAAAAACAAAAACAAAGAGAATGATGACTTAAAGAATGTGAGTCTGGAGCCATGACCTGTGAATATCACAGGGGTTAAGCAAAAATATCAGCACATATGGACACCACACAAAAGGAACAACAAAAACTGTAAAAACTTCAGACCAGTAGCTGAGACTGCCACTAATTAATTAAATTTTGATCATATCTTTCCGTTAATCTGAGAGTTCAATCAAAAGGAGGGAGTTACTAAAAAGAAAAACACAGGCCTCAAATGGAGTCATGTATGGTAGGCCAAGTCACTGAACCAGGCTTTATACCTAACCTGATTGTACTTTCAAACTCCCCTAGAGATATGGTCTTATCCAGTCAGTCAGGAATTTTCTGGTGAGTAGCAATGAGGAAATCTGTCACATGAGCCCTCCTTATGCCCTAAGAAAGATTAGGTAATCCACCTAGTAAGACCTCTTGCTCTTCTCTTTAAGAGAAGGTGACCTTACCTGACAACAATCCTTTCTTTTTTGTTTTTGTTTTTGTTTTTGTTTTTGCTAATTGTCCCTCCACATTTCTCCCTATTAACTGCATCCATTTTGTATAACTCCTCAGAGGTCCCTTCTACTTGCCAGATGGGATGCTGTACAATTCATAAATTGATTAACAAAATCAATTAGATCCTTAAAGTTTACTCAGGTGCATTTTTGTTGTTTAACAATTGGAATAATATCTACTGCGTGAAATAATTTTGATATTTGATTTAGCATTTAAATGAGTTAATATATGGCACCAAGTAAATATTCAAGGGATGTTGACTATTTTCATAATTCCCTTTGACCCCCATGTATTTTCCTCCATGTACCTATCTTAATATTATGCTGTTGTGATCATGGCTCCCTACTATTTATCACAGGAGAATCTGACTTCTCTAACTCCAGACTCTTCTTGTCTTACTCAATCTAATGTCATATGAAACCAGGACAACTAGTGGCTGTCTAGCTTTTTTCAGGCTACTCTAAAACATTAATGTGTAACATTAATATAAGCAAACATAAACTTTTTTAATGTTTATTTATTTATTTATTTTGAAAGAGAGACAGAGAGAGTAAGAGAAAGAGAGAGAGAGAGGCAAAATCCCAAGCAGGGTCCACTCTGTCAGAGCAGAGCCCTACATAGGGCTCAAGCTCAGAAATGATGAGATCATGATCTGAGTCATAAGCAAGAGTTGGATGCTGAACTGAGTGAGCCACCCAGGCACCCTCAAACATTAACTTTTTAAAGAAGAGTTACATGTTTTCACCCAAGGGGTTACTAATATTAAAATGACCTCCTGGACTAGAGTGACCAATAAAAGATACTACTAGGAAAGGATAGCTCTTGGTACCTCTAAAAATTGTACTTTGCAACTAACTTATTAAAATCTTTCAGGGTAGGTTTGTGATCTTAGTTATTATAAGCTCTTTTCAATTATTGGCCTCTGACTACATTTCATTAATTTCTACTAATTTCAAAAACAATAATCAATTTCTTACCTAAATGCCTCCTGTCAAGTAGGCACCATGATGAAAATAGAGATACAAAAATGACAGTCACTGTCCTCAAAGCGTTTGCAGTGAAATAGGGAGAATAGGGGTGTAAGTAAATCTTTTCCTCTGATAAAAGCCATAAGCAAGCTCTCAAATGCGCACAATGGCTAAATTACTGGAAGCAATTAATTTGGTGTTGGTACATTAAAGGCAATTTTTTAGAAAAGGGAAATAAATCTTTTTTTTAATGTTTATTTAGAGAAAGAGAGAGAAGGAAAGAGAACATAAGCAGGGGAGGGGTAGAGAGAAGGAGAAAGAAAGAATCTCAAGCAGGCTCTGAACCATAGGCACAGGGCCCTATGTGGGGCTCAAACTCATGAACCGTGAGATCATGACCTGAGCCGAGATCAAGAGTTGGATGTATAACTGACTGAGCCACCCAGGTGCCCCTAAATAAGTCTTGACAGATGCTTTTAGTTTGTCATAATGATAAGGGGCCAAGGGCATTCAAGCACTGGTAGGATTCTTAAAAGGTACAGATGACAAATGTGGGTGACAACATGCTGTTTTTGAGAATCTAACTAATTTGAAATTACTTAATAAAATAGTGGAAGCAAACCAGCAGAAGAATAGTTGCTCTTCTCTGTAAGGCCATTGAAAGAGTTTAAGCAAAACAGATGAATTGAAGAAATGAGGGGAAAAAATGAATGGTATAAGGTGTTAGATGTCTATACTTAAAAAAAAATTGAGGGTGTCCAAAAATAAAACAGTATAATGACAAAAATGAACAGTCTGCTAAAGATGAATTCCATAGGTAGCATTAAGTTTAATGCTATAAGAGACAATGCATAAAGTGACATTGAGGATGACAGTCTGGGTTGTAACTTAGCTGATGAGCTAGCTTATAATGATGTAGAAGCCTACATCATAGTCACAGTGATAGCCAAATTGCCAAAATAATGAAGTGCTAGCTGAAGATAACATTGTTCAACAAATCTGGAGACGTAACACTTGGTGGTTGCAAATCTCTCTATAAAGAACCACTGTAGGAGCGCGTGTGTGGCTCAGTTGGTTAAGGGTCCGACTTGATTTCAGCTCAGGTCATGATCTCATGGTTTGTGAGATAGCTCCACTCTAAGAGTGAAGAGGCAGCTTGGGATTTTCTCTCTGTCCTTCCCCTGCTGGTGTGTGCTCTCTCTCTCTCAAAAACAAACAAACAAACAAACAAACAAACAAACAAACAAACAAAAGAACCATTTCCAATTGTCTCACTTTCTGCACTACTTTACCCTCAGACTAATCTTCTGCCCCACTTCCTCTTATTATCAAGTGTTCTCTCTGATCACAGACATGTTTTTCCAACCCTCCTTTTTTTTTTTAAAAAGACATATTTAAAAAATATATAAGTATATAAGGCAGCAATATAAATCCAAAATGAAATATGTCATATTGCTTTACCATTGCGGCATGGAATCACAACCTAAATTCCAGTGGGTTAACTAACTTCATTTTAAATTTCTAGCTTTATTTCCTACCACTTCCTTCATGCTGAATCAAAAAATAAATTCCTTAAAGTTTTGTAATCAGCAGATTCATCATTATTCCATGGTTGTACACATAACATTTCTAGCTTGGTAATCTAAAGTTTTTTTCACTTTGTTTACTATTAGATATTCACAGGGAGAGTATTAGATATTCACAGGAAGGGGATTTACAAAACCACAAAAGAGAAACATTTATGGACAGAATATGTTCTCTGTTAAAATCCTATTAATATCAGAATGATCTCTTGAAAGAAATTTTAAGCAACTACCTTTTTTCCCAAAAACTGAGAAAATTCATGGTACTGAATAAGATTTTTTTTCAGAATTAGATGAAAGTAATATTTAAGATTACTTTAAAATAATACAGTGTTAGATATGTTCCTTCAATACCATGTTTTATTTGCCACAGTGACACATCAATCTTGGAAAACTTCCCTGTAGTGGTTGTTCAAGTCCCAGGACTGTTCCAGGTGAATTGGGGAACTATGCCCTGGAACAATTTCAGGAAGGCCACATCACAGCCCCACTCCTTGTCTCCCGATGTGGTAGACAGAAAAATGTCCCCTTCCTCCAGAGATGCCCATGCCTGAATCCCCAGAATTAACATTATTACTTTACATGGCAAAAGAGACTTTGCAAATATTATTACATTAAAAATTATTTTGGATCATCTTGGGGCCAAAACATAAGTACAAGGGTCTTTACAAGAGGGAGGCAGAAAAGTTAGAACTATAGAAGATGTAATAAAGGAAAAAGAGGTTGAGGCAGGGGTGTGTGAAGATGTTATACTGCTGCCTCTGAAGATAGAGGAAGAAGTCATGATCCAAGAAATTCAGGAAAAGGCAAAGAAACAGGTTCTTCCCTAGAGCCTCCAGAAGGAACAAAGCCCTGCAAACATGTTGGTTTGGGGATTCTAACTGTAAGATAATAAATTTGTGTTGCTTGAAGACTCACAGTTGATGGTAATTTGTTACAGCAGCAATAATAAACTAATACATCTGTGTTTGATAGGAAAAGCCATGCTGTTTCTTTTTAGTCAAAGACTCTCATCAAGCAAAGTACAACTTCATGATCTTAATACTCAGCAGGACAGAGATTAACAATCAAGTCAAGTTTGTGTAATATTTTGTCCCAAGCTGTGTAAGTCCAAATACAGTTTATTTGGTATATGGATTAATAGAATTTTGGCATTCATTGTTCAAAAATGAAATAGAAATCACAATCTACTTCATCTGTGTTGTAAATTTAAATCAAAGTATAAAATGAGAATAACTAGTCAATTAAAATAATTAGAATATAAAACTCATTAAGTTCATATCATAAATATAATCCCCACAATGTAGCTATACCCTATTCACATAGATGTATTCTATTCCATACCAAATATAATGTTTTCTACTGGTTATAATCCATACAGGAGAGTATAAGTCATGGACACTTGTATTTTATTCTCTATTATTAAGAAATTTGACTGCTTTTCATTGTCTATACATGAAAATGTAAGACAAAAAGTAAAATAAAATGTTAAGATACCTTGATAACTTTAAAGGCTATATTTCTTTGTATTTTTTATTTTTTTATTTTTTTTCAATGTTTATTTATTTTTGGGACAGAGAGAGACAGAGCATGAACGGGGGAGGGGCAGAGAGAGAGGGAGACACAGATTCGGAAACAGGCTCCAGGCTCTGAGCCATCAGCCCAGAGCCTGACGCGGGGCTCGAACTCACGGACCGCGAGATCATCACCTGGCTGAAGTCGGACGCTTAACCGACTGCGCCACCCAGGTGCCCCTCTTTTTATTTTTTAAAGTTTTATTTTAGAGAGAGTGAGCCAGGGGGTGAGAGGGGCAGGAGAGAGAGAGAGAGAGAGAGAGAGAGAGAGAGAGAGAGAGAGAGAGAGAATGAATGAATGAATATCAAGCAGGCTCCGCACTCAGTGCAGAGCCTGATGCAGGGCTTGATCCCAAGACCCTGAGATCATGACCTGAGCTAAAATCAAGAGTCAGATGTTCAACCAACCGACCCACCCAGGCACTCCTCAAATTTGTATTTCTGATTCTCTAATAGTGATAGCCCAAGAAATTTGGGAATAATGGCAGTGTTTTTTTATATAAAAGATATAAATAACTTAGCATTTTCCTCAAGGATCATTGTATAAAAGATAGAGGGTGCTCAAGGTTTGATATCATGGATACACAGCTGCAAAAATACTGAAATTAGTGACTAATGACTTCTCTTTATTGGTGCTAACTCCATGTCAGTAATTTCACATAAGTTTTCTAAAATCATTACAATTCTACATAGTGGATATTATCATCACATATTTTCGTAGGTGACAAATAACTTTCCCCATATTTACACAGAAAATTAATGGCAGAGAATGGGATCAAATACAGTTTTGTTTGATAATAAAACTCATACTCTTTTATTCCCTCACCTCACTTCTCAGGTAACTTTGTCATCAAGGAAAAAGAGACTCTCCCAGTGCTACCACTATTCATGTACAACCCATCCCTGACCAACAAATCCCCCTCTACTATAAGCTCTCTTGTGCATAAAGAGTCATATTCTGTTTGCTGGCTTCTCTCCATAGCCTGGAATACTGTTTATTATACTATATTCGGTATAAGTTTGAATAAGTGAATGGGTTCCATTCATTGTGTGTAAGTTCTACAGAAATTAGTTAATTCTCTGCATGGTTCTAATTTCAATCAGAAGTGTAAGACAATGAAATTTCACATGCCTATTTTTCTTAATAAGTGTAGAAAAAAACAATTAACATTTTTAAGGTAAAGCTATATTGATACATGCAAAATAACATTTCAGAGGTTTTACATCCTCAGACAGGATGGAAGAAGGGATAAAAGAATGAATGACTGTTGGGTTTTATCACTAAAATACTTGATTTTTATATTATGTTTAATCCTCTATTCTTCTGTCCTTTTTTTTTTTTTCCTTTAGATCAACCTGTCTAGGTAGCTCATACAGTTAACATACTCACATAAAGGAAAATAAAAACCAATATTTAAATGTCCAGCTTTTGGGTTTATATTTCTCCTAGCATGCAGGACTGGTCTTTGGTGAAGTGTAAGAAAATAGTTTGTCTTTCTGCTCTCAGTATCCCTATGTCCCTTTCTGTAAGATTTTGTCTAACCTGCCTTTCATGGTGATATTCTGTCAGAAAGACATTTTATCTCCTTTGTGAACTGATCAAAAGCCTAGACTCAAAAATGCTGAAATTGCTTCATTTATCTGTCAGGACATTCAAACCTCTCCAAGGCCAGAAGCCAAAAAAGGATCTGAAAGGGAAAATGATATCAGAAATAGATCAACCTGACAGGATTCTCAACATTAAATTTTTTGGTTGTTGCAGGAAGGTCTAGGGTCTGTGAACCCCACTTAATCCTGTAGATGCCAGAGCTAGGAAACATAGATGGTGAGAGCGAGCTGTGAGAAATCCAATCTACTTTGTCATTGAAAATAAATTATGTCCTTTTTGCTTTTATTTCTTATAAACACTTATTCATAAATCACATATGATTAATTGAACCGGGGTGACCAGGCAAGGAAGGGTTTTTGCAAAAGTCTGACCATTGTTTGCCAGATCATCACAGTCGTTCCAATTTTCATCCACCCACCTTCATATCCGTCTTATCGTGACACCTAGGCAACTGAACGAGGTTATCCAACTAACAGAGGAGGATTGTGGAGGGAGGGCACCCTCATAAAATCCCTTCACATCTAACTTCAGGGCTTCAAAGAACTCTTCCATCAATTAAATATTGCTGATGCACAACACTATCCTCAAATGTCTTCTATCCCCTCTCCCAAAAGTCAGTTTTCACATTAGCAGATTTTCAAGAAAACAAAATTGTTACATATATAACCATAATGGTTTCATTTATATATCATTTCAATAATTTCTGTGTGAGATTTGGAAAGGTCACAGCTAAAGTCATTCATATCTGAGATTTTTCTTGTGGAAACATATTTTGTAAATGGTTAAATAATTTAATAGCAATATTCAGAGTTTATTTTTTGTCAGATCATGTCAAGATGCAATTATTGAGAAATGTTTTTATGTCTTCTAATTAAACTAATTAATTTTTTTCAAAACATCTTATTAAAATATCTTAGAACTGTAGTGATTTTTTTTTTACTGATAATAGTAATGTGTGTTTCCTATATTTATTTTCTGTGATCAGATTAGCTAGATTTATTTTGTTTTAATTTTTTTAATGTTTATTTTGAGAGAGGGAGAGAGGGTACCTGAGCAGGGGAGGGGCAGAGAATGAGGGTGAGAGAGAATCCCAAGCTGACATGCAGAGCCTGACATGGGGCTTAAACTCACAAATCGTGAGAGCATGACTTAAGCTGAAATCAAGAGTCGGACGTTTAACCGCCTCAGCCACCCAGGCACCCCTAGATTTATTTTATTTTAGAATGATACTAATATTTTCATTACATAGTTTTTATCTTTGTTGATTTCTTTTACTATATGTTTACTTTTTTTCATCAACTATGGCCCTTCTTCTGATAATGTTTCTATTTTTGTTTCTTGGGGAGATTGATATGCCATTTTTTCCTATGTGCTTAAAATATGAACATAGATAATTACTATCCAATTTCTTCTCAAATATGTAATTTAAATGCTCTACAATTCCCTTTGAGTGTATTTTGTTGAATTCCATATATTTCATTTCATTATTTAATTTTTTAATATTTTCTTTTGTATTTCTTTTCTTCAGCTCCTGTATTAGTTACAAGTAGTTTAATTAATTTCCAGGCACAGATGGATTATCTAGTTATCATTCATTAATTTCTAACTTAAAGCCACTGAGGTCAGGATACATACCCTAAATAATTCCAATTCTTTAAAAATTATTATGGCTAGATTCTTTGATGGTCACTTTCAATAAATGTTTTATGTGCATTCGAAAGAATGTAAATTCTGTCATTGTCAGGTGCTTTTATATCTATACCTTGTAAGGCTGAGCTTAATTTTGCCATTCAGAATTTCTAAATCCTTACTGAAAATTGTTTCTGCCTACTTTATCAGCTATTTAGATAGACATAGTGCTTACCAATGGAAATTATTTATTATATAAAAATTTAGAAATATGACATTGTCCTAGTGTTTTGATACCTTTATCTTTCCAACATATCCCTCTTTATCTCTGATAAAGCTTCTTTCCTGAAAAGCAGTGGCTGGTGTTTGTAAGGCTTATCCTAGTTCTTCTTTGGCTAGTATTTTCAGAGAATGTCAGTTTTTAAAAATTTCTTCTATTTTTAACCATGCTATTTTCTTTATTTCTGTGTTTCCCTCTGGGATCATTCTCCTTCTCCCTAAAGAACTCTTTAATATTTTCTAACACAGTTATAGGTGTGATATATTCTTTTAGTCACTGTTTTAATAATTCATTTCATTTCATTTCTGGAGAATATTCTCACTGGGCTTAGGACTTTAGGATAACAGTTTTTCATTTTGTGTTGGGCATGATGGCAGATACTATTTTGTTTTTTCTAGCTTCCATTGGTTACTCTCATTGTTTCTCCTTTCAAGGTAATGTTACCCCCCCACCATGAATATATATTTTTTTAATATTTTCTCTTTGTTTCTAGTTTCTACATTCAAAGATGACATACCTAACTTTGGTTTCTTTACATTTATTCTGTCTGTACTTCACTTAGATATTTGAATCAACAGGATCATGCCTTTCATACTTTTTGTTAAACTATCAGTCATACCTCTTCAAATACTCTTTTTTGGCCCATTCTCTACTCTCTTGAAGTTCCAATTACACATGTAATTTGACTGCCATACATGCCTCTTATGCCCTTTCCATTTTCCAAGTTAATTTTTTTTTGTCTTTTAGTTTGAGTAATTTCTATTGAACTGCATTCTACTTCACCATTTTTTGTGTGTGTCTGAACTATGAAACCTACCAATTTAGTGCTTAATTTCTATTCTACCTTTCAGTCCTAAAATATACATATTATCATTTTTGAAGCCTAATTTCCAGTTTTATTTTTATTTGTCTCATGCTCTATTTTCTTAAACATATTGATCCTAGTTATTTAAAACCCTTGTCTGCTGTATTCCATATCTGAAGCATACCACGTGTTCTTTTATTTATTATTTTGTTACTAGTTATTATTTGTCTCCACCTGTTAGTACACCACATTATATTTAATACGGAGCATAATTAATGCAAAGCTGTACAGGAATCAGGCAACATTATCTTTCATCAGGTAAGACTTACTCTTTCCATTATAAGCAGATAATGGGGGAAGTGCTGGTCAGCTTTGTCCAATCAGCCATTAGGCTGGTCTGACTAGAGACTCATGTTGCTTTTTTGAAGATTAAATTCACCTCTAATTTGCCCCAGATCTTAAGATATGGCCCAACAGGGTTTCAACTGAAAACCTAGAGATTCTTTTTGTTATTGTTTGATTTTCTTACCAAGAAAAACATGGAGGAATTATCCCCTGCTATTCAGTTTTGTTTGCTATTTACTTTTTCTATCCACATAGCTTCATATATGGCAAATGTCTTCAAACATTATGTGTTTAAGACTTCTCAGATATTTAACTCTCCAATTCTATAACCCTGAACATGGGCAACCACCAAATATCTTCTGATTCCTCTGATACCCAGTAATATCCCTCTGGGACGGCCAGACCTTGTTTCTTAGACTCCAGATCATAGTGAGACAATCTAGGTCCCCAGGTACAGTAGCACATCTTCAGCTTCCCTCTGAAGTTTCTATTCTTATAAGCATTTTAATCCCTTTAGACCTTCCTTTTGCATATTTTACCTTTAAATATATAATTTTATAACTTATTTGACTTTTCTAATTTTTCTCACTGGGATTAATGGACTGTAATAAAAATAACCATTTCTACCAATTTTTTTTAGCAACAAGTCTTTTCTTATGGATATATTACATAGCATTGAAAGCAGTATTTCTCAAGTTAGTAGATATAAACGAGGCATTCATAATTCTCAGAAATAGCATGCAGGAAATAACAAAAACTATCTCTTTGAAAGTTCGTAAATAACGTTTTAAAATGAAAATTAGCCCACACATTATAAAACCTATGACACACTTCAATAAATGGGACACAAAAACAAGAAGTTATAAGAAGATAAGAAAAATCTCCTGCAGAGCCCTGATCCTGTGGCACATGTTCTAAAATTAGTCAATAAATCTCTTTCACATATACACCAGGTGGATTTCTTTGTCTTCTCAATCATTTGCTCCTGGGAATTACCTGCCACATAATGTATAATACTTCTTAGGAGTTTAAAGAATGATTTGTCACCTGTTAGTCTTTATTTTTCTTTTTCACTTCAGTTCTAAGTATTATTTTGTGATTGCTGAGATTTATGTGTTTACATTTTATAGCCTACTATTGTGAAATGTACTACTGTGATATTAATTGATTAATATTTTAGCAATATATCAAAGTGACAATTGTCAAATAAAATTTATTTTTTCATGTGTTAACTTATAACAGCCTTTCCTGTATCCAGAATTGTATTAGATCTTTCATGTATTTAGTACCTTAATCATTTCTATAATCTTGAAATCTTTTATACAATAATATCCATAAAAAGTATATTTAGGCCATCAACTAAATTTCAAGATATTCTTAAACTGTCTGCAAATTCTTAGTGAAGAGTTGGGTTTATGTTTTGAGGAAAAATGGAATCTCTTTACATTTTCAAAATTAGAATTTTTGACATCACTTCTATTGGTAAAAAACTTCTCAATGATAGGAAATGCAATATATTTGCACGGTTAGAATTACATTTTTTAAAATAATATTTTGTACAATAATATAAATAAAAACTTTTCCAAAATATACGGTGTTCTTAGCAAGCATTGTTTGATTATTCCTTTGTCTTAGATGGTGTTCAGAAAATAGTCTGACACCAAGACTTATCTGTTACTATTTTATAAGGAAATACAGCCTCCATCATGAGAGGAAAAAAGGCATGAAGCGGACAAGGAGAGACAGCTAATGCAAATTTATTTTACCAAAAGGGTGCTGTTTAATTTTAGATGATTGTGTGCAAAAGGTTATATGAAACACTGCATTTCAGATACACCTGCCAGAGCGGAAGAGTGGGGTGGTGGAGGGGGGGAGAAAAAATAATGATTATTAGTCAAAGATTTACTCTGTATTTCTGGATTACACATGTTTTGGTGCCTGGTGGGTCTGCAGTGTTTCAGGTTTTAGTAATAGAAGATAAAGCTCAGAGTTGGATAAAAGAAGGGCTCTTTACAAGAATGAACTTAGGCACTGTCTGGTGGAGCTAACCTCAATCTATCGGGGCCCTTTCAGTGATGGCTGCTTCAGCAGTGACTGGATGCAGAAGAATATACTGCAAGGATGGGATCAGGGTTAACAAGACAGCTCTTGCCTCAATTGCTAAATTTAAGGGGTCACCAAAAACTCAGCAGTCAAGGTAAACAATATTACTTTAACAACAACATTTTAATGTAATATTCTTTTTCAAAAAATCAAAATTAATGCAAAAATCCCAGACAAAATATTCAAATGGAAAAAAAGACAAGCTCTTTGTCAGTTTTGCGATCCTGAGTTGTGCAAAGGGAGCAGATCCTTGCAGTGAGCCAGGCAGTCCCAGCCAATGCGGTCATCTCATCCAGACCCCTGTTGGGCCAGGTATAGGAGGACTGAAAGTGGTATGCAAAGCAGATTTGGCAATGTGGGGCCTGATATATGGGATATGTGTGTGTTTAATTGTAGAACATTAACTTTTTCTATTTAGTTCAAGATAAGGGAGAATATTTTGATAAGTATCTAAATAGGAGTATATTTTTCCTTTTGCCTTGTGCTCCAGTAGGACTCTCCCTGATAATGGTGAAAAAACACCATTTAGTAATGTCTTACCAAAGGTGAGAACAATGAGATCTGACGTGGTACACAAGTAATGTCTAATTTGCCCTCTGTGTGAATTTAATGTTTATTTAGTTATCGTGGCATAACAGTTATCCAAAGGGTAGTACACACAGTCTCAAATTACTTTAGTTATCTAAAAATACTTGAGAAAATTTCTATTTTTGTGTACTTCTATTCATTAAAATCCTAATTTTAACTCAAATATAAATGATCTTATACTTCATTTAAAATGAATGTGCTTTTCTATCAGTTTTTGCTTCTCCATAGCAGTAAAAAGAAGATAGAGATATCAAATCAAAATTTTAATCTTCTACCAAAAGAAACTAGAAAAAGGATGTCACACTAAACACATCACAAGCAAGATGAAAAACAGTAAGGTATGGAAATACATGAATATTGAAGAACAATAAAGATATTTACCAAACACAAAAGTTGGTTTTTTGAAGAAACTAACATAATTAGTATACTATTAGGTAGACAAACCAAGAAAAAAATAGAGAAGACTGAAATTTTAATATCAGAACTGAGAGAGAGAATAGTCCTACCAACCTTGTAGAAATAAAAAGAATTATAAGGAAATACCATCAACAATTTTAGTTATGTTAGGTAACAGAAAAAATAAATCCCTAGAAAAAACTACTAAAAAATTTCAAGAAACAATAAAAACTGTTTGGGACTTAATATGTAAAGAGATTTAATTTGTAATTAAGTAATTATCCATAACCAGATGACTTCACTGGTGAGTTCTAACAAGGATTTAAACAATTTCTTAAAGGAAAAAAAAGGAGGTATTAACAATTTTCAAATGGATTCTGTAAAACCAATATTACCCTGATGCCAACATCAGGTAAAGACATTACAAGAAATGAAAGTTACCTATCAATATCCCTTATAAATATAGATGCAGAAATTCTCAACAAATACAAATCAAATTAATAAGCATTTAAAAATCATTAAATAGCATATCCAAGTGGGACTTATCCCAGGAATGTAAAATTTGTTCAATTAATGAAAATTAATCAATTCAATATATCATAATAAAAAAGGACATACCACATGGTAATTGCAACACATTCAGAAAAAAAAAGAAATGACAAAACCCAATATCCTTGTATGCCAAAACAACCCAAGCTAGAATAGGAAGGAACTTCCTACACTTGTAAAGCCCATTTATAAAAAAGCAAACAACAATAACAAAAAGCTCAGTTAAAATTATGCTTAATGACTGAAAGACTTAAAAAATGAGAACTTTTCTCCTGAGATTATGAATAAGGTGAACTTTCTATTCTTGACACTTCCTTGTCCACTGTATAGCAAGGACATAAAAGACACCCAAGAATGGAAAGGAAGAAATAAACCTATCTCTATTTGCAAATGACATAATCTTTTATATAGAAAATCCTCAGGAACCCACCAAAGAAAAATTTATTAAAAATAATGAAAAGATTAGGGGTGCCTGGGTGACTCAGTCCGTTAAAGTGTCCGACTTTGACTCAGGTCATGATTTCATGGTCCATGGGTTCGAGCCCCACATCTGGCTCTGTGCTGACAGCTCAGAGCCTGGAGCCTGTTTCAGATTCTGTGTCTCCCTCTCTCTCTGCTCCTCCCCCGCTCACGCTCTGTCTGTCTCTCTCAAAAAATAAACATATAAAATTTAAAAATAAAAAATGAAAAGATTAGCAAAGTGCAAGATACAACATTAATATACAAAGATCAATTTTATTTCTTCATATTATCAATTAAAAATTTTTAAATGAAATTAAAATATTTGTAATAGCTTCTAAGAGAATAAAATAGGAATAAAGTTAGCAAAGGAAGTGCAGAACTTGCACACTGGAAATTACAAAATGTCACTGAAATTAATTACAGGTTGACTTAATTCCATTTTTTTTCCCGTTGGTAGATTTAATATTGATCTACAGTATCTATGCAATCCAAATTGATCTAAAGTTTCTATGTAATCCTTTTCACGTTTCTAGCTTCCCTTTGGGTATAAATTGAAAACCTAATCCTAAAATTCATATGGAAATCCAAGAGACCCAGAACAGCCAAAATAATCTTGGAAATGAAAAACAAAGTTAAAGAGCTCACACTTCCAATTTAAAAACTTACTTCAAATCTGCAATAATCAAGGTGTGTGGTAATATGTATTTTATATAACATATAGAGAGATCAATGGAATGCAGACCCCAAAGGCCAAACTTATATTCATGGTCAATTTTATAATAATAAAATTTTGGGGGCGCCTGGGTGGCTTGGTCGGTTAAGCGTCTGACTTCGGCTCAGGTCATGATCTCACGGTCTGTGGGTTCGAGCCCCGCGTCAGGCTCTGTGCTGACAGCTCGGAGCCTGGAGCCTGTTTCAGATTCTGTGTCTCCCTCTCTCTCTGCCCCTCCCCTGTTCCTGCTTTGTCTCTCTCTGTCTCAAAAATAAATAAACGTTTAAAAAATAATAATAAAATTTTTGACAAGAGTGTCAGGACAGTCCATAAAACAGATGGATATCAACAAATTATGCTTGGAAAACTGCTTATCCACATGCAACAAAGAAGAAGGAGGGGGAGAGAGAGAGAGAGGGAGGAGAAGTTGGCTGCCTAGCTCACATCATACACAAAAAGTAATTAACAATTAATTAAAAATAAAATGTAACAGCTAAAACTGTAACATTTTAGGAAAAAAATAGGAGTAAATCATCATGACCTTATATTTGACAGTTATATTTTAGATATAATTATAAAAATACAAGTGGAAAGGGAAATATTTGATTAACTAGGCTTTATTAAATTTAAAAACATTTGTGCTTCAAAGGAAATGATCAAGAAAATGAAAATACTACTTGCAGAATGGGAGAAAATGCTTGCAAATTGTGTGTCTGATAAGCATTTGGTATCTATAATATAAAGAACTTTTACAACTAACAATAAAAGACAACTCATAAAAAATATAGCCAAAGGGAATAAATAAATATTTGTTTAGTGAGGATATAGAAATTGCCAACAGGCACATGAAAAGATGCTCAAACAGTCATTAGGAATATGCCATCCAAAACCACAGTAAGATACCACTTTACACATAACTTGGATGGCTAATATAAAAAAGACAGACAATAATAAGTTTTGGCAAGGATGTGGGGAAATTCTGTCAGACGTTGCCAGTGAGAATACAAATTATGTAACCACTTTGGAAAATTCCTCAAAAAAGTTAAACATACTGCTACCATACAACCAGCAATTGTATTCCTGGTATATATCAAAGAGAAATAAAAAAAATTTTCACACAAAATCTTATAAATTACTATTATAACATTACTCATAATATCCTCAAAGTGAAAACAACTCAAAATATCTATCAATTGATCGATAGATAAACATAATGTTGCCCATCCATTTGATGAAATATTCAGTCATTAAAAACAAACAAAAACAAACAAAAAACAACCTATAATACAGGTTATAACATGGATGAACCTTGAAAGCACTCTGCTAAGTGAAAGCCAGACACAGAAAGCTACACATTGTATATTTTCATTTATATAAAATGTCCAGAAAACAAATCCAAACAGACAGAAAGTATATTAGTTGTTATTAAGAGTTTCGAAAGAAAGGAAGGAATGAAAAGTGACTCCTAATGTATGGGATTCCTTTCTTCTTTCCCTCCTTATTTCCCTCATTCCCTTCTTCCCTCCACAAACATTCTGTTAGCACTAGAATGCACCACTCACTCACTGTACAAAGTACTGAAAACATGGGGCGCCTGGGTGGCTCAGTCGGTTGAGCGTCTGGCTTTGGCTCAGGTCACGATCTCACAGTTCATGAGTTCGAGCTCCGCGTCAGGCTCTGTGCTGACAGCTCAGAGCCTGGAACCTGCTTCCTATTCTGTGCCTCCCTCTCTCACTGCTCCTCCCCCACTCGTGCTCTCTCTCTCAAAAATAAAAAAAAATAATAATAATAATAAAAAAAAAGATTCTTCAAAGTACTGAGAACACAATTACGAATAGTACATTTTCTCCAGGTACAAACAGCTTAGAGTCTAATGCAGGAGAAGTTTCTTTTAACCCTGATATCGGATATTTATTACAAGCTCCAGTCCCTTAGATTTAAATCAGCTGAAAACTAAACTGCTTAATAATCTTCTACTTCTTATACTAGCTATTTGTTTTGATATCTGCCTTCTCCACAGAGAATTCACCAATAGTTTTTTTAGCTTCTAGATTCTAATTTTGTTTTTATACCAACTCATTCAAAATTATTGAGCACCTCATATTATTTAGGCACTGGGATGGGCATTGGGTGAAGTGTGGTGGCCTGGAGGGGACATGCAAAATACAGGAGGTAAAAAGAGAAAGAGAAATACAGTTGACCCTTGTAAAACATGGGTTTGAACAGCACAAGTTCACTTATACACAGATTTACAGTTCTGTAAATGTATGTTCTCTTCCTTATGAATTTCTTAAAAACAATTTTCTCTAGTGCATATTAAGAATAAAGTAATATAATACATATAACATAAAACATGTGTGTTAGTCAACTGTTATTGGTAAGTCTTCCAGTCAAAACCAGGCTATTAGGTATGGAATAGGTAAAGTTTGGGGAGAGTCAAAAGTTATATGTGGATTTTGAAATGTATGAGGTCTTGGTACCCAGAATCCTTGCAGTGTTCAAAGGCCAAATGTATACTATAAAGAATTTATGGTTTGCATACAAATATCTCACCACAATGGAAAACATGCAATACTGTAAGAACTGTATTGATGAACATATAGCTCAAAAGCCAAGTTCCTCCTTAGATGCTAGATATTATTTTTCTATTACCTGATGTCTAGATTACCATTGGGAAAGATTATAATTAGCAAAAATATTCACTTACAGATATAACAAAATAATATTTATGCAAATCAAAGTAAAGAGTATTAAACTTTAGAATACAAAAAGGCAATATCTTAACTGTTATGATATCTTTCTTTTAATAAAATATGAGTAAAGGGGGTATGAGAATGGCATTATAAGAAAGAAAACAATAATTATCATTTCTGGTATTTTCAGTATTTAAGATAACTTATCACACGTGTTCTTTCAAGAACTAATTATAAACTGCAACAGTCATCACATTATCTAGGAATGTCAACCTAGTAAAAGGATAAATGTATTTATTCCCAAACACTGTTTTCCAATTTAAAAATACATAACACGTTTCTGTCCCTTCCAATATGAAGAAAATGCTTACAGACCTAAGCAATCTCTTTCCTAGAAGGTATTTTAATTAAGACTAAATCAATTTTATTAAGACAATTAGAATCACACTATTATTTTTATAAGTAGTTAAGAATTAATGTAAGTGACATTTCCTGCATAGTTTGGATAATGAGAAAATAAGTTCTGAAAATTTCTATAATGCAAAAATTAATCCCATTAAACAGAACATTAAAAATTATACAGAACCAAAATAACCCAGGTCATTAAAAGGTCCATTATTTTATAGAATTACATACTACAGTAAAAAACATAGAAGAAATTATTTTATAGTAAAAGTAGGAAATGTATAGTCAACATCTAAATGTGATTATTATATATAACAACTTCAATTTGGCAGTGCTAAATTTGTATGTATTTCTGGCACTTTTATCAATTTTTATTTTTTTTAATGTTTATTTTGAGAGGGATATGAGCAGAAAGAGAGAAGGAAAGAGAGGGAGGGGGGCACACACACACACACACACACACACACACAGAAAGAGAGAGAGACAATCCCAAGCAGGCTCCACACTCAACACAGAACCTGATGCAGGGCTCAATCTCACAACCATGAGATCATGGCCTGAGTAGAAATCAAGAGCCAGATTCTTAACCAAATGAGCCACCGGGGCACCCCTCTGGCACTTAAAAGAGTACTTCAAGTGAACAAAAAAAAGGTAACTCTTTCCCTAGTGTCCACATAAGTGAGGTCCAATCAACAAGCAGTATTTCCCTTTATTTCTTTCTCTCCTACCTAATTTTTTTTTTGAGGATTCTCTCTTGTTGAGCTAAACTATATCTAGCAATCTATTGGTAATATCTGAAATTGAGCTTATATGAAAAATCTAGATATAGTTATTTTCACTTCTCACTTCTATGTAAATAATCAAAAGAATATCGTTTTTTTTTTTTTAAAATTTCAATGTTTTTATTTATTTTTGAAGGAGAGAGAGAGAGACAGAGAATGAGTGGGGGAGGAGCAGAGAGAGAGGGAGACACAGAATTAGAAGCAGGCTCCAGGCTCTAAGCTGTCAGCACAGAGCCCGATGCGAGGCTCAAACCCACACACTGTGAGATCATGACCTGAGCCAAAGCCAGACACTCAACCAACTGAGCCACCCAGGTGCCCCAAGAATATAGTTTTAACAGAGACCACATTATCTACTTATAATGCACTGATTTATAAAAATCAGAAAATATAAATATTCAATAGGGGAAAAGAGGCCAAAGCATAAATACAAGTAACTAACAAAAATTATATGCAAGCTGGTAACACAAACATGAAATTAAGATACATTTAGTTCAAATTGTTCAATATTAAAAGTGGTAACGGTCTGGATTGGGAAGAAAACAAACAAACAAGCTTCTTCATATATTTACTGATAAAAGTGTAAATTGATACACTTTAGAGGGAATTTAACATTTATGCACCATTCATTTGAGCAATGTAGTCCAAGAACTTATCTGGAAGGAAAAAAGTGATAAAGATGGCTGAAGAACGTGCCAAAGGGGACCATTCCAATTGGCTCAAACTCCAGTTTGAACTCAAATGAAAAATAAGGGTTATAGATTTAGCTTCAATAGCAATCAAGCTATAATAGTGGCAGAAACTATTGAGTTAAACGAGAAATAAGATAATCTAAGAGCTTATTTTTAATTTTTTTTAATTTTTTTAACGTTTATTTATTTTTGAGACAGAGACAGAGCATGAACGGGGGAGGGTCAGAGAGAGTGGGAGATACAGAATCTGAAACAGGCTCCAGGGTCTGAGTGGTCAGCACAGAGTCCAATGCAGGGCTCGAACTCACGGACCGCGAGATCATGACCTGAGCCGAAGTCGGACGCTTAACCGACTGAGCCACCCAGGCACCCCAAGAGTTTATTTTTTAAATAAAATAGCACTAATACTTGAGAAATGTCTACCATGAATGACCAAACTGTAGGTGGTAAGTATGCAACATAAACTAAAAGGAATGGTCAAAGATCTGAAGAATGTGGGTCACGGAGATAAGACAGTGCTTTAGGAATTATAAACAATCAACCTTGTCAAAAAATTTTACTGAGAGGATCAAGTTAAGGCAAAGACTAAATGATGTCCTCCCCATTGGATTTATGACGTTAAGCTCATCAGGGAACTTAGTAAGAATTGGTTTGTTCAGCTACAACCAGTAAGAATATTTTTCATGAAGAATGTTCTGTTTGAATAACTTACTTCCCTTTTACACTAAACATAACTTCTCCCCCACCAATCAAGTTATTCCCAACTTAAGCCTTCTTAAATTAATTTAGAGTCATGGTGTGAGAGTCAACTACCACAGTTTGGAAAGGGCAAGAGAAGTTTCCTTATCACCCAAGTTTAGAGATAAGAGTAAGGTTGCCCAGCTAAAGTGGGATGTCAGTACCAAACTCCTGATCTGACCTACCCACTCCAGCCTATGTTACACCCACAGTCTCCCTATCCCCAATAATTAAAACCACTTTCAGTTCCTCAGGACGAAAGAGATAGAGTCATCTTTTACTTATCTGTTTCACATTCCACTTCCAATATGTCAGCAGAACTTGTGGACTCTACTTCCAATTGTAATGAGAATGCCATACCACTCCTTACTGTTACTATTCATTCCAAATGATTTTCTTCTTATATCTGAATTATTGTAATAACCTACAAATTTTTCACTCTATTTTCACCTTCCTTCTCCACATTCTGTTCTTAATACAAGAGCCAAATTGATCTCCATATATTTGAAATCAGTATATGTTAATCCTTGGCTTTGATGTCTCTAATGATGTCTGTTTTAACATAAAATAATATGTAAACTCCTTAGAAGAACCTTCAGTATTTCTCTAACCTCAATTTCTCCTCTCATCCAGCCATACTAATTGCCTTGTTGTTCATGGAGCATCCTATGCATGCTTCCTCAAAGCCTTTGCTAGTGATTTGCTTTTATCACTCAACACTTTCTTTTCATCTTTTCTTAAATATGCCCTTCTCAGTGAGACATTTTCTGAGTATTCTACTAACAATTGTTAATCCCAAATCCAGCTTTCCCTATGCCCCTTGCTTTCTTTCCAATAAAACATCATTATCCAATGTCCTATACTTTACTCACTGCCTATATACCTAGCATCTAGAATAGTATTACTGCATAGTAGTTGATCCATTAATATTTGATGACTTAATGAACTGAAATATCTGCTGAAATATTCACCATTATGTTTGATACTTTTTGCCTGTCTTTTCAGGCCCAGAATCACTTTTCCTTGTATGTGTTATTCTGGGAGGCAGAAATTATTCTGTCCTTTCTACTTACTGAAATTCCTGTATGACACCCAGAGGTCTATTACTCAGGTTCACTGTAAGCCATACCTTTGACAGAGTCTTGCAATTACTCCTATTTTTCTCTCTGGCCCTGAAAACTTATGTGACATTTGTTATTTCCACAGAACTTCAATAGAAAAATAGAGTGCAGAACATTTTTCTCCAGGACTCCTCAATGTTGTGTCTCCTTTGTCTCCTTGCCTACCTGCCCTCATCTTTTTGTCTTGTTTTTTTAAGTTATTTAAATTCCAGTTAGATAACATACAGTGTAATATTAGTTTCAGGGGTAGAATTTAGTGATTCATTACTTACAAACAACACCTGGTTACCTGCCCTCTTTTTGAGAGAAATATTTTCCAATTTCTTCCATATTTTGCAAGCAAACAAGCACTTATACCTGATCCTACATTTCCCATTTCCCTTATTTTTCTATGCCCCTACATAACAAAAAATATCAAAGGCAAAAATAAGCAAAGCCTAATTGCTACCTGTGCTTTTAGCTACAAATTACACTGCAAAATTTTGGTGAACTAAATTGGACTCTATGACCCAGCTAATAGACTTTTGGGGCTTCTTTTGCCCTGAACCCAAGATAAACTCTTAGGTGTCACTACTTATTAAGCAAAGGCCATCATAGTGTTTCTCCGATCAATGACAAAGGAAATGGAGTGACAGCCCATTTGACCCTTCTGCCTACAGTGGAATAGTGCATGTGGAATCTTGTCTTGGCTGACTTCTGGAAAAGAATAACTGGAAAGAACAAGCAGGAAGCTGAGTGGGGGGATAATGAGAGGGTGGCTAACAGATGGTCCTTTAAGTCACATTGAAGGCAAAAGAGAAGAGACACCCAGAAAACTGACTTAATTTCAAGTCACATTTCTTTTTTAATTTTTCTAATGTTTATTTATTTTTGAGAGAGAGAGAGAGAGAGAGACAGATTGCAATCAGGGGATGGGCAGAGAGAGGAAGACAAAGAATCCGAAGCAGGAACCAGGATCCATGCTCAAGCCACATTAAAAAAGGAGAAGGAGAAGGAGGAGAAGGAGGAGGAGGAGGAGGAGGAGGAGGAGGAGGAGGAGGAGGAGGAGGAGGAGGAGGAGGAGGAGAAGGAGAAGGAGGGGGAAGAAAGAAAGAAAGAAAGAAAGAAAGAAAGAAAGAAAGAAAGAAAGAAAGAAAGAAAGAAAGCAAGCCATTCATGTTTATAGAACTTTCAATGAAAAATGACCCCTCACCTTTGCCTAAACTTTCAAATGAGATAGATTTTATCTTACAATGTCTTCCCTCAATTACATTTCTTAGGGAATATTGATTTTGTGGTTTTTTTGCTTAGAAGTCAGAGGCATGAAATTATCCAGACTTTATGTACACTTTCTTTGCAATTAGAAATATTTCAATTACAAAAATGTATGTAACTTTTAGTACTTTTCCTTTTCTTTAGGTAAGTGTCTTTTATCTACCTGAAAAGCAGTTACCAAGACAATGATATGAGTATGATTAGATAGTTGGAAATAGATCTCAGTTAACACTGTTAATGGAGTGGGAAAGTGAGACAAGAAGAAGGAAACCAATAAAGAGCATGTTATTAAGCAATTTAGCAACTGTGGACAAAGGAGTACCCTGATTCCACTGGCGATTCTAAGAGACAGTGTAGAGAACCTTACTCAGAATTATTTCCATGAAAGGCAAGGGAGTGGGTATTTAAATGCCAAACTCTCATTCAGCACTGTAAGGAGGACTTCTTCTAGGGGCATGGACTCTAAGGCAACTTCAGTTGGCCTTTCTTGTGCTGAACCTACTCAGGTCATCGAGAAGAAGCCCTGCAGCAGAGATTCACAGGTGACTCCAGAAAATATCCGTGTTAAGGTGAGAGAGTTGAAGACACATGACAGATCACAAACAGCCACAGGTACATATGCCTGAAAGAATAGAATAGTAATTTTGTTTGGCTTTCTTTATTTCACACTTCTATAAATTTGCTTAGAGCTTTAGTCTTTACCTAATTTGTGATTTGTCAGTTTTTGAAAAACTTTACACATCTTCCGGCACCGTTTAGAATTACTACGGATTATTATTTTTTATTTTTACCTTTATTACAAAATCTGTTGGGAAGAGCTGGCTAAACAAACTTGAGGATTCCAGCTAGAAAGAAAGTGTATTCAAAGTTACCCATATAGGGGCACCTGGGTGGCTCAGTCAGTTAAGCGTCTGACTTCAGCTCAGGTCATGGTCTCACAGTTGGTGCGTTTGAGCGCCATGTCCCGTTCTGTGCTGACAGCTTGGAGCCTGGGGTCTGCTTTGGACTCTGTGTCTCCCTCTCTCTCTGCCCCTCCCCCACTCATGCTCTGTCTCTCTCTCTCAAAAAAATAAACATTAAAAAAATTTTTTAAACAAAGTTACCCATATGGGTTTTATAGATTTTTTTCTTCTACCATTAAGTTACTAGTGCCAACTCTCACTCGATACCACACTCTATCTTGGAGCAGACTGACTACAAAAAACAACCCAAGCATGCCACTCTATTCTCTAAGGAAACCATCTGTATAGGCTGTATTTCATTTATGTAAGTATTGCCATATGTTCTCACATATTGTATTTTCTAGTCTCCTACTGTGGACCTCTCACGAAAATTGATAGTCGGTTCTGGAGTTTTCACCATGTGAAATGGTTTGTAGGAAAATGCTAATGATATTTCCTTTCACCCATGTTATGAGTTTGATAGCTTAGATATGGGCTGACAACTTAATAAAATTATTTTATGTACTTAGATGGCTGGAAAATAGGACATATAATATTATTTCTGAATTTGAAAGAATTTAAGAACTAAAAACTTTCCCCATAAGATTTAAACAAGAGCACAAGGAAGAGATTATCAAGAAAAAAGTTCTACTCCAAGTATATTTTTCAAACAAGATTTTGACTGTATAAGGGATATTAACATATGCACTTATCCTCAAAGATGAAAAAAATTAAATAAATTTAAAAGATTAAGAAGACTTCTATGCCGGCATTTTATTTTATTATTTTTTTTAAATTTTTTTCAACGTTTATTTATTTTTGAGACAGAGAGAGACAGAGCATGAACAGGGGAGGGGCAGAGAGAGAGGGAGACACAGAATCGGAAGCAGGCTCCAGGCTCTGAGCCATCAGCCCAGAGCCTGATGCGGGGCTCGAACTCACAGACCGCGAGATCATGACCTGAGCCGAAGTGGGACGCTTAACCTACTGAGCCACCCAGGCGCCCCACTATGCCGGCATTTTAAATCAAATTTGTAGAGGAATAATTTAAGTTGTACCTAATGTGAGTGTACAATTCTATGAGTCATGATAAATTTATGGAGCCATATATTTTCCCTCCAAACAAGTTATAGAACATTATAACACAGAAAAATCTCTTGTGGCCATTGGAGTCAGTTTAGCATTTCTCATCAGCCTCTTTCCCCAGGAAACCACAGGTCTGATTTCTATTACTAGAAAGTATTTTGTTGATTTTTGACCTTCATATAAGAGAAAATGTTAATTTGTCTCTGTGTCTTCCTTATTTGGTCAGCGTAATGTTTTTGAGGTTTATCCCTGTAACTGTATCAATAATGTTTTCCTTTTATTCCCCCCCTGAGTTATACTCTATTGCATGAAAATGAATTTATTCCTTTATTTGGACATTTTCTGATTTTTGACTTGTCTAAATATAGTTATTATAATTATTCACCTACATGGCTATTGTGTGTCTTTTTTAAAGTTGTTGTTTTTTGTTTTTTGTTTTTTTTCTGTGACTAATTACCTCAGAGTAGAATTGCTGGGTCATATGGTGAACATTTTGAGAAACTACCAAACTCTTTCTTGACATGGTTTATTATTTTGCAATCCTACCACGCAAGGATGAGAGTTTTATCTAACCCACTTCTTCACTACTATTTGATATTATCAGTAATGTTAATTTTAGTCATTGTAATGGATATAAAATGGGAATTTATTTTGGTTTTATTTACATTTCCATGATTAATATGTTGAACATCCTTTTTGAATATTCATTGACCACTTGTATAAGAAAAAAAATCAAGATAAATATCATACAATTTCACCTATATGTGGAATTTAAGAAACAAAACAGGAAAATGTAGGGGAAGGGAAGGAAAAATAAGATAAAAACAGAGAGGGAGGCAAACCATAAGAGATTCTTAATACAGAGAACAAACTGAGGGTTACTGGAGGGATGCTGGCTGGGGGATGGGCTAAATGAGTGATGGGCATTAAGGAAGGCACTCGTCAGGATAGGCACTAGGTGTTATATGTAAGTGATGAATCATAAATTCTACCCCTGAAATCATTATTACACTATATGTTAACTAACTCGGGTTTAAATAAATTTTTTAAAAAAAGAAAACAATTTAAAAAAATTGACTTTTATTTCTGTTGACCTATCTGTAACATTGTAAAATTTTGTTTATCTATTTGTTGGTTTTTATTTTTAGATTACATACATGTTATACAAACCTTGTGTCATCTGCGGCTAAGGACAGTATTACCTATTACTTTCTACTCTTTCGGGCTTTTTTTTCCCCTCTCCCATTACGACCAGTAAATTCAGTAAAGTATGGAATAAAAGTCATGAGTTCAAGCTTCGCGCTGTTTCTAGACTTAGAAGAAAAATATTAAGTATTTCATGGTCTTGATATTAGCCTTATATTTGTAATAAATGGCTTTGTCAAGGTAAGGATGTTTTCTTCTATAGATAGTGTACTGAGAATATTTTTCAGAATGAATTTTGAATTTTTTCCATTTCTTTTTTTCATCTGTGTAATGATTATAGTATATATATATATTTTTTTTTCTTTTTCTTTTTTTTTTTTTTTGAATTTTGACTCATCTTTCTCCAGTAGTCTAAAAATGGCACCCCAGGGACACCTGAGTGGGCTCAGTTGGTTGAGCATCCTACTCTTGATTTTGACTCAAGTCATGATTCCAGGGTCAGGGCATGGAGCTGCATATTGGGTCCCATGCTGAGTGTGAGCCTGTTTAAGATTTTCTCTCTTTCTGACCCTGAACAGGCAAAGAAATCTTGAAAAAGAAAACCAAAGCAGCGGGCATCACAATCCTGAACCTCAAGCTATACTACAAAGCTGTAATCATCAAGACAGTATGGTACTGGCACAAGAACAGACACTCAGATCAATGGAACAGAATAGAGAACCCATAAATGGACCCACAAATGTATGGCCAACTAATCTTTGACAAAGCAGGAAAGAATATCTGATGGAATAAAGACAGTCTCTTCAGCAAGTGGTGCTGGGAAAACTGGATAGTGACATGCAGAAGAATGAACCTGGACCACTTTCTTACTCCATACACAAAAATAAACTCAAGATGGATGAAAGATCTAAATGTAAGACACAAAGCCATCAAAATCCTCGAGGAAAAATCAGGAAAAACCTCTTTGATCTTGGCTGCAGCAAATTCTTACTCAACACATCTCTGGAGGCAAGGGAAACAAGAGCAAAAATGAATTACTGGGACCTCATCAAAATAAAAAGCTTCTGCACAGCAAAGGAAACAATCAGCAAAACTAAAAGGCAACTGACAGAAAGGGAGTAGATATTTGCAAAGGACATATCAGATAAAGGGTTAATATCCAAAATCTATAAAGAACTTATCAATGTCAACACCCAAAAACCAAATCATCTAGTGAAGAAATGGGCAAAAGACATGAATAGACACTTCTCCAAAGAAGACATCCAGATGGCCAACCGACACATGAAAAATGCTCCACATCACTCATCATCGGGGAAGTACAAATCAAAACCACAATGAGATACCACCTTACACCTGTCAGAATGGCTAACATTAAGAACTCAGGCAAGAACGGATGTTGGCGAGGATGTGGACAAAGAGGGTCTCTTTTGCACTGTTGGTGGGAACGCAAGCTGGTGCAGCCACTCTGGAAAACAGTATGGAGGTTCCTCAAAAAACTAAAAATAGAACTATCCTACATCCCAGCAATTGCACTACTGGGCATTTTTCCAAGGGATACAGGTGTGCTTTTTCGAAGGGACACATGCACCCCCATGTTTATAGCAACACTATCAACAATAGCCGAAGTATGGAAAGAGCCCAAATGTCCATTGATGGATGAATGGATAAAGAAGAGGTGGTATATATATATATATATATATATATATATATATATATATATATATATACATACACACACACACACACACACACACAATGGAATATTACTCAGCAATCAAAAAGAATGAAATCTTGCTATTTGCAACTACGTGGCTGGAATTGGAGGGTATTATGCTAAGTGAAATTAGTCAGCAAAAGACAAAAATCATATGACTTCACTCATATGACGACTTTAAGAGACAAAAGAGATGAACATAAGAGAAAGGAAGCAAAAATAATCTAAAAACAGGGAGGGGGACAAAACATAAGAGACTCTTAAATATGGAGAACAAACAGAAGGTTACTCAAGGGGTTGTAGAAGTGGGGATGGAATAAATGGGTAAGGGGCATTAAGGAATCTCCTGAGATCATTGTTGCACCATATGCTAACTAATTTGGATGTAAATTTAAAAATAAATTAAATTAAAAAAAAAGATTCTCTCTCTTTCTCTCTACCCCTCTACACCTCTACCCCTGTTGTGCTCTCTCTAAAAAAATAATAAGTAAATACATAACCATATAAATAAGTAAATAATAAAAATGAAGATGGCACTCTGCTATATTCTAGCTTGCCTGTTTTCTGAAGAAACATCTGCTGCAATTATCTTTTTTTTTTCCTTCTCTACTATGTTCTTTTTTCTGGCTGCCTACAAGACTGTTTATTTTTGCTATTCTAAAGACTGATGAGGATATCTAGGTGTACTTACTGATTTATCCAATTAGGAATTCTTTGATATTTTTGGATGTATAATTTGACATCTTTTATAATATTAGTTTTTTTCAATTAAAAGCAAAAATATATAGACAGTGATTGAAGACTATTATTTTTCATTGTGACTGCACAGTTTATCAATGTTCTAGAGATGGGCTGATTATGAATGGTATTAGTATTATATGCAACACTTTTTCAATTATAAAAGTAAAAATCATGCTATCTGATAAATATCATAACATTACTTTCTACCAAAAATTTCTTTCCAGTCTGGATGCTCGTTCCTTCTTTTCTTCTTTTCTTTCCTTTTCTTTTTTCTTTCCTTTTCTTTTTCCTTTCCTTTTCTTCTTTCTTTCTTTCTTTCTTTCTTTCTTTCTTTCTTTCTTTCTTTCATTGCTGTGGGTAAGATTTCTAATACTAATTGAATTAAAGTGTCAAGAGTGGACCTCCTTGTCTTATGCCTGTTCTAACAGGAAAAACTTTGAGCTTTTCATCATTGAGTGTGTTCTACTTTTTCCATCAATCAACTGGATGTAATTAATATCTATCAACTTCTTCATCCAACAAGAGCAGAATAAACATTCTCCTCAAGCTCACATGGCACATTCGGTGATATGAACCATATTCTAGACCACAAAACATAACTTAGAAAATTCAAAAGAATGAAAGTATATATTGTTTCTTTTCAAACCACATTAGAATTAAAATATAAGTCAATAACAGAACCTAAATGAAAATTAAAATATAACGTCTCAAAATTTATGGCAGGTAGTGAATGCATATTTTAGAAAAGAAGATAGATATAAAATTATTCATCTGAACTTGTATCTTGGAAAATAAATGAGAAAAATTAATCAAAAATAAGGATAATAAAAGAAATAAGCTAGAGTTGAAATTAATGAAATCGAAGAATGAAAATCAATAGAGAATAAAGCTAAAGGCTAACTAGGAAAAAAGAGAGATGAAACAAGTTGACAATATCAGAATTTAAAGAAATGACATCATTGCAGATCACATTGACATTAAAAAGATAATGAAGAAATTTGGGGTGCCTATGTGGCTCAGTAAGTTAAACATCTGACTTTATCTCAGGCCATGATCTCACAGGTTCATGGGTTTGAGGCATATGTTGGGCTCTGTGCTGACAGCTCAGAGCCTGGAGCCTACTTTGGATTCTGTGTCTCCCTCTCTCTCTCTCTGCCCTTGCCTGCTTGTGCTCTGAGCAGATAATGAAGATATATGAAGATAATTAAGAAATAATATAATCAATTCTATGCTAATAACTTTTATAAACTACTTGAAATGAATCAATTCCTTAAAAGACACATTCTGCCAAAATTCACACAAGAAGATATAGATACTAGAATTATATTTAATAAATGAATCAGTATTTTTTTTTTGAGAGAGAGAGAGAGAGCATGTGAGTAGGGGAGGGGCAGAGGGAGAGACAGAATCCCAAGCAGGCTTCATGCTAAGCCTGGACCCTGACACAGGACTTGATCTCATGACCTCGAGATCATGACCTGAGCCAAAATCAAGGGCTGGTCACTTAATCGACTGAGCCACCCAGGTGCTCCTAAAAAGTGGAATCAACAATTAATAACCTTCAAAAACAGAAAGCACCAGGTCCAGATGGGTTCACTGATGAATATTACCAAATACTCAAAGAAGAAATACCCATTTTCTATAATCTCTTCAAGAAGACAGAATCAAAGGAAATAGTTAATAACTAATTCTAATTTACTTAATACTTAATAACTAATTCTACAATGCCAGCATTACTTTAATAACAAAACTAGACTAAGATGTTACAACAAAATCAAAGACATTTATCTCTGATGAATATAAATGTATATTCTCAAAAAAATTTAACAAATTAAATCCAATGATGTATAAAAAATTATATACCATGACCAAGTGAGATTTATTTCAAATTATGCAAGGCTGATTCAAATTAAAAAAATCAAATAATTTAAATTAAGTACATAAATTAATACATTATATTAATTAATAAATTAATTTATATTAATATATAAAGAAGAAAATCATATGATCATAGCTATAGATAACAGAAAAAGCATTTGACATAATCCCACACCCATTTATAATAAGTATTCTCAGCACACTAGATATAGAAGGGGAATATCCTTAACTTGATAAAAATATCTACAAAACATCTAAAGCCATCATACTAAGAGATACACAGGTTGGAAAGGAAGAAATGAAACTAATTTATTCACAGGTATATAATCATCCATGTAGAAAATCTGAGAGAATTGACTATATATATATGTATATATATGTATATATATATACATATATATATATATATATATATAATCAATGTGTGTATATACACACATACATACATACTGGAACTAACAAGTGATAATAGCAAGTTTTCAAGGTATAAGGTTAACATATAAAAACTACCACTTTCCTATATACTAGCATCAATCAAGTAAAATTTAAAATTAAAAATTTTACAGTGCCATTTACATTAGCACCCCAAAAATGAAATACTTAGTTATAACTCTAAAAAGAAAAGTTTAAGATTTATATGAGGAAAACTACAAAACTGAAGAAAAAAATTAAAGAAGAACAAAATAAATGGAGACATATTACATGGTCGTGGATAGAAAGACTTGATATTGCCAAAATGTTGACTGTTTACAACTTGATCTCTAGTTTTATCAAAGTTCTAATCAAAATCCCAGCAAGTTTTTGTGGTCATCAGCAAACTGATTTTAAAGTTCTTATGGAGAGGCAAAATACCCAAAATAAGCAACCTATTATTAAAGTAGAAGAACAAAGTTTAAGAGTTAACACTACTTGACTTGAAGACATACTATAGAGCTTCAGTAATCAAGACAGTGTGGTATTGGTGCAAGAATCAGAAAATGAATTGATGGAACAGAATAGAGAGCCCAAAATTAACCCATGCAAATGTAGTCAACTAAACTTTGACAAAAGAGTAAATGTCATACAATGGAACAAAAAATGTCTTCAACAAAACGTGTTGGAACACATTTCACCCCATGAAAAAAAAAATCTAGACACAGATCTTATACACTTCGTAAAAACTACCAAAAAAAGGATCAAAGACCTAAATATAATATTCAAAACCATGTAGCTTCTATAAGCTAACATTGGAGAAAATGTGAATGACAGTGGGTATCAAAGACTTTCAAATGACCAGAAAACACTTAAAAAATGGCAATAAATAAATCTCTATCAATAACTACTTTAGAAGTAAATGAACTAAATACTCCTAAAGGAAAGAAAGGAAGGGAAAAAAGGAAGGGAAGAAAGGAAGGAAAGAAAGGAAGGAAGGGAATAAAGGAAGGGAAGAAAGGAAGGAAGGAAAGGAAAAGAAAGAAAGAAAAGAAAGAAAGAAAGAAAGAAAGAAAGAAAGAAAGAAAGAAAGAAAGAAAGAAAGAAAGAAAGAAAAAGAAATAGGGGTGCTGGTGACTCGGTTAAGCATCTGACTGTTGATTTTGGCTCAGGTCATGATCTCATGGTTGTGGGATAGAACTCCACATCAGGCTCTGCACAGACAGCACAAAGCTTGCTTGGGATTCTGTCTCTCACTCTTTCTGCCCCTCCCCTGTTCATGCTCCCCCCTCTCTTTTTTCTCAAAGCAAATAAGTAAACCTTAAAAAAAAATACAAGAAGGAGGGAAGGGGAAGGGGAAAGGGAAGGGGGGGAAGGAAGGAAGGAAGGAAGGAAGGAAGGAAGGAAGGAAGGAAGGAAGGAAGGAAAGATGGATGCACATAGTGTGGCAGAATGGATAAAAAACAAGACCCATCTATATGCTGCTTATAAGAAACTCACTTTAGATCTAAAGATACACACAGATAGAATGTGAAGTGATTGAAAAATACATTACACACAAATTTAAAACAAGAGAAAGTTGAGATAGCAATACTTATGCAAGACAAAATAGATTTTAAAACAAATTTTAATGAGATAAAAAAGGACATTACATAATAATAAAAGGACCGGTCCAAAAAAATATGTTTAACACTTGTAAATATTCATGCACGTAACATACGAGAGCCTAAATATATAAAACAAATATTAATAGATACAAAGGTAGACACTGACAGTAATAAAACAACAGCATAAGACTTTAACACTGGGGATCAGGAATATGGCTGTGTGGTCAGTGTGAGCAATCCAGCCACTGGTGCAGTGCCTTCCGGCCTTCAGTGCTGTGTTGGAAGGCAGGGGATCGCTGCATCCTTTCAGTACTGCCACTCAGAGAACTGCCGAAGAGGACTGCGTTCTGAGGACCCTCCTGATGCACTTGGACCCTCTCTTGCAGAACGAGCCTTAAACCTTAAAGCTGTGAAACGGGAGAAGGAAGTCCAGGACTTAACAATGAGATACCAGAGAGCTGTGGCTGATGATGAAAACATAAGGTGGCAAACCCACATATATGTAGAAGATGCCAAGATATTGGAATCCAGAGTTTCTGTACGGACTTGGTAGAGGTGGCAGACGTTTTGGAAAGGACTGCAGAGTACATTTCTGAAGAAACAGAGCCCGGGGACCAGAAGCTTACACTGGAGAATATCTTCCAAGAGTTATCACTTTTAGAAGTAAAGCTAAAGAGTGTTTGCCAAACATGGCCTGGAGAAGATGACATCCATGGATGACAAACATGACCCTCATGAGTATGAACTCATCTGTCATGTGCCCACTGGCATTGGGGTACAGCCTGGCACAGTGGCATTAGCAAGACAAGATGGCTATAAGCTTCATGGCCACACCATTAGCAGTGGAGTCTCAGAAAAGACTATGAATGGGCCAGGAGGAACTGAATGTTCTCCTAGAGTGCAGTCACCTGTGGTTCCTTGATTTATTAAACTAAGTTTGCATTTGGAAAAAAGGAAGGAGAAGAAGAAAGGAGAAAGAGAAGGAGAAGAATAAAGGAGAAGGAGAAGAAGAAGAAGAAGAAGAAGAAGAAGAAGAAGAAGAAGAAGAAGAAGAAAGAGGAGGAGGAGGAGGAGACTTTAATATTCCACTTACATCAAAGGGTAAACTATACAGATAGAAAATGGAAACATTGACCTTAACATTAGACCTAATCAACTTAGGAGATTTAACAGCACATTTATCAAAAACCAGAAGATTATACGTTCTTCTCAAGTACACATGAAAATTCTCCAGGATAGATCATTTGTTAGGTCAGAAAACAAGTGTCAATAAATTTAAGAAAACTGAAATCATATAAAGTATCTTTACTCAGCACAATGATATGAAACTAGAAGCCAATTTCAAGAAATCTGGAAAACAACAACAACAACAACAACAACAACAACAACAACAACGAGAAAACACAAGTCTAAACAACATGCTACTAAATAACCACTGGGTCAATGAAGAAATCAAAGAGGAAATCTAAGAATACCTTAAGACAAATGAAAATGAAAACAACACTTGAAAAACTGAGAGATGAAGTGAAAGTCATTCTAAGGGGAAAATATACAGCAATACAGGCTAACTTTAAAAAACAAATCTCAAAGACACAATCCAACCTTACACCTATAGGAAGTAGAAAAAGAAAAAGGAAAAAAGGAAGGAAATAATAAAGATTAGAGTAAAAGTAAATGAACTAGAGACTAAAAATCAATAGAAAAGATCAATAAAACTAAGAAATGGTTGTTTGAAAAGATAAACAAAATTGATAAACCTTTAGCAAGACTCATCGAGAAAAAAAGGGAGGGACCAAATAAAATCAAAAGTTAAGAGAAGCTACAACCAACCCCACAGAAAAACAGAGACTACCATGAAAAACTACACACCAACAAATTGGACAACCTAGGAGAAAATGACAGATTTCTAAAAACATACAATCTTCCCAAATTGAACCAGGAAGAACCAGAAAAATTGAACAGGCCAATTATTAGTAATGAAATTGAATTAGCAATCAAAAACTTCCCAATAAACAAAAGTCCAGTAACAGACAACTTCACAAGCGAATTCTCCCAAACATTTAGTTACTTATTTTTATCAAACTATTTCAAAAAATAGAAGAGGAAGAAATGATTCCAAGTTCATTCTACCAAGCCAACTATACTTTGATATCTAACCTAGAAAAAAGAAAATTACAGGCCAATATCACTCAAGAATATAGTTTTTAAAATAGTCAACAAAATATTAGCAGGTCAAATTCAATAATACACACAAAAAATCATACACCATGATTAACTGGGATTTATTCAAGTGATGCCAAGATGGTTCAACATCTTGAAATCAACATGGCATATCACGTTAACAAAAAAAAAAGAATAAAAATTACATTATCATCTCAAAAAATGTAGAAAAAAGCATTTGACAAAATCAACCTTCACTGAAAAACTACAAGTAATAAGTGAACTCAGTAAAGTTGTATGGTATAACATCAATATATAAAAATGCGTTGGATTTGAATACACTAATAATGAAGTAGCAGAAAGAAAAATTAAGAAAATAATTCCATTTACAATTGCACCAAAAAGGATACCTAGGAATACATTTAACCCCAAAGGTAAAAGACCTGTACTCTGTAAACTATAAAACATTGATGAAAGAAAATGAATATGACACAAATACTCCATGCTTATGGATTTGAAGAATTATTACTGTGAAAAATGTCCATACTACCCAGACCAATCTACAGATTGAATGCAATCCTTATCAAAATACAAACAGCATTTTTCACAAAACTAGAAAAAATAATATTAAAATTTGTATGGAACCACAAAAGACCTTGAATAGACAAAGCAATCTTTAGAAAGAAGAACAAAACTGTAGGTATCACAATTCCAGGTTTCAAGACATACTACAAAGCTGTAGTCGTCAAAACAGCATACTACTGGCACAAAAACAGACATATAGATAATGGAATAGAATAGAGAGCCTGGATAATAAACCTGCATTTATATGGTCAATTAATCTCTGACAAAGAAGGCGAGAATATACAATGGAGAAAAGACTCTTCGATACATGGTGCTGGGGACATTCTCATGAAACAGGACTACTTTCTAACCCCATATACAAAAATAAATTCAAAATCTATTAAAGACCCAAACATAAGACCTAAAACCAGAAAAATCCTAAAAGAGAACACAGGCAATAATTTCTCTGACATCATTCATAGCACTATTTTTCTAGATAGGTCTCCTGAGGGAAGGGAAATAAAAGCAAAAATAAACAACTAAAGCTTTTGCCCAGCAAAGGAAACCATCAACAAAACAAAAAGACAACTTACTGAGTGGGAAAAGATATTTGCAAATGATATGGGGATTAATATCCAAATTACATGAAGAACTGATATACAACTTAACATCAAAAACACTAAAACATCCCATTAAAAACAATGGACAGAGGACCTGAATAGACTTTTTTCACAGGAGACATCCAGATGGCCAACAGGCACATGAAAAGATGCTCAAAATCGCTGTCATCAGGGAAATGCAAATTTAAGCCACAATGAGATTTCACCTCACACCTGTTAGAAAGGCTAAAATTGGCAGTTTGAATCCGGGTCCAATGAAAAAGTAGGCTGTGGGGTCTTGGTTTTCTAATTCTTTTTCTGCCTTGCTTGTTTAAGCCTCAGCAGAATTCAAAGGTTGGCAGTAAGGCTGGGAAGGACTCTGGAAAGGCCAAGACATAGGGACATAGCCAGCAGAGAGCTGGCTTGAAGTTGCCAGTGGGCAATATTCAGTGAAACCTAAGATAACCAGTCGTGGACGTGTGGGCGTGACTGTCGCTGTGCACAGTGCAGCCATCGTGGAGTACCTCACCACAGAAGTACTTGAATTGGCAGGAAATGCATCCAAACATTTGAAGGTAAAGCTTGTTACCCTTCCTCATTTACAACTTGCTATTCGTGGAGGTGAAGAATTGGATTCTCTCATCAAAGCTACAATTGCTGGTGGTAGTGTCAATCCACACATAAACAAATCTCTAACTGGGAAGAAAGGACAGTCAAAGACTGTTTAAAGGATCCCGGATTCCTTATTATCTCAGGACTCTAAATACTCTTAACAGCTATCCAGTGTTGGTGATTCCAGGGGACTGTATCTCTGTGAAGAACACAACACTGCCTTTTTGTAATTCTATTTGAGCAACTTGGAAGTTTAATTAGCTTTCCAACCAATCAAATTTCTGCATTTGAGTCTTAACCATATTTCAGCATTACTGTGGCTTCAAAGAAGCTATAGACTCTGAAGTAGTGGATTTTGATTGAATTGACTTTACAAAGCAAAACAAAACAAAACAAACCTGTATGGTTTTTAATTGTGATGCAGAAGTTATAGTAACAAACATTTGGTTCTGTACATTGTTTCCACTCCAGTGGAAAAGCTCATATCCGTAAAGGTCATATCCCACCCCCGTCCTGCAAAAAAAGAATGGCTAAAATCAAAAAGACAAGAAACAAGTATTGATGAGAATGTGGAAAAAAGGAAACCTCATTCACTGTTGGTGGAAATGTAAATTGGAAGAGCCACTTTGGAAAACAGCATGGGCACTCCTCAAAAAATTAGAAATACCATGTGATCCTTCCTAAGTTTGCTGTCTCTTTCTCCTAAGTTTACTGTGAACCTAAAATTGCTTTAAAAATAGTAAAAAGTGAAGCAATCTACCTGGCTTATAAACCTATGACTGGGCGAAAAACAAAATTGTATTGTTAAAAAATATTATGTATTTCCTCTTGTTTTCTATTTACCTCATTTTCTTTTTGTGACTGCCACCAGCAGAATTAATTTCTTCATAATGAATGTGTAAACTTTGCCTGACTGTAAGGTAGGTATCAAGTTCTCACGGTCATTTAATCTCTGTAACCACACAGCAGGCAAAATGGAGAATCCAGAAAAACTAGGAACTTAAACAGATACTAATTTTACTTACGATGACAAAATTGTCCTTTGAGCAAATAAATGGTTTAGCAAGAAGTCCTCACCATCATACACATGTTATCCCTATGACATTAGAGTGAGTCTGTTGCATCTCAAGTCCACATGTTTTACTGGTGTACTGAGGCTATATATAACTGAAAGAATGTTAGCAGTAAAAACTCAACTTATTCTGAAATTTATGAGAGGGCAATAAATAGAATTATACGGTGATCTCTTCTAGCAGTAAATTGTAGTTTACTCATTACATGTGCGTCTTTGCACCAAGATAGTAATGTATTTCCTTATCATTTTTTAAGAAATAAATCTATGAAAGTTTTACAGCCAAATCTCATGAGCCATGATTAGTTTCCCATCATTCCTGATTTTCTTCTTCACTTAGTTCCTGATATATAATGCCATATTTATAGGTAGATAAATTTCATGCTTAAATAATCAAATTTCATAATAGCCTATTAGATGTAATTCTTCATATTTTTATATTTTATTTTGTGGATGCATTTTCTTCTTTCTTTTTTCTCTTTAGTGTCACTTCTTTAATGTCAGATGTATAAAACTATGAACAAAATTCCATGTGATACATATCATTCAAAATCCTACAATGCTATGTAAATTTAACACTGCCTTGATATGCTTTTAGTGGCCTTGGATACAAGCCCATTTGTGTTGATAATAATGACAGACATTAATTTACAACATCTAACAGGTTCCTATTTTTTATTTTGAATCTTGAGGAATTTCTAATGAAACTGCAACATAGGAAACCTTGAACCTAATTGAAAAAAAAACTGACACACAGTTTTAGCATACTCCCTTTATTTTTGAGTAGTTTTATTTCATTCCCCTTTATAGTAAGTGGAATGACTTGAATAGTTTTTGCAATTATGATGTGAACATAACATATTTCTCCAAGTAGCCATATTTATTAAGTCATCTTTCAGAAATGTGTTGAATTTGGTAGACATAATTCTATTCCTTGCATTGCATTTGCTGGCCCACAAATATTATTCATCATCTATTTTTTACAAAAATATGTTTTTATGCATTATGTGACTCTGATATATCTATGAAGTTTGAGGTACTCTCAGTGGTAATAAATATCAGTAAATGTAGCTAAAATTGTTTGAGAAAGTAAGATAATAATTTAAAGATAAAAATATACCATTGGGAAAGGTTTAAAATCCACCAGTTTCATTTGTTCTTTGAATGACATAATGGAAGAATTCTATTACTGTTTGAATAAGGCAGTCATTCCCTTAAAAGATCAAATCACATCTTGAAATTACAAGAAAATTTTAAATGTAATACTTTAATAATTTGATTTAGTGGCCATGTGCTTGACTTAGTAATGAAAGTTTTCTGGAAAGTAGTCAGGTGAACCTTCATTTCTAAAAACTAGTTATCCTATATTTGTTTAGAGTCAACTTAAGAAAAATAAAATGTGGGTTTCAATATTATTGTCTTTGTATCAAGCCATCAGTCATTTTTCACATTTCCTTTTTTGTTTACTTATTTGACTTTTAATACATTTTGAAAACCAAAAGCATTTTTCTTAGAGTATCTTACTATTTAATTATCTAGTTTAGGACTACAGCTGTTTATGAAAAAAATTTTTCTGCCAATGAAATCTAAATAAAATTAAACTTTAAAATTGATTACTCATAACATTTTCATATGTATTAATGAAGATGAATGAATTTAGAAGTGATCATGGCTTAAAAAATATATTGCCTTTTAGACTGCAAGAATTCTATTTTTGGAATCCTGCCTAGTACAAAAATATAAATAACTACCCAATGAAATTTTGGTCTGGTTACATATATATAAACAGATGCTTGTGTAACTATATGATTTAACAATTATTTTCTCAAACATTATAATGTATTTTTTCTTTAACTCTATAACCATATTTTAAAAGTAGTTTTATTTCTATTATCTATTGATTTTGGCTCATATTTTTTAAATGGCATTTATTTGCTAACCTTCTCACCTACAGTACTGTTCCAGGAATGAGACTTATGTCCATGTGCCAAGGTGCAGCTGCTATAGTTATTTATTATGGTACTTTTGGATCACTGTCTGAAAAGTAAGGAACTGTCCCTAGATACTGAATAAGAATTATGTGTATTCCCTTGCCTATTTTCTTTTAAGCCTTCCCCCCCCCCAATTACATCCAGATGTCCCTAATACCTTATCATTCCCAACAGTATGTAACCATGATGATTACATCTTTGATTCCTGATTGAAATCCATATGCTGTGATGAAATTTTGCCAAAATATTATTTAGCCTTCTTCTGGACATTAATTTGTTCCATCCACTTATCCTTCATACAACAGTTTTGACCAATAGTCAAATACTATAGTCATAGTCACATATTTGACTATGAGTTATCTTCACAGAGGCATATGAATTATGTATTTCCTCTATATTGACATAGGCAAATGGCAGTTTTATAAATTCATTAATGCATATTTGAAACTCAGAGATTCAGCAGGGTCAGAGGAACACCTGATTACCTTTGTTGTTGTTGTTGTTGTCAGCATATATGCTATTTATGTAATTCAAACTTATTTAAACATATTCTCATCTTTAAAGTTCCAAGAGTTTAGAAGTAAGATTGCTTCTGCCAATGAAGACCCTTGTTTGGTTCTTTGCAAGATCACTACAACAGTAGAATGCTCTCTTTTGATCACCAGTACTCCCATATAAACATTCAGACAAAAAAAGATAAGGGAGCCAATATGGCAGAACAGCATGGAAGTTTCTTGTGTGTCTTTCATCATGAAATACAGCCAGACCAACACTAAACCATCTTGCATACCTATAAAATTGATCTGAGGATTAACACAACAATCTGCACAACCTGAACCACAGAACTCAGCAGGTACACAGCCGAGAGAGGTGAACTGGGGGAGAGAGAAGCTGCGGAGGGCAGGGAGCTGCTTTGGTGTGTGGAGAGAGGACAGGGGGCAGGGGAGAATAAGGCAAAAGCACCCCCCACCAAAAGCAGCTGGAGAGAAAGTGGAAAAGTAGAAAAACAGCCACAGAGATGGAACTAAAAAGGGAGAAAGGAGAAGGTTTAAATTCCATTAAGACTATAAACAGGGGGGAGCACAGAGTCTGAAACTCTTCAGCTCGATACCTGGCTGTGCTCTGGCTGTGCTCTGGTGCTCCTGGTGAATCCCCAGGATCAGAGTGGAGTCCGGGGTTCTTCAGGCCACATGGAAGAGGGGGTTTCTCTGCTGGGAGGACACCTGTAGAGGCTGTGTGGGTCCCCCAAAGGCAAGGCCCCAGAGGACCCGGGAGAACAAAAATATTCGCTGGTGCTAGAACAAGGTTATTAAGGGTAAACCCTGGTGCCAGATGTGTGTTGTGCTTTTTCCATAGTACCTCAAACACTGCTGCTACACTATCTCACTATTTTTCCTGGGGTGGGCTGACACCTGGCTGCAGTCTCTGGGCATCGGCAGCAGCACGGTCCTGCAAACGTTCCTGGGTGCAACTGGAACACGGCCCTTTTTGGTGAGACCCTCCACATAGGGGCAGAACGGATGAAAGCTGCAGTCCCTCAGAAGTAAGGGCTTGGGAAAAACAACCGAATATGTGACAAAACTCAGGAGGGAGGTGCTGCCTAGGGCTTGGTCATGGACTGTGTAAAAGAGTGGAGTGGATGGAAGCAGAAGACAAAGGACAGGTACGTGATTGCTAATCAGGGAGAGCAGAGTCCAATACTAGAGACTGGTAGCTGGGTGATGCCATTTTCACCGCACCCGGGCATGCACATACGTACCTACAAGCACCACAACAATCCACCCCAGTAAACTAAGCAGCGCCATCAGGTGGAGAATGGAGCTGTTACACTAAGCCCTGCCCAAATGAGCCAACCTCACTCTTCAGGAACACAAGTCTCTCTGACTGCTTAGTTTAAGGACTATAAAATGCTTCATAGGTTGACATCTAAGGGAAAACAAAGTAATTTCACTAGTATTTCAGTCTGGTTGCCAGTCCATCTATTCAATTTTATTTCTTTTCTTTTTTTTTCCCTCTTTTTTCTTTTCCATTTCTTTTCTTTGTCTTGAATACAAAAAAGGAAAAACTCATTTTTATTTTCAATTTTTATTAAAAATATTTTTCTTTAGTTTTTTCTACTATAATTTTACTCTTGTGTATTTTTTTCAAATTCTATTTTACTTCCATCATTATATTTTAGACTACGTTAGTGTATTTATTTTTTCAAATTTTCAAACTATTTCCTTTCTTATTTTCTTTCACTTCTTTTCTCTAATCTATCAAGACCCTTTCAACACCCAGGGGCTTTGGTGTTTCAACACCAAAACACACCTAGAATCTAGCATCATTTATTTGTTTTTTTGTTGTGTGTGTTTGTTTGTTTTTAATTTTATTATATTTTTTATATTTTAATTTTATTTTTTAATTTTACTTTTTTACCTCATTAATTGCTTTTCTCCTTCAAAATGACAAAACAAAGGAGTTCAACCAAAAGAAAGACTAAACCAACACAGATACAAGCAAGATGTCTGAAGCAGAATTAAGAATCATGATAATAAGAATACTAGCTGGAGTGAAAAATAGATTAGAATCCCTTTGTGCAGAGATAAAAGAAGTAAAAGCTAGTCAGCATGAAATAAAAAAATGCTATAACTGAGCTGCAATCTCGAATGGAGGTCACAGCAGCAAGGATGGATGAGGCAGAACAGAGAATCAGTGATATAGAGGAAAAACTTATGGAGAAAAATGAAGCAGAAAGAAAGAGGGAGATTAAGGCAAAAGAGCACGATTTAAAAATTAGAGAAATAAGTGACTCGTTAAAAAGGAACAACAGCAGAATCATAAGGGTCCCAGAAGAGGAAGACAGAAATAGGAGTACAAAGGTTATGTGAGCAAATCATAGTAGAAAACTTTCCTAACCTGGGGAAAGACACAGACATCAAAATCCAGGAAGCACAGAGGACTCTCATTAGATTCAACAAAAACCAACCATCAACAAGGCATATCATAGTCAAATTCACAAAATACTAAGGCAAGGAAAGAATCATGAAAGCAGCAAGGGGAAAAAAATCCCTAACCTACAAGGGAAGACAGATCAGGTTTGCAGCAGACCTATTCACAGAAACTTGGCAGGCCAGAAAGGAGTGGCAGGATATATTTAATGTGCCAAATCCGAAAAATATACAGCCAATAATTTTTTATCCAGCAAGGTTGTCATTCAAAATAGGAGAGATAAAAAGTTTCCCAAACAAAAATTAAAGGAGTTTGTGACCACTAAACCAGCCCTGCAAGAAATTTTAAGGGGGACTCTCTAAGGGGAGAAAAGAGGAAAAAAACAAATAAATAAAATAAATAAAGACTAAAACAACAAAGACTAGAAAGGACCAGAGAACACCACCAGAAACTCCAACTCTACAAGCAACATAATGGCAATAAATTCATATCTTTAGGTACTCACTCTAAATGTCAATGAACTAATGCTCCAATCAAAAGACATAGGGTAACAGAATGGATAAGAAAACAAGATCCATGTATATGATATTTACAAGATACCTACTTTAGACCTAAAGACACATTCAGATTGAAAGTAAGGGGATGGAGAACCATCTATCATGCTAATGGTCAACAAAAGAAAGCCACAGTAGCCATACTTCTATCAGACAATATAGACTTTAAAATATAGACTGTATCAAGAGATGAAGAAGGGCATTATATCATAATCAAGGGGTCTATCCACGAAGAAGACCTTACAATTGCAAACAGTTATGTGCCAAATGTGGAACACCCAAATACATAAATCAATAAATCGCAAACAACAAGAAACGCATCAATAGTAATACCATAATAGTAGGAGACTTCAACAACCCACTCACAACAATGGACAGATCGCCTAATCAAAAAATCAACAAGAAAACAATGGCTTTGAATGACACACTGGACCAGATGGACTTAACAGAACCATTCAGAACATTTCATCCTAAAGCAGCAAAATATATACTCTTCTCTAGTACACATGGAACGTTCTCCAGAATAGAACACACACAGGGACAATAATCAACCCTTAACAAGTACAAAAAGATCAAGATCACACTGTGCATATTTTCAGACTACAATGCTATGAAAGTCAAAATCAACCACAAGAAAAAATTTGGAAAGGTAACAAATACATGGAGACTGAAAACCATCCTACTAAAGAATGAATGGGCTAACCAAGAAGTTAAAGTGGAAATTAAAAAGTATATGGAAGCCAATGAAAATGATAATACCACAACCCAAAACCTTTGGGACACAGCAAAGGCGGTCATAAGAGGATAGTATATAGCAATCCAGGCCTTCCTAAAGAAGGAAGAAAGATCTCAGATACACAACCTAACCTTATGCCATAAAGAGCTGGAAAAAAAAAAAACAGCAAATAAAACCCCAAACCAGCAGAAGACAGGAAATAATAAAGATTAGAGCAGAAATTAATGCTATCAAAACCAAAAAAAAAAAAAAAAAAACCAGGAGAACAGATCAATGAATTCAGAAGCTGGTTACTTGAAAGAATTAACAAAATTGATAAACCACTAGCCAGTTGATCAGAAAGAAAAAGGAAAAGACCCAAATAAATAAAATCAAGAATCAAAGAGGAGAGATCACAACCAACACAGCAGAAATAAAAACAATAATAAGAGAATTTTATGAGCAATTATATGCCAATAAAATGGGCAATGTGGAAGAAATGGACAAATTCCTAGAAACATATACACTACCAAAACTGAAACAGGAAGAAAAGAAAATTTGAACAGACCCATAACCAGTAAGGAAATCTATTTAGTAATCAAAAATCTTCTAAAAAACAAGAGTACAGGGCCAGATGGCTTTCCAGGTGAATTCTACCAATTATTTGAGGAAGAGTGAACAGCTTCTCTTGAAGCTGTTCCAAAAAACAGAAATGGAAGGAAAACTTCCAAACTCTTTCTATGAAGCCAGCATTACCTTGACTCCAAAACCAAACACAGACCCCACTAAAAAGGAGAACTATAGACCAATTTCCCTGAAGAACATGGATGCAAAAATCCTCAACAAGACATTAGCCAACCGGCTCCAACAATACATTAAAAAAATTATTCACCATGACCAAGTGGGACTCATACTTGGGATTCAGGGCTGGTTCAATATCTGCAAAACAATCAATGTGATTCATCACATCAATAAAAGAAAGGAAAAGAACATATGCTTCTCTCAATAGATGCAGAAAAGCATTTGACAAAATACAGCATATCATCGTGATAAAAACCCTCAAGAAAGAAGGGATAGAAGGAGCATACCTCAAGATCATAAAAGCTATATACAAAAGACCCACACCTAATATCATCCTCAATGGGGAAAAACTGGGATCTTTCCCCCTAAGGTCAGAAACAAGACAGGGATGTCCACTCTCCCCACCATTATTCAACATAGTATTGGAAGTCTTAGCCTCTGCAATTAGACAACACAAAGGAAAAAAGCATCCAAATTGGTCAGGAGGAGGTCAAACTTTCACTCTTCGCAGTTGACATGATATTCTATATGGAACACCCAAAAGATTCCACCAAAAGACTGCTAGAACTGATACATGAATTCAGCAAAATGGCAGGATATAAAATCAATGAACAGAAATTGGTTGCATTGCTATACACCAACAAGGAAGCAACAGAAAGAGAAATCAAGGAATCAATCCCATTTACAATTGAACCAAAAACCATAAAATACCTAGGAATAAATCTAACCACAGAGGTGAAAATTTGTATACTAAAAACTATAGAAAGCTTATGAAAGCAATAGAAGAAGACACAAAAAAATGGAAAAAGATTTCATGCTCCTGGATAGGAAGAAAAAATATTGTTAAAATGTTGATACCACCCAAATGAATTTACATATTCAATGCAATTCCTATCAAAGTAACACAAGCGTTCTTCACAGAACTAGAACAAATAATCTGAAAATTTGTATGGAACAAGACGCCAAATAGCCAAAGCAATTTTGAAAAAGAAAACCAAAGCAGGAGGCATCACAATCGCAGACTTCAAGCTATACTACAAAGCTGTAATGATCAAGACAGTATGGTACTGGCACAAGAACAGACACTCAGATCAATGGAACAGAATAGAGAACCCAGAAATGGACCCACAAATGTATGGCCAACTAATCTTTGACAAAGAAGGAAAGAATATCCAATGGAATAAAGACAGTCTCTTCAGCAAGTGGTGCTGGGAAAACTGGACAGCGACATGCAGAAGAATGAACCTGGACCACTTTCTTACTCCATACACAAAAATAAACTCAAAATGGATGAAGGACCTCAATGTAAGATGGAAAGCCACCAAAATCCTCAAGGAGAAAGCAAGCAAAAACCTCTTTGATCTTGGCCACAGCAACTTCTTACTCAACACGTCTCTGGAGGCAAGGGAAACAAAAGCAAAAATGAACCACTGGGACCTCATCAAAATAAAAAGCTTCTGCACAGCAAAGGAAACAATCAGCAAAACTAAAAGGCAACTGACAGAATTGGAGAAGATATTTGCAAAGGACATATCAGATAAAGGGTTAGTATCCAAAATCTATAAAGAACTTATCAAACTCAACACCCAAAAAACAAATCATCCAGTGAAGAAATGGGCAAAAGACATGAATAGACACTTCTCCAAAGAAGACATCCAGATGGCCAACCGACACATGAAAAATGCTCCACATCATTCATCAACAGGGAAATACAAATCAAAACCACAATGAGATACCACCTTACACCTGTCAGAATGGCTAACATTAACAACTCAGGCAACAACAGATGTTGGCGAGGATGCGGACAAAGAGGATCTCTTTTGCATTGTTGGTGGGAATGCAAGCTGGTGCAGCCACTCTGGAAAACAGTATGGAGGTTTCTCAAACAATTAAAAACAGAACTACCCTACAACCCAGCAATTGTACTACTAGGCATTTATCCAAGCGATACAGGTGTGCTGTTTTGAAGGCACACATGCACCCCAATGTTTTTAGCAGCACTATCAACAATAGCCAAAGTATGCAAAGAGCCCAAATGTCCATTGATGGATGAATGGATAAAGAAGAGGTGGTATATATATACAATGGAGTATTACTCAGCAATCAAAAAGAATAAAATCTTGCTATTTGCAACTATGTGGATGGAACTGGAAGGTATTATGCTAAGCAAAATTAGTCAGTCAGTAAAAGACAAATGTCATATGACTTCACTCCTATGAGGACTTTAAGAGACAAAATAGATGAACATAAGGGAAGGGAAGCAAAAATAATATAAAAACAGGGAGGGGAGACAAAACATAAGAGACTCTTAAATATGGAGAACAAATAGAAGGTTACTGGAGGGGTTGTGTGAGGGGGGATGGGCTAAATGGGTAAGGGACATTAAGGAATCTACTCCTGAGATCATTGTTGTACTATATGCTAACTAATTTGAATGTAAATTAAAAAAAAAAAGATAATATGGAGACATGAGGAAAATTCAATGGGGTTGAAGAAAAGGATTATGGCTACAATGCAGGAATGATCATAAGCTTGAGAGTGGTTAATTTGTCTAAGGGAAAGAAGATAAACAAAGATGAGTGAACAAAGGAAGACAGGCTTGTATGGGTCCACCCAGGTTATATCGAAGATTGGATTAAGATATCATTGAGTCATTTACTGAAAACAAGGTAAATATTTTAATAAACATGAAAAGTTACCAGTTACATAAAGGCAAGTAAAACTAGGACTAAGAAAAACTTTTCTATTAAGAGAAGGTATTGGAGATGAATTTAAACATTTTCAAAGGGCTAAATTAAGCATAAGAGAGAAAGTAAGTTCATAAAATACACATCACTTATTCATTAGAGAATCTTATAGGAAATGAATGAGAAAAGTGGAAATTTAATTAGATGAAGCTTAAGATTAATGCAGTGTTGTTTTTTTCAGATAAAGAAAGGTGAGCACTTTTGACAAAATGAGACAGTCAATTTAGTAGAGATTATAACTTTTAAGGTGTAATAAGTAGACAATATAATTAACAGAACAGGATATACTGGGAAGAACAAAGGAATGTAATAAAAACAATTGACAATAAAATTGGCAATATGAAATTGGTGTTCAGAAAAGAATAAATGAGATACTGCATTTGGTTGAATTTGTGGAATGACTAAATTTTGGCATTCAAAACAATTTTTTTAAATTTTTCTCTCCCAATTTTCGACACAGTAACCTGACAAATAGTACATAAAATGATACTTAGAATTATCCAGTGAAACCTTCATATTAGACATAAGAAAACTAACATTCTAATGTTTAATTTCTTCCAATCACCTGAAAAAGCAAATCTGGAATAGAAAAGCCAGGGACCATTAGAAGGGTTGGCTTTTTCACCTCATCTGTAATTTGCCAGTTATAGTATTCTGAGAGCCTTGAGCTAATATGTAGAAAACATATTTCATCTGTACAGAGTCTTACATACAAGAGTACTTCTATGTCATTACTATTAGTGTATACATAATATAAATATATATTTAACATAATAGTTACATATACTTCCAGGAAATACAAAAATAAGATGTATGTGAATGAACCCACCAACTGAAATAAGTAATGGATAATTACCAATGCCATTGAAGACTTCTGAATATCTCTTCTTGGTCAAATAACTCACTCTCACTTAAATATAATCACCATCTTGAATATGTGTATATTATTCCCTTACCTTTATATATATTTTAACATATATGTATGAAATACTAAAATAGGTGTAGGTGTGAATGCATTCCTAAAAACTGAGCCCAGAAGTTCCTATTGTATTTAAGTTATCCTTTTAAGAAGTAATTTGCATAATACTTTAACATTAAATAGTATATTTTAAGAATGCATTCATGTTAATGAATGTAGCTCTAAGTCATTAATTGTTACTTCTGTAATCACCCAGTGTTATGTAGATGTCAGTTATTATCCATTCTTCTGAGAGAGAAGTTTTGGGCATTTCTTATATTTGGTTTTATGAGCAATATTAGTATGTACATTTTACAAACAAGTCTCCATGTTCTCCAATGTAAGTGTAGTCTATATACCTTGCAGAGGAATTGATGGGACATAAAGTTTTTTTTAGGCTTATTTATTTTGAGATAGGCAGAGAGAGTGCAAGTGGGGAAGGGTCAGAGAGAGAGGGAGAGAGGGAGAATCCAAAGCAGGTTCCATGAGGTCGGTGCACAAAATGCATTGCAGAGGCATGAACTCATGAAACAGTGAGATCATGACCAAAGCCAAAATTAAGAGTCTTATGCTTAACCAACTGAGCCACCCAGGCATACCTGGGACATGAAATTTTAACAGCTTTATGATTCTTTGATTTCTTCTTTTTAAGTTATTTATTTATTTTTTATTCAGAAGAGTACAATCTTTTCCTTGTCCTTTGCTCTTCTCTATACATTTTGAAATGACTTTGTAAGTTCCACAAAATTTCTACTTCAATTCTAGTTAGAATTTTATCAAATGAGTACATCTATTTAAGAAAAAACTGGCATCCTTACTTGGATTTTTCCTTTCCATTAAGGTAGAATACATTTTCTCTGTTTATTTAAGTTACCCTCACAATATATATTCAAGGACATGTTTCAAGTTGTCTGTTCCACTGAGTCACTGAAGGCAGAATTCTCCCCTCAGTCAACTTGAAAACTCTAAGTTTAGTAATGTGTATAGCAAGGACTGAGTCTCGCTCTCTAAAAGGCCATCTTTAAAAGAATGGGCCTACTATTACTTAGATTCAGACTGTCTGGTTCTACTATTCACTTGCTGAGGCACCAGAAAGAGTATACATCTTATCATACTTGCCCATTTTACCTCCAATAAGTCCAAATGATGACCTAGGGAAATTCCAGCCCCACTGCCCATCTTTCTGTGATTCATTATAGGATGCTGTTTATCATTTGCAATATTTTAATTGAGCTCTGTGATGACTGGGTGGATATGATGCTGAGCTTTTACAGTAAATTGAGAATGACCCAATGTCAAAGTCATCGTTATTTTGTGATTCTAAATGACTGTATTCAGTAGTCACATGTCCTCTAGATTTTTGAGATATTACCAGTTCAAATTTTACTAAAAGTGAATTTCAACTGGAAACATCTCAAAATTTGTAATTTGACCATATGCTATAAGATGGCAAATTTCCTTTAATGTATTTCATATTTCCCCAGTTCTCTTTCAAGAAAGTTTGTTTCTTTTCCTAGTGTGGTATTTAGCCTTTTGCTTACTATTCTAAAAAAAATTTTTTTTTTACTCTAAAAATGTTTAAATGATCTCCAGAATATCTGTGTCTGGTGAGTTTCTACAAACTCAGGGGAAAACCACATTGATTCAAAGACCAAGAAAGAAATATTAAATATTCTCCCTATTTTGAATCACTTTAGTATTAAGGGTAGAGGAATTCCCTGTCAAGTAATGCTAAATTAAATTGGTAGAAAACCTACAATGACTTCTGTTTTCTCTTTGTGGTCAAAATGTTCATGTTGTTCTCAAAAATTTTCTTCCATTTCTTCCTTATCTGGCCTCTTAATGATCAATGAAATTATATTTTTACCTTCACTATCAGTTCATCACATTTTAATTTTATTATCATATATATTACATATACATTTTAACATTTACAATAAATTTTGGATTACCTTCTATGGCATTTAAACAACTGTGTATGCTTATTTTTATAGGTAAATGGTTGAATAATAGTAAAGGCAAGAATTGGAATTTATCTCAAGATTTGTGTTAAGGCTCTAAACAAATTTCCTCTGACTTGTAATGTTACTTTTCAATAATAAAAGGTAGCTTGTTTAGAGTATTCTGAATCTGTTTTCAATATCTTGTAAACACATCTTAACTCTAATTTTAATTATTATATTGTCCTGTCAAAATTCACTAGAAGTGGAAATAGATGATCATGAGGTAGATTGTAAATTTGAGAATCATTTCAAGTCTGATATTGTATCAGAATTCTGACAGGCAAACTATTTTTTATAATATATTGATTAATGTTTTTCAGTTGTTGGCATTCCTCTGTGGATATGGGGAGACACAGATCTCTTGTCACTAGAGGCAGACAGAGTAGCAGGTGATCCATATCCCCGCTGCTTATAACTGTAAGTACTTGGCTTTAGGGCTGTAAGTCTCCTCCAAATGTTTGTGAAGGACCAGAAATACTGTTTTCAAGCTGTGATCGGGGTGGTCTGTTTTTTTCTAATGCCAACTACTGCTATATGTGTAGTAGATGAAGGAAGTAGGCTATTTCTGTTCTCTTACAAACCCCTTCCTATAAAACCAACACCTCTCCCTCACTCATTGCTTCATCATTCCCCAGCGTACCACTCCACATTTATTTTATAATGAAAACTAAAAAAAGAAAATTGTAATGTTTTGAGCAAAGTTCTTCAGGAAAGCATTAAAAACATGACGCAAACATCTCACATAAAACAAAAATGCATCTATGGCAGTCCAAATGAAATAAAGATCTGTGCATAAGAGGGAGAGGTGATCTTCAAATTGAAAACTGATAATAAAGAGAATTTAAGATCCCTCAACTAACTGCCTCTGTGAGGTCAGCACCACAGAGAATGAGAGAGAAGAATGAGGAATAGAGGAAAAATGAGAAAATAGTTCCCTCATGGGGCTTGCAGTGGATTTAATAAATAATCTAAGTGACAATGGCAAGTAGACAATCAGCAGCAAGTACTGGTGCTACTACTGACCATAAATGAATGTTGGCTTCGTCAATTGAGTAATGAAACAGCAGGAGCTCTCTGCAGAGGATTCACCACAAAAATAGAAACAGCATATTTATTATAAATAATATATACTGCCTGAAATAAGAAGAAACCTTTCTGGAGAGACGAAGAATTCCCTGGGCCCTCATTACTGTAGTTGACATAAAGAAGAGAGGAAAACTGGATGAGCATTTCTTTCCATTTGAATAAAAATGATAAAAAAAATAGTTTGGTTTTTTTGAGCTTCTCTGCTTTTTAAAGGATGTTTTCAATTTATCAAACCTAAGAGCATATTGTGAAAAGCACTGCACTTTTATCTTCAGTTTATGATCCCATGTTTACTTTCATTTGTGAATGTCCTCACATGTTATTGCAGATTTGTCACAGCCATTTGAGACCTGGCAAGCATTTGACAGAGGATTACAGGAGCAGAGAGCTGTTAAAGATCACAGTCGTGTTATAATCCACTCCATGCACTTGACAGATAAGGAGACACTCCAATAATAAGTAATTTTTGCAAATGCCCTCTAATGGGTAAATGAGTCAAAATTTACATGGCTCCCAATTCCAAGCCAATATAACTCCCATACTACTTCTATTTCCATGTTTATATTTAACTTTGAATTCTAAGCTTCTGGGGATACTCTTTTCATATGAATGGCCTTTAATTTGGATTAATCTACGTCAATTTTAAATGTGTTTTGATATTCCCCTCTCAAGATTCTCAAGTGTAAGAGCAGTACCTAAAAACTCTAGTGTACTGGATAGACACCTGAGCTGTCACCTCTAGCACATTATTTTGATACTTCACTCTTGAGTTTTGTTTCCAGTCTGAAAAACTTGTTTCTTCCTTCTACTATTGTGAACTTTCCTACCTGTTCTTGAGAAGTCATTCGCTCTTTGGGAACGAGACAAGAAGTCAGTTATTTGAATTAACAAGTTTGTGTTTGACAAAATAAACATAATATGGGTAGGATTGATTTAAGTAAATAGGTGTGTTTCAAAGCAATTGAAGCTACTCACTTTCAAGTGATTTGCAGACTTTTCTCAAGTAGATTATCATAGATACACACACACACACACACACACACACACACATGCATGCATGCACACAGACACCCTTCTTCTTTGCATAAAGGTAGCAAATTACAAGCCATAGTATTTCTTTAAAGACATTTTTTTAAGTTTTTAAGTTTAATGTCTTTAAAGACATTTTTTGAGAGAGAGAAGGGGTAAGTGGGGGAGAGGCAGAGAGAGAGAGGGGGAAAGAGAAAATCCCAAGTAGGCTCCATACTGTCAGCTCAGAGCTTGATACGGGGCTTGAACCCATGAACTGTGAGATCATGACCTGAGCCGAAATCAAGAGTCAGATGCTTAACTGACTAAGCTACCCAGGCACCTCAAGCCAAAGAATTTCCAAATACAATGACGGCTGGTGGAAGAAGAAAGTATAAATATTGGTATTAGATATACAAATGATGTAGGGTAACTTATATTCTCTATCCTGACGACTTTCATTTCTCTACTAAGTTAGTGAGAAATATCGATTTACTTCATCAGCCCTGTCCTGAGGGAGTGCTGACACTTTTACTAAAATCTTCCCTAAATCTTTAACTACGCACATAATTTTAATGATAGAGCTAAAGTAACACTTCTGTAATCAGGATTTCCAGTATTCCAATCTAATGTTCATAAGTTATTTATGTTTATTCACTTAAGGTATATAGAAATAGTCATGGTCTCTATTCTGGACAAAAAAAAAATGTTACTTTACCTCTGTTACATAACAATGAAATTAAGAAAAGAATACATTTAGGGACACCTGGGTGACTCAGTTGGTTAAGCATCCAACTCTTGATTTGGGCTCAGGTCATGATTCCACAGTCGTGGCGTCAAGCCCCATGTCAGGCTCTGTGCTGAGCATGGAGCCTGCTTGGGATTCTCTCTATCACTCTCTCTCTCCCTCCCTCCCCTGCTCACATGCCCTCTCTCTCTCTCAAAATAAATAAATAAACTTTTTTTTTAAGTATAGAATACATTTACAACTAGATCTGACATTTGGAAAATGATGAGGTCTAAAAAGTAGTCATTGTTTTTCTACTTTTTGATCTTGATATTGCCCTCCTGGTTCAACATTTAAGCAACTAAATGTGACTTTTCCAATTGGCCACAGTCCAGACATTGTCAACTTCTCACCACTAATAAACATTATCTTCCTTATGACTTATTCTATGGGTGGTCCTTCCAAATTTTACTTAGAGGGCACTTTAGAAATACTTTAATTTTATACTTTGCACCTTAAAAAACTAAGAAACAGAAAAGATAAGTGACTCACATAAGGCAACATAGATGATGGCAGAATTGGGACTAGACACTCTGTTTGTATTGTTACTATTCCATTCAGGGCATTCAAAAACCTTCTAAGTGAAATACTATTTACCAAAGGGTCACTGATGATGCTGATGGTTCCAGAGAGAACAAAATGTGGGGCTGATCATCTAGAACAAAAAAACCTCAAGTTTCTACCATCAGACAAGATAGCTACATTTTCTCCCTTTTGAAAACCAGTCATTTGCACTGATTTAAGGGAAGAATATAATATGCATACAGTATCATAGTTTTGTTTGCCACCTGTGACAGTTGATTTGCCACATAAAGCCCATATTCTATCATGTAAAAATGAGATGTTGAATTTAGAAACATTTAATAAAATTACAATAATAATCATATTCCAAGTTTTTTTCTTCAAATAACTTATGTTCTGATTCAATATATACAAAATTAACAGTGAATGAAAATTTTTATAGTTGAATTGATCCACACCTAAAAATATGCAGATCTGGATATCATTTTATTTAAATCTTACCAATTCTTATTGCCATTACTACTCTTGATACTAAATAACATATGTTTTTTTCATTTTTGAAAGAAATTTTAAGCCTGGTGGATATTTCTCTAATTTGTATAAATAAATATATACATAAATTATTTATTATAAAATGATAATTTATTATATACATTATTATGTATTATATATTATTTATATTTATTTATTATATAAAGTATTGTTTATTATATTATTTATAAATTATATATATTATTTAGAGGCATGCATTGTTATTTGTCAGTTTTGAAGTTTTGAAGAGACTATTTCAAAAAACAGACTACTAATATGATTTTTCTAAAGTTTTAGTTTCCTTTTAAGGGAAATCTATTGATATATCAAAATTAATTGCATGTTAAAATATAATTCACACGTTAAATTGTTAGTAATTTTAGCATTAAATAATATGTCTTTGGCATTCTTTGAGTATTTAACCTAATTACTTTATTAACCATTCTCTTTTTGGTTACTTATATTTTGATGGCATTCTATTTCATTTTGTTACAAATGATTTTAATGTGAGCAAAATGTTTTTGATCTCTCAGTGTTAACTGTCTATGTTGTTGATAAAAATAAGAAATATGTCAGGTATAGAGGGATAGGTAGCTGATAAAAATTTTTTACTTGAATTTCAACCCTGCACTTGATAGAATAAATCAACTCTAATAGCCAAATTCTTTTCAAGATATTAACTCCTCCCAAAAAAATGTAACTGGAGACAGATTATAAGGTAGAAAAATAGGTATAAATCCATGTTGAATATTAGGATGTAGCAGGTAAACACTGCAATCAAGAATGGAAGTTTGGAGATAAGCATGTCATGAAAATTTCAAGAAGTTACTATTAATACTGATTACATATTCCTTATACTAGAATATATTTTATTTTGTCTGTAAGCAGGCACACATTGCAGAACTTTTCTCAGTGGGAAAAGTTACCTCAAAATGACTCTTCTTGAGGTGATAAGGGAAGATGGAGTGAAAGGATCCTGAGCTCACCTCTTCCTACGACAAACACTAGGAGTCCCATACCAACACACATAAAAATTAAAATGGCAAGAGTTAAAGATAAAGAGAAAACACTAAAAACAGCAAGATAAAAGCAGACAGTTATATACAAGAAAACCTCTTAAGTCTATCAGCTGATTATTTTAGCAGAAACTTTGCAGGACAAAAGGGAGTAGCATGATATATTCAAAATGCTGAAAGGAAAAAAACCCTACAACCAACAACACTCTACCAACCAAGGTTATTAGAATTGAAGGAGAGAGAAAGAGTTTCCCAGGCAAGCAAAAGTTGAAGGAGTTCATTATCCTAAACTGACTTTACTGAAAATGTTAAAGGGACTTCTATAAATGCAAAAGACCATAACTAAATGGAAGAAAATTATGAAAGAAAAAAATTTTATCAGTAAAAGCAAACATATATGAAAGGTAGTATATATCAATCACTTACAAAGCTACTATGAAGGTTAAAACACCAAAGAAGTAAAATCAATTACCTCTACAAAAATTAAGAAATATGCAAAGTTAAAGTATGTAAAATGTGACATCATATACATAAAAAATGGAGAGGAAAGTTAAAATGCAATGTTTTTAAAATGTGTTTGAACTTAGGTGACCATCAACTTAGTACAGACAGCTATAAACATAGGATGTTATACATAAACCTCAACATAACCACACACCAAGAAACTATAATAGTTACACAAAAATAAAGAGAAAGGAATTCAAGCATAATGCTAAAGAAGATCATCAAATGACAAGAAAAGAAGAGGAAAGGAACAGAAGAACTACAAAAACAACCAGAAAACAATAAACAAAATGGCAATAAGTACATACCTGTCAGTAATTATTATAAATGTAAATTGATTAAATGTTCCAATCGAAAGACATAGGATGACTGAATGGATTAAAAAGATCCATTTGTATACTATCTACAAGAGACATGCAGACCAAAAGACACATACAGACTAAAAGTGAAAGGATGGAAAAAGATAATACATGCAAATGAAAGAAAAAAAAGAGGAGAGTGATCCAATACTATGTCAGACAAAATAGTTCTTAAAGACTGTAGTAAGAGACAAAGAAAAGGGCATTACATTTATAGATAAAGGTAATACAACAGGAGGATATAACAATTCTAAATATTTATCCATCCATTACAGGAGCATCTACATATAACAAATATTAACAAAAGAAAAGGGAGAAATTAACAGTAACACAGTAATTCTAGTGGACTTAAATCAATAGATAGATTATCCAAACAGAGGAAAAAATCAATAAGGAAACAGTGGTTTAAAATCAATATACATGAATCTGTTGCATTTCTATACACTAATAACAAAATTGCAGAAAGGAAAATTAAGCAAACAATCCCATTTACAATTATATTAAAAAATATATGTAGAAATAAGTTTAACCAAGAGCATGAAAGACCTATACTCTGAAAACAATGACATTGATAAATGAAGTTGAACATGACAAGTAAATAGAAAGATATACAATGTTCATAGATTGGAAGAATTGGTATTTTAAGATGTCTATACAGTACTACCCAAGGTAATCTCCAAGTTCAATGCAGTCTCTACCAAAATACCAATACTATTTTGCAGGAAACTAGAATAATATTAAAATTTGTATGGAACCACCACAGATCTTCAATATCCAAAGCAATCTTGAGAAAGAGCAAAGCTAAAATTATCACAATTTCATGTTTTAACTATACTACATAGCTATAGTATTCAAAACATATGGTAGTGGCACCAAAATAGACATATCAATGAAACAGAATATGAAGCCTAGAAATAAAACAATGCTTATATAGTCAATCATGACAAAGGAGGTGAAAATATAGAACAGGGAAAATATTATCTCTTCAATAAATGGTGCTGGGGAAACTGGACTGCTATATGAAAGGACCTAAACAACCACTTTCTTAAACCACACATAAAAATAAATTCAAAACTGATTACATAAAACCTGAAACCATAAAACTCCTAGAAGAAAACATAGGTGGTAGACTCACTGACATTGACCTTAACAATATTTTTCTAAATATGTTTCCCCATGCAAAAGATAAAAAAAAGTGAAAACAAACAATTGGGCCTTCCTCAAACTAAAAAGCTTCTGTGCAACAAAATAAACCATCAACAGAATGAAAAGTCAACCTACTGAATGAATATAAATATTGATTAACTTCCAATATTTATAAATAAATATTAACTTCCAATATTTATAAAGAACAACTCAACACACAAAAAAATCCATTTTAAAAAATGGATGGAGGGGGCTCAGTCAGTTAGGTGTCTGACTCTTGATTTTGGCTCAGGTCATGATTTCAGGGTATGGGACACCAAGCCCTGCACTGGGTTCTGCACTGACAGCATGGAGCCTGCTTGGGATTCTCTCTTTCCCTCTCTCCCTCCCCCTCCCCCTCCCCCACTCTCTATCTTTCTCAAAAATAAAGCGCTTTTTTTTAATGCTTAAACCCATGCCTATTCTATATACACTTACCTACTTCATGTTCTATATTATTTGAAATTTCAAAATAAATAAAACATAGCCAGGAAAAGAGGCAATTAAAATGTTCAATACTCTAAGAGAAATACAAAAATATATGTCCACATAAAAGTTTGCACCTGCATATTCATAGATTTATTATTCATAATAGCCAAAAGGTAAAAGCACCCCATCTATTCATTACTGAATGAAAAGATAAATAGAATTGTGTATCTATAAAATGAAGTATTTGACCACAAAAATAAATTAAATACGGATTCATGTTACCATATAAATGAACCTCCAAAACATTTTGCTAAGAAACCAATTATTAAAGATCATAGATTATTTGATTCCATTTACACGAAAGTCCAGAGTAAGGATATCTATAAGAGACAGAAAGTAGTTTAGTGGTGGCTTAAAAATGGGGGATGGGGGGAGAAAAGCTGGAAATTGGAGAATTAAAAAAATAATAAAAATCTTATTCTGCATTTCTTTGTGTACTGTATGTGTATGCACATACACATACTGTATGTGTATGCACATATTCATATACATATAAAATCATAGCAGTGGCACATACATATATATGCAGTGAAAACATTCAACTAACATTATGTATGATAAAGATAAAAGATAAAAGCATAACTCTACAATTGCTTCCACCAACCCTCAGACTACTACCTTCCCCCAAAATTGTTTTTTATGTATACTTCGAGAGTGTATATGTTTATATGTGAATGCATGTGTGTCATCATGGAAAATAAAGGAAATTGACCTGGTTTGAAACCCAAGCCAACAGCTTTCAACCACTCCTATACTCCCCAACAGGGAAAGGGGTTGTAATGAGATCACCTGAAAAACAGATATAAGTCTCAAGGAGCTGGGAGCATAGCTTGAACTGGTATCTCACTTAAGCTTGAGAAACTGACAGATCAGGAGATTGAGGTTTGTGAGATTTTCTAAGCAAAAAGAGAAAGGTGCTTCCCGGGGTTGGCATGTACTCCTTGGGCAAAGAATAGGACAGTACTTTTTTCAGATCAGTTGTGAGCTACCGTCAGAAGATTGCTCTTGCAGATGTGTCTTAGATCCTATCCAAGTAGGCTGCCTGGAGAACAAGGGAATCTTAGCATAAAGAATCTGGAGATATGTATAAAATGCCTAGGACATAAAAGATGGAATCATAAACAACCTACTGGAAAGATGCAATAAGTTTGCAAAAGGAAGGGGTACCTGGATGGCTCAGTCAACTGAGTGTCCAGCTTCAGCTCAGGTCATGATCTTACAGTTTGTGGGTTCAAGCCCCACATCGGGCTTTTCACTGACAGCTCAGAGCCTGGAGCCTACTTTGGATTTTGTCTCTCTCTCTCTGACCTTCCCCTGCTTGTGCTCTGTCTCTCTCAAAATAAATAAACAATTTTTTTAAAAATTTGCAAAAAGAAGTTGGAGAGAACTTCTGTGAATAGGAGACATGCATTCTTCTAGAATGCATTCAAAGAAACCAGAAGAGAAAAGCTCAGCTTTAAAATCTGCCAAGTGTTGCAAGTATTAGCACTAGTCCACTAACACACTAATCAGAAAAGGCCTTTCCAACCTTGCCACATAGCCAAAGATATCAATAAATATTAATTGATGCTTTATCTTTTGGACAGTTCTTGATGTCTTCAGTGCTACAATAAAATGTCATCCCTTCAGTCAAACATGTCATAGTTCTTAGGAAGGCCCAGAGAACGCATCATATTGTATATTTTCCTGAGATAGCAATTGTCATCAGTTTTTTATCTGACACCTTTTTAATGTCTGCTCTTTACGTACATTCCTGCAAAACAATGCATAAATGAAGTGAGAATTTCAACAAAAAGGGAGAAAATGCAACAAGGTACCAAATAGAAGTCATGGAGCTGTAGAATAATCAAACTGAAAAATACAATAGAGGGGCGGTTGGATGACTCTCAGCACAGAGCCAAACGCGGGGCTTGAACCCACAAACCGTGAGATCATAACCTGAGCTGAAGTCCAACGCTCAACCAAGTCACCCAGGCACCCCTGAAGTTTTTTTTTATTTTTTTAAATTTTTTTTCAACGTTTATTTATTTTTGGGACAGAGAGAGACAGAGCATGAACGGGGGACGGGCAGAGAGAGAGGGAGACACAGAATCGGAAACAGGCTCCAGGCTCTGAGCCATCAGCCCAGAGCCTGACGCGGGGCTCGAACTCACCGACCGCGAGATCGTGACCTGGCTGAAGTCCGACGCTTAACCGACTGCGCCACCCAGGCGCCCCTGAAGTTTTTTTTAAAGAAGAAAAAAAATAGCAACCAACAATACTCAATCCACAAAGTTGGCTTTTGTAAGAGTTAACTAGGCAAGCAAAACCTAAAGGAATTTATCACCATTAGACCAGGCTTAAAATACATGTTTAAGGGACCCCTTTAAGCTGAAACAATAACTAGAATGAGGAATACATATGAAAATATAAATGTTGCTGGTAAAGGTAAAATCTTAGTGAAATTTAGAATAATCTAATGTAAAGATGATGAGTTAATTACTTGCAAAGCTAATATGAAGGTTAAAAGACAAAACTAGTAAAAGTAGAACTACAATAATTTGTTAAAAGACAAACTTAGTAAATGCATTACCACAATAATTTTTTAATGGATATGCAAGATAAAAAAAGAATATTGTGACATCAAAAATTAAAAAATCAAAGGGGAGAATAAAAAGTAAAACTCTAGAATGCATTTGAAGTTACTATCAACTTAAAATAGACTATTATGACTATGTTTAGGTAAGCCTCATGGTAACCACAAATCAAAAACTTATACTATATTTACAAAAGATAAAGACTAAGGTATTTAAAGACTACAGAAAATCATCAAATTACAAAGGAAGAAAGCAAGAAAGGGAACAAAGGAATTACAGAAATATTAACAAACAACAATTAGAAAATAATTAAACTAGAAATAAGTCCATAACTATCAACACTACTGTAATGTCAATGGTGGAAATTATATAATCAAAAAACTGAGTGACTGGATGAATAAAAAACAAGATCCATATATCTATTGCTTACAAGAGTTTCACTTCAGGTGTAAGAACACACACCGAGTAAAATTGAAGAGATGGAAAAAAGATATTCCAGGCAAATGGAAACCAAAAGAAAGTTGGAGTTGCCATACTTTTATCAGACAATATAGAATTTCAGACAAAGATAGTAATGAAAGACAAAGTCCTTACATAACAATAAAGGGCTCAATCCAAGAGGATATAGCATATGTAAATATTTATATACCCAACATGGAAACACATAAATACATAAAGCAAATATTAACAGACCTAAAGGGAGAAATAGACAGCAATGTATTAATAGGAGGAAACTTTACCATTTTACTCTCATGAATGGATAGATCACCCAGACAGAAAATCAATAAGGAAACACCAGCCGTCAACAACATGTTAGACGAGATGGATTTAACACATATCCACAAAACATTCCATCAAAACACAAAATCTAGATACACATTCTTCTCAAGTGCACATAAAACATTCTCTAGGACAGATCATGTTAGGCCACAAAACATGTCTTAATCTAAGAAGACTGAATTATATCAAGCACTTTTTCTCAAACCCTATCAATGGTATGAAACTAAGAAATCAATTACACGAATAATAGAAAATTTGTAAACATGAGGAGATTAAACAACATGTTACTGAACAACCAATGAGTCAAAGGATAATGAAATAATATTGTGAGACAAATGAAAATGGAAATACAACATGTCAAAAATTATGGGAAGCCACAAAAGCAGTTCTGATAGTTTCAGAGCTATAAATTGATACATTAAGAAACAAGAAAGATTATTAAATAATTTAACTTTACACCTAAGGAACTGGGGGGGGGGGAAGGATCAAAGTTAATAGAAGAAAGGAAATAAAGATCAGAATGGAAATAAAGAGAAGCTAAAAAGACAATGGAATAATAAAATTAAGGGCTGGTTTTATGGAAAGATAAACAAAATAGACAAACCTTTAGCTAGACTCACCAAGGGGAAAAAAAATAAAATGAGGATTCAAATAAAATCAGAGATAGAAGATGAAACCTTACAACTGACACTATAGAAATAAAACAGATCATAAGAGACTACTGTAAAAATTATGTACCCACAAACTGGCCAACCTAAAATAAATGGATAAATTCCTAGAAACATGCAACCTATCAGGACTGAACCATGAAGAAGAGAAAATCTGAAAAAAGAAATTAGTGTTAAGAAAATAAAATCAGTAATCAGAAAATTTCCAACAGGCAAAAGTCCAGGTCTGGATAGCTTCACTGAAGTCTACCAAATACTTAAATACCAAACTGTCTCAAACTTTTCCAAAAATTAGAATACAAAGAAACACTTCCAAACCAATTTTATGAGGCCAGTATTACCCTGATAGCAAAACCAAACCAACACAAAATCTTCAACTAAATATTAGTAAACCAAATTCAAAGATATATTAAAAGTATCATACAGCATGATTAAGTGGGATTTATTCCAGGAATGCAAGAGTTGTTCAACATCAACAAAAATCCAGGTAATACGCCACATTAACAAAATTAAACATAAAAATTGTATAATCCTCTCAGTAGATACAGAAAAAGAATTTGACAAAATTCAACATCCTAATAAAACACTCATAATAATAAAAACACTCAACAAAGTGGGTATAGAGGGAATGTATCTCAATATACTAAAGGCTACATATGACAAGCCCTCAGCTAACATCATATTCAACAGGGAAAAGCTGAAAGCTATTGCTGTAAGATTAGGAAAAAGATGAGGATGCCCATTCTTACTACTTTTATTCAATATAGTATTGGAAAATTTAGCCTGAGCATATTAGGCAAGAAAAAAAAAAGAAGAAGAAGAAGAAGTAAAAGGCATCCAAATAAGAAAGAAGTACAACTGTCTGCATTTGCAGATGACATGATATTATATAGAGAAAACCCCAAAGACCCCACCAAAAAGCTGTTGGAACTAATCAACAAATTCTGTAAACTGGCAGGATACAAAATTAATATGCAAAATTTTGTTGTGTTTCTATAAAGACAAACTATCAGGAAGCAAATTTAAGAAAATAATCCCATTTACAATTTCATCCAAAAAGAATATCTGGGAATATATTTAACGAAAGAGGTGAAAAAAACTGTACAGTAAAGATTTAAGAAATTGATGAAACTAGTTGAAGACAGAAATATATAAGAAATGTATCCTTTGATCATGGATCACAGTAATTATTTTCATTAAAATTTCCAAAGTACCTAAAACAATATATAGATTCAATACAATCCCTATCAAATTTTAATCCCTATCACAGAGAAATAGAAAAAAAAAACTTAACATGTGTATGGAACCACAAAAGGACCCCCAAAAGCCAAAGTACTCTTGAGAAAGAAGAACAAAGTAGAGGTATCACAATCTCAGATTGTAAACTATACTACAAAGTTATAGTAATCAAAACAGTAGTATACTGGCATAAATATAAATCCATATAACAATGGAACAAAGTAGGGAACACAGAAATAAACCCACACATATGGTCAATTAATTTATAATAAAAGAGGCGAGAATATACAATGGAAAAAGAACAGTCTCTTCAATAAATAGTGTTGGGAAAACTGGACAGCCACATGCAAAAGAATGAAACTGGACCACTATCTTATACCATATATAAAAATCAACTCAAAATGGATTAAAGACTTGAATGGAAGACCTGAAACCATAAGCTTCTTGACATGCATCTTGGGGATGAGTTTTTGGATTCAATACAAAAAATAAAGGCAATAAAGGCAAAAAACAAAAAAGTGTAACTACATTAAAACTAAAAATCTTCTGCACAGCAAAGGAAACCATCAACAAAATGAAAAGATAACCAATGGAATGGGAGAAAATATTTGTAAATCATATATTTAATATAGGGTTAATGCCCAAAATATATAAAGAACTTGTCTAACTCAACAATAAAAAATAAACATATATATATAATTTTAAAAATGAGCAGGGGCACCTGGGTGGCACAGTCAGTTAAGTGTCTGACTCTTGGTTTCAACTCAGGTCATGATCTCACTGTTGGTGAGTTCGAGCCCCATATTGGGCTCTGTGCTGGCAGTGTGGAGTCTACTTGGGATTCTCTATCACCTTCTTTCTCTCTTTTCATTCTCTTTCTCTCTCAGAATAAATAAATAAACATGAAAAAAAATTTTAAATGAGCATAGAATATGAATAGACATTTTATCAAAGAAGATATATATGAAAATCAATAATCATCAGGGAAATACAAATCAAAATCACAATGAGATATAACTTAACCCCTGTTAGAATGACTATTATCAAAAAGAAATAGTAAGTGTTGGACAGCACAAGGAGAAAAGGGAAACTTTGTGCACTGTTGGTGGGAATATAAATTGGTGCAGCCACTATGGAGAATAATACAGAGGTTACAAAAAAATAGAAATATCATATAATCCCATTATTCCACTTCTAGTTATTTATCCAAAGAAAATGAAACACTAATTCAAAAAGATCTCTACATCCCTGGGTTCACCGCAGCATTATTTACAATAGTTAAGATATGGAAACTGTGTCTGTTGTGGATGAATGGATAAAGAAAATATGGCATATGCACAAACACACACACACACACACACACACACACACACACACAAGAATGTTATTCAGCTATTAAAAACAGGAACCTTTCCATTTGCAACAAAATGGATGGGCATTTTGGTAGGTGAGGCAAGTCAGACAAAAACACCACATCTAGGGGCGCCTGGGTGGCACAGTCGGTTAAGCGTCCGACTTCAGCCAGGTCACGATCTCGCGGTCTGTGAGTTCGAGCCCCGCGTCGGGCTCTGGGCTGATGGCTCAGAGCCTGGAGCCTGTTTCCGGTTCTGTGTCTCCCTCTCTCTCTGCCCGTCCCCCGTTCATGCTCTGTCTCTCTCTGTCCCCAAAATAAATAAATGTTGAAAAAAAAATTAAAAAAAAAAACACCACATCTAATTTTTATGTGGAATCTAAAAAAACCAAAAACAAACAAAAAAACATACCAACAAATTCATGGATACAGGAATAGATTGGTGGTTGCCAAAGGTGGGAATGGAAAGTGGGTGAAATGAGTAAGGTGATCAAAAGGTACAAAATTCCAATTATAAATAAGTCCTGGTGACCTAAAATATAGGATGTTGCCCATTGTTTAGAACACTGTATTACACTGTTGAAAGTTTCTAAGAAAATGGATCCTAAAAGTTCTCTTCACACACACACACACACACACACACACACACACACACACAAAGCTAATGGGTTGATTATTCCATTATTTTTTCCTGGAAAGTTTTGTGCTAATATGCATTTGAAAATATAGAAACCAGAATTCTCCACTGATTTGATATTGTTGTAAATAATTATTCTGCACTATCTAAATATTTTTATTTGTTTTCCCTGTGCCCATTTGATTTGCCCTGATTCTATTACTTGCGATTTATTTTTTTTAATTTTTTCTAGAATGTCAGTGATTATATCCTTATGATCTGTGACTTTATTTTATAAAGAATACAAAGAAACATTATATGGGGGAAATTAAGTTTTGGTTTTTTTTTTCTCATTCCATGGAGTTATGGTTATGCCTTTATGAAATCACCAGTTTACATTAGGCAGAGTACTCCTTATTTTGTTAGAGAAACAAATAGCATATACTGAAAACTGAAATGGGAAACAAAGCACCTTTATAAAGAGTGAAAAAAGGAAATTTAGCTAATTGAAGATGCCTGATATTAGAAAATTATTGTTTTAAAATTTATATTAGGGATAATATAACTACTCTCAGGAATACCTGTGTTAGATGATTTACAGTTCATTATTTTCTTTTGATTTTCAAATTATATTTCAATTTAGTGGTAATGTACTTAAGCCTACATGATTTTATTAGAAATGTAAAATTGCATTGTTAAGTTAGAAATTTAAACACAACTCCCTGTTTTAAATGTATAGCCTTGATGACTGAAAAGATTTTCTTCATAATCATTGCACGAATAATTCATAAAGGCTCAAAGTATAATGCATCTGTGGAAATCATAGTATCTAACAATAACTTTCCTGCCGCATCACCAAAAAAATATAGGTCATATTAATATATGACCAAAAACTACTTGGAAACAAGAAATCTGACATTATATAACAAGCTTAGCTTAGAACACTTAAACACCAGCAATTATGTGTGCATGCTTCATTCTCTGATTTGAGCAATATCTGTTAAAGATCAACTATCTCCATCCTAATGAGTGGTCACAGAAATATATAACTACTATGAAACAGTTTCTAATAATTAAATTTCTTTGCATGAACACTAACTTCTTGAGAGAAAAGCACATTCACCTTACTGTCTTGTAAGAAACTTCCCATGCCACTAAATTCTCCAGTGTTGGAATTTTGAAGCTGAAACGAGTTAAGCTGCAGGAACATTCTGGGGGAATACTGTGAGAAAGTTGAACTATATTACAACAGGGAAAACCCATGCTGCTGTCACTTAGGTAATATTTGTGTTGACATCTACTTTCCCAGGATTCCTCCCTATGGGAGCAGAGAAGCCAATGGGAAGCATTGAAAGAAATGTATGCTGTTGTACAACCTTTGTCACAACTCTTAGGGAATCTACCCTTTCCCAGAAACCTTCACATAGAGCACCCTTGGTCTGGGCTCCGCAGCAGAGGTCAATAGACTCCTCAGAACATGAAAAACTGTTGACATGTACACATTTCTCCCTCACAAGAGTTAAGTCTCCATCAAGGGATAATGCTGAACTAATCCTGAGGGGTTGTCCTTCTTCTTCACAGTTGTGTGAAGGGGACAAGGGTTCACTAAGGGCAATGTGGGCAAGAGAAAAATAGGGCACAGCTGCACCAGCCCATCCAATTCAGAACCATTCCCTATCAGATCAAACCGATACTGGGTAGTGTGGTAATCAGGAAGAAAACTTCTTTAAAATTCACCTGGAAATTCACAAAAATGAACAAAGTGACTATAAAAATAAATCCATTTGAAAATAAGGAGTCAAATAATTTAATAAATTTAAAGAAAAGCAGGGAACTTCAGTGACTTAGTAGGCTGGGCATCTGACTCCTTATTTTGGCTCACGTTATAGTCTCATGGTTCCTGGGTTCCAGCTCCACATCAGGCTCTGTTCTGACAGCGTGGAGCTTGCTTGAGATTCTCTCTCCCCCTCTCTCTGCCCCTCCCCTGCTTGTGCTCTCTCTTTCTCTCAAAAATAAATACATAAATTTAAAAACAAATTAAAAGTAAATAAACTTAAAGAAAAGGAGTGTGAGAAAACAAATGGGCTAGAATGACCTCCGATGTGCAAAATATACTAAAGTTCTGTGACTCATAAAGCACCAAACAAGGACTTCTTATGCTAAAAATAAACACAAAGAAAGACTGGTGCCTTCCTGAGTCAGTTAAGATCCTGGCTGAAAAGAAAATTCAACAAAAGTTGTTCAAGAGCATTAATAGAGTCACTTTGTGCAGAAGGTACAAAGTGTTGATACTTCTTAGTGTTGACAGTGAGAAGCCATTAACATCTATAGGCTTAAAGGGCCATGGAAAGAGCTTGGAGCCCCTGAAGATGATAGCTTCTATGTAATTTATACATGTGTCAGAAATGATAATGAATTCCTAGAATTTTTCTTGGAGTTTAAAGCAAAGGAGACTGCTAAGAAAATGTGGCAATATTGGCAGATGGCTTCTGTCTAATTTAAATCTTGCTTCTATTAGGATAGGAAGGCCACATAGTGTGTTCTATAAAATCATGTTCAAAGGGGTTTTTTTTTGGCATGAAAACAAAAACTTAAAAAACAGTATGTGGTTAGAGAAATAAAAGAACACAATGCTTTTGGAACCCAGAAACTAAGTAAATAGAATGAGTAGAAAAGCATGGAGGGTCATCTGCTCTGTACCGTAAAACAAGAATAGCAATGTGACTTACAGAAATAAATATCAATACAGATGACTCTAAAATGCCAAATAAGTCTGAGAAAGTTAGAAATTGGAATCTTTGATGTGCTTAAGACTGCTGATCCAAAGGACAATTGTCTAATTTATTAAATTAATTTTAGCTCGAACTATTTCTGGTATAACTTGATTATCAAATGAAGAACAGGAAAACTCTAAATGCAATAAAGATGATTTATATGTGTATATTAACTCACATAGAGACTACAAGGTATTTCTTGGCAAATATTTAGGTGACTGCAAGTGGGACAAATGAACCATGAACACAACACTATCTGACGTTAAACATGAAATGTGTTAATTTATCAAAAATTCTTGTTGTTGTTGTTTTTTAGAACTAAAAGTTCTAAAGTAAACTTTAAAAGAGTTTACTGAAGCTCTCAGTAAATTAGCTAATCTCTAAAGATTGTAGAAGGACTTTTGCCACATGAACACATCTTTTCCTGACTCTAGCGTTACATTATGAACAAATATTTCCCATTGCTGCATTCTAATTGCATCCTCCCCCCCCCCCCATCAGAAAATTAAGATTTATCTATAGAACTGAAGATTTTCTTCCTGTTTGCCAATGAACTTACTACATCCAGAAGATAACCTGGCACAACTAGCCATCACAAAGGACACATAAACGTCAAATGTGTTAACGGTTCATTCAGTGCAGTTTTGCGTGTTCTTCCCTCTTTGAGAGACTAGGGAGTTCTAAACTTCCCTAACAACCATGGTGGCCCTGAGCTAACAGAAAACAAATTCTGGAAAGCTGAGCATATGGCCTAGCATAGGAAATTCATTTTCACTTTCTATGCTCTCTTACATCACTTTTAGGGCCAAATTTTGCTCTGGGATACTCAACTCCTGTGGAATTTAAAGGCTGTTGCCTGCTGTGAGGTAAATGTGACTGTAATTTTTAGAAAGTTTTATTTCTTAATCATCAAATTGCTCGAAGAACTCAAGAATGATCTGCTATCTAGAGAAAAATGGTGATATAAATTCCAGGGACACATTTTCTATTTTTCAGGCTTTGATTCAATTTGGCTTATATTTGCAAGATTGGAAACAAGTGATTATCTGGACAAGTTCAAGTTTTAAAATCTTGTTTAAAATGTCCAGAAAAAGGGAATAAACTGGTTTTATTTGCTAAGAGATATAACTACCTAATTAGGTACCTGTCAAGTGTAGAAATAACCCAATACCTAATTGATAGTTGATAAACTCCAATAGAATTTCTTAAACACACAGGTGCTACAGGTTCTGAGCTTGGGGAGGGGCGAGCAAATTAGCAAAATGGGGTATTGTATCATCTATCAGGCTTTAGAGTGCTGTGATAAATGAATCTGTTAACACATAATGTTCCCATTTACTCTGGAATTATCTTGAGATTGAATTTCAGGCCAAAGTTATCCTCATTAAACCTCCAAAGAACTCCTTGTAAAATAATGTTGCTCACCATAAATTTACTAGGGAATATAAAGATGTGCATCAATTCAGGATTCTTTTTGGTTTTGTTTGCAAATTTTCTAGAGATGCACTCAATTGCAAATGCTCAACATGAAGGCACTATCCTTCAAATCTAAGACAGAAACCTGTACTTTTTTTTATTTTAGAGAGAGAGCATGAGCAGGGAAGGGGCAGAGGGAGAGAATCTTAAGCAAGCCCCACTATCAGTGCAAGCCCAGCATGGGGCTCAATCCCACGACCCTGGTGTCATGACCTAACCTGAAATCAAGACTGAAATCAGCTGATTGAGACACCCAGGTGCCCCTGTCTCTCTCTCTCTCTCTCTCTCTCTCTCTCTCTCTCTCTCTCTCTCTCTCTCTCTCTTTTGGTTCAGAGATTGATTCAACTAAAACCTTGACTTACTAAAGATTTCCTACAAGATGGACCAATTGTTGATATAGCAAGTTGATTGAGACTCTAATTACATTAGGTCTTTGATTACCTATCAACTGTAAATTAATGAAGTCAAGCCATCAGGATACAAAAACTCACTTTTCCAGTATTAAACTCGAGCCACTCAGTTGCTCTTTCCTTTAGTTATCTCGAAGTGCAAAGCCAAGGTAATAATGGTATCAACTTCAAAGTGTTGTTGCAAGTTTTAAATGAAGGCATATACATAAAGAGCTTAGAATAAAGCCTGGTAAAACTGAAACTTTATTTCATGAATCATACAAGTTTTAATAAACATGTATTAGCCTTTTTACAACTCTTCCATAGATGATGTTTACTTCTGTGTATATACAAGCAAAGTCCAGGAATGAGTGTTGCTTTGTCTGTGACTCTATTAAAGAAACTTGTGAAATGTTTTTGCAAATAACTGGTGGAAACATGGAGACTGAGGCAGTGGAGGCCCCATGGGACCATAGCAAATCTCCATTGAGGCTGTAAATAGAAACTGGAGTTCTATCTTCCAGTCCAGTGCTCAGACTAATAGGATAGACTTTGCTTCTTCTTATATAGGAGCATTCCAGTTTCCCTAAAAGCAAATATATTCTTCACAAGGTTTAGAATTGCCTAGAATTATTCACATGGGGACTCTTAGCAAAGACGTGATAAAGTTTCCAGCTACATGGCCTCATTTTAAGGGCCTGAAGCTTTGTACCTCTTCAGAAATAGACTGCCAAAGACAATTTTTTCTTCTAGTGTCCCTTACAATAAAAAAAAACCACCTCCAAAAAACCAAAAAACTACATCCTGCCTTATTTTTTTGTTATGCTCAAAAAAATAAAATCAGTTTCTCTCTTTGAGGGTACAACAGGAGAGGTTGCTCTAAAGGATGCTTTGTTAACAGACATAAGTTGGTTGGAATAGGTAAATGATGTTAAGTGATAAGGTCAAACTTTCCTGAGCCAAGTATCATGTGGAAAAGAGTGATGGTGAAGAAATCTTATCCTTTTGTGTTCCCCATAGAGCTTAACCAAAAACAATGACCCTTTCCCATGTAAACTGAGGAAGATTTTGGATGCCCCTCTTATTTACCTATGACAAGGCCAAACACAGACCTTCCAGGTATTCTCCCTTGTTTTTATTGAGAGTGCTCTCTGGGTCTCTCTCTCTCTCTCTCTCTCTCTCTCTCTCTCTCTCTCTCTCTCTCTCACACACACACACACACACACACACACAAGCATGACTTGGGGAGGGGCAGAGAGTGAGGGAGATAGAATCCCAAGCAGGCTCTGCACTGTCCATAGGGAGCCTGCTGTAGGCTAGAACTTTCGAGCTCTGAGATCATGACCTGAGCCAAAACCAAGAGTCAGAAGAGTCAGATGTTTAACTGACTGCACCCCCTAGATTCCCCTTTTTTGTGCCCATTGACCCATCTGGACAAAGTACTTGATAATATGACTTGCTAAACTTAGGTTAAGCCTTTTATTTTGGCTTACTCTCAGCCAAACCAGCATCCAACATCTGATATGGAATTATCCTTCCTTAACAGACCTTCCCCACCAGAGAACATTTCCTGCTCAAATGTCAGATCTGTTAGCACTCACCCGTACTGGGTTCTTGCTAGTCTTATTCACTCCTGCCAGTAAAAGAAAATCTCCTTCTGCATGACCTTTGTGAAGCTTGTAGATCTTGTTGTCAGAACATTCTCCCTATTGTAACAGCCCCCTCCACTTGTTGTGGTCATCCTTTTGAATGAAGTCCCCCCTTTACTAGGTACACATGTCTGCTATTTGTTCATAGAACACATATGAAAACATGGAGACTAAAGTTATGTTTTCCCCATAACTAAGATGTGAAAGAGAAACCCTCCCAGTTTCAGTTTTCATAATGCCTTACTTAAAACCACAGAATATGTATTTATGTCACATTAATATTCAGGACTTTCAAAGCAGAGAAGAGAAGACCAGATTGGCAACCCTAAGACACCCATTTCCAGCTAATAAAGATTATAAAGTGCCAGGAAGGAGAAAGTGAAGAATGATAGATTTTTTTCTTTTTTGGTGGGACTTGGTGTTCTGAGTCTCCCTCCCTCCCATCCCACCCACTTCACCCCCCCAAACACACTACAGAAGAGCTGTTCTACAACTAGGACTTAAACAAGAGTATAAGCTCATACAGGCTTGTGACTCCTGCAGTATGGACATATGTATGTCTGACTCTCATCTATGTAACATAAAGAGTGAGAAATTAGATTGCAAGCTACTTTTACAGACACATAAATTAAGGCAGTTTCACTGGGAGGACTGAATTCCCAATGTTTGTTAAAGTAAAAGATGGAGTTGCATTTCTGATGAGTCAGATTTGGGTCCTCTGAAAGAGATGGCAGGAGTTGCCTCAGAACCTGTTCAAGAGACATGGTGTTAAATAAATCTCAAAAAGAAGCTGGGGTTATTTCCCCGTATCTGGAGATGGAGCAAAGAGAAAGTTATGATCCAGAGAATAATACATCACCCCATTAAAGAAATCGCTCTGACAGGTCTCAGAAATTAGAGGCTCTAGAGAATTCACTCTCTAGAGTGAGTACTTAAATGTCTTTCTGGGTTAGAGAATGTGCCATTAACTGAAAACAGTACCAGTCAAATAAGAATTCCACAGTTCCTTATATATCTTTATGTTTTCCATGTGATGTATCTGAAGATTGAGCCAGATGGATAGAGAAGGTAAAGAAAAATGGTCAGATACTGCAATTTTGTGGGTGTCCTGGTAGCTCTTCCATCTAGGTTATTCCCACTTTTTGTTCATCTTTGATTGGTCTAGTTTGCAACTCTGTTGAGGTAAACGTTAACATATAGAAAAGGGAGAGCAACGCGAATCACTTTTGTCCAAAGAAATGCACATTGTATCTGGTAGAATGAAATTGATATGGATATTGGCACCCGTCATATTGCCAATTTTTCACTGGGTTGTAAATTTCAACATTTCTACAAGTATATAAGAAATTATTTCTATGGTTACAGATATTTCAATATGAAAATCTCTGAACTTTAAGTCATCTTGGGTCATCTTTCTTATTTTTGAGTGTTGATATTTGAATCCAACATCACAGATAAATAAAAATTGAAAGATAACTTTTTTACAGATCACAGAGATAGATGGAGAATAATTTCACACCATATATTCTTTGTTCTTTAAACAGAATAGATTAATTACATTTTTGCAGGTTACCATCTACTTAAAAAAAACTACTTAAAAAGACCTATACTCTTCCTTAACTGAATCCACTCTGTATACATGTGACAAGATGTGAAAGATATGAAAGATGAAAACAAGAGCTCCAAAGAGAAACTCAAAATGCACATTATTCTCCAACAAGTACTGGCTTGCATGAAACTTCAGCATATACATTCATTAATGAGCAATAGTTAAGAATTAAACTCACTCTCTAGTAAGAATGGACTCAGGCCACATCTGACATGTACCATTTGATTACAAATTCATGGAGAGAAAGTAATAAAATAGCAGATATGACCAAGGCAATTGAGAATTCAATTTCTATGTTGAACTGCTTTCCAGTAAGACTTGCACTAACATATATCAAGTCTTTATTCCTTAAATTCCCAGATAATCTTTGTCTGCTCCTTAATGTTTCAATGCCCCAAGCTTAATTTGTGCATATCCTATACAAAGAGAAAGAGCACATAATAGAGAAGTGGTTCCCATAGCTCTCGTAAGGGAAGAATTTACCTTACGGCCATATTCCAGTAGGATAACATTTAGTATGGGAACAACAACAAAAATAATCTTAAAAATCTAAGTGAAGACCTTACTAAGGAGCCTTATTTTAAAATTTGAGTATCTAGTAGAGTAGATGTGCTGTGAAATCTAAAGTTAGAGCATATTACATATGTCTGGTGGTATAGTCTAGCCTGGTAAAGATAAATTCAGGAGAAACTCACATTTTTTGTCATAAATAAAAAAATAAAGTCCAAATATAAAGTAATAATCACAGAAAAATAATCCAAGTTTTAACATATAAAAATTGATATCCTACTTTATGTGAAAAGTACAAATACTTTTGACAATATTTTACAACTGTAGACAAAAGATGTTAAAAAAATAGCAAAACAGTAAATACACAATTTCCAAAAAAGTAAATAGAGAAATACACAAACATGGTTTTTAGTGATAACTTGATTAATTTATTCCCTCAACAAGTATTTGTTGAATTCCTTAAAGGCACCAGGGAGTCAGTTATGAACAAAATAGATTAAAAATACAATTGAGTTTACCTTCTATCAGGGAAGGTAGACAATATACAGATACAAATATATATGTATATAATTATACATATAAATATATTGTATCTACATTGTATATATAAATATGTCTATCAAATAGTGTTACAAAAAATGGAAAAAGCTTACAATGGGAGATGAAGGTAAGTGATATGTTAGAAGAGTTCCTGTTTGAAATTGAGTTATATAGGGACACTTCATTGGGAGAGATTTGTTTAGATATTTAAAAGTTGTAAGCCATGTAGATGTCTAAGCAAACACACTTTGGGATCTCTGGGTGGCTCAGTCAGTTGAGCATCCGACTTCGGCTCAGGCCACGCGGTTTGTGAGTTTGAGCCCTATGTCTGACTCTGCAGACAGCTCAGAGCCTGGAGCCTACTTCAGATCGTGTCTCCCTCTTGCTCTCTACCCCTCCCCCACTCCTGCTCTTTCTTTGTCTCTCAAAAATAAATAAAAAACACTGAAAATTTTTAAATTTAAAAAACAAGTTGCAGATGGGAGTGCTATTAGGCACAAGTGTTTGAATGCAGGAGTCTGCCTAAAGTACTTGAGGTAGAAGAAGGGTGGAATGGAAAGAGTAAGAAAGTTAAGAAGTGCTGGGCTGGAGAAGTAATGAGGAACTCAGTGATTTAAGCCCCTGTAATTTAAATAATTCAATTTTATTTGTATAAGATGAGGACATTGCACAGTTTATTTTGTTTTTTAATATATTACTGGTCATGTTTGTGCATAAACTTTTAAAACTCTTATTAGGGAAGGTATAATAGACTTCAAGTCTTCAAGACTTGAGACTTCAAGACTTCAAGACTTCAAGTATATAAAAAGAGAATGCGATAAGTAACTCCCACATACTTGTCACGTGGCTACGACAGTCAACTCAAGACCATTCTTGTGTCATTTATATCCTTAATTTCTAAATTGGTTGCTTTCAAACAAATATGATTATATTCATAAATGTTTTAATCTGCATCTCTAAAACATAAGATTTATTTTATCATAACCACAATATTATTTTAACTTAAAAAATCCTGAAAAATAATCGCTTAACATCAAATATCTAGTAAGTATTAAAATATTGAATTTTTAAAAAAATTTAACGTTGGTTTGTTGGATAAGAATCCAAACAATTTCTACATATTGTATTTGCTGACATGTATTTTAGGCTTATAAATACCTACATGTAAACATGCACACACAAACATACACACAACTGCCTTCTTTCTGCTTTTGCAATTTTATTATTGAATTCTGACTTCTGTGTATGAGACATTAGGCTAGGTGATGGGATATAACAGAGAATAAGAATTGCAGAGTCTCATAGCGCTATCTACCTCTCCCTCCCCACTCCCCAGTAGATGAAAGATCCAGACTGGTAAACAGATTCCTATTCTTTCTATTTCCGGATATTGAAGTAAAAAACTGAATAACCTGAACACTTAATATTAAATAGCACCTAACAAAGTTAGTATCTAACACAGTTATTTCAGGGAAAAAGTCTTCAGACTGTTGGAAAACTTAAATAATTGAAGCCAGCAAGTTCTGTACCATGACATGGCAGAATTCTGACAAAATGTTTTGTTATAATACAAACAACAAAAATTGAGTAGAAAAAACATGTTATTATTTTACTACCGTCTCTGTATCTAAATCAACTCCAGTAACTTGGAACAGAAAGCCACAAGTAGAGGGGAAAAAAAGCCAAGAAAGGAAAGCAAAGCTAGAGTCCCCTTTGGTAGACATAGATTATCAGAGTTTAGGAGGAAGTTGAATCAAGCATGCCTGCTGTGTATTTCCAAAGCCATTGCAAAATAGTTGTAATTTTTAAAACTTTGTTTAAAAAAAATAACTTCCATGTTTTAGAAGGCTGCATTCTTCAATTATTAAGTATTGTTGATGTGAACCTGGGTGGTTGAGTCAGGTAAGGGTCTGACTTTGGCTCAGTTCATGATCTCCCTGTCCCAGAGTTAAAGCTTGTGTTGGGCTCTGTGCTGACAGCTCAGAGCCTGGAGCCTGCTTTGGATTCTGTGTCTCCCTCTGTTTCTGCCCCTCCCCTGCTCATGCTATGTCTTTCTCTCTCAAAAATAAATATTTTTTTAAAATGTAATAAAAAATAAATATCATTGACTTTTTATAATACCACTTTATACCATGGATATTCAAGTTTCTGTTGGGATTAGTATCTCTTAAAGACTTGTCGCATGCGAGAGAAATCTGTAAAGTGTCAGATAAACTGAGTAATGGAATGTAAATAAGGAAATATAAGAGGACATAAAAACAAATGCATATTTTACCTGTATGTGGGAAAATTTTGGAATTACCAAGATCCTGTAGAATGATGAGAAAATATAAAATTTAATAAAAATACATTTGAAGACTTTAAGGCTTTAAGTCAATCTCAAGAGGGAAAAAAAATAGAGTGCTATGTTGTCTCCTATCCTCTCTCTTCTGCTCAACTCTGAATTTAGCTGCAGCTGTGATGGACAGTTGTATGGGAACTAAGACTTTGTTTTTGTTTTTTAATGTTTATTTATGTTTGAGAGAGAAAGAGAGAGAATGAGCAGAGGAGGGGCAGAGAAAGAGGGAGATACAGAATTCAAAGCAGGTTGCAGGCTCTGAACTGTCAGCACAGAGCCCAATGAGGGGCTCAAACCTACGACCTGTGAAATCATGACCTGAGCTGAAGTTGGACACTTAACCAAGTAAATCATCCAGGAACACCCTCAAAACCTTTTTTAAAATAATTGAATTCAGATAATTGGTATGTCCTGTCTTTAATACAGCTAAATCAAGGTAATGTACCAGTCTTTTATTGTGATGGAAGAGAAATCTGTGACTTCAATCAATTCTTTCTCTAAGCTTTTTATCAAGTCCAAATTTTCTTCCTGCAAAATATTTTTAACTTGTCTATTACTGTAGCAATTCTTTCTAAATAGATCCCTTACAAAAATAAAGTCATAATGAAGATTATTTAATTTTTACATTTACGTCAAGTGAATCTCTAGCCAGCCGGTATCTGTAGATACTCTTTCAATGAACTCTTTCAATTAATTCTAGAATATCTAGAATTCAGGTGTTAAAACAGTACCTGTAGATTCAAATTATCCAGTTCCTGCAAAAAAGCTTTAAAAAGTTCCTGCTTTAGAAATCTAAAGCAACGGTTTCTCAAGGAATTTGTCTGGAGAATACACTAACAAGTGTCCTCTCCCCCTCCTCTTATGTAAACTCTATATAACATGTATCAGATCAAACTATCAGAAAGACCAAAGTCATTCTGAATTTAGCTCCCTAGAAAAATACATCAAAAGTGTCTGGTTCTGTCTACAAGAAGCTTGGAAGTCGCCACTCCATCCTAACAACAGGTAAAAAGCTGAACAGACTGAAAATCAAGTCTTGGATCCAGAAGAGAGGGGAGCACACAGGGCAAAATACAGTCCCTGAGATTGGGCGGGGGGGGGGGGGAAACTGACACAGGGAGTTTCATTTTACCAGAGAGGTATTAGGAAGCATCCGAGGGAACCAGTTCCAGAATAAGTAAATCTGAACTCGAATTGATAAATTGCTGGAAACAACTCAGAGTTAAAGACTCCAGGAGGGTCCAGTTATGAGTGAGGGGTTAGTAAAATATTTTAAGATATACCTTCAGTAGTTCAACAACATTTCTGCAAAAAGTCTTAGAGAAAAATCTTCTCTTGCTTCCAGTGAGGGGCAGGGAAAAGGGAATCGTTTTTGAAATACTGCCCAGAACTCTATTCTTCTTAAAAAGGTTTGCCCTCACATGAAACTAATTAACCAGAGCCTAACTAACCAGGAGAAGAGATGTATCCAACCCATCAGCTCTAGCCTTCCTTATGGGAGATGGGAAATACTCAAAACCAGTCTGGTCTAGCCATCCTATCCCACCTAAGAGGGGGAGAAAAAAAGTCAGAAACACTTACGACTTTCATAATCCAGAAGCATAGGCTCACTGAAAGACTGAGATGGATTCCTAGGACTATACAATGCTTCTCCTCCCCTTCACCTCATTACCACATTACTAAAGTTTATTTACAATAGTTCCTTTTATCTTCCTTGGTGTTTCCTGTGCTTCCTAGGCTCATTTTAATCCAGCACATTATGTAGAGCTATCAAGAAAAAATTACAAGGCATACCAAAAGGCAAAATAATAATACTAATAATTTGAAGAAATAGAGCAAATATCAGAACCAGACAAGGCAGGGATGTTGAAATGACCCATATCTATCTATATCTATATCTATATCTATATCTATATCTATATCTATATCTGTATCTGTTATCTATATCTATATCTATCTATCATCTCTATATACAGATAGATGATAGATATAAATATAGGTAAAGATATAGATACAGATACAGGTATAGATACAGATATATTAGACAGCGTACAAAAATTGATGAGCAATGTAAGCAGAGATTGAAATCCTAAGAAAGACCAAAAAGAAGAAATGACAAAGAAAAACCCCAACTTAACAGAAACAAAGAATGCCTTTGATGAGCTTAGTAGTAGACTGAACACAGCTGAGAGAAGAATCCCTGAGCTATAACATATATCAATAGAATCCTCAAAAGCTGAAAAGCAAATAGAACAAAAACTGGAAAAAAAACCTAACAGAACATCCAAGCTCCTCGGGACAGGTACAAATGATGTAACATATACATAATGAGAATACCAGAAGGAGAAGAGAGAAAGAAATAGAAGAAATATTTGAAGCAAAAATGACGGAGAGGTTCCCCAAATTAATATCCCATATCAAACCAAGTCTAGGAAGCTCAGAAAACACGAAGCAAGATAAATGCCAAAGAAAACCATACACAAGTATATCAGTTTTAAACTACTGAAAATCAAAGATAAAGTAAAAGATCTTTGAGAGAAGCCAGAAGAAAAAGAGAAGCCAGAAGAAAAAACTCCTCACCTATAAAGGAACAAAGAATTAAAATTGACAAGCTGGATTTCATCAATATTAAAAACCTCTGCTTTACAAAAGACGGAATCAAAAGAATGAGAAGATAAGCAACACAGTGGGAGGAAATATTTGCAAAAGGCACATCTGATAGGGGCTGTCATCCAAAATATACAATGAACTCTTAAAACACAACAAAAAGAAAAACAACTTGATTAAAAGATGGACCAAATATGTTAACAGAACCTCACCAAAGAAAATATACAGATGGCAAATAAGCATATGAAAAAATATTCCACATCCAATGTCATCAGGGAAATGCAAAATGCAAAAACAAGGAGATACCAGTGCATGCTTATTAGCATGGCCAAAATCCAGAACACTGAAAACACTAAATGCTACTGAGCATACAGAACAACAGGAACTTCTGTACATTGCTGATGGGACTGCAAAATTATATGGCCACTTTGGAAGACAGTTTGGTGATTTCTTAAATAATTAAACATACTAGGGGCACCTGGGTGGCTCAGTCGGTTGGATGTCTGACTTCGACCCAGGTCATGATCTCGCGGTCCGTGAGTTCGAGCCCCGTATCAGGCTCTGTGCTGACAGCTCAGAGCCTGAAGCCTGCTTCAGATTCTGTCTCCTTCTCTCTCTGCCCCTCCCCCACTTGTACTCTGTCTCTCTCTCTCAAAAATGAATAAATGCAAAAAAAAATTTTTTAATTAAACATACTTTTACCACATGATCCAACTATCACACTCCTTGGTATTTTCCCTGCAGAGTTGAAAACTTATGACCACACAAAAACTTGGACATTGATGTTTATAGGAGCTTTATGCATCATTCCCAACATTTGGAAACAATGAAGATGTCCTTCAGTAGGCAAATGGATAAACCTGGTACATCCAGACAATGGAATATTATTATGCACTAAAAAAAATAGAGATAGCATACCATTAAAGGATGTGGAGTAAATGCATATTACTAAGTGAAAGAAGCCAGTCTACAAAGGCTACATACTGTATGATTCTAACTATATGACATTCCAGAAAAGGCAAAACCATGTAAACAGTAAAAAAGATCAACGGTTTCCTGGGGATGGAAGTAGTGAGCATGGAAGATTTTTAGGGCAATGAAAATACTCTCTATGATATTATAATGATAGATATATGTCATTATATATCTGTCCAAACTCAGAGCAGGTACCACACCAAGGGTGAACCCTAAGGTGAACTATGGACTCTGGGTGATCATAATGTGTTAATCTAAGTTCAGCCTTGGTAAAAAAATGCCCTGTACCATTATGGCAAGGAGGTTAGGCATGTGTGGGGTCAGAAAATATGTGGGAAATCTCTGTGCTTTTCTCTCAATTTTGTTGTAAACTTAAAATTCCCTCAAAAATAAATCCTTTAAGAAACTAAAAATGTATTTACAATACTACAGTCTTCTTTTATGATTTGAATTAAGGATTAACTGCCCTAAGAAAATATTTTCCCATCTTTGGTAACACTGCTTTTTAACATTGTATTTTCCAGGCTATCTACATATACTCTTGTATAAAAAGGACACAAGCTCAGTTTATGTTAGCAATGATATAAATGCTATATATATAGCATATATATATGCTATATATATATTATTAAATGCTATATATATATATAAATGATATACATATATAGTGCATCTAAACATAGATGTATTATTATTTTTATCATATAAAACATATTTCTACATGATAAAAATAATCTTTCTTTAATTAGATTAAAAACTGTATCCTCTTTATTTTTTTATTACCATGACTAACAGGTATCTAGATTTTCCAACACTTCTTCCTCACCAATTCCTATTATTGCCTCCCTTCTGTTCCTTTGCTCTTGCTTTAGAAATAGGTTGCAAGAAGCAAATTTTATCTCATAGAAGAAAGTGCTTGCTAACATTTATATATGTTCAAATTTGGAAACAAGCTGGCATACACATACACAAAATGAATATTTAGACTCAACAGGATAGAAGAAAAGGGTGGATACAATTTATCATGATTTTGTGGAAGAAATTCTTACAGTTGGGTAAAAGAGAAAGAGTAGCCTAATGTTAAAATATCTGCCATGTAGAATGTTCTAGGCTAGATGTTTGACTTGAATTATCCCATTATTTTTCATGTGAGAGAGGCATTATGCATAAAATACATATACACATATGTATATGTATACATAAGGCATTTATACATAAAATAGTGAGGACCAAGTACCTCAAATGATTTTCTCAAGGTCATATAGAAAGTCAGTTGCAGAATTGGGACCCCAAAGTTAATGCTTATTTAACTCTTTTCTAATTGGCAAATTGCAGTGGGAAAAAAATATCAAAATACATATGCAGTTCATAGGTAGTTCTTAGCAACTTCACTCTATGATGCTAGAGGTTTTTTTGATACGTCCTTAATCTTCAGCAGTTAGTTTATGCAAGGAATCTATGCCTTCAATTCTGCCTTCATCAGATGGAAAATATTGGCCCTGATGAATGATTAAGCAGTTTTTACAGTCTGTATGCTCTTTTTATGGATACATTCCACTTTATTTAAGTTTCTTTTTAAAACACATTGAGGCTTATAGTGGTAACTTCTAACATAACTTTATAACAATTTTGATAGCACATACACTTCATTGTTCCTTTTAAAATTTCAGAGCATATTTATTTCTGCACAAAGAGTTGCTTTAGTTTAATCAGATATTTCTGGAAAGCATTTATGTTTCTGATTCAAAATAAAATGTGTTGCTAATTGTGAAAGTTGATATGTTAGAATAGAATAAATGACAAATTGAAGGAAAATTGTTATGTTTCTGGATATATTTTGGGGAAATGTAAAACAATATTAATCTATATGTATATATATAAATATATTAATATATATTAATATATTACACTTTTAAATCACTTTTAATTTAATATAGATTATGGTGGCCTTGTCACTAAATGAAATAAATTCAAAACTTTTTTTTTAATTTTCTGAGAGAGACAATGAGAGAGAGAGAGCAGGAAAGGGACAGAGAGAAAGAGGGAGAGAGAGATTTTAAGCAAGCTCCAAGATTAGCACAGAGCCCAGTGCAAGACTGGGTCTCATGACCCTGACATCATGACCTGAGCTGAAATCAAGAGTCAGATGCTAAGCCTACCGAGCCACCCAAGCATCCCAAAACTTGTAATTAAGAATGTTTGTACTAAATTATTTTAAAATACTTTCTCCCCGCCCCCCCCCCCCCCAGTTTACATTATATGTTGCCTGGCTTTATCTAAATGGCTATGGTGAGACTTAAAATAACACTAACCAACCAGAAAAATGAAAACAATTCACTGTTCAGGGACATATTTCTAACATCACCCTATCTCATCCATCGGAAGAAGTTTTGAGTGTTTATTATGTATCTGTCCAGGTACCAGATCAATATAATCCTGCCTTTCTTAGAACATATGTCCTAGTATGAGAGATAAATATTATACAATCACACCAATACATGGTTAAAAATCGAGACCTGGGTTGTCAAGAAATAGAAGGTCCTAAAAAGACACAATAGAGGGTCCTAGAAAGAAAGAAAGAAAGAAAGAAAGAAAGAAAGAAAGAAAGAAAGAAAGAAAGAAAGAAAGACATTACACAATCACATTAATATATGATTAGAAATTGATATCTGAGCTGTCAAGAAAATAGAAGGTCCTTGGAGCGCCTGGGTGGTCCAGTTGGTTGGGCTCTGGACTTCAGCTCTGGTCTGTGAGTTCAAGCCCTGCGTCAGGCTCTGTGCTGACAGCTCATAGCCTGGAGTCTGCTTTGGATTCTGTGTCTCCCTTTCTCTCTGCATCTACCCTGCTCATGCTTTCTCTTTGTCTCTCTCTCAAAAATAAGTAAACATTACAATTTTGTTTTAAAAAATAGAGGGTCCTAGAAAGGCATCATCTTCTTTTGGAGGACAGAGGAGGCCACACAAAGAAAGTGATATAGACTGAATCATACCAAAATAGGTGAGGCCGATCTAGGTGGCTAACTGCTCAGAACTTCTGTCCTCCCCAAGGATGAGCTATGTCTACCTAGGCTGTGAGGACCCTTGGTAAACTGTGTCTTTCTTTATGGAACTAGAGAGAAACATTTCTTTCAATATCATTATTTTTAAACTTGTGTTTTCTTGTGACTGTTTGGAAATTTCAATACTTCAGCTCTTCTCTCTAAAACAAAGGCTATTATTCTCTCTTTTTCTATAATCAGTTTCCAGGTTGGGCTTCAAGTCACTTTTAAAGAAAAAAAAAATACTGCTTTTCAAATTTTTCCTAAGATAACAAATATATGAACATTTTCTTACAGTCAGGAAGTAGATGAGTAATTAATTTTGTCTAACTCTAGGTCTCCATGTCAAGGCTTATTCTTAAAGTGATTTACAGATGACCTAAAATAATTAAATTTCCGTTTTATTTCTCTGGCTGGGTTCTCTCATCTCCTGAACAAAGGTGATTTATAAATTTCTACCTGGCGATTGGCTGAATTAGCTTTTTTATATGAGAGAATCTTCTTCGCAATAATTACCTTACATCTTTGACTTCAAGTTTCTATCCTAGGCCCTGCTTCCTTGCTTGAATCTAGTTCTAGATAAGTCAGTGTCCACCTGTCAAGGACTCTCCAGATCTACTACGTACAAACTCCAGGCTAGTAAAGGTAGGACCTTATTTCATAACTACATGTTGCATCTCAAATGCACCCTGAACTTGACTTGTTGTTTTTATTACCTATCTCTGTGGATGCAGGCCTCACTATCTAACAATCATGTCTCTTTCTCATATAAACTCTATCACCAAGTCCTGATAATATTTTATCTCTTTTCTCTTACATCTTTCTGTGAATCATCATTTTTACTACCACCATCTTAGTCCAAGCTGCCTCATTTCTTATCAATGCCAATTAACTGTTTTTCCTAAATCCTCTCTGACCCTTCTCCCATATACTCTTCATATTGTAACCAAAATGATCATTTCAAAACTGAAATTTGATTATTTTAATTATTACTCAGGTTTAACACCATTGAATGCTGCCCTGTTGCTTTTAAGATGGAAACCCAAATACTAAGTGCAGTTTACAGGCATGTAGTTGAGCATCTCTCTTGTCCTCTCACTGCACTGCAGTCACATGGACCCTTCTCCAGTTCCTGCCCTGTTTCCTTTATGCAGGCTGTTCCCACTGTCTGGAATCCTATTCCCCTCCATTCCTTTCCCCTGGTTCAGCCTTAATCATCCTTGGGGTTTTCACCTCCAAACTCACATGTATAGAGCAAACCATGCTTGAGCTCAACTCAGGACCAGTATCTTTTGATATGCTCCTCACAACATTGTATTTATTTTCTTTAAAGGGATAGTTTTATTGGTTGTCTCCCCTCATACCAATGAAAACTTCATGAATTAGCTTCCGTTGCTAACCACAAGTGTCTCCCCAATGTCTAGCATAGTATTTGGCCCATAGTACGAGCTCAGAAATAGTTGTTAAATATATTAATTAATGGGGAGGAGGAGCCAAGATGGCAGAACAGCATGGAAGTTTTGTGTGTGTCTCCCATCCATGAAATACACCCAGACCAACACTAAACCATCCTGCACACCTAGAAAACTGATTGGAGGATTAACACAAGAATCTGCACAACCTGAACGACAGAATTCAGCAGGTACGGGGTACAGAGAGGTGAACTTGGAGAGCTAGAAGCCACAGGAATGGAGCCGCTTTTGTGGGTGGAGAGAGAACGGAGACGGGGGGGGGGGGGGGGAATGGGGGGAGAATACAGGAAAAGCACCCCTCCCCAAAAGCAGCTGGAGAGAAAGTAGAAAATTGGAAACAGCCGCAGGGACTAAACTGAGAAAGGAGAAAGGAGAACAGAGAAAGGGTTTAATTCCATTAAGACTGTAAACAAGGGAAGCGCAGAGTCTGCAACTCCGCAGCTCCATACCTGGCTATGTTCTGGTGGGAAGGGCGAAATCCCAGGAGCAGAGCGGGATCCGGGAAGTTCTTGGGCCACACGGGGCAAAACAGTTCCGCTGCTGGAATGACATTTGGTAGTGACCGTTGAGGCCAACTGGTCCCAGCAGACCCCAGAAAATGGCCACATTCGCTGGTGCTGGAACAAGGTCATTAAGGGTGAAGCCTGGTGCCAGATGTGTGTTGTAATTTTCCATAATCCCTGAAACGCTGCTGCTACACTATCTCGCGAACTTTTTCTGGGGCGGGCTGGCACCTGGCCACAGTCTCTGGGCACCTGCAGCAGCAGGGTCCAGCAAGTGTTCCTGGGTGCAGCTGACACTTGGCCATTTCTTGGCAAGACACTCGCGCAGAGGGGCGGAACGGGTCAAAGCCAGAGTCCTTCAGAAGCAAGAGGCCGGGGAAAACAGCCGCATCTGAAACAAAACTCAGGAGAAAGGTACTGCCTGGAGCCTGGTCACGGACAGTGAAAAAGTGGGGAGTGGATGAAAGCTGAGGATGGGACAGGTGCGTTATTGCTGATCCGGGAGAACAGAGTTCCTTCTGATACTAGAGACTGGAGGCTGCGGGCCGCCATTTTCACCGCACCCGTGCACGCGCATAGGCACGTACGAGCCCCGCAACCCTCCACCCCAGTAGGCTAGCAGCGCCATCTAGTGGAGAACAAAGCTGTTACACTGAGCCCTGCCCAACTGGTCCAACCTTGCTCTTCAAGAACAAAAGTCTCACCATCTGCTTACTTTATGGAGTATAGAGTACTTCATAGTCTGACTTCTAGGGGAAAACGAAGTAATTTCAGTCATATTTCAATCTGTTAGCAGGTCCAACTATTCAATTTTCTTTCATTTTTTTTTTCTCTTTTTCACTTTTTTTCTTTTTCTTGAATACAGAAAGAGAAAAAATTCATTTTTAATTTCAAATTTTATTAAAAATATTTTCTTGTATTTATTACTATATTTTTACATTTAGGTAATTTTTTCAAATTCTATTTGATCTCCATCATTTTACTTTAGTCTACTACAATGTATTCACTTTTTCAAATTTTCAAATGATTTCCTTTTTTTCTTTTTTCTGTTTTTCATTTCTTTTCTTTTTCTTGAATACAGAAAGAGAAAAAAATCATTTTTGTTTTTAATTTTTATTAAAAATATTTTTCTTTATTTTTTTCTACTATATTCTTTATTTTTGTGTAAATTTTTTTTTCAAATTATATTTTATTCTCGTGACTTCATTTTAGTCTACTTGTGTATTCATTTTTTTAAACCTTCAAATGATTCCCCCCCACACTTTTTTTTCTCTAATCTGTGAAACCACTTTCAACACCCAAACCAAAACACACCTAGGATCTAACAGCATTTATTCAATTTTTTTGTGTGTATTTTTAATTTTAATATTTTTTAATTTTAATATTTTTTATTTTGATTTTTCTACCCCATTGATTCTTTTTCTCCTTTCAAAATGACAAAACAAAGGAATTCACCCCAATAGAAAGAACACAAAGAAACGACAGCCAGGAATTTAATCAACACTGATACGAGCAAGATGTCTGAACCAGAATTTAGAATCACAATAATAAGAATACTAGCTGGAGTCAAAAATAGATTTGAATCCCTTTCTGCAGAGATAAAATAAGTAAAAAATAGTCAGAATGAAATTAAAAAATGCTATAACTGAGCTTCAAACATGGATGGATGCTGCAGTGGCAAGGATGGATGTGGCAGAAAAGAGAATCAGTGATATAGAGGACAAATTTATAGAGAATAATGAAGCAGAAAAAAAAAACAGGGAGATTAAGGCAAAAGAGCACAATTTAAGAATTAGAGAAGTCAGAGCCTAAATGTCCATCAACTGATGAATGGGTAAAGAAATTGTGGTTTACATACACAATGGAGTACTACATGGCAATGAGAAAGAATGAAATATGGCCCTTTGTAGCAACGTGGATGGAACTGGAAAGTGTGATGCTAAGTGAAATAAGCCATACAGAGAAAGACAGATACCATATGTTTTCACACTTATGTGGATCCTGAGAAACTTAACAGAAACCCATGGGGGAGGGGAAGGAAAAAAAAAAGAGGTTAGAGTGGGAGAGAGCCAAAGCATAAGAGACTCTTAAAAACAGAACAACCTGAGGGTTGATGGGGGGTGGGAGGGAGGGGAGGGTGGGTGATGGGTATTGAGGAGGGCACCTTTTGGGATGAGCACTGGGTGTTGTATGGAAACCAATTTGACAATAAATTTCATATATTGAAAAAAAAAGAATTAGAGAAGTCAGTGACTCATTAAAAAGGAACAACATCAGAATCATAGGGGTCCCAGAAGAAGAAGAGAGAGAAATAGGGGTAGAAGGGTTATGTCAGCAAATCATAGCCGAAAACTTTTCCTAACCTGGGGAAAGACACAGACAACAAAACCCAGGAAGCACAGAGGACCCCCATTAGATTCAACAAAAACCTACCATAAACAAGGCATATCATAGTCAAATTCACAAAATACTCAGGCAATGAGAGAATCATGAAAGCAGCAAGGGAAAAAAAGTCACTAACCTACAAGCCAAGAGAGATCAGGTTTGCAGCAAACCTAGCCACAGAAACTTGGCATGCCACAAAGGAGTGGCAGGATATATTCAGTGTGCTGATCAGAAAAAGATGCAGCCAAGAATTCTTTATCCAGCAAGGCTGTCATTCAAAACAGAAGGAGAGATACAAACAAAAATTAAAGGAGTTTGTGACCACTAAACCAGCCCTGCAAGAAATTTTAAATTTTAAGGGGGAGTCTCTGAGGGGAGAAAAGATGAATATACCTATACATATATACATATATATACATACACACATATACATATACATATATGTATACATATATACATATATATGAGTATATACACATATACATATATATACATACACACATATACATATATGTATACATATATATGAGTATATACACATATACATATATACATATATATATATACATACACACATACCAAAAGCAACAAAGATTAGAAAGGACCGGAGAACATCCCAGAAACTCCAACCCTACAAGCATCATAATGGCAATAAATTCATATCTTCCACTCTAAACGTCAATGGGCTCAACGCTCCAATCAAAAGATATAGGGTAACAGAATGGATTAAAAAACAAGATCCATCTATGCTGTTTACAAGAGTCCCACTTTAGACCTAAAGACACCTTCAGATTGAAAATAAGGGCATGGAGAAGCATCTATCATGCTAATGCTCAACAAAAGAAAGCCAGAGTACCATACTTATATCAGATCTTACTTATTATCAATCTAGACTTTAAAATAAAGACTGTTATCAAGAGATGAAGAAGGGCATTATATCATAATCAAGGGGTCTATCCACTGAGAAGACCTAACAATTGTAAACATTTGTGTGCCAAATGTGAGACACCCAAATATATAAATCAAGTAATCACAAACATAAACTCATCAATAGTAATATCATCATAGTAGGAGACTTCAACACCCCACTCACAACAATGGACAGATCATCTAATCAATAAATCAACAAGAAAACAATGGCATTGAATGACATACGACCAGATGGACTTAACAGAACCATTCAGAACATTTCATCCTAAAGCAGAATATACATTCTTCTCCAGTACACATGGAATGTTCTCCAGAATAGACCATATACTGGGACAAAAATCAGCACTAAGTTAGAACAAAAAGATCGGGATCATAACGTGCATTTTTTCAGACCACAACGCTATGAAACTCAAAATCAACCACAAGAAAAAATTCGGAAAAATAACAAATACTTGGAGATGGAAGAACATCCTACTAAAGGATGAATGGGTTAGCCAAGAAGTTAAAGAGGAAATAAAAAGTATATGGAAGTCAATGAAAATGATAACATCACAATCCAAAACCTCTGGAACTCAGCAAAGGCAGTCATAAGAAGAAAGTAGATACTAATCCAGGCCTTCGTAAAGAAGGAAGAAAGATCACAGATACACAACCTAATGTTATGCCCTAAGGAGCTGGAAAAAGAACAGCAAATAAAACCCAAAACCAGCAGAAGACAGGAAATAATAAAGATTAGAGGAGAAATTAATGATATCAAAACCAAAAAAAACAGGAGAACAGATCAATGTTCTGTTCAGAAGCTGGTTACTTGAAAGAATTAACAAAATTGATAAACCACTAGCCAGTTGATCAGAAAGAAAAAGGAAAAGACCCAAATAAATAAAATCAAGAATCAAAGAGGAGAGATCACAACCAACACAGCAGAAATAAAAACAATAATAAGAGAATATTATGAGCAATTATATGCCAATAAAATGGGCAACGTGGAAGAAATGGACAAATTCCTAGACATATACAATACCAAAACTGAAACAGGAAGAAACAGAAAATTTGAACAGACCCATAACCAGTAAGGAAATCGATTTAGTAATCAAAACTCTGCCAAACTACAAGAGCCCAGGGCCAGATGGCTTCCCAGGTGATTTCTACCAAACATTTAAGGAAGAGTGAACACCTATTCTCTTGAAGCTGTTCCAAAAACTAGAAATGGAAGGAAAACTTCCAAACTCTTTCTATGAAGCCAGCATTACCTTGACTCCAAAACCAGACAGAGATCACACTAAAAAGGAGAAGTATAGACCAATTTCCCTGAAGAACATGGATGCAAAAGTTCTCAACAAGATATCAGCCAGCCGGCTCCAAGAATACATTAAAAAATTATTCACCACGGACCAAGTGGGATTTATACCTGGGATGCAAGGCTGGTTCAATATCCACAAAACAATTAACGTGATTCAGCACATCAATAAAAGAAAGGACAAGAACCATATGATCCTCTCAATGGATGCAGAGAAAGCATTTGACAAAAGACAGCATCCATTCTTGGTGAAAACCCTCAAGAAAGTAGGGATAGAAGGAGTATACCTCGAGATCATAAAAGCCATATAGGAACAAACCAACGCTAATATCATCCTCAATGTGGAAAAACTGAGAGCTTTCCCCCTAAGGCCAGGAACAAGACAGGGATGTCCACGCTCGCCACTGTTCTTCAACACAGTGTTGGAAGTCTTAGCTTCTGCGATCAGACAACACAAAGAAATAAAAGGCACGCAAATTGGCCAGGAGAAGGTCAAACTTTCACTCTTCGCAGATGACATGATACTCTATATGGAAAACCCAAAAGATTCCACCAAAAACTGCTAGAATTGATTCATGAATTTGGCAAAGTTGCAGGATATAAAATCAACGCACAGAAATCGGTTGCATTCCTATACACCAACAAGGAAGTGACAGAGAAATCAAGGAACTGATCCCATTTACAGTAGCACAAAATACTATAAAATACCTAGGAATAAATCTAACCAAAGAGGTGAAAAATCTATACTCTGAAAACTATCGAAAGCTTATGAAAGAAATTGAAGAATACACAAAAAAAATGGAAAAAGATTCCATGCTTCTGTATAGGAAGAACAAACACTGTTAAAATGTAGATACTACCCAAAGCAATCTACATATTCAATGCAATCCCTATCAAAATAACACCGGCATTCTTCACAGTACTAGAATGAATTATCCTAAAATTTGTATGGAACCAGAAAAGACCCCAAATAGCCAAAGCAATTTTGAAAAAGAAAACTAAAGCAGGAGGCATCACAATCCCAGACTTCAAGCTATATTACAAAGCTACAATTATGAAGACAGTATGGTACTGGCACAAGAACAGACACTCAGATCAAGGGAACAGAATAGAAAACCCAGAAATGGACCCACAAATGTATAGCCAACTAATCTTTGACAAAGCAGGAAAGAATATCCAATGGGATAAAGACAGTCTCTTCAGCAAGTGGGGCTGGGAAAACTGGACAGCGACATGCAGAAGAATGAACCTGGACCACTTTCTTACTCCATACACAAAAATAAACTCAAAATAGATGAAAGACCACAATGTAAGACAGGAAGCCATCAAAATCCTCGAGGAGAAAGCAGGAAAAAACCTCTTTGATCTTGGCCGGAGCAACTTCTTACTCAATATGTCTCTGGAGGCCAGGGAAACAAAAGCAAAAATGAACTACTGGGACCTCACCAAAATAAAAGGCTCTGAACAGCAAAGGAAACAATCAGCAAAACTAAAAGGCAACCGACAGAATGGGAGAAGATATGTGTAAAGGACATATCAGATAAAGGGTTAGTATCCAAAATCTATAAAGAATTATCAAAGTCATCACCCAAAAAACAAATCATCCAGTGAAGAAATAGGTAAAAGACATGAATAGACACTTCTCCAAAGAAGACATCCAGATGGCCAACCGACACATGAAAAAATGCTCAACATCACTCATCATCAGGGAAATACAAATCAAAACCACAATGAGATGCCACCTCACTCCTGTCAGAATGGCTAACATGAACAACTCAGGCAACAACCGATGTTGGTGAGAATGTGAAGAAAGAGGATCTTTTGCACTGTTGGTGGGAATGCAAACTGGTGCAGCCACTCTGGAAAACAGTATGGAGGTTTCTCAACAATTAAAAATAGAACTACCCTACAACCCAGCAATTGCACTACTCGGCATTTACCCACGGGATACAACTGTGCTGTTTTGAAGGGACACATGCACCCAAATATCTTTAGCAGCACTATCAACAATAGCCAAAGTATGGAAAGAGCCCAAATATCCATCAATGGATGAATGCATAAAGAAGAGGTGGTATATATATGCAATGGAGTATTACTTGGCAATCAAAAAGAATGAAATCTTGCCATTTGCAACTAAGTGGATGGAACTGGAGGGTATTATGCTAAGTGAAATTAGTCAGAGAAAGACAAAAATCATATGACCTCACTCATATGAGGACTTTAAGAAACAAAACAGATGAATATAAGGGGAGGGAAACAAAAATAATATAAAAACAGGGAGGGGAACAAAACATAAGAGACTCATAAATATGGAGAACAAACTGAGGGTTACTGGAGGGGTTGTGGGATAGGGGATGGGCTAAATGGGTAAGGGGCACTAAGGAAACTACTCCTGAAATCATTGTTGCACTATATGCTAACTAATTTGGATGTAAATTTAAAAAATTAAATTAAAAAATATATTAATTAATGTTTTTCTCCCAAAATTTCTCTATTACCCATAGTTGCTCATAACTGTCATATATTTAAACTCCCATTACTTCTCGGGCACCCAACGAATCCCAATATTACCAGAGTAATTCCAGAAGCCCTGGATACAGAGGAAACAATTAAAGTTGCTATCAGTTCTATTGAGCACCAGCACTGGCTGACCTGTACTTCATGAGTGCGGGACATGCTCAGTTCCATTAAGATGGGTATAAGGGAAACTGATATTGTTTCCTCTTTGTTGTTATTTGTGAATCCAGACAAAATACTCATACTAATAATACTACTAACAATGTCATTCTATAATCCTCACTTCATTTTGTCAAGAGAGACAGATCAATTCACCACCAGCTTTGCAATATACCAGTAAGGATCTTGCAGTGTAAATTTTTAATAAATTAAGAAAAATTAATTTCTAAAATTACAAATAGTCCTTCAAATAGAAAAGAGAAAATAAAGCTTCTCTGACAAAGAAACATAAGTAGAAATTGCTGATAGTTCTTTAGATTTATTGAAAGGTCACTGACCCTAAACCATGTAAGTGTCAAGTTTATCTAACTCTACATTGTACAGAACATAGAAAGATAAGTACAAATTAAGCAATGTATTTTAAAAAAAAAGAAAATCAATCCAGTAAAAAGGAGTATTAAATGAACCATATAATTAAACAGAGATAAACTCAGAAAAGATAAACCATAAAATGAGATGCAACTTGTAGGATATATTTAAGGTAAACAAAAGTAGCAATTGTAATTATGTGATACAGAAATGATAAACAGTGCTGTCTTTTCTAAAGAGTATGGAAATTGGATAGATTATTGCTAAAGGCAGAAATTTGTATCTTTTTTTTTTTTTTGGCTTCGGCTTCAAATTCAAGAATAGTCAATTAACCAGACAAGTGTCTCCTCAGATAAGAAGAAAAAAGAAAACTCAACACGAAGGAGGCACAGGGGAAGAAAAAATCTTAAAGACATGGTGAATTCTTTCAGGGAGCTCTTTTCAACAAACAGATTTTTAGCAACATACAGAATATGTAAATAATTACTGGAATTAAGGAAAATATAGTAACTATTCATTAAGAAATAACAACAACAAAGCCTTGATGAAATGAAACAAAATTTCTACCATTTTATAGTTCAGAAGACTGCTGTTCAAGGAAAATATATCATTTCCCCAAGGTCATATTATATTTCTGTCAATTTAGCTTTGTTAAATAAAAATCCCTGTTTTCTGATCCATCAGAGAAGTCAAATTCAATTTTATTTGTGGTAAATATAGATTTGTAATGTCTGTGCATGTAAGCAATTAAACATTTGGACAAATTTACCATTAGGATATATAAGGGTTTGGCTTATTGCAGAGAGTTTCACAATAAGCACATCCATATGACAAAAGTCATGAATCTTCTATAATTGCAACTTAAATTATTCCCTACCTTTAATTTTTAAATTTGTTACTAAACACTTTCCTAATGATTCAATTAAGTATGATTTCATGCATTGAACATTTTTTAATAAGTTCCAACTACATACTGAGAATCATGCTAGATTCTTGTCCAAATAGATTCCAATAAAGACAAGTCAGTATTTTTTTGTGTGCATCAAATATTTATTAGTATACACACACACACACACACATATATGTGTATATATATATATATGTATATATATATGTATATAAAATTTATTGTCAAATTGGTTTCCATACAACACCCAGCATTCATCCCAACAAGTGCCCTCCTCAATGCCCATCACCCACTTTCCCCTCCCCCCCACCCCCCATCAACCCTCAGTTTGTTCTCAGTTTTTAAGAGTCTCTTATGGTTTGCCTCCTTCCCTCTCTGTAACCTTTCATTTTCCCCCTTCCTCTCCCCCCTGGTCTTCTGTTAAGTTTCTCAGGATCCACATATGAGTGAAAACATATGGTATCTGTCTTTATCTGCCTTACTTATTTCACTCAGCACAACACTCTCCAGTTCCATCCACATTGCTACAAATGGCCAGATTTCATTCTTTCTCATTGCCAAGTACTATTCAATTGTATATATAAACCACATCTTCTTTATCCATTCATCAGCTGATGGACATTTAGGCTCTTTCCATAATTTGGCTATTGTTGAAAGTGCTGCTATAAACATTGGGGTACAAGTGTCCCTAAGCATCAGTACTCCTGTATCCCTTGGGTAAATTCCTAGCAGTGCTATGGCTGGGTCATAGGGTAGATCTATTTTTAATTTTTTGAGGAATCTCCACACTGTTTTCCAGAGCGGCTGAACCAGTTTCTGTTCCCATGAACAGAGTAAGAGGTTTCTCATTTCTCCACATCCTTGCCAACATCTATAGTCTCCTGATTTGTTCATTGTAGCCACTCTGACCAGCGTGAGGTGGTATCTCAGTGTGGTTTTGATTTGTATTTCCCTGATGATGAGTGAAGTTGAGCATCTTTTCATGTGCCTGTTGGTCATCTGGATGTCTTCTTTAGAGAAGTGTCTACTCATGTTTTCTGCCCATTTCTTCACTGGATTATTTGTTTTTCAGGTGTGGAATTTGGGGAGTTCTTTATAGATTTTGGATACTAGCCCTTTGTCTGATATGTCATTTGCAAATATCTTTTCCCATTCCATTGGTTGCCTTTTAGTTTTGTTGATTGTTTCCTTTGCAGTGCAGAAGCTTTTATCTTCATGAGGTCCCAATAGTTCATTTCTGCTTTTAATTGCCTTGACTTTGGGGATGTGTCAAGTAAGAAATTGTTGCAGCTGAAGTCAGAGAGGTTTTTTCCTGCTTTCTCTCTAGCGTTTTGATGGTTTCCTGTCTCACATTCAGGTCTTTCATCCATTTTGAGTTTATTTTTGTGAATGGTGTAAGAAAGTGGTCTAGTTTCATTCTTCTGCATGTTGCTGTCCAGTTCTCCCAGGACAAGTCAGTATTTTAAGCAGTCTGTTATGGATTTAGTGATTTTATAAAATTGTTTGCACCAAGAATTATAAAAATTGAATGAGTTAAGGTTAACACATACACATATTTGTAATACATATTATTGGCCAGCATGTATAAATGTCTTCTTTGGCAATATTGATGAATTAGATAATCACTAGGATTTCTATATGAATATATTTGCTGATTTAAAAAATTAATAAAGATATCCTGCATTTCCAGAGACACCTTAAGATGAAGATCTATTCATCAATAGTTCTCAATTCTTGAGGGTTGAATTCAAAATCACATCATTTGGGGAGTCTTCTCTAACGAGGCGCTCCCTTCCAGGTTGAAACATCATTTATACTTTAATTCTGCTTCTCTTGTTGCATATGTATAATTATGTTTTATTGTTCTATGTGCATGACTAGATTATTTGGTTCTTGAAGCCAACATAGCTGCATTATATAGAAGTATATGAAATGACTTTTAATTCTTACTAAGTTCACAGAGAAATTTTCAAAATAAATTACATATTTATTTTAAATTTTGCCTTGGATTTTACTTCAACTGTAGGCTAAATAACTTCTAAAATTATTTTTTGAATTTTAAATATAACATAGTGCCTTTTCAGTTACTTCCACTGTCATCCAGAACTTACATTATGGAATCAATATTCAGGCATTATCAGAATTCAAAATTCTGTCAAATATTAACTTATAAGTTTTTGTTATTTTAGTTTTATTGAAATCTTTTCTTCTTCTGAAAATACAGACTTACCAATGAGCTTAATTTACCTGCCCAATAATTTATAGGCATACTCAGAGATATTGCAGGTTTGATTTCAGACCATCTTAATAAAGTGAATATCGTAGTAAAGCAAATCAAAAGAATTTTTTGGATTCCCAGTGCATATAAAAGTTATGTTTACACTATACCGTAATCAATTAGTTGTGCAATAACATTATGCCTAAAAAAGCAATATACATACCTTAACTAAACAATACTTTATTGCTAAAAAATGCTAACCATCATCTGCGCTTTCAGCAAATCATAATCAGCAATCACAGATCACAACACAAAAATAGATTGAAATATTGTGAGAATTACCAAATGTGTCAGAGACAGGAAGTGAGCAAATGCTGCTGGTAAAATGGTACTGGTAGAGTATTTCAACACAGGGTTGCCATATACACTTGATTTGTGAAAAAACACAATATCTGAATAGTGCAATAAAACAAAATGCAATTAAATGAGGTATGCCTATATATCTCTAAAAAGAGGTAAAATTGACTGTTCGTTGAACAAACTCTGCTGTGTGAACACAGTGGCAGATGTAAATCTTCAGATCAAGAACAGTGAGTACCATCCCTCAATGCTGGTGATGAACTCAGAAAGCTCTATAGAGGTCAGATTTTTCTTTTTTTCTTGATTTATGAAGGTTCCATGTTTTGTCATTTTCTATTCAGAGAACTTCCTTGAGTCATTCATTCTCTTACGCTTGCTTTGCTAGAGACGAATTCTCTTAATTTTCCTTTATCTGACAATGTCTTCATTTTTCTTTTATTATTGAAAAAATATTTGGGTAGCTATAGATTTCTGTAGCTATAGATTACAGTTTATCTCTTTCTATCTTAAAAATCATTTCACTACTCCTGTCTAGCTTCTATTATTTCTGTTGAGGGATCCAAGGTCATTGTGATTGATTTTCCCCTATAGGAAAAATTGGCTTTTCCTTCATTGTTTCCAAGATTTTTTATTTTTAATTTTCAGAAGTTTGACTATGATGCACCTTGGTGTAGAGTTCCTTCTGTTTATCCTCTTTGGATTTTAGCTAGCTTCCTGATACTGTAGGTTTATATCTTTTGCCAAATTTGGACATTTTCAGCCATTATTTCTCCAGGCCCCTGAGGCTCTGTTGTTGCTGTCAGTCTATTTTCTCTATGTTGACCAGATTAGGTAATTTCTATAGTACTATCTTCCAGTTCACTGATTTGTTCTGTTATCTCCTCTATTATGTTGTTGAGCCCATTCATTCATATAGACAATATTATTTTTAGGTCAAAATTTTTCCTTTGGTTCATCTTTATCACTTTCATATCTTGATTGAGACTTGCTATTTTCTTCAAGTATGTTTGTAATTACTAGTTAACACATTTTTGTGATGGCTGCTTAAAAATCATTGTAAGATAATTTTAACATTATTCCATCTGAGTGTTGGCCTCTATTGATTATCTCTTTTTCTTGAGCTTGCCGTCTTCCACTTTTTTGATATCACAAGTGACTTTCAACTATAACTTAGATATTTTTTGATACTATATTTTGAGACTCCATGTCATATTTAAATGAATTTTATCTGGCTTCTTCTGACACATTTCTAGCAAGGGCAGGCAGTGCCATTTTGTTATTGCTAGTTGGAAATAGACGTCCAGGTTCCTCATTTTCCTCACTCAGATGCTGGTGACACCTGAGGATGAGGGGACACTTCATTGCTTTTCAGTCTTAGTGGGAGTTTTGACTCCCCAATGATAGCTACCTCACTGGGAAAAGCAGCAATGCCTCATTACAGCCCCCCATGTGGCCTCCACTGACACTTCAGAGAGGGTATCCTTATCACTGCTGGAAAATAGTAAGATTACTGATTCTCCACTAGGTCTTTTTTTTTTAAGTTTTATAATGGATTTTCACAACATAATTGATATATCAAACATGTACGTATTTAATGTGTATAATTTGATGAGTTCAGATATATAGAAACACCCATGATACCATCACCTCAATTAGGAAAATAGACATATCCAACACCTTTCAGTGTGTTCTGTGTCCCTTTTTCATGTTTATTTGCTTTTCTGTGTGTTAAGAATGCTTAACATGAAATCATGCCTCTTAATGAATTTTAAAGTTCATAATATGTATGGTTAATCATAGGAATGAGATATTACCTCATGTCTATGAAAACCTCATATTATTATTATTATTAATTATTATCATTATCTCTCACATTATTAAGATTCAACAATTGTCCATGAGGATGCAGGAAATTGAAACCCTTATACACTGTGGGAATGTAGAATGGTACAGGCACTATGGAAAACAGTATGGAGATTCCTCAAAAATTAAAAATAGAACCATCTCCTCAGTAGATAAGGGAAAAGCATTTGAAAAAATACAACATCCTTTCTTGATAAAAACCCTGAAAAACTAGGGATAGAAGGAATGTATCTCAAGATCATAAAGGTCATATACAAAAGACCCACAGCTAATATCATCCTCAATTGGAAAAAACAGAGCTTTCCCCTTAAGGTCAGGCACATGACAGGGATGTCCACTCTCACCACTGTTGCTCAACATAGTGTTGGAAGTCCTAGCCTCAACAATCAGACAACAAAAATAAATAAAAGGCATCCAAATCAGCAAGGAAGAAGTCAAACTATTACTCTTCATGGACAACATGATACTCTATGTAGAAAATTTGAGAGACTCCATCAAAATCTTGCCAGAACTGATGCATGAATTCAGCAAAATTACAGGATATAAAATCAAAGTACAGAAGTTGGTTGTATTTCTATACACCAGTAATGAATCAGCATAAAGAGAAACCAAGGAATCAATCCCATTTACAATTGCACTGAAAACCATAAAATACCTAGGAATAAACCTAATTAAAGAGGTAAAATATCTGTATGCTGAAAAGTATAGAAAGCTTGTGAAAGAAATTGAAAAAGACACAAAGAAATGGAAAAACATTCAATGCTCATGGATTGGAAGAACAAATACTGTTAAAATGTCAGTACTACCCAAAGCAATTTGCACATTCAATGCAATCCGTATCAAAATAACACCAGCATTCTTCACAGAGCTAGGACAAACAATTTTAAAATTTGTGTGAGTGATATGCAGAAGAATGAACCTGGACCACTTCCTTACACCATACACAAAAATAAACTCAAAATAGATGAAAGACCTAAATGTAAGACAGGAAACCAAAATCCTATAGGAGAAAATAAGCAACACCCCTTTGATCTTGGCTTCAACAACTTCTTACTTGACATGTCTCCAGAGGCAAAGGAAACAAAGCAAAAATGAACTATTGGGACCTCATCAAGATAAAAAGCTTCTGCACAGCGAGAGAAACAATCAATAAAACTAAAAGACAACTGATGGAATGGGAGAAGATATTTGCAAGTGACATATCAGATAAAGGGTTAGAATCCAAAATCTATAAAGAAGTTAATCAAACTCAATACCCAAAAAACCAGTGAAGAAATGGGCAGAAAACATGAATAGACACTTTCCAAAGAAGACATCCAGATGGCTAACAGACACATGAAAAGTGCTCAACATCACTCATAATCAGGGAAATACAAAGCAAAACCACAATGAGATACCACCTCACACCTGTCAGAATGGCTAAAATTATCAAGTCAGGAAACAATAGATGTTGGTGAGGTTGCAGAGACCTATTGCACTGTTGGTAGGAATGCACACTGGTGCAACCACTCTGGAGAACAGTATGGAGACTCCTCAAAAAATTAAAAATAGAACTACCCTATGATTCAGCAATTTCACTACTAGGTATTTATCCAGAGGATACAAAAATGCTGGTTTGAAGGGGCACATGCACCCCAATGTTCATAGCAGCACTATCAACAATATCCAAGTTATGGAAGGACTCCAAATGTCCATTGACTGATGCATGGATAAAGAAGATGTGGTGTGTGTGTGTGTATATGTGTGTGTGTGTGTATATATATATATATATATATATATATATATATACACACATATATATATATATATTGCAATATTATTTGGCGATCAAACAGGATGAAATCTTGCCACTTACAACAATGTTAATGGAACTAGACTGTAATATGCTAAGCGAAATAAGTCAGCCAGAGAAAGACAAATATCATATGATTTCACTCATATGTGGTATTTAAGAAATAAAACATATGAACATAGGGGAAGGGAAGAAAAATAAGATAAAAACAGAGAGAGAGAGGCAAGCCACAAGAGACTCTCAAGTAAAGAGAAAAAACTGAGGGTTACTGGAGGGGAATTGGGTGGGGAATGGGCTAAATCAGTGATGGGCATCAAAGAGGGCACTTTTTGGGAGGATCACTGGGTGTTACATGTAAGTGATGAATCCCTAAATTCTATTATTACATTGTATTGTAATAAAATTACATTATTACATTGTATGTAAACTTACTCGAATTTAAATAAAATTTTAAAAAATAGAAGTACCAAATAACCTAGCATTCCTACTTTTGGGTATACATGCAAAAAAAAATGAAATCAAGGTCTTGAAGAGATATTTTCATCCCCATGGTTCATTATAGCATTTTTCATCATAGCCAAAATATGCAAAACCCTAGTGTCCACCAATAGATGAATAAAGAAAACATGGTATATACATACAACAAAATGTTACCAGCCTTCAAAAAAAAAAGAAAAGGAAAAATGAAAATCCGAGGTACCTGGGAGGCTCAGATGGTTGAGCGTTCAACCGTTGATTTCGGCTCAGGTCATGGGCTCACAGTTTGTGAGTTCCAGCTTCCACATCGGGCTCTGTGCTGACAGCACGGAGCCTGCTTGGGATTGTCTTTCTCTCTCCCTCTCTCACTGCCTCTCTCTCAAAATAAATAAACAAAATTAATTAAAAAAATAAAAAATTCTACCATTTGCAAAACATGGATACACCTGGAACACATGCTAAGTGAAATAAACCAGTGTTAGAAGGACAAATACTGCATAATTCAACTTACATAAGGTATCAAAAAATGGTTAGGTTCATAGAAACAGAGAATACAACAGTGGTTACCAGGAGTCAGGAAGTGGGGGAAATGAGGAGTTGTTATTCAATGGTTATAAACTTTTGTTTTGCTAGATGTATAAGTTCTACAGGTCTGCTCCACTAGGTTTCTCTTGACACCAGTGGGGAGAGATAGAAGTATCTCATTACTTCCAGGTGGGAGTAGAAATCCAGGCTTCAATGTGGTCTCCACTGACACTATGATTGTTGATGATGAGGGTGTCATTTTCACCTCCTGGTCACAAAGCCTCAGCTTCCACTTGGCTTTCTCTGGTACCATCCTGGCAGAGGCGTTTCATTGGCTCACAATAGCCTGATGAGGGTCCCTTTAATGGAATGGATTTAAGTGGGGCATAGTTTTTCTATGCTTTTTGGCTGAGGTAAAGTGATAATTGTCCAAAAGATTTCTGTCTTACTAAGTTGGCCCTGTCCTAACTTTTGGCTATAGAATGCAGGCTTTTTGGAGGGGTGTGTGTGTGTGTGTGTGTGTGTGTGTATGTGTGTAAGCCCACTGGCATTTCTAGGTTGCCAACTTCTTTAGTATCAAGTCTAGTATATACGAGGCAAAACACAAGGATTTCATGGCCATATCATTCCTTGAATTCCAAGGACCCTAGCCAGTCTATCAATATTCTTTTTGCTTTTCAGAGTCTTTATATATTGTTTTAAATATATCCAAGATTTTTGGTTCTACATAATATGCAGGAAAGTACATGTACTCTATCTTCCTAGAAGCAAAACTCCTTTTACTGACTTAAAAGAAAAATCTATTATGAAAAATGTAGTCAAATAGCACAGGATCTTATCAGCAATAATTCTGCTGGAAATTCATTCCACAGAATTCAAAATAATGTTAAATTAAGCAAAAATTAAAACTCTGCTGGCACTTGGTTATCAGAAACAACCTGACTATCTGATAAAGAGGGGTTTTGTTTTTGTTTTTGTTCTCTTTTTTTGGAGGGGTTGCAGGCACTTCACTCTAATAATTTATAGTTTTAATTTATTTTTTATTTTACTAAAGGAAGGCTATACAGAACAAAAACTAAGGCACTGTCTCACTTTTTGCATCATTTGGGCGTCCTACTAGGTCACCAAGACTTCTCAAAGATTCCTCAGAGCAATTAAGTAATCTCATCCACAGCTTCCCTTGATTCCTGTGATGTATCTCATATGTCTCATGAGACCTGAATTCACTTAGAACATTTGGTGCTAGCTTTTAATGCATTTACTTCTCTTGAACTACAATGCCCTCCAGCCTGTATCGAAGCTATTCTTTCCATTATACCCTGGGCAAAGCTGTCAAAGTAATGTCCTTGATGTTCTGCTTTCATTATGCCTTTTCTGTCCATAAAAGTTTGATGACTTGTTATTACTTGCAGAATGAAGTTCAAGTCCTTTAGCCCAGTTTGAAAAGGTCATATTCTGTTTCTAATTCTACTTCCTGCATGTTCAATTGCCCTCTACACAAAATTTTTCTTCTGACAAAAAGTCTAGCTCATTTCCTCAATATTTTATTTTGCATCTTTGATTGTCAGATTCTCTTCCATTAAAGTATCTCCATTAGTACCTTTTAACTATGTTAATTTATGTTAAATAATTTAGTTAAACTCTACAGAAGATAACATAGTGGTAATTCCTATATTCAAAATCCAGTTATCCTTCTAAATGCCAGTTGCCTTTCCTCCTTTTAGGTATTCTTCAATAGATATTTTATTCACAAAAAAAGCTTTTGTGAATTATATTCTTTCTTGTTACAGAAATGGTGGCTTATAATACATGTGATTCTTTATTCAAAACATGTAATTTAGAAATCCATCCTGTATCAATACTTGAAAAGTTAGCTTCATTTATTTTTATTACTGTACAGAATTTAGTTGTATGCATTTACCAAATTTTATATGTTTTCAGGGGAGTCTGAGTGGCTCAGTCGGTTAAATCGATGTCAGCTCAGGTCATGATCTCATGGTTCATGGGTTCGAGCCCACGTCTGTGCTGACAGCTCAGAGCCTGGAGCCTGATTCGGATTCTGTGTCTCCTTCTCTCTCTGCCCCTCCCCCTCTCTTCTGTCTCTCTCTCTCTCCCTCTCTCTCTCCCCCTCAAGAATAAACATAAAAAATTTATATAATGTTCTTGTTATTGTAAAAAAGATGATAGGTTACTTCCATCATTGCATGTGTGCCCTTTTGATTGTGATTTTATCACCTCCCATCAGGAGGTGACTATTTCTCCAACCCCATAACTTCAGTTGTCCCTGTGAATTTCTTTGAGCTGGAGTCTTGAAAAGCACTGCAGTTCCTGTTCCCAAATTTGTGGAATTCTGAGACTGTCAGTGCAAAAGCCCAGGCTAGCCTGCCTGCCTGCCTGTCTGTCTGTCTGTCTGTCTCTCTTTGAATGGTTCTTTAGATCTGTCTTCTGGTTTCCTAATTCTCTCTTCCCTGGCTAATCAACTATTAATCCATCCATTATGCTATCAATTTTATTTTGTACCATTCATTTCTTATCATTTTTCTTTGATTATGTTTTCTTAAGTGTTATTCATATGCCAAAATTCTCAATATTCTTTGTAATATTTTTAATGTATTAGACATAGTTATATTTTGGCATGCATGTTATAAATTACCTGTATCCCCTATAAATCTCTTCCTATACTCTGTTTCCCCTCTTGCTTTTTTTTTAATCACTCTTTTTCTTATTTCCATGTGCACTTGGATATTTTATTATTAAAAGTCAGAAATTGTTTAGAAACAATTTAAAATAATACAAGCAGGCATTGATTGTTTTTTTTTTTTTTTTCCAGCAGAGATAATTTACTTCGCCTCTAGTAGGCATCTGGGAGCATCAGCGTTTCAGATTCTCCTCAGTCTATTCAGGAGTTGAAATTAGAAATTTGGCTTTGATCTTTGCAAGAATCTACTATAGATATACTTTTAATAATATGGCAAAATCTCAGGCTAAGTGTCCTAAAATAAACTTACTTTTCTACCCCACACTCCCACTTTATCACACAAAACACAAACACTGCCAGGTGGATTCATTCTATTTTTTGTCTTTCTCACTTAATGAGTCTATCTAAAGTTTATCTAAATCTTTGGTCAGTTTCTCATCCTCTCAATCTTCTCAATAATCTAAATTATCTAGTTAGCTATTAAACAAAACCCAAATCCCTGACATATTTTTTTCCTGTTTTTTGTAACTTTCACAAAAACATCTCTATAATCCTGTGTGTGTGTGTGTGTTTGGGAATGGGAAGGTATGTGAATGTGTGTGTGTATGAATGCATATTTTTGATTTTTGTTTTAGGAATGACATTTGAGATTACAACTGTATATAATTTGTTAACCCATTTCTTTAGACACTATTGATTTCCTATTTTACAAAATAAGTAGAATAAATTTACTTTCTTTCCTCTTCCACCATTATTTTCTAACATTTGACTTCCTTAAATTCTATATTTTCAGTATGTCCTATTTATCTCTTTAATATGCGTATATTGGTATACTTGATTGAGCTCAAATGATAAATTTGCTCAAATGGTAGACTTTTACTTGTGGCTTTTAAAAATAAAAAAAAAGTTGTGCTTATATGCTCTTTTTTAAATCTTGTTTTCAACGTTTATTTATTTTTGGGGGGACAGAGAGAGACAGAGCATGAACGGGGGAGGGGCAGAGAGAGAGGGAGACACAGAATCGGAAACAGGCTCCAGGCTCTGAGCCATCAGCCCAAAGCCTGACACGGGGCTCGAACTCACAGACCGCGAGATCGTCGAGATCGTGACCTGGCTGAAGTCGGACGCTTAACCGACTGCGCCACCCAGGCGCCCCCATATGTTCTAAGATGTTTTTAAACCTTCCCTCAGAACTATTCTTAGGTAAAATTTCTGCATTATCATAGTCTATAATATACAAGTTACAAACTGCCTTCAATTCTGACAAAATTGTAAGTTCATGGGCTCCTACAACCACACTTAGTTTCAGTAATTCACTAGAAGGATGTATTGAACTTACTGAAAGCTATCATACTCATTGTCATACTTTATTACAGGTAAAGGACACAGATTAAAATTAGCCAAGAGAACAGCCAGAGTTCACAAAAGTTCCAAATATGGAGCTTCCAGTTTTCCTCTCCTCACAGAGTCATAGACAGTGTTACTCTTCTTACACTTATGTGACAACACACACATGACAATATTGCCAAACAGCAAAATTTATCCAAGCCTTGGTGTCTAAATTCTTTACTGGAGCTGAATCCCAAATGCCCAATTGGCTACCCAGGTGGTGGAGCACACACTCCCGTCTCTCTGGAGGTAGAGTGATACTGCATGACTCAAAGCCTCCACCCTAAATCGCATTGTTGGTATCTCCCAAAGCCCCCAGGTAAATAAAGAAATTTTATCATGCATGAAATCCCCAAGGTTTGGAAATAATCTCCCGAAAGTAGAGAGCAAGGGTAGACCTCTTTTGGGGCAGAGTTAAATTCTTTACTGCACAAGTCTTCTCCAAACATAATCTCAAAACTTATTTTTGTTTTGTACCCAAATCCATGATTTTTTTCTCAGCAGTCATTTTATTGTAGATGTTCCACTCATAGTTTATTTGGCTCCAAATTATCACCTTAATATCCCTTTCAGAAATGCAATCTGGGGCTGGGGTTGGAGCTGGGTTGCATTCCAGCACAGCTGCTGCCCCAGCTGGTAAACACATGCCAATCAGAGGAGCTCCTGCACAGCCACACCTTTGAGGAGAAATCCTTGACCCCAGAGAAGTGGGGAGAAATCCCTGACCCCAGAGAAGTGGGCCCACGAGCAGCAGAAATAAGGGACTAGGACCTGCACAGCCATTACATTATGAATCAGAGCCAAAATATATACATATATATTTTACACTTATCCTTAAATTATAATCTGGATGCCTATATAATTATTGTGTCAGTTTCATGTGAATATCATAAAAAATACTCATTATCTTCTAGTGTTCGATGCTGTAGTAACAAAAATATATTTCTCCTATATAGATTATTGATCTCTTTGCTTAATTCATATACAGGTTTCATCTTTCAACTTTAAATCCAGTAAATTTACTAACACATATATGAGAATTAATGGTACTTTGCCAATGTTTTCCTTTAATATAATTTAACCTTTTAACCTGCAGATTCAAGGCCTTTATTATTGGACTATTTTTCTTAATGATAACCAGTATATGAATTTCTTAGTTGGGGACACCAGCTTTGTGTTTATTAACTACATTTTGATAACCTTTGTCAATTATAATCTCAGAATCGCTTTTCACTTTTTGTTCATTTCTGCTGTATTCTCACTCCTATTGCACTACATCTTCATGAGTTTGTAAATTTGACATTCATTATTGTCATGCTTCTGTTTTAGCTCTTCTTATTTTATAAGATCTTCATCTCAAACTTCGTCTCTCTCTAATTTTCTAATAAATCACTTCTGAGCTTCTTTGTGTTTGATTCTTGTCTGAGAAAGAAAATTCTTTTATTATATTTTTAAGAATAAATTTAAATAAATACATTTGCTCACATTTTTCATCTGTTCCATAGCAAATTTTACTGCCAATTTCTCTTCTACTACCATTTGTTTTCCATATGCAGTTAAACATTTGCCTGTACTTTTTGGGAACCATTTGAATATTGTTTATGATTGAATAATGTACATTCTTGCTTGACTAGCTATCTTCAGGAGGTGCTTGTCAGTTAAGAATGAGGACCCTAGTCCAGATTAATTAGAATTCCCTTCACACCACCATGTCTATGTGTGCACAATAAATATTTTTGCCTTTTCTTCACAGCAATCCAGGACCAGCACTGTAAGTATGCTGCTCACATGAGACTTTCCTCTATCTTCTTGCACTAACACTCTTCATTTGGAATTATGTATTTTTAAATTTCTTGTTAAACCCAGCCTTCTAGGGTGTTTTTTTTTTATTTTATGTAATCTAGATCTACAAAAGTTCCTTATACTAGCCCCCTTTTCTTCTTGATGTTCTAAAAACAAAAACTAAAACTAAAACTAAAACTAAAACAAAAACAAAAAAAAACTTTGGTTCCAATCTGGCATTGCTCTGCCATGTCTTCTATTCAGTAGTGTCTGTTCAATCTTCCCATTACCCTTTGATGCATGGCCATAACCCCAATAGTAAGTGGTTCTCATTTTAATTTTATAGCTTGATGAATTTTAAAAAATGTATACAACTATTTAACTATGAAAACATATAATATGCTCATAACTCCAACTACTTTCTCCATGCTTCTTTGTAGCCAAACCAGCCACATTTCCCAAAATCTTGATCCAGAGCAACTACTAATTCCCTTTCTACTACTATAGAAACATTTTGACCATTCAAGAATTTCACATAAATGGAATTGTAAAATGACCACTTGTCTCTGGCTTCTTTCAGAATAGTTTTGAAATACTTCCATGTTATTATGGTTATCATTTGTTGATTTCTTTTTATTGCTAAGTAGCATTTCATTTTATGAATGCATTATAATTTTGTTTATTCAATTTTTGGTAGACATTTGCATTGTTTACTAGTTTTTGGATATTGTAAATGAAGCTATGGTATAAATCTGATAAATATCTAGAAGTACAATTGCTTGGTTGTATTGTAAGTGTATGCTTATCTTTAAAATAAACCTCCCAATTTCCAAAAACATTGTATTATTTTCACTACTGTCAATTGCTCTGTATCTTTGCAAATATTTAGTATATTGGTCTTTTTAATTAGTCTTTCTGGTAGTATACAGTGGCATCTGATTTTGTTTTGTTTTATATTTCTTTAAAGAATAAAGATGTCAATCATCTTTTTTGTGATCATTAACCTGTCATGTATTTTCTATCATGTATAAATGAAAAGTTGTAAATTTTCCTCTCCATATTGTATCCCTTCTATTTCTCATCTTTGCCTTGTTATATAACTAGGGCCTCATGGAAACTAAAATAGAAATAAAGGATTTCTAGTTAAGATGACAGAGTAGGAGGAACTTAAACTCACCATGTCCCATGGATACAACTAGATAACACCCATATCAGTGTAAATAACCCAGAAAGTCACCCAAAGACTGGCAGAAGAAACTCTACAGAGCCAAATGTAGAGAGGAGGCCACAGCAAAGATGGCAGGAAGGGCAGAGACTAGATCAGGAACTAAACAGATCGGTGGGGCTGTCCACAATAAAGAGGGACATCACAGTCATCAAGAGGGGAGAGGAACAGCTTTTCATACCGGTGGGCTCACAAAGGGAAGATGAATTCCACAACATTTGGCTCTGAAAACTAGAGGGGCCAAATTTCATGAGTTATTGCAAATAGCAGGACTTAACTGGAAATTTAAAAATCTTCTCGCTCAGCTCTGGAAGAGCCAGGAGAGCAATACGAAACTGAGTCCTCATCCTTAAATACATAGCATAATAAAGAACCCCAAGGAGATACAGTATAGAAACAGCAGTTTGAAAAACACCTGGGGTATATGAGAGATTTGTTTACTAATCCCAGAGTGTGTGCTGGAGGGGCAGGGACCTTTAGGAGACTTCTCCAGGAACAAAGGAGCTAGAAGGCACCATTCCCCCACACCACCCTACCCCTGCTGCCCCACAGCCTAGATGCATGGACACCTGTGAGAGCTAGTGTGGTGCCAACACTTGATACTTAACTTGTTAATACCACCCGCCCTGGCCCCAAGTTCTCCTGTGGACATGTCCCCTCCACCTGGCTTCTGCTCTAAGTATCCTTTCTTGGTGGACATGTATAATCTTTCTAATACTGTGTGCCCACTCCCATGTTCTCCTTCAGATCTGCCTCATCCAATATGCTCTTGGGCAGAGTACATCCAAAGTGGTGCCCAAAACCTGGCAGTGTGCAAGTGGCTAGCACCACTCCAAAGTAGTCCTGCTCCAGGGTGAGGGTAAAATAATGATATGCATCAGTTACACTGGGACAGCAGACATCTTGCCTAACTGCAGGCCCCACACACCAATGAAAACTTCTCAGGGAACAAAATAGGGAAAGTACTCTGCAGTTTAGTGCTCTTGAAACTCTGACAAATGTCTGGTCTGACATAACTCAAACCCAAGGCAGACACAGACTGGCCCAATAACAATACAATGACCAAACCCCACCTACATAAGGCAAATAGAGCCATTGCAGACAACTGGACTGAAGGCAAATGTGTCAGCGACAGCAGTAGGGTACCCATAACACACACACAGGAGATAAGCCTTAACTGCAGGTTCTGGTGAACAGGAAGCATTGCACCACAGGGCACTACAGGACCTCTTCTTTAAAGTTCACTAATTTCAAGAGGAGGAGATATAGCTGACTTTCCTTTACCAACACAAAGAAACAGACACAGAGAGTTTGATTAAATGATGAGACAGAGGAATATGTCCCAAATAAAAGACAAAATCACAGCAAGAGACCTAAATGAAATGGAGATACTAAAATGCCTAATAGAGAATTCAAAGTAATGATCATAAAGATACTCATGAGACTTAAGAAAAGAGTAGAGGATCTCAATGTGACCCCCAATAAAAAGATAGAAAACATAAAAAAAGAACCGATCAGTGATGAAGAACTCAATAACTGAAATTAAAAATGTTCTAGATGGAATAAACATTGGACTAGAGGAAGCAGAAGAATGAACAGCAACCTAGAGAACAGAGTAATGGAAACCAATCAAGCCTGGGGCATTTGGGTGGCTCAGTCAGTTAAGCATCTGCCTCTTGACTTTGGCTCAGTTCATGATCTCACAGTTTATGGGATTGAGCCCAGCATCAAGTTCTGTGCTGTCAGAGCCTGCTTGGATTCTCTCTCACCCTCTCTCTCTGTCCCTTCCTTGCTTGTGCTCTTTCTCTGTCTCTCTCTCAAAAGAATAAGTAAACTATAATATACATGTAATCAAGCTGAACAAAAGAGAAAAAATAATAATAATTGAATTAGGGCACTCAGTGACACCATCAAGCATAATAATGTTCACATTATACAGATCCCAGAAGGAGAAGAGAGAGAAAAGGAGGCAGAAAATTTATTTGGGAAAATAATAGCTGAAAACCTCTTGAATCTGGAGAAAAAAACAGAAATCCAAATCTAGAAGGTAAAGTCAGCCCCCAACAAAATTGACCAAAGGAGGTCCACACCAAGACATATAGTAATTAAAATGTCAAAAAGTAGTGATAAAGAGAGAATTTTTAAAGCAGAAAGAGAGGGGTGCCTGGGTAGCTTAGTCAGTTAAGTCTCTGACTCTTGACATTGCCTCAGGTCATGATCTTGTGGTCTTGATATCAAGTGGAGCCTGCTTGGGAGTCTCTATCTCACATTCTCTCTGTTTTCTCTCTCTCTTTCTCTATCAAAATAGATGAATAAACATAAAAAAAAATAAAAGCAGCAAGAACGAATAAAATAGTTACATAAAAGGGAAACCTTATAAGGCTATCAGCTGATTTTTCAACAGAAATTTTTCAGGCCAGAAGACAGTGGGATAATGTAGTCAAAGTGCTGAAAGGAAAAAAAACCTGTAGCCAAAAATACTCTATCCAGCAAGGCTATTATTCAGATAGAAGGAGAGATAAAGATTTTCTCAGACAAACAAAAGTTAAGCAAATTTATGACCACTAAACCAGCCCTACAAGAAATATTAAATGAAACTCTTTGAGTGGAAAATAAAGACTTTAAGTAGGAGTAATAAATGTAGGAAGGTCAAAAGCAGTAAAAAATAAGTATATCTATAAAAATAATTTGAGGAATTAAGAAAATAAAGGGATATAAAGTATGACACCATATACCTATAATGGAGGAGGGGAGAAAGAGTAAAGAATGGGTTAAAACTTAAGCAATCATCAACTTACTATAGACGGCAATGTGCAGAAAATGTTATACACAGACGTTATTTAATCATAAATCCAGTAACAGATATGCAAAAAATAAGAGAAAGGAATACAAATATACAACTAAAGAAAGGCAACAAACATGAGAGAAGAGAACAAGAGAAAAAGGAGGAGAGAAGAACTACAAAAATAACCATAAAACAAGTAAGCAAGTAAAAATAAGTATATACTTATCAAAAACTACTTTGAATATAAATGGACTAAATGGTCCAATCAAAAGACATAGGGTATCAGAATGGATAAATAGCAAGATCCATCTATATGCTGCCTACAAGAGACTCATTTCAGACATAAAGACACACGCAGACTGAAACTGAGGGGATGGGAGAGCATTTATCATGCAAATAGAAGTGAAAAGAAAGCCAGGTTAGTAACACTTACCTCAAGCAAAATGGACTTTAAAACAAAGAGTGTAAGAAGAGACAATGAAGGACACCATATAATAACAAAGGGAGGAATACAAGAAGATATAACAATTATTAATATTTATGCATCCAACATGGAAGCACCCAAATACATAGAATAGCTAATAAGAAACATAAAGGAAATAATCAATAGTAATAAAATAATAGTTGGGGACTTTAACATTACACTTATATCAATGGATATGTGGTCCAAACAGAAAATCAATAAGGAAATGACACATTGGACCAGATGGATCTAACAGATGTACTCAGAATAATCCATTCCTAATAGCAGAATACAAATTCTTCCCAAGCACACATGTAACATTCTACAAATCACATAATAGGCCACAACACAAGTTTCAACAAATTCAAAAAGATTTGAGTCATACCATGCCTCTTTTCTGAACACAACACTATAAAACTAGAACTCAACCACAAGAAAAACTCTGAAAATAATACAAATACATGGAGGTGAAATAGTATATTATTAAACAATGAATGGATCAAACAAGAAATCAAGAGGAAATTAAAAAACAAATGAAGACAAATGAAAATGAAAAGGCAATGTTTCAAAATCTTTGGGATGCAGCAAAAGCTATTCTAATAGGCAAGTTTATAGCAATACAGGCCTATCTCAAGAAGAAAGAAAAATCTCAGATAAGCTTAACCCTACACCTAAGGGAGTTAGAAAAAAAAGAAGAACAAACAAAACCCCAAACTAGAAGAAGAAAGGAAATAAAAAAGATTCAAACAGAAATAAATGAAATAGAAAATTAAAAAAAAAACCAATAGAGTAGATCAGTCAAACCAAGACCTTGTTCTTTGAAACCATCAACAAAATTGATAAACCTTTAGCCAGAATTGTCAAAAAAATACAAAATAAAAAAGAGAGGCTTCAAATAAGCAAAATCAGAAATGAAAGAGGAGCAAAAACAACCTAACAGAAATACAAAGAATTGTAAAAGAAGATTCTGAAAAATTATATGCCAACAAATTAAACAACCTAGAAAACTAGAAGAAATGGATAAATTCCTAGAAATATATAACCTCCCAAACAGAATCAAGAAGAAATAGAAAACTTGAACAGACTGATTACCAGCAATGAAATTGAATCAGTAATTTAAAAAACTCTCCAAAAATAGTCCATGACCACTGTCACAGTTGAATTACCAAACATTCAAAGAAGAGCTAATACTTATTCTTCTCAACCTCTTCCAAAAAAAATAGAAGAGGAGGGAAAGCTTCTCAATTCGCTCCAGGAGGCCAGCATTACCTGATACCAAAATCAGATAAAGACACTACAAAAAAGAGAATAACAGGCCCATATCTGTGATGAACATAGATGCAAAAATCCTCAATGAAATATTAGCAAACCAAATCCAACAATACATTTAAAAAATTCACCATGAACACATGGCATTTAATCATTCAACATGATACATCACATCATATCAACAAGAGAAAGGATAAAAAGTATACAATCATTTCAATAGATGCAGAAAAAGCATCCAACCAAGTACAACATCCAAAAATGATAAAAACCCTCAACAAAGTAGGTTTAGAGGGAAAACACTTCAACATAATAAAGGTCACATATGAAAAACCCATAGCTAACACCGTCTGCAGTGGTGAAAAACTGAGAGCTTTTCCTCTATCGTCAGGAACAAGACAAAGATATCCACTCTCATCACTTTTATTCAACATAGTAATGGACATCTTGGTCACAGCGATCAGACAACACAAAGAAATAAAAGGTAGTCAAACTGATAAGGAAGAAGCAAAACTCAATATTTGCATTCAATAAGGTCACAGGATACAAAATCAAAATACAGAAATCTGTTGAATTTCTATGCACTAATAATGAAATAGCAGAAAAAGAAATTAAGAAATAATCACATTTTCAATCACATCAAAAAGAACAAAACATCTAGAAATAAACTTAACCAAAGAGGTAAAAGACTTGTATTCTAAAAGCTATCAAACAGTGATGAAAGAAATTGAAGGTGATACAAACAAATGGGAAGATATTCCACACTCATGAACTGAAAAAGCAAATACTGTTATAATGTCCATACTACCCAAAACAGTCTACAGATAATACAATCTCTATCACAATATCAACAGCATTTTTCACAGAGGTAGAACAGATAATACTAAACATTGTATGGAACCACGAAAGAACATGAATGGGCAAAGCAGTCTTGAAGAACCAAACTGCAGGTACCATAATCCCAGATTTCAAGACATACTAGAAAGCTGTAGTAATCAAAACAATATGGCACTGCCACAAAAATATACACATAGATCAATGGCACAGAATAGAGAGTCCAGAAATAAATCCACAGTTAAACAGTCTTAACCTTTGACAAAGGAGAAAAGAATATGCAATGGGAAAAAGACAGTGTCTTCAACAAGTGGTATTAGGAAAACTGGACAGCTAAATGCAAAAGAATGAAACTGGACTACTTTCTTGCACAATAACACAACAACAAAAAATGAATTAAGGACCTAAATGTGAGACATGAAACCTTAAAATCCTAGAAGTAGGCACAGGCAGTAATTTCTCTGACATCTGCTGTAGCAACTTTTTTCTGGATATGTCTCCTGAGACAAGAGAAACAAGATCAAAAATAAACTGTGGGATTACATCAAAATAAAAAGCTTCTGCACAGCAAAGAAAGCTATGAAAAAAACTAAAAGACAACCTACTGTCATTTGCAAATGACATATCTGATAAATGGTTAGTATACAAAATTTACAAAGAATTTATACAACTCAACACACACAACAATCCCGAATAATCCAATAAAAAATGGGCAGGTGAAGCTGGGTGGCTCAGTTGGTTGAGTATCCAACTCTTGATTTCGGCTCAGGTCATGATCTGAGACCGAGCCCCACATTAGGCCCTGCACTGAGCATAGAGCCTGCTTGAAATTCTGTCTCTCCCTCTCCCTCTGCCCCTCCCTTTCATTCTTTCTCTCTAAATAAATAAATAAATAAATAAATAAATAAATAAATAAATAATTTTAAAAACAGGCAGAAGAACTTGAACAAACATTTCTCCAAAGAAAACATCCAGATGACCAACAGACACACGAAAGGATGCTCATCATCAGGGAAACGCAAATCAAAACCACAATGAGATATCACCTCTTACCTGTCAAAATGGCTAAAATAAAATTTAAAAAAAAAACACAAGAAATAACAAGTATTGGCTAGCTTGCAGAGAAAATGAACCCTTATGTACTGTTGATGAGAATGCAAACCGGTGTAGCCACTGTGGAAAACAGTATGGAGGCGCCTCAAAAATTTAAATGTAGATCCATATGATCTCATAAATCAACTAGTGGGTATTTACCCAAACAATACAAAAATACTAATTCAAAAAGACATATGCACCCCTGTGTTTATTGCAGCATAATTTAAATTGCCACATTATGGAAGCAGCTCATGTTCCTTGATGGATGAATAAATAAAAATGTGGTGCAAACACACACACACACACACACACACACACACACACACACACAATGGAATAATATTCAGCCATAAAAAAGAATGAACTCTTGCCATTTGTCACAAGATGGATAGATCTAGAGGTCATAATTGTAAGTGGAATAAGTCAGAGAGAAACAAATACCATATGATTTCACTCATATGTGGAATTTAAGAGACAAAACAAAGGAACAAAGAAAAAGAGACAAACCAAGAAACAGATTCTTAACTATAGAGAACAAACTGATGGTTACCAGAGGGGAGGTGGCAGGGGATGGGTGAAATAAGTAAAGAGGATTAAGAGTACACTTATCGTGATGAGCACTGAGTAAGGTACAGAATTGTTAAATAACTATAACGTACACCTGAAACTAATATAACAATGTATGTTAACTATACTGGAATTAAAATAAAACAAAACAAAGTAGCAGTAAAAGAGTAGATATCACTGCCTTTTTCTAAGTTTAGGGAGAACTTTTTACTTTTTCACCAATAAATATAAGAACGCTAGGTTCTTATTAGATATCTTTTATCAGGTTGAAGAAGTGACATCCCATTCTTTAATCATGAATGACCATTGAATTTAATCAAATATGATTTTTGCAACTATTGAGATGGTCATATGTTTTTTGACCCTTCTTAATGTGCTGAGGTACATTGATTTTTAAATATTGTCAACCCAGCATTTTCGTAATAGAACCCACTAATTCATAAGGTATTACATTTTTGATAAATTGTTGGATTTAATTTGCCAACATTTTATTAAGCATCTTTTTTATTAAAAGGTTGTTTTTAATCTAGGTTCATAAGGGACATTAGTCTATAGTTTTCTTCTCTTGTAATATGTTTGTATAACTCTAGTGTTAGTGAAATCTTGTCTTCATGAATGAATTGTGAGTTGTTCCCTCTCCTCCATTTTTCTAAATGAATTTCTATAGGATTAGCGTTAGTACTTTTCTTGAATATTTTATAGAATTCACCAGTGAAGCCTTCTAAACCTAGATATTTTTTTGTTGGGTAATTTTTAGTGATGAGTCTATTCTTTAAGTTGATAGCAGCGTATTCAAATTGTCTGCCAGAAATACTCTAATACTTCTTATAATGCAGATCTACTGCAGTCAAAATTTGGCAGCTTTTGTCTGGCTGAAAAAGACTTTATACTTTATGTGCTATATATATGTTTACATATGTGTGTGTGTGTATATATATATATATATATATATATATATGTTTATTTATTTATTTTGAGAGAGACAAAGAGAGAATGTGTGTGAGCTGGGGAGGGGCAGAGAGAGGGAGAGAGAGAGGGACTCCCAAGCAGGCTCTGTTCCATCAGCACGGAGCCCAACGCAGGTCTCAATCTCACAAACCGTGAGATCATGACCTGAGCCAAAATCGAGAGTCAGATGCTTAACCCACGGAGCCACCCAGGCGCCCCTCAATGGTATTTTTTATGGAAATGGGATTCTAACCTCACAGTTGTTTCTTCCCTACTACCGGTATTATAAAATATCACTCCTTTGTTGTCTGGTTTTTCCTGTTTCTGGCTGGAAATGTTCAGTTATTCCTTTTTTTTGTTGTCCTCTAACACTAATGTGTGTTTTTCCATAACTACCTTTAAAATTTTTCTTTAAAACTGACTTTCAGCAATATGATTACAGTGTGCCTTGAGGTACTTTTCTTTGGGTTGATCCCTGCTTGGATTCTGTTAAGCTTCTTCAGCCTTTGGCTTTCCTGTTTTCATCAAATTAAAAAAAAAATCATTCTTCACATATTTTTCTGCAGCCCTTTCTTTTTCCTCTGTTTTTGAAAATGTAATTATACATATTAAAGAATACTTGATATTGTTCCACAAGTCAGTATGCCTCTGTTTGTTTATTTTTGTATGTATGTATGTATATATGTATATATTTTTGGCATTAAACAAATCTTTCTCCATGTGATTCAATATGGGTAATTTTTATTGCTATGTCTTTGAGTTTGTTTATCAATGATTAATTTGCTATCAAGCCAATTCAGTTCATTTCAGGTTGGCTATTATATTTTTCAGCTTTAAAACACTATTTTTAATCCTTTATTTTTCTTCGTAATGTTCATGTTTTTCTTTATATCTACGAATATATTTACATAGCTGTTTTAAGTCATCTGATAATTCCATTATCTTTGTTACTGTTGATTTTTTTTCCTACTAGCTGAATATTATTTTCTCCTGGTTATAGCCATATTTTCTTGCTTTGATTTTCTAACAGTATTTGATTACTGAACATTTAGGGCATTGCAATTTTGAGCAACTTGATATTTTGTCTACATTAAAGAGTCCTGAAGTTTGCTCTTACAGACAGATTACTTGGAAATTAGCTTTATCATTCAGAGGCTTATTTTTTTCCTCCAAGTTTTTATTTAAATTCCAACTAGTTAAGATAGTGCGGTTTCCCCTGCAGCAAACATTAGTTTGTTCTCTGTAGTTTAGAGCCTGTTTCTTGGTTTATGAGCCTTATTTTTAAGGTTTGTTAGAATGTGTCAAGAGTAGACTCTATTCTAAGGATGTCTTAGCCCTCTACCAAGCTGAAACCATATGAAGTGTCTACCACATGCATTCTCATTTATTCGATCTCAAAATATTCCCCACACTGAATGAGTTCTAGAAATTATCCAGTTTACAGTCCCCTGGTTTTGTTCTTTGCTCACTCTTGTGGATTTTCACTTTGCGAAGTTTAGTATCACTTCCTATACAGATTTCTTATTCTCTTCCACTGAGTAGCCCCCTTCTTCTCTAGGACACACTATCTGGTTAATCCCTTTGTGTCAGCTTCCTTAAACTCTGATCTCTGCCTTTTCAACTTAGCAAAACTTTCATATTCTGCTTGGGTTTTCTCTCCCATTGGAGCATAGCGGAATGTGCCCCTAGGCAGAAAGCAGGGCCAATTATAGAGCTCACCTCATTTGTTTCCCTTCTCTCAGGGATCACAGTTATGCCCTATGGTTGTCAAAAATCCATAAACAGTTGTTTCATATATTTTGTTCAGTTTTCTAGTTGTCTATGCAGTAAGACAATTATTGTGCAAGTTAACCAGTCATGGTTAGAAGCTGAAGCATGCTTTGCATTTGTAATTATGTATTGTTAAAAATCTAAGTGTAAAACAATATTTATAAAATTACAAATGAATAATATCATTAAGATAAAATGAGAAAGAAAAGTTAAACGCGTGTGTTCAGTTACTTGTTTGTCTTTCTATAGGTTGTTTTACTGTTTACTCTTTATGCAATAGTTTCTATGAATAGGTCTCAATAAATACTTACTAAAAGAATACAAAAAACACTAGGGCTATTTACACAAACATCAAAAATATTTATATTTTTATATACAATAAAATTTTATTTGTAATTGGCTAAAACATTTCAGTTTACAGGAAAGTAAAAATAAATGTCTTCCCCTAGTAAGCTTCATCTTAATTGCCAACATATAGCTGACTTGGCTTTTATAATAGACATTTGAGAATTTTACAGACACAAATAGTGCTTTATTAAATAAAACTCAAACCTTTCTCATCTAGTTTGCTTTCAAGAAAATCTTTTTTGCCAAAAATAAAAAAAAAAGTCAAGAGTAGAAAGTTCCTTTAAAAACAAAAGTAGTTTGAATACAACCTAAGCCAAATAGATTTTCATTTTTTTTAACCACATGAGAGTATAATAAATCTTGGTGTGCTGAAATTAGTGTCTTTTGTTTCCCAAGTTAATTAGATCTGTAAAGATTTATTTCCAGGGTTCTTGAAATAATTAGTCTACTCTGATCTGTACAGCTTTGCTTAACACAAATAAAATTTCACTAATAGTTTGTCTCAAATCCCCCCTTTATTCCAAATATTCTTTTCTAATCTAGATATTTTAATCACAGTTTGTTTTATTTACTTCATTTGGAGGTTTAGCTCTTTCTTATAAAGATGTCTGTCAACTTTAGAAAAACATGGTTGTATTTTATAAAAGGTGGTGTTTGCTACCACTCTTGATGATACTATAACGGTAACTCAGTGGAAATAGCATTTATATTATTATGCTTACATTTAGTTTGTAGTCAGTGCTTAGGAGTCACTGGAACTCAGTTGTATTGGGGGGAAAAAAACCTAACAAGCTTTAAAACAAGCTTTAACACTAACTTTTTATTTTTAGGTACTTCACGTGTGTTGTAAAGTTAATTCTGTGCAATAAACATGCATTGTGAAGCAAAAGAAGATGTGCTTAGATAGCACATTCTAACCACCATAAATGACAAGACAGCACGCTGAGGTGTCTTTTTCCTATGGGTCTAAATGCTAATTTGTTAGAACTGACAAAAGGAATTAAAGGGAATTGTACATGATAAATGAATAAATGAAATGCTAAATTTGATGAAAATGCTAGAATGTTTAAATGTCAACATCTGTTGTTGAATTCGTCATTCTTATGCTTCTTTGTATTTCACTCTAACAGAATTGTGTTTGCTGGGATAATCTTCAGATTTGTGGAAAGCCTGAAAAAATAAAATTGTCATTTAAATGCACTCAATTTCAAATTCCCGGAATACTCTACTGCCAATGCAACTATTTCAACTCAGGGCTAAGCATTAAAAATTCTCATCTAATGAGAGGTCTGAGAAAATCAGTGCAGAGATGCTACTGTGTAATTAATTGAGATTTTTATTATATAACTAATTAAGAAATAATACATGGGAGTCGATCTTTGTCTCATAGTACCAAAATTCACTTGCTCATATCAGTGCTACTAACAATTGGTATAAAATCTTATAATTATTAAAATAATTTCTTGATCGCCCAAGCACAGCAGACATATTTAACAATGTTGTAACTGACATAAAAATCCAGAGCCTGGGAATTAGATTTTATAACTCAACTCACTCTGAGGGAATGCATTAACCATAAATCTATTCTATGATTCAAAATTTATTCCCCAAAATAAAAATTTGTAGAACAAAATAGCTGCAAAAGAATTTGAGATTGTAGCTATTCCTATATAATAGGTGTTTTTTAAGAAAAAATATTCAAGGTTTAAAAAATAAATAATTTATACAAGAGAAACTTACTGGGCCATTAGCTTATGCTTTAAAGCAAAAGGGTCATCTCATAGTCAGAAATTTGAAGATTTGACAAAAAATAAATATATACATAAAATACATCTCTGGTAAGAAAAAAATTACTTAATTGGAGAAATTGGAACAGAAAACTACAAAATATCTCACCTCTACATCTCATATTTCAGATTCTACTGCTCTAAGATCATTTGTTACTGATGTTACAGAAAATTCGTTGTTCCCTACTGTTCTTGTTTTTATGTAACTGGACATCCTTTCGTACACCATCTTTAACCTCTTCTTTTCTCCTTACTTAATCTTTTCCACAGATGAGGGTTGACTCACCAGACTGAGGTTTTTCCAGAGGGGAGCTGAACAATGTGACTTCTCCCCTTGCTTCCACTCCCCTCATCTCCTCCCTCCATTTTCCTCAATCTGGGAGCTACCAGTGCACAAAGGTTACAGACTCTGGGCTATTTTTAGCCAGGCAATAAAGCTTACTTATTAATAAGCTTCCCTGGCAACATTGATCTACATTTGGTGGATATAAGCCCAGAACTACATTATACCCGTGCCTAAATCCTTGGATGTTTTGAAGTATGGCCCATCAGAGGCTGAGCCTTGACTAACATAAATCCCTGATGAATCTACACTTATTCTAGTGTGAGGCAGTCAATGTTCCAACCACAAAAAGAATCTGAACTCTTCCACAGCATCTAGAATTCTTCAAAATAAAATTCATTAATATATGAAATTGGTTGGAGTAAGTTTTAAATTTTAACTTCTTTGAATATTAACTGAAAACAGCAGAAGAGTTAAAATTTGAACTTTAATTTCTGTGGGTTTAGAATTACAAAGCCATCTATATTTTTGATATTAACTCCTCCTAGGAAGTTGATAGTGGAAGATAAGTAATCTAATGTGTGACATCTTATTACCAACAGCTTATTAAATTAGCATGATATAATTTAACTTTATTTCAAAACCTCTAAGAGGCCATATTGTACAATGAGGCTGCGATAATTTGAGATAAGAATGCAAGTAAAGAATCAGTTTTTGACCTTGCATGTGAAGAATCTATGAAGTCTAATAAATAGACCCTTAGGAACCATTCCATGAAATTCTGGGCTCAAAATCAACATGGCTCATTTCAAGTTATATCCTTCTCCCTTTCAGATTTTTAATTAGAAGATAAACCCCTTTGTTTTAAAACATGAGGTGGCTAGTGTTGGGGAAATATAATTAAAATTAATACCTTCTCCCAGCTGAGAAAAATTTCTCACAAAGGTAGTTGAAGAACAAAACTGGTTTATTAACGAATAAGCATTAAACCAGGCTAATCAGAGATAATCCACTCAGAAATCCCAGAGACAGAAAGAAACCTTACCTTTTTATATAACCGAACAGATATAACCCATTCTTGCTTACAGGAAAAACAGTACTTACTAGTCCTCAGGTAACAGGACTTGACTGCACCATTCGTAAGGTACAGTTCATCCTAACTTTACCTGGTAATTAAGTTACCACCAGTTGCATGACCATCTGTGTTAGCTAAGCGGCTTTGTCCAGAGGAAAAATAAATTTCTCATTTCTTCATGACAGAAGGTAGTTTTGCAACTTGGAGCACAGCTGTCTCTGAAATTATGCTCCTATCCTCCCACAGAAACTGGGAGTTAAGGGTATTATCTCCCTTGATGTTTACATTTCAAAGAGATGGCTCCAGGTCCTTGAGATAGACAGTCCTGGGTTGTAAAATTGATAAAAGACCTATGTAGCCTTCAAAAGGATTTATATGCATTTTAAAGAAGTGAGGAAGTACTTATTACAAATGATCTAAGGTAAATCCTCTGACAAAAAAAAAAAAAGAGAAGAAATCTCTTTCCTTATTTGCACCAGCAGAATTTAGCCTTTTATTTTTAATTTGTATTTGTTTTTACTCTAGCCCAGTGATTTTCATATCCATCTATATAGAGATAGATATATAGATAGATAGATAAATTCTTGAATATTTTTTTCTTTATAAAGGGGTTATTATGTAAAAATAACCACAACCTAAAATCTGTAGCTATTCTGTTTCATAGATATTTGCTTTTTGGAGTACGTTTTGAATTTCATAAGACTTATAGTTGACGCTGTCACTCTCAATGGGGGTGGGGTGGGGAGGGGGAGTAAAATGCAATATGTAGCAGTACCCCCAGGAGGCTCAACCAACAGCAAACAAAAGGTAGTTGGTAAGGGAGAACAACCATGTGAAGGTGGGTTCAGGACTGTGCTATATCACTGTTGATCTTTTTCTGCAATGAATAACCTCCATCCTGGTAGGCAAAAGCTCAATACATCAAGAGTCTAACAAAACAGGCTTAAGTAAGAAAAAAAAAAGATCGAGATCATACCCTGCATATTTTCAGATCACAACGCTATGAAACTCGAAATCAACCACAAGAAAAAATTTGGAAAGGTAACAAATACTTGGAGACTGAAGAACATCCTACTAAAGAATGAATGGGCTAATCAAGAAGTTAAACAGGAAATTAAAAAAGTATATGGAAGCCAATGAACATGGTAACACCACAACCCAAAACCTCTGGGATGCAGCAAAGGCAGTCATAAGAGGATAGTATATAGCAATCCAGGCTTTCCTAAAGAATAAAGAGAGATCTCAGATACACAACCTAACCTTACACTTTAAAGAAGCAGAAAAAAAAACAGCAAATGAAACCCAAAACCAGCAGAAGACAGGAAATAATAAAGATTAGAGCAGAAATTAATGCTATCGAAACCAAAAAAAAAAAAAAAACACAAAACAAAACAAAACAAAACCAGGAGAACAGATCAATGAATTCAGAAGCTGGTTACTTGAAAGAATTAACAAAATTGATAAACCACTAGCCAGTTGATCAGAAAGAAAAAGGAAAAGACCCAAATAAATAAAATCAAGAATCAAAGAGGAGAGATCACAACCAACACATCAGAAATAAAAACAATAATAAGAGAATATTATGAACAATTATATGCCAATAAAATGGGCAATGTGGAAGAAATGGACAAATTCCTAGACATATACAATACCAAAACTGAAACAGGAAGAAACAGAAAATTTGAACAGACCCATAACCAGTAAGGAAATCGATTTAGTAATCAAAACTCTGCCAAACTACAAGAACCCAGGGCCAGATGGCTTTCCAGGTGATTTCTACCAAACATTTAAGGAAGAATGAACACCTATTCTCTTGAAGCTGTTCCAAAAACTAGAAATGGAAGGAAAACTTCCAAACTCTTTCTATGAAGCCAGCATTACCTTGACTCCAAAACCAGACAGAGATCACACTACAAAGGAGAAGTATAGACCAATTTCCCTGAAGAACATGGATGCAAAAGTTCTCAACAAGATATCAGCCAACCGGTTCCAAGAATACATTAAAAAAATTATTCACCACGGACCAAGTGGGATTTATACCTGGGATGCAAGGTTGGTTCAATATCCACAAAACAATTAACGTGATTCATCACATCAATAAAAGAAAGGACAAGAACCATATGATCCTCTCAATGGATGCAGAGAAAGCATTTGACAAAAGACAGCATCCATTCTTGATGAAAACCAAGAAAGTAGGGATAGAAGGAGTATACCTCGAGATCATAAAAGCCATATAGGAACAAACCAACGCTAATATCATCCTCAATGCGGAAAACCTGAGGGCTTTCCCCCTAAGGCCAGGAACAAGACAGGGATGTCCACGCTCGCCACTGTTCTTCAACATAGTATTGGAAGTCTTAGCCTCTGCGATCAGACAACACAAAGAAATAAAAGGCACGCAAATTGGCCAGGAGGAGGTCAAACTTTCACTCTTCGCAGATGACATGATACTCTATATGGAAAACCCAAAAGATTCCACCAAAAACTGCTAGAATTGATTCATGAATTTGGCAAAGTTGCAGGATATAAAATCAACGCACAGAAATCGGTTGCATTCCTATATACCAACAAGGAAGTGACAGAGAAATCAAGGAACCGATCACATTAACAGTTGCACAAAATACCATAAAATACCTAGGAATAAATCTAACCAAAGAGGTGAAAAATCTATACTCTGAAAACTATTGAAAGCTTATGAAAGAAATTGAAGAATACAAAAAAAAAAATGGAAAAAGATTCCATGCTCCTGGATAGGAAGAACAAATACTGTTAAAATGTAGATACTACCCAACACAATCTACATATTCAATGCAATCCCTATCAAAATAACACCAGCATTCTTCACAGAGCTAGAACAAGTTATCCTAAAATTTGTATGGAACCAGAACAGACCCCAAATAGCCAAAGCAATTTTGAAGAAGAAAACCAAAGCAGGAAGCATCACAATCCCAGACTTCAAGCTATACTACAAAGCTGTAATCCTCAAGATAGTATGGTACTAGCACAAGAACAGACACTCAGATCAATGCAACAGAATAGAGATCCCAGAAATGGACCCACAAACGTATGGCCAACTAATCTTTGACAAAGCAGGAAAGAATATCCAATGGGATAAAGACAGTCTCTTCAGCAAGTGGTGCTGGGAAAACTGGACAGTGACATGCAGAAGAATGAACCTGGACCACTTTCTTACACCATACACAAAAATAAACTCACGATGGATGAAATACCTCAATGTAAGACAGGAAGCCATCAAAGTCCTTGAGAAGAAAGCAAGCAAAAACCTCTTTGATCTTGGCCACAGCAACTTCTTACTCAACACGTCTCTGGAGGCAAGGGAATTAAAAGCAAAAACGAACTACTGGGACCTCATCAAATAAAAAGCTTCTGCACAGCAAAGGAAACAATCAGCAAAACTAAAAAGCAACTGACAGAATGGGAGAAGATATTTGCAAAGGACATATCAGATAAAGGGTTAGTATCCAAAATCTCTAAAGAACTTATCAAAGTCAACACCCTAAAAACAAATAATCCAGTGAAAAAATGGGCAAAGGACATGAATAGACACTTCTCCAAAGAAGGCATCCAGATGGCCAACCGACACATGAAAAAATGCTCAACATCAGTCATCATCAGGGAAATGCAAACAACTCAGGCAAAAACAGATTTGGCGAGGGTGCAGAGAAAGAGGATCTCTTTTTCATTGTTGGTGGGAATGCAAGCTGGTGCAGCCACTCTGGAAAACAGCATGTAGGTTTCTCAAAAAACTAAAAATAAAGCTACCCTAAGACCCAGGAATTGCACTACTAGGCATTTATCCACGGGATACAGGTATTCTGTTTCGAAGGGACACATGCAACCCCCATGTTTATAGCAGCACTATCAACAATAGCCAAAGTATGGAAAGAGCCCATATGTCCATCGATGGATGAATGGATAAAGAAGAGGTGGTATGTATATACACACAATGGAGTATTCCTCGGCAATCAAAAAGAATGAAATCTTGCCATTTGCAACTACGTGGATGGAACTGGAGGGTATTATGCTAAGTGAAATGAGTCAGTCAGAGAAAGACAAAAATCATATGACTTCACTCATATGAGGACTTTAAGAGACAAAACAGATGAACATAAGGGAAGGGAAACAAAAATAATATAAAAACAGGGAGGGAGACAAAACAGAAGAGACTCATAAATATGGAGAACTGAGGGTTACCAAAGGGGTTGTGGGAGGGGGGATGCGCTAAATTGGTAAGGGGCACTAAGGAAACTACTCCTGAAATCATTGTTGCACTATATGCTAACTAATTTGGATGTAAATTTTAAAAAATAAAATATAGAATTAAAATTAAAAAAAGAGTATAACAAGACAGAAACTATTAGGAAGTAATGCTTTGATATTTCCATCACTTCTGATATTTCCATTTATGGGTGTGTCTCTGCTGAGTCTTCATTCCCCGACCCTGAGGTAGCAATTTATTCCATGTAGAGTTTGGAGAAGGCACTGAGTACATGTTTCAGCGTCATCCTTGTTTACACCCTGGGATACAGCTGCTTCCAGAAACTGTGTGCTACACTTAGGTACAAAGCATCTACCCGCAAACCCGTGACAAATAATGACTGGCCGTGGCAATCTATCTAACCCTGGAGTTATCTACTGGGAAACTTACTGATGCTATATAATTAAGCTACCACCACACTCAAGTCTTTATTGGTAAAAGTTAATATTTCTGTCTCTATAAACCTGTTACATTTCCCTTAGTCGATTTTAACGTCAGGAAGAAAAAAGAAAAAAAACACTGTACTCCTAAAACACTAGCAAATAATAATATCGTTAGGTACCAAAATAGACATTAAATGATTTCAATGTCATACAAATCTATAGATGTTATAGTACTCTCTGTTTTGCAAATGAGAAATCAAATTTTTAAAAAGTGTAAATAATTTGTGTAAGGTTTTGCATCTGTTATGTTCTTTTCTGACTCCAAAGACCATGATATTTTTAATGTTGTTATTTAAAACATCTTTCTTGGGGTGGCTGGGTGGCTCAGTCGTTTAAACAGCCAACTTCGGCCCAGGTCATGATCTCGCGGTCCATGAGTTTGAGCCCTGTGTCGGCCTCTGTGCTGACAGCTCAGAGCCTGGAGCCTGTTTCAGATTCTGTGTCTCCCTCTCTCTGACCCTCCCCCATTCATGCTCTGTCTCTCTCTGTCTCAAAAATAAATAAACAGTAAAAAAAAGGTAAAAAAAAATAAACATGTTTCAAGGAATGTCTCATTATTTCCTGATACCTCTGTAACAGGTTGGATTATCTTTTCTTCTGTTTTGAAAATGTATTGTCCTTAGTTTACTTTGTAATGTTATTATGAAAGGGAACCAGAACCAGACTGTAGTTAAAATAGTAAAGATAGATTTTATTCAGAACTTATTACAATAAGAGCAAAGAGTCTTCATAATAGAATGGAGATTGATTCCAAATACAAGTAGGATTTTACATAGCCAAGGAGAACGGTGAGGCATTATGGATGGACAAATTACTAAGAAGAAATATAAAGGGTAGGGAGGTTCTTGCTAAACTGATCCAACAGGATTCTTGGTGAAGGCAGTCCTAGGTGATCAGATATCCAGGTTTCTCACTAAACTGACTTAGCAGGTACTATACACTGAGTGTTTGTTTTCCCCCTAAATTTCATATGTTGAAACCTAATTCCCAGTGTGACAGTATTGGAGGTAGGCTTTATAGGAAGTGATTAGATCATGAAGGCAGAACCTTCATGAATGGGATTGGTGTCCTTTAAAGAGAAAGCCCAGAAAGCTGTCTCCATTCTTCCACCATATTAGGACATAGCAAGAAAATGGCCATCCATGAACCAGAAAAGGGATTATTACCAGACACTGGTGACTTCATCTTGCACTTCCCATCCACCAGAATTGTGAGAAATAAATTTGTGTTGTTTACAAGCTCCCCAATCCATGGTATTTTGTTATAGCAGCCTGAGTGGACAAACACAGAATTCTTGCTACAAGTGGGCAAAGCAGGATTGAATACAAGACCCAAGGAAGAGACCTAATTGAAAAGAAGGTTTGGAGAAGCCTGTCAACAATTTGTTCAAGGTCACTATCCTCATTATGCTGACTTTTACTTAAGGACTTAAGCAACATATTCAACTATCAGATACTCCAAACTCCATCATAGCAACCCCAATAGCAGAAAATGATAGTCACTTGCACTACTATGCCCATGGTGAGTAGTCAAAGCATAATCCTCAAATTAAATTGTCAAAAATCAAGACTAAGCTATACAAAATGCGCGAGCATGACTAACTATCAGCTTGAGTGTTAGACCAACTTTCTAACGTTTATCAAATTATGTAGAGTAATACCTCCCTCCGGGATCTACAATGGTCCTATCTAATAAGACACAGGGCAGTGTCATATAGACATATCTTATCAATTTGAAACTGTTTATTCCTAGGAGTCATATATATAGGCACATGCTGAGATAGGAAATTTGTCAGCAAATAATTTATTAACTAAAATAGTAATATTTGATGAAAATAATTTGATAGAAGAAATCAAAGAAACAGAAAGAATTGATAAGGTTTCTGAACTATTACCTAGTATAGAAAAATAACACTCCCATTTTATGTAGGGCAGTAAAGGTCTGAATAGCTCTGATACCATGGACATTGGCATGTTACCTGATCAGCACAGGAAGAAAAAGAACTATCATTCTTGTGTTTCTACTTCATGCCAAACAGCATGGTGGACATTTTAAGCGCTTAAATTATTTCAACATATTTTAGAAATGAACAAACTCTACTTACAGAAGAATAAAGTGAAAGACAAAAAAACAAAAGGTAATTTTTGAAATGCTGTATACTATTCAATAGCAGAGCCTAAATTAAACTGGTCTGGTTAACTGCAAACTGTTTTTCATTATAGATAGTATCAAAAAAAATGTGTTCATTTTTTAATTTTTGTGAATAGGTCCAGTTGGGCCTTGAATGGAACTCAGAGTCTAGATATTTTCAAATAAATATATAATTAAAAATAATTTTACAACAACTATATACTTGGAATTATTGTAAGTACTTAAAAATATAGGAATTATAACAGCAAACCATCTAATGTGTTAAGGTCTTATTTAGGCTGATATGGGGAAGATAAATTAGAGTTAACAAGGTGAATTTAAATGATTAAGGAGATGGGGAAAGCATTTCTGACAGAGGGAAACCATATGACTGTCAAATATAATGGCATTTGACATGTTCCTTGTGGTGGATTGGCCCTGCTAGAGGAGAGAAACAAGCAAACAATCCTTGAATCTCAGTAAAATAACAAATATTTATTTCCCACCCTCTATGTTTTCTTATATCCTCCATCATCTAGATCATTAGTAATAAGAGAATGATATATTCAATGTTGCTTTTTTTCTAAAGTTATCTATTTATTTTGAGAGAGAGAAAGTGTGTGGACACGAGCAGAGGAAGGGCAAAGAGAGTAGGAGAGTGATAGATTCCCAAGCAGTCTCCATGCTGTCAGCTCAGAGCCTGATGTGGGGCTGGATCTCCTGAATTGTGAGATCATGACCTGAGCCTAAATCAAGAGTCAGACACTTAACCAACTGAACCACCCAAGCGCCCCTATGTTGCTTTTTAAAGAATGTTGCCTGAAAATGACAAGTATTAGTATCACATTTTGTAGTTCAAAGAAAGTCATATGACCATGTCTAACTTCATGGGGATAAAGAAGTGTGATCCCAGTGTAAGTTCAGAAGGAGAACTTGAAACAGTGGCTAAATAGAACCCATGACTATAATAAAGAGAGAGAGAGAAAGGGGGTTTGAAGCTGGAGTTTGAGTCAGGAAACTAGCTACACTGTGCTTGTAGGTACCATTGTAGAGAAATACTATTGTAGGTAAATATGCAGAGACATAATTAAGATGAAAATATGTTAATTTTCTTGGTTGTGGTGTGAATAGATTAGAAGGGAACAAGAACAGAATCAGAGAGACCCAGTGAGTTAGGTACATAATGACAATATGGAAAGCTGATGTTGGCTAACAGGGAAAAGAGAAAAGCAAGCAGATCAGTAGTCATTTTAGAGGTCAGGTTGAGCACTGTATGTACTAAGTATGTACAGGAAATGAGAAAGAGAGGTCAATGCTCGTTTATCTATCATAAACTATGGGCTGAACAGTCATAATTTTTCTTAGGTAAACAATATAAACATAGATAAAAGTCTGTAGAGAGTAATTAAGATTTTAGAATCAGATGTGTTTAATAGGCTTTTTCTAGAAGACATCCAAGTTGACATATCAAGTAGGCAGGGGGATCTATGTGTCTGAAATAGAGCTTAAAAGAGAGATCTAGAACAAATACATGGTTTTGGGAGTGTTTACAAATAGACAGTATTTCAAGTAATAGATAATTTTCTATTTAGATAAAAAAAAATAAAGGAGGGTAAATGCCCCCCACCCCGAAGAAAACACCTTTGGATATCCAAAACAAAAATGTCAGTTTGAGAAGAGGAGCCAGCAAGGAATACTAAAAAGCAGCATTCAGACAGGAATTGAGCCTGGAGAAACTTGTCCCCAGTTCTCCACCCCAGTCATCAGATTTTAGAAGTCTTATGTTAACCCATAAACTGAAATCTGCACATTTATTTAGGGAAGGATGAGAATTCAACCATTCCTTTTATATTCTACTGGGTGGTACTTTTAAAAATAGGCATACAGTACTGTTGGGGAGATGGAAATATGCTAAAGAGAGTGGAAGACAAGATTGTTAGACTTTTTTTCTTCACCAGTTCTGTACCTCACCCTAGTCACACACACACACACACACACACACACACACACACACACACACAGATTTAGATGATTATCTGTGTTAATCTGCTGTATGCAGTAACTGAATGGAAGAGTTATGCATAGTAAGCACACTAGGTGTTGCCTCAGAGGTTAGATACAGCACTATTTACAATATTTAATTGAAAAAGAGAAAGGTATGAAAATCTTCAATGCTCTAATAGTCCTCTTTCTAAGGCATTAATGGTGTGGTTGGCAAGATAACAGAAGATGGATGGTAGTTAAGAGCTGTATTTGAAGTTCTATGAGAATGACCACAGCACAGCATTAAAAACTGCTTACATTATCATTGAATTTATTTTGATGTAAAGCTAAACTTATGCTGAGAAGAAGGTTGATATTATTTATTATTCTCTTTCCCAGGCCTAGAATGAGGAGACCTGAAATTTAATTTACTGTCACCAATAGAGACCTGGCTATGGATTGGTATCTGGTGACAACTTTGGGTTCCTCATACCTTACAGGCTTTATTATTTCCTCCATAAAAACACATAGCAATGCACTTGTGTGTTCAGAAAGAGTAGTAGCAGTACACTTAGAGTTGAAATGTGCCACAAACCCCATAAACCAGAACACTGAGGCACAAGAAAAGTTAATCTTTTGTGCCATTGGTTACCGTGTATCCCAAATTCCCAGCTTTTACAGTAAAGGAAAGTCACAGTTAGTTCCCAAGAAATTGTCAACAAGTAGCGTCTAATAAGGTTTCCAACTTAGCTGTGTGCCAAATATCTTGAACATGTTTGGAACTATTAGATCAGCTTAGTAAATTTTTGTTTGCTTCAATTTATCAGAAATTAATTTGTTCCTTTATTCACAATATTGCATTGTATACTTGAACACTACTAATCCAATAGGTCAGCACTGTCTTTAGGAAAAAGCCAATTTTGATGTGTGTCCTCTGCCCTGTACCGCACTGAGCAGTGAGTAACAGAAAATTCCTGGCCCTATTAGCTTTCTAGTGCTGCCATGATGAAACAGCACACATTTGATGGTTTCAGCACAGAATTTTCTCCCAGTTCTGGAGCTTAGAAGGCCAAAATCGAGATGTTGGCAAATTTGGTTTCTCCACAGGCTTCTCTCCTCAGCTTGCACGTGGTTGTCTTCATACTGTGTCCTCACATGGCCTTTCTTCTGGACGCATGCATCCTTGGTGTCTATCCCTCTCTGTATTTTTTTTAATTAAGAACATCAGTCATATTGGGTTAGGAACATTAGTTATATCTCACTGAACCTTACTCTCTGCTTTAAAGACTTTTACCTCCAAATACAGTCACATTTTGAGGTGCATGGGGGTTATGATCTCAATATATGAATTGGGGGAGACAATTTAGTCCATAACACTCTCCTCTCTGCCTCCCCACAAAATTCATGTCCTTCCACAATGCAAAATACATTTACCCCCATCCTAATTGTCCGAAAAGTCTAACATCAAGTCTGGAATGATCAAACCAAGATTTCATCTAAATATCATCTAAACCATGCATGTGTGAAATGTGAGAAGTGATTCAGCCTGAGGCAAAATTCCCTCTTAAATTGTAAATCTGTGAAACCAGGCAAAGTATGTGCTTCTAAAAAAACAGGCTGGGACAGGTATAGGATAGACATTCACATGTTTTCTAATGTCCATTTTTTGAGAAAGAGACAGAGCATGAGAGGAGGAGGGACAGAGAGAAAGACAGGGAGACACGGAATTCGAAGCAGGCTCCAGGCTCAGAGCTGTCAGCTCAGAACCCAACGTGGGTCTCCTGAACTCAAGGACTGTGAGATCATGGCCTGAGCTGAAGTCAGACACTTAACCAACTGAGCCACACAGGTGCCACTAGAAATTCACATTTTAAAAGGGAGAAATTGGAATAAAGAAAGGAATGGTGGGTCTCAAACAATCTAAGTCTTAACTAGGCAAATTCCATTAGATTTTACATTGGAAAGCTAGAGAATAATTCTCTTTGGCTCCTTATTTTGTCCTTTAGGTTGTAGTCTTGCCCCTGTGGCCGTGAATGGCAGCAGCCTGGCTTGTTGAAAGCAAGAAAGTGGTTTCATCGTCTGGAACTGAGGAGAAGACAGCCCTGCACTCTTGGCTTGTAATACAGTAATAGTCCTGCCAATCTCTGCATGGCCTTGACAGTCATTCTTCCCTTTCTTGAAGGATAACACGTGTTTACAGCTAGACAGCTCTATCATCCCATCCTGTAGAATCCCAGAAGTATAGCAGCCTTCATTTATTTTATCTTGTCTCTGTTCCCTTTAATCCCAGCTGGCAGAGTTTCGCTGGTATGACTCTATTTCAATTCCTCCTTCTGCTGAGATGGCCAATTAGATCCATGAGTCACAGCCACATAACCTCTTTATCAAATGATTTTTGAGCCTCACCCTTGGTATTCTCTCCAGAACATGCTTCCTCATTTTTTTTTTTTTTTTTGCTATGAATAGGCTGACAATTTTCTAAATCTTCAAGTCTAGTCTGGGTTCTTTTGCTTTATTTTGCCTTGCAGTTCTTTCAGCTTATCTTAATTCTCTCCCATTTCACTATAAGCAGCAAGGAGACTATTTTCAACAATTTACTTAGATATCTCTTCTGCCAGGTATCTAAGTTGTCATTCACAAGTCCTACCTTCCACAAAACACTAGAACACAATTCAGCCAAGTTCTTTGCCACTTTATAACAAGGGTCACCTTTCCTTTGGTTTTTATAACACGTTCCTCATTTTCATCTGACATCTCATTAGAATCACCTTCGAAGTCCGTATTTCTGTCAATAATCTCCTTAAGGCAGTCTAGGCTCTCTCTAGAATGCACTTGGAAACTCCTCTGGCCTGTACCCATTACCCACTTGAAAAGCTGCTTTCACAGTGTTGGGCCTGGCAGCAGTCCAACAGAAAACTGGACAAAGGTCATGAACAAATATTTCACATGAAAGGACTTATAAATGACACTTTAAACATGTGCAAAGATGTTTAACCTAACTCAGGATAAGATAAATGAAAAATGCAACTGCACAGAGATGTCACGTTTCACCTAGGATACTGGTAAAGATCCAAACATTTGACAAAGTACTCATTTAGCGAGACTATGGGGAAGCAGCTTTACTTACACCATGGTGATGGGGGTTCGAAATGATACAACTCCATATGGAGAGCAATTTTGCAATATCTAACAAAATCACAAGAGCATTTGCACATTTTCTCAGCATTCCCACTTCTGGGAATCTAGCCAGCAGACATATCTGCACACCTGCAAAATAATGTATGTAAAAGCTAATTCATGTACCATTTTTTGAATAGCCAAAAATGAAAACAACTGGAGTGTCCATCAATAGGAGATGGTTAAGTAACTATAGCATATTCTTTTACTTCTATGCAGTCATTAATGTTGAATTTCCTTGAGTCTTCTCACTAAACAACTTTTTTTTAATGCTTATTTATTTCTGAGACAGAGAGAGACAGAGCATGAGTGGGGGAGGGGCAGAGAGAGAGGGAGACACAGAATCCAGAGCAGGCTCCAGGCTCACAGCTGTCAGCACAGAGCCCAACGTGGGGCTCGAACTCACAAACCGTGAGATCATGACCTGAGCCAAAGTCGGTCGCTCAACTGACTGAGCCACCCAGGCGCCCCTAAACAACTTTTTAAAGTCCAGACTTGTCTTCCAACTACCAACTTGCCATCTTCACTTGAATTAAAAGTGACAGCTCAAGGGAACGTGGGTGGCTCATTCGGTTGAGCGTACGACTTCGGTTCAGGTCATGATCTCACGTTCATGGGTTTGAGCCCCATGTTGGACTCTGTGCTAAGGGCTCACAGCCTGGAATCTGCTTCAGATTCAGTGTCTCCTTCTCTCTCTGCCCCTCCTCTACTTGTGCTATGTCTCATTAAAAAAAGGGGGGGGGGACAGCTCATGCTGATATGCCCCAAAATGAACCCATTGTTTAGCCAAACCCTCCACCCTGTCCATTAGCCTGTTCTTTTTCCTCTGTCTCCAGTCTCTTCAATTCGCAAGGATCCTTAACTCCCAGAATTCCCTCCATCTCTGTTAATGTAATTAGGAAACTTTGTTAATCCAATATACTCGTCTGTTAAGTTCATTTCTTTTCCAAACTACCATCAGCCTAGATTTAGCTACCATCATTTTTCACTTAGACTACTTCAACCTGCTTTTAACTGTTACTTTTGTATCCTCTCTTGATCACTTATGATTCTTTTTTAACATAAATGCCAACATATACATGTTGAATGATATGTAATCTATACACTCAATGATATGCCTGTACCATAATGTACATGATATATGCAATATATATAACATGTGCAATAATATGTGATGCATAATAATAACATACAATAATATCCAAATCGATGATTATGATTTTCCTGATTAAAACCCTTCTATCCCTTGCTAGTAATCTTAAAGTCCCAAAATAGTGGAGGGCTATGCATGATCTGGTCGTTACTTATTATTTTTCTAGTATTATCTCAGAAAAGTTTTTTTTTTCCTGTCAGTCTTCCATGCCTTGTCTCAGTGTTTCATACATGCCATGTTTTGTCCCCTTTCTGGTTTTTGCATATAAAGTTCTTTCTGTGTGGAATATACTTTTTCCTTCACTGTAAAACCAACTTTTATTTTCTGGCTGTGCCAAATCCAGTTCCCTTAAATGCTCACCACCATTTAGAGTTACAGGTATTTTGTATTTTAGCCATTTGAGAGCTGTGTAGTGATAATCCACTGTGGTCTTAATTTGCATTTTCATAAGGGCTACTAATATTAAACATCTCTTAGTGTGCTTGTAGGTCACCTCATAAAGCTAAAAACTTGTAAGCAATGGATCAATTTCACAAAAACCACAAACTGCCAACTAACCAAACTAAATCAAGATAAAATATAATCTGAGTGTTCCTAAAACCATCAAAGAAATCAAAGTTGTAATAAAAAGGGTCTCACAAAAGAAATCTCCAAGCCCAGATGGTTTTACTGGAGAATTGTGCCAAATATTTAAAGAATAATTAACATCAATTTATACAATGTCTTCTGGAAAATAGAAAAGATTGGAACACTCCCATCCTCGTTTTATATGGCTGATAATACATTAGTGACAAAACCAAACAAAGATAGCACCAAAAAAATAAATAAAATAAAATAAGGGAAATCTATAGATCCATATATTTTAATCTAGATGCACAAATTCTCAGCAAAATATCTGTTCACATCTTTTTTATTTCTGAGTAATATTTCTTAGTATGAACATATCACAGTTGGCTTATCCCTTCCTCAGTGAAAATTTATTTGTAGATTTCAGCTATTACAAATAAAGCAATTATGTTTATTCATGTACATGTCTTCTATTGTTCTATTGACATAGTCTTATTTTCTCTTGGATAAATGCCAGAGAGTAAAATTATTCAGATGTATGCTGGGGATATATTTAACTTTTAGAGAAATAGCTAAGCACTGTCCCAAAGTGCTTGTATGTACTAATTTAAATACTCACCAGTACTGTGTGGGGTCTTTTGGTGCCTCCACATTGTTACCAACATGTAATATGGTCAACTTCTAAAATTTCTGACATTCAAATATGTGTGTAGTAGAATCTTATTCTGGTTTTAAGTTGATCCAAAATTTATTTATTTTAGATATATTTCCTTTGTAGTACAATTCTCAAGTTTGTTTTGTGTGTGTGTGTGTGTTTGTGTGCATGTGCACATATTTTAGACCTGGTTTTATAACTTGAATCTATTTAGTATACCTATAACTGGGGTCTTTAAGATTATTAACATGTCAGAAATATTTCCATAATGATTAATGATTTTGATCATCTTTTTGTCTTCTTGTTAAGACTTGGATCTTAAGACTTAGTTCTTGCTTTTTTACCCAGTTCTCCTCTACCTTTGAATAGGGGTGTTTAGGTCCTATGTTTTTTAATAATGTCTATCAGTTCTTTGTTTCTCTGCTCTTTTTTTTTCTGATTTTCTGTGGATTAAGAAATGTTATGATTCCATTTTACCCCCAGTGTTGGTTTACTAGTATTTATTTATTTATTTATTTATTTAGCTTGTTTGTATTTTATTTATTGTTCTATAGTTAATATATACAGATTTAACTTAGCAGTGACATGATACCATTTCATATAGATAATTACTATATATTAATACACTCAATATTTTTAACTTACAGCTTTATGCTATTCTTGTCATAACCGTTACTTATGTTATAAATTCCAGTTTGTTGATATTATATTTTCAATAGTCAGATATCTTTGAAGAAGTTTATATAATAAGGAAAAGTCTTACACAACTACACCTGTAGCCATATTTATCCATACCTAGTGTTCTTTACTCTGGTTTTGTAGATTCATATTCCCATTTGTTATCATTTTTATTTCCATATTTCATATAGTCTAGACAAGCTCATGATGAATTATTTCGATTTTTTGTATGCCCAAATGTATTTTATATTTCCTTTGTTTAGGAAAGATAATTTTCCTGGATAAAAATTCTAGGTTGTTTTGTTGGTTTCTTTGTGTTTTGTCAGTATTTTAAAGATGCTGCTCCAGGGGCGCCTGGGTGGCGCAGTCGGTTGAGCGTCTGACTTCAGCCAGGTCACGATCTCGCGGTCTGTGAGTTTGAGCCCCGCGTCAGGCTCTGGGCTGATGGCTCAGAGCCTGGAGCCCGTTTCTGATTCTGTGTCTCCCTCTCTCTCTGCCCCTCCCCTGTTCATGCTCTGTCTTGTCTCTCTCTGTCCCAAAAATAAATAAACGTTGAAAAAAAATTTTTTTTTAAAAAAGATGCTGCTCCATTGTTTTATTTAATATTTTTTATGGAAACTTTGCTGGCGTTCTTATTTTTGTTTCTATGTACCTCTCATGTCTTTTTTTTTTTCTCCTACTGCTTTTAAGCTTTTCTCTTTCATCCTATTTCTGAGTAATTTGATAAAGTTATGCATTGGGAGTGCCTTTATGTTGTGTGTGTGTGTGTGTGTGTGTGTGTGTGTGTGTGTTTTACTCTTTTTGAGCTTCTTTAGTCTACAGGTTTATTATTTTCGTCAAATTTGAAAACAAAACAAAGTGGCCATTATGTCTTCCTTCATATGGTTCTTGTGCTCTCCTATCTTCCAAAGGGGACTTCAATCACCACACAGTTCCTTATGCTCTTCCAAATTTTCTTAATTGTTTATCCTTTTTGTCTTTCATTTTGGTTAGATTTCCTTGCTTTTTCTTCAAGTTCACTAATGTTTTTTTTGCAATTGTCTACCTTACGGATATCTATTTCCATCCAGAGTACTTTTCATGTAATACTTGTAGCTGTCATCTCTGGCTCAACTTGTCTTTTTGATAGGTTCAATGTCTCTACTTAACTTTTTGAATCTATGAAGTGCAGTTATGACAGTAATTTTAACATTATAGTGTAATTCTAATATATATGTCAATTTTATGTTGTTTTGATGGATTTTTCTCACCATTTGGGATATTTCTTCCATTTTTGAACACTTGGTAAATTTTGATTTTATGTCACATATGTATTTTACCTTACTGAGTACTACATATTCATATTCTATAAATTTTCTGATTTGCTTTGGGACCCACTTTAGCTACTTGAAAATAGTTTGAACCTTTGTGTCTTGCTTTTAAGATTTGTTAGGCAAGACCACAGCTATGTTTAGTCTAGGGCTAATTTTTCCCCACTGTTGAGGCAAGACAATTCTGGATACTTTAACCAATGCTCCATGAATTATGAGATTTTTCCAGTCTGTAGACAATTCTTTGCCCTCTGTTAGTGTAGGTACTGTTACTTTAATATTTTCCAATGTGTTTTTCTCTATTCTCTGATATTTTCCATTTATGCACTGTTGACAAGTATACAGCTGAATATGAGAAAGGGATATTCTTCAGATCTTCATGATCTTTATCCATGCAGTTCTCTCTCTGATACTCTATCTTGCCAACTCTAGCCACCTTGTTCTCCCTGGAGTCCCAGCAACAACTTCTTAACTCACGGAGTCTGCCAAGCTCCATCTGGGTAACCTCTTCATGTACCACTGCCTAGAAAGTCTCATAGGCATAGAGCGCAACCTATCTGTTTCCTCTCTTTCTCAGGGGCGGCTGTGGCATTATACAATGTGAAGAGACTTAATTTCAAATTTTTCTTTCTTTTTTCTTTTTGTTTCCTTTGTTTGTTTCAAGTGGGAAGGTAAATCCAGTTCCCATTATTCTATCTTTGTTGGAAGTCAAATTAACTATTTCTGATATCAGAACATAAACCTATTGAAAATCTTATTTTAATTTTACTTGTAGAAAAAAAAAATACTCTGTCACAGTACCTAGAATTAGCACATGGAACTTTACCACCCACCAACACTGTAGGTAAGATGAACAATTTTTAATAGCTAAAATAGAAAATCACACCATTAGTAATAGTAGGGCCTTCTGAAAACCTCTCTTCAAAACAGCTATAGGCCAGATCATAAAATATTTGGTTAATCTAATTACTACATGGAAAAAGAGATACTAAAGAGAGTAACAATTCCAAATTAATTAATAAATATAATTGCATTTAATGGATTTGTATAGCATTAATTTTATGAAAGAAATAATTAGTGAATTTTAATATAAAATCTGTATAAGAAAATCAAATGCTAAGCTGATATCTATTACTAAGAAAATAAATGTATGTGCTGCATATATTAGATTTTGTTCCATTGATAGAAAAATTCTCTCACACCTGAAAATTGTAGAAAAGATCTTTCTTATACCTTTTGTCCTGAGCTCTTCAATTTCTTTTTCCTTCTTGAGATGAACAAAGATTTCCAGACTCCATTACTGGCATCTCTAAACCAGCTTTCATGTCTTTGATCATCTCTTTTTTCCTTTGATGTTGCAATGTTTTCATACTTCAATGTAAGAGTAAAAATTATTTTATGTATTTATTTCCTGTTCTTCATGATTTCAAATGCATATATTATATCTTGCAAGGGATAATATATATGACAGAACAAAGCAAACAAAATTAAGAACAGATCTGAGATTAAAAACAAGGCAATGGAGGACTGGTAAATGAAATAGAACCACTATATATTTAAAGATTTTAAAGAAATTGAGATTTAATTTTGTTTACAAATTTGGGGAAATAATTATTGTAAACCTGAGTGATCCATCTAGTGAAGGATCTTGCCTTTAAGCAATATGGTCAGCAAGGTGTCTAAAGGCTCCTAACTCATTCTACCTACCAGGTTGGTATTGAGTTACTCAAACAGAAACAAGGGTTTTATTAATCTGTCACGTCCATCATGTCCATGCTTATGTTTCTATTTTCAAACCTGGAAGGCAAAGTAAGATATTGCAAAACTCAAGAATTCCCAAGTCTGTAGCACCCACTGCTGAATGCAAAAGGATACCAAGCTTTTAACCAATTCCTAGTTTACTGCAACCTAGATCCTAGCTGAAATTTCTTACTATTTCTGGGGTTCTTCATTTTTCTTGAGATAAGGTCTGATCCGCATTACTCACTTGTTTAAGTTAAGTTAAATCTGTGTGTTGTTGTAGATAAATCCTGATATTGCAGTAGTGTAATACAGTGGTTTGTTTCTCATTCCCATAAAGTTTAATGAGTAGCAAGGAAATGACTCTGATCTGCGCAGTCGTTCAGACACGCATGCTGGCAGGGGTCCTGTCAATGTCAACACGTGATACCTTATGCCAGAAGATAGAGAGAAAAGGAAAACTAAGATTATCTATAACATATTCATATGTCTGATGTGTATAGGGTAAGCCTAAAAGCCGTAATACCACTTTCAGCCACATTCCATCAGGCAGAACTTAATTATAGGATTACAACAAATGTAACCTAGCCTGTGCTCAGGAGAGGGCAGCAGTTTGATGAAAAGCTAGCAGTATCAGCTACTACATTTATATGAGATGTGGAGCCATAATACCCAAGGCCCAGTACTTAAATATCCTTAGTGGGCAAAACACCATGTAGATACTTTGGTGGAAATAGTGAGAAAGCACCTGAAATTTTAAATCAGAGGCACTCAGATTTAAATGTCAGTTCTTCAAATAACTTGCTAAGTGATTTTGAGGAATGATACTCTCTCTGTAACTCAACTTCCTTGTTTGTAAAATGGAAATTATACCACTTGTTATGGGCTGAACTGTGTCCTCCCAAAATTCATATGCCAATGTCTTAACCTTCAGTGCCTCAGAATGTGACTACATTTGCAGATAGGGCCGTTAAAAAGGAAATAAAATTAAAATGAGGTCATATGTGTGGGCCTTAATCCAAAATGACTGGTACCCTTATAAGAAAAGGAATTAAGACACAGACACACACAGAGGAAGACCATGTGAAGATACAGAGAAAAGATGGTCATCTACAAGCCAAGGAGAGAGTCTACAGGAAAATCAATCTAGCCAATACCTTGATCTTGGACTTCTAGCTTCCAGACCTATGAGAAAATAAATTTGTTATTTCATTCACCCATACTTTGCTACGGCAGCTAGCAAACTAATACAATACCTGACTCTAAACATGCTTTTGATGATAAAATTGAGTATTTAAACTGCTAAGCAAATTGCTTAGTATCTGAAAATCACTCTAATTGACAGTCCTTTTTACTCTGAGTCAGACATGCATGTTTAGTTGAAGTTTTGTGTTTTGCTTAAAAAATTTCTGACTATGGGAGTCATTTTAAAAGGTAAGTGATTAGAATCTCAGAGCAAAAGAACAAAAGCTCTGGTGACATTCAATATGAAAGATAATTATTATTTTAATTATAATATCAATGGCTAAAATTTACTGGCTGCTTAATGAATGTCAGGGACCTCATTCATGTTATGTAACCAAACTCTCACAATGACTCTAAGGGGCTTTGTTATTGTTGGGATAGAGCTAATTGGGCTACAGACCAGGTCCAACTATAGCTCAGAATCCCAAAGTCAATGGTCAATGACTTCTGTTTCAGTCTCTCAAAAAAGGATAAGGAAGATCTTGAGGTTTCATATCAGTTCCTTGCAAATGATGAGCAGATACACACAAATCCAGTATCTAAATCACTTACAAAAGGCCAGGAGTATATAAATTGTCTTGGAGAATAAGAGGTGGGGGTGAGCTTTTTGAAAGATCCAATAGATACATTTCACTAAAGTCCTTATCACAGGAAGCTGCTATTGTCAAAATGCCTTGAGAGCTGGGATATCTAGCCCTGCAGGTGGGACATGCTCTTTTATGTCCTCTGCTTTATTCAGTCATCTGTGAACAGGCAATTTCTTACATTACTTAATCACTGTAAAAGGGCAGGTATCTTCTACCAAAGACTACTATTTTCTAACAATCATTGTCATACTTATGACACCTACAGAGTTATTACCTTCATTTCACAAATGGGAAAACAGACAAGGTTTAAATGACTTGGCCAGGCTCACACAGATGGTAAGTAGTGTAATAAAAACTTGAATTCAAGCACTCAAGCTTCTGTTTCCGTAAATACTGTGCAATACTGATGTACAAGGTAGGCAACAGTATAATAATTGAGCTAGAGCTAAAGCTTGCAAATGTCCAGGAGAGAGAGGGAGGGATAGAGAGAAACTGAAAGAGAGAAAGAGAGAGAGAGAAATATATATTTAATATATATATTTAATAATATATAATATAAATAATACATGCATAAAGACATACATAAATCTTTGAAGAAACTATTAACAGACTGTAAGTTTTAAAGTCTTCACTAGTTGTGAAGCATATGTTAAGGATGAACATCTAAGGGATCAAATTAAAGAATTTGGAAATTGGGAAATTTACCAAAAAATTAATAATTCTTGGTCTAGCACTATACATTTTGTATAATATAAATTATACATACCAATTGCTTGGTTTGCGTGTTACACACAAAAAAGAGTAAAGTGAATTTGGAAATAAGTAGGATGTCCAGCATAAGGTAATTTGAGGAAAAGCCGTTCCGTCTTTCAGGTCTTCCCTGTGATATAAATCTACACCTTCAACACATACATACAAACATTTGGAAAATATGTTTATTTACATACAGTGCTAATCTTTGCCCATATTTTTTTGTGAGTCCATGTGCAAACCCTGACTTCTTACATTTAGTATGTCTTTTGTTTGTTTGTTTAGTTTATCAGCTGTTGATAATCTGGAAGCATGATAAAGGTGACATTTTTTTTTAATTTTTTTTTCAACGTTTATTTATTTTTGGGACAGAGAGAGACAGAGCATGAACGGGGGAGGGGCAGAGAGAGAGGGAGACACAGAATCGGAAACAGGCTCCAGGCTCCGAGCCATCAGCCCAGAGCCTGATGCGGGGCTCGAACTCCCGGACCGCGAGATCGTGACCTGGCTGAAGTCGGACGCTTAACCGACTGCGCCACCCAGGCGCCCCGATAAAGGTGACATTTATAGAGTACCCCGAAAATCATCAGATATAAATATTTCTATTTTAGAGAATTTGAAAGTTATGTAGAAAATATATTTGCCTCTACCACTGAGATACAAACATCTATGTTTCCTAAACCCTTAAGAAAGCGTTTGGGATGCACAGATTGAAGAATGTTAGAAAGTCTCATGCATTCAACTATAGTTCAGCCCATTTTTCCTGAGTCTTTAGGCTACTAAGCCACAACATAAGCAACCACTTATTTGCCAGACTGTGCTGTAATACTTTATATAATAGTTTTCATTCTTGTAAGCAAAAATCCCATTAGGAAAGTGGGCTAGACAAAGAAAAATAAAACATTTGAGAGAAAATTTGCTGCATAAACACAATAGCTGTAAGCAGTATGTTTTAAACACCTTCATTCTGTTCTCTGTGTATAAAACAAAATGTTTTCCCCCTACAAAAATGCAGAATGGGCTGGTGCGCTTGGTAACTGTGTGTGTGTGTGTGTGTGTGTGTGTGTGTGTGTGTGTGTGTGTATCAGTTGGAGGGGATGCCTGTAATTATTTTCAGTGCTCTCTCATAAACTAGGATTGGCTTGGTTCTCCCTACTCTCAAGATAATGTGTTTAAGTAACAGCAGCTTCTCTCATATCTTTATGAGCATCTGTGTGATTTCTTTCCCCTGATACATTGACAGGACAGGAAGATTTGGAGTGCAGCAACATACTTCTGAATCTTTCAAATAAGATTAAGCAGACAGAAAGCATTTAAAGCTAGTGAAACCCTTTGCCCTAACCAGGGGCTTGCCAGAGGTGCCCTTGAATACATTTTGTACTTTAAATAAAATATCAGCTTTAAAGAAATGTTTCCTACAATTTAAAGTCCTCATCAAGATGATATCCTCTTAATATAATTATTTTTAGTGTTATTATTACACTTCCCTTACTGTTGAGTGATCACAAAATTTTACTGAATATCCTTAGTAATTTTAATTCTGTCTTTTTAATTCATTAAGCCTCTACCTTTTACTCTCCATTGGTTTCCTCCATCTTCTCATACTATTAAAAGCAGATTAAATTTCTGTTAGTGACTTTTATTTCCATCGGAGTCATGGAGGTTAGTGAAATTCAGCTGTAGCTTATCATAGCACACTTTTTTCCTTTTACGTTATTAACTATTCTAGTGATTAACTGTCATTACTCTGCAAATATTCCTTGTACTATTTAAACATACATGATGAGTGAAACAACTTTTTATCTGTTAACCTAATGAGTTTGTTGGCATTGTATTTTTCACATTTTTTCATTGTTCCTTAGACCATTTGCTTACTTTATAGTTGCTTTCCAAAACAAAAATGTGTATATTTTCTTTTAATAACCCAAACTTTTGTAGCAATAGAGAATAATTTTAAATTACCGATAAACGTGGGGCACCTGGGTGGCTCAGTCAGTTAAGCGTCTGACTCTTGATTTTGGCTCAGGTCATGATCTCACAGTTTCGTGGGTTTGAGCCCCACATGGAACTCTGTGCTGGCAGCATGGAGCCTGCTTGGAATTCTCTCTCTCTCCCTCTCTCTACCCCTCCCCTATTAGCACTGTCTCTGTCTCTCTCAAAATAAACAAACTTAAAAAACATATAAATAAATAGTCAATAAATGTTTCCACCTCTTTCCTAGAATCTTTCCATCTTTGTGTTATCACTCACAAAAAGTAAAACTGAATGAGAAAAAAGGCCTTTATTTGGGGTCTCAGAACTAATATTTGGAGACCATAGATTCAAGAATATCCAAAAAGTGTCCTGCTCCTACAAGGAAACCAAGGGTTTTTATAAGAAATAAGGAGGGGGTAATTACATTATTTAGATAAAGAAGAGAAGAGAAAAAGCTACTAATTTGGTGTTGACCAGAAGAGTTGCTTCTGATTACTATCTTATCATTTTTATTGGTGCTCTCAAATGAAACTATCCCTGATATGCATTAATTAACTTTATCATCCTCATATGATCCAAATGTCAGTTGCTCTGCTGAAATTTTATGAGCAACTGCTTGTAAAACAATTGCTACTCGTGGCCCAGTTCAAGAGTTTATTAGTTGGAAAGTGAAATGGAGCTTTAAAATGTAGTCTCTTGTGTCTAGAAAATTTATACAATCCCACCATGTTCATCTTTATGTTTTATCATTTCCAATTTCCTATTACTTTTACTTACTTCTCCCCCCCCCCATTAAGTCACCTTTCCTGTCATGTTTTTATAATAGGATAAGACTTAGAGACATCTGATTAAAACTGCATTCTCTACAAATAAAATTTAACAGGGAAAAAAAAACTTGTTTACATACATCACCACAATTTTGCAAACTTAAAAAAATCCTTGAACATTTAAACAAAAACTTTTAATGTTTATTTACTTTTGAGAGAGAGAGAGACAGAGGCATAAGTGGGGGAGGGGCAGAGAGAGAGAGAGAGAGGGAGACACAGAATTTGAAACAGGCTCCAGGCTCTGAGCTGTAAGCATAGAGCCTGATGCAGGTTTTGAACTCATGGGCCATGAGATCATGACCTGAGCCGAAGTCAGATGCTTTTTTTAAGCATCTGACCAAACCAAAGTCAGAGCCACTCGGGTACCCCTCTATCCTTGAACATTTTAATGCATTTTTTTAATACAGGTAAAGCGTGTCGCCTATGTCACTGTGAGCAAGTTTCTTCATGAAAACCAATCATTTTATCCTTTGTTCATCATATTTCTTTGAGATACATTTTGCTGGCTCTTAATTCTCTAATCAATAAGAATTTCTTCCAGTAATGTCTCAGAATATTTGGCTTTCCTCGTATGTTGGCATTTATTTTATGTTATTTTGTATTGTTACTAATTTAGTTTACTTAATATTACTTTTTTTACTATCTTATTACTCATCACCAAAACGTACACATAGAAAGTGATCAAAGTTAGCACATGATGTTGGCATATTCCATTAACCTGCTAAGACTCCATTTTTTCATGTGATATAAAATGTTCATTTACAATTGAAGTTGTCCTGGTTTTAGCAAAAGGAGTTAGAATTTTTTTTTTTGCCTGAATTTTAAATTTCTCAGGAAGTCAATTTAGATATTAATGATAGTCTTTAAAAGTGTTTCAATACATTTTTTTAAAATTTTAGACAAAGCATGAGTGGGGGAGAGAGGGAGAGAAAGAGGGGAGAGAGAGAGAGAGAGAGAGAGAGAGAGAGAGAGAGAGAGAGAATCTTGAGGAGGCTCCAAGCTCAGCATGGAGCCTGACACGAGGTCCAGTCCCACAATGCTGGGATCATGGCCTGAGCCGAAATCATGAGTCAGAAGCTCAACTGAGCCACCCAGGCGTCCCTCAATAACATTTTTTAAATGAAATGTATCTCCTATATTTATTCTTTAGCTCATATATTTGCTCAAATGAATTTAAATCTCATTGTAATCTAGCTAATGTCTTCTCTGCTGGGTCTGATTCACTCTTTTATAAAATATATATTTCAATAATGCAATGGAGCTTGACTGATGTCTTAATGGCACATCTTTAGTTGCTAAATTCATTTGCATTTACATCCAATATACTATCTACAGTCATCTTCCCGTGTAGACTTTATGATTCGTTAGTCTCATATCTCCAACTCTGAATTATGCTACTCATGTGCCACCTCGTGGAGTGGTTACAATTGCAATCTATGCCTAGAGTAAAGGAGATGCTTCCTAATGACAGTTTCCAAGAGTCTGAGAAGTGAGAAAATTATAGAAAGTTGTGCAGAATGGATCTCAAACCAAAAATAAGGTAAGTAACTCTGTCATTGAAGTAGTAGACCAATATAGACTGCAACCAAATTCCACACACCCAGTTTTAAGATTGACTATCTCTTGCACTGATATTATGGATGAGTTTCATGTTTTTATGAAAACTAATGTTTTATTAGAAAATAATTTGATGTGCTTTAGTATTAACACAAATATTTCTAATCAGTCTATAGCTGGTTAGATCACTGGTGAAAATGATTCTAAAGACTGAGTCTTAGTTTCACACCAAATCAATATTCTCTGTACTTCAGACTAAAAACATAAATATGAAATATTTGTTAGTCATCTAATATTTTGGAAACATTTCTTGGTCTCTATAAATGAGTCTCAAGCTATATGGACATATTTGTTATTGTGGTAAAACAGTGGCTTCAAATTAACAAAGCCTTTTTTTAGTTCTCAAAATTGATAAGCAACTTATATACTCATCCAAATATGAAATAGATAAATGATGTCACATATATGAGAAAATAAATGCAAAACTAACAATAGCAGAAAGTGTGGGTTTCTAATATTAATAAATATGTCTATTTAATGAGATATTTAAATAATGCCAAATCCATGGTAGTAGAAGAGAACTTAAAAGAATAAATAAATATTGCTTCTTCAATGCCTACCTTTCTTTTTTTTACATTTTTTTACTTTATTTTTTAATTCAAATTTTAGTTATTTAATATACAGTGCAATATTCATTTCAGGAGTATAATTCAGTGATTCATCACTTACATACAACATCCAGTGCTCACCATAACAAGTGCCCTCCTTAGTACCCATCACCCATCTAGCTCATCTCTCACCCTCCTCCTTCCATCAACCTCAGTTTGTTCTCTATTGAATGCCCACCTTTCTAATGAATCATTGTTACACAGCAAGGTAAACTATGATGTATGGATAAATATGTTGATGAAGAATAGGATCATTCTGATGATAAAATCTGCACAATCTAAAATATAAAGCTCCAAATAGATTCTTCCTATAATTTCTATAGGTTTCATAAATCATTTCTATTTCACAAGAAGCAAAATTTATAAATAGCAACTAAAGCATAAAAGAAGGAAGTCCAAAGTATTAACAAATTATATTGTGAACTAAAATAAACTCTTACACTTTCTAAAGGCCTGAATATTTTAATATAATGGTAAAGCAGGATTGATTACGTAGCTCCTTATATTTTGTGAATCTTATTGCAGACAGCATCCTCCTTGACTCTCTGCTCCAGAGAAGGAAAAGTTTCTCTATAAACAATATGATAAGTGTGCATTAGCTCTATGATGATAATCCGTGTAATTCTCTCTTTACTTGTTTTTTTTTTCTTTAATAAAGGCAATAAAGCCCTGTTGTTCAAAGGCAAAAAGGCCTATATACTTCGGTAGAGATCCATGTTGCTTCATATTACTAACCTCAAACCATCTAAAGATGGTGCTTTCTGACAATTTTTTTTAAAATTAAGAGCAAAATAGAAGCAAAGATTTCAACAAGCTTTCATCAATATGAAAACAGCTATGAACACAGTTAACTAACTAGACTTACTTCATCAGTCTGGTTTTATGGTATTTTTTTATGAGTCATATATCCCAAAATTATGCTCATATTAAAAATAAACATCTGGTATACATCATTTTATGAAATAGGCAAGTAAATCTACTTACTGCAATAGAGGAAAATATATTGATCTATAAACTACAATACTGAACAACAAATCAACCATAAACTAAAACTCCAAGCATCCATTCAACACTAAAACTCCCATTTCCAGGCTTCCTCCTGGGCAGTGTGAGCTATCACTGGATCCTCTGGCCCTGAGGTATAATAATGATCACAAATAACTCTTACATGACAATAAAGTCAACTTCACAGCTAAGACAACCCTTTCAGAAAGAAGCCATGAGCTATTATACACTAGGTTATCCTACCTGTTGAATACTCTTTCTTAGAGTTATGGCTGAATGTTTTCCAATTTTTGCTTGAGAAAAAAAATATTTGACAGGAATCACTAACAGTTGAACAGTTATAATTCTTTGTATATCATGAAGCCCCTTCTAGATTTAATCTAAACAAATGACTTGGTTTAATGGATGAACAATTCAAAGACATGAGATATTAATTCTACTTCTAGTTTCAATATATCTTGAAAACATAACTATAATAAAAAATTTAAGTACAGAATTAAAAAGAAGAAAATAAGATCTCCCATAGAAGTACCAGCAATTAAAAAAAATCTTATGTTATATTGGTGCATGGTCAACTAGATAACTATATATATATGTATATATGTATATATACATATATATATGCACATATACCATATCATGTATATAACTATATACACACACATATATGAAGGCATTATAAAATATTATCTCACCCAAAGGGTCTTCCCTTTCACTTCCCTTTATGCATTATTCTCTCCAATTTGGCTTGTCAACAGTCCATTATTGGCCTTAAGAGGGGTGTCATAACTAGGGCAGACAATTAGAACAGAGAGATCAAATACTTGGCTGCATGGTTAAGCCATGTGTTTTAGCTTGTTCAATTCTTTTACCACAAAGTCTGTTCTACTTTTTAGCCATAACTCTTAGGAATTCTTTTATTTGGGGGAAGGTCAGCCATTTTGTTCAGACTACTCAGACTTCTGATTGCTCTCCTTAATGTAGGTGGACCCCAATCAGTTTACTTAGTGTATTAATTTAAATGGTAAGCTCCTCCAAAATGCCTTCACAGAAATACCCAGGATAATATTTCATCAAATATTGGGCACTCTGTGTCCTAGTTAAGAAAATTTACCATCACAACTTGGATTGGTTGAGATTTCTTAAGGTTTTTGTCCTCTCTTTAATGGTTTGAAAATTATTCATCCTATGTCTTTGTTTTTAATCTTCTATTTCTAGGACTCTGTGCACTTCTTTCTTCTTGATTTTTTGTTTGTTTTTACCTCTCATGCCTTTTCTTTTTTTATTCCTCCAAATGTCATTCCAGTATTATTACAGAAGTCTTGTATTCTAAGGAGGCTTATTTTATTATTTCTCCTCCCCACCAAAGAGGCACCAAGTTAAGTGACTCTCCTATGTTTCCCTTGCCATCTTTAAAACAAACAAACACAATTTATTTACCATTTATTACAAAAAATAAAAATGCTTGAAGATATATCTGTATCAGAGTATAAATGCCTTGGAGACCAGCATTATGTATCTTACAAAATTTTATGTCCAGTATAATACAGTGCTTGACAAATCATGATCAGATATTTAGTATGTGAAGAAAGGCATGGGTAGATGATAGCTATGAAGATCTTCTGGAAATCATAAATAACTGCTGTATAAAATAAATATTTGGGTCGAACAGATTAGCCTATGTTCCTTCAGTTCTCTGTGCTGTCAGCACAGAGCCCGATGCGGGGCTCGAACTCACAAACCATGATATCATGACCTGAGCTGAAGTCGGTCGCTCAACCAACTGAGCCACCCAGACGCCCCAAGTTTTTTTTTTTAATTCCATGTTTCCTTTTGCTTTCTTGTGGTGAATATAAACAAGACATGAAATAAAGTTAGGAGCATCAGAAGATACTTATTTCTTAGAGATTTTACCTCAGCTTTATAAGTCTAAATTACAGGCCTTATATTTATTATAGTGAAATACTTACAGTTTTTTCTGCCCACTCAAAAACATTACTTTAAAATTCGACCCTGTGCTATAGAATTCACTGAAAATATTCACTGAAAATATAAAATAGTGAGATAATTTATTTCACTTTTCAGGCTACAATTCCACAAGTGGAATCTCTTATCACTTAAATAAGTGAGCATTAAAGCTGTTACATTCTTAAATTCTTCAGGCTTCACACAGTTATTTAAAGTAAGGGTGTTTTCCCATACAATTCTGTGAGATCTGTTGTTCATGTATTTTAAGGAAAGTCTGCAACTGAAATTTCATTATAACTATTTGCATTTTCAAGACAATTCTCTAATAAGTGATACACTTGATGATTTTAAACCACTAACTATAAGCCACAGGGTTTTTCTGGGAATTCATCCACAAAGCCATGGCCAGCATGGCCTTGTGATGAAGAGCAGTAAGAATCTTTCCTAAATGGATTTATGGAATTGTTGAATCATTATACTGTACACCTTAAGCTAATATAACACTATATGTTAACTATAGTGGAATTTAAATTAAAAAAAATTATCCCAAGGGGGATATAACCACCATTTCCACATTTGGTACAATGGTAAGTCTTCCTGATATCCAAATCTACGTACGCTTCAAATTCCCTTAAGTTTTACTATGATAACGAGAGAAAGATGTGCATTGTCACTAGACTCAGCATGTCCTGGTCTGAAGCCATAAATACCCAGGATTAGAAGTAGAAGCAGAGAAAACTGGTTAAGATTGAAATCAGAGAACTGTCCCGGTAAGAACAAACCATAATTGCAGAAGAGATATTTGTGAATAGGAAGGAAAATTGGAGTGCAGGTTCAAAGGAAATCACACATATTCATATTCCACTTTAGGATACCACACTTAAAAATTGCATATATATATATATATATATATATATATGTATATATATATATATATATATATATATATGAATAGATTTAAGAAGAAATGCATGAAACCTCTATGAAGAAAACTATAAGAAAGACAAAGTAGATGTGAACAAATGGAAAAGACATCCCCTCTTTTTGGATAGGCAAATTCTACAACATAAAATGTCGATCCTCTTTAAGTGAATTTACAAATGTAATGTAATCTCTAAAAAACCCCTGAATGCTTATTGAGTCAGAGAAGGTGATTACTAAAGTTTCTAATGGATAAAGAAACATGAGAGAGTGGCAAAGAAAACTTTGAAATAGAAAATCTATAATGGAGGGCTCCAAATTTGTGAAAGTATAAGTTGCATAGCCCCCCCAAAAAAGCATAAAAATAAAAGATAGCTGACTGACTAGAATATTTACAGTATATATCACAGACAACAGGTGTATAGCCCTAATATATCAAATATTCTTTAAAACTGAGAGATAAAAGACCAAATATCCAATATAAAAATGGGAATAAAATCATGACCAGACAGTTCTGGAAAAAATGTATAAAAATGTGCTTTAAGATACATAAATGTTGAAATTAACTTTTACTAAAGGCTTGTAAATTAAACAACAATGATCAACTTATTCTTATCTATCAACTTGGTAAAAAATTGTTAAAACAGACAATATATTCAGGATTACTATAATATATTACAGATAAAGATAAATGACAATATATTTTGTTGACATGGCTCTAGGTAAGGAAACAAACTTTCTGTTATAAAAATTTTCATATTGCTGATGAGAATGCAAACCAGTATAACCCTCTTGAGTTAAATTTGGCAATATCAAGCAAAACTACATAGTTACTTATCTTTTGACCCAGCCATTTTATTTCTAGGAATTTACCCTGATGAAATTCTTCCAGCAAGACAAAATAACATGAACAAAGATATCCACTGCAGCATTTTTTATAATTTTAAAATACTAGAAACAATCTAGATGTGCATATGTAAAAGAGGGCTGAATGATATATGGTGGATTCAACCAAAGGAGTATTTTGAAGCTCTAAAAAATAGTAAGAAGCATATCTATGTACATATATGGAGTCAATTCTACAATACATTTTTTAGGTGAAAAAACAAACTATCAAGTATGATCTGTGGTGTGCTAAATTCCTATAACAAAAATTAGTAGCTTTATCGTTGAAACATCTGTCAAGCGTCACTTTCACCAGGTGATCAAACTTAACACCACTTGTAATGAAACATAGAAACATCACATACGTCCAGATATGATAAACTGAGAAGGACACAACATCACCTTTGTGGTATTGTTGCCAAAAGTTCATAACCTGAATTGAATCCAGAAGAACCATCAGGCAAACCCCAGTTAACAGACATTTTGTCAAACAACTCTCCCGAAATATCAAGCCATGAGATGCAAAGAAAGATTGAGCAACTGTTTCAGATTGAAGAACACTAGGAGATGTGACAAATAAATGTAGTATGGTTTAAAGGACCAGTAAAAGCACATTGGTGGGATAAGTGTTGGAATTTGAATAAGATACATGGATTAGTTAATACTATTTTTTCAAGTTGATTTTCCAGTTTTGATAATTGTGCTATGGTTAATTTAAAATGTTAACATTCAGAGAATCTCGGGGAAGCGTATATAAGAACTACTCACAGCATTTAGGGAACTTTCTCCTGTTTGAAATTATTTCAAAATAAAAGTTATATTGATAAGAATAAAAGACATAGCCTCTAGATTAAAATCTAATCTGAAAATCTGCATACATTATTAATTAAATAGCTGTTTCTACCTTGGATTAAAACAAAACACATCAATGGCACAACCAGAAAAGTAACCTATACCTTTTATAGGTTATATTAACTTTTCATAGCATAGGCAATGCAGAATCTCAGTCCTGGAAGAGCCAATCAGCTCAGGAAGGCAGGCATCAAAGGTACCATGTAGAGCTGTATATCTTCAATTGTCCGTCTTTTCTGTAAACATGTACAATGAAGCTATTTCAATCACGGCACTAAATTTTAATAAATCCATTTGGACTCCTGATTTCATCTTCAGTGCCAACTACCCAAGATTATGTTTCAGATATGAATGGCAGTGAGAGCATTACAGACAGACTCATTTCCTCTTTTCTTTGCTAGTGGATGATAAATAGTTAGTTAAAAGATTTAGCATTTAGAACAGTGCCAGACAGTGCTAGCTATTAGTGTTGTCATTGTTCTTACTACTATCATTAGTGTTATTACTGTTTTTGATCTTTAGTAAAATAACATACCAGACAACTACTAGCCTACGTTTAAGCTATTCAACCCTGAACTACTTACATTTTCAGGCATTAAATAATTTAATGCAAGCAAGTAGAAACAATACCATTGAAAAATTCAGAAATTAAATTGTATGGCACTTAAGCATCCAAGTAGACCAGCTTAAACTGGCAGCTCTCCGTCTTTGTAGCTCTCCTGCTTGATACATTTTGAGGAGGCAATGATCTTTAAGTCATCTTGTTCTGCTTCATGTTCTGCTTTGCATCTGGCACATCAAATCGACTAAAATTATCACCATCCATGAATGTCAATGGAACTGTGCTATGCTCTTTTATATACTTGGTTTATGCCATGTAAGACAAAAAAATTGTGCTAAGAATGTTTGGACATTTCGCTAAAGTGTGAGAGATGTTCATATTAAAAACAGATTAAGTTTGTCTTCAACTTGTCTCCAGGAAACCAAATATCAGCATAAACTTGAAACAAGCATTGTGAAACGCTTTGGAGACACTGATGAAAAACTTACATTGCCATGTTTATAATAGAAGATATTTTCTGTAGACATAATGAAAAACATTGCTATTTGCAATCCTAAAGATGAATTAATTCAGTATTATCCCTGTGTAAGAATGCTATGAAGATTGAAGAGAGGGATGAGTCAGTTATGAAAGGCCTTTTGATAGATTCCTTCAGACACCTGTCTCAAGAAGACAGTAATTCCTTAATAAAATGTACAATAATAAACCAACAAAATATAGAGTCTGTGCAATTCATTTTATTGAATAAGTGTATTTTAAAATCTCCATGTTTTAGGGTTACATTTCAAATACCCACATTTATAATCAATAAAAGGTTTTTGAATCATTTTGTGTTGTCTCTCAGCTCATCCTTTAAATCATAAAAAAAATGTAAAGGAAAAACTAATTTATGGGTTTCATCTTAAAGAAGAGCTTTGGGAACAATGAAGTACGTGTAAAAACTATTTTAATATTCTGATCTGGTTTCTCTCATTTTGAATCATAAAAGAAAGTAAAGTTCTCAGTTTGAGTTGAATAGTATCTCTAGGGATGCCAGATCACATGCCTTTGGTTTGGTGAACAGAAAGACTAGAAACTAAGAATTATCTGTTGAGCTCACTAATAAGGACAGGGCAATGGTACTTTAATTCACCCATTAATTAAGTAAGAATTTATTAACATCCTGCTCTGAAAAAGTGCTGTGGAAAAGATGAAAGGAGAAGGGAATAAAATGTGTCTTCACAAAGTTTACTGCATGATTAGTTTAGTTGATTACGGTCATGTAATATATAGAAGTGCAATTACAGTGTAGCACAATTACTACCGAGTGACTTAAACCAGCACACATTCGTAATCTTACAGTTCTGGAAGTCAGACCTCTGATGTGGGTCTCACTGGACTCAAACCAAGGTAGTATCAGGGCTGCATTCCTTCTGGAGACTCTAGGTAGATTCTACCTACAGAGTTCCTGATTTTTCCAGCTTTTAGAGGCTGCTTGCCTTCTTTGGTACATGATCCATGGTCCATCTTCTTCCAGCCCATCAGCCTAAGCCCTTCTCACATCGCATCTCTCTGGTTCTTCCTTGTCTGCCTTCCTCCTCAATTTATAAGGACCCTTGTGATTATTGGGCCCACCTACACAATACAGGTGGGCCCCATACCTCAAGGTCAGTAGGTTAACAGTTTTAATTCCACCTGCCGCCTCAATTCCTCTTTGCCATGTAATTTAACAGACTCATAGGTTTTGGAGATTAGGGTGTGGACCTCTTTGGAAGGAGACATTATTCTGCCTACATCAATGCAGTATTTGTTTAGAAGACATGTTAATCTGGTTTCTAAATTATGCAGCACATTTTGTGTTAGTTTTCTTAGCAAGTCCTTTTTAATTTTAATTTTTTTAATTTTAGAGAGAAAGCAAGAGAGGGGAAGAGGGGGCAGAGAGAGAGAGAGAGAGAGAGAGAATCTTAAGTAGGCTCCACCCTCAGTGCAAGCTCTACCCAGGGCTCAGTCCCATGACCCTGAGATCATGACCTGAGCAGAAATCAAGAGGCAGACACTCAACCCACTGAGCCACTCAGGAGCCCCAGCAAGTCCCTTTAAATTGAGTGAAATATTCAGTATTGAGTAAATTATCAGTTAATGGTATTTTGAGTCTCCAGTCCATCTCTTGGGTTGCAATAAAGTAAAAACATACATAGTTTAGTGATTTTTTTCCCCCTCCCAGGAAATAGGGACCTGTAATTCACTAACACAGACATCCATGGGCAGTTTGAAGCGAGAAAATTCGCTCCTCCTTCCCCACCTCTTCCTCTTCCTAATTGCTAACATCCCTGCTTTTTCTTTCTGAGCTTTTTCCAAACATGCTTTTATAATTTTCTCCTCTTATTTTTCACCTCTACTCTTGTTGCCCATACTTATCTTATCTGTTTTACTGTATTATATCCACTCCTGGGTAGTAATTAAAACCATATTCCCTTATGCTTTTTTAGATTTTAAAATTTGATAATTAATCTTTACTTGAATCTCCCTTCTCTGACTAAAAATCTTCTTAAAGAACATAAAACCTCAGAGTAACCCATGTAAACTAAAACAAAAATATCCACCATCCTTTGGTGAAATCACGTTGTTGGTTTAAATGTTTAGAATCTGTTTAATTTTTTTTTAATCTGAAAGCACAAAAGTGCAGAAAATGATAAAGAACAAATTCACACAATATGTGTGGATTCTAGATAGAAGGCATTTCATGAATATCAGTCATTTTGTCTTTACTAGCAACATTCTTGGGAATTTAGGTAAATAGTCCTATATTTCATTATTCAAAGTTGTAAGGAAATTTTCTTTGAAAAATTCTCTCTGTAAGATATCAATGCTTTGTGTCAAAATATCATCAGCTTCATTGTTATGTCAGGTTTTTTTACAGGGATGCATCCAGGATTTGGGGGAACTGACAATTTTGTAATTTTTGAAGATCATTTTAAGAAAAAGAATGCTGGGGCACCTGGGTGGCTCACTTGGTTGAGCATCCCACTCTTAATGTTGGCTAGGCCATGATCCCAGGGTCATGGGATTGAGCCCCACATTGGGCTCCACGAGCATGTAGGCTGATTGGGATTCTCTCTCCCTCTCTCTCTCTTCCTCTCTCTTTCTTCCCTCTCCCCTCTCTCTCTGCCCCTTTCCCCCATTCATGCTCTCTCTCTCTTTAAAATAAAGTATAAGAAAATTTTTTAAGAAAAAATAATAAAAATAGTGCAAACTTTATGAATACTAGATATATATTTGAATGTTTTTAGAATAGGAGATGACACATTATTCATTCTAAATAGCAAAAAGCATCATAAATGTAACAAAATTCTGAAAAAATTAATTAAACATATTTACTAATTAACCAGCTGACACCTCATAGTCCTTTCTTTTCCAGTTGCATTCAATATGACAATTCTAAAAAAATTTGTAATTCTTTCAAATAAATGTACACTCTTCCAAAATAAATGTACATTTATGAGAAATTAACCTAACCCTACAATTTTATACAACTAATGAACATGAGAATAGATATAACTAGCTTCTGGCTCTGTAAGTTTCCAGTCATGCTTTTCCTCCACTACTCACATATTTCTGGTACCATGTACCAAAGGGCAGATGTAAATCACGAAATGACCTCTGGCTTGACATTTTCAAGTCATGACACAAAATGAATCAGCAAGGGGGAATTAGGAGTACTCCTGAAAGCCATTCTCACACTGGGATGTCTAGCAATAACCTTTGTACACACAGAAGTGTGCCATTTTTTGCCTCTCTGTTCCACAATGACCCTTTATTGTCTGTTCTATGAAAACTGATCCAGACCCTTTACATATGATTTTTTGCCAGCTGCCACAATGTTAGCTTTGTAAGTAGAGGGTACAAGTGAGACATGAAAAGAGAAGGGTGTGAATTTCCTGATTTCAGTACTATGCTTTTGCTCTCCCCTGTCCCATCTTTCCCGCAAGACTAGTATTTGACAGCCCTCCCGCTAATAACACCCTATGCTCTCGGCCATTGAAACATCCACAAGAGGGCACTTGACCGCACCTTGAATAATTCCTTTCTGCCTGCCTGGTGATTGTGACCTGGCTTTGGCTTAAGTAACCCAGAGAAATTCTCCGCCACCCATTGAACTGCAACCACAGTTTCTGCAAAAATATCCAAACCCAACTTGAAGAGGGAGTCCCCATTCCAAGTGTATCCTGTGGGTACTCATTCCCTCAGCATGGAGATACTGTTGGGTTTCTGTTAACGTTTTCATATTTACTCTCCTATTTTGTAGCTTAAAATTTCTTTATGCTAAATTCCCCCTTTAAACTACAGTGTGGATTCTGTTTCTTGATTGGATTCAGACTAATACATAGGTGTTACTGAAAACCATGGAAGTATTTACCATCAAACTCAAATTAAATTCTCCTTTGTTCAGACCCAAAAATGTCTATGGCCTGTAAAAGACCATCCAACATTACGAAAAGAGTGAAGTCAACTCACAATTGAAAGAGACAGGTTTTTTTTTTTAATTTTATTTTAAGTAATCTCTATACCCAATGTGGGGCTTGAACTGACATTGAGTTGCATTTTCTTCTGACTGAGCCAGCCAGGTACCTTAAGAGATACAAGTTTTAATCAGTGCATTTAACCCTCTCAACATCTGTCCTTTTCTTCTCCCTCTCACTGTGTGTGTGTGTGTGTGTGTGTGTGTGTGTATACATATATATCTAATATATATATATATTATAGATATATTATTATATTAATATATTATTATATATTATATATATCTAATATATATATCTAATATCTAATATATATATAATATATATATAATATATAATATATATATATTATAATATATATATATTATATTATATATATTAGATATATTAGATATTAGATATATTATTATAAACATGAGCTTTGGCTTCGGAAAGAGGCCATGCAAGTTAGTTTAATGGAAAAAAATTTTTTTTCAGCCCTGAAAAGTCTAGTCTCTGTCTGGACAGTCATTTCCCAATTAAAACTCTATCCCAGGATTGGCAAACTACTGTAAGCAGGACAAATCCAGTTTGCCATGTGCCTTTGTAAATAAAGTTTTATTAAAACACACAGATACCTATTTCTTTAAATATTCTCTATGGTTGCTTTCATGCTATAATGGCATAGTTGGATAGTTGGGACAGAGATCATATAGCTCACAATACCTAAAATATTTACTACTCATTTTATAGATAAAGTTTTTTGATGAATGTTCTGTGCTATTGAGTGGCATTGAAAATTTTAATAGGCAGCCAGTCATTTGCATGCACATGAAAATATGTAAGCACTTTGAAGTCAGCCATTACTTTCTGATCTAAGAACCCAAGAACAGCTCTATGTGTTTCTATGTGAAGTCAAAAGGTTGATGACCACTATTTTCCTTGGTGCTCAGAAACTTTTAAATTTTACATTCAATTCCTCTACTATGCTATGAATTATGCTAAGTGCTACTATGCTATGTCAGAAGTGTGAACATGAGATTATATGTTACTTTTTGAAACTACTTTTAAAGTCTAAGAGTTAATATGTTTAAAGAAATTTTAGAGCGAGAGCAAAGAGAAAATGGATATAAGTATCATTGCAGATTTAAATTAAAAAAAAAAAAAAAAAAGCTGTCATCAAAGCACAAAGGCCATGATTGGGAAGTTGGATTGGAAGCTTGTTGCAGAAGAAGAGTGGAGATTTAAGAAGACTGGAAAAAATGATTAACCAAACATTTATAAGACTTCAGTCCACAATTTCTCTCCTTTTAAATGACTAGCATATATAGAGGACAGTATTAAAGAAGGTTAATGTAAGAATTGGGACATAATATAAAAGTCACTTATTTAGTGACATTTGGCAGAATATCTGCCTTTCAGAGACTACAAAGTCCAGCTTAGCAATACCATATTTCAAAAAAAAGTGAGAATCTTAGTAAGATGGAGATGAATGCATGAGCTAGAATCAAATTTGGTTTTACTCTGTTTCAGAAATAATGTAGGAGAAATAAATCTGAGATGCCAGCTGTTCTTTTAAATAGGCCAAAAAAATAAAATAAAATAAAAATAATGTGAAAAGACACACAGAAATTTCTCAAATGATGACAATTAAAAGATACTAATTATTTGGCATCATTCTTTCTGTTCTTAAATATGTCTTAGAGAAATATTTAAATGTCTATCCAAATATGTACACATATTTAGAATCAATCCTTTCATTATCCATTAATTTTAACATAACTGGTTTTGAAATGAAATTTCCTTAGTGTGAACCCCTAAAGGAAAACAGATGTGCTTAATTTAATAATAAAATGTCTTTAACTGTAGAGTCTGACTATAGAAGCAGCTAGTTTTCATGCTCCCTTATTTTATCCATATTCTGATTTATACACTGAATCTGCTTACATAAAATACTATTCACAACTTCCAGAAAGAGAAGTTATTTAAGCTGATACATATTTGAAATGATGCTTTGAATAAAAAATTAAATATCAGTGTAGCAGGAATTGCATTTTGTATGAGTAACCTTTCTTGTGAATTTGTATTTAGATGCACAACATCTGGTGAAAGGTTTTTTTAATTTTATTTTAACTTAATTTTTTTTTTCAACGTTTATTTATTTTTGGGACAGAGAGAGACAGAGCATGAACGGGGGAGGGGCAGAGAGACAGGGAGACACAGAATCGGAAACAGGCTCCAGGCTCTGAGCCATCAGCCCAGAGCCTGACCGCGGGGCTCGAACTCACGGACCGAGAGATCGTGACCTGGCTGAAGTCGGACGCTTAACCGACTGCGCCACCCAGGCGCCCCCTTTTTTTTTTTTAATGATTTGGACATTAAGGTACTTTGATCCATGCAGTTCTATTACTCCTCAATACACAGAGATTTTTTTCATTACAGATCAGTAACCACACTAACATTGGTATCTAAGAACCATCACTGATTTCACAAGACAGATTAGAAGTCAACTTATTTACATGTACATTTATTATAACCCTTCTTAGTACTGCCATACGGTGCTGGTGTATCGATTTTCTAAAGGAGACGACATGGGAAGAGGTTAACGATATGCTCCAAGAGTGACATTTTTTTAATGTGGTTTTCTAAGCCAGGATATGACTGGATTCTATAGATTGAGAAACTTTTTTTTCTTAGTTCAGGCTCAAAGAAGTCACCATTATAAGCATGGGAGGAACAAAGAATTCTAAGTAATTAATTATAAAATGAAGTACCATCATTTTTTGATGCACAAACTCAAGTCTCTCCTTGATGACCCCTCTTGTTAGTATCAAGGCACCCAAAACACCAAAAGAGTCACAAAATATTTACGTAGCATATGAGTTGAACAAAGAAAATGAATATTGCTTCCAGGTTCTTTCTCTCCTACAATAGTTTATACTCATTTAGGGACTAGGGTACTCTTCTATCACTACCCTGTAGACAGTGCTAAACATTAACCAATTCTAAATATGTTTTCCTTTCTTATTTTTGTCTTCATTTAGACCACGACTCTTCTGCTAAGATACACTATCTTCATATGGTTTCAAGGAAGAGACAACTTTTCAGCATTATTTAACTCTATTTCAAACCTTAGTCCTTTTTATTCCAAGTCTCTATCAGTAACATATTTAAGCATCATGATTTAGGACAGATTTTCCCCATAATAGGCTCCTCTCATTCGTTGGGCTTCAATTTATCTAATTCTACCTCAGAGAGGGTAAACTTAGTATCCGCCCCAGGAGAGGAAGAGGAATCCCAGGAGGAGGAGGAAAAAGATGGGGAAGAAAAGGAGGGGGCTTAGAAAAGAGTAATTGTAGAGATATTATTCAAAGTGCTTATTTATGTGCACTTACCCAACCAGTCCAAAAACCTTATGAAAATGAAAAAGAAATTGTCAGTCTAAGAGTCCCAAGTCAAAACAGGAAACAACCTGAATAAGAAAGTTAGACAGCATTTTTACAATTTGGTGGGAATATAAGTTTCCTATTTTTAAAAAAACTCACACTTTTGTTTGTTCATTTACTCAGCAAATTTGTATCAGAGGGCTATTCTGTGTAAGTACGGTTCTAGGCACTGAGAATACAGGGTTGGACAAGAAAGGTAAGGTCCCCTAATCCTCTGGAATTTGCATTGTAGCTAGGGAAAATGAAAAAATTAACAACTATAAATGATTCTTATGTAGTGCAAGATCTTTCAGTTGAAATAAAAATAACATTGCAGAATGCTAGAATCTGGTTTTTTGTGGGGTTTTTTTGGTGTGTTTTTGTTTTTGTTTTTTGTTTTTTTTATTCCTTTACCAATAGTTAGAAGCAAGTGCCACTATAGAAAACAGTCTCCACTTCCAAGATAGAAGTATTAAGGAAGAGTCAGTAAATCAATGGAAACTTCCATTTTCATTATAAATTTATGAGAACTTTGTAATTTCCTTAGGCCGTTAAGAATTAACAACAACAACAACAACAATAAAATGTACCTAAAGTTTTCCACCTTTGAGTCACATCTTGTTGCATCGCTATTGAAACTCAGAATCCTCCCTTTAAGTAGAGTAGCAAACTTTCTCTGTAAAGGGTCGTTAAATATTTTTGTCTTTGTAGGCCAAGACACAAAATTCAGAATATTATGTAAGTATTTATGTTACCAAACAGAAAATAACTCACAGATTTTTACTAATGCAATAAAAATTAATAATAATAATGAAGTATGATTTTTTGGTAATACAGGTCTCCTTATGAGAAGGATGGAAGTTTGGAGGGGAGGATTACATTTCACTTACTTGGGGTTCAACGGATTGTCATCAAAATTCATTGCAAATGTTTATCTGTTAATGCCAATCTGTAATGACATTTTACATACATCCTCTCTGAAAATATTTTTTCACATAGAACCTGACAAATAGTCAATAGGCAAATGCTTTTTATTAAACATAATAATCTCTTGAAAGGCATTTATGGAATTGTATTAGATTCTGTTCTTGATATTTGCCCTTAGACATATCATTACAGGGCAGATTATCACTTCCAAGTGATAATAAATAAGTAGATTTTAGAATATGAAAATGTTCTTTATGTGTACATTGAGCTTTGAAATACACTGCCAGAGGCGTGGTTTGAGTTTGGAAAATCTGATACAAGTTTCTGACGGAATGAGGATCCTGCTTCTTGTCTTAATTTTAGAACATAAAGCATATAAAGTCGTGTGACATTACTCATAATTCAGATAACGTTGGTCGGCACCAGTGCAGCTTTGCCAAAGTGTAAGTTTCACAGTTAAGTACATTTGCCTTGTAATTTTAGGCTGAACTCATGAGACATTTTCAAGTCTGTAGCAAAAGCTAATTCAAGGCTATTTAGTATCTGATAATAGTGGTTGGAGAAAGTTCCTCCCTTCCGGAATATTTTCAGTATCAACTCTTACCCTAACGAAATACCCTAATGGAACTTTACCACTGCTAAGTTATTGAACTGTTGTGTGGTATGGCAACTCAGAACAGCCAGCTTCTAATTCAGACAAAAATTCACAGAACTGAGGATGATTGGGTTTATGAGAGGCAATGAAGTTCACTGTTGACGCTGCTGATTCAATAAAACATAACAAATTCAGGTATTTTCCTGAATTCTCAGGGAAGTACCTGCTGATGAATAATACAATGGAAAACCAGAGGCTTTAAGCATCTTACATTTTCCTAAGTTTTGTAAATTGGTCCAAATAATTCTTTTTCTGCTCTCTATATATTTTTATCACTATCAGTTGTACCCAGTAGATTCCACTTAAGGTTGTACTGAATTAGTGCTTTCTCAGCTTCTTAAAAAAAATATCCTTACTTATTGTTCCAGGCACATCATTCTTAGAGGTTAATTCTTCAGCCTCTTAAAACTTGATATCAACTCGTGAAATAACTACTGAGGAGTGTCAGTAACATCCAGAAACTCATCAAGAGCAATGAAAAACAACTTGAAGTTATTTTCCTTGTTAAAAATAGGGCAAATTGATTATTGATGTTGCTTTCAAATCCTCAGCTCTTCATGCAACTGTTTATGCTGAAGGCTAATCATCTTTAAAAAGTTTTTCTCTAAACACTTTTCTTCAGCTGCTGCAATCAAATATGATTTAACTAGCTTACCATTGGTAAATGACTTTTCTTGCTTAGCTATAAATAAAACAATTGTCAATTTATTTTGATTGTAGCCGCATTTCAATTTTTTCTTTTTGTGACGAAATTCTGCTGTGATGAGTTATACTGTTTTAAATGTTCTAATGTTTCTGAACATTGCTTGTCTGTGAGTAGGGAACATTTCAGTGAATGCTGAATCTACTATCAACATGTATTCTTTAAGCATAGATAGAGTGTCATTGCGTAATAAACAATGGTTTTCTACCTAATTTGGTGCAAAATAATCCATACTTTACTGTGCCTTAAAAATGTAGCATATGAAGTCCATTCTTTTCCTTCGTTTCAACTTTATGAGCATGCATTGGTATAAATATAAATAAAATGTGTTATGGTAACAGGTGGCATTCGAAATGCTGCCGAATTATTACTGTGTTACCTCAATTTGTAAGTGCCAAGCAGCAACAGGAAGCAATGAGAGTGCCACATGTATACATTCGCTTTCACAGCACTTAACTTCTCTGATGTTGTATTACAAAGCAGCCACAGACAATACATGAATGAATCAGTGTGGCTGCCTTCCAGTAAAATTTGAATTTCATAAAATTTTCATGTGACATAGAGTATTATTATTCTTTTGATGTTTTTGGCCATTTAAAAATGTAAAAGCCATTCAAAACTCATGGGCCATAAGATATAAGTGGTGGTCCAGGTATGGCCCACAGGCTGTAACTTGTTAACATTCTGTTTCTGATTTAGAAAATAAAAATACAGGTATCTGATGTTTTTAAGACACAGAGTTTAAATGTAAGAATACCGAAAGGTGGAGAGTAAAGTGTAAAAGAAATCCAACAATAACCAAAGAAAGTGGGTAGCATTATCTTCTGTTGGTTTTTCACTCTTGACTCTGATATGCCTCATTTTTTGTTGTTTTTAGTTTATCCTCACTAGGGTTTGCTAAGTTTCTTGAATCAATGATTTGATAGATTTCTTCAATTTTGGAAAATTCTCAGTCATTAGCTTTTCTCTCGTTTCTTCCTTCTGTGACTACAATACACATATAATGTGTGATATCATTATATATATTGTATACCAGCCTATCCAGTGAATTTTCATTTCTGATATTTCATTTTTCATTTTCAACATTTCCATTTGGTTATTTTTATCATTTCAATACATGTACTAAAAATTCCTTCTTCTGTTCATGCATTTTCTGTGTTTAACATAATATAGTTAACATAGTTAACTTAAAATATACTTATTTTAAAGTCCTGGTCTGATGATTCCAATATTTGGGAAATACCTGGGCTTGCTTCCCATCACGAAATGAGTCACATTTTTTTTTTTGCTTCTTCATATGTCTTATAATTTTTGGTTCTATGTTGAACCTTACGTTTAAAAGAAAATTAGAAGTAAATAATATTTAACCTAAGAAAAGTGTACATTCATTCAATTACTACATTACTAGAATAGGAAACTCAGTCAATCTAATCTGTGATTTAACTGAGCAAGCATTTGTTGAAATACTAGTCAAACTCAATTAATCAATTATTGCTACTATTTCAAGGCTAGAATCAGAATTGAATCTTAGACTCTGAGCACGGGTGATAAGGAGGTATTCTCATTATGTTTAAAGCCATAAATTTGGGGATCTCTTGGGATTTCTCTCCTGTCTTTCTGCCCCTCCACCCTTCCCTTCCTCCCCCACCCACTCCTTCTCCTCATTCTCCTCACTCTCCACTCTAGACCACATCTGCTAGTGTTTCAGATTTCAGGGGGTCCCCTTTACATCACCATCCTCTGAATGTCTACAGAGATTTCTGGGTGTGCTGTTGCCCAAGTTATAGCTTTTGCACCTGTTGAAAGCTAGGGTACCTAGGAAAGATTTTTCTCAGCTATTCTGCACTCCTCAATTTTTTAGTAGCCCTCTATGCACTCCATTAATAACCTCAGAAGACTTTCTCTTGGTTCTTTTGCCCTAGCCCCAAACTTTATAGAATACTACTACCCACATCAGTAGAAGGCTCATGATCTAACATTGCTAGGTAGGTGTAGACATACTTTATTGCTGGAAATTCTAATTGGATTCTAATTGGTTCTGTCAACCCATACATGGCAGCAAATCATTTGTTACAAGTTCAGCTGGTTTCTTCTTACTTCCATCTTCTCCTGTTGTTCTTTCCCCCTTTTCTGTTCAGGATAATAGTAATTGGGGATCTCTTCTGCTTTAGGAAAGGCTGTTACTTCCTGGGATTTAGTTCATTTTGTATTTCCTCTTGACCCAGCTCTCTGATATACTTTTAAAAAGAAGCCACAATTTCTTGCTTATCCTGCTTGTTATCATTGTTAGGATAAAAGCAACTATGTCTTGCAACTTTGATAAACCAGAAGTGAAATGAACTAGAGTTTTTATTGTTTAAATATTACTTGAAGTAAGTGAATATTTTAGGAAGTTTTTTTCACCATAGTTCCTCTCTTTACTAAATTCATATCTTTCTTAATCACTTATATATTAAATGTATTCCATAGGCTCTCCTACTCTGAGAGTTTATTTACTGATTACTTATGTCTCAGACGTTGATAATGTTTGTCTTTTTCTCATCACAGCAACTCCAGGAGCCAAGTATTATTATCATCCTAATTTTGAAGATGAGGAAATCCAGGTGCAGGAATATTCATCACTTTAACAAGGTTATTTTTCTAATAGTTGATGGAGTTAGTATTTGAACCACAGTGTTAATAGACCTCATTTAACTAAGTACTATACCACACTATAAATAAATAATTGTAAAGCAAAAAAAAAAAAAAATGAATGTAATCAAAATGCTTCAGAAGCTTTTAAAAATTGTTACTTCAGTCTAAGACATTGTATTGAATTCTAAAGTTATCCATAATTGATTGTATGATTACCTTGGCATCATTAGTGAACAAATTCTTCATTTGGGCCTGCTTTCTAGAACTGTGGGATGAATTGATACTGGACTAACACAGCATTGTTTGTATAACTTTTTACCTTTGTTTGATTTCTTCTTCCCCTTATGAATCTTGTTGCAAATTTATTCATGTTCTCATTCATATTTTGAAATTATTATTATTGATAAAATATTAAATTATATTTTAATAATCTGAAAATTGTTTTTGTACTATTCTCTTGACTCACTATACAAAAATAATTATGTCTTACTTTTCTTTCCATTTTATTAATTTTCAGAAGAAAAAAGAAATTCTTTTACTATAAGATGAAGAGTAGGGATACTAATGAGATGTATTTTATGGTGACTCATGTATGTATTTGAGAGGATTGAGGTGATTCTAGATTCTGGAAATTATAGTATGTGAATGAGACATTTATTTATGTTTGACCTAACAGTACTAGTTAGGAGACAATTATTTGTACCACTGCAAAATCATTCCCTATCAGTTTGTGATACAAGCTCTAACTTTAATCTAAATTCACTCCATCTCAGGTATCTGTAGCTAGAATCACAAACTAGAAGCCAGTAACTTGGTGTTTTAATATTTATAGCCTTAGGGAAATTCTTACAAGTCTAGAACATAAACATCTATAGAAAAGATCAAAGATCATTTTACCAAGGGACTACTAGATTAAATACTAACAATAAACCTTGTAAAGAGTGACATGTTTTACCTAATTACACAAAGAAAATACTACACAGTAGTAAATATGTTTATTAAAGATTTGGAGTTATACGCTCTAAGAATTCTTGTTGCTATACTAAATTTCTACATTAAATTGATAAATGATACAGACAAATTATATGTATCTTGTATGCAGAGGCGCCTTAGACAATGAATTTTCCCCAACCTTCATTAAACACATAAATAGTATCATTAATAACCTCAAAATTTTATAACATGGATGTTTGAAAAATCACCTTCAATTTCACATGTACTTTTAAAATTTATATTTCCAGGGCACCTGGGTGGCTCAGTTGGTTAAGCAGCGACTTCAGCTCAGGTCATGATCTCATGGTCCGTGAGTTCGAGCCCCGCGTCGGGCTCTGTGCTGACAGCTCAGAGCCTGGAGCCTGTTTCATATTCTGTCTCCCTCTCTCTGACCCTCACCTGTTCATGCTCTGTCTCTCTCTGTCTCAAAAATGAATAAACATTAAAAAAATAAAATAAAATTTATATTTCCTATATTATCATACAGTAAAATCACCTTTTTCTCCCATTGGTATATAGTTCAATGAAGTCTAATACATGTACTGATTTATTTTACTCTCACATCAATGAAGATACAGACCAGTTCAGTTATAAAAAAAACAAAACAAAACCAAAAAACTCTCTCTGCTTTGATTCTTATAACCATACCTTCCTCTGTCCCCATTCCCTTCAACTATTGGGTGTTTTCCCCTCATTTTGTTTCTACTGTCTTTTTCAGAATGTCACGTGTAGGGAATTATATTGTATAATAACCTTTGGAGACCATCTTCTTTCACTCAAAACAATGCCTTTGAGATTCATCCAAGTTGTATCAATATTCATTTTCTTCCGGATAGTATTTGATTCTGTAGATATACCAGAGTTTGTTTATCCATTTATTTGTTGAAGAATATTTGGATTGTGTTTAGTTTGTGGCACTTATGAGTAAAGCGTCTATAAACATTTGCCTGTAGCATTCCGCTAGTAAACACAACGTGTTATTTCCTTAGGGTAAATACCCAAGAGTGAGACTTCTGGGCCCTATGGCAAGTGTAGTTTTAACTTTAGATCAAAGTAAAACCGTTTTCCAGGTTGGCGATCTTATTTTGTATTCTCTCCAGCCATGCGTGGGAGTTCTAGGTGCTCCACAACCTCATCAGCACTTGGTATTTCCAGTATTGTTTTTATTTCAACCATTATAACTTGTGCGTATTGGTAGCTCACTGTGGCTCTCATACCAACTTCCTAATGGCTAATGATGTTGAACCTGTTTTCACGTGGGTATTTGCCATCCTTTTGGAGAAGTATCTATTCAAGTTCTTTTCCACCGTAAGTGCTTTCTTTTTCATTTTCATATTGTTGAGTGTTGAAAGTTCTTAACATATGCTGGACCCTTTATGTAATACAAGGGTTTTGCAACCATTTACACAATATGCGTTTTGCAAATATCCCCCACGCTAGAGATTGTCTTTTCATTCTTATACAGTGTCTTTTGCAGAGCAATTTTGAAGAAACACAATTTAATTTCTTTTCTTCCATGGATATTTCTTCTCATTTCCTGATTAAGAACTCTTAATTTATAGTTAGGACACAATTTTTTTCCATGTTTTCTCATAAAAAAATGTACAGCTTTACAATGTTATTACAACTATGACTCACTTGTAGTTAATTTTTTTCATAGGTATGAGGTTTGAGTTTCATTTTTTGTATATGGATGAGAATGCTGAGGTATGCAAGATCTCAATGAACAGCAAAAGCAGTGTACCAATTGAAAGACTATATGTACTATAATCCATAATTCCATTTATAAGAAATTCTAGAAAGAAGCAAAACTATAATTTTAGAAAACTTCTTAGTGGTTAGGATAAGTTTGGATAAGGATAAGGAGGGAGTTGATTGAATGTTTTATATTATGATTAAGGGGGAGGGTATATAACCATGCACACTTATTAAGGCCCATTGAATTGCACACTTATAATTGGTGATTTATATTGTATATAAATTATACTTCAGTGTAGGTATTAAAAAAGATATGACATGGGGCATCTAGGTCGCTCAGTCGGTTAAGCATCTGATTTCAGCTCAGGTCATGATCTCCCAGTTGGTTCATGGGTTTGAACCCCACATTGAGCTCTCAGCTGTCAGCACAGAGCGTGCTTCAGATTCTCTACCCACCTCTCTCTCTGCCATTCCTCAGCTTGTGCATACACGCACACTCTCTCTTTGTCTCAAAAATAAACATTTAAAAAGACATAACATGATAAAAAGACATACAAGTATTTTACTCTATACTAGCTAAAAATATGTGATGTATTTGGAAAAACTATACACACACACACACACATATCACACACACACACACTATATATATATGTGTGTGTGTGTATATATATATATGTATATATATTAATAGGAATATTTCCGATTTCCAATATAGGTTCATAGTGTGGAGTGACCACTATGCTTAAAGTGACCTGATAAAGTTATATGAACATTAATGCACCTTGTAAAGGATATTTAAAAAGAAATGCAATTCAAAAAGTCAGGTAACACTCCTGTAGTGAAAATATAACTGGCATGCATTTGAAGTTATGAGTATTCACCGTGCCTTGGTGTGTAAATAATCTAATTGCAATAGAGATGTTCAAACTATGGAGAAAAAGTGAAGGACTCTGTTTTCCAGTTGTTAGATTTATGCTGAATAGTAGATGCTGGGAGGAGCCTGCTAAAAAATTAATTATTGTGAAATGATTTCAATGACTTATCAACTTCATAAACTTAAAAATCATTTTTAAGTAGCACACTATTTGGATACGTGATTTGTCATTACTTCTTAGAACAAACTTATAGTACTTCGGTTTTGTTTATCAAAATGATTTTTGTTAGTTAATGGCGGAATTAAAGAGAACAAACCTTTATTCATAGAATAAAACATTAAAATATATTTAATAACAGCCTGAGCCCCTTTATAGTTGGAACTAGTTTGTGTTTGAATTCCTTTGTTCAACAGTAAGAATTTCAAGACACCTAGGTAAGGATGAATCTTGGTCCAATTCTCCTTGCTATTTTTTATCTGTAACTCATTAGTAGGTGTGGCACCTTAATATTCTTTCCTTATAACTCAATTTCTAGGGACTGGGAACCTACCTTATTGACCATGTCAGAGGCTTTCACTTGATACACTGACCAGTTCCTCCAAAGTGTTGGAGTTCTCATGAACCTCAGTTCCCATGACTGAGATCCAAAAATTCGCTGTCAGATCTCTTTGATGCCTTTCCAGATCTGTTATTTTCTTGACTCCATTGTGCACTTTTGCCAGCCAAGAAAAACCACTTGCCTCGCTGCCTTGAATTTTCTTCATGTACCACTTTTTTTTTCTGTCTTTCAAATATCCTTGTTTCTTTACCAGTCTAGTCCATTATAGTGTTTCCTCTCTGCTTAGTGATGAGATCTTCTTAAGATGCACAGCACCCTTATAGCCACTGCTTTAAAAGCTTCCAAGATTCATCAATACTCTCTGAATAAAGAACACTAGCCCATCTGCATATGTGTCTACTGATCAAAATGCTCTGCAGTACATTTTAAACCGCTTTCCAATATCATCTCTTACTAAATCTTAAATCTTATTCTTTACTGGAGAATTTACTATTTCCCAAACATATCCTGTCCTTTCCTGCCTGATCATCTTGCAATGGTATGCATCCCCATCCACTGACATTGGTTAGTAAGACCCCTGTTACCCTTGGAGTCCTATCTCATTTACTATTCGAGCCCCTTAAGATGGAGATTATCTCCCCTTACACTGAACTTACCTAACATTTTGTCTGATATTTTCTGATGGCACATTTATTCTACATGGTGTTGAAATTATACGTGCTCATTCCCCAAACTCCATTAGATCAGCTACTTCTTGAAAGTAAAGAGTATATCACCCCACATTTAACTCATTTCTCTAAAACATGAAGAATCTAGCATAACATATGCTCTTAACTTTTTTAACATTTATTACTCTAGATAACTGAGAGTAACAAACATTTATGAAGTGCCTATTCATTATACACTAAATACTGGTTTCAGCAGTAGATGCAAAGACATAAATGATACCCATGCCTTAAAGAATTTACACTCTGATGGGCAAGATAAACAAATAAGCACAATTATTTTGCAGGGTTAGAAATATACCTGTGGTGCTTAGGAACAGAGAAACTTACTGATAGAGGAAAAGTGATATTACATAAAGATTCCAAGAGAAAGTATTATCTGAGCTAAATTTTGAATGGGTCTTTAGCTATAAATAACAGGATGGGAAGAGAAGAAGAAAGTATTCTAAGAACAATGAGCAGAGCGTGCAAAGTGATTGATATGAAACGAGTTTGGTATTACTGAAACAGAGTAGGAGAGAGGCAGGGCAGGAAAAGAATCTGACACATTAAAGAGCAGTATTTTCACTGACATGAATCTGGATTTCAGATTTAAGGGTTTTAAGTAGGGTAGTAGCATGACCAGATTCACCTCCTATAAATGAACTGAGAGCAAACCAACTGCAGGCAAGAACACCCATTGTAATGACATTCCACATTAACATAGGTCACAAATGATAAGGATATGGACTGACATGAAACAGTGGTATACTGGACAAGCGTTAGAAGGTGGAGAAGGGACAGTATGTTATTCTCCAGACTGAGAAGGCACTTTGAGACTGGAAAACAAAGCAAGCCACTCCATACAATTTATGCAGTTTTGTTTGGGGTAACTAACTAACAAGGGGTAGGAAGTGGACAAATGATCCAGGTGCTACACAGCTATTCTCTACCCCTTTCTAGACCTTAGTCCACAGACAGGTCTTATGGAGCAAGGGGCATAATGGTAAGTGCCAAGAGTGGTTATCTAAAGTGGCACCACCAGTGTGCCAGTCATCCCTACTAGATATCTAAAGTGAGAACTCTGGGGCACCTGGGTGGCTCAGTCAGTTAAATTTCTGACTTTGATTTGGGTCATGATCTCACAGTTTGTGGGTTCAAGCCCTGTGTTGGGCTCTGTACTGACAGCTCAGAGACGAGAGCCCGCCTCTCTCTCTGCCCCTCCCCACTCACACTCTGTGTCTCTCTCTGTCTCTCTCTGTCTCTCTCTCTCTCTGTCAAAATTAAGTAAACACTAAAAAATAAAAGTGAGACCTTCCATGTGTCACTTTAGAGAAAATCAGAGCAAGCATTCTTGCACTCAGGTCAGGGCATACATTAACATCCAAGGGGCCTGGAACGTAGCCCTGACGGAGATGATTGCATGGGTGTGAACAAGATGGAGGGCCAAAGATGGAGTCTGCGTTGTTAGCCCTCCTTCAGTTCGAAAGGTGATACCCTAGATTTAGAAATATGTAATTTTTCAGGGCACATGGGTGGCTCAATTTGTTAGGCGTCCAACTTTGGCTCAGGTCATGATCTCAAGATTCATGGATTCAAGTCCCACATCTGGGTCAGTGCTGACATCTCAGAGCCTGGAGCCTGCTTTGGATTCTGTGTCTCCCTCTCTCTCTTCTGCTCCCTCACTTGTGCTCTCTCTCTCTCAAAAATAAATAAATATTAAAAAAATGTTTAAAAAAATATGTAATTTTGGAGAACAGTTGGAAGGCAGGAATAAAGGGTAGTGAATATTATCATATGACCTCAGATTGCTGTAGTTGGTGATTTTAATAGGAAATAAAAACAGAAAAATAATTTGGGGAGAAGATGAGTTCTTCTTTGAACACATTGAATTTGAAGAGAAAAACTATTCCATAATTATCTGTGGATAGTTGAATTTATTATGTTGGATCTTGAGCACAGCATCATAAGTGTACAGATAGTTAGTTGCTTAGGAAGGTTCACAGGTTGCCATTTTCTCTGGCAAATGAAGCAGAAAAATAAGACAAAGGATAAGAGGGTATTGGCCAAATGGTAGTTGAATGTATAAAATACATGGTCCAGGTTATCATCCCTCAAACTTGTAGCACATCTCCCTGATTATGGTAAAATGTCCCAGTGTCCTTGGACTGCCTCCATTCTCATATTACAGTGGAAAAATAACTTTAGTTATAAAGAATCAGAGTAATACAAAGCCCTTAATCATTTTGTAAGATAGGATATACGTGATCATATATTGAATTATAAAATAATAAAAACACCTAAAAGGTACTCAATTTTTTTATAAAACTAAGCTTTATTATATGCTATAAATATTTTAAATATCACAAAACTCTCAGGAAGCCTAATGCTTATAAAATACCACTTTGATGCAAAATTCAGGGGATTCTTAAGACATGAGTACTTCTTAAACTGAGTTCTCATAGGAATATAAAAATATGCATATCCTTATCCCACAATTAACATGGTCAGGAACAATTAAGAACAAAATAAATTGATCATGAGCCAAACCTGTAGACTACTATTTTATCAAAAGCAAGTATAGTTTACAAAATATATAGATCATTTCATGGTTTCTTAATGCATAATTCAGGAGGGTGAGAAATTCTAGATGCTGAAGTCACTAATAGGGTATTGTGAAGCATTCATTCCAAAATTCAATTCTAATCTGTTGACTGCATTTTCTGTGCCCTGCTATTCTGTGTTCCTCTGGCACACTCTTCACTATTACCTCCAATCTTCTAGTAAAATTCTATAAACATGCAGTTGACTCACATTAGTTATTTATTTGTAAAATTAAATATAAAATTTCTGTGTCCTGACTTATGTTGGTACAGGGCAGAGAGATAAATCATAAGTTCAGAAAAACAGTGATATAAAAAGCCCAGGGAAAGGAGAGAATCAGAGCAAGAGATGATTAGTAGAAAAATAAACCCTTGAAGGTATTTACATGTGGGCTGAGGGGAAATGTGTCTACAAAGCTAGAAGTTGGGGGGACATGCAGATAGATTATTGCTTGGTTACATTAATATAATAAGGTATCAAATTTACACGTATGATTGTTCTATTGCTGCCTTTTCCCTTCTTCCTCTATTCTTATGTTATTTGTAAATCCAGAAAACTGTTATAGGCATAGTTGTATTTTAGGGTTATCTACTTTCTTTACGTGTGCTCTAATATGCTTTATTAATCCCATTTAAAAGTCCATTGGTGTTTTTGGAATAACCCTAAATGGTTCACTAAACTGAGCACATTTATGCATTTGGAATAAATGGAGTAGGCAGGAATTAGTTTGATATTTTTCCATGTAGTTTTATAACATATCTTTTTGTCATTATGTACTGCAAATGAATTGGCGGTATTTATGCCCTAATAGCAGTAGTTACTCTAGGAATACACAAATGGTTCGGAAAGCTTAATCATAGATATCTAATTTTGCCTTTTGGTTTGTACAATTCTTATCTATCTGTCAGTGGTAGGGCTTTGTGGATAAACTATAATTCCAACAAGATGATTCTGAAAGTCAGTAAAGTCGAGTAATCGCTACACTTTCAATGGAGGTGTACAGAGAAATAGATTTGCTTGGTGATTGTTTGCAGATGTGATCGCTGGTATGAAACTGCAGACTCTCTTCTTCTTAAAAGAGTAATAAACCTCAATATTATCTGTATTGAATGGATGTGACTTTATATTACTTCCATTATATAACATAGGACAATTTAAGCAATGTAAAACCTACTTTAAAAAAGAAAAAGATTCCAACATATTACTTTCGTGCAGGCTCTCTGTTCAATGAAATTCTGGTTTACTCTGATTCTGAAGAGAGACTTTTAGGGATGGAATAATGTTAAAATGCATGCCATTTTAGTTTAGATATGCCCATTTGAATTCACAGCATGTGATAGCTAAGTATTTGATTGCCAATGTAGTGTAGGAAATTGGTTTGTAAAAATCATACTGGATTTTCAAGCTAAGACCAAATGAGGACATTACCATTTGGATTATTTCAAAAGGACTGAATATATATCTTTTCTTTGTTTTCCTGGGGTTTCTTTAGCCATTTTCTGTTTTGTCTCCCCTATGCCCCCATGCACACACACTCATTCTGAGAGGCAGCAGCAGAGAATTGAGATGAAAAGCATTAAATTTGGAGGCAGTCAAATATCAGTTTGAACCCTGTCCAAAACATGCTCTTTTGCCTCTACATACCAGTTTTCTTAAGTACAAAATAGGACAATAAAGCACTTTACTTCATTTATTTAATATGTTTCTTGGCTGAATAATATGTTCCAGGCACTAGAAATATCTGGAGAAGTAACTAGAATGAAGGTCATAGAATGTATACAGCCAATGACCAAATGCTTGGACTATACATTGGACTGTGAACTAATGATTCAGTCGTCATATTTGTCTTTCTGACTCTCTTCAGACAAATATGAGGGTAGGGAGTAGTAAAACCACCTTTCTTAGAGGTTATTAAGCAATAGTATGTGTGAAAATGATTTGCAAACTCTAAAGCACAAACACAAGAGGAAAGAAAACTGCACATAAACTATCAGAAGCTTTATGTCTGTAGTAATGTTTACTAAAGAAAAGGGAGTAAAGCTGTGATTTTCATCCAGATATCATCTACCAACTAGCCTTTCAAATATCTCTAAGTCCCTAATTTTATTTCAGTAAATAACATCATTTTTCCTTTAACAGGTATCGTCATCCTTGAATCCAAATGAAATTTAGTTGCTTCTGTTTTATTTTTCAAATTACATGGTGTATTGGTGGAAAAGCCCTGCTCTTCTTCTTCCTGCCTCCTGTACTTCTTCTCTCCTGTGTGTCTCTTTCACTACTCACACAAAATATTCACACAGAACACTTCACTTCTGACACTTTGATCACTAAACATATAGAGGTTTTCCTCTCACACCAAGCAATTCTCCCTAATGGAGACGCCCCAGCGGGGTGTTCTATAATTTGACTCATCTTTAACACTATCTACCTAGAGATGGCGTCAGATCCCATGGGTTGAGGTTCCATTCCACAAGACTACTCTCACCCTACTGCAGATTCCAATAGCAACTAGTGGGACTCAGGTTACCCCAACTTCTGACTGATTTGTCTACAGATTGGAAGTTCCCAGTCCCCCTTCTCAGGTATGATTAATTTACTAGAGTGGATCACAGAACTCAGGGAAACACATTGAACAGTTTATTAAAGGGTATAATAAAGTATACAGACATCCAGATGAAGAGATACATAGGGTGAGGTTTGGTTTCGGTCCCAGTAGAGTTGGGATAAATCCCCCTTCCTATGTAGATGTGTTCACCAGACTGGAAGCTCTATGGACCTGGCACTTTGGGGATTTTTATGGAGGTTTTCTCACATAAGTATGATCAATTATCAACGCCATTTTTAGCCCTTCTTTCTCTTCTGGAGGACAGGGCATGGGGCTGAAAGTTTCAAGCTTCTAATCATGGCTTGGTCTTTCTGGTGACCAGATCCATCCAGGGGGCTCATGCAATGTCACTTCAATCGAACAAAAGATGCTCCTCATGCTGTTATCACTTAGGAATTTATAAGGGGTCTAGAAACTCTGTGCCAGGAAATGGGAGTAGAAACCAATATATATTTTCTATTATCTCACATATAGGTTCAGGAAAATTCATATTTTTCAGGAAATTAAACGCAATGAAGGTGATATTATTTTATATTTTCTTTTTATAAGTCTCTTCTAGGAATATGTAGTGACAGCTCTGCTTATTTCTTCGGTTATAAATTAATACATATTGATTATTAAGAAGTTGGCTAATGTGAAAAGTTATAGATCTTGATAATGAAGATCTTTAAATCACTATAGAGAGGTAAACATTGGCCATATTGCTGTTCAAGATTTTTGCACTTCAAAAGCTTATGACAGAGTCTAACTTAATTACCACATAATTTCCCATGAATCATTATCATTATAATTTGAAATGATTTCAAAAACCAATTTATAATCTAAGGCCAATTCCCTAATTTTACATATCATAACTTCTTTATTGCTTCCTTCAAGGCATTTTCTTTTGCTTATTTACTTCTGCAATGAATTTGCACCTAAAGAATGTATATAAAAGATAATAATAATAAAAAGACACTAATCATTAGGGAAAAAAAAACAAAAAAGTGAAACAATTATTAGAAAGGGAATTTGCCCACAGATTTTAAATTGCAACAATGTTTTATTTAGTTCAGCAAAAGAATTTTGAGCATTTTGATTCAATCCATTTTGAAATATCAGCTGCCTATTAAATGTCAGATGCTATTCCAAGAAACTGGTAGAAAAGTTCCTATCCTCATTTAGGTTACCTTCTGATAGAAAATGTAGTCACTACCCAAGTTATACAATATCTCCAGCTTATTTAATAAGATCTATGCAAAAAACAAAGCAGGGTACAGGGTAAGGGAGTGACCTAATTTCAAGTAAGATAGTCATAAAGACCTTTCTAAGAAGTTGGCTTTTGAACAGAAAACTAAATTAAGATATCAGATGGAAAGAATTTGTGATATGATTGTCCCAATTCAAGAGAGAAACAAGTAAATGGCCTTAAAACTATATATAACAATCAACATAAATACATATATATAACATATATATATATATATATATGTTATATATATATATATATTTTTTTTTTCTGTAAATCAAGTATTCTATGAGCATCAAGCCAGTCTATAGTGCCATGTAAAAGTGTTCGGCTATCATGGCAAATTTATCATGGTAAACTCTCATTGGTGGGTTTTGAGCAAAAAAGGGAAATAATCTGATTTATCTTTTAATCAGGTTTATTTCTGGTTTCTGTGTAGAGAATGGAGTGTAGAAGGCAAGAATGGAGCTAGAAGGCATTTTTCAGTTGCTCACTTGAAAGACAATGGTGGCTTGAACTGTGGTGTTAGTAACCGAAGTGATAAGCACAGGACATGAAATATAATTTTTAAAAAAATTTAACGTTTATTCATTTTTGAGAGTGAGAGAGACAGAGCATGAGTGGGGGGAGGGGCAGAGAGAGTGGGAGACAGAATCAGAAAGCAGGCTCCAGGCTCTGAGCTGTCAGCGCACAGCCTGACATGGGGCTTGAACTCCCGGACCAGGAGATCGTGACCTGAGCTGAAGTCATAGACTTAACCAACTGAACCACCCAGCACCCCATGGAATTTTTTTTTAATTAAAAAAATTTTTTTTATTACACTTCTTTATTTTTGAGAGGCAGAGAGACAGAGCATGAGTGGGGGAGGGGCAAAGAGAGAGGGAGACACAGAATCAGAAGCAGGCTCCAGTCTCTGAGCTGTCAGCCCAGAGCCTTACGTGGGGCTCAAACCCACGAACCGTAAGATCATGACCTGAGCTGAAGTCGGACAATCAACCGACTGAGCCACCCAGGCGCACCACCCCCCGCCATGCAATTTTTTAATAAATCCAAATTTAATGATACAAAAATGAGAAAGATAAAAAAAAAGAGGTTTCCCCTTATGAATAATAAGTTTTAGGTCAGTTCAACTGTGGTAGTAATGATATCACTTTATGATATAAGGAAGACCAAGAGATACAGGTAAAGGGTGAAATTAAAATATTCCCTCTAATTTGAAGACGCTATTGAGACACGAAAATTGAGATGTTCCGCAGGCAGTTGACTACGTGAATCTAGAGAACCAGAGTCCAAAAGTAAGTTCTGAAGATACAAATTTACAATCATCAGCCTGTAGTATTTAATGGCAAAAGAAGAGAAAAGGTCACTGAGTGAGAGACCACAGATAACAACAGAAACCAGAAGGCCATATTTGGGGCCACTCAAACACTAAAAAGTTGGTAAGTGAATTCATCAAAAGGTACTAAGAAAGAATAGCCAGTTAACTGGAAATTAAGATATGAAAAAGCCAAATGAGTATGTATTTTAGCAAGAAGAATGCTGCTGAGATTTCAAGATAAATACTGAAAACTGATAATTGAATATAAAAAGATGGAGATAATTTATGAATTTAACAAGAGACTCAGTAAAGTTTAGGAAAAGTGAGTATGGAAATAAATTTGTGTACAGACGTGTTTAGTAGCACAAATGGAAGAAGAAACAGAAAAGACATCAATCTTTTTGTCAGGATTGAATTTGATGGTGAATTACCAAAAACTATATCAGAGTGGCTTAAATAAATATGGTATTATTTTCCTCATATAGCAAGTCTATTGGTACAAAGTTTGGGGAGTTGGTTCACCTTAAGCAGCATTTAGGACTGCAGTTCTCTGAACATTTCCTTAATGCTCCCAAGATAAGAGCTGCTCCAGCAATATTCAGGCTTTATTTTTTTTATATGTTTATTCATTTTTGTGAGGGGGGTGCAGAGAGACAGGGGGACAGAGGATTCAAAGTGGGCTCCTCCAGTGGGCTCTGTCTGATGCAGGTCTTGAACTCACGAAACTGCAAGATCATGACCTAAGCCAAAGTTTGATTTTTAACCAACTGAGCCACCCAGGCACCCCTGCTGCAGAAATATTCAAATCAGAAAGAAGGGGCACGGAGAAAGGGCAGTAAATAATGCATTCTTAGAATGGTTTATTTTTTTAAATAATTAAAAAAAATTCCTAATAACTTTCCTGAATTCTGTCTCTTTGACAGAATCAGGTCACATGCCCTACACTCCATGTGAATTGTGACAGTGAAAATACCTTGCTTTCCATTTTCTATAATACTCTAAATTGCAAAACTTAGTACTCCATAATGACTTCTTACCCAGTCAACTTGATATATTTCAGATTACAAATTTCTACTCCACTGATCCATTCACAGATGTTTTTTCAGCCTTGAATAATTAATGGGAAGCAATGAAGTACCAGACACTGCTCTGAGATCCAAGGATAACATTGTACTAAAAGCAAAATTCCTGTCCTCCTGTGGACAGTGGAGAAAACAGACAATAAACAAGTAAGGGAATAGCAAGATGTGAGAAGTTCTATGTTATTCAGGCTCCTCTAAAGAGTTGATATTCCTACAGTTATGATTAAAGACTATCTGCAAAGGCACTGAGGTGGACTATGTTTCATATGTTTAAAAGATAGCAAGAGCTAAAACGAATGGCCAAAGGAAGAATGGTGGGAATAAGATCACACAGGTATCCAGAGGCTGAATTATACAGATCTTAAGATACAATAATTCTCCAGTCACTGGGTCTGTCATTACATTGGCATTCTCCATATGTCTGTGTCTGTGTGTATTCTCCTGTTCTTATGAGAGCTCGTCATCCTGGGTTAGGGCTCCCCCTACTCCAGTATGACCTCATCTTAACTAATTTTATCTGAAACAACTCTAATTACAAATAAAGTCACATTCTGAGATACAAGGAGTTAGGACTTCAACATATCTTTTGGGAGGACACAACACAATCCATGAAAATTATGTTATAAATGAATCAACATAAGGTCAATTCTTTATTTGTTCTAACAATCATCACTTAGTTAACATTTTAGCTTAATTTTTGCATGTGAGATGAGTAAAAAGTGTGTTTATAATCTTTAGTATCATTTTCTAAATACAGTTTCATTTCAAATGTTTTATGTAGTTTGAAATTTTTTATATTTAGTTGAATATAGTCTCCATGTGCATTAGATTTATTTTAATGACTTTTATAGTGTACCAGTTACTCTTAAATATTGAGGACAAATTATTATCTGACTCAATGTATTTTATCTCACTCTGAATAAATATCAAGTTTGTAACTAAAGGAGACAGGATAAACCTAACACGAAAATAAATTACTTTCCCACCAGTTAACCATTGGGGTTAAAAATCACATTAGATTTTCTGAAATAGAAATTGAAATTAAAGTTTCTTTATCGAAAATAGAAAATAAATGGTCTGAAGAGATTAACAAAATGATCAGTTCTCCACCTCCTTTAGGCTTACCAGTTTAGAAAGATGGTTTCTAATTATACCTTGAAATTAATTTGAATTACCCTGTCAGATACATCTACCTCCCACAATCAACATGTGTATGTTGCCTTCTCATATGAACTAAGTGTTTCATCTGGGCTAAAGAAATATAAACGTTAGAATACAATGAGCTTATTTACCTGTTCTTACAATTACATAAAGTATACCCAGCACCACTTTTTTTATATCCCTAGGTTATAAATGTGTATTCATTGTTTCATAATCCTGCACAATTAGAAAAACAGAATGCAGTATTATTATGAGTTAAAAATAACATGGTCAATTATTAAAACTCACTTAGAGATGAAAAAGACCACAATTCAACATATTAACATTTTAATGAAATCTTAAAAAGAAAACAACCAAAGCCAGGTTGAAAAAGTCATCCAGAAAAAAAAGTGCCATTAGTGTGATGAATTTCTTTAATCCTGGACTGGGGAAATGATGAGTGTCATTTAACAACCATTTTTTATAATGAGGGTTACTTCAACACAACAGGAACATGTCAGAAGATTTGGTCCCCTTTTCTCCAGAGGACTTCGATTTGATCTATTGGGAAAAAAATTACTTTCTGTGTTGCCACTCAGTCAACTCCAGGCTTACATTTTACCTGTCGTGTCGGTCAATCCTAAACCACTTCAAAAGTGCCTACCTTAAATATATACTGCCTTTGCTTGAGGTGTTTTTTTAAAATGTTTATTTATTTATTTATTTATTTATTTATTTATTTGACGGGGGGGGGGGGGGGATGAGCTGGGGAGGGGCAGAGAGAGAGAAAGAGAGAGAATCCCAAGAAGGCTCCTTGCTATCAGCACAGAGCCTGATGCAGGCTCAAACTCACAAATCTTGAGATCATGACCTGAGCTGAAATCAAGAGTCAGACGTTTAACCGACTGAGCCACCCAAGTGCCCCTGCTTGAGTTGTTTTTAATTGGATACACTGTTGCCATTTCATATAGCAAACCATAGTAGATATGTGTTGGTCTTAAAGGTTAATTTCTTTTTTTTTTTTCAACGTTTTTTTTTTTTATTTATTTTTGGGACAGAGAGAGACAGAGCATGAACGGGGGAGGGGCAGAGAGAGAGGGAGACACAGAATCGGAAACAGGCTCCAGGCTCCGAGCCATCAGCCCAGAGCCTGACGCGGGGCTCCAACTCAGGGACCGCGAGATTGGGACCTGGCTGAAGTCGGACGCTTAACCGACTGCGCCACCCAGGCGCCCCTTAAAGGTTAATTTCTAAAGCCTCATTTTGGAAACACAGTCAGTCAGGGACAGAATAATGCTTTCAAATGAAGTGACGACTATAGCTATATTTAACATTTGAAGTAAACTACATTAATTAAGCAATCACTGCATTTGAGGAAAATAACCATTAACTGAACATGCAAAATGTGCTAACAAAGAGCTGCTTGGGCAGCATCATCCCAATGTATACTTTCAATAATTCCACAGATAGTTATCTTAAAAATGGGCAGAATTGCATAGTATTTCTCTTTTTTTTAATTTTTATTTATTTTTGAAAGACAGAGAGAGACAGAGTGTGAGAAGGAGAGGGGCAGAGAGAGAATCCGAAGCAGGCTCCAGGCTGTGACCTGTCACCACAGAGCCTGATGCGGGACTCGAACCCATGAACCATGAGATCATGACCTCAGCTGAAGTCGGATGCTCAACCAACTAAGCCACCCAGATGCCCCTGCATAGTATTTCTTATAGGTGGAAATGGATCAAAATAACAAGCATCACAAAGTCTTAACTTTGATTCTCTGTTTTATAAAACAAAATGCTGTTAGCTTTTAATATTTTTTTAATGTTTAAATGAAATGCAAGGTCTTTTGGAAATATCAGAGTAGAGAATGTGTCCAGTTGGTTGTATAACTAATCACAGACACTTGAGCCAAATGTTCTTTGCTGTCTAACCTTGACTACTTATGTTACTATAGTACTTACATTATTATTGTATTACTCAATACATTGTCCCAGCATAATCTAAAGCACACAGGCTGGAAAAGTGGCAGATACTTATGAAGCCCAGGAAACGCATTGTAGAGTTTCATTGGCAGCTTTTCTTTCTTTTTCTTTTTTTCTTTCTTTCTTTCTTTCTTTCTTTCTTTCTTTCTTTCTTTCTTTCTTTCTTTCTTTCTTCTTTCTTTTTCTTTCTTCTGAAAGGTTTAAGTAAGTCTTTGACCAGTCAAAAGAAGTTAATGAGAGAAGGTCTTTCTTTCTATCGTCTCCAAGATCAAATGTGAACAGAGTGGGCCTTTGAAGGTGATCTTGAGCTGTGATCCATCAAGCCACAGACATAATAAATAAATAAATAAATAAATAAATAAATAAATAAATAAATAAAATAAAATAAAATAAAATAATGTCCCTCCTTTAGACCTTACTAGGATAATGTAAGGGGAAATAATCAAGACGATGTGCCCACTTGTGGACACTTGGGCTAAACATGAGCATTTGGAGACACCCCCCCCCACAACCTCCCCTGATAAATGTGCATTCTGCCTGCCTTCCCAGCTCCCAAAAGTTGCTCCAAAGATACAGCCTTTAGATAGAAATGTGGTAGTGAGACTCTCTGGGTGGTATTTACGTCTGAACCCAGTTAAGGGTTCAATATAAACTTTTAAGATTCTGGTAGATGATGTGGAGATACACGCATCTTGTGGCCACCCCAGGTCGAGCCTGATATGTAAGTTCTCTTGCTGATTAAAACAGTCATCTGGGGGCACCTGGGTGGCTCAGGCAGTTAATTGCCCAACTCTTGATTTCAGCTCATGTCATGATCTCACCTTTGTGAGATTGAGCCCTGCAACAGGCTCTATGCTGACAGCCCAGAGCCTGCTTGGGATTCTCCCTCCCTCCTTCTCTCTCTACCTCTCCTCCTCCTGTGCTCTCCCTGTCTCTCTCTCTCTCTAAAAATAAATAAACATTTTTTAAATTAAAAAACCACACCAAACCAAACAAAAACCATGTCACCTGCCACTCTTGAGTGGCCTGCCTCTTTCTCCAGTCAGTCTTTCCTTGTCCTCTGCCTTGGGGCCCAGTTTCAGATTAGACCAAGGGAGCGCCCAAGGAGGTTGTGACCCAACAGATGAGCAAAAACGTTCCCCTTATTTCCCTTATATGTATTTAGAGTATTTGTTTAAATTTATAGTTATCTGTTTGGAGTAATGCTTCATTACTTCATTTGTGGCAGTCCTCTAGATAAGCAGAATGTGCTTCTATAAACAGCAAATATAAACCTCAATAATGTATTTTGATAAACATGTTTCTAAAACATTATACATTTGTCTGCCTTTGAAAACAGTATGCAATTTAAGGAGGTCTCAGAAATTTTTGGAGCAGTAAGAAGCCTATCTTCTTGAAAATTCTTCTGTTTCTTGCTGATATGATTACCATATAAAACAAGGATAGGGGATTGCTGTGACTTGTCTGTGACAGTTTTCTCTGCCCAATCACAGCCCCATTGGGTATGAGAGCTCTCCGTGGTTGTGCCGGCTTGTTATGCATGATGGAGTTGAGGGTGAGGAGAGATGGAAGGCTGGCATGAACAGAGAAGCCACATGCACTTTTTTATGAGCAAAGGAGAAAGAAAACTGCCATCCCTCACATGCGAATCTGAAGAAACAAGAATATGTATAGGGATATTCAGATTCAGAAGCTTAAGTGAGAATTCTGTGAATGAGTGATCAGGAAACATTTCCTGCCTTCAAACCCCAAGGGAACCTAACTCATTCCTGTGAAAGTATTTCCACTCAAGCCAATGAACCCATCAGTGGCATACAAACTAATACAAAGGACTGATGAAAAAGAGCAAACATGGTACTTACAAAGCTGTCCCATTATTGTCAATGGCAAGGTAATGACAATATATCAGCACATTGATGATACAGCCCATTCAAAACCACAGGGAAGAAGTAATGGATATTAAGTTCTAATAACTTTATTTTTTTAATCTTAGAAGCATTCAAATCCTTTTTTTTTCTCATTATTTTAGGATGAGACACAAATCTGAATAGTCTGGTTCCAGTTTAGTAGAAACTGTGATTCGGCTGTATTCACGCCCCTTGTCACATTCAGGCATATTTGAATCTCTATGTGTATCACAAGCTTAAAATCTCCTGCCATCTTCTCATTCCTGTCATATAATGTCTCTCCAGAAGACTAGTAATATTCAGACTGAAGATTATTTATTGAGAAAAGATATGAGTGATTAGTGCTGTTCGAAAAAGATTAACACAAATTTCTAAACGTTGCAGATATAAAAAAAAATGGCTTGTATTCAGCTCACCTCTGGCTTTTCATTTATGGATTCTAATTTTAGAGACAAATCCTATTCCCAGGCTCTTGATCGCTTTGTAAATCTTGAATTTATTCCTATCAACAGAGTTGGTTCTTTTAATTTAACTCCCTTGTCTTGAGCATTTCATATTTTACAATCCTCAGTGGTCACAAACACCTACCCTCATATGGACAACATTTGGTCAGGAATCAATTTGGACAGCTTAAGTATTCTATTCTAAAGATGTTACCCAGTAAAACTACATAACAAAGAGCTTTCCAATCATACATATGCACAAAGCAACCTAGTCTTGTGAGGTAAAGTTGAGAGCTCTTAGGTATCATCATGCTGAGACAAGTCAATTGAAAATGAATTCTAGTGGGCAATTGCCAAAACACATTTCATTTGCCCCGTGAATAACCTGTAGAACAGGTCTTCTCAGACTATCTCCCTTGGGAGTGCAGTTTATTTTATTATTTTATTTTATTTTATTTTATTTCATTTTATTTTATTTATTTCGAGGGAGAGAGAGAAAGAGCATGAGCAGGGGAGAGGCAGAGAGAGAGGGAGAGAGAGAGAATCCCAAGCAGGCCCTGGTCTGGCTCAGTCAGCACTTGCCTAATTGAGGCTAAAACTCATGAACCATGAGGTCTTGCCGGAGCCTCAATCAAGAGTCAGACGCTTAACAGACTGAGCCACCCAGGCTTCCAGGTAGTGTAGTATATTTTCTTCAAATATTAAAGAATTGATTTCTTTTGTTATTCCTACGAGACAGTATTCATTGAAAATTTTAATGAGAACTGGAACTAAAATCCAGGAGAACTTCAGAAAAGTTTCAGGTGATCTATACAGGTAAGTAATTGCTGGAGGCTCTCCTTTGACTCCTCTCTTCTGCCCTCAAGCTTGCATGGCTACTAGCTACAAAAGCTTTCAAATTGTTCTTCCCACTTGCACCCCCTCCTTCCTAAGATTCTCCACAGAGTCTTCTAGTGTCCATGAAATTATTTTCCTGGAAAACATGTTGAAAGTACCACATAGCTGTTCAAAAACCAACAGTGGCTCATCATTAGGAAAATTTGTTCTCTTCATCGCAAGAGTAAACGTTAACTTTCCATTACAACAATCCTTTGATATGGAATGTTCTCTCCCATTTTTTTCTGCCAAATCAAACTCTATATGTTACTCACTGTTCACCTCCTACATTAAACTGTTCCTCTCAAAATTAATCTGACAGTTGTAATTCCTCTCATTTACATTTCCTAAGTACTTCTTTATGTTACATGAGTCTCACTATTGCACAATTTTAGATTTTGGAATAACATTCTGTCAACTTGTATTTTGTCTCCCAATCTAACTTGGAAATGTCTTTAAATCTGAATCACAGTATTCCTCTTTAATTTTGTTTTAGCTTTGTCATTTCTCAGTAGTACAAGATGTTAGCATGGTATATATTTCTCCATCCATTTACTTTTAATCTGTGTCTTTATATTAAAGTGGGTTTCTTGTAGACAACCTATAGTTGGGTTATGTTTTTTGAACCACTTTGATAATCTCTGTTTTTTCAATTGCTGTATTTAGACCATTGATGTTCAAAGTGATTATTGATATCATTGGGTTAATAGTTACCATATTTGTTACTGTTTCTGTTGGTTGCCCTTGTTCTTTGTTCCTATTTTTGTCTTCCACTTTTTTCTGACTTTTATAGTTTTATTTTTATTTTTATTTATTTTAATTTTTTTAACGTTTATTTATTTTTGAGAGACAGAGAGAACATGAGCAGGAGAGGGGCAGAGAGAATCCAAAGCAGGCTCCAGGCTTTGAACTATCAGCACAGATCCCAGCACTGGATTCGAACTCATGAACTGTGAGATCATGACCTGGGCCAAAGTTGGATGCTTAACCAACTAGGCCACCCAGGCGCCCCTGACTTTTGTAGTTTTAATTGAAGATTTTGTGTGATTCTATTTTCTCTCCTTTCTTAACATGTAGGTTATACTTTTTAAATAATGTTTTTAGTGGTTCCCCAGAGTTTGTAACATACTTTTACAGATAATCCAAGTTCACTTTCAAATAACACTATACTGGGGTGCCTGGGTGGTCGGCTGGTTGAGCATTGACTTCGGCTTAGGTCATGATCTCACCATTCATGAGATTGAGCCTTGCATCAGGCTCCATGCTGACAGTTGGAACCTGCTTGGGATTCTGTCTCCCTGTCTCTGCCCCTCCCCACTTCATGCACTCTCTCTTTCTCTTTCAAAAATAAATAAACTTTAAAAAATAAATAAACAACACCATACCACTTCACAGGTAGTATAGAACAAAATAATCCTAGTTCCTTCATCTCATCCTTTGTATCATTACTGTCATTCATTTCACTGTATATAAGGATATGTAAATAGATAGATACACATATAAGCATACATAATCAAATACATTGTTGATACATTATTTTGAGTAAACTGTATTTGTTAGATCAATTAAGAATAAAAAACATAAAAATTTTCTTTTATCAGCACTTAGCCCTTCTTCAATATCCTCCCTTTCTTATGAAGATCAAAGTTTCACACGTACACTGTTTCACTTCTCTCAAGAATTTCTTTTAAAAATTTTTGCAAGGCAGCTCTATTGGCAACATATCCCTCTTCTTCCCTTCTCCCTCACCCCGAGAAAGACTTTATTTCTCCTTAAGTTTTGAAGGATAATTTCACAGCATATAAAATTCTGGGTAGTATTTTTTCTCTCTCTCAACACTTTAAGTATTTCACTCTACTCTTCTTGCTTGCATGGTTTCTGAGGAGAAGTCAGATGTGATTCTTATCTTTTTCTTCTGTAAGTGAGGTATTTCCTCCTCCCCCTTAGGTTCCTTTTAGGTCCCCCACCCTTTATTCTTGATTTTCTGTAGTTTGAAAATATATGCCTATGTGTAGTTTTTGATCATATATTCTGCTTGGTGTCCTCTAAGCTTCTGGGATCTGTGGTTTGGTATCTGACATTAGTCAGGGAAACTTCTGAGTCATTTCTGTTTCAAATATTTCTTCTGGTCCTTTCTCACTTTCTTCTCCTTCTAGCGTTCCCATTTTGCATATGTCACACATTTTCTGCTTGCCCCCCAGATCTTGGATATAATGTTTTGTTCTTGTTCAGTCTTTATTCTCTTAGCTCTTTAGTTTCCGAAGATTCTATTGCTAGATATTCTAGCTCAGAGATTCTTTTTTCAGCCATGTCCAGTCTACTAATAATTAGACCATTAAAGGCATTCTTTATTTCTGTTACAGTGTAGCTTGTATCTGGTATTTCTTCTTTCTAATTTTATCAGGATTTCTATCTTTCTCCTTACATTGACCATCTGCTCAGGCACGCTCATTTATTCATCACTGCCCTTACGATAATTGTTTTCATTTCCAGACTGATTATTTGAACATCCCTACCCTATCTGGTTCTGATGCTTGCTTGTTTTATCTCTTAAAATTGTATTTTTTTTTGCCTTCAGGTATGCCTTGTAACTTTTTCTTGGTAGATAGACATAAGGCCCTGTGTAAAAGGAAATGCTGTAAACAGGCCATTAGTAACATCATGATGAGGTGTGGAAGAGGGGATGTGTTCTATAGTCCTGTGTTTAGGTCAATCTATCTTTCGGTGGGCCCATGCTTCTGGATTGTGAACTTCACAAGGGTTTCTCAGATTTTTCTCCCACATTAGATGAGACAGAATGAGCTGGACATGGGTATTTCCCTTCTCCAGGTCAGTTAGGCTTTGCCAATACCCTGACAAGTTAGGGTCTGGTTAACTAGTTTTCCCTGAAGGCAGGCCACATTGAGAAGACCCGAGTGCTCAAGTATATTTTTAAATGGTTCTTTACTCCACCCTTCATCCCCCCATTGGAAGCTGGAGGAGATTTTTCTCCAACATTTACTGTAGGAACCTGGTTGAGTTTCTGGAAGTAAGTAAACTTCACAACATTTTGGGGACCCCTGTGACTGAGGTGCCCTGGAGTTTTTAACTCTCAGACTTTTCCACACTGAGCCACCAGCAATTCAATTACAGTTCAGGTTCTCCTCCCTGGCACTGGTTCATGTGGCTGTTATTTCAGGTGAGTCTCTGCTCTGTTAAGCATTGACTCTCAATATTACCTGTCATTCTCTCCAGTCCTGTGTCTTCCCTATTCTTATGAATCCAAGAAGACTTGTTGATTTTTTTCAGTCTGTTCATCTTTTACTTGCTGTTAGGAGGGGATGGGTACTTCTAAGGTCCTTACTTGGAGAGCCAGGAACTGGAAGTTTCCCAATAGAATGAATATAGCAAGGAATATAAATCAAGCATCCAAACAGAAAGACAGCTAAAACCACCCCTTAGGGGAACTATTCTGGGTATGTTGGTAATGTCAGATCAGTGGGATATCTGAACTGCATTAACAAGTTGGTGTCTTTAAGGGAAACAAAAATATAGTAAAAAATTCAGGATTCTGATCTAAGGCAACAGTTAAGTCTAAGATTAGGGTTAAGTCTATGTGTTTCATTACAATTCCACATTTAATCATTGCTAAGACATCAATGAGTTTCTATTAATTTTTTTTTAATTTTTTGTTTTCATTTTTAATGAGTCAAGAGATTAAATAATGATTCAGTGATATTGGGATATATTGCATACATTGTAGAATAATATATTATTATTCATAGTATGATAAGTTATCACATCTAGAACTTAACATTGTTAACATTGAATTTCAGGCCAATGATGTTATAACCTTAGTCTATACACACAGATAAGAACTTTATCTGTGTGGCAGTTGAACATTTTTGGGAGGCAAAGCAAGAAGAGGAAAGGAAAAAAAAGTGTAAAATATTTCAGGACCCAGGGACAAATTGGAAACTTCTAAATTCATTTTTATTTAATGTTTGTTTATTTATTCATTCATTCATATTTTTTTTTATTTTAGAAAGAGAGAGCACAAGCAGGAGAGGGGAAGAGAGAGGGAGACAGAGAATCCCAAGCAAGCTCCACACTTTCAGCTCAGACCCTGACACAGGGCTCAAACTCAAGAACTGTGAGATCATGATCTAAGCCAAAATCAAGAGTCAGATGCTTACCTGACTGAGCCACCCAGTTGCCCTAAAAGCTTCTGTGCTCTTAACCAAGCTTATTTTTCCCTCATGATCTATACCAGCACTTCAAGTTCAGCTCTGGTGATCAAACTCCCTTTCCCATACTGTCTTTCATTCCATTTGCTTTTTTTTTTTTGACATATAACATTATATTAGTTCCAGATTTACAACATAATGATTCAATACAGGCATATATTGCAAAATGATCACCATAGTAAGTCTACTTAGCATCCATCACCACATATAGTTAAAATTCTTTTCTTGTGATAAGAACTTTTAAGTTCTACTCTCTTTGAAACTTTCAAATATGCAATGCAGTATTATTACCTATAGTCATCATGCTGTACATTACATCCCATTTGTCTTTAGTTTCCATATAGAAAAATAAGCTTTAATATGTAATAACCTAATGTACTTGCCCACAGCAAAAGAGGATTTTAATTTAAAGAGAATTCTCAGGCAACCAGTAGTAAGAGAATGATTTCAATCATGTTGTGTTCAAAATAAATATACAGCACTCCAAAATGAGTTGTCTTTATTTCACACTTATGCTACTGGGGAAAAAAATTGCCATTGGATGACTATCACTTAAAGGCCATATTCTTTGTTCAAATGAAAGAAAATGAAATAATTTGGAGTTTGAAAGAACAAGAGATAATTTGACAATAAAATTTAGAATTGAGTTTGTTCTGAAATGTCCTTATCACACTTGAGAATAATCCTCTCCAACCACTTGAGGTAAAAGCTTCCTTCCACACAAAGAAAAGAAATGGATTTTAAATAAGAGGATTTTCAGACTCTGCTATATCCCATTCTTAGAGAGAACTAAACAAGTACATCAGCACTACAGATTTGGTTAGTTCAAACCAAAGTACATAAAAAGAGAACAGATAAACAACATAAATAGACTTCTTAAATAAAAACAACACATCTGTATAGCTAATTTATTTCTAAAAACTAACATATAATAAAAACAATAGGTAAATGGCACTTATATTGCTCCTTCAAAGTCACACTCATAAAAATAAAATGAAAGAAAAAGCCCAGGAGACAGACTCACCTGAATCCATATTTCTTTAATCCAGTGGCCTCTTGACATTATAAAACTTTATTTCAGAGCAACTTTATCTTTCCAAATGTATAGACTTTAAGTCACAAAGTCATAAGTTTAGACTGTATAGGTCCTCACACACATTATATGTTTAATGAAAGTAAAGGAAATGCCGTTTCTCAATGTTTTAGATGCTACTATTGCATTAATCATATAACATAGCAATGAACCAACAATTAGCATCTTCTATGTGCAAACCACTGTTTTAGGTGCAGAAGTTGTCTTTTAATTTGTTTTATATTTACACTTACAAAGTTATATGCATAACTAAATATAATTCAAAACTAAGCAAACAAATGCTGTCATAAAACTATCCATTACTATGGAAGGACAAAGGAGGGAAGTCATTTAAGATACAATTTTTAAACTAAATTGAGCATTTTTCTATGTCTTGGTCCACCTTTTTTTTTTTTTGCAGTTATATAAATTCTAAGTGTGAATCGTTCCATAGACACCTTCCAACATTTACTAGTATTAGGAATGGCCTATTTATCTCTAAAACAACACTAGGGACCTAGAGTATCACTCATTTGAGTCTCCCTAGCACAATTTCTTCTACTAGATCTTACTGTTTATTAATCTCTTACTTCAGTGTTTGAAAGCTTATCTGAGAATATATTATCCTAGTAGATATATATATAATAGATAAATCCTAGTAGACATATCTCAGAAAATATATCATAAACAAAATACCTAATATATACTTACAGAAATGTGTTATGGACTTCCATTATAGAAATGGAACAGTATAAAGTAACAAATTTGCACTTTTCTCCTCTGGAAAAAAAAACAGCCATTTTTATTTAGAATCATAATAAAAACCTCTCATTTTTGGAACTCTTGAGGCCCTATGTGCTCATAATCAAGCATCCAAAAAACCTCCAAAGGTTCTTTTTTCTTATTTTTGGACCTAAGAAGGAAACTAAATATATTTTTGCCTCTGTGTCTTCCTGTGTTCTCCTGTGCATTTAATCTTTATTGCCTCTCAAATTTTAGAAGATTTGTTTGGGAACCTCTCTTATGACATGTTTTTTTATTGCACATTTATTAAATACTTATAATTTGCCAGTAATGTTCTGTAGACAGAAATATCTGTCAGAAAATTTTGAAGATAGTTTTCATAACTATCTATTACTAAGATGGAATACAGCTCAGGCTCAGTGTAAGTAATTTACCACAGTTTACATAGATATAAGCAAAAGACCCAACTATCCAAATGCATCTAATACAACATCTTGTGCTTTCTCTTCAACGTTCTATGTAGGAAAAATATGTAGATCTCCTGAAACATTTGTATATGTTGATATCAAAGAGACCAAAGCCTATAGGGATCACTGCCTCTATTAAGTTTCCTATCTGTAGGACAAAAGGTTCTGGAAGAGAAACTAAGGACTGGATTGTGTCTTACTTGACCACTTCTTCCCAAGAAATAAGCTTCTGCTTCAAAGGTGAGGACAAATCAGAAATCATAAATCACAATGAGTAGTGAAAGGTGTGTATGCCTGTGTTTGACTTAAACCAAACCCATAGGTCATTCATAACAGCTTAGAACCATGCTAAATGCTACAGATTCAGCATTGAGTAAAGCAATTCTAGCTCTAAGGCTCAAACTACAAGTATGTTTACCTGTGAAAGGCAATGAATGTGGCCAATATACAGTGGTGTATAGCAAAGTACCTAGAACTGGGTTTGGTTCATTTCAATAATCATGTTTTGAATTCAGTTGAATTCAATGAAATTAATATCATACTCTTTTCTCCACAACAAGGGATTTAAAAAAACACCACATTAAATATTTTATTTCTATCAAAACATCAGGACATTCCCTATTTTATATATGATGTCAGAGCATTATAATTTAGTTTACCAGCTGAACATATAGCACTTTTTACTTGCAATGCATGAAGGAACTGCACTGCTAGGTATGCTCAAAAATAAGGTAACAATAAGTAATAGAGAAAGTGGCCTAATGTTTTCTAGTTGCAACACCTAATTCTTCCCCTGCTGAATTTCATTCCATAGGTCTAATATGTAAATACTTCTAATAATGAGAATACCATTACATCAATTCTGACTTATGTGTCTGAGGTTGCCATCAGACAGAGGGGTAACCTGGCTAGAGAAGTCAGAACATTGTCACTATGAGTCTCGGCCATGTTACATTCTTCATGAGTCTGGACTAATACTATTTGGGATTGTTATTATTTTGTAAATTAGTTCCCACTGCAGACCCTTTCTTAAGAACTGGGGAAATTTGACAGAATTGACAATGAGGAAACTTGTTTAAGATAAAAAAAAGGCCAATGGAAATTAAACCAGAAGAAAGGGCTTCCTGGAATGGAAATGGAGGCCTCAAACACACCTCCTGTGAGACTTTACCTGCATTCAAGACAATGGTGCTCCATTGCCATGGAGATGCTGAGCTCATCCCAATAGTAACTCACATTGTGGCAATATTGATGATGCCATTGGGGTTAATATATATTTAGATTCCATCCTCACAGTTTGCACTACATGTATAAGAAATATACATATGTTAATAAGATGTAGATCTAATTGAATCAGGATGAGAGATTGTTTTCTTGTACATTGAGCACCTGTTTACACAGAGCCATTCAGTGCAGAGTCTATGAATAGAACTTAGGAATAAAAATATGATTATTTCCTATGTCTTTTTTACTTTTAAGAGGTCACAAATGCCTTTATGGAGAGTCATATTTTCAAATGAGCATTTATTTCCTTTTTCTTCTTTACTGTGTGGTGTGGTATTTGAGAGCATATCTATTCATGAATGAAAGCTTCCCAAACAGTCGTATACGCTTTTAGCCACAAAAATGGATTTGAGTTGCAAAATTCACATACACTAGATATGTTTCACAGGATTTTTATGTTTTTTCTCAGTTTCTCATTTCAGAAGTCCCTGAATGACTGAATACTCATCCTTTGTTTTACCTTCTGATTAATGTAGTTGTAACACTTTTCTTGAGTAGCAGATTGTGAAGCTGGGCAGGACATAAATGTTCTGTCTTCAGCTTTTAAAAGGCAGAAATTTGTAAGGAAATTTGTTTCCAAATACTAATGTCTTTTTCTTATTTTGTTCTTTGGTCTATTGCTAAAAACCCATATAGCTCAATATGTCACCATTTTCTGTGTGTTCCATAATTTTTAAATGACAGCCTTGTTTTAGGACTGAGGTCGATCTGCATCTGACCCAGAAGAATCACAATAACTTAAAACACATTTTGTGGTTTCATGTGCCCTGGTGTAATTATGATTTGATTAAGGTAAAGATAAAGCAAGTGAGCACCGTGTGGCTACCCCTCGGCCTTCTGTCTGCTGCCCAGATGGGCAACTGACCTTAAATAACAGGCCTAATCTCTCCTGGAAGCAAAGTAAACTTCCAAAGATGTGTACAATTTATTTCATGCTATCACTTACAAAGCATAGGCTAATGGGGGGAGTAATATCTTGTGCGATGAACAATTCTAAGTGCTTTCTGGGTTAAGTGTCTCACTTTTTGCACAAGATAATAATGTAAATTAGAAACCACAATCCTATGCATATTGTTATGCATATAAGAACATTGAAGTTCATGAAATTTAAATAATACAAGATCGCATAGCGTTGATGTGGTTTCAGAGTGGTAGAGGTCCAGAGCTCAGGGCCATGAAAGAAGTCTTAGATGTCTTTGGTGTAAAATGGTGATTTTTATTAAAGTACAGGGGACAGGACCCAGGGGCAGAATGAGCTGCACTGGGGTTGTCAAGAGTAACTGATTATATACTATGGAGTTGGGGGACATAAAGGCAAAAGGGAGGCCTCCAGAAGGACTTTCATATGCTAAAAAGGGCTCTTAAGATACTGGAGGTCTTGTTATTGCTGAGCTAAAGTTATTTTCCCTCTAGTAAGTCATTATCATTAGGACAGTAGGGGGTTACTGGAGGAATGTTTTACACTATCTCAAATATTTGTCAATAGTGTGCTGGTAATAAAGAAATTTAATTTTATTTATGTTTTCATCTTGCCTTTGTTTCCCACACCACCATGGAGGGGAAGGTGATGTTAGGATTCCAGGAAATTGAGTCTATGTGATGAAGTTTTGGGGTTGATGGTGGGGTTGTCCTGAACCGATGGCCAAGAAAGAATTCTTGAAGACGTCTTTGGTGCAAAAAGCTGATTTTAATAAAGCATGGGGACAGGACACATGGGCAGGAAGAGCTGCACTGGGGTCCTGTTGGGTAACTCATTATATACTCTCAGGTTGGGAGGGGGTCAGGGATAGAATAAGTCTCTAAGGTATTTTGAAGGCAGGGTTTCCAGGACCTTGAGAGGGTAGGTGTTGCTAGGGAAATGCTATTTATTAGGGTTTAATAAAACCTCAGTCATGAGACCCTTCAGATGTATATCACAGGCCATAATATTGGAGTATGATTGCCAGCATATATCTTGGGGCAGTTGAGATAAAGGAAGGAGACTTATAGGATCCTCAAGGTTGGGATAATGTTAAGCTAAGATTCTCTTGTGCCCCTAGCAAAGCGTCATCATAGAGGCAGCTGAGCTCCTAGAGGGAGGTCACTCTGCCGGTTTCAAGAACTTGTCAATAGGCTGTAGGCAGTAGGGAATTTAATTCTTCATTCACTCTAGTTTCCCACATTACCATGGCAAGCACTTAAACCCCTTTCCTTGTTCTTGGGTAGCCAAGAGTGTCCAAGGAATATCACACATATCTCACCTGGGGGTGTGGGCGGTGCTTTTAGCCTGTATTGTGCTCTATGCTTGCCCCTGGTTCCTTCATCATATGGATTTCTGTAGGTTAGGCTATTGTTAAGATTGCCTTTTTCTTGTAATTTACTGAGACATTAGTAAACTGATGGAGATTCACGTCCTGTGTGACTGTGATCTCCATCAGTTAACCCTTGGTTTTCCCCTTTCCTTTATTCTGGGGCAGGCAAGGGTGGCTGAGGAATATCACATATATCCCACCTGTTGGGGAAGGGGTTTGCAGGGTGTCAGTTTGCCTTATGCTCCCTCATCAGCATGAAGAATGCTAAAGGAAAGTTAGATTCAAACCTGGACTGGTTGGAAGCCAAGGCCTACAATTTTTCCTGGTCACCTCACCACCTCCCATTATCTTCCAGTTAAACTTGAAGAGAAATTTTAAAACAAAGAAATGCTTTGAGAAATGCTTTCATTGTTATCACTAACAGGAGTCTAATAATGACAATATAATGAAAACCTAAATATCTGGCTCTGTTCTCCCACTGCTGTAAGCTTCTGTCCTAGCCTTGCATCCTCTAATTGATGAGGGAGCATAGGGCAAGCTGACAGGCCACAAAAGACCACCCCCACCCCCAGGTGGGTTATGTGTGATATTCCGAGGGCACTCCTGGCTGCCCAAGAACAAAGGGGAAAAACAAATGGTTAACTGATAGAGATCATAGTCTCCATCACTCCTCCATAATGATGTGGGGAACAAAGGCAGAAAGAAATGGCAGATAGAACTAAATTTCCTTATAACCTGCAGCCCTTTGACAAATATTTGAGGCTGGAGAGTAAAACCTTTCTCCAGGAACTTCCTACTGTCTTAATGCTAATGATTTCCTAGAGGGAAAAACAACCCTAGCTTGACAATAGCTTGGCCTCCACTATCCTGGGAGTCTTCTTTAGCATATGAAAATCTCACTGGAAACTTCCCCTGGACCTCCCCCTAACCCCATAATGTATAACCAGTCTCAGGGCATGTCTTCCTGTCCACAGTCTTGTTCCCATGCTTTAATAAAACCACCAAAAAAGACACCTTCAAGAATTCGTTCTTGGTTATTGGCTCTGGACCCCACAAACCCCACTGTCACCCCCCAAAACCTCATCACAATGACTTGATGAGCCTAGGAGACTAAGGTTGATTTAAATTGAAAGTGGAACTTAGGGTTTAGTCATTATTTCTACAAGTAAGCCATAATGTTGTCCAGATTTAAGTCTATATATTAAGTTCCCAGAGCATAGAACACCAATGGTGGAATTAAGTTTTATGATTCTGTTCATGGTGGGGAAATTGAACTTCTGGTAAAAAAAAAATGTAACCATGACAATTAACATAAGACATATGCTGAAAATTAGTTCAGGTGCATTAATGTTGAAAGACAGATTAATTTCGGCATAACATCAAGAGACATTTAAGGTGTAAGGTCTTTTATTTTAGTAACATGGAGACTGGAATCATTGCAGGAGCTGGAACACTGAGCTCTGTGTTGTCCAGGGCTCCATGAGACATTCAATTTAATTAACTATACAACTGAACTTGAGGTAAAATCTGACCTGAACCTGAAAGTGAGCCAGGATCAAATGGAACTGTTATGTTATTTCAAAAGAGCAATCAATAGAAGAGAATTCATCTTTCAAAACCAAGTTTCAATTTTGAAACTAATCTGTTTCTAGTGATTGATAAATAAGAAATTGGAAAGGCAAAGTTCCATTTAACAGCTCCAAAAAAGGTAATTTGGAAGATATTGATGACTTGTATAGTTTTACAGATTAAAACCTTGAAATGTTAAGTTGTTTTATATCAATGCCCTTAAGTAATCATCATGTTACATTTGTGAAAATCTAAAGGATAGAAGTCTAAAAGCCAAGAGAAACATACAGGTTTTGTTCATCAGTTTAAAAAATGAAATATAGCAAGTATACTTTTATCCATTAATAGAAAGTGGTAACACTTCAACATTGGAGAAGAATAATGATCAGTATTTTAAAAGCACAAAAGGAGTCAATTATCATGTTTTATAGTTTAGAGCAAAGGATTTGTAGTAAATTGAAGCTAATACAGTATAAGACAGTAATTATCCCACAGTATCAAATGAAAAATCATTCAAATTGCATTTTAAAACTGACCTTAGAATTTGGGTGTTTGTTGGTACTACTATACTATTAGAAACATAGTTTATTGTTAACCTGAATAAGATCTTGTTACCTGAAGAACACTATTTTATTTTTAATACACTTGCAATTTTATCTTATTAGGCAATATTAAGAATATTCTGTGCAGCTAGGTGGCTCAGTTGGTTAAGCGTCCAACTTTGGCTCAGATCATGATCTCATGGTTCATGAGTTTGAGTGTTGGGCTCTTGTGCTGACAGCTCAGATTCTGTGTTTCCCTATGTCTCTGTCCCTCCCCCACCCATGCTTTGTCCCTCTCTGTCTCAAAAATAAATACACATACTTTTTTTAAAAGAATATTCTGTTTAAATAATTTATTTTTTAAATCCTTACTTAGCCTCTAGCTATTGAAATTTGGATACCATCAGAAATTATGTCTACAGAATAATCAGCATGTTTGTGCAAGAAATAGAAGCTGTTTAAAAACGCAGTTTGAATTTATTAAAATTTGTTCAAATGTCTACGACTAGAGTTCTTCTAGAGGATAGTTCTCTCTGTCTCAAAAAATCAGCATGTTAGATGATTTCCTCTTCTTTCTATTTTTTTTCCTGCTCCTCAGTGGGCTGTGTAAATAGTACGGGGACATAGGTCTTTCTTTTTTCAGAAATTTCAAATCTCTAACATTTGTATTTCTAACTTTTTTTTACTGTTTTATACCAATATTTACCTTAGCTGAATGCCCTCTGTTAATGTAAATTCAAGATTCAGTCATTAAAGTCTTTTGTATAAAAGAGACAAATACTCAACTAATATAAATTTAAGAAAATATTTCCCCCCCAAATTAAAAAGCTATGGGATAGATTGAGCCCCTTCCTGGATTCAAAAATCAATCAAGTTCATCAGGAATTTCTCTGTTCAACCCTAAAACTATGTTATTTCTCTGATTTAGTTTAATTTTTAAGCCAGTTCTCCTTTGATGAAGGCAAGGTGGTTACAGGCATACAAATACTCACATCACAAAAGCTCACTAACATTCTTAGTAAGATACGTGTTCCTTTCCAATAGGTCTAGAAAATGCCCATAATTTAATCCATCTCCTGGCTTAGATCATTTGCTTCCTTTGAAACTAAGATAGTAGGGTCAGCCACATGCACACCCATAGGCTGAGTGTCAGGAAGAAAATTCTATCAACACAAAATAAAGTTTACCTTAGAAGAATTAGGGAAAATAGAGGCACAGGAGGCACAACATACTTTGTGCTTTTTGTGTATCCGAAAGGGTCACATAAACTTCCAAAAGTTTGTTTCCTGGGCATTACTGTCATCTGCACCTGCCAAAGAACCGTGGCTGTCACTAAACAGAAAAATGTATGCTGCGTAAGACTTCTGTCCAGAGCTCTCCATACATGTGTGCTTTGCAAAGAAAACATCCATCACCTTCTAATATCTTTTCTTTTTAATATCATTAAATTCTAGAACAGAGGCCTTCAATCTATAATCCTCCTCCACATAAGAAAATGAAATTTTCTTGTCAATCAGACAGATCTTCAGTCTGCTCCCAAGTTTTCAATTCTCGTCCTTCCTCTCAAGTCAGTAAAGGACGCCATCAATTGATTCTCACCTCAACAATCAGTATTTGCTTTTCAAAATTAAAGTTAGTGAAAAAATCAAGAACAATCTAACTGTGGAATGTCAACCTTTAGTGATCAGGGAGAGGAGGTACACTGGGGGATAAGACTGTTTAACATTTATCGTTGTGTAACAAAAGCTTCCAAAACTTAATGACTTAAAAACCAATCATATATCATTCCTGATGTAAATATGGTTTGCTCGGACAGTTCTTCCGGTCTGGGCCAAGTTCAACATATTTAAGCCAGGTTTGTTTATGTGTCTATAGTCAGTTTGTAGGTAGGCTAGGGGTGACTATTCCAAAATAACCTCATTCAATGATTTGGTGATTGACTGGCTATTAGTTATGGAGGCACGAGACCACATGCCTCAACACCCAGCAGGCCAGCAAAACTCTATTCACATAGTGAGATCAGGTTACAAAAGGGAGGGCAGAAGGATCAAGGCCTATGCAGCCTAGACTTGGAACTGGCAGGCTCTCACTTCTCCCACTTTTTATTGGCCGAAGAAATTCACAGACCAGACTCCATTCCATGATGGCTGAAGCCACACTGCTTGTGGATATGGAATATAAGGGAGAGAGGTGGGCTACTTATACATAAACAACTGAGCACAGTCCTCCTTCTTAACCAACTGATACTTTCAGCATTCTTCCTTGAGACTTTTTTTAGCCAAATCCAAAGTATATGAGGTATGTTTTCTATCTTCCTACCTACTGCATGCAATTGTTTTGAAAGTTATTTTATAACTATATAATATAGGTTACCATTTTCCTAGCCTCCAAGAATAATTTCTTCACATGTCTCAAACTTTGCTAAAAATTTCCTCTCCTTTTTTTCAGCCTCAAATGGCTCCTCAGAGCAAGGTTTATATTATTGCAAGTACCCATTTCAGGAACCAGTTTCTATATCAGTTATCAATTGTTGTGTAATAGTAACTTAAAAATATTTATATTATTTATAAGTAATTCTCTATTGTTCCCATGTTTGCATATCACATGCTGTACTAATCTGGATTAAGCCCTGCTAATCTCAGCTGGGATCTGCCATGTGCTATGGTCACCTGGCAGGTTGGCTGGAGACTGGTTGACTATAAAAAGCCACATTCACGTGTCTGTTGATTGGCTGGCTGGTAGCTGAGGCAATAGTGGTGATGGTGCCATATGAGTAAATGTCATGCAAAACATATTCATATGGTGGTAGCCGAGTTCCAAGAAAAATAGTTAAAGCACAAAGGTGTTTTGAGGCCTAGACTCTATGGAGGTATACCATCAGTTCTGCCACGTTTTATCAATAAAAGGAAGTGGAAGTGACAGTGCCAGGTCAGATTCAAGGGGCAGACAATTCTACTTCACCTTTTGGTGAGAAGAAATGTGAAGTTATATTCAAAGGTTCGGACATAGGTGTGAAGAATCATGTCCATTTTTGTAAGCTGACTATTGCTATGATTACCAATGTTTGGAACATGAGTTGCCATAGACATTTATTTTATAGCTATTTCTTTTTTGTCATTAGTTATTTTCTTTTTCTTGTTTGTATGTGAGTACGGTAGACGTGGTGTTACATTAGTTTTAGTCTACAACATAGTGATTCAACTTCTGTATACATTTTGTTCATGCTCACCACAAGTATGGCTACCGTTTGTACCATACAATATTATTAAAGTATTATTGACTATGTTCCCTTTGCTGTCCCTTTTATTCCTGTGACTTATCCATTCCATAACTGGAAGCATTTTCTATTTTACTGAACTATTATTTAAAACATTTCAACAGGGCGCCTGGGTGGCTCAGTCGGTTAAATGTCTAACTTCAGCTGAGGTCATGATTTCACAGTTCGTGAGTTCGCGCCCCACATTGGGCTCTGTGCTGACAGCTCAGAGCCTGGAATCTGCTTTAGATTCTGTGTCTCCCTCTCTTTCCGCACCCCACCAGCTCACACTCTGTCTCTCTCTCTCTCTAAAAAATAAATAAACATCAGAAAGAAAATAAAGTAGTTTTAAAAATAAAATAAATAAAATATTTCACGGTTTATGCTCAGCTTGTCATTTAGGATTGGAGAATAAAATGTAATGTGTTTTCAATATTCTAAATTTTGTCATGAAGTTAAAAGTAGGAACTCAAGAACAAGAAAGTGTGAACTCAAAATACAATTATTAAGAGTGATAATCTAAAAAATATTTTTATCTTCTATTTGGTGACCTTGAAAAAGTCAGACAAGTTATAATTCTATTATTTGTTCAAAACATATGATGTAATGAAATTAAGGAAATTAATACTAAATAAATTAGTTTTTATCTCCAAAACTAATAAATCATCATAATAACTATTTGAGCAAGTTGATCATGGTTAGAAATGAATACTCAGATCTAGTAAACATACCTTTTATTTTGGGTTTTATTGTTGAATGAGAGAGGAAAAGTGGTGGGTCCTTGCTCTGGCAATTACTCAAGGACATGGTTGGTCCTATGGCAGAATGTGAGTAGTGAGAGCTTTGGTCAGCTTCAGAGTCCCACCATTCTGACCTCAAGATTTTTACCTGTGGTCTACCCAGGGTAGAATATGGCATTGGAGAGTCTCTTTTTTAGCTACAGGAAGATACAATGCAAACCCCTGTTTGTATCAGACAATTGGTCTTCTCTGCTGTCCTAAGAAAGTTGTACATCAATACTTCTGAAAAAAAATTAGAAAGCCTCTTCCCAACTTGCCCAACGAGGCAGAAATGAAAATTAGTGGATCATAGAGAAGTCATCTGGGAAGAGGTAGAGGAAAGCAGGCTTCTGTCACAGGTCAGGAGTAGAGGGACTAGAATAGAGGAATAGAGGAAATTTGCAGTTTCCCAGCAGGGACAACATGTGAGAAAAGAACTGGAGTAAATCATCATGTGTTTGAATTTCTTGAGTCTTATAATTACTTTGGAGGGAACCCAGGAGAAGAGTAGATTTGCTAAGGATGCAAAGTCACATTACATATATTTTGAAGATTAAAACAATACTGGCCTTTTTTTTTTTTCGGATAGATCCCAAGCAGTGGAAATGGGTCATATCAGTAAAATAGATAATGGATTACATTAATGCTAAAGTCATTTCCTTGTCTGCAATGATCTTATTCCTGAGTGGAAATGCCAAGTGGAGGAAAAATGAAGTAAATAAAATAGTCTGTAGATAGTACAAGACAAGATATAAATATCTAAACAGCCGAAAATGCTTTGAAATATGAAAATTTTACCTCATGCTATTATGCATATTCAATACAACAATTGGCATGTAACATTTTTAAAAAATAATCTATAATTTATTATTAACTGAAATACTAAGACAAATTCAAAGCACCCTTTCCATAATGACACAATAAAGTGCCATAGGATTGGATGTCACAACACAATTTGCTTTTCCCTGCCCAGAGCGAAATTTGGTCTGAAAAACATGGTTGTCCAAGATTGCTTACACTGTAAAAATTAAGCAAGAAAATAGAGTTAAACTTTGTGTGCAGCAACTATTCGTGCTGTCAGCAGGAGCAAAATTTACCACCAAAGTAAAGTCTGAAGAGTCAAATGTACTGTCATGTAGAAGTCAAACAGACTTCCCTTCCAAGATTTTCTTAGATTCCTAATAAAAGTCTTTGGCAAGAACTGCCAGAGCTTATGGTTTAATGAATGTAGGTGAAAACAGACCCAAGTAGTAGCTTTTGTGTGGGAATGGAGTATTATTATTCTTGACATAAAATCCAGCATGGGGGAGCTATGAGGAGTCATCTACTCCTGAGCTATACTCCTGGGATATCTACTCACTTTCATGCACATTTTGATAGGAGACATGTGATCCTACCTGACTCCTGTATGCCATATCTTTCTGTGTGTGTGTGTGTGTGTGTGTGTGTGTGTGTGTGTGTGTGACCTATAACCATATGCTGGCCATTTATCTTCTGGCCAACCTATTAATGAGGGGACTACCTTCCTTTTGAGAGAAATTCCTCATTAGGCATGTATCTTTGGTGTATTCAGTCTTTCTTCTCAAATTCTACATCCTTAGTAGCTGCCCCACAGGGAACTAGGAAGATGTAAGGCAGGACAGCTTCTTATCAACAAATAAGCCAGCTTATTATCAATGATTGCTGGAAGCCGATCTATCCAACCAACCTGATGGCAGGGCCAGGGCGGTGGACAGATGGGGACTGCGTGGCAGCCCAATGACAGTGAAGCTTCTTGTACTCCTGCTTTTATGTAATTTGGCCTTAGCATTGGTCTAGGCAGTTCCCTCTACCAATGAAAGTACCTGGGGAATTATCAGTTGGGGAATTGCCCACGACGGGCCCCCAGGGAAAAGAACCACTGGGGAAAGAAATTAGAGTCCGCAGGGAAATCATGCAGCCCTACATCTAGTCCTTGCCACCCCTATAAAGACTCATCCACCTAAAGGAAGGATAGCCCCATATATTTCCCAGTCAAGGAAGTGGACAAATGGGTTCGAAACCCCCAGTCCGGCAACAAAGGAATGTATCTATGGATATAAGTTACTCCAACCCCTAGGCCCACTTGGCCCCCAGGAGGCATTGCAGATGATAACTGGACCTGGTGGGTTAAGGTACAGAATGGTTTACTAGTTCCTAGGTATACATTGTGTCTCTGGGAGCACATAAGGCATGGATTCCCAGGGCCCTCCTGGTTCCCTCCGGGCACCCCAGACCAAAGCGAATACTTTTCTTCCTTGTGCCGCAAACCACACAAAGGAACAATTTAGAAGTCATGTCCTTGTAAAACATCCCACTTGAGGTGTTGTGAGCTAGATGACCTTGTAAGGGTAGGAGAGAATGTTACAAGAAAATAACTATGTTGTTCCTTTGTGGGTGATCACACAAAGGAACATTTTTAGAATTAGGTAATGCCGAGGAACATAGATAATGCATGCTACAAGGAATTTGCTAACAAATATAATGCTACGCTTGCTACAATAAAGTGGCCAGTCTAACACACTGCTGTTGTCTGTGTCCATTTTACTTTTGTTTTATTTTATTTTCACTTTTTTGCCAACACCGTTCATCCTTCGGGAACCCCTGGACCTGCTGGAGCTGGACGCTGGCAAATGATTATCACAGGTAATTCCAGCTGTGTACTTTCTAACTCAAGATGGCCACCTAGCAATATGCTCATTAGGTTTGCATCCTCACTCATACTGGCCTTCACTTTCGGAAGTTGGAAACTGTCCTTTATATTTTTAAGCAGTGAATGCCACAGATTCTCTGGGATATCCCTTATGTCTTTCAAAAAGCATGGAGATGGTGCTTTCTATAAAAAAACGTTTCAATTCTCTTGTTAAGAAGAGATATTTGCCTTCATTATCTGAAATTGGAGATTTTGTTGGCATACCATTTCTTTCTAGGGTAATTTTGCATTTTGCCCTTTACGATTAGGTGCATCAAACACACAGAGTTCGTTGGACAGGGGCTATACTCACAACTCACACATCAGGGCACATCAGTGGTGCTCATCTGGAGACTATCCCATATACATTTTAGAGAGTTTGGCATTTGCTAAAGAAGACTTCAGTCAGCAGGGGCAGGAAGCTGGCACTAGAGATCCCTAGATGAAGTACTAACAGGCACTGAGTGAGGGGGCTGGGATGGCAGGAGGCTCTGCATCTACCGCAAGAGGTAAGACTCCAAGGGACTGTCAAAGACAGATAAGCACGCATGCATGGAATTCAATTTGTGCTGGTCCAAAAATCAGCAGGTGCAATGAATGACACCCCAAAGAGCCTCCTTGAATTGTTTGGAAATTAAACCTCTCTTTCAGATCCTCTGATAAAATAGCAGACAGGGCAGCTCTGCTATGGGAAAGAAGTGGAAGATCAGAAAGTGTTGGATCTCAAGGGAAACTTCTATTTTGGGCATAAAAAGTGCATTAGTCACCTGAAGTCAAGACATTGAATTTTAAGTACTAGAAAGCCTGTCTTAGGCAAAGGTGATGCCATCAATGCTCTAGTTGCTGCAGTTTGGGAAGCCATGAAGCAACACTCTCAGAGGGAGCAGGCAAGTGCCTGTTCAGAGAAAAGAAGTTCTGAAGGATTAGAAATGCACAAAGACTCCAAGTACTCTAGTTTCCTGCCAGTAAAATATTCCTCCTCCCATTTTCTCCTCACCCCACCCCGCAACCAGCCTCCCTGCTAAGAGCAGGAAGTAGTTGCTCTTTGGCCACTGAGAATGTCTCGGTGTACTCCCTAACTGATGCACATACATCAATATTAAAGAGAGGACAAATTATAACAATTACACAGCTTCCTACCCCGAAGGGATTTGTGTTCTTCTTGGGATGACAATATATACACAGTACAGTGAGTCTCATGTCTGGATCCTCCCTCCTGAACCTGTCTCTGGTCCCACCATGCTAGACTAATTTCGGGATCCTAGCCAAGTCATGCTCTTTGTCCCTGTTCTTTCCTCTGCCTGAATTTTCCCTTCTCTCCCCACTCTCTCTAACCAACCCATCCTCCTCCTTCATTTTAGACCTTAATCCCTTCAGAGTCCTTTCTTGATTCCTTTCATTGGGATAAGATGTGCATCCTCCTCTAACCATGCAAATATTTACCTGTGTACTGCCTCGACCATAATATCTACAACATTCTATTCTATTTCTGAGACTACTTCTCTGTAAACTTCTCTGTAAACTCTGTACATCCCCTAGATTGTACATATTGTGGCCGAAGGGCTCATGTTAACCATCTTCACTATTACATCTTAAAACACAGATTTGTACCTGGCATATAGTGGAAATTCAGTAAACAATCTCTGCCTAAATGAATTAAAATTACAATAAAGAGCTTAAAATGTTTTTATAAATTTCTTTTTATAAATTTCTTTTTCCTAGTTTGAAAAATACCAGTAGTTGACTATTTTCAAATGTCCAGACAACTAGTGAGGATTCATTCATTCCAGTTATCACCAGAGAGGACGAAAAGATTGTGAGACCAATAAACTGAAGCAAGGTGTTTGTCACTTTCTGCATTGTCTCTTGCTGGAATTCTTGTTCCAACCAACAAACAGTTCTTCCTTTCATCTGCTCTCTGCCTCACATACCCACATAAACCATCCTCCATTCTATAGATAGAGTGGTCCTCCTAAAACAGAAACCTGAACATTATTACTCTTTACCTAAGATCTGTCACTGGCCATCTAATTCCTATCTACAGGAGAAATTTCAAACTACTCCATACAGAATATAAGTCTTTGTATTATTTGTCCCTTGCCCACCATTTTAGCTTCATCTGTTATCAATCTGTGCCTCAAAATTTACACTTCAGCAAGGCCAAACACTTATTTTTATTGCTTTCACATATTTACAAATAAACAAAAGTATAGTAAAACACAATACAATACAATACAATACAATACAATACAATACAATACAATACGGATGCCTGGGTGGCTCAGTTGGGTTAAGTGTCTGACTCTTGATATAGGCTCAGGTCATGATTTTATGGTTCATGGGATCAAGCCCTGCATCAGACTCCACTCTGACAGCACAGAGCCTGCTTGGGATTGTCTCTTTCCCTCTCTCTCTGTCCTTCCCCCACTTGCTTTCTCTCTCTTTCAAAATATATAGATAAACATTAAATAAATAAATAAATAGTCATGATGTTGAGTTTCTCCTATACTTACCTAAAGCATAAATTCTACCACCAAAGCAAAAGTACAAGAAATTATATCCCTTCTTTCCATATTCTTCTTAGTTTGCAGGCAGTCCTACGGTTGATCTGTTTCTCATTTTTTAAGGTTATTTTATGTTCATCTTACACTTATGTCATCTGTGTAGGCTCTTTTAAAACTTATTTCATCACTGCAAAATTGTTAGTAAAGGAAGAAGTCAGTGTTTAGTGCTTCAGTCTCCGGCACACTAGGGGTTGACCTAATTAAAAGGATGAGGAATCCACAGCACAGTTTTGCATACAATGAACTGACTTAGAGGGTGCATAGTCATAACACAGTAACCCTCCCCTATGGGTAACAGTTTGTCCTATATGCACCTGACTGACGACCTGCATCCCACAGGGTGTGCTAGGGCTCAGATGCCATTTTCACCTTGATAGCATACCTCTAGTGGAGAACATAATAAAGAGCATTGTTTTAGTGCAACTGCTAAAGATTTCAATCAAAACTACATTGAAATAAAAGCCTACCCAGAATGGCCACGTCTCCATGCATAGTTAGAGAATTGCATACATTTTGCAGAAAGATGTGCAATGGAAAAAGACTAGCCACTGGTAACGCAGATTTGAATCAAAGGTGTGCATTATGTATAAATGCATAACTTTTACCTAGTGAATAGTGCCAAATAACACAGATGTGCCCCAGCTGTGCTGCTAGAGGGTTTCATCACATTCTACATAAAATTTATTTATTTCTAAGGATATCACACTTGACTTAGGTTGCAGTCATCATGACAACAACAAATACATCTTATTAACTGAGCTCCTTATATTATTTCAGTTTAAAATTTGGTCATTACCCTTTAAAATATACGAAATTATTAATAATTTAAAGAAATGAATATTCTTCCCGCTTGACATTCTTCCACTTAACATATTCAAATATTCCTTTTTAACATTATGCTAAGTGTACTAGAACTTATTTCAGACCCCCTTTCAACTAATTTATATGAAATGGAGATCCCCATGCAAGAAGTCACAAAAGGCAGAAAATGATTTTCATAAGTTCAAACTTAAAGATTATTTTTTCCTCCTTTCTATAAGACAGGCTCAAATGTCAACACATCAGCATATCATTTGCTTTTCATTGAGCTGTTTGCTTAGTATTCACAAATTCAATTACTTTCAGTAGCATCAAGCAAGATTCTTACATGATTTTATTCTGCAACTCCGAATTTCTTTTCTGCTGCTTTTTGCTTTGCTTGCTTAAAAAAATCTGCCATTTTTTGGTGATGTATCAGCAGGTTTCATCCCCATCATGGGTGAAACAAATACTCATCTAAGAGGTGAATAGCAGCCTTGCTTCACACTTTGAATCTAGTTAAGATGAGATATTCCTGTGTAGTTATTTTCATGCCAAGGATAAGAATCAGTTTATGACAGATATGAAACACTATTACCCATTTTACAATTTATTTTTACCAAGTACTTGAATCTAGATTTTCTTAAAAATTAAGACTTCTTAACCTTCAGACTCCACCCCCTTACTTTATGTCATATGTTTATACTTATTATATTCACAGAAGGCATATATGTAAAAAAAAAAACACCCTTTCTTCTATTTTCAAAGAAAACATACATGGGTCATTGCTTCAATTTGGAAGTGAATTCTGCATCCATTGTTTGCCATTGGTCACAAAGCAAACATAAAGAGAGGAGAGAATAGGAATAGATTAACTCAAGGCACATTTAGAACAGCTCATCAGTATTTGAGTTGTCTCATAGTTATGTCTATGTGTTAGTCAGTGTTCTCCAGAGGAACAGAACCAAACTCCATATATATGAGATTTGCTATAGGAATTAGATTACATGATTATTAACACTGAGAAGTCCCACAATCTGCTTTCTGCAAGATGGATAACCAGGGAAGCTGGTGGTTTATACTTCAGTTGGAGTCTGAAAGCCTAAGAACCAGTAAACCAAATGTCCAAGGATAAGAGAAGATGTATGTCCCAGCTCAAACCAAGAGCAAATTTTCCCTTCCTCCACCTTTTTTTCCCCTAGTCAGGCCCTCAAAAGTTTGGGTGATACTCCCCTGCATTGGTGAGGACAATCTTCTTCTCTCAGTCACTCAGCACTTATATGCTATTCTCCTCCAGAAATGGCCACACAAATATACCTACTGATAATGTTTTACCAGGTATCGGGCTATCCCTTAGTCCAATCAGATTGACACATAAAATTAACCATCATAGTCTACCTTTGTAGATTTTTCCTATGATTGATGCTATTATTTCAGAAAATTCATAAGTCAAAAATCTTCAAACAAATGAATGCCAATAGGAAATGTAGAAACTTGACATCATTTCTAAACTACTCTCTTAATGTTTCTGAAGCATGAGCCATGTATACTGGGCCACGCTGTGACATTGGCAATGCACTCTACAGCCAATGAACAAAGATGAAACTAGAAATAAAGATATTCTTTCTTCTAGATGAAGTTAAAAAAGCTTTACCGTGACCTATAAGGCATTATGTGGTTCATTCCATCATGCCTTCATCTTGTATTACTCTTCCTGTGATGTTAACTGACAAAATTTTGGTGCCATGATATTAGTCTATTAGCTTGAAATGGCAACCACTAAAAGTTTACGCTTGGTATAACCCTCCCACAAATATTACTTCAAGTGATTTTCTTAACATCCTTGTGAGAGATAATAATACCTATTTAAAACTGTGGATACAGGATTGGAAACATTAAAAAAAAAACATATTAACTGGTAGAGCCATGACACAAACCTAGGCATTCTAACTCCACACCTCATGATTTTTCCAGTCTGCCATGCCTGTCCTACTACAAACACAGTGATTATGCCACTTCCTTTGAGAGATTGTCCTGCCCTTTACTTATCTACTTCTTCTAAGATACCATATTCTTTTGGTAGTATCCATTTTAAGCTGTAGTAGATTTTGATCCATGTGTTCTGACTTGCATTTAATCACATTTCTGCATGCTTTCATAGCCTCAATGATTAATTATCCCTATACCTCCCACCACCAGAGCAGGCCACCCAGAAGTTTTGGATATGGAGCGCTGCAGACTATTTAGTAATGGTAGTCAGCCTCAGGTGGCACATTGTAAGGATAGTAGAAGTCTTTATTTCCCTTGTTCGCTCCAAGATGATAGCAGTTGGAAAAATTTTATGCAATTAGGCTCCTTTCTGTCTTGAAAACAAATTTTTCTTTGAGATGTCGGAGATAACTGGCTGATTATTTGCCTATGGGTCCTAGAATTACATTTTATAAAGGTAGAAGCAGACTCCATTAAAAAAATGTTTGAATTCCATATACTTTCATTAGAGGACTGTACAGCCTTGTTAGCAGACACAGGTGATGCTCACAACTGGTGAGGCTGCTTGCTGTGCCCTCCCTAGTGCCAGAAATCCTCAGGCTGACTTGGAACCACAGTCCGCATTCCTAGCAGTCTCTAGCTGCCCAGGAAGAAGGCCCCGCTACAACAAGTTAGAGGCAGTGATGGCAGAGCAAAGCTATGACTGAATGTGTCTCCTCACTCTCCTCACAATGACTCAGTAGTTTGGGTGCACCTGTATATTTCCTCACACTTTGATTTGGCCATGGGACTTGTTTTAGCCAATAGGATGTCAGCAGATGTATTGCCAACAGAGGATTGAAAAATTCCTTGCTTGATATAGTTTCCCTCTCCTGGATCACTGCCATGATCATGAGAAGAATGTGCTCACTGATCACATGAGGAGATAAACACATGGAACAGAGCTGAACCTCCCCAGCTGAGCCCAAACTAGATCAGCCAAACCCCAGACAACCCTCAGCTCTGTGATAAAATTAACTGTTGTTTAAGGCCACTGTGTTTGGGGTTGGTTTTCTAGGAAACATTTTTTATAGCATTGGTTAAGTGGCACATACTGTCTTTTTTACTGTTATCTCACAGTCAAAAAAATGAATGTACTATCATTACCAAGAAACATGTTGGACACAGTGAGTTGTATACTAGGATAAAATATCATACATCATAAAATATACACTAAAATGCTGAGTTACTTATGTTGATTTTACTAATGAGGAAACTGAAACTCAGAAGGATGCCACTATTTACAAAACTAGATGGAATAAGATGGAATTATGACCTCAGAACCAAAGCCTTTTACAATATATTATTTGTCTCTGGCTTGAAGGTGATTTGCCAAAATTTAGGATTCTTGCCAGCCAAATCGTCCATCATAAACAACACCATAAAATGCATAAGCATAATAAATCCATTCAAATATTAGTTAGATCCTTAGGGTTCATGATGCTAAACTGAATCATACCTGCAATTATGGGATATAATAAGCTTTGCAGATAGGTGAATTACTGTCATGTTTTCCATTTCTACCCCCACCAATCATTATAAACATAAAAGTGACTGAGCAGTAATGCAGTCAGGGCTGTTAATAAATCATCACTATTGATAACATGACTTAAAAATCCATCTATAAAAGCAGTTCTGGGCTAGCCATATTCTGAGAGATTTGGCAGTATGGTATTTTCCTGGCAAATGTTTTCTAACTTAAAACGAGAATTTGTAAATAAATTGGAACACATGCAATTTTATCTTACAGTAAAACCTATAATAATAGCGTTGTTCAATCAACTTCACAGAAAGAGTAAGGCAAGACAACGGGTTGAAGACCCAACTAAGGACCTAATCACAAAATGCCTTAGAGATCAAATCAAGGATTTTGGACCTCATCCGAAGCAATGGCATGACGCATTATTTTCCTAAGACGGTCATAACAAACTATCACAAGGTATATGGCATAAAAAAAATTTCTCTTGGTTCTGGAGGCTAGAAGTACAAAATCAAGATGTCAGCAGGATCATGTTCCCTCTGAAGACTCCAGAAAGAATCCTTCCCCATTTCTTCTAGCTTTGAGCTGGTGAGTGCCAGCATTCCTTGAGTTCCATGGTTTATGGCAGTATAACTCCAATATCTGCCTCTGTCCATAAATGCCTATTTCTGTGTTGAAATCCACCCTCCTTTTTTTTTTCTTTCTTTAACAGGCAAAGGTAAACTATACAGATGGGAGTCAAGACAGTGATTGCCTTTTCTTTGTTTAAAAAACTTTTTTTTTAATGTTTATTATTTATTTTTGACAAAGAGGGAGAAAGAGATAGAATTCAAGCAAGGGAAGGGCAGAGAGAGAAGGAAACACAGACTCCAAAGCAGGCTCCAAGCTCTGAGCCGTCAGCACAGAGCTTGATGCAGGGCTCAAACTCACAAATCACAAGATCCTGACCTGAGCCAACGTCAGACACTTACCTGCCGGAGCCACCCAGGTGCCCCAAAATGTCCCTTTTCTTATAAGGACATGTTATTGGATTGTCACCCACCATCATCCAGTATGACCTCATCGTAAATTGATAGCATCTTTGGAGAGCACATATCCAATTAAGGTCATGTTCCCAGGTTCCAGATAGACATTAATTTTGGGGAGACACAGTTCAATTCAATGCAGAATCATGAAAAAGTTTTATGCAAGAAATTAGCTTGACTATGTGACCCTCTATACATATGTCTTCTCCATGTGTGGCACTAATTAGGAATCTTATTACCTCAAGTGCTATGTATCAGTATAGACTCTTATTTACAGACAGTATCAAACATCTCAAACATTTTAAAATGTTTAACACACAGCAAATCCAAAATGCATTTGACTGGATTATTTTGTTCTTAATGAGATAATACAATTAAACTTTAATTGCCACATTTCTAATTCACTTATATTTAAGTCAGCAGAAATTTCTATCTGTCCAGGTATCATAGTCCCCAAATTTTCATATATACATACATGAGAGAAAGATTGAGAGAGGGTGAGAGAGAGAGTCATTTGTACTTTATGCATCAATAACAAATTCAGATTAAAAAGCTTCAAGAAAAAATTAAAATCTAATATGATAAAAAGAGGGTTTTCTCAATTTGAACTTTATTTGAGATTTTTTATTGATAAAAGCATTTCATATATAATGAATAAAAATAACTTTTTATCCTATCTTGGAAGGTTTCTGGAATATAGAGTTTATTCTCATGAAAAATTTAAAAATTCAAATGAATTCCTAGAGATAACATAATATTGTATTTCCAACAAATTCAACAATGTAATAGTTTTTCTCTAGAATAGCTTTTCTCTGTAAATTTCATGACTCTTTGTTAATTGTGGGCAGAAAATTTATATATATATACATATATATATACACACATATATATACAAAAATATACAAATATAGATAGATAGATAGATAGATAGATAGATAGATAGATAGATAGATGATAGATAGATATAAACTTTTTTATTGGCCTTCACACTTGATTATTTTTTTTTTCCTTTTTAAAACAGTGAGGGAAAAGTATTTTTTTAATTTTTTATGTTTATTTTTGAGAAAATAGAGAATGTGAGCAGGGGAGGGGCAGACAGAGAGGAAGACATAGAATTTGAAGCAGGTTCCAGGCTCTGAGCTGTCAGCACAGAGCCTGATGTGGGACTCAAACTCACAGACTGTGAGATCGTGATCTGAGCCAAAGTCAGATGCTTAACCGACTGAGCCACCCAGGCACCCTGAGGGAAAAGTATTAATGGTGCATTTCTGAAACGTGTGGATGACTTGCACTGATTTAAGTCCCTAAAGCTGATAAATCTGTAATCATAGGATGCTGTGACTTTGAAGGAGTTCATCAGCTTTAGATTTCCAGTCATCAAATTTGTACAGTTCCACATTGATGATGGAAATAGAGCTTTAGATCTTCTCAGCCTTTTGGCTAAGATCAACTGAAACAGAGCCATAGAAAAGTCTCTGGTGTTCTGTTAACACTCTCAGAATACAGTTCTCTCCACCTCCCTTTCCCTGTACCTTCTTTCTCCTTCTCTTATCCCCAAAACTATCTTCCAGTGAAACATTCAAGTGGTTACTCGTGATACTCATAACAAGATCATGTGTCAGGCCCTGTAAGAGGGAGCTTCCTTATCTCTAGACCAGGGGCTTCTTAATTCATGGATCCATGTGTCCAAGGAGACTTCACAGATGGGGATCTCAGGTCTGTGAGCCCCTTAAAGCTGTATGCAGCATTGTAAGTGTGGTATATATATACAGTGGAATATTATTCAGCTTTAAAAGGGAATGAAATCTTGCCATTTGCCATGACATGGATGGAGCTAGAGACTATTATGAAATAAGTCAGTCAGAGAAAGACAAATACCATGTGATTTCACTCAGATGTGGAATTTAAGAGTCAAAACAAATGAACAAAGGGAAGAAAAGAGAGAGGCAAACAAAGAAACAGACTCCTAATTATAGAGAACAAACTGATGGTAACCAGAGGAGAGGTGTGGGGGGGTGGGGGTATGGGTTAAAAAGGTGATGGGGATTAAGAAGGGCACTTGTGATGAGCACCGGGTGTTTTATGGAAGTGTTGGATCACTATATTATACAACTGAAACTAATATGACACTGTATATTTATTAATTGGAATTTAAATGAAAACATAAAAATAAGCGGTATAAATTATTAAAGTCATTATTACATGTTTAGATAGAGATCATAAGGAAACATTGCACACTTTGCCTTATGTAAAATATACAAAACCCAAAAATATTTTCCCAGGTAATATAAAGATGTAAAAAACTCTTGTATCTTCAATGCCTCTATACTTGTATACAAAGTCTGATTTTTAACTCCTGTGGGTTTAAGAAAGTCAAAAATCTTTCAAATATCAGGGTGGACTTTGAACTAAATCTATTCTCTGGCTCAAAGCATCCAACTGAAGTATCTCCAAAGGAGGTCTGCAATGGAATCTACAATTAACCTACTTACAAGATCATTAATGTCATGCTATAATGAAATATTTGAGCATATTATAGCTATTTTTAAAAAGTTTCTAAAATCATGCTATTGATGCAGAAAGAGAAGTAAATTGAAATTCAATTAGCCTCTACTTTTAGAACGCTTTTAATTATCAGGTTGAAAACCTGCACCAATTCAATTCCCATTCATTAGGGACATGAATTTTTAGGACTCTCCTAAATTTAACACGTAAAAAAATAAAATCTTTTGCTGTGAAGCACTTAGAAGTATTGTTTCACCAATGGAAAATAACTGGGGCAATGTGAGTAGGCAATGTAAAACTGTGATAATTTTCACACAGATATTGTACTAACTCATCCCTAAGATGCTTGGATTTCACTTTACCCCGTCACTTACAGAGTATACATGTTCCAGTGCTCAGGAGCTGCTGAAAAATAGACTAATGGGAGGAGACAGGTGACCAGTAACTAAGGAAATGCTGCTCGCACATTTTAGCCATGGGTCTACACTGACGTGGACCAAGTCATGTTTCACTAAGTCACTAAGTGAAACACTTTTCCATCTAATTCACAGCTTCTTTCCTTCACTAAATTTTTCTATTTCAAACAGAATCTGATGAAAGATTTTCCAAACTGCCAAAGAAAGCCCTACAAATCAATTTTTAAAGGTCAAGGGACACCTGGGGAACTCAGTTGGCTGAGCGACACATTCTTGATTTGGGCTCAGGTCATGATCCCACAGTTCATGGGATTGAGCCCTACATCAAGCTCTGTGCTCATAGCATGGAGCCTGCTTGGGATTCTCTCTGCTCCTCCCCCATTCACGTGCACATGCTCTCTCCCTCTCTTTCCCTCTCAAAATAAATAAATGAACTTAAAATAAAAAGTCAAGCAACCCAATTTAAGAAGATGAACAAAATATTTTAATCATCACTTCACAAAAGAGTTTATCTAAATGTGCAGTAAGAAAATGAAATCATCCAGGCATCTGGGTAGCTCAGTTGGTTAAGCCTCCGACTTTGGCTCAGGTCATGATCTCTCAATTCGTGAGTTTGAGGCCAGCTTTGGGCTCTGTACTGACAGCTCAGAGACTGGAACCGGCTTTGGATTCTGTGCCTCCCGCTCTCTCTGCCCTTCTCCCACTTGTGTGTTCTCTCTCTCTCTCTCTCTCTCTCTCTCTCTCTCTCTCTCAAAAATAAATAAAAAACATTAAAAAATTTTAAGGAAAAAAGAAAATGAAATCAGCAGCAACAAACACAAATAAAAACCATAAGTGTATTCTACTACGCTCTTATCCAAATGACAAATAAAAAAATCTGGAAAGGATATGAAGCAACAAAATTTCTCATGCAACATGGATTAATAAAACCATTTTGAAAATTTCCTTAACAGTTTCTAACAAAGATGACTACAATATATAACCTATTACCAAGTGATTGCATTCTTACATATATACCCAGCATTAATCAATATATGCTTGAACCAAAAGACATGAGTAAGAATGTTTTTAGGAATGTTTTTATAATAACTAAAACTAGAAAAAACCAATATGTCCATCCACAAAATGCCATATTATACAGTGATAAAGAAGTTGTTGAAGTATAAATCTCATTCACATAATGTTGACACAAAATCATCCAGACCCCAAATAATATATACTTTTTTCTTTTGCCTTATTGTGGTAAAATTAACAGATATAATTGTAATATACTTACAGTATACAATGTGATGATTTGATATACATTGTGAAAGGACTCCCGCAATGAAGTCAATTAACACATCCATCACTTCACATATTTACCTTTATTATGAGAACACTGAAGTTCCACTTTAGGCAAATTTCAAGTATGTATTATTAACTATAGTGACTATGTTATACATTAGGTCCTCAGACTTTATTTGATAATTAAAAGTTTGCACCTTTAGGGTGCCTGGGTGGCTTGGTTGGTTGAGCATCTGACTTCAGCTCAGGTCACGATCTCATGGTTCATGAGTTTGAGCCCTGCGTCGGGCTCTGTGCTGACAGCTCAGAGCCTGGAGCCTACTTCAAATTCTGTGTCTCCCTCTCTCTCTGACCCTCCCCTCCTCATGCTCTGTCTGTCTGTCTGTCTCTCTCTCTCAAAAATAAATAAACATTTAAAAAAATAAAAGTGAAAAAATTCCCCACCCTTTTGGGGCACCTGGGTGGTTCAGTCATTTAAGCATCTTGACTTTAGCTCCCATCATGACCTCATGGTTCATGAGTTTGAGCCCTGAATCAGGCTCTAAGCTGACAGTGAGGAACCTGCTTGGGATTCTTTCTTTCTCAAAAAAAAATACATAAACATTAAAAAAAGTTTGCACCCTATTTCTCCCATCCCCTATCCTCTGAAAAACCACCATTATACTCTTATTTCTATGAGTTTGACTTTTTTTTTTTTTGATTCCACATATAAGTGATATTGTGCTTTTCCTGTCTGGATTACTTCACTTGGCATAATTCCCTGTAGATTAATCCACATTGTTGCAAATGGCAGGAGTTTCTTCTTTCTTTAAAGCTAGATAGTAGTCTATTATTCCATAATACTATTCCATATATATATGTATGTATATATATGGGAGGGGGGCAGAGAGAGAGAGAGCTGTTTCTTTATACATTCATCTGTTGGAGACTTAGGTTGTTTCCATACCTTAGCTATTATCAATAATGCTGCAATGAACATAGGAGTACATATATGTCTTTGAGATCCTGATTTTATTTCCCAGATATATAATTAGAAATGGGATTGCTAGATTACATGGTAATTCTATTTGTGACTTCTTGAGGAACTTCCATATTGTTTTCCATAGTGGTTGTAGCAATCTGCATCCCCACCAACAGTGTACAAAGATTCTTTTTCTCTGCATGTTCACCAATGCTTGTCCTTCTGTTCTCTTTTTGATAGCAGAGATCAGCCATGAAATTGTATCTTGTTGTGATTTTTATTTGCATTTCTCTGATAATTATTGATGTTGAGCATCTTTTCATGTATCTGTTGGCTGTTTGTATTTCTTCCTTGGAAAATGTCTTTTTTTGGAATCATGTCTATTCAGACCCTTTGCCCATTTTTTAATTGGATTATTTGGAGTTTTGCTACAATGTTGTTTCTTCTATATTTTGAATATTAACTCCTTATCAGAGATGTGGTTTGTGAATATTTTCTTCCCTTCACAGGATGCCTTTTCATTTTGTTGATGGTTTCCTTTGCTACACAAAAGCTTTTTGTTTGATGCAGTCCCATTTGTTTACTTTTGCTTTTGTTGCCTTTGCTTTTGATGTCAAATCCAAAAAAAATCATCGCTAAGACCAGTGTAAAAGAGCATACACCTATGTTTTTTTCTAGATGCTTTATGGTTTCAGGTCTTACATTGAAGTCTTTGATCCATTTTGAGTTGATTTTTGTGTATTGTATAACATAGGGGTCTAGTTTTATTCTCGTGCATGTGGCTGCCCAGTTTTCCCATCACCATTTAGAGATGATCCTTTTGCCATTATATATTCTTGGCACTTCTGTCAAAAATTAATTGACCACTTATGTATAAATTTAGTTCTGAGTTTTCTACTCTATTCCATTGATTTATTTATGTGTCTGTTTGTATGCCAGTACCATAATTTTTTATTTCCATGGTTTTCTAGTTTGAAATCAGGAAATATAATGTCTCCAGCTTTGTTCTTCTTTCTCAGGGTTACTTTGGCTATTTGGGGTCTTTTGTGGTTCCATACAAATTTTAGAATTGTTTATTCCATTTCTATGAAATTTTAGGAGTGTTTAGTCTATTTCTGTGAAAAATGCCATTGATATTTTTATTGGGATTGTACTGAATCTGTAGATTGCTTTGGGTAGTCTAACATTTTAACAATATCAATTCTTCCAATCCATCAACACAGATCGTCTGTCAATTTATTTGTGTCTTCTTTAAATTCTGTCACGATTTATAGTTTTCAGTGTAGAGATATTTTACCTCCTTGGTTACATTTATTGCTAGGTATTTTATTCTTTTTGATGTAATTGTGAATGGACAAATTGGACTGTTTTCTTAATTTCTTTTTCCAGTAGTTTGTTTTTAGTGTACAGAAATATAAATAATCTTTACATTTTTTGTGTCCTGCAACTTTACTGAACTCATTTATTAGCTCTAACAATTTTTTGGTAAAGCCTTTAGGATTCTCTATACATATTTTATGTGTATAGAGTATAGTGTAATTTTCAAATAGAGAGTATATTGTTCTTCATTTCTGATTTGGATATATCTTATTTCTTTACTTATCTAATTGCTCTGGTTAGGACTTTAGGTACTAATGTTGAATAAAAGTGGTGAGAGTGCACATCCTTGTCCTGTTTCTCATCTTAGAGGACAACCTCTCAGCTTTTCACCATGGAGTACGATGTTAGTTCTGGGCTTTTCATGTATGGCCTTTATTATGTTGAGGTACATTCCTTCTCTACCTGATTTGTTTAGAACTTGTATCATAAAAGGATGTTGAATTTTGGCAAATGCATCTGTTCTGTCTATTGAGATGATCATTTAATTTTTATTCTTCATTTTATTTATGTGGCATATTACTGAATAATTAGTGTATGTTGAAACATCTTTGTATTCCAATAAATTTTACCTTATCATGAAGTATAATCTTTCTTGTGTACTTTTTAATTGGGTTTGCTAATATTTTATTGAGGATGTCTCCATCGATGCTCATCAAGGATATTAGCTTATAATTTTCTTTTTCCCCTGTAGTGCTTTACTTTGGCTTTTGGTATTAGGGTAATGCTTGCCTTGTGAAATGAGTTTGAAGAGCTTTTTCCTCTTCATCCTCTTCGATTTGGTGAGAAATCTAAAAATAATTCATATTGTCTTCTTTAAATTTTTGTTAATGTTTATTTATTTTTAATAGAGAGAGACACAGAATGTGAGTGGGGGAGGGTCAGAGAGAGAGGGAGACACAGAATCTGAAGCAGACTGTTAGCACAGAGTCCAGTGGGGGCTCCAACTCACAAACAGTGAGATCAGACCTGAGCTGAAGTCAGACGCTTAGCCAACTGAGCCACCCAGGCTCCCCTTCTTTAAATGTTTTGTAGAATTCACCAGTGAAGACATTTAGCCTGGACCTTGGTATCTGGGGAGGTTTTTGATTAACTGATTCAATCTCCAGAGGGAGATAGCAGGGAACGTGCCCGCCAGCTCTGTTAGGCTCCTGGAGGATCCCAGCCAGCACCCACAAGCAGGCTGAGTAGAAGTTGGAACCTCACGCGACAGCTGAGAAACAATGCAGTCAGATCTCTTCCAAGAGAAACTGGGAGATGAAAATTTTTGCAGGCTTCCTCTGTGTTGAGCCGAGGGGTACAACCACAGCAAGTGCTCAGGTGCCCATTTAACAACTGCATCTTGGTTTTCTGTAATTCTGTAGGGACTCCTGATTACAAGCCCTGTCAGTTATCAGCGATCAGTGATTTGGGACTCATCTCTCAAATGGCAGTTATAAAAGCTGAGGAGCCAGATGTGTGGACAAGCCTCTTACAGGGGTGAAGATGGTGACTTGATTTTATTGGTGGAGCAAGTGATAGGAAGTGAGGTAGAGAAGTATCCACTGACTCTTTGGAGTTCTGGGGGAGGTTCCCAGTTAGCACCAAGATGTGAGCTAATTAGAAGCCTAACCTTCAGAGACCAGTTGGTCAAGTATGCAGTCAAATACCTTCCAAGGAAAAGCTCAGATATGGGTATACTTTGCCAGCCACCTCTGTGGTGAGCTCAGGGAAACAGCTACCAGAATTAGTCGTGTGTCTTTTTAACAACAGTTTCTTCGTTTGCTATAGCCCTGAGGGCTCCTGAGTGCAAACTCTGCTGGCTTTCAGAGCTGGGTGATTTGAAGCCCCAGTCCTCAGATGGCAGACTTAAAAGTTGGGGTGCTATATGTGGTGTCCAAACCTTTTACTCCGCAGGGAGAAGCTGAGAGTTAGGGGTTCCCTATTGACTGTAAGTTGCTATGCCAGCGTAAGGTATATGGCAAGAGTATATCTCAGCCTATCCTACACATTTTGATGTGTATTCATTTTGTATTCATTTCATGTGTACATTCCACTGTAAGAGCCAGTCAACTAGTTTCTGGATATCTCTCAGTGGGAATTAATTATGTATGGCTGTATATTCAGTGTATCTGTGGGAGGAGGAAAATTCAGGAACCTCCTACTTTGCCATCTTTGTGACATTTCCAAATAATCTATGCTTCAAGTTTTTCATTTAAAAACATTTAAGAACACACAAAACTGAATTTTGGTGATAGATTGAAATGGTGTAACCATTGGAGTTATTGACTGAGTTATTGACCCAAAGAAGGCTTCTATGATGGTGAAAATGTTCTGTATCCTTGATGTTTGCAAGGGTACATAATATGTAAAATATAAAATTATGTATGTAAAATTTATATGTAAACGTCATCAATTTGAATTTTCAAAATTTGTTTTAAATATATACATGTATGTATATGCATATGCATACACATGATGTATGAATAAATGTATATACACATTAGGCCTCAAATATCATGTGTATTTTCGGGTGCTTTGTATATGACTTCATGTGTCAAAGAATTTTAGGTGACTAATCATTATAATTTTCCTCTCTTCCGATATGTAACACAATGAATATTCTGAAATAACCACTAATTATTATAAGATCCTGAATAAATTTAAATTTTAAATAGACATACTTTTAATGTTTTACTACTTCTGCACAAAGGAAAATATATTTTAAAAAGCATTACAGAAAACAAACAAGGAATTGTGACATATTAAAAAAAAAAACCGTCAAGGCTGCAAAGGGGCGGGGTACCTGGGTGCTCAGTCCGTTGAATGTCTGTCTTCAGCTACCGCCATGATATCGTGGTTCGTGAGTTCGATCCCCGAATAGGACTCTCTGCTGTCAGTGCAGACCCCCATTCCAATACTCTGTCTCCCTCTCTCTCTGCCCCTCACCCATGCTGTCTCTTTTTCTCTCTCTCAAAAATAAATAAATAAACATTAAAATAAAAAAGACTGCACAGGGACAACTGGACACATTTGCCTAGGATATGTGGACAAGCACTTGGATGTACATGTAAAATTCCTACCTTAAGCCAGGTTCATTAAAAAGCCTAAATGGCCCCAAGTTGGTATCATTCTAACTCACAAAGTAGCAAGTACAAATCATCCTAGAAAAACATTCCAAACTTAGGCCCTCAGATCTGCCACAAATTGAATTAACTCAAATATGAGCTCACAATGAAAAATTATCAAATAGACGAGGAAAGGAGCAACAGACACAGAGCAAAAAACAGAGTCGATCCTATACAAAAACTTCTGATATTAATCTTGTGTCCACTTTTTACTTTGCCTATTCTGAAATATTTAGAAAACGAAAGAAAAATCAGGAAAATGAGATAGCAAGAAGTAAACATAAAAATGACTTGGCTTATTTGGAGAAGCAGATTGCAATTCTAGAAATGAAAAGCATAATCATTGAAATTTAAAAAAAACAGTAGATTTGCTGAAAAACAAGTTAAACACAGCAAAAGGAGAATTAGCGATCTAAAGATAGATCTGAAGAAATTGCTTTACATGAAGCACAGAGAGATTAAAAAATACAAAAGAGTAGTTATGAAATGGGAGGAAAATATAGATTAGAAAAAAAGAATATATACAGGGGTACCTGGCTGGTAGAGCATGTGACTCTTGATCTCAGGGCCGTGAGTTCAAGCCCCATGTTAGGGGTAGAGATTACTTAATTAATAGGAGGGTGTTGTTGTTGTTGTTGTTGTTGTTGTTGTTTTTAAAGAGTATATACATATATATACTTAGGAGAGAGTGAGACAGAGAGAGACCCCAAGATTTAAAAATCTAGCGACTTCCCACTAAACATGAGAGTACTTCCTTCTCACCAGTGCTCAGAACTTAGGCACTGGGGTGGCTCAGTCAGTTGAGCGTCCAACTTCAGCACAGGTCATGATCTAACGGTTTGTGAGTTCAAGACCTGCATTGGGCTCTGTGCCGACAGCTTGGAGTCTGGAGCCTGCTTCAGATTTGTGTCTCCCTCTGTCTCTGCCCCTCCCCAACTCATTCATTCTCTCTCTCTCTCTCTCTCTCTCTCAAAAATAAATAATAAAACACTTAAAAAGTTTTAAAAAGAAAGAACTTAGTCTCAATGAAAAGTCATTTCTTCTGATTCTCCCTTCAAAATATTACACATCAGTGATGGATTGAGTCTAGCATTGCCAATGTCCTTGTAAAACAAGTCAGTCTCATCAGTATTGAAAACTTGTGCTTCCTCATATGCTTTTCCTGAATAACTCTTCTGTAGTCTTAGCCTCCAAACCTTCAGACCACCTCACCTGCACATATAACATTTTTCGTGTCTTATCATCTTTTGAAATGTATGAGTCAGTCTGAGCTAGCTAAAAAGGTAACGGTTTCTTGTCCCTGGATAATATGACAATACATTTCTTTGGCTTTTAGCCTCACCATGATGCTGTTACTACACTTTTTGGTTAGTGGCCATTTCACAAATTTAAAAATTTCCCTGCTTTTCCATAGCTTTATCACACATTATAGACGTTACGTTCTGGAGAGGCCTCACCTACAGACTGGAGAATTTTCTCTTCCATTTTCTGATGCATCATGTTGTTGATTTATTAACAGTGAACTCACTGCCACTGGCACTGTAACTCATGTCTGAATGAAGCTTATGTAATACATATGTTTTCTCTGTAAGGCACATCACAGCCTTCTCTCACTTAAGAACACCAGATAACACCTCAACGCTATGCTTGGGGAACATTTTAAACAGCAAAATCACCAACAAAAAGCACAAAAATGCAGAACTCATGGCACTAAATAGACTGCCAAAAGGATGCTTATTTATAGTAGGATAGCTGAAATAAGAACACTGAGCATAGCCTTGTTCAACCTCCACCGGGACCTTGCTCATTAGGCCACTCAAATTTTTCCTTTCTTTGTGCATTTCCATGAATGATCACGGAAGTGCCACGAGTATTGGTTTGGGGCCACAAACACGTTTAGCAAGTAAGTAAATTTGCAAATACAAAATCTGCAAATGATGAAGACACACCGTGCCTCCCACAGTTTGTATTCATTTTCTATTGAGGCAGCAAAAAAGTTTCCTCAAGCTTAACAGCCTATAACAACATGCCTTTATTATCTCATGTTTCCATAGGTCAGAAAACTAGACACAGCGTGTCTCACTTGGGCCTTCTGCTCAGAACCTAACAAGATGGAAATAAAGGCGTTACCTAGATGGGGGCCTTATCTTGAGGCTCTGAGGACAACTCTGCTTGCAAGCTCATTAAGGTTGTTGGCAGAATTCATTTCCCTCCCATGCTTTCCACATGGTCATCTCCATCTGCAAGCCACCAATGGCACTCCAATCCTTCTCAGCCCTAATACGCCCTCTAACTTTCCCTTCTGCCAGATTTTTAGGGCTCATAGGATTAAATTAGGCCCACATTGAGAATCCAGCCTAATTCCAGCCTATTTCAAGGTTAGATGATTAGTAACATTAGCTCTGCAAAGCAGCTTTTACCATGTGATGTAACATATTCAGAGTAACATCGCCAGGGTCAAAGTACTGCCTACCACACAGTTTTAAAAATAAAAGACTAAAATATCAGAAATAGCCTGTAGGTTGGAAAGTTTATAAGACTTAAAACTCAAGATGTTATGGAGATGGAGGTGAGGGGAATGTTAAGCTAGTAGTTAACTTTAAACTTTATTAAGTTTAATATTGAATATACAGATTAAAATGCCACACATAAGGGGAAAAGCAGCAAAAAAAGAGATAAAAAAAACACACACACAAAAAAATCAACTCTAACCTTAAAAAAGTAAAGAAGAACAAAAACATCAGGGCATTTATAACGTACAAAATAAGATTTTAGAGATAAATCACAGTCATAGACTCCTCCCCCCAAAAACATGGTCAGGATTGATAAGAAGAACCATACAGCTATATATTATTTTCAAGAGACCAACTTAAGAGCTAAGGATACAGAAAATTTGAAAATAAAGGATAGAAAAAGAAATTTCAGGCCAACTAAAAAAACCCTCTGGGGATAAATTTAAAAGTCTTCAGTTACCAGGACAATGGAAGGATTGTGACTGTGTATACACTAACAACATAACTTCATATTTTGTGAAGAAAAAAAAGTGTTAAGTCAGGGAAAAACCAACAGATCTAACAGTACAATAGAAGAATTCAGGACAAATTTCTCAGTTACTGATAGTAAAAACAAGTAAAAAGTAACAAATATATGGCTTGAGGTGATATACAGATCCCTACACCAAATAATTTTGAAGCTAAACATTATTCTCAAGAGCACATTTATTTTATTTTCTCTAAATATGTATTTATTTATTTTGAGAGAGAGAGAATACCAAGCAGATTCTGTGCTGTCAGTGCAGAGCCCAACACGGGGCTCAAGCCCACAAACCGTGAGATCATTACCTAAGCCAAAATCAAAAGTCAGACGTTTAACTGACTGAGCCACCCAGGTTCCTCTCAATAGCGCATTTATAAAAGCTGAACAGATATACGATCACGAAGCAAGGTGAAACAGGCATCACAGGATCAATAAAATGCATTTGTGCAATTAAGAGGATCAACACACAAAAAGTAATCATTTCAAAGGTCATTAATCTGCAAATTTAAAAACATGCCTTTAAATCAAGAATTGAAGACATGAAAGTCAAAATGAAGATGAATATAAATTTCAGGTATTCTCAGAATGTTTCCCAAATCATGGAAAACTACAGCGGTGATGTCATTTTTATAAAGCTCAAAAACAACACAAAGCAACATGTTGTATAGAAAGCATGAAACTGTCAAAACCAAAGGAAACATAACCAAAATATACAAAATAGCAGTTTCCTCTGTGGAGGGGGCAGAGTGAGCGAGAAACTCAAATGGTGTATCAGCGTTGTGTTGGTGTAGCTTTACAATGGGTGCTAATCTCGAGAATGTTTTATTGTTATGTTTCTTTCACAACTTAAATATTCATCATAAATATCTCTCTGTGGATATACTAAATAATACACAAAGTTAAAATGACCATAAAGAATAGATGTTATTTTCTGACAGAGATACTGAAGCTGAAGAGAAACCTGCCATGTATAAAGTTAGCAGAATTTTAAAAGCTGTAAACACCATAAGCCACAGAAACAAACGATAGCGTGAAATGTGCTGAAGAGTGTTGTGTTGTGAAGGGCTCTAGAGGACAGCCTTTCCTTTTCCTCCTCCAGACACACACGCCAGTCTTCTTCTATGGCCTGTATAAAGAAGCTATGGGAATTTCTCCATCCCGCAGTTATGCTGCTCAAAAGAAAGACGGACAGTTTTGTATCTCATACTTATTCTTGTTCACTGTAGTTCCTATCTAATATATCCCCCTGGTGCCGTGGGCTTTGTCAGGTAATCTAATGCATTCCCTTGTGGGATTCCTAATTTTTTTCTCCTGCCCCTTGACAGCTTCATGCATCCACAGGACCTCATGGTAGCTGTTACCAACATGGGATCCCTCTTTCACCCTCTCACTACTAAGCTCTCCATTTGTTGTTTTGTTTTTATCTGCTTTCTGAGATGATGCAGAAGTATTGTTTCCTGGTCGTTTGTGGCATTAATGAAAGTGTGTTGTGGCTTTTGTCAAAGAAGCTGACCTTCCGTGCTCCCTTGGCTTCATTATATGTGTTAGGTCTTTTTACATTATCAGCGGGGGTGATGGGTGGGCATACATGTGTGACTCTCCAATTAAGACAGTCATGAAAATTCTGGGGCTCAACAGAGATCAAAGCTGCCCCAAATGCTAATTAGAGATCCTCCCTTACACCATTTTGGGTTTTGTCAGAGCATTTGATTAAAATGGTTTCTGCCTTTCCTTACTCTATCTTAACATGAAAAGAAGGGAAAACTCATCTGAGTGAAGTACAGACATACAGACATACACATCTACGCCCTGACAAATAAAATTTCATGATTCATATACATACATAAAGTTTTCTAGAGTACACATGCATTATCACTTTTTTTTTATTTACCACAAATTTAGTGGCTTACAACAATGTACATTTATTATCTCTCAGGTTCTGTCAGGAGTCCAGGCATGGCTTACCTAGGTCATCACAGCTCATAGCTGTATTCATGGGGGCCTCAGCTTCTTACTGACTCTTAGCTAGAGGCCACTGTTAGGTCCTGGAAGCCACTCACTTCTCCTCGCCACGTGGCCTTCTTCATAGGCAGTCATAACATAGCTGTGTCTTTTATTGTTTTTTAAAATATTTATTTATTTATTTTTGAGAGAGAGAGAGAAAAAGAGAGAGAGAGAGAGAGAGAGAGAATATGAGCCAAGGAAGGGCAGAGAGAGGGGGAGACAGAGAATCCCAAACAGGTGCCACACTGTCAGCACAGAGTTTGATGTGGGGCTGGAACCCATGAAACATGAGATCATGACCTGAGCTGAAATTGAGTCAGATTATTAACCGACTGAGCCACCCAGGCACCCCATAGCTGTGTGTTTTATCAACAGGATAGTCACAGTGGGCAAAGATGGAAATTTTACATAATATAAAGTCATCACAGGAGTGGCATCCATTATCTTTGTCATAGAACCTAACTTAATGAAGAAGTGATATTCCATCACCATATTCTAATGGTAAGAAGTAAGTCACAGGCTCCACCTGAACTCAAGGTGATAAAACTACACAAAGCCTTAGATAGGTCAGAGGCAAGAGTTATTAGGAGTTACCCTAGGATCTGTCTGCCACCCCACAGATATTTAGTAAAATATTGCCTATTACTGAAGAGTTACATCATGTGTTTTGAAAATATTTTGAAAAAATGATTGCCTATTCTTTAAAATAATTTTTTTCTTAATGTTTATTTGTGAGAGAGAGACAGACAGACAAAGTGTGAGCGAGGGAGGGGCAGAGAGTGAGGGAGACACAGACTTGAAGCAGGCTCTAGGCTCTGAGCTGTCAGCACTGAGACTGAACTCATGAACCGTTGAGATCATGAGCTGAGCCAAAGTCAGACACTTAACTGACTGAGCCTCCCAGCTGCCCCAATGATTGCCCATTCTTAGTTATCTAAGTGCAAGTCAGAAAGTTACTATTGCACTCAAAGCACAATATATGAAATTATTATGCTTCCTTAAGTTGCTTATTTTTCTCTTTATCTTCTTTGGAAGAATGTGACCATGGTTTTTGCTATTTTCTTTGCCTCCCAAAAAGATGAGTTATAGCAAGTGCTTTTTTATGTATCTCATTAAAACATAATCTTTATACACTCATCTAATTAAAGGTACAAATCAAATTTTAACTATCCCACTTTTATAAAATGTAAAGATAGAACATTTTCAATAAATAAATTCTAATAAACAGAGAACAGAGGAGGCACATATGCCTACTTCTATTTTTTCCACATCCCTAAAGGATTTCCCATTGCATGTGTGATATCCTATTTGCAAAAGATAGCCTCAAGTATTCACCCAGAGAAGAATTGGCGACGCATATGAAGAATCAGTGGTACTTTTCAATTTTTCTCATCCTTCTTACAAGTTCCAGGTGTCCATAATGGTTCTTTCCTGAATGTGATCTACTGCAGAAATAAAGACCATCAGATAACACATTGGAATATGCCTATTTTTTCTATATAGAGTCTCCACGGGAGTACTTTTGCCTCACACAAAAATTACATAGTTGTGCACTTTGTCAATTTCATTGTTCAAAGTTACTCCCTCCTGACAAAGCAATACTTTGTAAATCAGGTAAAAACTGAAGATGTCACATGCATATGGTTTTCACATATACGTATATTCGGTAAAAATAGCAGTTATGGCTTATACATTGACTGCAACGGCTTTACAGATGGAACTTTTTAAATTAGCCTTTCCAAGAAGTAGAGCTACTGTATTTAAGCAGCTAAACCTGTGCCATCATCATTAGATTATTTCTCTTTCTTGTTTTCTCAGTTAAAAATATGTTTCCTTATACTGCTCAAATCCTGGGAAAGAAGGCTGAGAACTGATATTAGGATATCAACCTAAGCAGATGGGTAAGTTTATTCTGGTTGTTGCTGCTTTTGAATGTATAAGAAAGGAATAGTAATAAGGCTTCCTTTGTGAGGTAATTGGGAGGATTAAATAAGTCATTACATATAAAACCTTAGGGATAGTGCTCCTTGTATTGTAAGCCTTCAATAGGAGCTAATATTATAAATTACAAATTTGAGAGCTCCAATATTTTAAATATCATGAAATTCCAATTACAGAATCATAAGGATGAGAACTAAAATGAAAACAGGAAGATTTAAGTTGATTTGTGTAAGAGCCAACTATAACAAGATTAAATTCTATCCATCATCTCTAGGTTTTCTTAATACATCCATGTGGTTGGCAGGTGGTGAGGAAAAATCCCTAGACCATTTCAAGAAAGAGACTATGTCCCATGCCATGATCACAAATTGTTGAAACAGGGTTCTAGTCAATACACTTGTAAATCGAAAGTGAGTATCTTTCAATGCCTTGTGCTTTGTCAGGTGAAAACTCAAACCTATCATAGATACACGTAGTTCTATCTTTCTGGTGGTTGTTAAAGGTGACAAGTGAAATGACTTCTAGCAGTTTCACTCAGATCCCCAGAGAGCAAGAGCCAAATTCAAGATACAAGCAGTAAAAGAATGTTGTATGAAAGTGATACAGGGCTTGATGGATTGAAACACAGTCTCAGTGGGATTAGGAGGAGAGACTAAAGCAAGTCAAGTCCTATTAAATTGTCTACCGGGCTCAGGGATTATGTTATTCAAGTGGCAAAAGTGATAGAGCATCGGGGTATTGGCTCTCTATGTCAAGAATTCAGTTACTTCGTTTTGATGGTGGGCAACTTAGGGTCTCGTAAGTTGGAGCAGCTGCAACAACTGCTAACTGAACAATATTCAGTGAAGTTAAACAAACTGGGAGTGAAATTTCTTATTTCACTTGCCCACCATTTATGTGTGTGTGTTTGTGTGTGTGTGTGTGTGTGTGTTTATTTGTGCAAATTTTACTTCCTAAAATCCAGATTCCAAATAAAACTTTTCTGAGAAATTAAAAGACAAGTGTTTTGTTTGATGGGGGGCGGACGCATTTCCTATGTAGATTTTTATTACTATTATTACTTAAGCAGCAGAAATTAAACTGAGGAGAAAAACACATTTCTTTTTTTTGTAGGACTTATTGTAATTTTATGTATATGTGTATATTTCTAAGCTTATTTGGTACTTTAGTGTCTTCCCTCTTCACGGTTAAAGGGTTTTTTTTTTTCCTTTTTGCAGGGGAGAAAGAAATTCAAATTGTGTAGAGACTGCATCACCATTCGGTAGAATTTGCCATGGTTATAAAGCTGGCTTTTGAGAAAATTTCATAAACAATTTCTGCAGATAAGCATCCATTCTCTCACTCGGAGGTCCACAACAATGCTTTTTTTGGTAGGCATAATTGCCTATTCTTATGTTATTTCAGAGGAGAAACTGTGGTTCGAGTTTGATATTAGACTCTGCAGTCCAGCTGCCTTTATTTTATATAGGTCTGCTTCTGTAGCTATTCTACAAGCCTTTAGGGAGCGGTGAAGAGGAGTAAACCATACAACTAAAGAGGCATTTACCATAGGTGAACATTTAATTAGTCCCTTGTTCGACAGGATTGACCCTCACTATGGATCTACTATAAAAATTTCCCTGTAATAAAAACTGCACTTGATACTTTTGTTTCAGGGAAGTACTTCAAAATATACACAACATATCTTAGAAATCAGAGAGGAACCGTCTACAGTGCAATAAATTATTCCTGATGCATTGCCATTTTGTTTACGAATTATGGTTTCTGTTTTCTCAATTTATATGCCAACCTTACACAATAAACTACATAAAAGAAAAAAAGGCCCAAAGAAAGTCATAATATTTCAGAGAAATGATCATTTTTGACAGGACAAGTTTAAACAATTAAAAAACACCATAAGAAAACATATTATGATCAAATCCTTGACATATACACACTTTAAGTTCATTTTTCACACATATATTTTGTTAGCTGAAAATAACAATACACTTGTAAGATATCCATACTTAATTAATTATAATCAGCTACACGTTTAGCAATGTAGATGTTGGAATATTATGAAAAAGATCTCTGAAATTTGGGCTCTCTTGGTCGTTCCACTAGTCTAAGCCCTCTGAGACGCTGATCACAAGATGATATTAAATGTGCAAATATTTTATCAAGTAAGATGCCTGTGTGAGAGAAAATAGGGACAAAGCTGGTAAAGGATAAGAAAGCCATCAGACCACCAAGCAAGTCTGACCTTGTGAGAGGAAGACTGTGGGCCACTAGATTATTGTGCATTCTGAGATCAGGATGGCAAATTCATGACAGAGTCCTCTTGCCAAAGTCTGCAGCCATTTATAAGATCTTAGGTAAATTACAGCTTTCTGTGCTCAGTGTTCTCATTTGTAGACTAAACAATTTATCTGCCCCTGTTAAATGTAATGATATCTATATGGTTTCTACCTTACATAAAATCCTGTCCTATTATTACAATTAGCCTAGAAAAAATGTAAAAGATCCAGTTAGTAAAAATCAAAGAAAATTTTGTAAATTCACAAGACCATTAGTGTGAGTTTAGTGATTAGTAATATCAAAATCATTATTCTTCTAACCATACAGATTGCTCTAATCTTTTCAACAAGCTAACTATGAAGTCTATAGTTTTCAATTTGCGTGCATATTTTTAGGGGGTGGAATGTAAAGAAAAAAATCCAATAGAGAAAAATGACCTTTTCATTTGCTTTAAGTTATGTAAGTCAATAGGAATGGTTATTTTTTAACACCTAGTTAAAAATCATACCAAAACTCATATTCCAATTGAAAAGCTAGTGAAGCATCGAGGACACTGGATGAATATAATATTTCTAAAGTTTCCTAGGAATGTTTTTATAATTCTTAACAAAGAATCATATGTTATTTTAAGATTAGGCTGCTCACTGTTCGCTTATCCTATATTAGCAGGCTTTTGTTGCTGTTCTCATTGTTCATTCATACTCGTTTACCTAGTTTAGTCTTCCAATTGTGTGAGTCAATGACCATCTTATACATGGTTTATAAGAGCTTTTTCTTTCTCTACTAATTATATTATTTTGATAGTATTTAAAATTCAGTACAGAAGTCATCTGAAATAGGGGTATATATATCATACATAGATTACATATATAATATGCTTAGTTTTTAAAAATATTCTGTAGGGAAGTCTCACAAAATACAGTTTATTTGGGACACCTAGGTGGATCAGTCGGCTAAGCACCCAACTTAGGTTTGGGTCATGATCCCACAGTTCGTCAGTTTGAGCCCCACATTGGGCTCTGCACAGATGGGGATAGCCTGCTTGGGATTATCTCTCTCCCTCTCTCTTTCTGCTCCTGTCTCACACTCTCTCTCTCTAAAAAAATAAACAAATAAACAAAAAAGATTATATATATAGTTTGTTTTTGAGTTTCTTGTATTGCTCCTCATTTAAGACACTCATTCATACAGAAAAGTGCCCAGTTTTTAAAATTAAAGTTTAAAAAACTCTCTTTGTATGAAGTAAGGGTGCATAATGCTGAAGATGAGGTAAGTAAAAAAAGAAGGCAGACATTGGCAGACATCATCCTTATGGTGGACAGGTACAATGCATGTATTTCCAAGATTTTCCTGAGAGAATCCAGAAAAGAAGCAATCACATTTTAAATGCTAACAAGAGCCAGGATAAGAATAACTTGGCAGTGAGAAGAGCATTGCCCCTTTAAATGAAACTCTGTAATACCAGGATTCCAGAACACAAACATCCCAGTTAATGAAGACAGCAGCGGTTGGACATGCTGTTCCACAGCTAAACATAAACCTCATTTGAGAAGAGAATCCGGCCACAATAAGAAAAGTAACAGGTTTTGTTTCTCTGTTTGATCACAATCAAAAGAAGCATAGCATGATGAAGAAGAAAGAATAAGAAGTATTGAGTGTTATTTTCAGGTCTTCTAAGGAAGCTTTCTGTATTTGAGCAAGTCATGGAATGTTTCTGAGTCTTGGGCGTTTCAACTACAAAGTTGAATGATAGAAGATGAATGTTATTAATAAGACAATGTATGAAAAGTCTGATAATAGTAAAACGTTGAGCAGTTGTGATGGGGCTTTCTAGCATTTCATTTCTGTAAAGAAATAATTATACATGATTGATAGATAGATAATGTATGCGTGTATCTGTATATATATATATATATATATTCATATATATACATATATATATAATGAATCTAGAGAATTTTTTATTTTCACAACAGAAAAATTCCAACTATATTGATCAATATCAATAAGTAATAATATATTATTCTTTTTTTCTTATAATCATTAATTTACATACATTTACTAGCAAATACATGAATTCAGGGCTACTGTTTCTTTGTTTAGAAAAGTATCAAAACATACTTATGTTTCAGCAATTAAAACCACCCACATGGGGTCACCTGGGTGGCTCAGTCAGTTGAGTCTACAACTTTGTCTCAAGTCACAATCTCACGGTTTGTGAGTTCAAACCCCATGTCGGGCTCTGCTGATAGCTCAGAGCCTTGAGCCTGCTTCGGATTCTGTCTCCCTCTCTCTCTGCCCCTTCCACACTTGTGCTCTCTCTCTCTCTCTCTCTCTCTCTCAAAAATAAACATTAAAAAATATAAAAAAATAGGGGCGCCTGGGTGGCGCAGTCGGTTGAGCGTCCGACTTCAGCCAGGTCACGATCTCGCAGTCCGTGAGTTCGAGTCCCGGTCAGGCTCTGGGCTGATGGCTCAGAGCCTGGAGCCTGTTTCCGATTCTGTGTCTCCCTCTCTCTCTGCCCCTCCCCCGTTCATGCTCTGTCTCTCTCTGTCCCCAAAAAAATAAATAAACGTTGAAAAAAAATTAAAAAATATATAAAAAAATAAATTAAAAACAAATACCAAAATAAATTCATTTTCTGTGGTGTCTATGAGTCTACCTTTTTCATTTTAAGCACCTTCTCTACCATTCATTCATTCCTTCTTCAGCGCTCTATTACATTTCCACTTGGCATTCTCAAGGCTTAACGTAATGTTTCTTTATTTGAAAACTGTCATTGACATAACATAGCTTTGGTGCCATCTGCCTTATGTGACAAATTTGAACTTAACAGCTTTATTGAGGCCTCATCTATCCCTGAACATACCGCATATTATTTTCATCCAGGTGCACTTTAAAATGCCTTAGATGGAGTATAAATATTTCTACTAGCTCATCAAGTTATATAACTGAATTGAATTTTCTGCTTAAACATGGCATACATTAGAAACAGATGAAAAATTGAATGAAAGCACACACATACTTGTTAGTTATTAACATTAACAGGTGTATTTCTAATAATTTTCTGTTTATTTGCCTATATCTGTAGTATGACTGTGGTGTGTGTGCATGTGTGTGTAGTTACATGTGTGTCACCTGGCAAGTAGGGGGCTATTTATTTCTTATATGGAAGAAGTTTAAGTGTTTGAGCTTTGCCCTTTCATTCTTGCAACTTGAGCAAAAGTCCTTTACTGCCATCACCTGGAATAAACACAATCAAAAAAAAGGAAAAATAATAAGAGAGTATTGTATTTAAATTCTAAGAGTGCTCATTTCAGTAAACATTTATCTAGTGATTATCAGCAATGCACTGTCATAGTCCATGGAATACAGGCAAATACAGAAAGAAAGAGAGAGATATAATCTCTGGGTATAAGAACTTATGATCTCAAACATAAATATATGAGCTACCATGTACAAATAAATATATCTCATAATCTTGGTGAAACAACACTTTTCCTGAATAACTTCCTCCTCTGGACCAATTTAATAAGAATATTTTTCGGTAATTCTAACGATACATGGAAATGGGGCTGGAAACAGCAAGAAGCGAATAGAAGTAATCATGCTTTATGAGAGAATTATTTTCTAGCTGTGATATGAGGTCTCCAATTCACTATGTTTCCAAATGTATAAAAGGTTATAATTGTGAAAGACCCATATTATTTGATATACGAATATGGAACGAAGTTATAGTTTGTCGGAGAAAAAAGCACCAGTGCAAATATAACGTATGTAGTACTTTCAGTTTTCCCCAAACACCTTTTGCACAATAATAGGCTGAATCATTTCTCCCTTTATTTGAACCACCAAAACGTTAATTTTTGGAAGCTGGATATAAATAGTTATAGACATCTGTTGTAAATTTTAGTAATATCACAAACTGGGTGATTTCTTAAACAGTCACAGAAATATATGACAAGGAACTATATTAGGTTGTCTTTTTACATAATTCTGCAATAGTAATATTGAAAATAAAGTAGTCTCCTAGATGAATGCTATATTTGGTATATGGATCAAAATGGAGCATTATAATTTATTTCTCCACATTTAATATTACTAATCAAGGATCTACATTCCTCTTCCTATTCTCATAAAAGTACTATAATGATAAAATCCTTCATTGGGAATTTTAAAATGTTATTTGAAATAAACATAAAATTAATAGTTAAACTGAAGCTGTCAGAGTTTATGTGATATTTCAGAGTAAATATTTCTTAAAAGGATTGAAATATTCATGGGTAGGCATTATGCTACTAAAAAATACAACAGGAGAATTCTTGATTTTTTTTAATATTGGGAAAATATATAATCTTGAATAGGTGCTCATTTTGTTAGACAAATCTGAAAAAAATACATACTTAAAATGTATATATATGCTTAATTGTTAAATCCAAACTATAACATTCTCATACTTTCAAGAAAAGAAACATTGGGAAAGGAAAAGCTATGGGTGGAGTATTAAAATATTCTAGGAAGTAGGGACATAATTCTGGTGTTAAAAGTAAGAAGATTTGGAGGTGCTTGGGTGGCTCTGTAGGTTAAGCATCTATGGCTCAGGTTGTGATCTCATGGTTCCTGAGCTCAAACCCTGCTTCAGGTGAGCATGAGCCCTGCTTTGGGTGAGCTTCACTACTCTCTCTCTCCTTCTCTCCCTGCCCCTTGCTTACTTGCGCCCTCTCTCTATATCTCTCAAAAAAAAAAAATAAAATAAAAGGTAAGAAGACTTAGTTAATTATAGGGAATAGAACGGGCGCAGGAATAACAGGATTTCATATTCAAGTGGATGTCAGAATGGATCCAGAAGAAGCACCTGAAGATAAAGTTAAGGTTTCTAATAATTTAGGAAATAGTGGAAAATAGAGGTATTGATGTTTGGGGGAAAAAAAAGAGTAGGGATGAAGATATAAAGGAAAAACTTGTTTTATGGTAAAGATGATAAAAACAATTTCTTACATGAAACGTTACTCATGTTGAACTAGTGAGCAAGTCTTTACAAATATGGTACTAACAGTTAGGATTGACAGCTATCTACAGAGAGATGATGGTTAAAGTCCTGTGGCAGGATGAGATTCTTCTCAGAGAGACAGGAGAGGAAGGGGTGGAAAGGGAAGGACAAGGGAGGGAAGGGAGAAAAAAAATGAAAACAGAGACAGATACAGGGAGAATCTTCTTAAGTAGAGATCAGATATGGGGCTGTTTCAATAATGACAAGGAGGGAAAATTAGAGACAAAGAGAGACTAGAAAGCTGAATGAAGAGAGATATTTTTAAAAATACTAAGACTGACAAAATGATTTAAAAATTAAGAAAACATTTAAAACTTTTAAAAAAGGCTGCTTGGAGAGAATGGTGGAGAGAATGGTAAAGATAATGAAAAATAAAAAGAGGAAGAAAGAAAGAAAGAAAGAAAGAAAGAAAGAAAGAAAGAAAGAAGAAAGCAAGGAGGGAAGGAGGAAGGAAGGAAGGGAGGGAGGGAGGGGGGAAGGAAGAGCAAGTGGGCCAAGATGTTTAGAGTAAATAAAAGATAAGCAACACAAAACATGGATAATCTTTTTGGGAAATTTCATAATAAAAGGAAGGAAATAATTAGAATAGTATCTAGAAAACTCAGTAAGATTTTGAAAAACCTCAATTTTATAAGAAGTTTTACATGTTTTTAGAGACAGAAATAAAAAATTAAAATTAGAAGAAATCAATAGTAATCGACGGAACAAGATTCAACGAAACCTCCAAATTAACTTTCCCCCAGAGGACAAAAAAATTACAATCTAGGATTGCTAATGTTCATTGTCTTACTTTCCATCTTGAAATACTGAATAATTGAGAAAGCAATTTGATTGTACAAAATGAAGACTAAACTCATTTGAAACTTCGCCTTTTGCATTAAAATTGAGAACTTCTATCATACAAGGAGGCTGTGGCTCCAGATTATTAATACTTATTATCCATTAAACACATTTTATTTTAGGGGTGCCTGGGTGGCTCCGTCGGCTAAGCAGCTGACTTCGGCTCAGGTCATGATCTCATGGTTTGTGAGTTCGAGCCCTGCATCTGGCTCTGTGCTGACAGCCTGGAGCCTGCTTCAAATTCTGTGTTTCCCTCTCTCTCTGCCCCTTCCCTGCTCATGCCCCCTGAAGCAGCAAGAGAATGGTTGAGAAAAAGACTGCAGTGCATACTACCAACAGTCACCCCCACATCCTGAAATAAATGTTAAAACATCACGTTTAAATCACATATTGGCATTTTTATTGAATTTGTAAGAAATGGTGTTTATCTGAAGTTAGTTGTCTTGTCTATTACTACAGGACACAAACATGGTCAGCAAATCATTAATTATAGCCAATTGTCTTGGGAATCAATCATTTTGTTTGGACATTTAAAATTAGTTTCTGGGTTGATTATCTTTGATAATTTTCAAAGCCTGAGAAGAAAAAGCAGTGAAGGTTAGAGAACGTACTTGACAAGCAAATGTCTAACCCTGACCCACAAGCAAATACACCAAATATCCACAATTCCTCTGCGACAGCAGCATACTGATTCCAGTATTAAATCAGCAGAGGAAAGCTGAGTGACAGAGAATGAGGAGACCACTGGCTTTGAGGGGCTGATCTCATGGGAAATAAGCACAGCTAGAGGAGAAAATGCAACAGGGACCAAAAGAGATTTTATACTTTGGTTCTGATTTCATTCTGGTTGGAGCTTCTACTAGGTCATGTTTTTTTCCAATTCAGTTAAAGCTGTTATAAATTAATTCTGCATTGGAGCACCAATAAAGTACATGTGAAAATGACATATTTTATCCTTGAGCACTCTTGGTGGCAGAAAATATAAAATTTCCTTTTCTGGATAGTAAAAACAGCAAGATAGAGGAGATTTTGTATCACCTAATGTGTAGCAAAGCCTGCAAATGATTCTCAACAGAACACTGTTTTCCATAAGAGAAAACCCATGCCTTTGAGTTTCAACAAATCATCACTGAGCAGTATTAACTTGGTGAAAAGTATTTTTGAAATTTTTATTACCATTTGAGTGATTAGCTGTTATTTTTTAAGATAATAACAACATAATGTCTTACAATATATTTTGTTGAGGGTTTCTAATGCCTGTTCACAAATACTATCTCTTTCATTCTTGAAAATTGTGTTTATTACTGTTTGATCCAAATCAACTAAATCATGAGACAGGATATTTATAAAGTCTGAGTTCATGTAACTGAAGGTAAGACTGATTGGAATTTTCTGTTTATAGGCAGTATACCCACTATAGTGTTTGAATTATTTAATATAATAAACTGAATGGTGATAAAAAAAAAACTCTCTCCAGTTTAGTTAGACATTTCATGTTGCTTTCTATGAGGAAAGTATCATTATGCATGGTATGAAGCATATAAGTAAAATACTGTAATCTACCCAAGATGCACCTACATTTGTGCTGGAGAGACATGTACACAGTCAAGAAGTCAGGAAACAATATGGTTAAGAGTAAACTCTGATGGGGCATCTGGGTGGCTCAGTTGGTTAAGTATCTGACTCTGGATTTGGGATCAGGTCATAATCTCCTGGTTCGTGAGATGGTGCTGTAAATTGGGCTCAGCACTGACATCATGGAACTTACCTGGTATTCTTTCTCTCTCTCTTTCTGCCCCTCCCCTGCACTCTCTCTCTCTCAATAAATAAATAAACTTTAAAAAAAAAGAGTGAACTCTGAAATCATACTATCTGGGTTCAAATACTGACACATAGGTTTCAATAAATGTTCCTTGAATGAATTAATTAATTGTTGGAACGAGAAGATATGGATGCAACAGTGACTGATTAATACCTAAACAACACTCAGTGTATGTATTTATATTTGTATGTGTGTGTGTATAGACACACACACACAGATATATATATATATATATGTATATATATATATACATAAGATATATATACAAACATAAAATTTGAATAATTGTTTCATCTGAAAAATCTTTAGTCTGCCTCCTTAACCAATAGTTCCTTTTTTCCAATATATTACATAGGACCAGAGTTCATTTCCTCTTATTTGCTTCTCACTTATCTTTCTTTTACACTTTGATCTTTGAGAAATGAGGAAAGATAATGGAAGTGAGACCAATAACTTTGTATTTTCGTATACTGTACAGAATGGTATGGAAAAGGAAGAAAGAGAAATGAGTTTAACCTTAAAGAAATGGAAATCATCCTGGAATCAAGAAAGGATGCATTAAAGTAGACCCTATCATCAAATCCTAGAAATGAAGAAAGTCTACAGGATATAGGGTCAGAGTAAGACTGGAAAGATTTGAGTGAATAAATTGTTACTTGTGAACAACATAAAGAGAGTTATTTGCAGAAGAGATTTCCATTTCTGTCTGTAAACTACATTTTAGAAGTAGAGAAGCGTGTTCTATTGTATGATAGCAAGTCTTTTTCTTTCCATTAATGAGCTATTTTGTTGATTGTTTCCTAGTTGGATCCATTTGATGTTCACCAAAATAGATATAGAAACTGCTGTTCCTATATATGTTCTATATATATATGTTGCCTTCCAAGGTTTTGCAAAAAGATGCAAACATTTTATTCATTTATTTTTACCCCAGAATTTACCCTGGACATTGTACACAACCAGCAAATATATTTTATCTCATCTGGACAGGGATCATTTACTAGTTTGAAATGTCAAAGAAATGTATTATGTTCCAGAAAGGAGAGAAAAATGAACCCCTCAGTATCAGTAATCAGATCATATACCTGGCAATCACTGAAAAGCCTCACCCTTCAAAGAAGAAAGAAGAGGCGATAAACCACCTTCACTGGGCAAATACCTGGTGTCTGTTACACTGAGTCGTTTACATGTATTATGCATTTTAAACACTACAATAGCCCTGTGAGGGAATTTCTGACATAGGTCCCATTTTACTTCTGAGGAACCCGGAGGTATTGACAAGTAATTGATTTTCTCAAAGTATCACATTCTGCAAATAATAAAGACTAATAATTGTAACTAAAATAAAAAACAGTAATAATGACAATGACACTTGTAGTTGCAGGAATGTCTACCATTTATAAAGTTCTTACTATGAGACAAGAATGAGCCAACGCTTCACATGCACCATTTAAACCTTATAACCTCTAAGTCAGTGGTAGGAAACAGGGGTTTAAATAAATAAGGTATTAGGTACATAAACAGGGATTTACTTGTATCATTGGGACTAATAACTGATGACAAACCCTTCTTGTACACTGGGCGATCATATTGTTGTTCCCCTTAAAAATAGTTTTCAAATGAATATTGGCAAAATTTGTTGAAATCATCCTAGCATAGCTAGGAAAACATGGGCTCTGAAACTGTGTAGAGTAGGCTAAAATCCCAAATATACCAATTACCAATTTTTAGATTTTGGACAGACAAGTTAAATTTTCAGAACCTGTTTTACCTTTTTTCAAAATATATATAGAATCTTGTAATTTTCAGGGTCACCATAGAGATTAAGTAACTAAATATGTCATCTCTACTAATACAGCACAGGTGGTATGGCAGACAATAAATGGTAGTCATCAGTATCGCCAAGAGGCCTGAAAAAGCAAAGGCATTCATTCCTCTAGTTTCTAGTTTATGGGGGACGGGGAGGGGTGGAGAGTGCAGAAGAGTAAGCACAAAACACTAGATATACTTCATTTTATTTATTTATTTTTTCAACGTTTATTTATTTTTGGGACAGAGAGAGACAGAGCATGAACAGGGGAGGGACAGAGAGAGAGGGAGACACAGAATCGGAAACAGGCTCCAGGCTCTGAGCCATCAGCCCAGAGCCCGACGCGGGGCTCGAACTCACGGACCACGAAATCGTGACCTGGCTGAAGACAGACGCTTAACCGACTGCGCCACCCAGGCACCCCTAGATATACTTCATTTTAAAGCACACTTCTAATTGTTAATTGAAGCCAAATGTGTGTGAATATAGACTGGGCAGAATAAAAATCAATAAATAAATGCAAGCTACTATATTTTAAAATTATATTTAATTATTTAAAAGCTGGCAGATTAAGACCACGAACAAGTCACAGATTTGCAGAAAATATTTGCAAAATATATATCTGATAAAGGACTTGTATCCAAGATATTAAAAAACAAATTAAAGCTCTACAGTAAGAAAGCAAACAACATAAATTAAAAAGTGGGCAAAGGGTCAAAACAGACACTTCACAAACAAGATATCCAGATAGAAATAAGCATATCAAAAGATGTTCCAGATCATATGCTATTATGTAGCTCCAAATCAAAACAATGAGATACCACCACACATATCAGAATGTCTAAAATCCAAAACATTAACAACACCTAATGCTGGTCAGGGTGTGGAGTAAGAGGAACTCTAATTAACTGCCAGTAGGAAATGCAAAATGGTACAGCCACTTAGCAAGACAATTTGAGATTCTTACAAAGTTAAACATGGCCTTGCCAAACAATTTATCTCTTGCTCTCCTAGGTATTTACTCAGATAAGCTGAAAACTTACTTCCACACAAAAACCTACACACCAATGTTTTTAGCAGCTTTTTCATGGTTGTTAGAAATAGGAAACAACTGTGATGTCCTTCAATAGTTGAAAAAATAAATAAACTGTTTATCCAGACAATGCAAGATTAAAAGAAGAATAAGAAAGGGGCACCTGGGTGGCTCAGTCAGTTGAGCCTCCAACTTCGGCTCAGGTCATGATCTCACAGTTCGTGAGTTCGAGCCCCACGTCAGATTCTGTGCTGACAGCTCAGAGCCTGGAGCCTGCTTTGGATTCTGGGTCTCCCTCTCTCTCTGCCCCTCCACTGCTCATGCTCTGTCTCTCTCTCTCTCTCTCTGTGTCAAAAATAAATAAACATTAAAAAATTAAAAAAAAAAGGAGGAGGAGGAGAGTGGAGGAGGAGGAGGAGGAGAAGAAGAAGAAAAGAAGAAGACGACGATAACATATAACGATGACAACAATATAATTTCAGACAGTAAAATTATAGACAGTAAAAAGATCAGTGGAAAAGATCAGTGGTTTCTAGGAATTGCAGAAGAGAGAGAAGGGATTAGTAGGTGTGGCCAACTGAGGTGCCTGGGTGGCTGGGTGCCTGGGTGGTTAAGCATCCAACTCTTGATTTCCGGTCAGGTCATGATCTCACATTTCATGGGTTCCAGTCCCTCGTTGGGCTGTGCACTGAAAAAGCAGAGCCTGCTTGGGATTCTCTCCCTCTCTGCCCTTCTCCCACTCATGTACACTCTCTGTCTCTCTCAAAATAAACTTAAAAAACCAGGTGTGGCAAAGGAGATATTCAAATTAGTGAAAGTGTTTTGTAGAAGATTGTAATATTAGATACATAATATTACTCATTTGTTAAACTCTTGGAACTGTACAACACTGAGAGTGAATGCTGATGTAAACTATGGCTCGGTTAATAATAATGTACCAATATTAATTCCTCAATTGTAATAAATGTACTGCACTAATGCACAATGATGCTAATAGGGGAAGTGAGGGAGGGGTTGAGGGAAGGATAGGTTATGTAGGAAATCTTTATACTTCCTGCTTAATTCTTTTGTCAAACAAAAAGAACTCTAAAAATAGTCTATTAGTTATTGTGTTATTTATTTCTTCACAAGAACAAAAATCAACAATGAAGATCGTCTTTTAAATCTAGCTGAAAGGTTTGGGAGACCTATGTATTACTGGCATACCTAGTTTTATTGGGCTTCACAGACATTGCATTTTTGTGAATTGAAGATTTGCGGCAACCATGCTTGGAGTAAGTCTATTGGTGCCATTTTTTTCCAATACCATTTGCTTACTACATGTTTCCATGTCACATTTTGATAACTGCATAATATTTCAAACTTCTTTATATTTTTGTTATGGTGATCTGTGGTCAGTGACTATGACTCACAGACTGAATGCTTGGATGATGGTTAGTATGTTTTAGCAACAAAGCATTTTTAAGTAAGTTGTGTACATGGTTGTTTTAGACATAAGGCTATTGCACATTTTATGGACTACAGTATAGTGAAAACATATATGCCCTGGGAAACCAAAATATTCATTTGATTCACCTTATTGCAATAGTCGCTTTATTGTAGCAGTCTGGGACCAAACCTGCAATATACCTGAAGTATACTATGCTTTTGCCTCTTAGAGATCAGAATTGCACCAGTATATTAAAAGTTGAGATGACCTCAAGTAAAGGGACATGTTGTTTTTTGTTATTTTTAGTCCCATGTTTCCTGACACTTTTGATTTCTGAACCTATCTTTTTATATATTAGAGAGAGAGCATGCGCAAGTGGGGCAGGGGCAGAAGAGAGGGAGAAAGAGAATTCTAAGCAGACTCCACAGTCAGCTCAGAGCCTGACACAGGCCTCCATCTCACAACCATGAGATCATGACCTGAACCGAAATCAAGAGTCAGCTTAACTGACTGAGTCACCCAGGCTTCCCTGAACCTTCTTTTCTCCAAAAAGTATCTATAAGCTGTATGGCACATGTTAGAAAAAGGCTGGACTGGACATTTTAAGGGCATTTTAACAGCAGTCTACTTGTATTCACATCCCAGTTTTCTCACTCTCCAGCTGGGCAATCCAGTAGCATTTAAAATATAAACAGTAAGTTCTCATAAATAGTAGCAGTTATCACTATTATTTTTATTTTTCATAAATTTCAAATTGATTTTGATAGTATGACCTTCTTAAAAAGGAAGAGAATCAGAATACTGGGGCAAAGCTGTAGCTACCATACAAAAATTGCACCACGCAATATGAAAACAACTGGTCAAAAGTGGAAACCCTATGTAAAAGGTATTTTACTTTGCTATTTGCAGCCCTCTTCATTCTCCAGTTCCTTCACATACTGGCTCCAATCAACACCACACATGCAATGACTTTAAGGCTTGGTGTACATGCATTACTATAATTTTTAAATTGCTTTGAATGTGTGAGTATCCATGGTTCCCTAAGACATAACTTAATTCAGATTTAGGGAAAATAACTAAAATGTCAGGCTGAATTCTGAAAATGAGAGTTGATTATTTCACATAATATTTAATTATATGCTGAAATATTAATGTTTCACTGAACTGAAAATTTTCCTCTTCTGAAACCTGGAAATATCATAAAAATAGATATATAATAATAAAAATTAGATCTATATAATACATATTTTAATAATAAAAAGTTTGTGTTAAACACTAAAAAGCTCAGTATTATTTATTAATTGCTTTATCCCACTTGTGCTAATTCTAATGAAATAAATTGATACAAGAGTCTGTAATATGTTATTTAATATTTTTTGTAATTACTTAATGATAGTTAATGCATCATTAAAACGTGTGACTGATATCAGTTTGAGATAAATTGTCAGATATTATTAATTAACCTAGTACTCATTACACTTGCATTAATCATGTTATTGTGGATGTAAAATGTTCTTTCAGAAATAGTCATTGGCAAATCTGAATTAAATTAAAATACTTTAACATCTCCGTTCTATAAGGCACATAATTAATAGTTTTTCTTCTCTTGGAATATATGTGCACATCAATGAATGGGCATAAATTTTTTATCACATTGTATCTCCTTAAGTATTCTTACAGGAGGACTAATGTCATTAGCATTTATTAACTTGCAGTTGATTCTTTATAATGGTCCTGCTGAGAATAAACTTTCTTTCACACATTTCACATAGTTTGTCCTTTCATTGGGAAATACGACTTGTCCCTAAATTTGCTATAGGTATTTCCTTGTGATTGCAAGAAAGCTTGAAGTCATCCTTAAAATGTGTTTCATATCACTTAATTATCCTTCTCTTTATGTATTTTTGTGTATTACTTATTAATGTATTGTATGTGTAGTTCATGATGTTTTTGGTAATTGTAATTGGAGATGATTTTTTGTGCCCACAAATCAGGAGGTTAAATCAGTACATGATTTCAACTCTACAAGTTTGTAAATTTTTATCTCATAAAAATTTTTACAACATAAATTCAGCAAATTGGACACCTGGGTGACTTGGTTGGTTAAGCTTATGACTCTTGATTTCGGCTCAGGGCGATTTTGAGCGGCACATTGAGCTCTCTGCTATCAGCACAGAGCCCCCTTCTGATCTTCTGTCTCCCTCTCTCTCTGCCCCTTCCCCACTCATTCTCTCTCTCTCTCTCTCTCTCTCTCTCTCTCTCTCTCTCTCTCAAAAATAAACATTTAGAAAAAGGAACTCAGCATATTATTCATAAAGCTTAAATAAAAAATAAATACTATATATTTTATAATAATACATGAATTTACAGAAGTATTGAGATTAAGGAGTAGGGATTAGAATGGAAAACATAAAAAGTCTCTACAAGATCCAACAATGATTGTATACCTTAAATACCTCGTGGAAGACACAATCATAATCTCTAGCATTCATTAGTATTTTATATTTACACATTTAATAATTCTCCATTTAATAATTTAAACTTCCATACCAGAAGCAAAAAGCCTAAATGTTGGATGTGTCGAACTTGGGAAAACACAGTCCAATACTGGATCTAGTGTTGTTAGAAGAAAAATTTTTTGATGACTACGAACTCTCTCCATATGTTGGCAAATGAAGAAACCAGATAACGTAATTAATTTTATAACATCTTCAAACCAGGAGTCACCAACAAGCAATTCCCAGAACGAAGACTTGAATAGTATTGTATTTTTCATAGATCTATGCTAGTGAAGACAGTAAAAAATATATATAAATTCACCAAACTAAAGTACCAGTGGTGCTGAGAACCATGGTAGCATGTTATTGGCCTTCATCTTGGAGTGACATGAACACCACCTATTTTGTTCACTGGCCCAAGATTAGATAATTCCCGATTTTCCATAGGAAAACAACTGAGTCATGCATGCCTGAGTGAAGTTTGTAGTGCCAACATCCTTCATGGAGTGCCTCCAATGCGAACTTAATACTCTCTCCTCTCCATCCACTGGATTACTGAGGGATGAATCTATGTTGATAGCACTTGTCAGGAAAAAAATGCCAGATTTAGATGACAAAGTTCTGCTCCTATAGCTTAAGAAGATCCCTTGTATTCGCTTGACATGCATAATTTCTAACCAAAGTGAATCTAACATAAGGGGGAAGGGTTGTTTGCACAAAAGGACCTATTTGGAGAGCACTTTCCTTCTCCAGACTCCACCCGGCAGTGACAGACCTCCATGCCACCTAGTATCTGGCTGTAGCAGTATTCAAATGTGTGGAAGGTTTTACTTCCAGAACACAAAGAGGCATTCCAGGTACCATGCCTCCTTTGTTGTTGTTGTTGTTATTGTTGTTGCAGGTAATACAAGATGGAGCAATTTCTTCTTTTGTCTAGAGGATATCTTAGCATGCTCCTGAACACTGAACTCCTACAAACTTCACTGAACAGGTAGGTCCCTGAATCTTCCTAATATGTATCTCCAATCCTCTGAAGTGTAAGGTCTCCAGTATGGTAGGCAATATCCTCAGGGACATTCATTCAGATGTCTCTATCCCATATTTATGCATCTCAGGTTTTCCTAGCCAGGGTCCTAAACTTAGCATTATAGACCTGTCTTGACTAAGTCTTTCTGGAGCTCTTCAAATTTATTCAGCTCAGCTGTTCCCACCATATCATTGAAGGAGTTATAGGTCTCCTTGTAAGTTATGAAAGAAGCTCTCTAGTTCTCACATTCATTAACTGTTTTTTTAACAGCGCTCAGTATTTTTTATTCTTAGGCAGGACATCAGTACAACCAACCAGAAACCAAACACCCTTATAGATTTCATAGGATTTGTTCCTCCATATCTTTTGATCATTGCACCTGCAAGGGGACTCTTCTGCACTGGAGCATTTCCCCAGGTTATCTCCAGGGAAATTTTCAGCAATTAGACAACAAAAAGTTGCCAGGAATTTCCTTTGTCCCAAATACCACTCAGGATTGCATGGCTTTTCCCGTCTGGCAGTGAGTGAGCCAATCCCAGAATCTTATCATACTTTCTGTTTTCTTGAACTGCTTCTGGCAAAAAATGCACCCAGTTTGTCTAAAAAGGAGGTTCCAACAGGATTTGATATACAAGTGATTAATTGAGCTAATACCCATGAAAGAAAACAGAGAGAGAGCAGCCAGAAGAGACTAAAGGACCATCGGCCCTGTCAGGGGGCAGACCTGTGGAGGAGGGAGAGAAGGAAAAGAGGATAGGCAGGAAGAGGCTAAGACAACAGTGAATTTCTTTAGAATTTAGCCAACAGCAATGGAGAGTCCTTGAGCCACAGTTATTTGTCAAAGGAATCTTGTGTCTCATAGAACTAGACCTGAGTTCGTTTCTCGGCCATGTTCATTCAGTGACTCACAACAGCTTGCTGTTAGAAGTCTGGCCACTTCATAAGGTTGGTGGTGTGTTCAGAGCCATCACTTAATTAGGCTTCCCAAAGTGACAGATCTGCGGGGCTCATTTTCATGGTGACCAAAGCCAGGAACTTAAAAAAGGCACTCAGTGAAAAACATGCAGATAGAGAATCATTTTGTGTCTCTTTTTCTGAACAAAGGAGCATCATGAATATGTAGGTTTTTCTGAGTAATTTTTCTTGCAGACCTCTCAATGTTATATTCTGGTCCTGCAGCTGCACAAACTGCATCCCTCTTGCTTACTATTAAGCAATAGTCTCTATGTAAAATGGATGTGTCAGAAGGAATGAAAGCTGTTTCGTCTATTCAAAGTTACATTTGTGAGATTATATATTCAGTGTTATCTTAAGAATCCATTTCTTCTCTTTAAAGTTTTAACTTTTAATTATACAGCTCCAAGGAGAAGTGAAAAGGATTTCTTTATTGAACTACCATTTTCTGCCCACATGTCACCTTTATTTACCCCTCAATTCCCATTAATCTGGTCCAATTCCTTTATGTGTGTGCAGTCATGCATGGCAGGGAAAGGATATGAAAGGATAGAATAATGAAATATGTTGTCACATCGCAGCAATAAATTCTGCCTGTCTCCTCGTCACTTTGCCTATACTTTGCAAAATTGGGCTGAAAAGTATTAAAGATTTGAAGTTCTATGTTTCATTAATTTCTATACTACATTGTTCCAATACTCTCTGACTTTTCCAGGTGTTGTGACTATCTATTCCATCTCATCTTAGCACCATCATTATTAGTGAGTAGCCAGAACTTTTGTGCCTAGTTTTTAAAAATATCCTTTGGAAGACGCAATTGATTGTCTTCCTTGAATACTCCTCTTAAGTATATACCCACATCCATAACTGGAGATGGTCTTTATTTCATTGTGACATGTGAAATCATTTAGTCTTTTTTAAATCATTTACTCCTAATAATAAAAATAGTACAAATATATAGATATAATATGAGACATACAAGCAGAATTTCTTTTTTCATCAATATATCTATTGAGATTTAAAGTCTAGTGAATATATATACTAATTGATCTTAAACATAAATTTTAATAGATCTTTTAATATTGTCTAAAAAACAAAAGAAGAAAGTGAAAGGTGTAGGTAATGGTTTTAGCATGCTTATCATTGTAGAAAAACAAAAGAAAAAAAATCCATTTTCCTTATTTCTCCCAGACAAAAAGGAAAAGAAGCAGAACAACTTCAGAAAGGGAATCTTCCTGTAGAGGTACGAGTGTGTGAAAATTGTAGGGTGAGACTTCAGTTCTCTTACTACCTCATCCTTTCACCATAGCTGCTATTATGGAAAAGGAAGATGTGACAGATATAGATAGATATAGATACAGATAATGGAGTATTATTCAGCCATAAACAAGGCTGAGATGCTGCCATTTGTAATAATATGGGTGGACCTAGAAGGTATTATGCTAAATAAAATAAGTCATACTGAGAAATATGAATGCCATGATTTCACTTATATGTGGAATCTCTTACAAAATAACTGAATAAACAAACAAAAACAATCAGACCTACAAATACAGAGAACAAACTGGCAGAGGAGGTAGGTAGTTGAGGAGAAGGTGGATAGAAGGAGAGTGGGAGGTACAGGTCTCCACCTGTGGAATGAATAAGTCACGGGAATAAAAAGCACAGCATAAGGAATATAGTCAATGGTATTGTATCAGTATTGTATGGTGACATAGCTACGCTTGTGGTGAGCACAGTGTAACTTACAAACTTGTCAAATCACTATGGTCTATGCCTAACAATAATGTAACATTATGTGCCAACTATAAAATAATTTTTTAAAAAGAAAGCACCTATACATTTGCCATACACCACCACTGGCATTAAAACTTATGCTCTACAGGCTAGGATCTTGGAAAGAGAGCAGAGTAGGAGGACCTTGGGCTCACCCCATCCCACATTTACAACTAGATATCATCCACCTCCAAGTCAATCAACCAGAGAGCAATCCAAAGACTGGCAGAATAATCTCCACAACTAAATACAGAGAAGCTGCGTCAAAAGGTTAGTAAGGTCAGAAAGGTGAAGGGGGACTGCCTGCAAAAGGGAGTGAGCTGCATGCCTGGAGAGGACAGAGAAACTGAACCCTCACACCAGAGAGCTCACACAGAGAAACTAATTGCCATAATATTTTGGCTTTAAAAACCAGAGGAGCTGAATTCTTTGAATTTGTAAAACCAGTGGGACTTGGAGCCTGGAGCTTTATAAGTCAGCTGACTCACCACTGGGTGAGACTGGAGGGGGAGTGATACCTGGGATGCTGCTGTCACTGCGCAAAGCTTAAAGAGACAGCAGCCTGCCCACATAGGCAACATAAAAACAGGACTTTACATAATTCTGGGGGCAAATGGGAGGTAGACCTTTTCATCTGATTTCAGAGCATATTGAGGGACTTCTCCAAAAATGAAGGATCTGGCACTTTCTTTCCCCATCCTCCAGTGTAAACACAGAGCCAACTGTGGGGGTTTCACAGACACCTGTAGCCTCATCCCAGGGCTCAGGGCAACTTTTATTAAAGCTGTGCCTGCACTCTACCCGGCTGCTGGGTAAGCAACTACTGCTGTGCCAACCCACGTTCACCATACCCAACCATCAGGTGCCCAACCACTTGGCACACAGCTGCTGCCTTAAACAGCATCCAGCCACCACGTGGCACCCAGCTGCACACAAGCATAGGGTGCTGTGCCCAGATGCCAGGTGCATAGCTGCCCCTCAACAACATGCCCAGGCAGGCACTGCACCAGGCCCAACCGCCTGGTCCCAGACATCATCAGGCACCAGACCCAGCATCGCCCACCTGCCTGCCCCAGTGCACAGCCACCAATCCACAGCTGTTCTTTGGGGGATCAGACATAGGACTAGTGGCTCAATGCAAATTTTGCTAACACTGCCGCCCCATTCCCAAGTTCCCCAAGCAAGCATGCTCCCTTAGAGTTGGCCTGCCTGAGTCCCACTAGCACCACAGAGCACAAGCACAGCCCACAACAGACAGTCAGTGCAGATGACTGGATGACTGCAATGGAAGGAAAGTGACTCAGACACAACAGCCAGGCCAAAACACACATAGGTTATTCTCCTGAAGTGCCAGGTTCTGGTAAACAGAGGACACTATACTGCAGGGTACTGCAGAAACTCTTCTTTATAAAGTCACTACTTTCAAAAGCAGAAGACATAGCTGACTTTCTTAACACAGAAAAACAGACAGAGAGAGACAGACAAAAGGAGGAGACAGAGAAATATATCCCAAATGAAAAACAGGACAACGCCATCTATTTAAGGGAAATAGATATAAGTAACATGACTGATAGAGAATTTAAAGTAATGATCATAAGGATACTCACTGGACTTGAGAAAAGAGTGGAAGACATGAGTGAACCCCTTATCACAGAGATAAGGAATAACATAAAGAGATAAAAGGCTCAATAAATGAATTGAGAAACATACTCGTTGGAATGAATAGCAAAATATAAGAAGGAGAGGAGCAAATTAATGACATAGTAGACAAAATAATGGAAAATAATGAAGCTGAGCAAAAAAGAGAAAGAAGAATTATGCAACACAAAAATAGGCTTAGAGACCTCAGTAATGCCATTAAACATAAAAACATTCATATTATAAAAGTCCCAGAAGAAGAGAGAGAAAAGGGGGCAGACAATTTATATGAAGAAATAATAGCTGAAAACTTTCCTAATCTGGGGAAGGAAACAGATATCCAGATCTAGGAGGCACAGAGAAATCCCAACAAAATCAACAAAAGCAGACCCACAAAAGATATACTGTAATTAGATTTGCAAGATATAGTGATAAAAAAAAAAATCTTAAAATCACCAAGACAAAAGAAGTCAGTAACTTACAAGAGAAAACCCATAAGACTAGCAGGAGACTTTTCAACAGAAACTTGACAGACAGAAGGTAGTGGCATGATATATTCAAAGTGCTGAATGGGAAAAATCTTCAGCCAAGAATACTCTATCCAGCAAGGTTATCCTTCAGAATCGAAGGAAATAATGGAAATAATGTTTCCAGACAAACAAAAACTAAAGGACTTTGTGATCACTAAACCTGCTCTGCAAGAAATATTAAAAGGGACTCTGAGTGGAAAGCGAGACCAAAATGACAGTATAAAGGTAGGAAACACAAAAGTGGCAAAAATAAATATTTCTGTAAAAAGTCATTCAAGAAAATCACAAAGGATGTAAAATATAATAACATATACCTAAGCCAAGAGGAGGAGAAAGGAATGGGTTAAAATTTAAACAATCATGAACTTGACTTAGACTGCTATATGCAGAAAAGGTTTCATATAAACCTAATGGTAATGATGTATCAGAAACCACTAATAAACATGCAAAGAACAAAGAGAAATCCATATTTGTCACTAATGAAAATCAGCAAAACATGAAAGAAAGAATAAGAAAGGGTCGGAGAATATATTCAGAAACAACCATAAAACAAGTAATAAAATGGCAATAAATACTTATCTATCAATAATGATGTTGAATGTAAATGGTATAATTACTTAAGTCAAAAGACACAGGGTGACAGAATGGATGAAACAGTAAGACCCACTATGCGCTGCCTACAATAGATTGGTTTCAGACCTAATGTCACCTGCAGATTGAAAATGAGAGGATGCAGACACATTTATCATGCAAATGAATGTCAGAAGAAAGCCAGAGTAACAATATTTATATTGACAAAATAATAATTTTTAAAACAAGGGGTATAACAAGAGACAAAGAAGGGCACTATAACATTATAAACGGGACAACAAATAAGGAGTTACAATTGTAAGTATTTATGCACCCAATATGAAGGCACCCAAATATATGAACAATAACAAACATAAGGAAGCTATTTGATAATAATACAATAATAGTAGGGTATTTAAAAAACCCACTCACATCAATGGACAGATCATCTAAACAGAAAATCAAACGGGAAAAAAAATAGCTTTGAATGACACAATGGACCAGATGAATTTAACAGATATATTCAGAATATACCATCCTAAAATAGCAGATAACACATTCTTTCAAGGACACAAGGGACATTTTCCAAAATAGCCCACATATTAAGCCAGAAAAGAAGCTTCAACAAGTTCCAAAAGATTGAAATCATACCATTCATCTTTCTGAACACAATGCTAAGAACCAGAAGTCAACTATAAGAAAAAATCTGGAAAAACTACAGCTCCATGGATGTTAAATAACATGTTACTAAACAATGAATGAGTCAACAAGGAAATCAAAGAAGTTTAAAAGTACATGGAAGCATATAAAAATTAAAACACTATGGTTCAAAATCAGATGCAGCAAAAATGATTTTAATAGGAGAGTTTATAGCAATACAGGCCTATCTCAAGAAGAAAGAAAAATATAAAATAAATAAAATAAAGTAAATCTTAACCTTACCCCTAAAATCTAGAAAAAGAAATACAAGCAAAGCCTAAGGCCAGCAAAAGGAAGGAAATAATAAAGGTTAGAGCAGAAATGAATGATGTAGAAATTCAAAAAATAATAGAACATATCAACAAAAAAAGGAACTGGTTCATTAAAAGAATTAATTAAATTGATAAACTTCTAGCTGGAATTATCAAAAATAAAAGAGAAAGGACTCAAACAAAATCACAAACGAGAGAGAAGAAATAACAGCCAATATCACAGAAATACAAAGGATTATAAGGGAATATTATGAAAAACTATATGCCAACAAATTGGACAACTTGGAAAAAATGGTTAATTCCTAGAAACATATAACCTATCACAACTGAAGCAGGAAGAAATAGAAAACTTGACCAGAGCAATAACCAACAAAGAAATTGAATCAGTAATAAAAAAAAAAAAAATCTCCCAACAAAGAAAAGTCCAGGACCATATGTCCTCACAGGAGAATTTTACCAAACATTTATTTATTTTTTTTTAATTTTTTTAACGTTTATTTATTTTTGAGACAGAGATAGAGCATGAACGGGGGAGGGTCAGAGAGAGGGAGACACAGAATCAGAAACAGGCTCCAGGCTCTGAGCTGTCAGCACAGAGCCCAATGCGAGGCTCAAACTCACAGACTGCGAGATCATGACCTAAGCCGAAGTCGGCCGCCCAACCGACTGAGCCACCCAGGTGCCCCTTTACCAAACATTTAAAGAAGACTTAAAACCTATTCTTCTCAAACTATTCCAAAACAAAACAAACAAAAAAACAAACAAAAAACAAAAACAAAAACAAAAGCAGAAAAGGAAGGAAAATGTCCAAATTCATTCTATGAGGCCAGCATTATCTTGATACCAAAACCAGATTAAGACTCCACTAAAAAAGAGAACTATAGGCCAATATCCCTGAGAAACAGAGTTGCAAAATTTCTAAATGAAATTTAACAAGCCGAATTCAACAATAACAGTTTCAAATAATCATGTGTGATCAAGTGGGATTTATTCATTGGTTGCAAGGGTCATTCAGTATTCACAAATCAACCAACGTAATAGATACATCAATAAGAGAAATGGTAAGAACCATATGATCATTTCAATAGACACAAAAAAAGCATTACACAAAGTATAACTTCTATTCACGATAAGAACCCCCAATAAAGTAGATTTAGAGGGAACATACCTCAATATAATCAAGGCCAAATATAAAAAAATCCACAGCTAATACATTCCTCAATGGGGAAAAGCTGACAGCTTTTCCCTAAGGTCAGAAACAAAATAAGGATGTCCACTATCACCACTTCTATTCAATATAATACTGAAGTCCTAGCCACAGCATCTGACAACAAAAAGATATAAAAGGCATCCAGATCGACAAGGAAAAAGTAAGACTTTCAGTATTTGCAGATGACATGATACCGTATATAGAAAACTTGAAAGACTACCAAAAAAACTGTGAGAACTGATAAAAGAATTCAGGGAAGTCACAGGATACAAAGTCAATGTACAGAAATATGCTGAATTTCTATATACCAATACTGAAGTAGCAAAAATAGAAATTAAGAAAACAGGGCATCTGGGTGGCTTAGTCTGTTAAGTGTCCAACTTCTGCTCAAGTCATGATCTCATGGTTTGTGAATTTGAGCTCCACATGGGGCTCTCTCCAATCCAGTGCAGAGCCCACTTCAGATCCTCTGTCCCCACTCCTCTGCCTCTCCCCCACTCATGCTTGCTGTCTCTTAAAAATAAATAAACACTTTTTTAAAAAATCAAGAAAACAATCCCATTTACAACTGCACCAAAAATGATACCTAGGATAAAATTCACCAAAAGAGATGAAAATCCTGTACTCTGAAAGCGATAAAACACTGATGAAAGAAACTGAAGGTGACACAAAAAAATGGAAAAGCATTCCATGCTCATAGATTGGAAGAACAAATATTGTTAAAATGTCTGCATTACCTAAGCAATCTACATATGTAATACAATCCTTATCAAAATGCCAACAGCATCTTTCACAGAAGTGGAAAAACAATTATAATACTTATATGGAACCACAAAAGATCCCAATAGCCAATTTTCAAAAGAAAAGCAAGGCTCGGGTTGCCTGGGTAGCTAAGTTGGCCAAGTGTTTGACTCTTGATCTCAGCTCAGGGCTTGATCTCAAGGTTGTGAGTTCAAGCCCTTCCTTGTTGGGCTTTGTGCTGGATGTGAAGCCTAGTGGAAAAAAAAAAAAAAAAAAAGCTGGAGCCATCACAATTCCGGACATCGAGAGTTCACAAAGTTGTAGTGATCAAAATGCTATGGTACTGGCACAAAAATAGACACACAGGTCAATGGAACAGAATAGAAAATCCAGAAATAAACCCACAACCATATGGTCAATAAATCTTCAACAAAGCAGGAAAGAATCCCCAGTGGGAAAAAGATAGTCTCCTTAACACTGTGGGAAAAACTGGACAGCAACTTGCCAAAAAAAAAAAAAAAAAAAGAAAGAAACCAGACAACTTTATTACATCACACACAAAAATAAATTCAAAATGGATTAAAGACCTAAATGTGAGACCTAAAACCATAAAAATCCTAGAGGAGAACACAGGAAGTAACCTCTTTGTTATTGGCTAAAGCAACTTCTTTCAAGATAATGTCTTCTGGAACATACTTAAACATCATAAAAGCCATTAATGAAAAGCCCACAGCTAATATCATCCTCAATGGGGGAAAACTGAGAGCTTTTTCCCTGAGATCAGGAACACAACAGGGATGTCCACTCTCACTGCTGTTGTTTAACATAGTGTTGGAAGTGCAAGACTCAGCAATGAGACAACAAAAGGAAATCAAAGGCATCAAAATTGGCAAAGATGAAGTCAAGCTTTCACTTTTTGCAGATGACATGATGTTATACATGGAAAACCTGATAGACTCCACCAAAAGTCTGCTAGAACTGATACATGAATTTAGCAAAGTTGCAGGATACAAAATCAATGTACACAAATCAGTTGCATTCTTATACACTAATGAAGCAACAGAAAGACAAATAAAGAAACTGATCCCATTCACAATTGCACCAAGAAGCATAAAATACCTAGGGATAAATCTAACCAAAGATGTACAAGATCTGTATGATGAAAACTGTAGAAAGCTTATGAAGGAAATTGAAGAAGATATAAAGAAATGGAAAAGCATTCCGTGCTCATGGGTTGGAAGAATAAAAATTGTTAAAATGTCAAGACTCCCCAAAGCTATCTACACATTCAATGCAATCCAATCAAAATTGCACCAGTATTCTTCTTGAAGCTAGAACAAGCAATCCTAAAATTCATATGGAACCACAAAAGGCCCCGAATAGCCAAAGGAATTTTGAAGAAGAAGACCAAAGCAGGAGACATCACAATCCCAGACTTTAGCCTCTACTACAAAGCTGTAATCATCAAGACAGCATGGTATTGGCATAAAAACAGACACATAGACCAATGGAATAGAATAGAAACCCCAGAACTAGACCCACAAAAGTATGGCCAACTTGACATAGCAGGAAAGAATCTTTGAGAAAGCAGCAAAGAATACCCAATGGAAAAAAGACACTCTTTAACAAATGGTGCTGGGAGAACTGACAGCAACATGCAGAAGAATGAAACTAGACCACTTTCTTACACTATTGACAAAAATAAACTAAAAATGGATAAAGGACTTGAATGTGGGACAGGAAACCATCAAAACCCTAGAAGAGAAAGCAGGAAAAGACCTCTCTGACCTCAGCCGCAGCAATTTCTTAATTGACACATCCCTAAAGGCAAGGGAATTAAAAGCAAAAATGAACTATTGGGACCTCATGAAGATAAAAAGCTTCTGCACAGCAAAGGAAACAATCAACAAAACTAAAAGGCAACCAACGGAATGGGAAAAGATATTTGCAAATGACATATCGGACAAAGGGCTAGTATCCAAAATCTATAAAGAACTCACCAAACTCCACACCCGAAAAACAAATAATCCAGTGAAGAAATGGGTGGAAAACATGAATAGACACTTCTCTAAAGAAGACATCCAGATGGCCAACAGGCACATGAAAAGATGCTCAACATTGCTCCTCATCAGGGAAATACAAATGAAAACCACACTCAGATATCACCTCACGCCAGTCAGAGTGGCCAAAATGAACAAATCAGGAGACTATAGATGCTGGAGAGGATGTGGAGAAACGGGAACCCTCTTGCAATGCTGGTGGGAATGCAAACTGGTACGGCCACTCTGGAAAACAGTGTGGAGGTTCCTCAGAAAATTAAAAATAGACCTACCCTATGACCCAGCAATAGCACTGCTAGGAATTTACACAAGGGATACAGGAGTACTGATGCATAGGGCCACTTGTACCCCAATGTTTATAGCAGCACTCTCAACAATAGTCAAATTGTGGAAAAAGCCTAAATGTCCATCAACTGATGAATGGATAAAGAAATTGTGTTTTATATACACAATGGAGTACTACGTGGCAATGAGAAAGAATGAAATATGGCCCTTTGTAGCAACGTGGATGGAACTGGAGAGTGTTATGCTAAGTGAAAGAAGCCATACAGAGAAAGACAGATACCATATGTTTTCACTCTTATCCTGAGAAAACTTAACAGAAACCCATGGGGGAGGTGAAGGAAAAAAAAAAACAAAAGAGGTTATAGTGGGAGAGAGAGCCAAAGCATAAGAGACTTTTAAAAACAGAACAAACTGAGGGTTGATGGGGGGTGGGAGGGTAGGTGATGGGCATTGAAGAGGGCATCTTTTGGGATGAGCACTGGGTGTTGTATGGAAACCAATTTGACAATAAATTTCATATAATAAAAAAAAAGATAATGTCTTCTGCAGCAAGGGAAACAAAAACAAAAATAAACTACTGAGACTACATCAAAATAAAAGCTTCTGGGGACACTTCAGTGGGTCAGTCAGTTAAGCATCACACTCTTGATTTCAGGTCTGGTCATGATTCAGGTCATGGGATTGAACCCCAAGTTGGGCTCTGCACTGAGTGTGAAGCCTGCTTAACATTCTCTGTCTCTCTCTCTCTCTCTCTCTCTCTCTCTCTCTCTCTCTCTGCTCCTCTCTTTGCTTGATTTCTATCTTTCTCTAAACAAAAAATAAATTAGTTTCTGCACAGTAAAGGAAACCATCAACAAAACAAAAAGGCAATCTACAGAGTGGGAGAAGATATTTGCAAATGACATATCTGATAAAGGGTTAGTATCCAAAATATATACAGAACTTATACAACTCAACAATCCAAAATGAATAATCCAATTAAAAAATGTAGCCACTAGGTGGCTCAGACGGTTAAGCATTTGACTCTTGTTTCAGCTTAGGTCATAATCTCATGGTTTGTGGGTTGGACCCTTGCATTGGGCTCCTCACTGACAGTGCAGAGCCTACTTGGGATTCTCTCTCCCTTTCTCTCTTATCCTGCCTTGCTTGTTCTCCCTTGCTCTCTCTCTCTCTCTCTCTCTCTCTCAAAATAAATAAACTTAAAAAAATTGAAAGTGGGGAAATAATTTATATTTCATGCTCCATATTTTACTGAGTCCAAATTGAAATTCTATTCAACATATAGCAACTACTACTAGCTGAGAAATCCTCTGTGTGGCCTGTGAAAGACAAGTTTCTTAATTTTCACAAAGTATCCAGGGTCATGTAAACAGGGCTCTAACCAGTTTCTCTAATTTGTTTGGAGTCCATCATACCCATGGGAAAAACTTCTAAATGTGTCCTCAACAGAGGTTAAAGAATCCATAAACATGTCTGTTGGGCCATGTGTTGGAATTGTCTTAGGGAAGCCATACAGTGGTAGATAATGCTAAACTTTGTATGGAACCAGAAAGGATCCTGAATAGTCAAAGTAATGTTGAAAAAGAAAACCAAGGCTGAAGGCATCACAATTCCAGACTTTAATCTGTATTACAAAGCTGTAATCATCAAGACAGTATGGTACTGGCACAAAAACAGACATAGATCAATGGAACGGAATAGAGAACCCACAAATGGACCCACAAATGTATGACCAACTAATCTTTGAAAAAGCTAGAAAGAGAATCCAATGGAAAAAAGAGAGTCTCTTTAGCAAATGGTACTGGGAATACTGAACCGTGACCTGCATAAGAATGAAACTTAACCACTTTGTTACACCACAGACAAAAATAAATTCAAAATGGATGAAAGACCTAAATGAGATGTCAGGAAACCAACAAAATCCTCCAGAAGAACACAGGCAGCAACCTCTTTGACCATGGCCACAGCAACTTCTTACTAGACATGTCTCTGGAGGCAAGAGAAGCAAAAGCAAAAATGAACTGTTGGAACCTCATCAAGATAAAAATCTTCTGCACAGCAAATAAAACAAACAATAAAACTAAAAGGCAACAGAAGAAATGGGAGCATTTACAAATGACATATCAGATAAAGAGTTAGTATCCAAAATCTTTAAATGGATAAAGAAGATGTGGTATACGTATAAAATGGAATATGACTCGGGGCGCCTGGGTGGCGCAGTCGGTTAAGCGTCCGACTTCAGCCAGGTCACGATCTCGCGCTCCGTGAGTTCGAGCCCCGCGTCGGGCTCTGGGCTGATGGCTCAGAGCCTGGAGCCTGTTTCCGATTCTGTGTCTCCCTCTCTCTCTGCCCCTCCCCCGTTCATGCTCTCTTTCTCTCTGTCCCAAAATAAATAAAAACGTTGAAAAAAAATTAAAAAAAAATTTTTAAAAATAAAATGGAATATGACTCAGTGATCAAAATGAATGAAATCTTGCCATTTGTAATAACATAGATGGAACCAGAATGTATTATGCTAAGTGAAATAAATCAGTTAGAGACAGACAAGTATCATAATTTCACTCATACGTGGAATTAAAAAAAAAAGATGAACATAGTGGAAGGAAGGAAAAATAAAATAAAAACAGAGAAGGAAGAAAACCAAAAGAGCTTCTTAAATATAGAGAACAAACTGAGGGTTTCTGGAGGGGAGTTCAGTGGGGGGATGGGCTAAATAGGTGATGGGCATTAAAGAGGGCACTTGTGGAAATGAGCACTGGGTGTTGTATGTAAATGATGAATCACTGGGTTCTAATCCAGAAACCAATAAATACTACACTGTATGTTAACTAACTTGAATTTAAATAAATTAACTATGTACATAAATAAATAATTTTTAAAAAGCAACATAAATAAGGCAGGTGTGTTGAAGAGGACCAAATTCAACATGGCAGTATGAGTTAATACAGTATATTGTGAGACTGAATATTGAGCACTTGAGCACTAAAAACCCAATGCTTCCTCTACCCCACATATCATCACCACCATTGTTGCTGTTTGTGCTTGAGAATGTTTTGGAATGGCTAAGCTACAATAGAAATAAAAGAAATGCTTGTCTGATGGTCCAATTCAGAGATAAATGAGCTTTCTCACAAGAGAAGGCAATTTTCTCTGACCAAGAAGCAGATTCTGAAGATTTAGTGAGGGGTGATAGCAGAGATAGGAATCTAAAAGGAAAATCCTTGGGTAGCATGTCCAGATGGTCCATAACTGAAGGCTGCAACCCACAGATCATGTGCTCAATAATAAATAACGAATGTGTCCTATTGTTATGCTCTCCCCAAAACCAACTAATTGACCACTTGCCAAGTATTAAAAGTTACTTTAAGAACTAAATACCTTTTTTGGGGCGCCTGGGTGGCGCAGTCGGTTAAGCGTCCGACTTCAGCCAGGTCACGATCTCGCGGTCCGGGAGTTCGAGCCCCGCGTCAGGCTCTGGGCTGATGGCTCAGAGCCTGGAGCCTGTTTCCGATTCTGTGTCTCCCTCTCTCTCTGCCCCTCCCCCGTTCATGCTCTGTCTCTCTCTGTCCCAAAAATAAATAAACGTTGAAAAAAAAATTAAAAAAAAAAGAACTAAATACCTTTTTAAAATATATTTTATAAAATGTCAACACTATTGAAATTAAGGACTGGTTTACTTTTTTTTTTCTTTCTTCAACTTCTATTTTACAAGAATTTAACTTTGAGGATAATATTGAAAATGGATTTGTCCAATTTGTTTTTCTCTTGCCTTTTCTGCCAACCTTAAAATTCCACTAATATTTCTATTATCAAGAGGAAAGGCTCTAAAATAAACCTCTTGAATTTAAAACCTCCCTACCTTACTTGCTAGCTGTTTTACTTTAGACAAGTTGTATATTTCTAAGACTGAATTTCTTCATCTGTAAAATTAGAGCATTTCTGTTCACCATCTCTGAGGGCTCCTGAGAAAACAAAATGAATTAATACAACTGAAGTCCTTAGAACATTACCTGAAGCCAAATAAGTATTCAATAAATATTGGATACCACTCTTATCATTAGATTCTTTTAAGGACATCTGATATTTTGCCTTTGTCCTAAAGATGGAAAGGAACAACTTTATGCAAAATATGTCTCAGGAAGCAGAAGAAAGATATTAGAAGAAAAACAACCTGAGGCATGACACTTTTAAGTAATTTTTTTTGTTACAACTTACATAAAATAAAATTCACTCATTTTTAAATAAACAGTTTGATAAGTTTTAACAGATATCAAAATGTGTAACCATAAGCAAGAACAATGTCAGCATGCCAGAAAGTTCCCTAAAGTCCCTCAGCAATCATCCCCACCCACTCAGAGCCCCAGGCATCACAGATGTGCCTTCTATCACTACAGATTATTTATGCCTTTTCTAGAATCTCATTAAAATGGAATCATACATTATTTATTCTTTTGCTCCTACTTTTTTTGCTCAGAATAATCTTCTTTGTATTAATTCATGTTGTTTCTTTCTTTTACCAGTAGCTTATTCCTTTTAAATGCTAAGTAGTATTATATTGTGTGAACATATTATAGTTTATTCATTCACTTGTTGAGGGACATTTAGTAGTTTCTGGTTTAGGACTATTAGTAATAAAGATGCTATGAATATTTGTACCCATTTCTGGATGGATACATGCTTTCTTATCTCTTGGAGCATGGAGTCAGAAGGTAAGTGTTATATTTAAGTTTCTTAGAAAGTTAACATTTTAGAAAATTGTCTAAAATGGTTGTACTATTTTATATTTCATCCAGCAGTATATGAGAATTCCAATAATCTAAATTTTCACCTGCATTTGCTACTTCCACGTATTTTTAATTTAAATTCTATCTTACTGTGTGTAAAATGTCTTATTGGTTTTATTTTATATTTCCCTGATGAATAAAGTTGGTCAACATCTTTTGACATGCATATTGGCCTTTTTTATATCTTCAAATGTGAAATGTTGGTACAAATATTTTGTGTATTTGTAACTGAGTTGTTTGTATCATTTTATAATATTGAACAGTTTTTATCTGTTCAACATACACACTTTTTTCTGATATATGTGTGGCAAATATTTCCTCACACTATGTGGATTCTCTTTTTGCTTTCTTAATAATGTCTTTTGAGAATAAGAAAGTTTTCATTCTGATAAAGAAAACTCCATGTGTGTATATGTGTGTACGTATACAACTTGCGTATACACATACCACACACACACACACACACACACACACACACACACACATGCCCACATATATAGTTTTTTTATTTATGTATTTTTTTAAAAAAAATTTTTTTTCAACGTTTATTTATTTTTGGGGACAGAGAGAGACAGAGCATGAACAGGGGAGGAGCAGAGAGAGAGGGAGACACAGAATCGGAAACAGGCTCCAGGCTCCCAGCCATCAGCCCAGAGCCCGACGCGGGGCTCGAACGCCCGGACCGCGAGATCGTGACCTGGCTGAAGTCGGACGCTTAACCGACTGCGCCACCCAGGCGCCCCTATTTATGTATTTTATGCCTTACCTCATAAATCTGTACCCAACTAAAAATCACAAAGATGCTCTTCTATGTTCTCACTGGCAGTGTTATAATTTTAGCTTTCACATTTAGCTTTCTGATCTATTTCAAGTTATTTTTCTATGTGTGTATATGTGAGGAAAATGGTTGAGGGGTTTTGTTTGTTTGTTTTTGTTTTGTTTTGCTTTAGTGGATATCAGTTTTTCCAGCATCATTTTTAAAATTGAAAAACCATCCTTTCTGCATTCAAAATCTCAACAGGCTTTGTTATGTTACCATAACATCTTTGTTGAAAACCAATTGACTATACATATGGGTCCATTTTTGTACTATATTTCTATACTATATCCCTGTAAGGTCATCCCTGTGCCAATGCCATGTTGTCTTGGTTACTGTACCTTTATAATATGGTTTTATGTCTAAGAAAATAAATATTGCCACTTTGGGGGTTTTCCCCCCATACTGTGTATCTTTCCTTTGCATTTTCTTTTAAATATTAGAATGAATTTGTCAATTTCTACTTACTCCCAAAGCAAAGCCTGTTGAGATTTTGAAAATAATTGCATTGACTCTCCAGATCAATTTGGGAAGAACTTACATCTACAAATGATGAGTCTTCCAAACCATGTACATGGCATGGTTTTAAATTTATTTGATATTTCCATATTTTTCCTTCGCAATGTTTTGTAATTTTCAGTGCACACATCTTGCACATATTTTTCTAAATTTATGTCTACGTATTCCATGTTTTTTGGTGCTGGTTTAACGTGAATTTATTAAAAATCAATATTCTAACTCTTCACTGCTACCATAAAGATATATTTTTAATATTAAGCATTACTTTATTTCCTCATTTACTTATAAGTTCTTTTAGCTTTTGTGTAGATTCTTTAGTATTTTCAACATTGTCGATAATCACATTATGAGAATAGAGACTCTTCTATTACTTTATTTCAATCTTTATGTTTTTTTGTTTTTAAATGTTTTTTTTTATTTATTTTTGGGACAGAGAGAGACAGATCATGAACGGGGGAGGGGCAGAGAGAGAGAGAGAGGGAGACACAGAATCGGAAACAGGCTCCAGGCTCCGAGCCATCAGCCCAGAGCCTGACGCGGGGCTCGAACTCACGGACCGCGAGATCGTGACCTGGCTGAAGTCGGTCGCTCAACCGACTGTGCCACCCAGGCGCCCCACAATCTTTATGTTTTTACTTCACTTCCTTTACTTACTTTAATGTACTTGGTGGAGGTTCCATTGTAAAAGTGCATAGCATTGATGACAACACACATAACTCTTGTTCCCGATGAGAAGGGCAAAATATTCAGTTTTTTACTGTTCAATGTGAAATCGGCTCCTATTCATTTGTCCTTCAGTAGATTGAAGAAGTTCTCTTTTATGCTAAGTCGTTAAGAGCTTTTAATCATGAGTTGGTGTTAAATAAGAGCAAAGATTTTTTTTTCTACACATATTGAGATAATCAAAAGTTTTTGCTTCTGAGTTTCCAAAATTTACAGCGAGTGAATTACTTTGAGTGATTTTTTTTTAGTTCTAAAACCAGCCATCCGTTTTTGAGATAAGCTCCACATGGTTAGAGTATATTATCCTTTATCTATGGCTCTATTGTATTTCCTAATGTTTTTAAAAGGGTTTTTTTGCATCAGTGATTATTAGGAATATTGTTCTGAAGTTTTATTGTTTTTCTAAAACCTTTTTTTTTGTTTGTTTTATCCTCAAGAAAATACTACCTTGATAAAGGCAGTTGGGACTTTTTCCCTCTGTCTTGATTTTCTGAAAAAAGAAAATGTATGTGTTAATATATTTTCTTCCTTAAATTTTGGATATACGTCAACAATGAAGCCAACTGGGCCTAGAATTTTCTTTATGAGAAGGTTTTCAATTGTATATTCAATTTCCTCAGTCAAAACAGTACTGTTTTGAGTTTTTATTTCTTCCCGCTTCAGTTTTGGTTAACTTGTGATTATCAAGGACTTTATGATTTTTTTCAAACTGATGCATTTATTATATATATGTATATTTTTTTCCATTGTATATTCTCAAAAACTTTCTGTGGATCTGTACTGATGTCCACATTTTCATTTCTGATAATGGATGTTTATCTTTCCTTTTTTTATTTGTTTTTACATCATTTTATCTAGAAATATATCAATATTATGTACTTTGTCAAAGAAACATATTTTAGTTTTAATCGGTTTTCTCAATTTTTTTTTTTTTTTGCTTTTCAAATTTCACTAATATCCTCTCTTAACTATTTGCCATCTACTTACTATATACATGACTTGTTTTGTGGCCCAGTATAAGGTTCATCTTGGTGAACATTTCATGTACATTTATAAAACACAGTTGTTCTGCAGTTGTTCAGCCCAGTGTTCAAGTTGTAGTGAGAGTGGATATCCCTTTCTTGTTCCTGACAGTATTTAGAGGAAATGGTCTCAGTTTTTCCCCCACTAAGAATAATGTTATCTATGGGTTTTCATAGATGGCCTTTATTCTGTTGAAGTATGTTCCCTCTAAACCTACTTTGTTGAGGATTTTTATCATGAATGGATGTTGTACTTTTGTCAAATGCTTTTTCTGTGTCTATTGAAACAATCATACGGTTCGTATCATTTCTCTTATCATGTTGGTTGATTTGTGAATACTGAATCACCCTTGCAACCAATGAATAAATCCCACTAGATCACACTGAATGAATTTTTGTAATGTATTGTTGAATTCAGTTTGCTAATATTTCATTGAGAATTTCTGCATCTGTGTTCATCAGGGATATTGGCCTGTAGTTCTCTTTCTTAGTGGAGTCTTAATCTGGTATCAGGTATCATAGAATGAATTTGGAAGTTTTCCTTCCTTTCCTGTTTTGTTTTGTTTTTTTGTTTTTGTTTTTTGTTGTTGTTTGTTTGGTTGGGTTTTGTTTTGTTTTGTTTTGTTTTGTTTGGAATAGTTTGAGAAGAATAGGTTTTAAGTCTTCTTTAAATGTTTGGTAAAATTCTCCTGTGAGGACATCTGGTCCTGGACTTTTCTTTGTTGGGAGATTTTGTTTTATTACTGATTCAACTTCTTTGTTGGTTATTGCTCTGTTCAAGTTTTCCATTTCTTCATGCTTCAGTTGTGATAGGTTATATGTTTCTAGGAATTTAACCATTTTTTTCCAAGTTGTCCAATTTGTTGGCATATAGTTTTTCATAATATTCCCTTATAATCCTTTGTATTTCTGTGATATCGGCTGTTATTTCTCCTCTCTTGTTCATGGTTTTACTTATTTGAGTCCTTTCTCTTTTATTTTTGATAATTCCAGCTAGAATTTTATCAATTTAATTAATATTTTTAATGAACCAGCTCCTTGTTTCATTGGTCTGTTGTATTGTTTTTTGGCTTCTACATCATTTCATTTCTGCTCTAACATTTATTATTTCTTCCTTCTGGTGGTTTTAGGTTTTATTTGCTGTTCTTTTCCTAGTTTCTTTAGATTGTAAGGTTAGATTGTTTATTTGAGATTTTTCTTGCTCGTTGAGGTAGGCCTGTATTGCAATATATTCTTCCCTCTTAGGACCACTTTCACTGCATCCCAAAGATTTTGAACCATAGTGTTTTCATTTTCATTTGTTTCCATGTATTTTTTTTATTTCTTCTTTGATTTCCTGGTTGACCCATTCATTGCTTAATAACATGTTATTTAACCTCTATGTATTTGTGATCTTTCCAAATTTCTTCTTGTGATTGACCTCTAGTTTCATGGTTTGTGGTCAGAAAAGGTGCATGGTACAATTCCACTCTCTTTGTATTTGCTGAAACCTGTTTTGTGACCTCATATGTGACGTATTCTGGACAACATCCCATGTGCATTTGAATAGAATGTGTTATCTGCTGTTTTAGGATGGAACGTTCTGAATATATCTGTTAAGTCTATCTGTTCCAGAGTGTCATCTAAAGCTATTGTTTCCTTGTTGATTTTCTATCCAAATGATCTATTCATTGATGTGAAGGCATTGTTAAAATATCCTACTGGTATTGTATTATTATTAGCTTCCTTATATTTGTTATTACTTAATATATTTGGTCCTCCCATGTTGCATGCATAATTATTTATGTTTGTTATATCTTCTTGTTGCATGGATCCCTTAATTATGATATAATTCCCTCCTTCATCTCTTGTTACAGTCTTTGTTTTAAAATCTAGTTTGTCTGATATAAGTATGGCTACTACAGCTTTCTTTTTAAATTCATTAGCATGATAGATGGTTCACCATCCCCTCACTTTCAAACTGCAGGTAACTTTAGGTCTAAAGTGAGTGTCTTGTAGGCAGCATATATATGGGTCTTGTGTTTTTCATCCATTCTGACACCCTATGTCTTTTGATTGGAATGGTTAGTACATTTACTTTCAAATGTTTGTTTCTGGAGATGTTCTCTGATCTTTTCTTGTTTTTGTCAGTTTTGGTCTTTCTGTTCCACTCAGAGTCCCCTTTAACATTTCTTGCAGGGATGGTTTAGTGGTTAAGAACTCCTTTAATTTTGTTTGTCTGGGAAACTCTATGTACCCTTCTATTCTGAAATATAAACTTGCTGGATAGAGTATTCACGGCTGCATATTTATTCCATTCAGCACTTTGAATATCATTCCACTCTCTTCTGGCTTGGTACATTTTTGTTGAAAAATCTCCTACTAGCTTTATGCGTTTTCCCTTGTAATCTAAGGACTTCTTTTGTCTTGCTGCTTTTAGGATTCTTTCTTTATCACTAGATTTTGCAAATTTAATTCCAATATGTCTTGATTTGGGCCTGCTCTTGTTGATTCTGATGGGAGTTCTCTGTGCTTCCTACATCCAGATGTCTATTTCCTTCCCCAGCTTAGAAAACTTTTCAGCTATTATTTCTTGAAATAAAGTCTCTGCCCCCTTTTCTCTCTCTTCTTCTTCTTGGACTCCTATAATATGAATATTACTATATTTCATGGAGTCACTGAGTTCTCTGAGTCCATCCTCATATTCCATAATTCCTCTTTATCTCTTTTGTTCAGCTTCATTATTTCCATTATTTTGTTTTCTTGTGAGTAATTTGTTCCTCTGCTTCTTCCAGCCTGCTGTTCATTGCATCAAGCCTGTTTCCAATCTTGTTTACTGCATTTTTCCTCTCTGATTGATTCTTTTGTAAGCCTTTTATCTCTATAGTAAGGTTCTCACTGATTTCTTCTATTCTTTTCTCAAGCCCAGTGAGTAACCTTATGATTGTTGCTTTAGGTTCTTATATCAATTTGCTTATGATAAGCAATTTCTCTGGGTATGGCATTATCTGGTTCTTTCATTTGAGATGAATTCTTCTATCTTGGCCTTTTTTCTAAGTCTACCTCCTTCTCTGTGTTAGAAAAGCCAGTTATGTTTCCTTCTTATGAAAGTAATGACCTTATGAGGAAAAGGTCCTGTAGTGCCCAGGGCCTGGGTGTCCCTCTGGTGTGTGCTGCATGTGCTTTGCTGTTGTGTTTTGGCTGCTCTGTCCTTCAGGTCATTTGTCTACAGAGGCTCTTCTTGACTGTTCTGGGCAGTGTTTGGTCCCTGGCCTGAATGTGGTGAGTTTTCATTAGATGTATTCTGATCTGCTTGTGAAATGAGACTTGACACCAACTCTACCAGAACCAAGGCTCTGCAGAACTCGGGTCAAGAAACATCATATGGGCAGGGGTTTATGTTGGGGAAAGGCCTGCCATACTGGAACCGAGGGAACTTGACTGAAAGAGCAGTCATACCAGAGTATAGGGTGTCAGGCTTGGTGTAAGCAGTTAGGCATCCATTGTTCATTCTGGGCTGCTTCCCCCAGGTGTCTCGCTGTTTATGTTGAGGGGTGGGGGAGAAAAAATGGCCTCAGCCAGTTCCTTTCTTTCTGAGCGGCATCTCTATGAATGCTGCCTCTCAGGATCAGGCTCTGAGATCAAATAATCTCCCCACTGTGTGTCTCATGTGTTTTTCAGATTGCTGTTTCCAAGCTGTCTGCCCCTGGGGTTGTTTGCCTGCCTTGTCTCCAGAAGCATTACAGTGCCCTCTGGGTTCTATCCCAGCCAAACCCACTGACTTTTAAAATTCTAGGCTTTAAAGAAGTGGTGTGGGCCAGGTTTGTGCTCGTCTTCTAGGGGCAGGGCCCACCAAGCTGGGACTGAAGCACTCTTGACCGAGTCACATTCATTTTTAAATGATATTTATACTGTATAGAAATTTATAGTTTGGCACATTTTTTTTTCTTTCAGCACTTTGAAGATGTTCTTCCATTATTCTCTGTTTTGTTGTTGTTGTGTTTAATTTTTATTTCACAATCAGAGCCTTAAATCTGCAATCCAGCCAGACTTGGAGGGGAATAAGGAAAATATGGAGGCCACAGAATTGTAATGAAAGCATAAAGATTATGGATATTTTGAGCAGATTGAGGCAAAGGGGTACTTTTCTGAGCAATAGAAGGAATGGTCTGGTAGTTAAGATAAAACACAAGTCAAATTTATTAGATTTGTCCACAGTCAGCAATGGGGATCTTGCTGTTCTTGCTATTCCTGGGCCCAAAGTGCTCCATGGTTTCCACAATATTCATGCCCTTTTTCACCTTGCCAAAGACCACATGCTTGCCATCCAACTACTCAGTCTTTGCAGTGCTGATTAAAAACTGGGAATCATCTATGTTTGGTCTAGCATATGGCATGGACAAGATGCTAGGACTTGTATGCTTCAGGATGAAATTTTCATCATCAAATTGCTCCCCATAGGTTGACTTCTTCCCAGTGCCATCATGGCATGTGAAGTCATGACCCTTGCACTTAAATCCCAGAATAATCTTGTGAAAGCAGGCACCTTTATAACCAAATCATTTCTCCTCAGAGCTCAGAGTAGGAAATTTTCTGTTGTTTTTGGAACTTTGTCTGTAATCAGCTCAGTGGAGACACAGCCCAAGGAATCACTATCCAAGGAATATGCTGGGGTTGACCATGGCTGGGTAGCATGGGTAGCTCCAGGGTGGCTTGTGTGTGCAAGGCCACTGTTTCACTTTCATTTGGGTAACATTATTTTTTTGAGAGATGACCGTGTATATTTTTGTTTTTCTATTTGTATTGTGTTTCTTTTCTCTCTGGCTGCTTTTATAATAAAATTTAAATTTCTCACTATCCCTGGATTTCAAAACATTTATTAAAATATTTCTTGCTATGGTCATATCTGTGATTAGCCTACATAAGATTCACTGAGCTTTTCCTTTTTTTTTGATTTGTGGATTATTGGCATCTATCAAATTTGGAAACATTATTCCTTAAAGTTGTTTTCTGCCCTTCTCTCCTCTTTCTAGAACTGCAATTGCACATATGCTACACTACATGATAGTGCTTTGCAGGTAACTAATACTGTTCATTTTCTTTCTTTTTTTTCTTTTTTTATCTTTATACTTAGGCCTAAATAGTCCTCTGCCTTTAAGTTCTCCCCTGCCTCTATTTTTTCCTTCCAATCTCTTACATTATTTTATTCTCGCCCAGCGAATTTTGCATCTCAGCTATTACATTTTTCATTTGGAAAAATTCTTTTTGTTCTTTTCTATAAATGCTATTCTTTTCTATAAATAAATATTTCTATTTCTATTTCTATATTTATATTTCTAAATATTATATTTCTATAAAAATATAAATATAAATGCTTTTCTTTTCTATAAATGCTATTTCTCTCCTAATTATGTTCTTTTTTTCCTCTACACCCTTGAGCATATTTATTATATTTATAACATATATTTTATTTTATTTTTAATGTTTATTCATTTTTTGAGAGACAGAGACAGAGATAGAGTGGGGGAGGGGCAGAGAGAGAGGGAGACACAGAATCGGAAGCAAGCTGCAGGCTCTGAACTGACAGCACAGAGCCTGATGTGGGACTCAATTCACAAACCGTGAGATCATGACCTGAGCCGAAGTCGGTCGCTTAATGGACTGATCCACCCAGGCGCCCCTATAATATACATTTTACATTCTTGTCTTCAAATCCAATGATCTCCATTATTTCTAGGTTTTTTTTATTAACTGATTTTCTTCTTGGTTATGGGTCACATTTGAAAGTTTCCATATGTCTTACTTATTTTGTATTGGATGCTTGACTTTGCATGCTTAATTCAGAATTCTACTTGGCTGAAAAAAACGCAAATAATTTTCAGCTCTGTGTGAACACTGGGATTTATTCAATTTATAATTCTCTGAGAGTTGTCTTGCTTGTATTCCTGGAGTCACGCATTGTGTAGGTATAGATCAGTAAATAGCCAAAGACTCCAGGCTCCATAGGATTCTTCTCCTTATTTCTTGAGCTCTTTTTACTTTATAGTTACCTCACTATGTTATTCTGTTCGGCAAATTTCAGCTGCCTCAGACTACAACTCCTGTCTGTCTTTTCATTTTGAAAAATTGTCGAGCTCTGCTTATATTCTCCCTTCTTGTACTGTGGAGTAAAAAGCACATCTAGTTAAGAAGTCCAGTGAAATTTTAGTTCTCATCTCATTTATTCTTTCTCTCAAGGTTTGCAGTCTTATTTTTCCTGTTGTACCAATACCCGGACACATATGTTTTATATATTTTATCCAGATATTTTAGCAGACTGTAAGTTCTGCACCAGAAATTTTCATGGATAGAAGCAGAAGTTAAACGTGGCATGGTATTTTAATTACAAATTTTATGTGGCCACCAATCCTTACTCAATATGAAATATACTCATATATTAACTGCCTCTTCCCATCTGATGCTGTGAGGCAGCATTCTAATAGCAGACAGACATATAATCTCTCTGGTTTCCAATCTTCTTAATTCTGGTATGTAAGTATCCTGCAGATTATTCTCATTTTTTCCACCATGCTCTTCCTGAATCAAAACTGATAGTTAAAATTTATTACTGAATCCACATTCATGCAAACTTTGTTCCTAAGTTTATTTCAAATGGGTATAATACCCCAATTTCATTGATTTATGAAAAAAACTTAAAATATGCCAAGTTTAAACATTCTTCAGGTGCAATATAAGGAATCATTAGGAACAACTGTAAAGTGAGAAAGACAGTTTTTTTGGATCTTTAAAAAATAGACTAAGCTCTCTATGAAATCGTGTCACAGGAACTAATGAATTTATTATTGATATAATATATATAACTTATTATAAATAAATTTATAAACAATGAATCATTCAGGTCCCAGTTATTGCCACAAAACATCTTAATACGAAAGAGAAATAGCAAATAATACAGCACAGAGGTCTGAAAATGTATTTAAAAACATTTCAACAATGACTTTCATATGAATTTATGGAAACCACCAAGGATACTAAAATGCTCTTTATTAAAGAAAAATTAGGGACACCTTGGGTGGCTCAGTTGGTTAAGCAACCAACTTCGGCTCAGGTCATAATCAAATGGTCAGTGGTTTCGAGTTCCATTTCAGGTCTGTGCTCTCAGCTTGGAGCCTGAAGCCTGATTCAGATTCTGTGTCTCCCTCTCACTCTGCCCCTCCCCCATTTTCACTCTTTCTCTCTCTCAAAAATAAATAAACATTAAAAAAAAGAAAAGAAAAATTAGAGTCAGGAATAATTACTAAAGGTTACCCTTGGAGGGAAAATCTTCACATTGGGTATTACTACAACAAAAGGATATGGTCAGGACAATTCTAATTTGCCACTAACAGCTTTAATCTGTGTTGAAGAAAAAAAAATGGTATGAAGTTTTGATGTTCAAGCACATTTGTCACAAACAGAAGGATTGCAGAACACCTCACAAGAAACATTTTTCTAATGTTGACCACATAGGTAAATTTTCCTGCATATTTTATTTAGGAAAAAAAAAGATGATTAGAATAGGACATTACTGTGCTTTTCTTTAGATGAATATGTATTTTAAAATTGAGCAGGAGTTGAAGCTATTCACATTTTAAAAGCCATCTTCATTAGCAAACATTTATGACAAACGTTGAAATATTTTGTCTTCACTTGCACATATCTCCATAAGGATTTACAATCTGGCAATAGTTTCATTAAACATCTAAGAATACTTTGTCAGTTTGCATTTAAAAGCAAAACCTTATTTTTTTCAAAAAATAACAGTTACAATATGTGCTCAAGCACATAATCTGTGTTAATGTTAAGAAAAGAAACTCAAGTAAGAGTTACAGCATTCAAAGTACAGAGGGAAAGAAAAAGTCAATGTCATAAGATAAAAACCATTCTAACACAAACATTTTTGAGTATATCCACCTACAGGTTAGTAATGTATTGGCACTTACAGTAGGCAGGGCTAGGTAAGTGCTTAGCTTTGAGTGAATTAAAATCATGAATCATAAAAATAAGCTTTCTAATATTAGGAAAAAACAGTTGACTGTATTAATGTGCAAACCATTTTTAAACCTGAAGTTGATAGACTTTAGTCAATTTAAAAAATAAATGATTGAATTCAATTTAAAGTTGACTTTAATATAAACAATTAGAACTCAATATTGCTGAAATCTGTTAGTGATTTGGCTTTCAACCAGGAAATGATAAATTATTGTGTGTCATGCTGGTGAGAAAACAGTAGTCCAGAGAGATGAGACTAATTATAGGCAAAGATTGGTAGCAGGAAATTGATGTATGAGTCAATCCATGGGATAGTACCTGAAGTTCAGAGTATTTCACTTTGCAGAGTCAGAGAAGAGTAGTAAAGATAAAACACACTGTTCCTTACTTTAGTTTTGACAGCACTGGAGCAGTAATTTTGCACTCTTACATCTCATTTTAAAATCCACAGTTTTCTCACCGAAAAACAAAAAGACTTCAGCTGGTCCAGTAATTTTTAGGATTCTTTCTAACTCTAAAAATTCAATTACATTTTTAAATGAAGGAAAATTTGGCAGAATCAATGGAAGGACCAGCAGTTTCTCCTAAACAGAGATAAATATAATCTCAAATTCTTTCTTTCAGTAGACAATTTAAAATTTTGTCTTCAAATATTACATATACTTATATAAAGTGTTATATGTGTAATTTCTTTGTTTCAAGTATATTTTAGGTACGAATCTAGGGATAGAACTAAAAACAGTAGTTGAGATCAAAAATAATTTATAGCCCTAACATTCCCTTTCATCTATATAACTAAACTGCGTTCATTACCAGTTGAAATTATTTCTCTGCTCTTTCTAACCAAAATATGAAAATTATGGCAAATATATTTTACTTTCTACATTGTTTCACAAAACTAAAAAATCACAATAATAGATGGCCACAAATTCATTTTATCCAGGAAACTAATAACAATAAGTCTAGAAGAAAATTAAAAGTTCATTTATCTTTGAGGATACTCTGAATAAAAAAAAACAAAGGTGGATATATAAACCACTATAACCTCTAATCAGTTTCAATGAGACTCACTGAATTATATAGTTGAAAAAATTATAAAGAAGCCTTTAAAAATTGGTTAAACATTTCTGTAGTATTCCCATTTGTTCCTTGCTGAAGCACATCCAACAACAAGAAACTTATTTCTTTATAATAAAATATTATCATTTCAAAAGTTAAAAATGGATTCCTGCCTCCCTGAAACCTGTACAATTATATCTTATGCTGGCTCAACTCAGGACAATTATGTCCTTTCCTTCAACTAGCCAAATCTACCAGATAAAATCACGGGTACTCTTTTCTTCATGACATCTCCCTTAATATTGAAAGCACTTATTTCTCATTTTGTTCTACTTTCCTCTAAATAAGCCATCCATTATTCTTTATTCATTCTTGAAATGGTTTAAAGACTCCCCTTCATAACAGTGGGTTTCTTCAAAACGCACTCCAATCTGTCAGACGGATTTAATGTTAATTAAATTATTAACTTTTAATACTGTTAGATGTTATCAATTACTGTATTTACTCCTATGTCACTGTATTAGGGTTCTCCAGAGAAACAACCAATGCTAAGTACGTATGTATATATATAAAGACATAAATGTGAGACCTTGAAGCCATAAAAATCCTACAAGAGAACAAAGGCAATAACCTTTTTGATATCGGCCATATCAACTTCTTTCTAGGTATGATTCCTGAAGCAAGGAAAACAAAAGCAACAATAAACTATTAGGACTTCATCAAAATAAAAAAGCTTCTACATAGAGAAGGAAAAACTCAATAAAACTAAAAGACAGCCTGAAGAATGGGAGAAGATATTTGCAAATGACATATCTGATAAAGGGTTGATATGAAAATCTATAAAGAACTTATAAAACTCAACACTCAAAAAATGAATAATCCAATTTAAAAAAGGGCAGAATACATGAATATATTTTTCCAAAGAGGATATCTAAATGGCCAACAGACACATGAAAAGATGCTCAAAAATCACTCAACATCAGGGAAATGCAAATCAAAACTACAATGAGATACCCCCTAACATTTGACAGAACAGCTAAAATTAACAACACAAAAAACAACTGGTGTTGGCAAGAATGTGGAGAAAAGGAACCCTCTTGCACTGTTGGTGGGAATGCAAACTGGTGCAGCCACTGTGGAAAACAGTATGGAGGTTCCTCAAAAAGGAGGAAAAAATTATGTCACTACACACTTCTTTGAAGAAGGTGTTATGTATGTACAGCAATATATCAGAGGATAAATTTATTTGTGAAATACCTATAGGATCCTATGAAGATAGGAACTATAAAAAGCTCTTCTTTCCAGCTTACCTCAAAACCACCTCTCAGGTGATAGTGACTGCTGTAGCAAGACCTCCTGCCCACCCAGACCACCTAGACCTTTTGAGTTAAATCCCTAGCTTGCAACTTGCACCTGTGCAAGATGTACTGTGGAATGACCTCTAAAATGACCTATAATCACCTTTACCTGATTATAATACTAAAATCTCTACCCAAGGAGGAACCTTAGCCTCATTTACATAACATACAATGCATGTATAGACATGTTTCCTTAAGGAGCATGCATGATCTTATGTCCACCTCTGCATACAATGACAAGGTTTCCTTGTTTAAACATTGATCCTAACCCTAAACAAAAGAAACTCATTCACCCTCCCCCAGGATTCAAGGTTTGGGAAGCCATCCTCCTGATCTCCTTTAAAAAAAAGTATGTATGTATATATGTATGTATGCAGACAGAGAAAGATTATAAGGAATTTTCACATCCACTGTTTCTTCACAACTAGTATAATGTACCTGTGGCTTTAGACTCAGCACTAGACCTTGCATAGACTCATCCAGCAGCTCCCACATTTGCATAAGATCTAATTGCTATAATAAATTCTTCATTCTATATGAAGATGAAGAACTCTTCATCCTTAAGTAGCAGAATATACTCTCTTCTCCATTGCACATTCTCCAGAATAGACCATATACTGGGACACAAAGCAGCCCTCAGCAAGTACAAAAATATTGAGATCATACCGGGCGTATTTTCAGACCACAATGGTATGAAACTAGAAATCAAACACAAGAAAAAATTTGGAAAGGTAACAAATACATGGAGACTAAAGAACATCCTACTAGAGAATGAATGGGCTAACCAAGAAGTTAAAGAGGAACTTAAAAAGTTCATGGAAGCCGAAGAAAATGATGATAACACCACAACCCAAGACCTCTGGGACACAGCAAAGGCGGTCATGAGAGGAAAGTGTATAGCAATCCAGGCATTCCTAAAGAACAAAGAAAGATCTTAGATACACAACATAATCTTATGCCTTAAGGAGCTGGAAAAAGAACACCAAATAAAACCCAAAACCAGCAGAAGACAGGAAATAATAAAGATTAGAGCAGAAATTAATGCTATCAAAACCAAAAAAACAGTAGAACAGATCAATGAATTCAGAAGCTGGTTCTTTGAAAGAATTAACAAAATTGACAAACTACTAGTCAGTTTGATCAAAAAGAAAAAGGAAAGGATGCAAATAAATAAAATCAAGAATGAAAGAAGAGAGAGATCACAACCAACACAGCAGAAACAAAAACAATAAGAGAATATTATGAGCAATTATATGCCAATAAAATGGGCAATGTGGAAGAAATGGACAAATTCCTAGAAACATACACACTACCAAAACTGAAACAGGAAGAAATAGAAAATTTGAACAGACCCATAACCAGTAAGGAAACCAATTTAGTAATCAAAAATCTCCCAAAAAACAAGAGTCCAGGGCCAGATGGCTTTCCAGGGGATTTCTACCAAACATTTAAGGAAGAATGAACACCTACTCTCCTGAAGCTGCTCCAAAAAAATAGAAATGGAAGGAAAACTTCTAAACTCTTTCTATGAAGCCAGCATTACCTTGATTCCAAAACCAGACAGAGACCACACTAAAAAGGAGAACTATAGACCAATTTCCCTGATGAACATGGATGCACAAATCCTCAACAAGACATTAGCCAACCATATCCAATGATACATTAAAAAAATATTCACCACGACCAAGTGGGATTTATACCTGGGATGCAGGTTTGGTTCAATATCTGCAAAACAATCACTGTGATTCATCACATCAATAAAAGAAAGGACAAGAACCATATGATCCTCTCAATAGATGCATAGAAAGCATTTGACAAAATACAGCATACCGTCTTGACAAAAACCCTCAAGAAAGTAGGGATAGAAGGAGAATACCTCAAGATATAAAAGCCATATATGAAAGACCCAACGCTAATATTATCCTCAATGGGGAAAAACTGAGAGCTTTACTGCTACGGTCAGGAACAAACCAGGGATGTCCACTCTCGCCACTGTTATTCAACGTAGTATTGGAAGTCTTAGCCTCTGCAATCAGACAACACAAAGAAATAAAAGGCATCTAAATTGGCCAGGAGGAAGTCAAACTTTCACTCTTTGCAGATGACATGATATCTATACGGAAAACCCAAATGATTCCACCACACAACTGCTAGAACTGATTCATGAATTCAGCAAAGTTGCAGGATATAAAATCAATGCATAGAAATCGATTGCATTCCTATACACCAACAATAAAGCAACAGAAAGAGAAATCAAGGAATCAATCCCATTTAAAATTGAACCAAAAAACCATAAAATACCTAAGAATAAATCGAACCAAAGATGTCTTCACAGAGTTAGAACAAATAATCCTAATCATTATATGGAACCAGAAAAGAATCCAAATAGCCAAAGCAATCTTGAAAAAGAAAACCAAAGCAGGAGGCATTACACTTCCAGACTTCAAGCTATACTACAAAGCTGTAATCATCAAGACAGTATGGTACTGGCACAAGAACAGACACTCAGATCCATGGAACAGAATAGAGAACCCAGAAATGGACGCACAAATGTATGGCCAACTAATCTTTGACAAAGCAGGAAAGAATATCCAACGGAATAAAGACAGTCTCTTCAGCAAGTGGTGCTGGGAAAACTGGACAGCGACATGCAGAAGAATGAACTTGGACCACTTTCTTACACACAAAAATAAACTCAAAGTGGATGAAAGACCTCAATGTAAGACAGGAAGCCATCAAAATCCTCGAGGAGAAAGCAGGCAAAAACCTCTTTGATCTTGGCCGCAGCAACTTCTTACTTAACACGTCTCGGGAGGCAAGGGAAACAAAAGCAAAAGTGAACTACTGGGACCTCATCAAAATAAAAAGCTTCTGCACAGCAAAGGAAACAATCAGCAAAACTAAAAGGCACCCAAAAGAATGGGAGAAGATATTTGCAAATGACATATCAGATAAAGGGTTAGTATGCAAAATCTCTAAAGAACTTATCAAATTCAACACCCAAAAAACAAATAATCCAGTGAAGAAATGGGCAAAAGACATGAATAGACACTTCTCCAAAGAAGACATCCAGATGGCCATCTGACACATGAGAAAATGCTCAACATCATTCATCACCAGGGAAATACAAATCAAGCCACAGTGAGATACCACCTTACATCTGTCAGAATGGCAAACATTAACGACTCAGGCAACAACATGTTGGCGAGGATGTGGAGAAAGAGGATCTCTTTTGCATTGTTGGTGGGAATTCAAGCTGGTGCAGCCACTCTGGAAAACTGTATGTAGGTTTCTCAAAAAACTAAAAATAGAACTATCCTAAGACCCAGCAATGGCACTAGTAGGCATTTATCCAAGGGATACAGGTGTGTTGTTTCGAAGGGACACATGCACCCCCATGTTTATAGCAACACTATCAATAATAGCCAAAGCATGGAAAGAGCCCATATGTCCATCGATGGATGAATGGATAAAGAAGAGGTGGTATATATATATACAATATACCAATCTTTTTGATTACTTGGCAATCAAAAAGAATGAAATCTTGTCCTTTGCAACTACGTGGATGGAACTGGAGGGTATTATGCTAAATGAAAGTAGTCAGAGAAAGACAAATATCATGACTTTACTCATATGAGGACTTTAAGAGACGAAACAGATGAACATAGGTGAAGGGAAACAAAAATAATATAAAAACAGGGAGGGGGACAAAACAGAAGAGAGTCATAAATATAGAGAACACGCCAAGGGTTATGGGAGGGGTTTTTGGAGGGGGATGGCTAATTGGGGAAGGAGTACTAAGGAATCTACTCCTGAATTCATTGTTGCATTATATGCTAACTAATTTGGATGTAAATTTAAAAATAAATAATTTTTAAAAAAGAAGTAATTACCATAAAATAGAATACAAAAGAGAAATAAATGAACTCAACAATATATCAAATAAATACACAATTTCTGCAGTGAAAGGGAAGAAAGAACTAACTCAAGTAACATAACCTGCCCAAAGTCAAAACAGAACTAAAAAGAATTATTGACCTATCATTAATTGGTATCTTTTTCACTGTGTGGACTAACACTTCTGGACTACTTTGTCTGTATTTCTATAAGATTAATCAAATGATTAATATATTGGATAATAGAGGCAGATTTCTCACTGTTAGGGAAAGAAGTTACAAATGCAGAAAAGGTGGAAACTAATATCAACCATGAGGTGTTATATTGGAATTAAAAGTGTCAGAGTGAATTCATTTTTTAATATATGAACAACAAATGGATAAAAGATAGATAGGTGATAGATAAAAGTTTTATATGTATAGTATGAGCTTGTATATATACATGTATGTGTTTTGTAAATAGAATTGAAGAAGTTGATGATAGATGGATAGATAGATAGATAGATAGATAGATAGATAGATAAATAGATGATAATTTCCTAAGCCTGTCTGCTAAAGAAGGCCTAACAGCAATGACACCCTAGTAGTAATAGATATAGATATTAACTCCTAAATACCATTTTCCACTAAAAAGTACTGAGGGTCTTTGGAGGTGGTGACTGCCTATAGGTCTAAGCAGAGCAGTACAACATGATCCTCAAACACTTTGTAAATTCAAGGTATTCTCAAAAACTGATGGAACCTTGTCAAAGGGATACAGAAATGAGCTTCAAGGAGTTCCTACTGGCCAAATCTGAGACAATTAAGGCATTGAAATAAATAAAGTGTGAGTAAAATAATCCATGAGTCCATACTGATATAAATAAATGAAAAAAATTACAAAAAAGGATGACGACTGAGAGAGCTCTTCCTTACTGTGTGGAATGTCAACTAATGTAGAAAAAATGACAGAGTTAGAAAATGACATTTTAGCCACATTAAAAATTATTTCAGGGAAGAATCATCAATGAAAGCTAAACCTAAGGGGTAAATATTTGATGAAGACTAGGCTATTTATACTGCTTTAGACTCATGTCCCCACAAATTACCTATTGATTACAGTGGGAACAATAATAACATGGCAGTGAAGAAATCTGGCAGAAACTACCAAGTGGTCAAATTTAAGATCACAAATAAGGGGACAAACTGAAGCCATGCACCTTCTGATATGCACTGTGGAGGAAATCAGTACCTTGTGTTCCTGATAAAAATGTTTAACTTTGGTATAATCATGAAAACAACCTCAGACAAACGTATACCAAAAAGTATTTAGAAAATAAACTGGCCTGTATCTTCAAAATGTCAAGGTCACTGAAACAAAGAAAATTTTAACAACTTTTTCATGTTAAAGGAGACTAAAAAGACATTACAATGGAAAACAGTGCATATTTGACGAGATCCTGAGTCAAAACAAAAATAGCCATAAATGGCCTTAGTAGGACCAAGGGTAAAATTTTAATATAAGCTGAGATTAAATAATAGCATTGTATAATATTAAATTTCCTTCTTTATATGCATGTATAATGGTTCTGAAAGAAAAATTTTCTTTGTCCTTAGGTAATACTGAATAAAACATTTAGGGGTAAAGTGCAAACTTAATGCCTGCAATTTACCCTCAAATGACTCAATTTTTTATTTTCAGTTTATTTACTCTCTATTTACTCAAATGATACAAGTTTGCATGTGCATATGTATGTGGATGGATACAAAATAGAAAGAGAGAACAAAGAAAGTGAGCAAGAGTGAGCAGATGATAAGGCAAATTGAAGAGAATGTTAACAAATAGAATGAGCAAGGTTATTGGGATTTCTTTGTACTGTTTCTACAATTTTTCTGTAAGTTTGAAATTATAAATTAAAATCATTCTCCCACCAAAAAAAAGGATATCAGTGACAACTTGGAATTTTCAGGTTAGCTAGAACAAACACATTGCAAGCTTGGAAAGAACAGATTCTTGGATATATGCCTTAACTATTATAGGAAGATTAACTTTACCCTGACATCTAAACTGTGATAATCATAAGCTTGATACATTCTCAAAAATTCTGTTTTATGTGGTGCTCAGTTGGTTAAGTGTCCAGCTCTTGACTTTGGCTCAGGTCATGATACCACGGTTGTGGGTATGAGCCCTGTGCTGGCAGTGCAGATCCTGCTTGGGATACTCTGTCTCTCCCTCTCTCTGTCCCTCCCTTGTTCATGTGCTCTGTCTCTCTCTCTCTCTCAAAATAAATAAACTTTTTTAAAAAATCTGTTTTACTATGGAATTTCATAGTCACTTTAAGACCAAGTAATCAACTTTAAAACGAAGGTATAAATAAAAGATGTGCCTGTTTTTTAAAATATTCTATATAAATCCTTAAATTACTAAAAGAAACTTGTCCATATTGTAAACATAATCATGTTAACAAAACATTATTTATGTTCACTGGCGTACGCAAGAGTATAAATTCTAATTCACAAAGCACATGTCATATACAGTTTTTCATTTTCTCTAATAATTTGTTAGCAGTTAATTTTATGTATTCAATTTTCTGAGTCCCATTGAAATTCAATATTGACGGTAAAGTGTTGAATATTGCTAATTAAACAATGCATCATTCAGAAACAAAAGATTTTGAGAATTATTCTGTAATTCAATATATACTTCTAAGACAATCAAATTAATTGGTATAATCTTATTAGAGATAAATCTTAGGATAATTTACTATAGGTACAAAGAATATCAGCGGAAACAATACAAAAATATAATGAGAAATTAATATTATGACATCAAATTTATATTAGCCAGATAGCATACTTAATATTTTATTTAATGATGATGACTTTCACTAGAATTTAAAAATAGTTATGATCATTTTATGGATATTATACAAAATAACTTTTGAAACTTAAAATACCTTCAATAATAACAAAATTTGTATTTTTTATTTCTCAATGATAGGTTAAGAAACCTTTTACCACATAGCTAAGTCTTGAGAAATGTCAAGTGCTTGCAAACTGAAAAGGAAAAAATGTCTTTTCAGGGATATGGATCTGGCATATTTAGAAAGTGACCTGATGTAGACAAGGTATAAATCAGGAGGAAGGGGAAAGCTTGGATTATGACTGGAGACTAAGCTTGGGTGATGGGTTAGTGTTAGATTCTAAACAGGCTCATAAAATCAAGATAAGATATTTAGTTTATCTTACAGGCAAGAAAAACATTAACCAATTTAAAATTTGATTTTTTTGTAGAAACATATCTTTGGGAAAAAACCCTGGCAGTCATATGAAAATGAAGGATATGTATTCAAAGTCAAAAGGAACTTAGTGATAAGATCAATTAGAAGATTTTTTTTATTGAAGTAAAGCTGACACACAATGTCATATTAGTTTCAGGTGTACAATATAATGATTTGACAACTCTTTACATTATGCCATGCTCACCACAAGTGTAGCTGGCATATAGTCTGTTGCCATACAGGGGATTATTTTCATAGATCAATCAAGTGATGTCAGGGTCATAAACTATATGAAAATAACAAAGGGGGAAGAATCTTTAGTTTTGGGTGATTTTTTGTACATTGTACTGATATCTGGCTTTGGAGACCAGTCAAATGGCAGAACGAACACTGTCTGAAATGTGTAATTTGTAGCAGGTGGGGGTGATACTGGCCACGAAATACAGTAGACCATTAGGAATACGCCCATCTTCATACCTCCTCTGGCAGAAACCAAAGCAAGGAAAGTGCATTAACTACATAGTCCATGTGAACAAACCAAACAGACAACGTGCTTCATTTCTGACCTAGTTTTGAGAGTTCTGCACATGCGTTGCTACACAAAATGCAGATAAAATGCTGTGTGGCCAGGGGGACTAACTACTACATGCAGAGTTACACAGCAAGCTACTCCCAAAATAGAGGGGCAGAGTTACTTTCTAAAAATAGCATGAGTCAGCATGCCCAGATTTGTTCATTCTGTTAGCAAATGTATATTGAGTCTCTATTACATATCAAGCAATATTCTAAAAACCATTTAAGGGATGCCTGGGTGGCTCAGTCGGTTGGCCGGCCAACTACAGCTCAGGTCATGATCTCACGGTCTGTGAGTTCGAGTCCTGCGTCAGGCTCTGTGCTGACAGCTTGGAGCACTGGAGCCTGCTTCAGATTCTGTGTCTCCCTCTGTCTCTACCCCTTCCTTGCTTGCTTGCTCTGTCTCTCAAAAAAAATAAATAAATAAACATTAAAAAAATTTTTTTTAACCATTTAAAGCTGTAAAGAAAAAAAAAACCCTCTGACTTCATATAGTTTACAGCCTAATGGATGACCTTATTCATTTATAGAATTAACTTACTCTATGAAATGACTTGGGTATGCGTTGGTGATGAGAACATGAGAAAGATACAAAGCTAAGTTTCAAGCAGGAAACATATGCAAGAAAAGATAGATTTAGTAGAGTTAAATAAAACAACAGCAGTTTGATTGTAATACAACCTGTCTGGAATGGTGTATGTTTTTATTTTTTTTAATTTTTTTAATATGAAATTTATTGTCAAATTGGTTTCCATACAACACCCAGTGCTCATCCCAACAGGTGCCCTCCTCAATGCCCATCACCCACCCTCCCCTCCCCCCACCATAAACCCTCAGTTTATTCTGTTTTTAAGTCTCTTATGGTTTGGCTCTCTCCCTCTCTAAATTTTTTTCCTTCCCCTCCCCCATGGTCTTCTGTTAAGTTTCTCAGGATACACATAAGAGTGAAAACATGGTAACTGTCCTTCTCTGTATGACTTATTTCACTTAGCATAACACTCTACAGTTCCAACCACATTGCTACAAAAGGCCCTATTTCATTCTTTCTCATTGCCACGTAGTATTCCATTGTGTATATAAACCACAATTTCTTTGTCCATTCATCAGTTGATAGACATTTAGGCTCTTTCCACAATTTGGCTATTGTTGAGAGTGCTGCTATAAACATTGGGGTACAAGTGCCCCTAGGCATCAGCACTCCTATATCCCTTGGGTAAATTCCTAGCAGTGCTATTGTTGGGTCATAGGGTAGGTCTATTTTTAATTTTTTGAGGAACCTCCACACTGTTTTCCAGAGTAGCTGCACCAGTTTGCATTCCCACCAACATTGCAAGAGGGTTCCCATTTCTCCACATCCTCGCCAGCATCTATAGTCTCCTGATTTGTTCATTTTGGCCACTCTGACTGGTGTGAGGTGATATCTGAGTGTGGTTTTCATTTGTATTTCCCTGATGAGGAGTGACATTGAGCATATTTTCATATGCCTGTTGGCCATCCGGATGTCTTCTTTAGAGAAGTGTCTATTCATGTTTCCCGCCCATTTCTTCACTGGATTATTTGTTTTTCGGGTGTGGAGTTTGGTGAGTTCTTTATAGATTTTGGATACTAGCCCTTTGTCCGATATGTCATTTGCAAATATCTTTTCCCATTGTTTTGGTTGCCTTTTATTTTGTTGATTGTTTCCTTTGCAGTGAAGAAGCTTTTTATCTTCATGAGGTCCCAATAGTTCGTTTTTGCTTTTAATTGCCTTGACTTTGGGGATGTGTCAAGTAAGAAATTGCTGCGGCTGAGGTCAGAAAGGTTTTTTCCTGCTTTCTCCTCTAGGGTTTTGATGGTTTCCTGTCTCACATTCAGGTCCTTTATCCATTTTGAATTTATTTTTGTGAATGGTGTGAGAAAGTGGTCTAGTTTCATCCTTCTACATGTTGCTGTCCAGTTCTCCCAGCATCATTTATTGAAGAGACTGTCTTTTTTCCATTGAATATTCTTTCCTGCTTTGTCAAAGATCAGTTGTCCATACATTTGTGGGTCCAACTCTGGAGTCTCAATTTATTCCATTGACTATGTGTCTGTTTTTGTGCCAATACCATGCTGTCTTGATGACTGCAGCTTTGTAGTAGACGCTAAAGTCTGGGATTGTAATGCCTCCTGCTTTGGTCTTCTTCAAAATTACTTTCGCTATTTGGGGACTTTTGTGGTTCCATATGAATTTTAGGATTGCTTGTTCTAGGTTCGAGAAGAATGCTGGTGCAATTTTGATTGGGATTGCATTGAATGTGTAGATAGCTTTGGGTAGTATTGACATTTTGACAATATTTGTTCTTCCAATCCATGAACACGGAATGTTTTTCCATTTCTTTATATCTTCTTCAATATCCTTCATAAGCTTTCTATAGTTTTCATAATACAGATCTTTTACATCTTTGGTTAGGTTTATTCCTAGGTATTTTATGCTTCTTGGTGTAATTGTGAATGAGATAAGTTTCTTTATTTGTCTTTCTGTTCCTTCATTATTAGTGTATAAGAATGCAACTGATTTCTATACATTGATTTTGTTTCCTGCGACTTTGCTGAATTCATGTATCGGTTCTAGCAGACTTTTGGTGGAGTCTATTGGGTTTTCCATGTATCATACGATGTCATCTGCAAAAGTGAAAGCTTGCCTTCATCTCTGCCAATTTTGATGCCTTTGATTTCCTTTTGTTGTCTGATTGTTGAGTCTAGGACTTCCAACACTATACTAAACAACAGCAGTGCAAGTGGACATCCCTGCCGTGTTCCTGATCTCAGGGAGAAAGCTCTCAGTTTTTCCCCATTGAGGATGATATTAGCTGTGGGCTTTTCATAAATGGCTTTTATGATGTTTAAGCATGTTCCTTCTATCTCGACATTCTCGAAGGTTTTTATTAAGAAAGGATGCTGAATTTTGTCAAATGCTTTTTCTGCATTGATTTACAGGATCATATGGTTCTTATCTTTTCTTTTATTAATGTGATTTATCACACTGATTGATTTGTGAATGTTGAACCAGCCCTGCAGCCCAGGGATGAATCCCACTTGATCATGGTGAATAATTCTTTTTATATGCTGTTAAATTCGATTTGCTAGTATCTTATTGAGAATTTTTGCATCCATATTCATCAGGGATATTGGCCTGTAGTTCTTTTTTGCTGGGTCTCTGTCTGGTTTGGGAATCAAAGGAAAGCTGGCTTCATAGAATGAGTCTGGAAGTTTTCCTTCCCTTTCTTTTTTTTTGGAACAGCTTGAGAAGGATAGGTATTATCTCTGCTTTAAATGTCTGGTAGAATTCCCCTGGGAAGCCATCTGGTCCTGGACTCTTATTTGTTGGGAGATTTTTGATAACTGATTCAATTTCTTCACTGGTTATGGGTCCGTTCAAGTTTTCTATTTTTTCCTGTTTGAGTTTTGGAAGTGTGTGGGTGCTTAGGAATTTGTCCATTTCTTCCAGGTTGTCCAGTTTGTTGGCATATAATTTTTCATAGTATTCCCTGATAATTGCTTGTATCTCTGAGGGATTTGTTGTAATAATTCCACTTTCATTCATTATTTTAACTATTTGTGTTATCTTCCTTTTCTTTTTGAGAAACCTGGCTAGAGGTTTATCAATTTTGTTTATTTTTTTAAAAAACCAACTCTTGGTTTCATTGATCTGCTCTATAGATCTTTTAGATTCTATATTGTTTATTTCTGCTCTGATCTTTATTATTTCTCTTCTTCTGCTGGGTTTAGGCTGTCTTGGTGTTCTGCTTCTATTTCCTTTAGGTGTTCTGTTAGATTTTGCATTTGGGATTTTTCCTGTTTCTTGAGATAGGCCTGGATTGCAATGTATTTTCCTCTCAGGACTGCCTTTGCTGCATCCCAAAGCGTTTGGATTGTTGTATTTTCATTTTCATTTGTTTCCATATAGCTTTTAATTTCTTCTCTAATTGCCTGGTTGACCCATTCATTCTTTAGTAGGATGTTCTTTAACCTCCATGCTTTTGGAGGTTTTGAAGACTTTTTCCTATGGTTGATTTCAAGTTTCATAGCATTGTGGTCTGAAAGTATGCATGGTATTATCTCAATTAGTTTATACTTATGAAGGGCTGTTTTGTGACCCAGTGTGTGATCTATCTTGGAGGATGTTACATGTGCACTCAGGAAGAAAGTATATTCTGTTGCTTTGGGATGCAGAGTTCTAAATATACCTGTCAAGTCCATCTGATTGAATGTATCATTCAGGGCCCTTGATTCCTTATTGATCCAGTGTATAGATGATGTATCCATTGCTGTAAGTGGAGTATTAAAGTCCCCTGCAATTACCACATTCTTATCAATAAGGTTGCTTATGTTTGTGAGCAGTTGTTTTATATATTTGGGGGCTCCTGTATTCGGCACATAGACATTTATAATTGTTAGCTCTTCCTGATGGATAGACCCTGTGATTATTATATAATGCCCTTCTTCATCTCTTGTTACAGCCTTTAATTTAAAGTCTAGTGTGTCTGATATAAGTATGGCTACTCCAGCTTTCTTTTGACTTCCAGTGGCATGATAGATACTTCTCCATCCCCTCACTTTCAATCTGAAGGTGTCCTCAGGTGTAAAATGAGTCTCTTGTAGATAGTAAATAGATGGGTCTTGTTTTTTATCCATTCTGATACCCTGAGTCTTTTGGTTGGAGCATTTAGTCCATTTACATTCAGTGTTATGATAGAAAGATATGGGTTTAGAGTCATTGTGATGTCTGTAGGTTTCATGCTTGTAGCGATGACTCTGGTAGTTTGTGGTCCTTGCAACATTTCACTCACAGAATCCCCCTTAGGATCTCTTGTAGGGCTCGTTTAGTGGTGATGAATTCCTTCAGTTTTTGTTTGTTTGGGAAGACCTTTATCTCTCCTTCTATTCTAAATGACAGACTTGCTGGATAAAGGATTCTTGGCTAAATTTTTTTTCTGTTCATCACATTGAAGATTTCCTGCCATTTCTTTCTGGCCTGCCAAGTTTCAGTAGAGAGATCTGTCACTAGTCTTATTGGTCTCCCTTTATATGTTAGGGCATGTTTATCCCTAGCTGCTTTCAGAATTTTCTCTTTATCCTTGTATTTTGCCAGTTTCACTATGATATGTCGTGCAGATCAATTCAAGTTACGTCTGAAGGGAGTTCTCTTGTGCCTCTTGGATTTCAATGTGTTTTTCCTTCCCCAGATCAGGGAAGTTCTCAGCTATGATTTGTTCAAGTACACCTTCAGCCCCTTACTCTCTCTCTTCCTCCTCTGGAATCACTATTATACGGATATTGTTCCGTTTCATTGCATCACTTAGTTATCTAATTCTCCCCTCATACTCCTGGATTTTTTAATCTCTCTTTTTCTCAGTTTCCTCTTTTTCCAAAATTTTATCTTCTAATTCAACTATTCTCTCCTCTGCCTCTTCATCCTCAGCTGTGGTCACCTCTATTTTATTTTGCACCTCATTTATGGCATTTTTTTAGCTCCTCCTGACTGTTTCTCAGTCCCTTGATCTCTGTAGCAATAGATTCTCTGCTGTCCTCTATACTTTTTTCTAGCTCAGCGGTTATTTTTATGACTATTATTTTAAATTCATGTTCTGTTATATTGCTTAAATAGTTTTTGATCAATTCATTACCTGTCGCTACCTCCTGGAGTTTCTTTTGAGGAGAATTCTTCCGTTTCATCATTTTGGATAGTCCCTGGAGTGGTGTGGAACTGCAGGGCACTTCCCCTGTGCTGTCTTGAATAACTTGTGTTGGTGGGCAGGGCCACAGTCAGACCTGATGTCTGCTCCAAGCCCACCACTGGGGCCACAGTCAGACTAGTGTGTACCTTATCTTCCCCTCTCCCAGGGGCAGGACTAACTGTTGAGTGGTGTGACCCCTGTCTGGGCTACTTGCACACTGCCAGGCTTGTGGTGCTGCTTGGATGGGATCTGGCATATTAGCCGGGGTGGATCAGCAAGGTGCACAAGAGCAGGAGGGGCAGGCTCAGCTCTGTTTGCTGCTTTGCCATCTGGTGATCCCCTGCAGGAGGGGACCTGTAGCACCAGGAGGGAGGCAGACACATTGGAGGGATGGATCTACAGAAGCACAGCATTGGGTGTTTGCGAGGTGCAAGCAAGTTTGGTGAACTCATTCCCTTTGGGACTTTGGCTGGGGGATGGGAGAGGGAGATGGTGCTTGACAGTGCCTTTGTTCCCTGCTAAGCTGAGCTCTGTCATCCAGGGCTCAAAAACTCTCCCTCCCATTGTCCTCTAGCCCTCCTGCTCTCGGAGTAGAGCTGTTTACTCATAACATTCCAGATGTTAAGTCCCACTGGGTGTCAGAACACACTCCATCCAGCCCCTCTGCTTTTACAAGCCAGACTCAGGGGCTCTGCCTTGCAGGGCTGGCTGCCCCTCCACTGCCCCAGCTCCCTCCCACCAGTCCCTGTAGCGTGCACTGCCTCTCTGCCCTTCCTACCCACTTCCGTGGGCCTCTTGTCTATGCTTGACTCCAGAGAGTCTGTTCTGTTGGTCTTCTGGTGGTTTTCTGGGCTATTTAGGCAGATGTGGGTGGAATCTAAGCTATCAGCAGAACGAGGTGAGCCCAGTGTCCTCCTCTGCCACCATATTCCAGTATGTTTTTAATAAATACGTGTATATCTTATGTCTAAGGGAAGCTGGAGACTGAAAATTTGTAGCTATACAGTGCAACAATGTGTGCAAAAGAAAGTGTGCTATGATCCAAAGCACCACAGTTATACTGTGTAGGCAGAAAACTCCCATATTTCTGGGGTATATTATAAAATTTAGGGGCGCCTGGGTGGCTCAGTCGGTTAAGCGGCCGACTTTGGCTTAGGTCATGATTTTGCGGTCCATGAGTTTGAGCCCCACATTGGGCTCTTTTCTGACAGCTCAGAGCCTGGAGCGTGTTTCAGATTCTGTGTCTCCCTCTCTCTGACCCTCCCCCGTTCGTGCTTTGTCTCTCTCTGTCTCAAAAATAAATAAACGTTAATTTTTTTTAATTTAATAAAATATTCTCCAAGGAGGTCTGATTGACCTCATTCTACTTATTGCTCCAAAGCATATCTTTAACATGATTGTCTGACCAAAAGTTCCCAACATGAGGATGTACACTATGAGAATGACTACTAATAATTGATTCCTGTGAATCAATATATATGTATACTTTATATATAGATATATAGATATAGATATACACATACATATATATGTTATCCTTTATATATTTTGTATATTAACTCCTTATCTGATATATATGGTTTTGCAAAATGTTCTCCCATTCTGTAGGCTACCATTTCATTTTGTTGATTATTTATTTTGCTGTGTATAAGCTTTTGAGTTGGATGTAGTCCTATTCCTTGATTTTTGCATTTGTTGTTTGTGTGTTTGGTGTCATGTGCAAAAAAATCATCGCTAAGACCATTACTGATGAGTTTCTTCCTGATGTTATCTTCTCGGAGTTTTATAATATCAGGTCTTATATTTAAATTTGTGACCCATTTTGAGTTATTTAAGTCTTTTTTTAATGTTTATTTATTTCTCAGAGAGATAGCATGCATGTGTGCTTGCACAGGAGGAGCAGAGAGAGGGAGACAGAGATTCCAAAGGGGGCTCCATGCTGACAGCAGAAAGCCTGATGTCGGGCTTGAACTCACAAATGGTGGGATCAGGACCTGAGCTGAAGTTGGATGCTTAACTGACTGAGCCACCCAGGTGCCCCCATTTTGAGTTATTTTTTGTGAATGGTTATTTTTTGTGAGCAGTCTAATTTTATTGTTCTGCATGTGTTTCTCCAGTTTTCCCAGCACAATTTGCCGAAGACACTTTCCCACTTACATCAAACCCTGCTCCTCTGTGCCTGGCAACTGTTTATTTAGTGGAGCAAGACGGACTCTGGGCCAATGCGGCCAGCCTCTCCTCCAGACCAGCACAGCCAGCACCCTGAAGCATCAACAGACAATTCTTTGCTTTCTTTTTGACCTTCTTCCTTTTTTCTTTTGGAATCAGGCTCACAGTTCCTTTTTTTTTTTCTATTTCCTTTTTTCCTTTTTTTTTTTTTTTTTTTGGATCAGGCTTTTTTATTATTTTCCCTTCTTTTTTCTTCTGCTTTTTTTTTCTATTTTTCCTTTATTTTTCTTTGAAATCAGGCTTATAGTTTTTGATTCTCTGTTTTTGTTGTTGTTGTTGTTGTTCCCTTTATTTTTCTCCTGTTTGGGGATCAGGTTTCCCCCTCCCCTTTTTTTTCCAGGGTTACCTCAACAAATTAAAGCAAACCCAGTTAAAGGTCCAAACACTCCACCACTGCAAGCAAGGAGGAGCTCTGCAGAACACTGACCAGTGGGAAAGAGCAGCCTAAACATAACAGCAAAATGCACACAGCATACACCAGAAACACTTCCTGGAGTGCCAAGCCCTGGACAGTATATGACACTTTTTAATATATAGTACTATCAGGAGCAGGACACATAACAAGCTTTTAAAGGCAAGAGACAGAAACTTAGCCAAAAAGACGAGATGGAGGAAATCCCCCAAAGAAAGGTCAAGAAGAAATCACAGCCAGGAACTTGCTCAAAACAGATATAAGCAATATATCTGAATAAGAATTTAGAACAACAGTCATAAGACTACTAGCTGGGCTTGAAAAAAAAAAAAAAGCACAGAAAACACCAGACAAACCCTTGCCACAGAGATCAAAGGCCTAAGAACTAATAAGGATGAATTAAAAAGTGCTATAACTGAGGGGCACCTGGGTGGCTCAGTTGGTTGAGCGTTTAACTTTGGTTTATTTCATGATCTCACGGTTTGTGGGTTCAAGTCCCGTGGTAGGCTCTGTGCTGACAGCTCAGAACCTGGAGCCTGCTTTGGATTCTGTATCTGTCTCCATATTGGAAGCACCCAAATATATAAATCAACTAATCATAAACATAAAGAAACTCATTGATATTTATACCATTATAAGAGACTTTAACACCCCACTTATAACAATGGACAGATCATCTAAGCAGAAAATCAACAAGAAAACAATGGCTTTGAATGACACACTGGACCAGACGGACTTAACAGATCTATTCAGAACATTTCATCCTAAAGCAGCAGAATACACATTCTTCTTGGGTGCACATGGAACATTCTCCAGAATAGTTCACATACTGAGACACAAATCAGCCCTCAACAAGTACAAAAAGATGGGGATCATACCATGCATATTTCCAGATCACAATGCTATGAAACTTGAGGTCAAATAAAAGAAAAATTTGGAAAGCCCTCAAATAAATGGAGGTTAAAGAACATCCTGCTAAAGAATGAATGAGCCAGAAAAATAAGAAGAAATAAAAAAATACATGGAGGCAAATGAAAATGAAAACACAACAGTCCACACACTTTGGGATGAAGGAAAGGCAGTTCTTTGAGGAAAGTACATTGCAATTCAGGCCTATCTCAAGAAGCAGGAAAGGTCTCAACTACAACCTAAACTTACACCTAAAGGAGCTAGAAAAGGGGCAGCAAATAACACCCAAAGCCAGCAGAAAAAAGGAAATAATAAAGATTAGAGCAGAAATAAATAATATAGGAACAAACACACAAACAAAAAACAATAAAACAGATCAATGAAAGTAAAAGTTGTTTTTTTGAAGAATAAAAAAAATTGATAAATCCCTAGCCAGACTTCTCAAAAAGAAGAGAGGATCCAAATAGATAAAATTATGAATGAAAGAGGAGAGTTCCCAACAACACTACAGAAATACAATTATAAGAGAATACTATGAAAATTTATATGCTAACAAACCAAACATTCTGGAAGAAATGGACAAATTCCTAGAAAATCCCACACCTCCAAACCTCAAACAGAAAGAAATTGGATATTTAAATAGGCTGATAACCAGCAAATAAATAGAATCAGTTATCAAAAATCTCCCATGAAAAAAGAGTCCTGGGTCAGACGGCTTCCCAGGGGAATTCTACCAGACATTTAAACAATAGTTAATACCAATTTTTATCAAACTTCTCAAACTTCAAAAAATAGAAATTGAAGAAAGCTTCCAAGTGCATTCTATTAAACCAGCATTACCTTGATTCCCAAACCAGAAAAAGACCCCATTAAAAAGGAGAATTACAGGCCAATATCCCTGATGAAGCTGGATGCAAAAATTCTCACCAAGATAGTAGCAAATCAAATTCTACAGTACACTAAAAGAATTATACACCATGATCAAGTGGGAATTATTCCTGGGCTGCAGGGCTGCTTCAACATCCACAAATCAATCAACGTGATACACCACATTAATAAAAGAAAGGATAAGAACCATACGATCCTTTCAATAGATGCAGAAAAAGCATTTGACAAAATCAGCATCTTTCTTGGTAAAAACCCTCAAGAAAGTCAGGATAGAAAGAACATACCTGAACATAATAAAAGCCCCACAGCTAATATCATTCTCAATGGGGGAAAACTGAGAGCTTTCCCCCTGAGATCAGGAACATGACAGGGATATCCACTCTCACTGCAGTTGTTTAACATAGTGTTGGAAGTTCTAACCTCAGCAGACAACAAAAGGAAATAAATGGCATACAAATTGGCAAAGAAGAAGTCAAACTTTCGCTCTTTGTAGATGACATGATACTCTACATGAAAAACCTGAAAGACTCAACCAAAAAACTTCTAGAACTGATATGTGAATTCAGCAAAGTCACAAGATATAAAATCAATGTACAGAAATCAGTTGCATTTCTATACACCAACAATTAAGCAGCAGAAAGAAAAATCAAGGATCAATCCCATTTACAACTGCACCAAAAACCATAAGATACCTGGGAATAAACCTGACCAAAGAGGTAAAAGATCTGTATGCTGGCAACTATAGAAATCTTTTGAAAGAAATTAAAGAAGACACAAACAAATGGAAAAAATTCCATGCTCATGGATTGGAAGAACAAATATTGTTAAAATGTTGATACTACCCAAAGCAATCTACATATTCAATGCAATCCCTATCAAAATAACACCAGCATTCTTCACAGAAATAGAACAAATAATCCTAAAATTTGTATGGAACCACAAAAGACCCAGAATAGCCAAAGTAATGTTGAAAAAGAAAACCAAATCTGGAAGCATCACAATTCCAGACTTTAATCTGCATAACAAAGCTGTAATCATCAAGACAGTATGGTACTGGCACAAAAACAGAAAATAGATCAATGGAACAGAATAGAAAACCCAGAAATGGACCCACAAATGAATGGTCAACTAACCTTTGACAAAACAGGAAGAATATCAATGGAATAAAGACAGTCTCTTCAGCAGGTGGTGCTGGGAAAACTAGACAGCAACATGTAGAAGAATAAAACTGGACCACTTTCGTACACCATATGCAACAATAAATTCAAGGATGAAAGACATAAATGTGAGACAGTAAACCATCAAAATCCTCCAGGAGAACACAGGCAGCAACCATTTTGACCTTGGCCGCCACAACTTCTTAGTAGACATGTCTCCAGAAGCAAGGGAAACGAAAGCCAAAATGAACTATTGGGACCTCTCCAAGGTAAAAAGTCTTCAACGACCAACAAAGAAAACAATCACCAAAACTAAAAGGTAACCGATGGAATGGGAGATGTTTGCAAATGACGTATCAGATAAAGGGTTAATATCCAAATTCTGTAAAGAACTTACTAAACTTAAAACCCAAAAAACAAATAATCCAGTGAAGAAAAGGGCAGAAGACATGAATAGACACTTTTCCAAAGAAGACATCCAGATGCCCAATAGACACATAAAAAGACACCCAACATCACTAATCTTTAGGGAAATCTAAATCAAAACCACAATGAAATACAACCTCACACCTGTCAGAATGGCTAAAATTAACGACTCAGGAAACAACAGATATAGACGACGATGCAGAGAAAGTGGAACACTTTTACCACTGTTGGTGGGCATGCAAACTGGTATAGCCACTCTGGAAAACAATATGGAGATTCCTCAACAAGTTAAAAATAGAATTACACTCTCAGCAATTGTACTACTAGGTATTTATCCAAAGTATACAAAAATCCTGATTCAAAGGCACATGCACCCCAATGTTTATAGCAGCACTATCAACAATAGCCAAGTTATGAAAAGAGCCCAAATGTCCATCGGCCGATGAATGGATAAAGATGTGGTACATATACATGTGTATACACACACACACCACACACACACACACACACACACACACACACACCGGAATGTTACTTGGAAATCAAAAAGAATGAAATCTTGCCTTTTGTAACAATGTAGATGGAACCAGAGGGTACTATGCTAAGAAAACAAGTCAGTGAGAGAAAGACAAATATCATATGATTTCACTCATTATATGGAATATAAGAAACACAACAGTGGAATATAGGGAAAGGGAAAGAAAAAATAATACAAAACTAGATAGGGAGACAAACCATAAGAGCCTCTTAAATATAGAGAACGACCTGAGGGTTGCTGGAGGGGACGTGGTGGGGGGAAGAGGGCAAATGGGTGATGGGAATTAAGTAGAGTACTTGCTGGGATTAGCACTGGGTGTTATATGTAAGTGATGAATCACTGGGTTCTACTCCAGAAACCAATACTACACTGTATGTTAACTGACTTAATAAGTAAATTTATTATAAAAGGGTACAAACCTGTAATGCATAGTAAATATGCCATAGAGGTTTAGTGTACAGTAAAATGAATATGATTTTAAAAAGTTAAATAAAATGAACTTGAATAATAAAATAAAATAAATATGCTCAATAATACTGTAGTATAATGATATAATGTGATAAATATTGCTTCAATGGCAATCATATTGCAATATATAAATGTATCTAAGCAACACTCTATACCTTAAAATTATAAATTATAACATGTCAAATTTATCAAATAAATATATAAATAATAAAGGCATAAATATCAGTGCAAAAAATTATTTCCTTTGCACATACTTTGATTTTATTAAAAGTAATTTTAAAAATATCCAAGTTATACAAGATGAATAAATTCTAGAATCTGATGGGGGCACCTGGGTGGCTCAGTCGGTTAAGCGGCCGACCTCGGCTCAGGTCATGATCTTGCAGTCCGTGAGTTCGAGCCCCGCATCGGGGTCTGTGCTGACAGCTCAGAGCCTGGAGCCTGTTTTAGATTCTGTGTCTCCCTCTCTCTGACCCTCCCCTGTTCATGCTTTGTCTCTCTGTCTCAAAAATAAATAAACGTTAAAAAAAATTTAAAAAAAAAGTTCTAAAATCTGATGTATAATACTATGCCTATTTTACACTTACAAATTTAAGAGGGTAAACATCTTGCAAAATATTCTTAGCCCAATAATATATGTATTATATATCCATGCATACTATAGCACAATAAAAAAATAATTTCATATGGATTATATAAACAATAAAAAATATAAATAGAATCATAAAAAATATCATCAAGGGGCGCCTGGGTGGCTCAGTCCATTAAGTGTCTGACTTCGGTTCAGGTCATGATCTCGCGATTGGTGGGTTTGAGCCCGCATCAGGGTCTGTGCTGACAGCTCAGAGCCTGGAGCCTACTTCTGATTCTGTTACTCCCTCTCTCTCTGCCCCTTCCCTGATCACTCTCTGTCTCTCAAAAATAAATAAATGTGAAAAAAAAAATTTTTAATATGATCTTCAAATTACAGAAATAAAAAATAAAAAATTGTAACTATCATATGTGTAAAGCAAATAGTTTGTAACATCTAATACTTGAGATAATAAAATCTCATATTTATTATTTCAGCTAAAAGCACAATATGGGAGAGGAATAATAAGTATCAAAACAATCTGCTTAAGACTACATTGCCTCATATGTAATGGTTTATATTACCTTTTTCAGAGTTAAATACTGGTTTTAGCAACCAAATAAAGTAATGACAGTTTTGGAATCTGTCCAGGCAAAAGCACCCTTTGTATTTAAAAGAACCTTAATTATAAACCATATCTTCTGAATGTTATCATTGGAAACAGATGTAATTTACTCCATTGTTTAAAAAAAAAAGAGGTAAAAGTTAGTACATACAGAATTGTGCCATAACTTCACAAAAATTAAAGATATTCTATAATAAAAAAGGTATTTGTAGTATTTTATCATTGGATTCAACATGATTAAATTAAGTATATATATTCAGCCTTTGCTCTTTACATGACTAACATACACATGTTATGTTAGGAGTGAAAAATCACTACACTACCAAAATTTAAAGGAAAGATAATAGTTGAAGTTAAAGACAATGGCTTTTTTATAAAACTAAAATACATATATATATATATACATATATATAATATAATATAATATATATATATAGCAATAAAATGGGTAAGTATTCAATTCAATATAGCAATAAAATGGGTAGTTATTTGCTGATCTAGACACTACCTACAAGTTCACTACAACTGATGAATTTCTGCCAAAGAAAAAGAGTAAAAACTAATCACCCTAACTATGTCTCCATAATAATCAAGGAGAAACATGATCGAAGCATGTTGAAATGAAGCATTTATCAAGATTTTTACATAATGAGTCTCTCTGCAGATTTTCTTAGCAGATTTTTTGCCTCTGATTAAGTTCATGCGTCTCACACAAGCAACATTTGAGAAAAATGGTAAAAGAAAATATACTCAAGACAATCTTTTAGACAAATCTCCTAAGAAAAAATAGGTATTGGATTTTTTCCCTCCAATTATGCCTTAATGCCCTCTCTCTACCCACCATCCCTCTATACCTGCCACACACAACACACACACACACACACACACACACACACACACACACACACACTTATAGCTATCAGGTTCTTTGTGTCACAGGGTTCACACAGAAGAAAAGAAACATTTGTTCCTATATCAAAACTTACAATGAATTTAAAATTTTCACCCTTATTCATTTATTTATGCTATTAAGTGTCAGCGATTTTCTTTAAATCTTTTTTGGGGTGGGTCATAATATCCAATCTTGGTATCCAGATAGAGAAAGTGATTATTTAATATATTAATTCATCAACCATATATAAATGATTATCAAAAAGCCCATAAAGTGGCTTTCAGTTCAGTAAATTTCTTTTGTTTTTATGTTTATTTTATTTTGAGATGGGGAGAGAAAGAGAGAGAGAGTACACGCACAAGCAGGAAAATGGCATAGAGAGAGAGAATTCCAAGCAGGCTCCTCAGTGCGGAGCCTGACACGGGGCTTAATCCCACAACGATGAGATAATGACCTGGGCCAAAATCAATCGTCAGACCCTCACTAGATATAACCACCTAGGCACCAGTTCAGTGAATTTCTAAAGCGAGATAAAATTTGCGTTATTCTTATTTTAAGTTATGCTGTAAACAATAAATATCTTATCTGGATTTTTTTAAGCCTTAGTTTTCCTGTAGGTTTCTTTCAAATCAAATATGATGCAGCATGTTAAATATATTTTTACATCAACCAGTTTAATCAATCTTACACATGGAATGATGAGAAACTACTCAATCTGTTATACTATAAATATATATATTTTTTATTCTGAATATGTTTCTATGTGTAACATACATCTACAGCCATGTTTAACTGAAATACCTTTCTCTTTATAATTTTTAAATGACTTCTATGGTGGTTATGCTCCCAGACTTCTGTTTTGATTGTTGTTTGTCTCTGGAATGTAATAAAGGAAGAGAAACATCTCTTCTCCTCTTAACTTTTACTGTCTGTCTGGTCTTGAATTGCATTTCAGACAGTAAGTAATGTATACAAATAAATGCTCTTTAGTAAATTTACAGAGTTGTATAACTGTCAACAGAATTCCATTTTAGAATATTTCCATCTCCACAAAAAGATCTCCCATTCCCCTTTTGAGTCAATCACTTCTCTTCTGCCCTGTCCCACCCACCCCCAATACAGTCCCAGGCAAAACGTAATCTTCTGTTTCTGTATATGAAGAATCAGTTTTGAATTAGCTTTTCCACTTGACAATATTTTTTGAGGATTATCCATGTTGTAGCATGGATCAATGGTTTATTCCTTTTTTATTGCTGAATAATATTCCTTTAAATGATATACCATTTTTTTTTCTATTTTTCTATTTACCAGTTTATGGACATTTTGATTATCTTTACTTTTTGGTTATTGTGCACAATATTGCTATTAACATTCAAGTTCAAGTCTTTGTGTGTGTGTGTGTGTGTGTGTGTATGTATATATATATATATATATATATATATATATATATATATATGTTTTCATTATTTTAGAGGAGATACCTAGTTGTCGAACTGTTTGGTTGTAAGATAAACTTTTATTTTACATTTTGAGAAACTACTAAACAGTTTCCAAAGTGGCGGTACCATTTTAAATTCCTACTTGTATTGTACAAGAGTTCTAATTTCCCCACATCCTTAGCAACATTTGCTATTTTACATTTTTTAAAATCATGGTGGGTGTGAAGTGATATCTCATTGTCATTTTAATTTGCACTTTCCTAGAAAGTAATGACGAGAAATATTTTTCCATATGTTTATTAGCCACATCTTTGCATTGCATATCTTCTTTAGTGAAATGGCTATTTAAATCTTTTGCCTATTTGTAAAACGGCTTGTCTTTTTTTTTTTTAATGTTTATTTACTTTTGAGAGAGAGAGAGAGAAAGACAGAGTGTGAGCCAGGGAGGGGCAGAGAGAGAGAGAGAGAGAGAGAAAGCCATAGGATCTGAAGCAGGCTCCAGGCCCTGAGATGTCAGCACAGAGCCCGATGCAGGGCTTAAACCCATGAACCGTGAGATCATGACCTGAGTCGAAGTCGGATGCTTAACTGACTGAGCCACCCAGGCGCCCCTGGCTTGTTTGTCTTTTGATTCTCAGGCTCCTTTATATATTCTGTATACAAGCCCTTTATAGGACATTTAATTTTGAAGTATTTTCTCTGCAAGTCTGTGGCTTTTCTCTTCATTTTCTTTACAGAATATTTTGAAGGTTAAATATTTTTAGTTTTGATGGAGTTTAATTAATCAATTCCCTTTTTTTTTTCTTTTTTTGATTATGATTTTGGTGCCCTATTTTAGAACATTTTGCCTAACTCAGGTTTTAAAGATTTTCTCTTGTTTTTCTTAAAATTTTATAGTATCTCTTACCTTTGAATCAATCCACTGTGAGTTATTTTTAGGCGGGTATTTTATGAAGTTCGGTCCAAATTCACCTTTGTGTATGTGAATATCTAATTGTCCCAGAACTATTTGCTGAAAAGGCTATATATTTTTCATTGAATTCCCTTGATTTCTTTGTTGGAAATCAACTGACCATAAATGTAAATTTTTATGTAGACAATTCTTTTCCATAGATCTAAATGCTTATGTTGGTGGTAATACCACACTGTTTTGATCACTGTAGCTTCATAAATAAATTTTGAAACCAGGAAGTATAAGTCCTCTATGTTCATTCTTTACTTTAAAACTATTGTGGCTATTCTGGATCCTTTTCCTTTCCATGAAAGTTTTAGGATTGACATGAAAATACTATCCTAAATGTTGGGATTTTTATGGAGATAGCTATTCTCAACAATATTAAATTTTCCAATCCATGAACATGTCTCAACTTATTTAAATCTTCCTTAATGTCTCTCAATAATATTTTGTAGTTTTCAGTGTATAGATTTTGCACTTTTTTTGCTAAATTTATTTCTATAAATTTTACTCTTTTTGATGCCAATGTGAATTGAATTCTGAATGTCATTTCAGTATCATTCACTGCCAGTATACAGAGATGTAATTGATTTGTGTACTTTGCTCTTATAGTTTGTGATTGCGCTGAGCTTGCTTATTAGTTCTAGAAGTGGTTTTATGGATTCCTTGGGACTTCTACTTACAGAGTCATGTCATCTATAAATAAAAACAAATTCACTTTTCCCTTTCCAATACAGATGCCTTTAGTTTCTTTTTGTTCCCTTGTTACACAGGTAGAATCCCAATTCAACAATGAATAGTAGTAATAGGAATAAATTTCTTTCCCTTGTTCTCAAACTTAAGGGGGAATCATTCACTCTTTCACCATAAGTATGATTTTAGCTTTAGTTTTTTCTTACCTGCCCAATGTCAGGTTGAAAGGCCTCACTTTTGTTTTCTTGAAATCAATTTTCTTTTTCTTTAATGTTTATGTATTTATTCAGAGGGGGCCAGAGAAAGAGAGAGGGAGAGACAGAATCCCAAGAAGGCTCTGTGCTGTCAGCTCAGGGCCCAGCACAGGGCTCAAACTGAGGAACCATGAGATTATGACCTGAGTGAAATCAAGACTATGTCTCTTAATCAACTGAGTCACCCAGGTGCCCCTGAAAGGGCTCATTTTTTTCCAGTTTATTGACAGTTTTTATCAACAACAGATGTCAGATATTGTCTTTTTTTAATATCTTACTGACATGAACATGTAGTTTTGTCCTTTATTCTATTAATATGGTGCATTCCATTAATTAATGGTCTGATAAATCAAGCTTGAATTACTGGGATAAATTATATTTGTTCATGGTATATAACCCTTTTTATATGTTGTTGGATATGGTTTATTGATATTTTCTTAAGAAATTTTGCATCTATGTTCATGAGTGGTGTTGGCCTCTAGTTTTCTTATAATATCTTTGTCTGGGTTTGGCATTACTGGTCTCATAAAATAAATTAAGTGGTTTCTCCCCCATTTTCTGGAAGATTTTATGAGGTACAGGTATTCTATCTTCCTTAAATATTTGATAGAATGGTTTCTCTTTTAATTCCTTTCAGATATTGATTGATGTTCCCCAGGGGATCTGTTCCAATTGTGTTCTAGTATTGTTTTATGTATCCTTCTTCACTTATCTAATCTACACTCCTACTATGAGCTTGCAGTCTACGGCCATACTACCCTGAACACGCCCAATCTCCTCTCGTCTCTGAAGCTATCAGCTTGCAGCTTATAGGCTAAGGATTTCCCAATGGTTCTTCAATTTAAATTTCCCTCTTGAGTTCTATATTTGTCTTTTCAACTGCTTATTGTCTATTTGTATCTAAATGGTTACTGACAATTCAAATACCCCAAATGTCCTATCTGTATTAATGGAGTAAAAGTCACCTATTTGCACTCAGAGCCATAGACTTACCCACATCTACTTTTCACTACCACATATTTAATAAGCACCAAATATTACAGTATTACTTCCAAAATATCTCCTGAACTTTTCTTGTATTATTCTTCTCTGATACCGTCATTATTTCTCACTTGGGTTAAACTATTCACCCAACTGCTTTCTTTGTCCTTATTTTTGGGCCACTTTCAATTATGTGTTTCAACCAGGAGGCATCCTTTGAATATTAGAGGTGAAAACACAAATGTCTCTCAATTTCTCAGTGAAATCTTCAATCAAAAGAAAAGCAGTATATGCCAATGCAATCTGGCTTTTATAGCCCCTGGGATCATAGTCATAAAGAAGACTAGTACATGCCCTATTGGTATTTACTCTTTTTTTTTTTCCTTATCTCCTGATAAGGTAAAAGCTCTGCCTCAGGTTAATACTGTCCTTTTCTCCATTAAGAATGCATCCTCTCCTTAATTATTTCTTTCAATGATGATGTAAATTTTAAGGTTCCTTACCCAACGCCTTATATCCAGAGTAAAATTATCAGGTGTATGGTAACATCCCAAACATAAATTATTAATAACCTTACCATAAGATAATTTTCTTTAATTTTCTCATTTGAATGTCTGCTTATATAATTTCCCTAAGATCTGTAGTCTGCAAAAATAGGTAGTTTTTTATGAACTGAAAAGCCAAGCACCAGTATATATGTGTAGATAGATAGATAAATAGATAATAAAACTTAGGGGGGAGCAGGGGGACAAACATGACAAATAATAAAAAGGAATTATTTTCATACCCTATCCCTTAGAAGGCTAAATGAAATACATTTGCTTATAAATGGGTATTATAGTTAAAATCATAAAAAGCAATTACAGTGACATTTTCAGTCATCTGCTGTACAATGCCAATTACGTGGAGATGCCCACAATTATATATTTAAACTAACTGCCATTAATAAAAGTGCCTATTTAACAAATCAGTTCACTTTACAAATGAAACAACAGTTAATACCAATTATCAGTTGTCAAGGTAACAGCTGAATACTAAAAGGCGGCTATTTTTCTCCTTTAACTTGTGCAATCTGCTTCCTAGATGGGCGCATAGGGTATAAAGTCAAACATCTACGAGAGTACAATCCTTAGGTCAGATACTCTTTCTCTGACATTTAAACACTACCATTAAAGTTATATTGAAACACTATTAATTATGCCTGATTGTATCCTTGTCTAGGTTTTAAAACAAATAATTACGGAGTATTTATATCTCTAGATATTTCTATATTACTAGTTAGAAAAATATGCTTTACAAAATTGTGAGATTTCTCCTCCTTTCAAAAGAAGCCACTTTATGTAAAATTAAAAAGGTTTGCACATCCATTTCACTTTCACATAAATCATCTATAAAAAAAAGTTACATATGAGACCTTAAAAGAATCACTTGATTGTAATTTTTTTATAATTCACATTCCCTAAACTTTAAAAATATATTTACAAGAGAGTTTTTGTTCAATCTCCTTTTCAATGTCTGGTGTTACTTCTTCTGTAGAGTCTTAACTTTTAGTGTGTAAATACTTCATGCTTTGTAGCACTTGTAGATAAAAAAGTAATATTTAAGCTCAAATTTTCTCATATTAATTACAAGATGAATACATTATATGAATTACAAAATGTTTAAATTTTTGATGATATATCTGATAAGGAGTTAATATCCAAAATATATAATGAACTTATACAACTCAACATCAATAATAATAATAATTCAAATCAAAGTGAGCAGGGAACTGGGGTGCCTGGGTGGCTCAATCGGTTAAGAGTCCGACTCTTGGTTTTGGCTCAGGTCATGATCTCATGGTTTGCAAGTTAAAATCCCATGCCTGGCTCCATGCTGACAGTGCAAAGCCTGCTTGGGATTCTCTTTCTCTCCTCTAACACTGTCCCTCTCCTGCTCTCTCTTTTTCTCTCAAAATAAATAAAGTTAAAAAAAAATTAGTGGGTGGAAAACTGAATAGATATTTTCCAAAAAAGACATCCAGATGGTTAACAGACACATGAAAAGATTCTCAATCATCACATCATGAGGGAAATGCAAATCAAAACTGCAATGAGGTATCGCCTCACACCTGTCAGAATGGCTAACATCAAAAACACAAGAAATAACAAGTTTTGGTGAGGATGTGGAGAAAAAGGAACAGGTGTTCACTGCTGGTGAGAATGCAAATTTGTGCAGCCACTGTGGAACACAGTATGGAGGTTCCTCAAAAAATTAAAAATAGAATTATCATATGACCCAGTAATTCCACTACTAGGCGTTTACGCAAAGAAAATGAAAACACGAATTCAAAAAGATACATGCACCCCTAAGTTTATTGCAGTATCATTTACAATAGCCAAGATATAAAAGCAACCTAGCATTGATGGAGAAACAAACAAACAAAAGATGTGGCATATATGTATGTATGTATGTAGATAGATATAGATATAGACACAATGGAATATTATTCAGACATTAAAAAGAATGAAATCTTGCCATTTGCAACAACCGGGTTGAATCTAAGGAGTATAATACTAAGTGAAATAAGTGAGTCAGAGAAAGACAAATACCATATGACGTCAGTCATATGTGAAATTTAAGAAACAAAACAAATGAACAAAAAAGGAGACAAACAAAAATACCCAGACCCTTAAATATGGAGAACAAATTGCTGGCTGCCAGAAAAAAGACAGATGGGAAGATGGGTGAAATAAATAAAGGCAATTAAGAGTACGCTTATCTTGATGAGCACTGAAAAATGTATAGAATTGTTGAATCATCATATTGTACCCCTGAAACTAATATAACACTGTATGTTAAATATACTTCAATAAAATTTTGATGTTTAAACATCTTTGGTAGGTAGAAAATATATCATATTTATTCATAACAATGTCTGGTATGTCTCTGATTTGCTTATGATTAGTTATAAAAGAATCAGCACAGGGGCGCCTGGGTGGCTCGGTCGGTTAAGCATCCGACTTTGGCTCAGGTCGTGATCTCGCGGTCCCTGAGTTTGAGCCCCGCGTCGGGCTCTGTGCTGATGGCTCAGAACCTGGAGCCTGCTTCTGATTCTGTGTCTCCCTCTCTCTCTGACCCTCTCCCCATTCATGCTCTGTCTCTCTCTGTCTCAGAAATAAACGTTAAAAACATTTAAAAAAAAGAATCAGCACAATCATAAAGGTTAGTATATTGAGGATATTAAAAATTATCTAGACCTGCGGTTTTTGTAGGGTAGTCCCTGGATAAGTTACATCAGCATCACCAGAGAACATATCAGAAATGCAAATTATCAGGACTCAATCCAGCACTAAGGAATCAAAGATTTTGTGGGTAGACCCAGCAATATGTCCCAATTTATCCTGCTGGCTATAATGATGCATGCACAAGTGTGAGAAACTGTGGACCAGACTAGTGCTTCCCAAACACTTGTCCACAAACCAATGTTGATTAATGGCAAAATCATACCACTTAGCATCAAATGGAACGCTGCCAGAGAATGAGAACACCAAGAGTTAGAGATCTGCATAGAGACCCTAATATGCTTGCACCTTCACTTAGCATTTTGCTTTCCTTTAGACACTTAGACACAAACTCTCTCTTTCTGTACATTTTGGTAATAAAATACATAGATTTCACATGAAATTCTTTTGTTTTGTTCGTTTACTCTTAGTAGTGGGCATAAAGAACCTTACTTAAAGTTTAGATACATTGGACCACAGCTCATGAAAATTAACTACACTGGGGATCCATTTAAAAGCTGATTTTGAGGGGCACCTGGGTGGTTCGGTCGTTAAGCGTTCAACTTCTGCTCAGGTTATGATCTCCCAGCTTGTGGGTTCAAGCCCCACCTCAGGCTCTGTGCCGACAGCTCAGAGCCTGGAGTCTGCTTCTGATTCTGTGTCTCTTCTCTCTGACCCTCCCCTGCCCGCACTCTGTCTCTCTGTGTGTGTCTCTCTGTCTCTCTCTCTCAAAAATAAACACTTAAAAAAATTTAAGCTGATTTTGAGTCATGGGATGGGAGGCTGGAATGGAGAGAGGGCGGATGAATACAAGTAACTGGCTGGTTCAAAAACAACAGATCACTACCTTGTTCTGTAACTTGATTAAAATGAGTTTCAGTGTGTAAGCAGAGTTTTTATGACCAAGGGTTGATTTATTTTGACGTAGCAAAAGTTGTCTAAAGGTGAACAGAAGTTGTAGTGGTAAATACAGTGAGGAACAGAGAGTGACATCTGTTCATAGTAGCTTTTGCTACTGTACTTTGTTTTTAGTTGATTTTTTTCCCTTCACAAATTAAGGAGATGTTTTTTCCATGGTTTCTGAAAGGTGATAGATATAGAAAGATATTTGTATATGGAAGTTGTTTATTGGAGTGGTGCCTGGGTGGCTCAGTTGGTTAAGCATCCGACTTTGGCTCAGGTCATGAACTCATGGTTCGTGAGTTCAAGCCCTACATGGGGCTCTCTGCTGTCAGCACAGACCCTGCTTCAGATTCTATGTCCCCTTCCCTCTTTGTCCCTCCCCACTCTCTCTTTCTGAAAAATAAGTAAACATTAAAAAAAAAGAAAGTTAATTTTTGGAGAGTGATCAGATTAAGACAGAACAGACTTAAGCTGCAACCAACTCATACCTGGGTAAGAATTAGAAAATTGTCTTACTTGTAAAAAGTATTACTGATTACAAGAGGTTATAAAATATAGGCACAATTTCTTTATGCAGAACAAGACAGTGCCTAGTACAGTGCTATGTGACAAAATCTGTGATGCATTGAATAGTGCTAATTAATCCTCCATAATAATGTCACAAAACTACTCCAAACCAAAATATATTCAAAGACAACCTTTTTTTGTTTTTTGTTTTTTGAGGAGAGCTCAACTACATATTGCAGAAATTTTCAAAAAAGTTGTTGAATGGATTTAATAATCCATGAACTTGGTGGCCCTGTGTAGGTTTTATTTTGCTTGTTTCCATTCAAACTCTCTACCAAAGGAAGACAAATAATGATATCAAAAACCTCAGATGCATCTTTTCCTAACACCACTAATCTGCCTCTTTGCAAGCAAGAATGGTCCAAATGAAGAATTCTTGAAATGTTCACTACACAAAAATTATTTTCCCATTCATTCAAGATTTTTTAAAATATTCATTTATTTTGAGAGATAGAGAGCAAGTGGGGGAGAGGCATTGAGAGAGGCATAGAAAGAATCCCAAGCAGGCTCCACACTGTCAGTGCAGAGCCCAATGCGAGGCTCAAACTCACAAGTCATGAGATCATGACCTGGGCCGAAATCAACAGTTGGATGCTTAACTGATTGAGCCACCCAGCCTCCCCCATTCAATGAATTTGTTAAATAGCATTCCCCTGTGTTAATCACTACCTTTCCCAAATACTGCCATTAAAAATTCAGTTTGTCCTAGATCTTAATCCATCACTATAGTAAGACTGTTCTTAATAGGTTACCTATTCTCTTCCAACATCATTCGGGTCAGCCCTAGAGGACAATGGTCCATGGCTTGCCTTGTAAACATCTTTATTGAGTTTTATTGGATTTGCTATCAACATCAAGCCTTATGGGATATAAATCCACTGAAATCAGGCTTTGGTTTTTGACCTACAAAAAGTGCTTTTATTGAAGTCATTCATTACCTCCATCAAAATTCAATGATTAGACATTGATCCTCTTTATAGATCTATCCACAGCATTTAAGAAAGAAAAAACAACAACTTGATCATGTATTTCAAACACTTCTTTGCTTGATTTCCTAATTTTACTCCTACTCACTGACTACTCTTTTCCCTCTTCCCGGCCCTCTTAAAGCTATTTGTATCAAGCCTCAATCCTTAAATAACTACTCAATACTAGTGCCATTGGGGAATGCATCAAGTCTTCTGTCTATAAATAAGATCTATATGCTGAGGATTGCCAAATACATATGTCCAGTCTTGACCTCACTTCAGAAATCCAGCCTTGCTAATATAATGCATATACTTTATCTCTACATCAAAGTCTAGCAAGATCTAACTTAATATACCAATAATAATAATAATAATAATAATAATGATAATACAATACTCATTCCTACCCAAAATCAACTCTCAATTTTTCCCATATCAATTATTAGAAATTAAATCCATTCAGTTACTCAAGCCAAAAACTGACTCATCTTTTTTTCTCATATCCTAAATTTATCAGATTCACAGAATCTGAAGCAGGAAAACAAGTTGGCTCTACCTTTGCATTCTGAGTATCTCTTACCACATTCATGCTATTTACCTGGCTTATATCATGACATGTTTTTACATTTGAGCTTCCTAAGTACTCTACTTGTTTGTTTCCTTATCCCCATTGGTCTTTCATCAACCCAATAATCAGAGTTATTCATTTAAAACCTAAGTCAGATCACGTCACCTCTCAGGCCAACCTCCACTGTCTCCTGATCCCTCCTAAAATGATAGCCAAACATGCTATTCTTGCTTGCAAGTCCCTGAATGAGTTCACCAATTGTTTCCCCTCACTTGCCTTATTACCTGCTACATTTCCCTGTCTCCCTTGACTGCATAAACACTAGCCTCTTGCTTTTTTCTTAAACATGCCAGGGACTTTTTAAGTTTGGAGACTTTGACCTTATTCTTTCCTAAGCCTGAAACACATTTCACATGATATGGTCCCTCACCTCCTCTAAGTCTTTTCCAAAAGCCATTTTCTCAGTGAGTTCACCTTCCACACTTAATAAGTCTACCCTATTTATAATGGAAACTTCCACCAAGCATGGCACCCCTTATTTCCTTGCTCTGCTGTTTTTCTCAATGGCAAGTACAGCCTCTAACATTCTTTATATTTTAAAATGTATTTTGTTGTTGCTCTTTCTCTTTAAGTGTTTAACCTTGTGATAGTAGTGAGGTAGTGATTGTTGTCTGTTTTGTTCATATCTGTAACCTTATCACTCAGAGCAGAGCCTGGCACAGAAGAAGTAGTCAATAGGGGCACCTGGGTGGCTCAGTCAGTTGAGCGGCCGACTTCGGCTCAGGTCATGATCTTGCAGTCCGTGAGTTGGAGCCCCGCATCAGGCTCTGTGCTGACAGCTCGGAGCCTGGAGCCTGTTTCAGATTCTGTGTCTCCTTCTCTCTGACCCTCCCCATTCATGCTCTGTCTCTCTCTGTCTCAAAAATAAATAAACGTTAAAAAAAATTTAAAAAAGAAGTAGTCAATAAACACTTTTGAATTAATTATTGAATAAATTATCAAGATAGTTTTGTAAAAGAATACTCTTCAGGCAGCTTGCCTTAGAAAGAACAAAGAAGGGAAAGTCCTTCTGCAGCTAGACTCAAAGACTTAGAGTAAGGTCACTTGTCTGTGGTTTTCTTCTCATGCTACCACTCCATGTTACTTACTGTTTCAGCAACATAAGTATTTTGAAAACCACTATCAATGATTTCTTATCCTATGCAAAATTCATTTAAAATCCTTTCAATGTAGTTAGTTAATCACACCTGCAATATCATTTTAGTTTCTTTCCAATAATAACTAGTCAATGACTTTATGTCCACTGCTTGCTTGATACATGCTACATACAATACACACTTACTACTTTTTTAAAAAAAAATTTAATGTTTTATTTACTTTTGAGAGAGAGAGAGTGCAAGCAGGGGAGGGGCAGAGAGAGAGGGAGACACGGAATCTAAGCAGGTTCCAGGCTCTGAGCTGTCAGCACAGACTGCAGGGCTGGAACCCAGGAACCATGAGATCATGAACCTGAGCTGAAGTGGGTCGCCTAACCAAGTGAGCCACCCAGGTACCCCTATACTCACTACTTTTTATTCCTCCCTCTCTCTCTTTCTCACCTCCTCCATCCCTTCCTCTTTTTCTCTCTCTCATCTTATTACATTTTTCCCACTCATGGCTCGGGCAACTTTGCAACAAGGTTAGACACACATATGTATTAATATATCTTTTCAATGATCCTTCTATTATGCAACAGTGTCTCACTTATCCCTAACTGCATTTAATCAAGATTACATTGTGATGATTTTTGCTATGAGGACTCCTGCTGTATTTTAACTTAAAGCAGCTGATATCTGTGACAGAATTATATCCCCATGTATAATTACTCTCAGCAGTCTCAAATAGCATCAGGCTTTCAGACGTCTGTGAGTGGGAATTCCTGAAGTCTCACTCCCATTTACTACTATTGCTTTGATTTGTAAGTGTAAACAATTCAAGATGAGCCATTTCTAGCAGGTGTCAGGATTTAGAACTTTGAGTTGTATTTAAATCTCAACTGATTCTTCATGGGCTGGTCTTGGAAATAAAATGCACTGCTTTTTGTGGAGTTTGCAGAAGGATCCTTGTATTAGTCTGCTAGGGCTGTTATAACAAAATTCCTCAGACTGGGTGACTTAAACAACAGAAATTGATTTTTGCACAGATCTGGAAAGTAAAAGTCCAAGATCAGCAGGCTTCCTTTCTTTTGAGGTCTTTCTCTTTGGCTTGCAGATGGCCTCACACTGGGTCCTCACATGATCTTTCTTCTCTGTATGCATCCATGGGGTCTCTCTGTGCATCCCAATCTCATCGTAAGAAGACACCAGCCATATTGAATTAGTGTCCATCTAATGGTCTCATTTTAATTTAATCATCACTTTAAAGGCCCTATCTCCAAATGCAGTCACATTCTGAGGTAATGGGGTTAGGACTTCAACACATGAATTTTGTAGAGACAGAATTCAGTCCAGAACAATCCTTCAGAACTCAGTGTCCTTGGTTTGAACTAATCTTTTAGCTCCACTCCCTCTACTCTGTCTCATACTTTTTGTCATATGCAAAGTAAGAAACGATTTTGCTTCAAATTAGAATCATGCTAATCATTAACATAAACATAGAGTTCACTACTTAGATGTTGATGTATCAATCTTTCTCTTTCACCCTAAAAGTAGTAGTATATACTCAGGAAACAGGAATCACATACTGAAAACTAAATTAACACATATCACATTCACATATTCATTTGAAAATATTTATTCATTAATATGAGAATATCTACAGAATGGCTATTATTTTTGTAAAGATTATAAAACATATAAGCTAAAGATGATAAAACGTATGAAGCTCTAGTGAGAAAAATTAAACTTACTTGGAGAGACATCTGGATTTGTCTCAACTGCCTGGAGCTGGTCTTTATGCCTTTTGAATGTTCTGCCTGATGACAGTACCTGGAGGCCTTGGCCACTGAACAACCCAACAGTGTTACTTATGACAGGAGCTTTGTTCCACACAGTCTATCCTCTACCCCTGTAAGGGCCGGCGGGCTACTATCAGCTACACAATAACTGTTCTACCTCTGGAGGGGCTGGAGACTGAAGGTCAGCTTTGCAGATAGTCCACGACAGAGCTCCATGAAAGTTTCTAGACAGCAAGGCTCAGGTGAGCTTTTCTGGTTGGTGGTACTCCATGTGTACTGTTACCCACCGATACCAGAAAAATAAGGCTGTCCGCGACTCCACAGGGAGAGGACAACCCGAATCTCCACATTCGGATATTTCCTGTACTCTGTCCTGTGCACCTTTTCCTTTGGCTGGTTTCAATATGTATCCTTTAGCTCTAATAAACCATTCCTGAGAATATAACAGTTTTCAATGAATTCTGCGAGTCCTCCCAGAAAATTATCAGATCTGAAACTAATCTTGTGGACTATGTTCTAATTTCACAATGGTGTGTATAAGTAATTGAAGGAATATAAAGGGTATTTACAAAAGATATATAAAAGATAAACACAGGGTGAGGATGTGCTATTTACCTAAGGGAATTAAAGTAGTGTTTCCCAGAAGAGTAGAAAGCCAATTAGAAATTTGGTGAGGAGTGGCTAGGTGGCTCAGTCAGTTGAGCCTCTGACTTTGGCCGAGGTCATGATCTCACGGTTCATAGGTTCAAACCCTGCATCAGGCTCTGTGCTGGCTGCTTGGAGCCTGGAGCTTGTTTCGGATTCTGTGTCTCCCTCTCTTTCTCTGCCCCGCTCATTCTCTCTCTCTCTCCCTCTCTCTCTTTAAAAAAAAGAAATTTGGTGAACAATGGAAAGGTCATTTCAAGCACATGGAATCTATGCTAATAGGCAATGGAAAGAATGTAATAATCTGCATTCTAAAGAATGGACAGTAGAGTGTTGCATGTGCTAAAAATCTGCCCATTTTTAGATGGATATAACTGTCTTAAGTCTAGTGATACTAATTTTAGACTTCTAGTTGCAGAACTATGAGAGAATAAATTTCTGTCATTTTAAGCCATTATGTCTGCAATAATCATTACAGTCATAGGAAACTAAACTAAACAGAGTCTAGGACACGTATACAAGATTCTTCTTAAGTCCTTGTCTGAAAATTAAACTGCACCATATAGAATGAAAATCCAAAAAGTCAAGCAAACAAAATTTCCAGTGAATTATAAGCTGGAAAATTCCCAGAGGTCAAACAGGGATAGGACATGATCAATTTCCAACCTGCCAAAGCAGAGAGATCTGGGTGAATATCTGGGTCATTTAGTAGACTAACAGCCTACTCCTAGGATTGCCAAATTTGGCAAATAAAAATACAGGATACCTCGGCAATTTGAATTTCAGATAAACAACATTGCTTTATACAAGTATGTCTCAAATACTGCAACTGAAGTTTCAATGTCCCAATTTTTACTTATAGTATTGCATAGGACATACTTATCCTAAAAAAGTGATTTGTTGATTATCTGGATTTCAAATTGACAGAGTTTCCTATATTTTAACCTGGCAGCTCTTCAGACCCATCCTAATAGGCTTCAGAAGAAGTCAGAAATAGTCAAAAATGTCTGCCAACTCAAGGCCAAAAATTCTACAGAGAAAGACAAGAAAATATAAATATTTGACAATGTAATAAATGCAATGCCAGTGTCTAATAAAAATAGTCATATAATCTTTCTTCCCCCCTGCAAATATACAGACAATGTGATCTGTAAACTGGGTAAAAATCAGTTAATAAAAACAGACCAAAAATGACAGAAATATTAGAATTTACAGTCAAGTTCCTTAAAACAGTTATTGCAAAAATATCCAGGAAATTGAAACTAATAATAAAAATACAAAGGAAAAAGATAGGGACAAAATACAAGACACATATACACAAACATACAAACAAACTTGAAAATTATGAAACAAAAAACTCACTGGTTGAGATGAAAAGCAAATTAAACACTGTAGAAAGAAAGATTACTGAACTTGAGGATATACTAATATCAACTATGCAAATTGAAGCACACGAAGAAAAAATGGCAGTTAACACACAGAGTCTGAGGAGTTTACAGCATATCAACCTAACAGACATGTAATTGAAGATCCAAAAAAGAGGAGTAAAAAACCAAGAACTAAAACAGGTATTTGAAGAAAAGTGGCCAAATTTTTACAAATAATGTAAAAATTATAACCCTACAGGTCACCTAGGTAGCTCAGCCAGTTAAGTATCCAACTTCTTCTCAGGTCATAATCTTGTGGGTTTGAGCCACGTGTCAGGCTCTGTGTTGACAGCTCAGTGCCTGGAGCCTGCTTCAGATTCTGTGTCTCCCTCTCTCTCTGCTCTCTCTCTCTCTCTCTCTCTCTCTCTCTCTCTCTCTCTCTGTCAAAAATAAATAAACATTAAACATTTTCTTTTCAAGTCTAAGCCTACATATTCAAAATGTTCAACAAACCCCAAACAAAACAAATACAAAGAAAACATCAAGGCATCAACAAATTGTGTCAATAATAGCATATTTTATAAAAATATATTGCAAATACAGTATCTACTATATATTTAAATATTTTAGATCTATGGCAGTTTAAAAAATGAAAGAAATCCAAAAATCTATCTACAAGAAAAAATTAAATAAATATTATGTATGAAGAAATCTTCTCCCTTTTGATGAAAGCATATCATGACTCAAGTGCTATTCTTCATTATTTGTTCTTTCCTATTTATTCTAGAATAGGTACTGATCAATAAACAACAAGAATGTCTTTTCCCATTGGCAAAGTCAGTCTACTGCAATTGCAAATCATCCATTTCTAATGTCACATATTTTATCACAACTAAAATATAATTATGAGTCATAACCACAAATGTCCTTTTGGGAAATAATCAGCATTCAAAGTACTTCAAGAGCAACATAAGAGATTTTCATGAAGAGTCTGTGTAGAGAAATACACTGCATTTTATCAAAATTGTGTTCTTGTTTTATTGATGTGTCTACTTAATTTCAACTAAATTAGTAAACAGTGAATGCTTGATATGTTTTGCACATTTTCTCTGAAGTTCTGAATTTAATGTGATTAAAAGGACCATTTTCACATTTTAAATCTATATTTTAATAAATGAAGATGATTTAATAGGTGATGGGGGAAATGATTAAATGGATACTTAAATAATGGAAATTCATGTTCCTAAAGATTTCCCAGAAGAAAGGGCAAATCAAGATGCAAATTAATAAGCAAAATGTCAGTTTAGGTTAATTAGAGTTCAAAGTGGCAGCCACATTATTTTCATGGGCAGAAAGATTGCTGTTTATTTCTTCCCTCAAGTCAAAAAAAAATAGAATCCAAACTACACAAAATTGCTTCTTTCACTTTCTTAAAAATGGCTGCCCTTTATTTAATAGTGATAATGATTTTATTTTTTTTTATTTTTTCAATGTTTATTTATTTTTGAGACAGAGACAGAGTGTGAGTGGGGGAGGGGCAGAGAGCTAGGGAGACACAGAATCCAAAACAGGCTCCAGGCTCTGAGTTGTCAGCACAGAGCCCTATGTGGGGATCAAACTCACATGCTGTGAGATCATGACCTGAGCTGAAGTCGGACGTCTAACCGACTGAGCGACCCAGGCGCCCCAAACAGTGATAATGATTTTAAAACCCATGAGTTTATCTTCAACACAACCACACAGAGTAACTATGTGAAGAGAGCTGCCAGCATGCAGTTGGCTCTGTGTTTACATCAAGCAGTTTTCATATGGATGCCCTTCAGTTTAACATACTCTTGTTCCATGGTCCCTTGAAGAAAGACACATGGGCAAATGTGTTGCATGTAATAAGGTGCCATGTGAAAATACATGTGGTAATAAAACATAATATATGAAAATCTAGCAGCTTTATCTTTTAAATTGGCTCCACAATTTATGACACATTAAATAAAGGTATATGATTATTTAAATAAAGCTAAAGAGCCCACAATAAATAAGCTAGATTGATGTTCAGTAATACATCATAAAAAGTTAGATCATATAAATTGAGAGACGTTATATTACTTGGACAAAAATATGCCACCAGTAAGTGACTGGAATCACACAGGGCTCAGCGACAGGATTTTGATGAATGATAGTCCTGCTATTTATCACATCAAAGCCCTTCATGAAATGGCTGGGATGGCTGGGTGAAACTGCAAATTATATGAATAATGTAAACTTACACCTCCTGTGATTTATTTGCCCTCTTTTTACAGGTCTTGGCTTGAGAGCCAAAGCAACTTTGTGAAAGCATAGCCAATTTCAAGCCTTCACTCTATGTCGTCCTTTTCAGTTTTATGGTACAATTGACATATAAAATTATAAGATGCTTAAAGTGAATAGTGTGGTGATTTGACATATGTATATATTGTAGACAGATTTCCCCCCCACCATTTAGTTAACATACCCATCACTTCACATATTTATCTTTGTGTGTGTGTGTGTGATTTAAATTCTACCCTTTTAGCAAATTTCAGTAATACAATACAGTGTTATCAACTAAAGTCACCATGTTACATTAGATCCACAGACCTTACTCATCTCATAGCTAAAAGTTTGTATCTTTTGCTGGCCTCTCCCTATTTTGCCTTACTCTCAGACCCTGGCAACCACTTTTCTCTTTTTCTGTGAGTTTGACTTATTATTTATTTAACCTTTTTTGTTTGTTTCCTCATATAAATGATATCATGTAGTATTTGTCTTTCTCCATCTGGCTTATTTCACTTAGCATAATGCCCTCCAGTCCCATTCACGTTGTCTCAAATGGAAGGATTTTCTTCTTTCTCATGGTTGAATACATCACTGTTTATACATAACACATCTTCATTTGTTTATCTATTGAAAGACATTTAGATTGTTTCCATATCCTGGCTATTTTCAATAATGTTGCAATGAACATATGAGTGGAGACACCTCTTCAAGATCTTGCTTTCATAATTTTCTTTGGATATATACACAGAAGGGCAATTGCTGAATCCTATGGTATTTCTATTTTTAATATTGGGGGAAACCTGTACACTGTTTTCCATAATGGGTACACCTGTTCACATTCCCCAAGCAGTGCACAAGGATTCTCTTTTCTCCACGTTCTCACTATACCTGTTCTTCACTCTTAGTTTATAACACTACGCCCACCCCTCTTCATTCATCCCCAGACGAATTTGCCCTTGGCCCAACCTCTAGTTCTGAGAGCCATAACACAACTTTGGTACCATCCTGTCATGGCCAAGTTCAAGATGAGAAGAAGGCTACGAAGAAAGATTAATATTTGGAGAAGAGTAGAAATTGGAAACAAAGAGAAGATTCCCTTGAATTATAAATCCTACTTCTTGACAATTTGTGGGAAGAACAATTACCCTTGAAAGCTGCGGTTTTCATGCTAGTGTTCAGCAGAATCATTTGATTAAAACAAAAACTGCAGATTTCTTCCCCCAGAACTTCTGATTCAGGAGGTTTGAGGTAGGACCAAAAAATTTGCATTTCCTACAATTTTCCAAGTGAAATATCACTGTTGATCTAACAACCACATTTAGGGAACCATTACTTCACAGTGATATTTACCTGTTAGTAATTTGTGTGCCTATGATGTATTTTTTTTAACAGAACTGAGGTGTACAGTGGGCTAGAAATAAATAAACTATTGTTACTTTTACGTGGCTCCTATACATTTCCCATATTTTCTTACGAAGTTAGCTTCCAATAGAGCTAGAAATTATTGAGGAAATAGGCTTGACCATACATTAATATTAATAAAACTATTAATATTGTCCCTGTTGATGTACTTTAATATAGCTTAATATCTTGACATCATTGGCTTTGTTTTAAAAAGATAAAAGAAAATTGTGTTAAGATAAACTTGCATCATAATGGATATAGCCTCAAGAAATTAATCAAATTATAGCCATTAATAGTCATACATTTATATCTCATCATTTAAAAATAAATACATGAGAAAGTAATAATTTTATTGAGAAATAACAGAAAAAACTCTATTTGTTTTCACAATGTACATAAACTAGGAGTTAGTTATAGGACTAAGCCTATACACATGTGAAGGTAGAAAATTAAGTCGTTAACAGCAAAGCTTTACATAAAATAAAAATATGCCTAAAACTGAAACATAATTGAGGTCTGGCTTATTGGGAGACTTGAATTGCCTGAGCCACTTTCCTTATGAGTCCCTGTGAAGCACAGACATCCACTTGCTGCTTCTGATGTAGTCACACCCTGCAAGCAGCTGCAGGTGATAGTTCTAAGTGATCTACTTCAAGGACCAGGTTAGCTTCACTGTGTCCTGTGCTGGGATTAACCCATAAATCTGGTGCCAAGTTAAATGGCAGTGAGGATCAATGGAGCTTTGCAAGACCCCACATCTTCCTGACTCTCCTCTCCTATGAGTTCATTGAAAGTTGAAATCTCCATTCAGTGTTTTAGAGTCTGTATCCAGTATTAAACCTCATTAATACACTTGTAATAATTCAATAATCATATAGAGTGATTCAATTGTATACTAGCAGTGCCAGTTTTTGTCTTCTGAGACTCTAAATGACTCTATAATAATTACAAAAATACTACAGAAATGCTTCCAAGGACTTAGGGCTTAGTGTAGGCCCACAGAGCCAGAATGTTGAGCTCAAAATCTTGTTCTACTTCCGGGTCACCTGGGTGGCTCAGTCGGTTAAGCGTCCGACTTCAGCTCAGGTCATGATCTCCCAGTTCATGAGCTCAAGCCACGCATCAGGCTCTGTGCTGACAGCTAGGAGCCTGCTTTGGATTCTGTGTCTCCCCTTCTCTCTGCCCCTCTCCTGCTCACAGTCTCTCTCTCTCTCTCTCTCTCTCTCTCTCTCTCTCTCTCTCTCTCTCTCCCTCAAAAATAAACATTAAAAAAATTCTTTAAAAAATCTTGTTCTACTACCTATTAACTGTGTAAACTTTGGCCAGGCTTCCTGTGCCTTAGTATGTCTGGGTAAAAGAGTTATTTTACAGCAGAAGCAAGACACCTCTATGCTTATCTCTGGAGTCAACTGGAAGCCTGGAATGGACTTTTTTTTTTCTTTAAGTTTACTTATTTTTGAGAGAGAGAGTGCACAGGAGGGGCAAAAAGAGAGGGAGAGAGAATCCCAAACAGGCTCCATGTTGGTAGCACAGAGCCCTGCTATTCCATGAACCATGAGATCATGACCCAAGCTTAAATGAAAAGTTGAATGCTTAACCGACTGAGCCACCCAAGCTCATGAACAGACTCTAGGTGAAAATAAGGGAAGCAAGTGTTATAACTAATAACTTACAACGTACTATTTAAAGTTCAAACTGGTAAAGTTATTCATGGCTTACACCTGGTATTTCCAGTTAGACACCTTTGATTGATTAGAGGCATTAAACATCCCACTGGAAACTTTTAGGGATGTCTCCCAAAACTAAGATTTATCAGATACATCATGATCGTTCAATCTGGAGATAAAATGTGTTCTGTGCAAATGAGAAAGACTTTGAGAAGCTGCACCTGGAAATCTCTCCTGGATCTTGGTGCTTCCCCATCGTCTTTCTACTGCTCTCCCACCTTTATTTAAAAGTGGAATCTTTGGAGTACTTTCAATATATAATTGACCTGTTGCAATTTATGCAGATAGCATAGTTTATCATTTAAGTAATGGTGAAGGGCTCGATTTAGAAGAATGAAAAATGAAGAGAGGGAGGTCAGGAACCATCGCCACCAGATGACTTTCCCCCACTCCCATTCCTGGCATGAAGGTGCCCAAATGCAACCATCTTTGTGCGGAATGCCTAGCAGTGGATGTTGGAGACACAGATCCTTGGCTACGGCAAAGCGCTAAATACATTTACAGAAAAAAATTCAAAAAGACGGCAAGTCAACCAAGCATAATGCACTTTGGCTGCTTTTGTCTTTTCTGGAGAAAAATATAGTAACAGAAACAGCTGGTGGCTTCTATGGCCACAGACTTACTGCATGTGATTCAGCCTGTAATGCCAATGAGAGTTTGGAAGTAATTGTTCTGGTTAACACATGGTCTTTATAAGAACAAAAACCACTAAAAGTTTACAAATTGGGGAGAACATCAAGAGACTACAAAAACACAAACATATTCAGTTCAGTCATTAAGCTACCTTGTAGATGATTCCAAAGTCATTCCTGAACCTCTACGGAAATCAACCGTTATGCTTAGGAAATCAAAGAGCTATTTCCCTTACATCAGATACTGTTGGAGAAGCATGTGAGTTTTACTCAGGACCTTCACTTACTGAAGCTTTTGCAGAAATGTAAATAGAGGGGCAAACTCCAAATTTGTTAAGCTCTGTGGAGAGGAAGGTAAATAACACAAACCTACACAGGGCAATTGCCCAAATCTATCCTTAAATATTAAAGCATACTTCTTCTGAGGCCACTGAGATGCAGAGAATATAAGTAACTTTGATTAGTTCTGGTAACTCCCAAATTTCTCCTAACTCTATAGCTACAGTTCTCTAACTCTATATGGTTGGTGCTTTGATAGAAGACGCTCCATCTGCTTGAACTCCTGATAGGACTTAATTGTTCTAGGGACAAGATGAAGTGAGGGGAACTATGGGGGAACTCCTTGCCCAGTTACTGCAAATGGAAACTAACGATGGACAAATAATTATGATTATTCAAAAGAAAGGAACTGAGAATAAAAGGAGTTAAAAAAAACTCAAACTGAATGTTAAGTATTCGGAAGAGTCATTTAAAATAGCACTGGGGTGCCTGTGTGCCTCAGTTGGCTAAGTGTCCGCTTTTGATTTCAGCTCAGGTCATGATCTCAGGGTTGTGGGGTGAAACCCCATGTCAGTCTCTGTGCTGAGTGTGGAGCCTGATTGAGATATTCTCTCCCTCTTTCTCTCTCTCTCTCTCTCTCTCTCTCTCTCTCTCTCTCACTCCCTCTGTCCCTCTTCCCCACTCACATGGTGCTCTCTCTTTAAAATAAAAAAATAACAAAACAGCACTAAAAAAGGAGACTGTAAATAGTATAAATAAAATTTTAATGAATCACTGTATAAAGATTAGGTGATCTGACTGCCCCACCAACTATGCAAAGACTGTGACAGATTTGCTCAATGTCTCCTAGCCTTAATAATTTTTTAAAACTCTGATTACCATTTTAAAAAGGAATTTATAATTCCTGAGTCAATGGGAATTAAAATTGGGTGGGAGAAAAGTAAAGAATATGACTCCCAATTGATAGTGGGGCCAAAGTCATGTAGCTCAACCCCCTAGCAAGGGATGCAAGGCTGCTAATATTAATAAGGGTAAAATGATCTGAGGGTGGTGAAGAAACTTTAGATTGCTGGACAGTGGTGCCCAATATAATGTCATATTAAATGGAATAATAATAATAATAAATAATAATAAAAAGTTAACAGGCAATGTAATTCATCTGAAGAGATGTAATGAGCATTTGTACAGGATACAGGTAAAAGTATGGCTTACAATATAGGAATTTATTAACAAAGTTTCGTGTGATTGTCTTATCCTGCCAGAACGTATTATGGGAACAGATGTAATTTTCAAATGGAGACTCTTACCTTACCCAAATTATTGGGGAAATGTTGTCTTGAAAATCTGTTTTGCATTCTTTTTTTAATGGAGCATGGTAGATGGGAACTTTTAAAATGATCTAAGCCCAATCAAGTGGATAATTTAAAACCATTAGGAAAGACTAGGGTTGGATACCTGGGGTGCATAAAGAAATTCTGATTTTAATTAAAGTTCTTTTAGATGCAGGTATATCAATACCCACAAATTCCTTATTTAATGATCTGTGAGAAAAGCTGATGAATCCTGGAGAGATTCACTGTAGATTACAGAAATCTTAATAAATAACAGCCCACACCACAAGGAATACACAATATGATATTACATATTCAAACTGTGCAACAAGCTAAGGGAGACTGTAATTTTGTGATCAATTTGGCTAATGTTTTCTACTCATAAAGAAATTCAAGGCCAATTTGCATTCATGTGAGATGGATGGAAAATTATGCTTTTACTGTGTTTTCACAAAGATATTTAAATTCTTCTGCTATTGCTATACCTAATGAGGTAAAGGTATTTTTTTCTTTACATTAAACCCTCAAAATTTATTCACCATGCTGCAAATGTATACCCTTTGAGCAATATCTTCCCATTTCCCCTACCTTACCCTAGCCCAGGTAATCACCATTCTACTCTCTGTTTCTGTGACTTCAGTTTTTGAATATTCCACATATAAGTGAGATCATAAAGGATAGAGTATTTGCTTTTCTCCCACTTATTTCACTTAGCATGATGCCCTCAAGGACCATCCATGTTGCCACAATGGCATAATTTCCTTCTTTCTCATGGCCAAAAAAAATACCCCATTGTGTATATAAACCACATCTCCTATACCCATTCATACACTGACAGACACTTAGGTTGTTTCCATACTTTGGCTATTGTGAATAATGGTACAGTGAACATGTACCAATACATGTTCTTCAATATCTTGTTTCTATTTCCTTTGGATATATACCCAGAAGTGGAATTGCTATATCATATGACAGTTCCATTTTTAATTTTTTGAGAAACCTCCACACCATTTTCCATAGTGGCTATACCAATTTACATTCCCACCAATAGTGAACAAGAATTCCCTTCCTCCACACCATCACCAAAATTTGTTATCTCCTCTTTTTTTTTTTTCAACATTTTTTATTTATTTATTTTTTGGGACAGAGAGAGACAGAGCATGAACGGGGGAGGGGCAGAGAGAGAGGGAGACACAGAATCGGAAACAGGCTCCAGGCTCTGAGCCATCAGCCCAGAGCCCGACGCGGGGCTCGAACTCCCGGACCGCGAGATCGTGACCTGGCTGAAGTCGGGCGCTTAACCGACTGTGCCACCCAGGCGCCCCTGTTATCTCCTCTTTTTAATGATAGCCATTGGCAATGAGTGAGGTGATATCTCATGGTTTTAATTTGCATTTCCCTGATTAATAACAACATTAAGCACTTTTTCATGTGCCTCTTTGACATTCGTATACTAGGTTTTCTAATTTAAAAAAATTTTTAAGTTAATTTATTTCTTTTGAGAGAGACAAAGACAGCCTAAGAGGAGGAGGGGCTGAGAGAGAGGGAGAGAGAGAGAGAGTCCCAAGCAGGTTCTGTACTGTTAGCACAGAGCCTGACACAGGGCTCGAACTCATAAAACCATGAGATCATGACCTGAGCCGAAACTGAATCTGACACTCAACCGACTGAGCCTCCCAGGCACCCCTGTATAATAAGTTTTCTTTGGAGAAATGTCTATTAAGCTCCAATCCCCATTTTTTGTTGTATGTATTCTTTATATATTGTGAGTATTAGAGACAGACTTGATTCAATTGGAAAGTATGGTTACTTATTATATTAATGATATAATATTTATATATCAATCTGAGCCTTATGTTAAAATTATAACTTCTTGTTAGTCATATGACCCCAGAGGATGGCTGATTAACTCAACTAAAGAACAAGGCCTAACAAAAATGGTAAAGTGCCTAGACATCTCTTGGATAAGGGTGACCAGGACATTCCTCAGACAAACATAATTTATTATTCTTGTCAACTCCAAAATCAGAACAAAAGGTACTAAAATAAGTTTTTCAGTTTCTATAGAAATCACACAAAACATTTGAGAAATCTCTTAGCCCCTAGTCATCAAATTACCAAAAAAAAAAAGGAAAAAAAATAAAACCCCAAATTTGAGTAGGGCTTTGAGAGACAGTAAGTTTTTTTCTTTTTTGGAGGATCTAAAAAACATAGCACGATCAAGCCCTTTATAACCTTACTTTCCCACGTTCATCTCAAGACAAGCCCCTCTCTCCCCATGCTCAAATGATTTGGGAAGTGTTCATTAAAAGTCCATTATTGCCACCCAGAGGTAGCTGCTAATACTCTGGACTAGAAAGTAACAAACTTGAAAGTGCATCACTTGAAAATAACGCAGCTTATTATTGCTATTGGGGCTTTGATTGAAACTGTTTGTATTATAGAGAACTTAAATTTATTTTGAGACTTGAGATATCCATTTTTGTGGATTATGTCATATGGAAGAAAACGGAGAGACAAATTTCCTCTTTAAATGAAAATAGTGTATTCAAGAACACATAATAGGAGCGCCTGGGTGGCTCAGTAGGTTAACTGTCAGATTCTTGATTTCAGCTCAGCTCATGATCTCCTGGTTTGTGAATTCAGGCTCTGTGCTGACAGTGTAGAGCCTCCTTGGGATTCTGTCTCTCCCTCTCTCTCTGCCCCTCCCCTGCTCTTTCTCACTCTGTCTCTCAAAATAAATGGACTTTTTAAAAAAAGATTAAAAAAAGAACATACAATAATAACGACTACTAGGGTACTTATCACATATGTGAACAGGAAGCTACCATCCCTTTGGGTCCTACATCTCACTGTGGAGTTACATAAGGATTTAACAGAATGGTCCCCTCTCTATGACACATTATCAAAGGGCGCCTAAAAAGCAGTATGGTTTGTAGATGGTCATCAAAGGTAGAAGACCAGCCCAACCTGCATTCAATCTAGAAAGCAGCTACACTGTTGAGTGTTGATGGCAATACAGTAATTAAAGAGATAAAAGATAAATCTGGTCAAGGGGCAAAATTGAGTGTTCCTTGCAGCATCAGAGGAACTAGATATCAGCAAAAGTGCCTTTTGCCAATTCCTGAGTAATAACCAACGGAGCTGCAAAATGGTTCAGAAAATGAGCCCAAGATAACTGAAAGACAGAGGAACACCAGTGTGGGGTGCTGTATGACATTTGTCATGGAATTAGAGGTGGGTGTCAAAATGCAGCATTTCTAAAATAACCCCCATTTAACTCCCACAATAACCCATAATTGCTATTACTAGCTATTAGCCTGGCTTAGCTACATAGCAGAGAGACATAAAAGATCTTAGCAGAAACTTTTAGCAAGGTCTCCCAAAGCAAGGTAGATTGCACAAATAATGGTTCAATTTGGAGATAAATCATAACCTTGCAAACAAGAAGGACACTGATAAGCAGGCCCCTACTGCTTCCCTGAAGTCTCTTTCTCCTTCCATATTGTGTCCTTACCTTTGTTAAAAACCTATACAAAGGTTATCTGAATCTAATTTTCGTTCTATTCAATCTCCATCTATATTATGGACCAATAAGGCCTACTTCATAGGACTGTTTTGAGGAATAAATTAAATCATTTAAGTGTTCACAACGAAGCTGTAATATTAGGTACTTAACAATATTCTTTTATCACTGGAACAATGACATCAGTGGTACAATCAGTGTATAATCTCCCAAGGTGAAGAGCCATACATATTTGGACATATGAATTCTACTGTTTATTTTTTAATTACTCCATAGTCACACATCAAAACAGAATGTGTTATTTTACCAAAACTATATTTCTTATTTCAACGAAAAAGATTAGCATATGTATTTGTTGAAAACAGAATATTTTCATACTACGATATGAGCTTTATTTTCTGTTTTCAAGAAAATTTACATCAAGTTTAAGGCTCTACTTTGGCCACATTTGCTCTATAAGAACACATGTTTCTATTACCAGGTTAACCATGTCCCAGATGAATGAGATGCATCATATGTTTTATTTCATAAACCAAAAGCTAAATATGATGCAGAAATATTTGATACTGGTTTTTAGTATATGTTGTTTTTGATATTAATTTCAAATGAGATCAATTTAACAGCACAACTATTTCTTCTCCATTAATGACAACGATTCTCTGACTTCTCTGTGAAATACATAAAAATTATTATTCTAGGAATATGAACTTTGTTTCAATTTAATATACATGACTAATGTGCTAGAATCTAATTTTCAAAGTGATGAAAATAATTTTATAGTATGTTACTTTTTTCCTTGGCTTTTAATTAAATTTCTTCTATAAGGATTTGGAGATCTGATTTGAAAAATAATTAAAAATGGGTTATTTTTATTCATGAATTCTATTGCTACAAAATGGAAAGGGTCAGTGCAAACTTCCAATTAGATTGAAATTTAAATGGGCTTCATAATATCAGAATATGTCCAAAGTGCAGAGATAAAGATGATTTTAAAATCACATTTTGTTCATTTATCCATGACATGGATATATGTTGTGAATTATATGTGAATCTGCTTGAAAAAGTACTTACATTTCAACATCAGTTATCATTGCCAATTTATAAAAATTGAAGTGTTCTTTTGAGTAGGACACGTGGTACACTGAGTAAAAATCTATCGTTATAAGCAACAAATAAGCAATATAATTTAGGAAAGATAATTTTTGCTATTTTGCTCAGAAACAATCTTGAAGTATACAAAAAGTGAGACTATAGAGATTGCTAGCTAGGATGACCAATAATCATATTTTTAAAATTGCAGGACAATAAATCTTTTAAAAATATGGTACATGGATTTGGGTGACACATAATTTTGGTCTTTAAGCTAACTAATAATTTGTATGTACCTAAGAGTTTTCCTTCATCACTAGGGAAAGTCTAATGGCCCCACCAACATGATAAATGATCTTGTCCTCAGTTCTAAGTTCTGAGAAAATCAAAATAATTTATTCAAAAAATACTTTTGGGGTGCTTTTTACATCTTATACACTATTTTATGTTGAGTCTGATTGTATGACTAAGAAATCATCTGTCTTCATAGGGCTTAATCAGTGGTAGAGACACATTTTTTAATAAAAGAAAAATATCATTTTCATTACATAGAAGGTGAAGAAAGAAAACAAAATAAAGGGAGAAATAGGGCTATAAGTGAAAGGGTCTATTAAAAACACAGTGGTCAGATAAGATATTTCTAAGGAGGCAATATTTAAGCAAAGGTCTAGATGAGAAGAAAGAGTCACCCTTGCCAAAACATGGACATCAAGGGTCTACATAAATGAAAAGCAAGTAAAATGTTAACTGCTAAGGTTTTGAGTAAGAGGCAAGCTTGATGTCTCTAAGACATCAAGAAGATGACATTCAGTCTGTAGTAGAATGAGCCATGGGAGAAGAGGTTAGAGAAGAGGAAAGAAAGATAAGGCTAGATCATGGAGGGCCTTATACTGGGAAGAAGTTTGAGTTTTATTTGAAGGGTTTTCAGAAGTCACTGAAGGATTATGAAAAGATGAGTAACGTATCTAATTTACTTTGGTTCCTGGGTAGAGAATGGACCCTATATAGTAAAACAAGTTGTCAAAGAAGCTCTGTGAGGAAGATTTTGTGGTACTCTCCGCTTGTGGTGGAAGGGATGAAAGTGATCATATTCAGGATACACGATAAAGATAGTATCGATAGGACTCGCTGATGCTTCGGGGTAGACCAAAGTAGTAAGATGAGACCTAGATGACAACTATTCCAGATAAGATGAAAACAGAGAATAAGCCACTAGATTTGCAAAGATGACCATCATTCATGAAAAAAAAGCAGTTTCAAAGTAGTGGGGAAAAACTTGACTGAAATGACACAAAGCATGTATAAAGTAGAGAGTGACAGTATAGATATCAGTTTGAAGGAGCTTTTCCTATATAGAGGAAAAGAAAAATGGAGTTGTAGCTGGCAAAGAATGGGGAATCAAGGGAATTTGTTTTCTGCTTGGTTGGTTGCTTCCTTTTTTTTTTTAAGTTTATTTTGAGAGAGGAAGAGAGAAAATGCAGGTGGGGAAGGGGCAGAGAGACAGGGGGAGAGCGAGAGAATCCCAATCTGTCATTGCAGGGCCTGAAGCAGGACTTAAACTTACCAACCTAAAGCATGAGATCTTGACCTGAGCTGAAGTCAGTTGCTTAACCAACTGAGCCACCCAGGTGCCCCTTGTTGCTTGCTTTGTTAAATAACGGTTGCTATGACACATTTTGGAGCTAATGGAAATATTAAAAGAATAAAATGATGATGATGAGTAGAAATGGAATGATTTCAAGATTAAAGGCCTTGTATAAATTAAGAGAGAATGCATAAATAAAGTGCTTAGATACAGATAGCAGAAGGGCCTAAGTTAGGAAAAACAACCATCATTACAGGTGGTGAGGAAGAATATAAATGTACAGATGAACATGATGTACAAAAACTCCATGAATTATACTAATGGATAATTCCTCAATGAAACAATAAGAGAGGCATCTGCTAAAAATTAAAATAATAAAAATTAGAAGTGTGGAAGAGTGTAGGGGGTTGAGGTTTGATGAAACTTGAAGTGACAGTCTTCAAGAGAGTGGAAAAGCTAAGCAGGATTTTCAGAATTGGTTATCACACACTTGATATTTTCAGTCACATGTTTAAATTGTACCCAATCTAGTGTTTTTATTGTGTATATGTTTTCCTTATTCTTTGTGATGTGATCATATATATTTCTCCCTGCACATAAACATTTTGCCACATATCTATTAGATTTAGATTGATCAAAATAAGACAAGCATGTTAATTTTACAGTAAACAACTGACTTAACAAGAATTATTAGTGCGATTTGTAAGCTTTGTACTTTTTAATGGCTCAATAGTTACCCACTTCATTATTGTTAATATCTGTGAAGTACATAAATCTGCATTCTAAAAAGGACATCAACTTAACTATGGATATAGGACAAAATATCCTTCACTCCAGTCTGGGACATAGGACTTTGGAAAACAATCATCATTTAAAATAAGAGTAATTACTTTTTCTCAGATATTTATTGCTGTTCTAACTCTGTCAAAGTCAAAATTACAAACTTAATTATTATCTTTTTATGATTTTTTTAATGTTTATTTATTTTTGAGCACGAGAGAGAGAGAGACAGAGTGTGAGCAGAGGGCAGAGAGAGAGGGAGACACAGAATCCAAAGCAGGCTCCAGGCTCTGAGCTGTCAGCACAGAGCCCAACATGGGCCTCGAACTCACGAACTGCGAGATCATGACCTGAACCAAAGCTGGACGCTTAACTGACTGAGCCACCCAGTTTCTGACTGAGCCAGAAACTTAATTATGTTCAAACATGATATGAAATTATTAATATACCTATATAATATTTCTAAAATGTCTGTCTTCTGTCCATTTGCCAAGACTTTTCAAGGGACTAAAAGATAATGTAATTAACCATAAGAAATAAAATTAAACATTAGCATAAATATATAGGTCTTTGTTACCTAGTAACAGAAAGTTTGACCAAAAATCTTCCTGTTTATAGAGTTGCTTTTTTCCAGTTATGTTTAATTTTAACTCTGACAACAAGATGCATCTAAGAAAAGAATATGAGCAAATTTAAGAAAAGAATACGAGCAAATTCAATAGTCATTTAAGAGGTTTTGCTTTTTGGTAAATTTACTAGAAATTGAGATGAATGATTATTATGACTGGATAGCAAACCCTTCTGAACCAAATATATTTGTAAGCTAATAAACTGATATTTTGATAATAAATTACAATGTTAATATCACTCAGAGCTTTATGGAATTGAGTTATATTCTTGTAACAAAAGTACCATTCTTACCGAAGTACTTATCTGAACACCTTCTCTGAGTTTACACCTATTAAAAGAGTAAAACTAAAACGTATGTTATACTGTCTCATCATGGCTGTTAGTCACATTCATCCCTGGATACATGTACTTATTGAGAAACTAATTTATCTATTTCATTATATTACAATATATTTTAAAGACAATTTTTTTGGCAAAATGTGCACTGTTACTCCAAGGAAATCTCTCAAGAAGAAACAATTTTAACACTTAGAGTCTTATGTTGACAGGATTTGAAAAACAAATTTAAAAAATTTCTTCCAAGTTTTAATTTAAATTCTAGTTAATTAACATACAATGTAATATTGGTTTCAATGGTAGAATTTAGTGACTCATCACTTACCTATAACACCCAGTGTTCATCATAAGTGTCCTCTTTAATGCCCATCACCCATTTTAGCCCATCCCTCACCCAACTCCCCTCATCAACCCTCAGTTTGTTCTGTATAGTTAAGAGTCTCTTATAGTTTTCTTTGCTTCCCTCTTTTTTTCCCTTTCCCCTATGTTCATCTGTTTGGTTTCTTAAATTCCACATATGAGGAAAATCATGGTATTTGTCTTTCTCTGACTGACTTGTTTTGCATAACATAACACATCCTAGATCCATCTACATCATTGCAAATGGCAAGACTCATTACTTTTAATGGCTGAGTAATGTTCCTGTGTGTGTGTGTGTGTGTGTGTGTGTGTGTGTGTGTGTGTGTGTGTGCGCGCGCGCCACATCTTCTTTATCCATTTATCAGTTGACGGACATTTGAGTTCTTTCCTTAATTCGACTATTGTTGATAATGCTGCTATAAACATCAGGTGCGTAAGTCCCTTCAAGTCAGTATTTTTGTATCATTTGGGTAAATACCTAGTAATGCAATTGCTGGGTTGTAGGGTAGTTTTATTTTTAACTTCTGAGGAACCTCCGTACTGTTTTCCAGAGTGGCAGCACCAGTTTGCATTCTCACCACCAGTGTAAGAGGGTTCCCTTTTCTCTGCATCCTTGCCACCATCTGTCATTTCCTGTGTTGTTATTTTAGCCATTCTGACAAGTGTGAGGTGATACCTCATTGTAGTTTTGTTTATATTTCCCTGATGATAAATGATGTTTAGTATCTTTTCATGTGTCTATTAGCCATCTGGATATCTTCTTTTGAAAAATGTCTATTCATGTCTTCTGCCCATTTCTTCACTGGACTATTTGTTTTTGGGCTGTTGAGTTGGATAAGTTCTTTATAGATTTTGGATACCAACGTTCTATCTAATATGCCATCCGCAAATATCTTCTCCCATTCCATATGCTGCTTTTTAGTTTTGTTGATTGTCTCTGTGTGCAGAAACCTTTTATCTTGATGAAGTCCCAATAATTCATTTTTGCTTTTGTTTCCTTTGCCTCTGGCAATGTGTCTAGTAAGAAGTTGCTCCACCCTACGTCAAAGAGGTTACTGCCTGTGTTGTCCTCTATGATTTTAATGGTTTCCTGTCATACATTTAGTTCTTTCATAAATTTTGAGTTCATTTTTGTGTTGGTATAAGAAAGTAGTGCAGTTTCATTCTTCTGCAGGTTTCTGTCCAGTTTTCTCAGCACCATTTGTTGAACAGATTTTTCTCCATTGGATACTCTTCCCTGCTTTGTGAAAGATTAACTGACCATATAGTTGTGGATCTATTTCTGGGTTTTCTGATATGTTCCATTGATCTGTTCTTGTGCAAGTACCATACTGTCTTGATGACTAGAGCCTCGTGACTGATATAGCTTGAAGTCTGGAATCGTGGTGACTTCAGATTTCTTTTTTTTTTTTTTCAGGATTGCTTTAGGTATTTGGGGTCTTCTGTGGTTCCATACAAATTTTAGGATTGTTTGTTCTAGCTCTGTGAAAAATTCTGGTGGTATTTTGATAGGGATTACATTCAAAGTGTAGATTGCTTTGGGTAATATAAATATTTTAAGAGTGTTTTGTCTTCTAATCCATGAGTATAGAAGGTTTTTCCATTTCTTTTTGTCCTCTTCAATTTCTTTCATAAGTGTTCTAAAGGTTTCAGAGTATAGATATTTTACCTCTTTGGTTAGGTTTATTCCTGGGTATCTTATGGTTTTTGGTACACTTGTAAATGGGATTGATTCCTTGAATTCTCTTTTTGCTGTTTCATTATTACTGTATAGAAATGCAACAGATTCCTGTACATAGATTTTGTATCCTGTGACTTTGGTGAATTTGTGTATCAGTTCTAGCAAGTTTTTGGTGGGGGTACCTGCCTGGCTCAGTCAGTAGAGCATGCAACTCTTGATCTCAGAGTCATGGGTTCGAACCCCATATTGGGTGTAGAGATTACTTAAAATAAGCAAATAAATAAAATTTTTAAAGGACTTAAAAAATTAAATTCCGATGTATAAAGGGAGAATTTCCAGTAATGATGTCCAAGTAACGTGGTTGTATAGACTCAATCATTGTAGATAGATAATAATTATAATGGATGACAGTTATAATAACTGGATAAAACAAAAAGTCACCTATGTAAAGATACTAGAAATCGTCTAAAATCAGACAGAGCCATAGGAAATTTTACTTTCAAAAATCAGTTCTTAAACAATAAGAAATGTGAATTTGAGGGCCTAGTTTAGGGTTTAGGGCCTAAGTTTGTGGCTTTTGTGTTATTAGCTCTCTCAAACCCCACAGCTACAATGATGCAAACAGACAGGAAAAAAAAAAAACAAAAAAAAAAACATGTTACGTAGTCAAAATACCAGAAATGAGTTTAGGATTGGAAGAGCAGCTGGAAATTTAAAACAAAAATTACTAGACATTCAAAGAAACAGCAAAATGTGACACATATTCAGTAGATAGTCAGTAGAAACTAATTCTAAGTGAGCCCACACATGAATTTAAGAGAAGACCTCAAAGCCTCTATTATAAATATTTGGATATAAGAAGAAATAGAAATATGAATAGCTGTTGACATTAAGTCCATAATAGAAATAAAATTTTCCAAGAAGTCCAGACAACTTTGGTTTCACTAGTGAAATCAACCAAATACTAAAGATACTAATACACAAATACTAATACACAAAAATATTAATATTACATAAATTCTTTTAAAACTGGATGAAAAAGAAACACCTCACAACTGATTTTTATGAGGTAACTATTCTTCTGATAACAAAGCTAGACAAATCAATTATGAAAAAGAAAATACCAATATCATATTTTTATAAATATGAGTTGTAATTTTTATAGAAAATATTAGCAAATCAAATTCAATAATATATTAGAAATATAATGCATTATGGCCTAGCAGAGTTATTTTCTAGGAATACAGGTTAATTTAACATTCAAAATAAATTAGTATAACTCACCATATTGATAGAGTAAAGGAAACAGTTTATTTGATTATTTTAATACCTTCAGAAAAAGAAAATTTAAAAATCCACAAATCATTCATAATGAAAAAAAGTTCCTCTTAGTCAACTATGGATAGAAGGAGACATCCTCAAACTGAAAAAGTATCTTTTAAGGACCATAGCTAATAATACAACTAAAATAAAAAATTAAATACTTCCTTCTAGGATCCATAAAGGCTAGAAAGCCTGCTCTCCCATTTATTCAAAATTACACCAAATTCCTAGCCAAAAAAATAAAGAAAAATAAATTTTAAAAAATACAGTTCTGGGGCGCCTGGGTGGCTCAGTCGGTTAAGCGTCCGACTTCGGCTCAGGTCATGATCTAGCGGTCCGTGAGTTCGAGCCCCGCATCGGACTCTGTGCTGACAGCTCAGAGCCTGGAGCCTGTTTCAGATTCTGTGTCTCCCTCTCTCTCTCTCTGACCCTCTCTCGTTCATGCTCTGTCTCTCTCTGTCTCAAAAATAAATAAACGTTAAAAAAAATAAAAAAAAAATTTAAAAATAAAGTTCAGAAAAGAAAGGGTAAAACTATCTTTTTTTCTTCAAACTGGCCTGTTTATGTAGAATACCCTAAAAATTTACAAAAGAGCTGCAAAAACTAACAAATTAACTTAGCAAGGTCCACAGAATGCAATGTAAATATACATAAATCAATGGCAGTCTCATTTGTTAATACTAAATAACTGTAAAATAAAATACCAAATACAATATGATTTTCAATGGAATCAGAAAATGCAAGGTATTTCAGATAAAATTAATGTACTGAAAACAAAAAATATTCATGAAAAAAGTAGACTTCAATAAATTGAGAAATACACTATATTCATGAATCAGGAAATTAAATCTTGTATAGAGATCATTTCCCCTCAAAATGAACCTATAAGTTCAGTAAATTCCCAATCAAAAGAAATTGATGAGCTGTTTTAAGATTCATAAAATAATGGAAATAATTCACAGGAGCCAAAGCAATTAAAAAAGGAAGAGGAAGAGAAGAACATCAATAAAGTTAGAAAATTCACATTACTTCATTTTCACACTTATTATAAAGCTTAGTTATTAATTAAGAAAGTGTAATATTGGTGAAAGGAAAGACAATCAGGTCAATGGAGCATAATGTAAAGTCCACTAATAGACCCATACATATATGGTAAAACAATTTTTGACTCAAATGCCAGGACAAATTCATGGAGAGAAAAAAAATCATTTAAACAAATGGTGCTGTAAAACTGAGTTTTTGTGGGAAAAAAATAAAGCATGACTCTTACTTTATACCACACAAAATAGATCATATATCTTGTAAGAAATAACTATCAACTTCTAAAAGAAATATTGTGACATTGGAATAAGCAAAAATCTTTTAAAACACAAAGAGCATAAACTTAAAAACTATTAATTGGACTTTGTCCACTTATTAATTTTAAAATAAATAAAGAAATCTTCCCTATTCATAAGACACCATTTCTTTTTTTTTTTAATGTTTATTTATTTTTGAGAGAGAGAGAGAGAGAGAAACAAAGCACGAGGGGGGGAGGGCAGAGAGAGACAGGGAGACACAGACCCAAAGCAGGCTCCAGGCTCTGAGCTATCAGCACAGAGCCCAATGCAGGGCTCAAACTCATGAACTGTGAGATCGTGACCTGAACCGAAGTTGGATGCTTAGCTGACTGAGCCACGCATGTGCCCCCATAAGACACCATTTTAAAAATAAAAAGACAAGGCACACACTGAAAGCATGCATTTGTGAATCAAAGATGATAAGCAATATGTGTCTAGAATGTACAACGATCTCTTACTACTCAGTACTAACACCATCAACTCAGTTGGAAAATAGATAAAAGATTTGAACAATTTATGTAAGAAGATGTAAAAGTGGACATTTAGTATATGAAAAGATACTCTATATTCTTAGTTATAAGGGAATTGAGAATTAGAAGCACAATGTGATATAACTACACAATTATATAATTAAAAATTTTAAAGGTGATAATATGAAGTGTTGGCATAAAAGCATCCTTATTTATATAATAGCTAGGTGATCAACAGGTAAATGGGTAAACAATATGTAGTATATCCATACAACAGAATATTACTCAGCAATAAATAGGAATGAACTGTTTACATTATGAATATACATTATGGTATATACATTATGAATCAATCTCAAAAATAGTCTATTAAACACATCCAGACAAAAAAGAGTACATATAATATGAATCCATTTATAAGAAATCCTAGATAAAGCAAACTAATCTATAGTTGCATAAAACAGATCAGTGGTTTCCTAGAGCAAGAGATGGATGGAGGGAGAAACTACAAAGAGATTTGGGAACACCTTTGTGGGTGATGGTAATGTTTTGAATCTGATAATGGTTTCAGTTTTACACCTTCAAAACTTAGCAAGTAATACACTTCTAACTGAATGCAGTTAATTGTAGACAATTTAAACTTGTTTATGAAAATAACAAAGATTACTGGAAAAGAGCTATTGGCTTAAAGGAAAATGGAAACCTTTACAAGCTAGCTTAGAAAAAAAAAGAATGTATACACTTATTTATTTATTTGTTTGTTTGTTTATTTAAAATTTACTTATTTATTTTGAGAGAGACAGAGAGAGAATGCAAACAGGGGAGGGGCAGAGAGAGAGGGAAAGAGAGTATCTGAAACAGACTCCAGGCTCTGTGCTTACAGCAGAGAGCCCGGTGCAGGGCTCAAACTCACCAACCAGGAGATCATGACCTCAGCCCAAACTGGATGCTTAACTGACCGAGACACCCAGGCACCCCAGTATACACATAATCTAATAAAATGACCTCTCCAAGAGACATTCAAACATAAATGACCTCATGATAAACATCTAAAAGGGAAGTAGAATGGAAATCAGAGTTCAGAGTGGCAGAGGAAGGATGCTAAGTATTCAACTCTTGAATAAGAGCTTATTGTATGTTTTTTATATGATAATGGGAATGGAATTGCTATGGTATTTGGATTTCATTGGATGCTTTTAGATGAGTACAAAGGTAAATTGCAACTATCTAATTTTGAATAAAAGTATTTATATGACCCCTTTAAAGAGGAAAAGGAGATACAGTTTTTCAAAATTCATTAGGGAATATTGAGATGAAACAGTTTGAAGGCCACTGTCTTACTGCAGAGAAATTTGTTCTATATAAAGCCACCTTGTCTCAGCTGTTTTGGACATTTTGCGGTGTTCAAGGAGGCAGTGTTATTATACATAAGTATATAAAAATTTATATTAAACAATTTACATTAATAGCACTTTTTTGGAATCATGTATAAAATAAGAATTCCAAATTATTAATTAATAAATATAAGCACCACAAGGCAAGAATCTTTGTCTCGTTCAGTGAAGTATCCCAAGCACCTAGTACTTCTAGGCATGTATTAATTGCCTAATAAATATTTACTAATAAATTGAATGAATGATGTAAATTTTGACCCAAGAAGGATTAAATGACTGTTTGGCATGGCATACTACACAGAAATTTAAATTTTATCTAGAAGATTGCCTGGTGAATAGTTTTCAAAAATAAAAAAAAAATCATAGGCTTCATGTTGAAAGGCTTCCAACCAGAATAACATGATAAATATTGCCAACATTGGGATTGCATTAGTTAGTTCATCCAAGTCTAAGAGGTTGTGGATTTCCTATGGTGCAAGAGAGCAGAAGCAACAGAAAAGAGTAGCAGAAAATCTCCATGTATCTAAAAGTCTGTGCTCAGATATACCATTCTACCATCTGTTCATTTTCCATTGGTTAAAGCAAGCCACATGGCTAAACCCCAAATCAAAGGTAGATAAAAGTATACGCATATAACAGAAATGAAGAAAGTGAATGATTGTGAACAATAATATAATCTACAACATACCTGGTATTCAGGCCGATGCACCTCTAACATAAGCAATTAGTGGGTACTACCAATACTTACCCGATTTTTCTATGCTTTTCTAACTAATCCACCTGCCTTTGGATTTATCCAAATATTTTTTTAATCATTAACTTTTAGAGGTTACAACCATGTCTTCTTGGCCTAGGAGTCATTCTGTCTTTTTAGACTGATTTAGCATATCTTCTTTCTGATCCAATATATGCTGATTTATGACCAGGGGACAATATTAATTCCAAGATATTGAATGCTGTTAGTATTTCTCCTTTGTACCTATTAGGTTGAATTTTAGCTCAAATGTAGTGAAAAAAATGTTGATAAAGGCCATATGTAACTACCTATTCAAAGTAAAATTTAGAATTAAGACAATTATAGTACACACTTGAGACCTCCTACCTCCCTTCTCTATCCCTGAGTGTTTGTTCCTTGGTTTCTCCAACGGAAGGCTTTTGCCTTCAATTTCTAAGCCACACTTTAAATGCTATGTCTTAATGTACTTGCTTATTGGGAAATTGCCCATACTGTATTAGGTAACTTGCTTATGGCGCTTAGCATTCTCATCTTGTATTCTATGAATTTTACCCATCTACCAAAATATAAATACCTTTGAATCAAGAAATATGCTTTTTAATTTTGTCCTATGTAATAGTTGTCTTGTTTTATTCCTTAACACAATATGGGTATTAGCACAGAGACTGATGTTATAGGTTCTGATGTTGGACTGCCTAGGGTCAAATTTCCACTGTACCACTTCTTAGGAGGTGTTCTGACTACACAATACTTCAGTATCCTCCTCATGAAAATATACATAGTCCATAGAGTTGTTGTGAGAATTAAATTCACGTATAGAGGTAAATTTGCTTGAAACAGTTATTGTTAGCATTTATTACTTTGTATTTTTATATTTTTATTTTTTATATTTTGTTTATATTTATATTTATATAAATTCTATAATTCAATTATATAATTATTATAAATTAATATAAATTATAAATTTATAAATTATAAAATTATAAATTTATAATAAATAAATAATAAATAAATATTTATATATAAATATATAAAGACAAATATAAATATATATAAATATAAAAATAATATATTTAATAATATTTAAAAATATATATTAAATATATATTTATATTTATTTATATTATTTATATTTATATTTATATTTATATCTATATATAATATGTATTATATATATTATATAATATATATTATATATTATATTTATATATATTTATAAATATTATTTATATTTATATATAAATATTTATATATAAAAATATAAATACATATTATATATAATATAAATAAATTTATATAAATATAAATATAAATATAAATATAAATATAAATATAAATATAAATATAAATAAATATAAATAAAATATAAAAAATAAAAATATAAAAATAAAAAGTAATAAATGCTAACAATAACTGTTTCAAGCAAATATATATATAATATATATTATATTTATATTTTAAATGTTTTTATATTAGGTACTCAAATTACATATAAATGAGTGAATAGGCCAAACTCAAACTATTATGAAAATTTTCAAAAATAATAAAGTAGAAGTACCTAATTATCTAATGGACTGCCATCTCCCCAACAACTTTCAAGATTTTGCCATACAGAATTAATAACTCCCATACCTTTTTTGCATGAACTGTTATAAAGCAAATCCCAGACATCATTGTTTTAATTGAAAACATTATTTTTTTTTAAAAAATTTTTTACATGTTCATTTATTTAGAGAGAGAGAGAGAGAGAAAATCCCAAGCAGACTCCACACTATCAGTGCAGAGCCCAATGTGGGGTTCAATTTCATGAACTATAAGATCATGACCTGAGCCAAAATCAAGAGTCAGATGCTTAATAGACTAAGCCACCCAGGCACGCCTAATTGAATACATTTTTAAAAAGCTAAGTCATAAAGTAATGATGAGTACAAGTAAAATAATCATAATCTGAAAGGAAATTAAGAAATATTATCAAATCTGTTTTCTCTCAGTTATCTGATAATATTAGAGAAAATGTTTGCCTCAAGTATTTTCACAATTCACATTTCACACCGACACACTTAATTAGAGCCACAAATCACACAGCTTTTAAAAATAATCATAAGAAAATACTTTTAGTTGAAAAACTCATTTTCTTTTGTTTTAAATTTTGAATCCTATATGTACAAGTATAAACTTATTTAGTAATTAATATATGCTTTTTAAATATACACAGAGAAAACAAAACATGTACATAGAATTATTTACCAGATTACAATATCTTCAAAAGCAGGCATCATGCTTCTTTACATCTTAAACGGTACCAAGTATATTACTAAATTAATCAGACTTACGAATTGAATACTGCAGACATCAGATATTTCTCTGCTCATGGTATACATTACATTAAGAAATCCTGCTTAATGATCTTTAACCATATATAACATCAGATTGAAAGTAGTTATGGATGCTGCTTAGTTGATACTTATTGTAATTTTCTGTTCTTTCAACCAAAAATTATTTACCTGTAATTCATTTTTAAAATCTTTTTAAAAATCTTATAGCCTAAAGGAACACTATATTGTTCACTAAATGGCAGTAAATGATATAATACACATTAGTTTTGTGATGTCTGGAATAATGGATGAAGCTTATAGAGACAGATATTTCCTAACAATATATTAGAATTTGAAGGTATTTTTTAAATTGTTTCCTTAAAATGTAATAAAATTAAATATTAAAATAAAAATATATATGGAGTGTGAAAATAATGGTGAATATATATGGTTTCTCCAAAGACTTATTGCTGGGTATTCAATTCTGACCTAAATACATTTTTTTTTTTAATTTAAGACCAGATATATAGTAGTTAAAGATACTTAAAGAATGGTATAGATGCACAAAGAACCTAGTAGCAGTTTGAAACATGAAGCTAGGGACCAGTGTACCTAAAAAAATATCTAAAAATGATAACAGAGAAAATAAATCATTAACTTTGTGGTTAATCAACTTACCTTTCCATAAGTCATCTGCTTTTTCTAAAGATTACACTTCTTTCATTGGTTGGCTAATGTATGTTTCTTAAATCAACACAGGACTGGGGTTCTATTTATTTTGTGCAATAATTCTGCCTACTCACTTATGACCGATAGTTCAGTGTAAATACTGTATCTTGAGACATGCTGTATCCAGAATGACCCTACGTTTTCTTTCCTGAGAATCTGAGGTGAATGGTAGACATATAAATTTGATTGAACAGTGAACTTCAATTCTTTCTAGCTACATAGGAAAGCAAGTCTATGCAATTGATCACTTAGTAAAACTCTTTTAATCCACTCTGAAGTTAACCACCATCATCAAAATGTTCTGCGGAGATTATGTAAGTATAATGGCTATTTCAATACTTCTTGAGTCTCCTGAGATTTGAACCTTATTTATAAAATTTCATATGTGGTTCTTGACATTTTCATCAGAAAATATTGATGTTATAATTTATTTTTCATTAAATTATTAATTAGAGGATGTTCAATATAACTATGAAATGAAGATAATATTATTAAATCTCAATCTTATTCTAATTTTGAAGTAATTATTCCATAAGGGCAATTTAGATGCTCTTGTTTCATAAGTAACCTGACTGAATTCTCACCGAAGTCTAAGATTTTTTCTCGATATGTACTTCTATAAGAAACTAAAAATTAACTAATTAATTTTTATTTTAAATCTATAATATCTTCAGAAAATAGTTTATTTTTGAATGACTGTTGAATTTAAGCAATGTATTTTGTTTTCATGTTGAAAACATTTCAATCCAACTGCTCTAACAGTCCACAAACTTTTGAAGAGACTACAAAAACCCAGATTATCTAAATATTCATTTTTAAAAGATAGCCATTTCACATGGTCTTAGATATTATATATAATTGTGTTCTGTGTTGATATTTTTTAAATCTATTTCATAGAAAAAGTTTTTAGGAAGCTTTTTATTTTTTACTGCAAATTTTTTATGCAAAAAATATAACAGCATAATTATTTGGTTAACTTTGGGACAAAAATAATATTATTTACTTATTTTAAAAGTATCAATTTCCAAGAAAATTCTATTTATTTTGTTTTTCAAATTAAATATTGAATGAGCATCTAAAATGTGTCCAGTTCCCATCACTGTTGCCTTAAGAAACCTTAATTTCATCATGAGGTTTTAGGATCGCATTGGCAGTTGAGACTTATCATTACTGTTTTATTAATTATTCAGCAGTTACATTTCATTACAGAGAAATAGGAGTCCTTAGGTAATTTAGACCAGCATGGTAAATGATTTAATTTGTAAAAAGCTATCGTCCCTTTCCATTCATTCAAGTACAATTATTTGGAAATGGTATTATATTCTGTATATTGTGTACAGTCTTATACGCCAATTTATCAAAGGAACATTAAGAGAATATTTAAGTCATATTTCAAGGAATATTAGAAGTTATGGTGATGACAAGATTTTAAGGAAATTCGATGATTTGCCATGGTTCTGGAGCAGATAAAAATATCAAAGAGTAAAGAGATGGATTAAAGAGACTGAAATATTCATTTTAAGTATTTTTGAGCATTGAATGGTTTTTACATAATCAATGTCATTTTATTTTAAAGCAATTATTTCTTTTCTTAAGATATATATGGCCCAGGCATTAGAATTCGGTCTCTTTACAGACCACCAGTTGAGGTTAAGTTCATCTGTTTAATCTCTACTTTGGGTCTGGGGTTCTCAAGCAAAAGACAAGTTCTTCTATAGGCAATAAAGCAGAAGTTCTGGATGAATTTTTCACTGGGTTGCTTCTTAAAAACAGACTCTTAGGCCCTCCACTGAGCAATTTCTATTCAATATATGACATCTGAACTTATATGATTGATAAAAATATATGACCAGTTTTTGAGAGCCACTGCAGTAATTCATTAATATCAATTAAAAATAAAGAAAATTTGGGTTGCCTGGGTGCCTCAGTTGGTTAAGCAGCTAACTTCAGCTCAGGTCATGATCTCGTGGTTCATGGGTTCGAGCCCCACATCAAGCTATCTACTGACAGGTTGGAGCCTGGAACCTGTTTTGGATTCTGTGTCTCCCTCTCTCTCTGCCCCTTCCCTGCTTATGCTCTGTTTCTCTCTGTCTCAAAAAATGAATAAAAACGTTAAAAAAATTTTTTGAATTTTTTAATAGAGAAAATTTAAATGTAAGTCAAGCAAGAGGCAAGAATCATAGAAAAGTAGTTACGTTTCTGTAAGAAATAATCATATGTAATCCTTTAAAATTACTTTCTAGAATTAAGGAGGTAGATAACCCTTAATGGTTAAAGTAGTTTAAGTGGGTTAGCTACATTGAGAGGGTAAATTTACCTTTAATGCAATAAGTGTATTTTACTTATGTGTTTGACCATAAGGCTGTCTATTGAAAGCAAGATTTAATTAAATGATTATGGCAAGTCTGGAGGTGTTTTATTAATTAGTCAGATATAAATCACCTTTCAGGAAGATGTTATTAAAATATCCTCCCTACATTGAGGGAAATTGCATTGTAGAGTACTAAAATACATATATTTGCCAAAGCCAGGACCTAAATCCAGTCATCCCTATGTCATTATAATTTGAGATTTTATCCACTATAATATACTGCCTCTTCCAAACATATTGGCCTGATTCTTCTAGTGAAACTGTTGGCTGCTTTTGTCCTGTTGTGTCATCAACTAATCCCCCTTTTTACACAGTAGCATTTAATTTACTATAGATTTATTTGATTATACTCTTCCTTTTTGACTCAAAGTAAACTTTAATCTTTATTCCTTTTCCTAGCCTTTTGACAATATTTTATTTCTACCATATTTATTGATTGATAGAAAAATATTAATTTTAGGAGTAGTACAAGAAATACAACATATTGATATCATAGTCCATACATGAATTAACATTATGTATTATAACTAAAGTAGAAAAACAATTATTAAAATTATCTGAATCTCTACCATACAGCAGGAGCTTTACATAACTTGTCTAATTTAGTTGTTCACAGCAAATCTTTCCATAAGAATACATTTAACATGCAAAAATTTTGTCTTCTTGGAGACACCAGATATTCTGTTCAGTGGTTCTATAATACATTATTTTTAGTCTTCACAATCTTCAAGGAAAGTATCCCCATTTTCTACATGAATATACTAAGGCTCAGAGAAGGTCAGTACTTTCCTCCAAGTGAAAAGCCAAGCAGTGGTGATATTGGATCTTGTCTAACTCCAAAACTATTTCTCACACACACAAAAAGTAAAACTGCATAAGTGTGATGATCCTACATACTTACTGACTTCATGTTACAAGGCAAAAAGTAGGTCCTTTGGGAATGCCATTAAGAGGTAGAAAATCAGCAGCAGTATTGTTACAAAGATGCTCTTACTCATAAATTTTTCCCAAAAATGCTCACCAAGGAGCATCAAAGCCAAACAGCAATTTAGACAATGTCTAGTGTGGGCAACCTGACATTCCACATTTTAGCCCAACTAATAGGGAGCAAATGCATTGGCACTTAGCAATGAATTAGAGGTAGTGAAGGAAGAGCACTCAGTAAATCAGAAACAAATTCAGGGCATTCTATCCAGGAGTGATTGCAAGCTGAGAAGACCTCCCATGGGAGCAGGAGCTGTTGATTAGGCAAGATTATTTTTAAATCAGGCTTTTTCTATTGAAGGATATTCCTGAGAGAAAAGTTTCCATCCAAAAACTCTGACTTTGATTATTTATCTGCAATATGACTTACTGAACAAATATTAATGAAAGGTTATTCATACTTTAGATTGCTTTCTACTATCACAAGACTACATTGTCTGAACTTTACACACTTTGATTCAACAAAAGTTATGAATCATGCTAGTTATGCTTCAACTTTTTCTGAAGCCTCTGTTGAACTAATATGTATTGAACTGGAAAAATTAAATGTAGTAACTTTTTCCTTGAAGCAATATATAAGCATGCTGTTAAAATTTTTAAGCCCCCTTATAATAGCTATCGATTGCTTTTGAATATAAGGGCTGGGCAAATACAACTATAAAACACCTCAAAAAGGTGCTCTATTATTAGTGTTTACGTAGCAACAGTTCCAATGTTTTAAACCTACTCTAACTCAAAAGCCCTGCCCTTCAGTAGCCAATGCACTACTTCTAGAGATGAAATTAAGTTTGTTAGCAAGTTAAGTTTACACATACACACATATATATGTGTATAATCATTCACTTGTATATAAACACAGACACACAGGGGCGCCTGGGTGACTCAATTGGTTAACACATCTGACTTCGGCTCAGGTCATGATCTTGCAGTTTGTGAGTTCGAGCCCTGCATTGGGCTCTGTGCTGACAGCTCAGAGCTTGGAGCCTGCTTCAGATTCCCACCCCCCCCTTCCTCCCAATTGCACTAGGTCTCTCTCTCTCAAGAATAAATAAAAGATTTAAAAAAAAATAAAAGTAAAATAAACACAAACACACATACATACATACACACAATATATGTGTGCATTAATAAAATTTATTAACAAATTTGAATAACATCAAAATTTAATGAATGGAAATAGTCTCTTAGATTCAGCATAATATTTATTTTTAAATGGCTTCTACCATAGTAAAAATATTTTATAATCCAACTTCCCTCACCAGTTACTAGTAAATTCTTTTTTTTTATAGTAAAATTCTTCAAAAGTTCATTGCATTCAATATATTCAATTCCTCTACTCCAATTCTCTCTGAATCTACTTTTTTAAAAAGTTCATTTTGAGAGCGAGCGAGCACACATGTGCTCCCGAGTGAGGGAAGGGAAGAGAGAGAGAGGGAGGGAGAGAGAGAGAGAGAGAGAGAGAGAGAGAGAGAGAGAGAGAATCCCAAGCAGGCTCCATGGTGTCAGCATGGAGCCCTAGGCGGCGGTGAATCCCACAATCCATGAGATCATCATGACCTGAGCTGAAACCAAGAGTCAGATGTTTAACCAACTGAGTCACCCAGGTGCCCCTCTCTGAATCCATTTTAATTGGGTTTTCACTCACTTCACTTAAACTGTCCTTAAGAATATAAACAGTGACTTGATTCCCTGATTCCCATACCCAGTTCTCATCCTCATCTTATTAGATATGTGAGTACTGTTTGACGGTCTCCTTTGCCAGGAATATCCCAGGGTTCAATTCTTGAAACTTATCTTTTTCCTTTTTATAGTCACTCATTTTTTCCTTACATCCAAAATAATGTCTATAATGTAGACACTACAATGTATACACAGAGCCTTCTTTGAATTTATATGTCAACCTAACATCTATGCTAGAATCTCAGAATCATAACTAGGTGTCTGCTCAGTGAGTAGAAACTGCATTGACCTAGCACCTCAGGTCAAAAAGAAAGGCAAGGCAAGGCAAGGCAAGGCAAGGCAAGAAAGGAAAAGGAAAAGGAAAAGGAAAAGGAAAAGGAAAAGGAAAAGGAAAAGGAAAAGGAAAAGGAAAAGGAAAAGGAAAAGGAAAGGAAAAGGAAAAGGAAAAAGGAAAGGAAAGGAAAGAAAGGAGAGAAAAGAAAGAAAGGAAAGGAAAGGAAAGGAAAGGAAAGGAAAGGAAAGGAAAGGAAAGGAAAGAAAAGAAAAGAAAAGAAAAGAAAAGAAAAGAAAAGAAAAGAAAAAGAGTCTCTGACTCTTCTCTTTCCCTCATACCTTAGAATTAACCTATTAACAAAATCTTTTGGCTCTACATTAACAATATATTATCTGACCACCTCTTAGTACTTCCACTACAACTACCCTGGTCCAAGCTACCATCATCATCACTTGCAAACTTTATGCAATAGCTTCCTATCTGGTCTCTCTTATTTCCATCTCTGCTCTCACTTCTAGGTACTAGGGATACCACAGTGAATAGGATTGTTAAAACCTCTGCATTCTTGAAATCTGTATTCCAGTGGTATAGGAAATACCGTTATTCCAGAATTCAACAAAGTCGTGAAATAAGAGGTAACACATTAAAAGGGAGCAGGCACCTGTGGCACCTGGGTGGTTCAGTCAGTTGAGCATCTGACTTCGGCTCAGGTCATGATCTTACAGTTCATGAGTTCAAGCCCGGCATCAGAGCCTAGAGCCTGCTTTGGATTCTGTGTCTCCCTCTCTCTCTCTGTCCCTCCCCTGATCACGTTCTGCTCTCTCTGTCTCAAAAATAAGTAAACATTAAAAAAAATTTTTTAGAAAAGAGCAGGGGGGCACCTAGACACTCGGTTGGGCATTCAACTCTTGGTTTTCATCTCAGGTCATGATCTCACAGTCTGTGAGCTTAAGCCCCACACTGGGCTCTGCACTAACAGCACAGAGCCTGCTTGAGATTCTCTCTCTCTCTGCCCCTCCTCTGCTGTCTTGCTCTCTCTTAAAATAAATAAATAAATAAACAATTTTTTAAAAAAAAAACATTAAAGAGGAGACTGTGAGAAAAATTTTGTCCTGGTTTACACATTTTTAGAGTATTTATTATAATAGCAAGAACAATAATAAAACTTAAATTTGTAGAATCATTTCCATTTGCAAAAATGCTTATAGTATACAGATCATAGCACCTGTGGAAGATAATACTGCGCTGACATTCCTGTCTAGATTTGTTGATTTCTCTTAAATTCTAGAGTGTCCGTATGATTTTAAAGTCATTCAGGAAGTTATTTTGACATTATATTTCTACTATTAACATTGATACAGTACACTCATTAAAATAAACATTAGGTTAAACCCAAACCCTCTTCAAGTTTAAAGAACCAAAGAGCTGTAAAAGTCACAGCAGAAAAAATATGGTTAACTATATTTTTAATTCTTGTAATTAATCAACCTATTTAACAGACACCACAGGAAAGAAAGTCATCAGATTACCACAAATCACTTTTAAAACTATACTACTTTTGTTAAATCACAAGATTGAAGTCTTAAGAAATTATGTTTGAGTAACAAGACTCATAGTTATTTTAATGAGTCATGTATTTCTGGGACTAGGTGGAATGGAAAAAGCAAATAGAAAGACACCATTTAGAGGGCATTACTTGCTGATTTGTCCTTTTGTAGTACACCTCCGAGACCAACACCCAGCCCTCTATCTACCATAGATTTCTTCTATCAGCAGAAACTCCTTGTAATCAGGAATATCCTGGCTTGATTCACCAAAAAAGAATGGATTGCAGGATTTTTTTTTTAAGTATTTCAGAGTTCATGCTATCAATCTCCCTGACTCAGCCTCTTTTGAAAAGTCTCCAAAGATTCTTAAAACTCTGCTTATAACCTGTGGACCTGCTTTTCTCATTCAAAGAATTAAAAACACTGTTTCTTAAGACCCATTTTCTTTGCCAACATCCCACCTTATCACAACACATAATTATAAATATATTCTTTTCCCACTACCCTTCTATTTATGTCTTTCTTCAGACATTCTGGTAATTATGCTAGAAGGAACCAGAAAAACATGTTAACAGTATAATAAGTATCATGTAAAAACATAAAAGTAATCATAGGCTATTTGTACATAAGATATAGGTTATGTATTATTATGGACAAAGTGGGAATCAGCTTTACTCAAGCTGCTTTGGATTGGCTTTTCTTCCTTATTTTGTGGCAATTTATAATAAAGCAATAAGCTGTCTTAATGTATTTTATCATCCTATTTCTTAATTGCAACATTTGTGCTATTTTATTTTTCAAGTTAAAAAACAACCACTTTAACCCCAGTAGACACATTGTTCTAAGTAATGTGTATTAGTAATGATTTTAAAAATATATGAACAATGGTATTTTACATCTGGAGATTCTTGTGTTGTTGTCATCACTACAATAGTAATCTTCTTGAATTATTGTTCAATTCTTTAGAGATGTTGAATATATGTACACATTCTTCTAGACTGTCATTTAGCTGTCAGTCTCAAAATATCAGTGTTTTAAAGGGTAAGTGAGAAACCAGACAAAGGTGCTATAAGATAGAGGCATTGGTGCCTGGGGGCACACACACCCTCTGTGTACTTTTCATCACCTGTTGTGCTGACTACTGCGTGTTTAATCAAGCTTGCAGCTCATATATAAAAAAGTAAATATTTATAGTGAGCACAGTAGTCCCTTCAAAGCAAAAAGGGGTCAGATTTATGAACCCTCAAGATAGCCGAAATTATTGGTTTTGAAATGAAGATTGTTTTGTGCAACCAAGGTCACAACTGAACCTATCACAGCATAACGTCCACTAGAAGCTCTTCACTGTCTCACTCCCCTACAGTTCATATTTTGTTTCATCCTATGGTGAATAGTAGGATGATGGTGTGTGGATATGCCACTTCCTCCTTCAAGATATTAAATGTTCTCTAATTTTATGATTTAGTGGACTTGGTCTTCTTCTTATGTAAAATAATGATGTAGACTAATCTGAAAACTTCAGAGATGAAAATGGTTTCAGAAAATGTCATTTAACTTATTTGCAGAGGGAAGTAAGTATTAAATAATACCCCTTCTCAGAATCACAGGATTATGTATAACTTGTCTGCCCATAAAAACCAAGAAACAGGTGAGTCAGCCTCCCTCTCAAATATTATGCTTCATATGCTCTCTTAAAAAAAGATGCAGGAGTGCAGCTTTATGATCTATATTTATTTCCTTTCATTTCTTTTAATTCCCTTCATGTATTTAGAGAGGAAATGTATTCAAAAGGAAATTCACGTAATCTAAAATTTGATGTAGGAACTAATTGTTAGAATAGGTATAATGTACTCTAGTGCATTACATGGTCTACTGTACTTTCCCCTGCCCCAGCCCTGGAATTAGCCACTTCTCCAAGGAGCCCTGATGCCCTTCATTGAATAATAATACTTAAAAACCTAGATCTGGATGCTGGGTGTGCTCGTTGCTACAGGGGCATCACTGTTTATAAGCTCTTTAAGGTGACAGAGCAATGAAATATCTGAAAATGCTAACCTATATATCTGCACACATCTATATTTATTTCTGTACATATGTGTTTGGATACATACACATATGTATGTTTACATCTACCGATCTACCTACATATCTATCCATCTATCTACCTACCTACCTTTCTGTGTGTGTGTGTGTGTGTGTGTGTGTGTGTGTGTGTGTGTCCAACCGTCTGTCTCTCTCTCTCTCTCTCTCTCTCTGGCTATTATCTCTTCCTATTGACAACTTCAGTCTAACCCAGCACCAAAATTTTAACCTCCTCTATTATTTAGAATTCCTCACACAGTAAAAATCGTGAATGTCAATATCTAAAATATATGCTTATTTGCTGGACACTAGCATACATACCTTAAAATGTACCAAGCCACAGCCCTGTGAGAAACAATTTTGCCAACAACACGACATTGGGTTCTTTTCATCTTTTGCTTCACAATATCCGGTTAAATGCTATTTGCCAAAGTTACTTGGGACGCATCCCTTCTTCCAACCCACTTTACTGTGTTTATGAGATTCGTTTGTAATTTAGATTTGTTTCCTACAATCTGCATTCCTTGTTGGATTCCCTCTATGTGTGACAGAATACGCTTTTTGCGGTATACAGTTGTTTGAGTTTTGAGTCATATATCCAATACTACATTTCCTTATAGAAGACTCTCATCATCCAAAATATCCTCCACCACACTTCTCATTTATAGTCAACCACATCCCTAAACTCTCAAGTCCTGGCAAATATTGATCTGTTTTCCATTCCTCTAGTGCTCCCTTTTCCAGATTGTCACATAAATAAATTCAAGACTGTGAAACCTTATGAATAAACCTTCTTTTACTTAGTAGAATGCATTTAACACTTATCCAAGTTGTTGCATGAATCAATAGTTGTATCTTTTTATTGCTGAATAGTAGTCTGTTGAATGAATGTACCATAATTTGTTTATTCATTCAGTTGGAAAGATACCTGGGTTGTTTCCAGCTTTTACCAGTTGCAAATAAAACTTCTATGAAAACTCAAGGTTTTTGTGTGAAGATAAGTTTCCATTTCTTTTAGATAATGATCTAGGAGTGGAATTGCCAGGTTATATGGTAAGAGTATGTTTAACTTTATAAGAAACTGCCAAACTTTCTCCAAAATCGCTGTATAATTTTGCATACCAGTGACAACATTTTGCAGCAGTATCTCATTGTATATTTTACTTTGTATTTTTAATGTATTATGATATTAATAGTTTTTCATATGCTTATTTACTATACCTTCATTGGGAATATGTCTTCCATAAGGCTTAACTATTTTTTACTTCAGGTTTTTTTGTTGATCTCTTAATGGCCTTTATATATTTTGAACAAAAGGTTTTTATGAAAAATGTGATTTACAAATATTTTCTCTGACTCTATGACTTATCTTCTCATTCTTTTAAGAGTGTTTTTCACAGATTACAAGTTTTCAATTTTGACAAAGCCCCATGTATTTTTTTAAATTTTTTTAACGTTTTGTTTATTTTTAAGAGCCAGAGAGAGATAGAATATAAGCAGGGGAGGGGCAGAGAAAGGGGGGAGACACAGAATCCAAAGCAGGTTTCAGGCTGTGACCTGTCAGCACAGAGCCTGATGTGGGGCTCAAACCCACAAACCATGAGATCATGACCTGAGCCAAGGTCAGAGGCCCAACCAACTGAGACACCCAGGTACCCCCCCACACAATGTATTTTTTTCTTTATAGATTATATTTCTGTTGTCATGGCTAAAAATTGTTTTATTAACCCAGTCATGCAGATTTTCTCCTATTTTTATACAGATATTTTCTTCCAGATATTTTATACAATTTTCTTCCAGACATTTTATACAATTACATTAATATTTAGGGCTATGATCAATTTGGGGTTAATTTTTGTGTAAGGTGTGTAAGGTCAAGCTTTATTTTTTTTCATATGGACATCAGCTTTTAAAGGACAATTTCTTGGAAAAACTATTCTTTCTCCATTGAATTACTTTACAACTTTGTCAAAAGCTATTTGTCTATATTTATGCAGCTCTATTGTCAGATTCCCTATTCTATCCCATTGATCTCTTTTTCTACAACATTAGCCAACACCACACTATCATTACTACTGTGGCTTTGTAACAATTCTTAAAATCAGCATTATTCTTCCATTTTTTTTTTCAAATTTGTTTCAGTTGTTCTAGGTCCTTTGCATTTCCATGGGTAATTTAGAATCCAATTATTCAAATCTACATAAAATGCTGCTGGGATTTTTATTGGGATTGTATTAAATCCACAGACCAATTTGGGGAGAATTGACATCTTAACAATATTAAGTTTTTCAGCCATGAAAATAGTATATATATCTCCATTAAGTTATGTCTTCTTTAATTATTGTCAAGTGTGTTTTGTTTCTTCTGTCCAATATATATGCCTTTTAAAAAATTTAATTCTAGTGTAGTTAACATACAGTGTTATATTAGTTTCAAGTGTACAATATGTTGCTTTAACAATTCTATATATAACTCAATGTTCATCAAGATAAGTATACCCTTAATCCGCTTATCTATTTCACCCATCACCCACCCAACCTCTCCACTGGTAACTATCAGTTTGTTCTCTATAGGTAAGAGTCTGTTTCGTGGTTTCTTGGTTTGTCTCTCTCTCTCTCTCTTTTTTTTTTTTCCTTTGTTCATTTATTTTGTTTCTTGGATTCCACAAATAAATGAAACCATATGGCATCTGTCTTTCTCTGACTGGCTTATTTTGCTTAGGGTTATATTCTCTGGATCCATCCATGTTGTTGCAAATGGCAACATTTCATTAATTTTTTTCTCTGTTTCTTCTTGTTTTTTTTTTGTTTCAAGTTTTTATTTAATTCTAGTTAGCTAACATATAGTGTAACATTGGTTTCAGGAGTACAATTTAGTGATTCATCACTTACATATAACACACAGTGCTCATCACAAGTGCCCTTCTTAATACCCAGCACCCATTTAGCCCGTCCCCCACCCACCTCCCTTCCATCAACCTTCAGTTTGTTCTCTATAGTTAAGAGCCCCTTATGGTTTCCTTCTCTCTCTCTTTTTTCTCCCACCTTCCCCTCTGTTCATCTGTTTTGTTCAACTGTTCTGTTTCTTAAATTCCACATATGAGTGAAATCATATGAATTTCATCTTTTCTTATGGTTGAATAATGTTCCATTGTGTGTGTGTGTGTGTGTGTGTGTGTGTGTGTGTGTGTGTGTGTATATATATATATATATCGCATCTTCTTTATCCATTCATCTATTGATGGGCACTTGGGCTGTTTCCATAGTCTGAAAATAATGCTGTAATTAATTAATGTTATAATTAATATAGGGGGTTCATATATTCCTTTCAACTAATGTCTTTGTATTCTTTGGGTAAATACCCACTAGTGTGATTACTGGATCATTTTGTAATTCTATTGTTAATTTTTAATGAACCTTCATACTGTCTTACACAGTGGTGGTACCAGTTTACATTCCCACCAAAGTTGTACGACGGTTCTATTTTCTCCACATCCTGACCAACACAAGTTTCTTGTATTGCTGATTTTAGCCATTCTGACAGGTGTGAGGTGGTATCTCACTGTGGTTTTGATTTGTATTTCCCTGACGATGAGTGATGGTGAGCACCCGTTCATATGTCTGTTGGCATTTGAATTTGTTCTTTGGAGAAATGTCTGTTCAGGTGTTCTGTCCGTTGTTTAACTAGATTGTTTTTGGGGTGTTTAGTTGTGTACATTCTTTATATATTTTAGGTAGTAACTTTTTATCAGATATGTCATTTGCAAATATCCTCTTGCATTCAGTAAGTTGTCTTTTAGTTTTGTTGGTTGTTTCCTTTGATGTGCAGAAACTTTTCATGTTGATATAGTCCCAATACTTTAATTTTGTTTTGTTTCCCTTGTCTCAGGACACATATACAGAAAAATACTGTTATGGCCAATGTCAAAGAAATTAGTGCCAATGATCTCTTTTATTTTTATGGTTTCAGGTCTCACATTTAGGTCTTTAAACTAGTTTGAGTTTATTTTTGTGTACGGTGTCATGAAGTAGTCCAGTTTCATTCTTTCACCTGTATTTGTCTAGTTTTCCCAATACCATTTGTCAAAGAGACTGTCTTTTCCCCAGTGCACATCCTTACTTCTTTTGTCGAAGACTAATTGACTATGAAATCTTAGGTTTATTTCTGGGCTTTCCATTCTGTTCTATTGATCAATGTGTCTATTTTTGTGCCAGTACCATATTGTTTTCATTACTCTAGCTTTGTAATATTATTTGAAATCTGGAATTGTGATACCTCTAGCTTTGTTTTTCTTTCTTAAGATTGATTTGGCTATTTGGGGTGTTTTGTAGTTCCATACAAATTTTAGGATCATTTGTTCTAGTTCTGTGAAAAATGCTATTGGTATTTTGATATGGATTGCATTAAATCTGTAGATTGCTTTGGGTAGTATGGACATTTTGATAGTATTTATTCCTCTCATCAATGAAAATGGAATGTCTTTCCATATGCTTTTGTTGTCTTCAACTTCTTTCATTAATGTTTTATAATTTTCATAGTTTACATCATGAGTTTACATCTCTCTCTCAAAAAATGAATAAACATCAAAAAAATTTAAAAAATAAAACAAAGAAGTTGCTTTCTAAAAAGTAATAATAAATTAAAAATAAATTTTTAAAAAGTTGCTTTCTCTTTCAAGTTTGTTGGGATTTTACACATGAATGAATGTTATACTTGTTGAAAGTTTTTACAGCATGTTTTGATGATCATGAGTTTTCTTCTTAGTTTATTAATGTGATTATATAAATTGATTACTTTTTTAATGTCAAATCAGCTATGCATAACTGGAATAAACATCACTTAGTCATGCTATGTTATTCTTTTTACACATTCTTTGCACTGAATTTTCTTACATTAGGTTGTGTATTTTTGCATCATTGTCCATAAGGATTACTGTTCTGTAATTTTTATTTCTTGTATGTTGGGGTTTTTTTGGTACTAGTGTAATTACAGCTTCATAAAATGAGTTAGAAAGTGTTATCTTCTGTTTACTATAAGATTCAGTAACATTGGTTACTATTTATTCCTTGAATGTTTGGTAGAAATCACCAGTAAAATTATGTCCCTAAAGTTCTTTTCATTGTCTAACTGAATTCAGTTTCCTCAACAGATATCAGACATTTTATATTTGTTTTTCTTGAGTGAGTTTTGATAGTTTTTGTCTGTCAAGGAATTCAAATTGTCATATTTATTGGCATAAAATTGCTCACAGCATTCCTTTTGATAGTGATTTCCTCAGATATTTTCATATTTATATTTTGTATCTTCTCTATTTTTCTTTGTTAGTCTGGCTAGAGTTTTATCAATTTTATTGTTGTTCAAAGAATAAACTTATGTTTTCATTTATTTTCTTTGTTTTTCTGCTTAAATTTTATGTATTTCTACACTTGTCTTTGTTACTTCCTACTTTCTGCTTGCTTTGAGTATAATTTTCTATTATTTTTAAATTTCTTATAACAAAAGCTTAAAATTTTTATTTGAGAACTTTCTTTTGTTTTAACATATGCATTTAATGCTATTAATTTTTGTGTAAGTACTGAAAAAAATTGACTTTTGTAGATGCCAAGCTTGCATGTTGAATGTAGATCATTGACTTTGTTTCTCTAGTCTTTGATAGGGAAAAAGTCCATATGGTCTTGAAAGCTGCTAAGATGTGTGATTATCTTCTGAATGTTTCACAGTATAAACAGTTTTAGATCAATAATATTTTAAAGCATTTATTATGAATTTATAGATTTCTAAGATACATAAGAAATGGGAAAATATCATAAATATGTATGTGGGTACCTAAAAGACTACAAGTTTTAATATTTTACAACTTTAATTTTGTATCAAAATGATTCTTGAAAATGATAGTGTCCCATGACACTCTCATAAGAACAATTAAAACCTAGGTGGGATTATAGGTTGAAGTTAATGATGATAATGGAGAAGAGGTGGAAGAGGAATAAGATTAATAATAATGACTACTGACTGTAATATATCCCATTAATCTTCATAACAACTCAAGAGAAATCAAGCCAGCCTTACTCTAGTGAGATCTATGTGTTCATCAACAAGGAAAAGGAAGAGAAGGCCCTAACTTTTACTGGTTACTTTTTATATTTTACGATATCCAGAGACTGTAATTATCAGATGCTTCCTAGTTATATATTAGAATGATATTTGTTTTAATTTTTCACTTACTTGATATATGTATGTTTCTTTTCATGCCCCCTTCCTCTACTCAAGAATATGATAACAGAGAACAAAAATGCATTAGATAGAGAGATGGAGGTGTTTAAATCAGTGGCATAAAGCATTGACTTCATGCAGTTTCTAGAAGAGTTAACACTCCACATTAGGTGGGGGACCTCATAACTTCTCTCTGGAGAGTCATCAAAAGACAGAGTACACTATGAAATCATTGCCATATCAGTATTCTTTCATATGGACCCCATTGACAATGGCATAAGCAGGCCAATCAAAAAGAGAAGGTATGGATTTACTTGATTAATAATGAAAGATTGAAGGGGCAACCAAGTGGTTCAGTTGGTTGGTTAAGCGTCTAACTTTGGCTCAGTTCATGATCTCATAGTTCCTGAGTTCTGGTCCCGCATTGGGCTCTGTGCTGACAGCTCAGAGCCTGGAGCCTGCTTCAGATTCTGTGTCTCCTTCTCTCTCTCAGCCCCTCCCCTGCTCATGCTCTGTCTCTCTCTCACTCTCTCTCTCAAAAATAAATAAACATTAAAAAATTATTTTTAAATGAAAGATTGAATAATCCAATTTGATGTAAAATAAAAACAGGAGGAACAAAGCTTTGTAATTGGTAGCCAAACGGCTATTAATTTGTTTCACTTCTCATTATTAAATATTTCTTTGAGAATGAAATATAGACTGAGAAAGTAAATTAAGAGAGGTAATGGGGTGAAACAGAACAAAGAATTTCAGTGAAAGATACAAAGCAACTTAAGCTTTAGAGTTTTTTTAAATGAATATCTCTGACACGTTGTTAGTATAAATTAATGCACTATTATATTATTCATCCTTTGTTTAACAGGTATTTTTGGAAAACAGCAGAATAATTTTTCAGGAAGTTAAATTAAGTTTGGGTTATTAATTAGAAACAATTATATATGTGGCTTTTTTTTATTCTTACACTGTCCTTTTAAACTCTATAGGGTTAGTTTCCCATACAGGTCCTGTCTTAGCTTACTCAGAGTGCTATAAGAAAATGTAATGAATTGGGTACCTTAACAAAATAGACATTTATTTCTCACAGTTCTAAAGACTAGGAAGTTCAAGATCAAGGTGACAGCAGATTCACTATCTGGTGAGAGCCCTCTTTCCTGGCTTGCAGAAGGCTATCTTCTCTCTGAGTCTTCACAAGGTAGACAGAAACTCTGTCTTGGTTTCTTTTTCTTCTTACAAGGATATTTAATCCCATCCTGGGGACCCCACACTCAGTGCCTTAACTAAATCTAATTATCTCTCAAAGCCTCTACCTCCAAATATCATTAAGTTGGGGATTAGGGCTTCATCATATGAATTTGGGACAGGCAAAATTCAGTTCATAGGTGACATCATGACTTTATTACTCTTACCTAATTAAATATTAATAAGTCACTTCACTCACAAAATTTATAGAAATTAAAAAATGTCTATGTGCCATGCAAAAATTTTGAATATTTCTTTTTAATTAAAGCTTCTCTCCCTCACCTGCTCCTGCCAGCTTCAGGCCATTAGTAAAAATCCTCCATTAGTAAAAAGATCAAGATTGACTCTTTTATCCTTCTTTGGATCAGTCCTTCACACCTGAGAGCAGTCTAACGGGCTTTCAATATCTCCAGGACGAGGGAAGGGTGAGTATGTAGGGGAAATGTTCAGGAATATCTTTGGTTTTATTTAACAGGTATTTTAGTCACATAGCACTGATGCTCTTTGGCCATGGAAGGTGTTTCTTTGGAATCACAGGAGGTTTTTAGGCTACCTCTCATTGCCAGGAATCTTCTCCTGATTTATCAGTCTGCTCTTAAGAGTTCCTAACAGTCCTTCTGAGGGAGATTTGGAGCCAGATCCTTGAAAATGACTTACCGACTAACTCTTCCTATTTTGTGTCTCTCAATTGGCCCATGATAAACACTCAAGACATCCTATGTCCCAACAAACTCTGGGAGCATGACAAACTCAGAAAATACAATAAATTCTTGGAGTTCAGGCACTCATTGTGAAGCCACCCCTCCTCACTTAAAACAGCTAGTTAGTTATCCATGCAGTCTACCCTTAGCCTTTCCCAGTGTGAATCCACTGTGTTCCCCAAACTCCGTGAACATATATCAAGTTCTCTATGTGGTCTCCTTAATGATTACATTACCATCCAGCTTTCACCTCACTTCCCGTAGCATGACAGGAAGGCCTCACAGACACTATCACTTCTATCCCAATAAATCCCATCTATAATTTTGAATTGAGCCTATTCAATCCCTCAAGGTTGGTGAGTGGCTAAGTGTTACAAAACTAGTGTCTAGAATTTTCCTTGCAAAAGCCACCCAGCTGGTTTATCCTTCACTTTGGAATGTGGATGCACTTGGCAGCTAATGTTTAGCCAGCAGGTTAGAGCTTCAATGGAAACTGAATTATAAAGGGAGCAAAGTTAAAATCCTGCTATAGTGCTATATAAACTTTTTGCCATTTTTTTCTATTATTTGTCTATCAAATGAATATTTCTGTCAACCCTCACTTTCCAAAAAGGAGATTAATATATGTCTTTGTGGAGCAACTCATAACTGATTCCTATTCAACACACCATATTTATTTGGCACTGATTTTCCTTTTGCTATAAGATACCATATGAGTGTTAATGAAGTTTAGTCCCTTTAGCATATGTTCTCAATATTTGTAAATTATCTAAATACTAGTACTGCTTTAGTGCTTACATTTAACTATTAACATTTTTTTAATGAAGAGAAGTGATGTAAAAACATCCCAAATGCAATTTAAAACAAAAAAATGGAATTGTACTTGAATAGATATTACAAAAATTTTAGGTGCGTTACCAATGCTTCAAAGTACAAAAATAAGTTGTGTATTATATTAAAAAGTAAAATAACAAGATTGGATTCCCCCTTTATGTGGATGGTAATCATTTCCTGAATCAATCCTGGTATCATTTTGGCAAATGATTGATAGATTACTTTAAAAATTAAAAAAAAGTGGTGGGGCACCTTACCATATAATTTAGTGACCATCAATATTTTCTGAATCATCTTTTACTTCCTAAACATTTGATGACTTCTGAGATATATAGTTCACCATGAAATCATTCATTGGGTTTATCAGAATATTGACGAACTTTTATGAGTAAAAGCATAATAAAATTTAAGTCCAATGTCCTTATAAAACCAAGTACTAATAAGAAATTAAAAATTACATTCAAATACTTTACACACTTTGTAAGTGTTTCAGCTATTAATAAAATTAGCTAGGATATCTCACTTATCTTGGATTCCTGACTCTAATGCCATCAGTGCATTTCATTAACGAAGTAGAAAGCTGTGAACCAAATTGACATAAAACCAGTCAAGATATAATATGCTTCCTCCGTCCCCTTCATCCCCAGAGCAAATCATGGCTAGATGTGCAACTAATGTCTATAAAGAAAACTTCTGATAATGAATGTCTTCCACCTTTATTATGATACCATTTTCTTCATTTTTTCTTTCTTTTTCTTGTTTGTAGATATTTGTACATCTTGACTCACACTAAACATAATAAAATGCCATGTAGGACATTGATTTAAAACAGTTCAAAGCAAATATTACCCTAAAGAATCTGGCTACTACTTTAATTCTGCATTAGATATTGGTCACTTACATATATACACATATATGTGTGTATAAAGATTATTTCCAAAATTCTAAAACTTTTGTTTGGGTTAAATTTCTTTTAATACAGAAATATAAAAGTTCCTTATTCTGTAGGTAACGACCTTACTTATGGATTACCCAGTCAAGATTTTATTTAGCAGCAAACTGGCTTTTCCTAAAATCATATTCTCTTCCTTTAGTTAATATTAACTCAGAGAAAGGAAAAATGTAAAACCAGCTAGAACCAAGAATTAATACAAAGGTAAATTTGGTTGGTAATAGAACACTATATTTTCCAGAGTTGTCTTTCATTGTCCTAAAAGGAAATAAAATGGTAGGCAAAGAGATGCCATTCTTTTTCCCATTACCATTTCAAAAACATATGGTTCACTTGAAAACATTATCATCGATTTTTCTGTTAAAAGCTAAAGAAATTTTAATTACTAGGAGGCTGATTCCATTTGTGAAACAGATTACTGTGCTTTGAGAATACAGGTAACTAACCTCTCTACAAATATCAAATTAAAGGCAAGTTGTTGAAATTTTAGAATCACTACCCATCTAAGAGCTGAAACATCATTTTGTAGAAGTTTTTTTTTTAATAAATCCAGTTCTTGGGGTGCCTGGGTGGCTGAGTTGGTTAAGCGACCGACTTCGGCTCAGGTCACGATCTCGCAGTTTGTGAGTTCAAGCCCCGCGTCGGGCTCTGTGCTGACAGCTCGGAGCCTGGAGCCTATTTCAGATTCCATGTCTCCCCCTCTCTCTACCCCTCCCCAGCTCACGCTCTGTGTCTCTCTGTTTCTCAATAATAAATAAACATTAAAAAAATTTTTTTAATCCAGGTCTTCACATTAAATATGAACATAATCTCTATCTTAAGAAGGAAATCCTGGACTGTATGTGTTCCATGAATATGAGCAATCACTTAGATCCTATACTGACTGTGCTTCTCCATTAACCTTCCAAAAATGTTACTATGTTTTATGCCCTCTAGATTACATTATATGCATTAGAAATTTTTAACCATTTTTAAAAATTTTTCAGAGTTATTTTTTTTTACATTTATTTATTTTTGAGAGAAGGAGAAAGAGCATGAGCAGGGGAGGGGCAGAGAGAGAAGGAGACACAGAATCTGAGGCAGGCTTCAGGCTCCAAGCTGTCAGAACAGAGCCCCACACAGGGCTCAAACCCACGAACCATGAGATCATTACCTAAGCCAAAGTGGGATGCCACCCATGCACCCCGATATTTTGAGAAATAAATATGAAAGCAGCATTAATGTTTTGAAATAAGAGAATATAATCAACAAAAAATAAAAAATGAATAGAATTGAGAAATAAGATATACTGAAAAAGTTTAAAGTCAGAATTCTATTATTCTGAGTTGCCAATTACTAAGCCAAAGGCTTGTATAAATGCTGAGTCATTTTTATATGTTATATTGAAATAAAAAACTCTTAGCTTGCCAGATATACCCTTGTTGATAACTTCAAATTAAATAAAAATATAAAAGTACTATTTAAATTACAAAGTAGCTATACAAATAATAAGAAGCAAAATGCCTCCTTCACCTACAGAATACTATAGTTTGCAAAATACACTTACACATTATTTTATTTGGGGCATGGATATGTTCATTAGACTCAAATGTCATTTTAGTTCTCTTTAAATAATATATTATTAATAAAATTAAAAGATTGTTATGAGAACTTATTATTAATTAGACCATTCATAAGAAAGTTTAATAGTATATTTTAGTTCTGCTCCATGATATTTTTTAAGTTTATTTATTTATTTTGAGAGAGAGAGAGCCAGGGAGGGGCAGAGAGACAGGGAGGGAGAATCCTAAGCAGGCTCCACACTGTCAGCACAGAGCCCAACATGGGGCTTGAACTCATGAACACCAAAATCATGACCCGAGCCAAAACCAAGAACAGGAAGCTCAACCTACTAAGCCTCTCAGGTGCCCCTGCTCCATGACATTTTTGTCTTCAAAGGTAATAAAACAGCAGAATAGACTTTAAGGTATTTCCTATGGAATGGCCTGGTATGGAAAGACAGATTACCACATAATATGTGATATATATTTCCATTGGGAAAATACAACTATATGTAAAGATATGAAAAGCACAAAAAGAATACTTGACAGGTGTTTCCTTTTAACATAACCATTAAAATATTTAACAATAATTTGTAGACAATAAGGTCATAAATTACTTTTTAACCTTTCTTGGTCAGAGATTTCCTTACTTGACAAATCTATTATATTAAGTGTATATTAATTATTTAATGATAAAAATTTTCCATTCGTATTTATTCTATATATGAAGTCTAGTCTAGCAATTAAGAACACAGGCTTTGGAATCAGACACATCTGGGTCAGAATCTGGGAACCATTATTTACTCACCATATAAACTAGAAACAGAAATTAACCTTTCTAAATCTCAATTTCTTTATCTGTGGCAATAGTACCAACCTCACTTGTTTGTATATTTGGTTGTTTATTTAATTACTGGGAGTTAAATAAGGTAATATAAACTATTTTACAACAATTCTTGGTATAGATTGAAAACTTAATGAGAGTTGACAATTTTTGGATTGTGGTACTAATAGTATTAAACTACTTCTTTCTTCACTTGACTATGTTACACTGATTCAGATTTCACTGGGTTGAAATCATTCTTAGGTATTAGGTTTTAGAAAGGATATGTAAATGCTAATTCTTCTTTTTGCCCTTTCTCTTAAATTATAGTTTGGCTGGCTTTAAAACTTGTAAATCCTAGATCTTTCCCTGTGAGTTCCAGAAAGACTGATCAAATGCTTTCTAACATTTACTTTGGGGAAGAGAATTCTGATCCCAATTTGATTATTCCTTTGTAAGCAAACTGAATATGTCTAACTGTTTTGTCTTAACTGTTAACCTTGATTTCTTCATTAATATTCCCCAATTTGAGATGATCACTTTTCACAAAGATGTGATTCTTTCATTAACTGAATTTTTTTCTATCTTTTCTTTGTTATTATCTTCCTTTGTTCTGTTCTCTTCAGATGTATATACATTAAATGTAACATCCTGAATTATGTCTCCATGCTTTTCTCTTTCATAATTTATAATCTGATCACTATATCTTTTTCTGATTAAATATTCTAAAAGACTATGAACAGAATTTTCAAGTAATAACAATCTTTTATAATCCTCATTGATATCAGTCACATGAAATTCTTCTATCATCTTTTATAATGCTATACCTATTCCATTTTAGTAACTTTGTGATATTCTTTATTTGCTTATAGAACTATAATAGTCCTAAAACATTACCTTTTATTTATCCAGACAGAATGTTATTTCACATTTCCTCATCATACCTTATCAAATGCTAGCTCCCCAAAAATGCTATCAAAACACTCTGAAGATGAAGCAAATCTGAGAGGAAAGTCTACCTTGACAGTCTATAGCATCTCAGAGTAGAGAGAGAAAGGCAGGATGTTTATGAAATTTGGAGATTTGGTTTAAGGTGTGTCTTTTGATGAGGGGATGGGGGCTTGATTCGGTAAATTTGCGATGTAAGAATTTAAAATTGGAGGACACAGAAGATAAGATTTCAGTGTGAATGTATTAACTACTTATTCTATTGAAACAAATTACTGGGGGCGCCTGGGTGGCGCAGTCGGTTAAGCGTCCGACTTCAGCCAGGTCACGATCTAGCGGTCCGTGAGTTCGAGCCCCGTGTCGGGCTCTGGGCTGATGGCTCAGAGCCTGGAGCCTGTTTCCAATTCTGTGTCTCCCTTTCTCTCTGCCCCTCCCCCGTTCATGCTCTGTCTCTCTCTGTCCCAAAAATAAATAAATGTTGAAAAAAAAAAAAAAAAGAAACAAATTACTGTAGTTAATGGTTTAAAACAATATAAATGTCCTCTCTTACAGTTCTGGAGACCAGAAATCCAGAATCAGTTTCACTAGGCAAAAATAAAGGTGTCAGTAGAGCTGGTTCCTCTGAAGGCTATATGGAAGAAATGATTTCTTGCCTTTTCTAGCCTCTAGAAGCTTCCCACATTCCTTGGGCCATGTCTCTTTCCTTCATTTTCAAAGCTAGCAATATAGCATCTTGTTTTCATCATCATGTTGCCCTTCTTCTTATCATCAAATCCCTCTTTACCTCCCACTTATAAGGACATTTAGGATGGTATTTATGGCCTACCTAGGTAATCCAGGATATTCTCTCCATCTCCATATCTTTAACTAAATTACACCCTCAAAGTCCCTTTTGCCAAACAAGGTTAACATGCACAGACTCCAGGGAGTAGGAATTGGCTATCTTGAGTAAGTACTTACTCTTAAAGAGTAAGTAGTCATTCAATGCTATCAATTTTATTCTATTTAGCTTAACTTTAATAGTCTTCTATTACATATTATTAAGATAAACTTAATACCATCTGTTATTAAGATAAGTTATTTTCAATCATATCTTCCCAAGAAATTGTTTCATAAAAGAGTATAGTCATGTTATTAAAGACACTTTCAGATCTTAATTATAAGAGGTAGTGTGGGTGAATTCAAGTCTCCTCTCTTTCTTAAACTCTTTGACATCTATTCACTAAATTGTAAATAAAAACTTTATAGTGACTAAATTAGCAATTGGTTCATTTTTATAAATATTTCTGCATCATTTGAAAAAATAATGTAACCAGGGTTATCTTAATATCATTAGCTGTGTTAGCTGATTGTTTGATTTTATTTTTAATATATATACAATACGTACATATTTTCTTTGCAAGTGTAGCCCAGATGTAAACTGAAGTCATACTGTCCTTTAAGATTCAAATTAAGTCCACTAAAAATATTATCTCTGTGACTCTGTCTCCCTAAAGATGCTTGCCTGAGGCTAGAGGAACACAGGAAATAAAAATTAACAGATCTCTTCAAGCTATGTTTCCATTTCTTTTTAGTCTAGCCCATGTATGCCACTTCTTCTCTATGGTTATCATGGACACAACCCTGATTCAATCACTCTTTCAAAATACCATCAACAAAAAAGTCATCCCAACCAAACTTTATGGGGGGGATTCATGGTAAACAGGAAGGGTTAATATTGGGGTTCTGCAAATACCTTGAGGTTAAATATTAGACACTATTCTTAAATGTCTTTTGGTGATCCAGACAATGGGACTATATTTTTGGCTTTTTCATATTCTCTCAATCCCTCCTTCTAACACAGACAGACAGACAGACACACACACACACACACACACACACGCACACACACACACACACACACACACACACAATCTTTCTTTTTCTCTTAGAACTGACTTAAGAGTAAGAGCTTATTCTTTTAGAGTTTTGTTTTTACCTGCAAGATCCTTTTCAAATAGAAATTTCTTTCGCAAAAATGAAAAAAGGCCTCAATAATACATGCTATTTTATTTTACATCAATTACAGCTATAATGGAAAGGGCACTAGCCATGAAGTTAAATTTGGATTTGAGTGTTGGCTTCATGACACACTATCTGTGTGGCTTTAAACAACTTACTCAGCCTCATAGTCACATCATCTGTGAAATAAGATTAGTATTATCGGTCTCATAAGACTGCTGAGGTGATTACCAAGGAAGTGAAAGTGAAAATATGTAGAGCATAGCCTGCTTATATGAATAATGAATTTTAAAAACTACTGGGTAAACTAAATATGTCACTGTGGTACATGTATTTTTGTATTTTGTAAACATTCCAAGAGCCCATATTCTACCTAAGGCACTAGCATAAAAGCTTTGAAAAGCAAGAAAAAAAATGTACCTGTCCTCCAGAGGTTTAAAATTTAGAGGAAAAGACAAATGCAAAAACTGTAAGGCCATGTATAATAGAGACATAAATGATAAATAATAATTGATACAATCTGAAAAGACTTCACACAAGAGGCAGAATTTGAAGTGAGTCTAGTGTTGGGGCACCTGGATGGGTCAGTCAGTTGAGCGCCGGACTTTAGCTCAGGCTGTGATCTCATGGTTCTTGGGTTCAAGCCCCACATTGCACTCTGCGCTGACAGCTCAGATCTTGGAGCCTGCTTCAGATTTTGTCTTCCTCCCTCTCTCTCTGCCCCTCCCCCACTCACACTCTGTCTCTCTCTCTCTTTCACACAAAAATAAACATTAAAAATTTTTTTAATTAAAAAATAAATTAAAAAAATAAAGTGAGTTTAGTGTTTGAGTGGGATACAACCCCTGTAGATGGAACAAGTAGAGAAAGAATTTTGTGTTTTTAAGTCTCTACGTATATAGTCAATGAGTGATGAACAGTCTACTGACAAGAATGAATGATACCTAAAGACTAAGACTAGAGGTTAAGTCACTTGGAGATTTTGCACAAATTCACTTATTCCAGCTTTCGTTCCCTACATCTCTCCCTCTGAGTACATTTGTAGTATCCCTCCAAGCCAGTTATATTAACCTAGTAAAAGGTTAGTAACCATTTATTTTCACAAGAAGTGGAGGTGAGATGTTTACCACTGCCTTCTCTATCATCAGAACAATAGAGCAAAAAAAGAATTAGTATCTTCAGATACCTACAAATAAAAGAAATTAAAATAAAATAAAATAAAATAAAAAAGTAAAATAAAATAAACACCTTTCTGTGACTAAGCTACCAGATAAGATATATCTGAGAGTAACTGTAAATTAACAAAAGGAAATATTTTTACATTTCATATGTTTATTATTACAGAGGAAATTTTATTGATTCGCAACTATAAAATATTCTCAACACTAAGAAAAGATCCCATTATGGTACGATGGTGGTTTTAGAGATTTGTGTCATTCCTTCTATAGAATGACTACAGACCAGTGCTCAGTAAGACAAATATCTAGAAGTTGAGATAGGTTTAAGCCAAACCCATCCACATTTTTTAATCCATGCTTTTTGTGACCTATGAGCTAAGTGAAGTTTTGTTTATTGATACATAGGGTAATGAAACACTATATGCAATTTACTATCACATTTTTATTTTTTAACTTAATTTTAGTAATTGCCTCCAGATTCACTAATTTCACAGTGTATTTTTTCAACAAGGGAAAAAAAGGGAATTATCCAGCTGTATTAGTTTCATCTCATTAGTCCTGCCTATGGCTAATTAGAAACATCAAATCCATCATTAACTGATAAATATTCAAATAGCTCTAAAAGCAATACTGAAATGGTAGTCCTCAAAATGATACTTGAACAATTGGAGTCATAGTGTGTTCTCCAAAATAACTTTTTTTTAAAAATGCGCCAGACTATTAAATAATAAATGCATGTTTTAGTCTTCCAGTTTTTAGCAGGAATAAATCACATCACTCTACGTTTCTTATAATCTTTGTCTTACGTGCTAAGTACTAAGTTTCTTGTGAACAAGGGACTCACCTATGTGTATAGCTCTGCCATTGTATAAGGTTGGGCACTGTTGTAAAGCTATACAAGAAAAGGAAAAATGCACGTTTAGCCTTATTAGCATAGGACATTAAACAACAGAGCTTTTAAAAAGATCCTATAAAAACACAAGTTCCTCTATTTCAGCTGAAATAATTATGTAGAATATCATCTGATGATCAGTCTCATTGCACTGTGGTCCCAGCCGTGTGTTTCTATTTTGGGGAAGAAGCTATTGTAACCCTGCAGGTTCTTCTTATTCACTTTGATTTATGCTGTGCTCTTATCTCCTGAAAAATCCTTTAGACCAATCTGAGGGTAAAGTGATTGTAATGTGATTGCTGTCTTGAAGCAGGAGGGATTGCACGATATTACAAGTATTCTGTTTTTTCTAATAAGTCATACTAACTAATGGGGAGTTATTGCCTAAATTATTCAGAATCCTTCTAGTTTTTCACTCAAAGAAAGATGTTAAGCTTATAGATTATATTCTTTACTATAGAGAATTTCTCCCTCAAAACCATTTCATGATGTGGAAGGAGGTTTTCAGAGATTTGCTTAAAAATTTTTTAAAAATATGAGGTGAGAAGAAAATAATTCTGAAGATATTGTTGAAATGTGTAATGATACCTTTATGGCATATTCTATTATTTATTTGGAAAAAGAGATAACATCAAGAAATAAAAATGATTTTTCATAGTTTTTTGTATTCTATTTTATACCATTAGTTCTAAACTATCTGGCTAATACAGAATATTTGTGCAAATGATCAATGATAATAAAAATTCTAGTTGAAAGCATTTAGTATCTATAATGCTTGTTTTTCTATTTCACTATAAGTAGCTTTATTTTTATCTAATATTTTCCTTAGAACCATTATATACAATAATATAAATGTATGGTAAGATATATATTTCTCTATGATGTGTAGGACTCTGTCTCATAGGTCTTATGTTCTCTTAGCTCCAAGAATTTAATACTATTTGTAATTGTGATGAGGAAATTAGCCTAGAAATAATATGAAATAGCAAAACAGGAATAATGTTAACCCATAAAACTATCTCAGGAAATGAGGTAGAGCCTCCTGAAAAAAAACATGAGACTTCCAAGCAACACATTTCCACTTGTTGAAATCTAATTAAACATGAGATTATTGCCACAAAACTTCTTCAGGAAAACTTCCCTTAAACTCTCTTATTTTATGGTAGACTATTTCTTTCCTCCAAATTCTACAGTATTTTATTAGATTTTTGTGATATGTTTTCATCTGCCTTAAATCAGTTATGTGTATGCATTTAATTTACAGTAGTAAAATTAATGATAGTACATAGCACAATCTATTACACATACTGTTTATTTCAACTTTCTGAAAAAATCAAATAATTGAATAAATTGACAGGGGATATGATAACCTATTATATGTAACCTGTATGTAAAGGTAAAATAAATTAGTGTTTAGGGTGCCTTAAATTATGCTCTAAATATCTGCATAAAAATAAGAAATTATTTCAAGTGTGACCACAAAATAATTTATCTAATTATTCAATACAAGACCTACAATATTTAAATCCTATAAGACTACAATAACTAAGAGCTACATTTATTAATATACATATATATTTCGTCAAGCTAATTGTCTCATTCTATATTATGATAATATTAAAGTTAATTCCAAAATTTGACTAAAAATACATTAGTGATGTACTAAGTACTTAGAGTTAAAAGTTGAGAACGTTTCCTATACTACTGCACTAAATTCCACGTTTAAGTCTTTTAGGATATTAAAGATCACATTCTTGTATTCTAGAGTGCACGCTAAAAATATTTTTATTTCCCCTATAATCTCAATTTTTGTCCTTGAATTTTTTTATACAGATTCATTCTCTTTTAGTTACTCAACTTTTTTATCCTCCATTTTCAGCTTCCACTAATAAGACCCAGTCTCCAAAGTCCATGTCAATTGCAGTCTCTTTGGATCAGTGACATCTTGACCTTGTTTCCAAGCCTCCTAATCTCATTAGAAATATAAGGATAATAAAAGAAGGGAGAGGGTGTTTTTGAATGAGATAAGGTGGTCAGGAAATAATTACCTTTTTATTGCATTGTCTACTAAGTAATTTAACTGGGAATTTGCACATAAACTTTAAGCCCAGTCATAACATTACATAGTGTAGAACTAAATTCCAGCTGTGAATTTTAAACACTGAAAGTCAGCACTTAGAACTAATGTGAACATGTCATATTTAACCAAACTTCAAGCCAATTTGGTGAAATCAAAATTCTGACAATCTATTGAAAACTCTGCAAAGGCTAAATCAGCAATGCTGTCAAATCATATACAGCGTATACCTCTAATAAAATAACACCACACAATCTATGTCTTTGGGGAGTTCAAGTCTTGAAGGACCAGGAGGACACATAAGCCAGAGTCTGTGTGGAGGGTGTACACATGAGACTGCCTTAAATACTCTGATTATGTAATGTAAAGTCTGAAGCCTTCCCTAGACTTTAAATTTGTAACATCTTATGTTGTCAACATCTTTTCTCCATATGAGCCTACACAGCAACACATTATTTTTTTTCCCAGACTCACCCAGATAACTCCTCCTTTTCCCCAGTCTGAAAAAAAAAAATTCCATGTACACTACCTTTTAACAAATATTAATGAAAAAATTGTGACTAGCAGGGAGAAATCACAGAAAGTAATTCTACCTCACTATCCATTCTTGTTATTTATCACATCTCTTCCCAAATTGTTTCCTGGAAATCCAAATATTCTTCCTTTATTCATAAGAACAGTTCAATCTCCAAATTTGCACAACTACTCACATTAAGGTTCATTCTCAACAAAACGGAAGATTTATTATTCTTAGAAACTTGGTACAGTTAGAAATGAATATGTTTGGCTGATACATCACTGGTGCTCTAACAGGATATACTACAATTCTGGCCTAGGAAAATTGTAGACACCAGGGAAAGAGCAGACAGTTCTACTGGAAGCATCAGGAAGGGTTCCCTGTGAGAGGTGACACTGGAGCTAAAGCCTAAAAGTTAAATCTTGAATAGATGTTTACAAAAATCATAAGATGAATCAGAGATGAATGTGTGTGTTTCAAGGAGAAGAGGAATATTACCAATTTATGGAACAGAACAAATAAGATATAGCTGTCTCTTTTGGCTGGAGTGTGTGGCTATACGCCATGGTATGGGAGTTGAGAGGTTCAGGAGAGAGAAAATAAGACATAAACCCACAAAGACAGTAAAGGACGAGGTCATGAAGAACACTGTTCACTCTGTTAGAACATCTAAACTAAACCTCACAAGTCATCTATTCTCAGTCATAGGAATGAGTTGCACCATGCACTGAAAATAATAAATACTGCCATTAATGCTAATAATCCAAAGTATGGATCCTTTGCTTACAATTTCCATTACTTACAATTCATGTTTTGCTCTCTAATATGAGATTTTCACTCAACAGTACAATATACTCTGTTGAGCAGGCAAAAATAAAATGTCAATAAGGCCAGCATCCTGGTATGTGTTCATAACCCTAGATGTTCCCAGGGATGTTTCTTCTATGTGAAAATCATACATTCTGTGTACCACAGTAGAAAACAAATATTGAGAAGCATTGCTTTGAGTATTAAGAATCTTAGGTATGGAGGGGCGCCTTGGTGGCTTAGTCGTTTCAGCATCTGGCACTTGGTTTTCGCTCAGGTCATGATCTCACAGTTTGTGGGTTCAAGCCCTGTGTCAGGCTCTGCTTGGGTATTTCTCTCTCTCTCTCTCTCTCTCTCTCTCTCTCTCTCTCTCTCTCTCAAAATTAATAAATAAACTTTAAAAAAAAGAATTTTTAGTAATGGACAGACAAATGATGTGTTTGATCTTTTTAGAAGGATCATCCTTGGCAGTGAAGGCAAATTGGACCTACTTAGCAGCATATTGAAATAAAACCAAAAGAAAGTGGTAAAGTCTTGTACTAAAGCAGTAGCGACAGAAATTTTAAAAAGGAGAATCATATGAAAAATGTTGTAAGGATAGGGCTGACAGGACTGGACTGAAGGGCACAATAGTTGTGGAAGGGCGAGAGAGGGGAACAATGCTTGTCAACCCACCTTTCAGTGTTGTGTTTAAAGCCACTGAAACCCCATCAGAAAATTCTTGTCAGATAGAAGTCTGAGATTAGGTGGCTGAATACCTTCAGGAGAGTTTAATGCATTTGGGTCTGAGCCAATGGAGATCCAAGGACCAATGCCCCAAAGATGAATAAATGTCTGGTTCAAGGGAAGTGCTATGGAAAGGGAATCCCAAGATTTCTGTAGATTTTCTCTTAGAGTTCTAAAATTCCTAAAATAATGGGGTGCCTGGGTGGCTCCATTGGTTAAGTATCAGACTTTAGCTCAGGTCATGATCTCACAGTTTGTGAGTCTGAGACCCGCATCAGGCTCTGTGCTGACAGCTCCGAGTCTGGAGCCTGCTTTGGATTCTGTATCTCCCTCTCTCTCTACCCTTTCCAGCTCACTCTCTGTCTGTCTCTCTCTCTCAAAAATAAATTTGAAATATTTATAAAAAATTTTTTCAACACTAAATTAACTGGAGATATAGTCATCTCCACTACACCAAAACCAAGGTATTTTGATGATGCTGAACTATTCACTGAAACCTATATTCTAACAAGCATCCAGTCCATGAAATCGTCAACATGCATGGCTAATATTTCAGCCTAAAAGTCTTAAGGCATTCATATTCTCAATATAACTCAAAAGGCACATGAGAAAAAGGATTAAACTGTAGGTACCTTATGAGTGCTGACTTTGGAGGGATATGGTTTTACGGACCCTGGCCCTTGGGGTAGCTGTGAATAAGTGAAATATGATGTACTTATTGATGTGCCCATTGATCTGAGATGATGCAAATAATGTTATCAACCTCATGAGCAAAATATATGTGTTTTTTCTCAGTTTTTATTCAGTTCCAGGAAATAATTCAAAAATTTTTCTGTCAGTTAAAGAAATCTATTCATTATTTACTCAGAGGAGATTCTAGAGCTAACTTTAAATCTACAAATTACTCATGCTCTTCTGCTTAGTGAGTTTATGAGGCAGTTTATTCTGTTTTTTAAAAAGGGAGTATTTTGTATTCCTCTGTCAAAACCTAAATTCACAAATGACTAGAAGCAAAGATTATATTTTGATTACCTTGTGGTAAGAATTTAAATGGAAATGACAGGCATTAGAATTTATTTTGCCTTAGACAAGTGATACTATTTCTAAATCTGTCAATTTTCAAAGCAAGATAAATAAGATAATTTTACCGTATGCACATTATTTTTCATGTCACATCTGAAAGTGTCCGATTTTTTGAAATTCCCAATTTGCTCTAACACGAGTATAAAATAGAACATCGCTTTAAGAGGTATATATGCTCAAAACACCCCAAACAACAGCCTCTGACCCTTCCAAAAGACTAAATACTATTACTGCATTCAGTTAAAATACATCTCAACAATTAGTAAGTTAAATCACATTCAGCTAAGCAAGCAATCTGTATTAAGAACACGCTGTTTGTCTCTGTTCAGGAGTGCGTTATATCTCAACTGGGTTTCTAAATTACCTACCTCTGCTACCTACCTCACTTTTTTGTGTGTCATCCTTTACTCTCATGTTTAAAAATCTTTATGCCCCTCCCCCGCTCGTGTGTGTGTGTGTGTGTGTGTGTGTGTGCACGCGCGCGCCCTCTCTCAAAAATAAACATTAAAAAAAACATTTAAAAATAAAAATCTTTAAATGTCCCTTTTCAGTGACTGTGAAGCTAGGAAGATTCTGGCCTCACAGAGGACGTAGGGTCACCTTCTGCTCCTCCCCTTTGACCTTCCCTCAAAGCTGCTCAATAAAATAGTTTGACAGGCACGTGGGTGGCTCAGTTGGTTAAGCCTCTGACTTCACTCAGGTCATGATCTCACAGTTCATGAGTTCCAGCCCCACATCGGGCTCTGTGCTGACAGCAGCTTGGTGCCTGCTTCAGATTTTGTGTCTCCCCGCCCCCCACCCCGCCTCTCCTGTGCTCATTCTCTCCCTCTCTCTCTCTCTCTCAAAAATCAATAAATATTTAAATTATAAAAAAGATTTGATCCCCTCCCCCCAAAAAAGTCTTTAGATGTCCCTTAGTAATCCTGCCTTTGCCACTCCTCGCCTCTATCCTGTTTCTCACATGAATCAGTTTTCAAGACTTACTGTGCTCCCTCTTCCCAGATCACTTACTTGCTCATACATGTGGTTGGAAAATTTTTGGCCCTAGCAAACTAGGAACACCTCCCTCTCCTACACCTCTTCTCCAGGGTAATTCTTATTTGTCTGTCTCCTTTATTTGTCTCTGTTCAATTTTCCTAATACAAAACAATAAATATGATAAATATAATGACTAAAAGAATCTGCTTAATTCATGTATGGTCTGTATTTGTAAAAAAATAAAAAAAGTTTTATTATATTAATTGTGTATAAAGCCAGGTCATTCAGCCAAATATTTTATTTTTTAAGAAATCATTTAACTTAAGTAACATCACCAGTAGATGAGAATATTTTCTTTTTTCTTTTTTTTTTTTAACATTTAGTTTTGAGACAGAGAGAGACAGAGCATGAACGGGGGAGGGGCAGAGAGAGGGAGACACAGAATCAGAAGCAGGCTCCAGGCTCTGAGCCATCAGCCCAGAGCCTGATGTGGGGCTCGAACTCACGGACCACGAGATCGTGACCTGAGCTGAAGTCGGACGCCCAACCGACTGAGCCACCCAGGCGCCCCAAGAATATTTTAAAAAAAGGTCTCACTACATAGAAAATCATGACATAGAATTAATATGCCTTCTGTGGTCAAGGGACATAAAATATAATTAGAAGGATAAGAAATGAAGACAAAGAATAAATACTTAGGGCAATATGTTATAAAACGATGTGTACCCTATACGACACAGTGAAATTCCCCATTTTAAGAATAGATAGCAAATAGGAAAACATAAAGTACAGATTTTAAATAAAAATGCAGTAAATGCTAGGGAGTTAGTAAAAGAAATGGTCAGCATAAATTTCATCAGAGAGACTGATATTGTGTATTAAGGAATGTATAGAATATGGTTGAGCACAAATTTTGGGGAAAATATCCAAAGGAAAGATCAAATTACCTTAAAATAGATGAGTATCTACCTATAGTTATATCATAGTCATTTGAAAAAGTTTTATGGCCCCAAACCATTAATCAATCTTTTTTGTTTCAAATTATTTAATTCAGGGAAGAAAATTAAAAATTTATAATTGACTGTTTCAATAGACTTAACCGGTCAGTTTAGTTCAAATGATCATTAAAAGATTGGTGATTGCCAGGGGCTAACAGGGGTGTGTGTCAGGGGGTGGAGAGTGTGGAATTGGGAGATGTTGGTCAAAGAGTACAAGCTTCCAGTTTCTATAAGGAGAAAAAGTCTGGGGATCTAACATAGAGCGTGGTGATTTTAGTTAACAATATTATATCATATACTTGAAAGTTGTTAAGAGTAGCTCTTAAATGTTCCTATCAGAATGAAAATGAAACTGTGAGGTGATAAATGTGTTAATCAGCCTTACTGTGGCAATCATTTTGCATTATATACATACATCAAAACATCATGTTATACAGCTTAAATTTACACAATGTTATATATCAATTACAGCTTAATAAAACTGGAAAAATACTATCATTAAAAGACAAAATCAGGGGGCACTTGGGTGTCTCAGTCAGTTAAGACTCCAACTCTTCATTTCAGTTCAGGTCATGATCTCACAGTTCATGAGTTCGAGCCCTGCATCAGGTTCCCCACTGACAGTGTGGAGCCTGCTTGGGACTCTCAGTCTCTCCCTCTCTTTCTGTCCCTTCCTCACTCTCACTCTCTAAATAAATAAATAAATAAATGAATAAATAAATAAATAAATGACAAAACTAGTATACAATGACAAAATAAGTAAAAGGAACATTAAGTGTGTGCCTTATATGCAATAATATTGCTCACTTTAGCTTAATTAAAACATAATAATTGGCATAAAAAGAAATATAATGGAGTTGCCTGGGTGGTTCAGTCAGTTGAGTGTCCTACTTTTGATTTTAACTCACGTCATGATCTCACAGCTCATGGGTTTGAGTCATGCATCAGGCTCCGTGCTGAGTCTGTTTTGGCTTCTCTCTCTGTCATCTCTCTCTCTCTGCCCCCTCCACACCATGCATTCTCTCTCTCTCAAAATAAGTAAATAAATTTTTAAAATAGTAAATAAATAAATAAATAAATAGATAAATAAATAGATAAATAAATAAAATGTTCTACTATGCACTCTCTCTCAAAATAAATAAACTTTAAAAATAAATAAAAAAATGTTCTGCTATGATATATAAATGGGCATAAATGACAAATACATACTAGAAAAATTGTGCTTTGTGAATTACTAAGCTTTTACAATTTTTCTTTACTTCGTGTTGAATTTTTTTCCAGAAGAGTTTTAGCATATTAACAATGCCAGCTGACAAGAAAATAATGAGTTTAAATGGCAAACAATATGAGAACTATAAAGAAAAAAGAAGTAATTTTTACATTATATTGTAAAAGTATGTTGCACTATTAATCTGTACAAGGATTAACACAAGAAAAAATACCTCTTTCACCTACAGATTGTGTCTGATAAGTCATTATAAACATTTACAACTTCCTTTACCTATAAATTTTAGAGTTTTTTTTCTTCCCTATAAAGGTATATGCTTTTATTTTATAGCACTTATTTTATAGCACTCCAATAGAAATTCTGAAAGATCCTAGTCTAGCCAGTAATGAGATGTTTTGTAGTGAAAATTTGCATACTCTGTGCTTAAAATTGCCTACATTAATTTACCACGTTTAAGAATATGTCTTATTGTTTTCAAATACATTTTGTCGTTTACAGTTTAAAACAGCCCGTTAGCTAATAATAGACAGCAAAATTAAGGTCTCCAAGGCAAAAAAAAAAAAATGGTATTGTCCACACAAGACTTATCCAAACAAATCTTCCAACTCCTAAAATAGGGGAAATAAAGTATCTCTTTTCCATGCCTCAAAAAAAAAACACTTTATTTTCCCAATGGGGGAAAAAAACTGAGAAAGAACTACGTGGACAAAAAAGGCAATGACAAATAGCAGAAAACAATTTTCACATCAATAGATGGCTGTTCTCTCAAAAGTTTAAGCTTTCATTTTTCTAGGATAACAAGATTCAAAAAAAAAAAAATGCTTCAGGTGAGGAGAACTCAACCTAGGAATTTACATTAGAATCTACTATTTAAACTGCATTTAATAAGTAAAAGAAGAATCAAAGTCTAGCTTCTTAATAGAGACCAATGGAACAGGTTAGTGTTTAAAGGAGGTAACATTCATATTGTCTCCTAATAAATAGTTCCCAGAATTGAGGATTGGCTCAAGAGAAATTAGTCTCTGGATCATTTCCACTAAACTTGAATATCAGAAGCAAACTGCATGCATTTTAGCAATGTAAGATGCATACCATTATTTTCATTTTAATTATGTACATCTGCCATATATGTAATTAAGAAGAATGTCTTACTAACGTGGCTGTACTTATGAAAATATGGCCATAGCACAATTGATTCCCAGTCTCCTTCAAATAGACAGCCTCATGATCATTAATATTAGTCAAATGAAATCCAAACAGAATTTAAATTTTAGTTTTAATTCAAATGAACAATGCTCTTAACCCCCCAAAATCTTTTCATAAATATTTTGGTATTTGTATATGTATATTTCTTGGACTAGAAATGATGGTGCAGTCTTCTCATTAATTAATTTTCTACTGTTAGAAAATGGGCACTAGAAAACTTCATCTTCATCTAAGATATTATTCTTGCAGAAGAGCTTGGTGAATGCTTGAGTTCTCAAGGCCTAGTAGACCCATTTGCTAGGGGAAGGCTTTTTCTCCCAATGTTTCTGGCCACACTGACAACAAACGGAGGGGAGGGGCGGAGTTCCCATTCTTAATAAATTTTGATTGACAATTCTTTTGTGCTGAGTATGATGTTACAGTGCCTAGTCCTGGCTGGCTCTGTCTGAAATAATAGACTATGTGTATTCAAAGCCCAACACAAATGTTCTGCCATTTTATTATTAGCAAGAGAGAGAATTTAAATGGAATGTCAGTCAGGTTTTTATGTTTTCCTCTGCAGCTGCAAGTTTCAGCTAAAAAATCTCTGCCCTATCTATATCACCTAGATTTTTATGAATCCCATAATCCAAATTCAAATATTTCTGTTTTCTCTAACATGATTTTAAGGTCCCTGATGCATAAAAAAGCTATGGTGGCAAGTGCCACTTCTATTTCATATGAGTGTCATGAATCCCCCCCAATAGAGTTCTCTCTTCAGTTTCTCTAAAACAGCCATCAACTCCTGAGAAAATGTTTACTGTTTATTACAAAGATTTATATTTATTTGGCTTTCACATTTTCTACTATTGGTTCTAGTATCTCAATTTCCTAGATGAATAATAGATGTCAATACAATAAGGCCAGTGGATTAAAAAACAACAACCAAATTTGCTCCATGCAATTAATACACAATTAACACATCTGTCTAATAGATTTATGTGTATGTCTTAGAGTAATTTAAATATATGGAATGTATTTTTATTTCCATTTATCTGCAAAAAGAACTGTTGAAATCTTTCTGGTAAAACACTGCAATCTCTTTCTCATTCACCCTTCCCACCAGGTGCAAGGAACCATCTTCCCAGCTCCCAATTTCAACCCCATAATGGATGCCCAAATGCTAGAGGGAGCACTCCAAGGATTTGGTAAGCCAGATCATTTCTATCATCTTTTACTGTAATTTTTTCACTTAACCTTCCTTTAATATTATCATATGGGTGTAAATAGCTGATGTCTAAAGGAAGGCAAATGTGGATTAAAAAAAAAGCTGGGCAATGAACTAGAATAAGAAGAAAAATAATAGAAAAGGACAATAATGGAGAAATTAACTTGTGCTCTCAATTGCAAATCTGATCCTCACATGTTGTTATCTTAAATCCTTAAATGTCTCACCACTAACTACTAAATGAAACCCCAAACCAAAAAACCTTAATCTTGGGGAAAACATCTCTCTTTGCTTTTGTTTGTTTTCTAGCCTTTTTTTTTTCTACTTCCATTTCCAGCTAAATCAGACTTTCTGCTATTCCCCAAATTGGATCTGCTTTTCCACATCTCTATAAACTAGTCCAATAATCCCCTGCCTGTAATGCTTTTTTCTTCTCCTGTTATTTTGTATCCAAATTCTATTCAAGATCCTCTTCAAATAGTTCCTCCTCTTTGAATTGTTCTTTGGGGACTCCAGACCCAACAAACCATGCCAACCTCTGGGGCACCCTCTCCTGCATTCCTATGTCACTGATCTCATTTTCTTTCTTTTTTTTTTTTAATTTTTTAATGTTTAATTATCACAGAGAAAGAGAGAGAGGGATGAGCAGAGGAGGGGCAGAGAGAGAGGGAGACAGAATTCAAAGCAGGCTCCAGTCTCTAAACTGTCAGCATAAAGCCCAAGGCAGGGGTCCAACCCATGAACTGTGAGATCATGACCTGAGCCAAAGTCAGATGCTTAAGGGACAGAGCCACCCAGTCACCCCCCAATCTCATTTTCATTGTGCTTGTCCTTTTGTGTCACTACTGACTTAAGAGAGTTCCCAGAGCATAGAGTTTGGCATGCGGATTCTTAATTGGATATTCAATGAATTGAATCTAGAGTTTAGAAAAGGAATGTAAAGATAAGGGAGGAAAACTGTTGAGTTCTTTTTTAAGATTTAATTTTTAAGAAACGAAATGGAGGGGCGCCTGGGTGGCTCAGTCGGTTAAGCGTCCGCCTTCAGTTCAGGTCAGGATCTCGCGGTGGGTGAGTTCGAGCCCCACGTCGGGCTCTGGGCTGATGGCTCAGAGCCTGGAGCCTGCTTCCGATTCTGTGTCTCCTTCTCTCTCTGCCCCTCCCCCATTCGTGCTCTGTCTCTCTCTGTCTCAAAAATAAATAAAAATATTTTAAAAACTTAAAAAAAAAAGAAACGAAATGGAGCTGTTAAACATCCATATATTTTCCTTAACTAAAACCTGTTTTAAGACTTCTGGTGAGCATGAAGATAAATATCGAAATGTTTGCACAGAACATGCAAAGCCTTTCATAAGAAATTAAGCTCTTAACTTTAAACATAAGGTCGCCTTTAAGAGAACTATAGTGTGTGTGTGTGTGTGTGTGTGTGTGTGTGTGTGTGTGTATGTGTGTACATGCACAGGAACACATGCATGCATGCTCATTTTTGTGTTTTATTCACTAGCAGAATCTCAGAGGAAAACAATAAAGGACTTTAAATATGCTCTCTAAAGTTGACTTTAGGAGTTTGCAAGCTTTCATGCCTTTTAAAATATCACTCATCATAGAAAAAATACAGAGACAAGTTAACAAAAAGTTATAGATTAACTTGGTCTACAGGAAAGTAATTTTTGCTTTAAGACTATAGATCAATCTATTCACTGAAAAAATTTTTCTTTGCTCCAATTTCAATTTTCCTGTCATAGCAACTGGAGGGTCAGAATATGGATTCATTTTGACCATTGTAATTTTTTGCTTGTCAGTGTTTTAGACTGAAGAATTTCAGGAGGTTTCGGTTTTGATTGCATACTGTCCACTCTGGCATGCCAGAGCAAGAACACAGATCAAAATGCTTTAAACATCTATCCATCCTGATGACTCTGAACCATGAGATCATGACCTGAGCCAAAGTTGGACGCTTCACCGATTGAGCCACTATGGTGCCCCACAACTTAAGACAATTTTTGTTAATACTTCTCATTTTCATTTGCTTTAGAGTATTTTTTTTTGCTTTCTTGTTTTTCTAAATAAAACACAGCAGCCAGAAACTAGAAGCTTCTGAAGAGCAAAAGAAACAACAGCATGGAAAAGCAAACTACAGAAAGGGAGAAAAGATTTGCAAATCATATACTTGACAAGGGATTAATATCAATTACAGAAGAATCTCATACAACTCAATAGCAAAAAACAAATAATTCTATTAAAAATGGGCAAAGAACCTGAATAAACACTTTTCCAAAGAAGACATATAAATAGCCCATAAGTACACGAAAAGGTGCTCAACATCACTAATCATCAGGTAAATGCAAATAAAAACTATGATGAAATATCACTTCACACCTGTTAGGATGACTACTACCAAAAAGACAAGTAATGTGGAGAAAAAGGAATTTCCACTGGTAGGAATGTAAACTGGTATAGCCACAATGGAAAGCAGTATGGAGGTTCCTCAAAAAAGTAAACACAGAACTTCCATATGACCTAGGAATCCTACTTCTGGGTGTTTATCTAAAGGAAATGAAGTAACTCTCTCATAAAGATATCTGCACCCCCATATTCACTGTAGTATTTTCATAATAGCCAAAACATGAAAGCCACTCAAGTGTCCATCAACAGATGAATGGATAAAGAAAATGGGATTCTCATTCTCTCTCACTCTCTCTCTACACACACACACACACACACACACACACACACACACACAGTGGAATATTATTCAGCCATAAAAAGAAGAAAATCTTGCTATTTGAGAAAACATGGATAAATCCTGAGGGCATTATGTTAAGCAAATGAATCAGAAAGACAAATACTGTATGATATAACTTATATGCAGAATTTAAAACAGCGGAACTCATAAAAACAGCCAGGGGCTGAGGGGCGGGGAAATGGGGAGTTACTGGTCAAGCTTTCAATTATAAGAGGAATAAATTCTGGGAATCTAATATACAGCATTGTTATTACAGTTAAGAATACTGTGTTGTTTGTTGTGATTGTGAGAACATTTAATATTAACTCTCTTAGACACTTTCAAGTACACAACACAGTAATCCCTTATCAAGTATATGATTTTCAAATCTTTTCTCCCTTTCTTGTAGTTGTTTTTTTTTTTTTTTGTTTTGTTTTTTCATTCTGTTAATTGTTTCTTCTGCTCTTCAGAAGCTTTCGAGTTTAATGTAGTCTCACTTGCTGATTTTTGACCTGGCTACTGTGCTTTATTTAGAAAAACAAGAAAGAAAAAAAAATACCCAAAAGCAAATGAAAATGAGCAGTTTTAACAAAAATTGTCTTAAGTTGTGGGGCACCAGCGTGGCTCAGTTGATTATGCATCCAACTTTGGCTCAGGTCATGGTCCCATGGCTCATGGGTTCAAGTGCCATGTCAGGTTCTGTGCTGACAGCTCAGAGCCTGGAGCCTGCTTCGAATTCTGTCTCTCTCTCTCTCCCTCTTTATCTCTCTTTCTCTGCTTCTCCCCCACTCATACTCTGTCTCTCTCTTTCAAAAATAAACTTAAAAAAATTTTTAATTGTCTTAAGTTGTATAAAAATTCACCAATCATACTAAAAAGGAATAACTCTCAGTTAACATTCCTTAATAGTGCAGTTCAGTATCCAGTTCCTTACCAGTCGAAACTATCTTTGTTATCCATGTAATCTTAGAACAACTGTGTTTATTTCGTCTCAGTTAACAAATATAATTTCCAAATCATCCCTGTGAGGTACTGGACAACCTGAACTATTTTTAAACTACATGCCTGAATTTTGACAAAGCTGCATACAAGTCAAAATTAATCTTTTTGAAACAGTCCATGCTATTTGCCTTGTTCAGTCTTAGTCCCCATTAAGTATAATGTTCCCTATAGGTTTTACTCAGAATTTTCATCTTGAATACGTGTTGGATTTTTTTCAAATGCTTTTTCTTCATCTGTTGATACAGTCAACAATTTTTTTTCTCTATTTTATTATACAATTGATTTTCAAATACTGAGATAAGACCTGAATACCTGAAATAAACACCACTTGGTCATAATACACAATTCTTTTTTACAACATTGAATTCAATTTACCAGTTTTTTAAGGAAATTTTACTTCTGTGTTCATGACAGATACAGGTCTGTAGTTTTCATTTCTTGTAATATTTTCTCTAGTTTTGGTATTAGGGTAATGCTGACCTCATAGAATGATTTAGGAAGTATTTCCTCTACTACTATCTTTTGGAAGAGATTGTAAAAAAAATCATATAATTTTATTCTTTAAAAGTTTGGTAGAGGGGCACCTGGGTGGTTCAGCTGGTTGAGCATACAGCTTTGATTTCAGCTCAGGTCATGATCCCAGGGTCATGGGATTGAGTCTCTCATTGGGCTCTATTCTGAACATGGAGCCTGCTTAAGATTCTCTTTCTCTCCCTCTCTCTCTTTCTCTTTCTCTCTCTCTCTCTCTCTCTCTCTCTCTCTCTCTCTCAATCTCTCTCTCCTTCTGCTCCTCTTCCCTACTGATGCTCTCTTTCTAAAATAAAATTTAAAAAAAATTTGGTAGAGTTCACCAGTGAACCCATCAGGGCCAGGTGCTGTTTTGACAAGTTATTTAATATTTATTTAATTTCTTTAAAAGACATAGGCCGGGGCGCCTGGGTGGCGCAGTCGGTTAAGCATCCGACTTCAGCCAGGTCACGATCTCGCGGTCCCTGAGTTTGAGCCCCGCGTCGGGCTCTGGGCTGATGGCTCAGAGCCTGGAGCCTGTTTCCGATTCTGTGTCTCCCTCTCTCTCTGCCCCTCCCCCGTTCATGCTCTGTCTCTTTCTGTCCCAAAAATAAATAAACGTTGAAAAAAAAATTATAATAAAAAAATAAATAAATAAAAGCCATAGGCCTATACATATTGTCTATTTTTCTTTGTGTGAGTTTAGGTAGACTATGTCTTTGAAGAAATTGTCTATTTCATCTACAGTATCAAATTTGAGGGCACAGAGTTGTTCTTAGTATTCCTTTACTATTCTTTTCACATCTGTAATAACATATCTTCTTTCATTTCTGATATTAGTAATTATATCTTTTCTCTTTTTTTTCTTAGTTAACCTGGCTAGCAGCTTACCAAATTTATTGATTTTTTTCAAAGAATGAGCTTTCAGTTTAAATGCTTTTCTCTATTAATTTTCTGTTTTCAGTTAAATTGATTTCTACTTTAATTTTCATTGTTTCTTTGCTTCTGCCCACTTTAGATTTAATTTGTTCTTTTTTTCTGATTTCTTAAGGTGGAAATTTAGGTTAGTGATTTTAGGTCTTTCTTAATTTCCCACATATTTATTCAATGCTACAAAATTTCCTCTAATCATTTCATTTGCTACATACCACAAATTTTAATAGCTTATATTTTCATTTTCATTTGGTTTGAATTTTTTAAATTTTCTTGAGTCTACTTTGACCCATGTGTTATTTACAAGTGTGTTGTTTAATCTCCATGAATTTTAGAGTTGTCCAGCTATCTTTCTGTTACTTATTTCTAGTTTAATTCCAGTGTGGTCTGAAAGAATATTTTGCATAGTTTCTATTATTTTAAACCAGTTAAGGTATATTTTATGTAGTCTTAGTGTTACATATGAGTTATAGAAGAATAAATAATCCGTTGCTTTCCTTGGATGCAGTTGGATGAAGTATTCTATAGATATCAGTTATATCGACTTGATTGATGATGTTGTTCATTTCAACCATGTTCTTACAAGTTTTCTGCCTGCTGAATCTATCCATTTATGATAAAGAGGCATTAAACTCCAGATAAAATAGTGGATTCATCTGTTTCTCCTAGCAATTCTATCAGTTTTTGCCTCATGTATTTTGATGCTTTTTTACCAGGCTCACACACATTAAGATTTATAATATCATCTTGGAGAATTGGCCCCTTTATCATTATGGAATGGCCCTCTTTATCCCTAATAATTTTCCTTCTTCTGAAGTCTTTTGTGTTAAAAATAATATAGTTACTCCAGCTTTTTTTTCATTATGTTAGCATAGTATATCTTCCTCTATCTCATTACTTATAATCTATCTGTGTAGGCCACTCAGTGTTATTTAGATATAATTTGAAATTTTAGTAATAAGTATTTTCTTGCCTGGTAGGACACTTTTACCTATTTGTCCATATAGTCAATGTTCATTATTCATAGATTCCACATTTGCCCATTTGCCTACTGGCTAAAATTTACTTATAACACCAAAATCAATATTTGTAGTGTTTTCATGGTCATTAACAGACATGTGCAGAGGCATGAAAACTTTGAGTCACCAGAGTACCTACTACCAGCTAAGATTAGACAAAATGATGCTTTGCCTCCTTGCCACAGCTCTCATACTGTTAACAAATATTCTTTTTGTAGTCTATTTAATGCTACATTTTTTGCATCTTTATGCTTTTGGTTGGTGATTGTATTCTTTAAAATGCCCCCAACAAATGTTGTGCTGGAGTGCTGGTGAGTGTTCCCAAGCACAAGAAGAAATATTATGGAGGAAACATGTGCATCGGATAAGCCTCATTCAGACATGAGTTCTAATGCTGTTGGCCATGAGATCAATGTGAATAAATCACTAATATAGTACATTCCGAAAAAAAGATAAAATTCACTGATCAATGCATGAAGCTGTCCAGAAAAATGCTAAAGTAACATCTGTTCTATGTTATGAAGCTGTGGAAAAGCAGTTAAATTTGTGAGTTCATGAGTTGACAAGCTAATAATAGTATAAAAAAGTGTAACTATCAGCTTTCTTCTGAAAGTGCTAGATGGCTTGCATGTTTCAAAAGGTGATAGAGCATAAAACTGTTAAACTTTCAGCTGAACAAGTTCTGTAGATATGTAGGCTGTAGAAGAATACCTCCTTAAGATATTCTTTAAAAATACCTCTTAAATTTTATACAGAAAAATTTTATACAAAAAATATAAATTTTATACATGAGGAAATGAAGGCTTTCAATGCTGATGAGACAGGCATGTTTTACCAGGACATTGGCTAACAAATATATGTAACGTAAATGGCATTTCTGTTGACAAAAATGTTGTGACCAGAGGTTGTAGAAACACAACTGTATACTTCCCCTCAGAGAAATAGTTCAGTATCTGTTAATTCAGTGTTCATGACACCTGTGTAGAAAACTACCACAAATAACAAGAATCAACTGTATATTGTAAAAGCTTACAAAACTGCTATGGTTCATGATGCCATGCTTTTCTGTTAAACCAGAAAATAAGAATTATCTAGAAATTCTTGTCATAATGTAATAAGGTAAGAAAGAAAAACTTACTGTAAAGAAGAAATCAAAATTCTTATTATGTGCAGAGTATATTATTTGTATCTCAAAATCTAAGCTAATCAACTAAAAAGTTACTAAAAATTATGGGTTCAATAATTTTTCTGAATACAAGGCAATGTTATGTTTACACAAATTCAATATCATTTATTTAATTATGCAATTATGTGTTAAGAAACAAAATACAAATGATGTAACTTTAAATGTCAACAGTCATGCAAACATGACTTTTTTTTATTTTTTTTTAATGTTTACTTATTTTTGAGAGACAGAAAGAGACAGTGTGAGCAGGGAAGGGGCAGAGAGAGGGAGACACAGAATCAGAAAGAGGTTTCAGGCTCTGAGCTGTCAGCACAGAACCCGACATAGGACTTTAACTCGTGAACCAGGAGATCATGACCTGAGATGAAGTCAGACGCTTAACTAACTGAACTACCCAGGAGCCCCGCAAATATGAATATTTTTAACAAAATAAAGTTTCTTGTCATTTTCAAAAACTCTACAAACCTTTACTAAGTCTTTTAGAAAAGAAAAACACCGAAATAACTTAGCAAATACAGTGACAAAAACACAACTTTCGACATGGATTCCTAAATTTAGCTATTTTAATTAAAAATGTTTAATACATTTTTGAGGTCCATATTAAGTTAATCTGAAATATCCTGGAAAAACAAATGAGCAAGAATTGGTATGAGCACTTTGAAAAATGAAGATTCAGTCAGAGGTAGGTTGTAGATAATCTCAATGGAACAACAAAAAGCAGAAGAATATAATAATTATATAGGTGTGATCATAGTAAAAATGACAATAGATATAATTTAAAAATCTTCTATTTATTATTAAAAATTTGTTCGCTTCGGAATTCCCATCATGAAGTTAACAGATTCCTACAGAACTACTTAACATCCTTTGAGTCCAACGCATTAACCAGCTAACCCCAGGGGAATATGATGCTCTCTGCCTCTCACAAACCATAAATTTCAGTTTTTGGAGCTGATTCTTTGCCTCTCTCCTTCCATTTTACACCTTCAGATCATTTCTCTCACCTGCATAAAACATCCTCCTCTTCCTTTTGTTTCACTGGGCATAGTTATCTATGTAAATTCTAGTCACTAGCCCTCATTCACTGGATATTTCAGCATCTGACTCAGCTTTCCTAAGAACCTAAGGGCATCCAGAATGGCTTTAATTTCCCAAAAGATGATCTGCTTAACAGTCTAGACTTTCATTTTTCTCCTCATCTCCATTAAATATCTCCTTTTGTCAAAGAAAAGTTGTACCACACAGAATTAAACAGGCAAGGAAGACTTTATTCAAGACTATTGCAACAGAAATCAAGACTTTACCAAGAGGAGAAAGACTGAACTCAGTTCCTCTGAAACAAATGGCAAGAGTTTTTAAGCAGAGTGGTAGGAGGGCAGTGAGCCAGTTGAAAAGTATTGGAGAACTCTGGGAGTCCGGGGTGTTTGTCAATGTGATTAGGCCATCTGTGTTTGCTAACTAGTACTTAAGAAAGTTAGGTTCTTAACCCTCCCACGGAGACTGGGAGATAGGGATTCTTATCTTTCTTGATGATTATATTTCAAAGGGATGGCTCCCAAGTTTTTGGGAAAGACGTTTCTGGATTGTAAACTGGCAAGTGATTTGACAGAAGATTTATATCTCAAAGGAAAACGAAATTACAGTTGCAAGTTTTCCAAAGTAAATGCTCTCAGAAGGGGAGATCAAGCAAGGGCTTATAGTCAGAAAGAAACCTGTCTAAATTTTAGTCAAGCTGAGGCAAATGTTAAGGCCTTCTTGGTCACTCTGCTATGACTGTAATTAGAACTAAATTTATCTAAACTAGTTGTGCATTTGGGTGTTATATCAGTATAATGAATTGGCGTATACGGAAATGGAGGCCTCATACAGCCCAGAAACAGCCTCGGTTGCAGGACAGAGAGACCATATTCCGTGCAAACCATGAGAGGTTCACACAGTCCCTCACAAGGGTACACATCCCTTGTACTTTCATAATTTCCTTCTCCACAAGGAAGGATCTCTTAAATGAGAAAGGTGTACTCCTTTAAACACCAATCAGCCTAAAGTCAAGAAAGCCTTTTTCAGTGGGGTAGGAGAGATGGCTGAAGAAAGACCATATTTTTTATTCCTCTGTATTTTTTAATTGGATCCTTTTAAAGGAAAGTCTGTAGTAATAGCACCAAATTGAGAGATAGGAAGAACCAAGCCTTCATCAAGTGTTGCTCTGTGATTTCCAATTTTAGTTAAAATTGCTCACTGCTTTAAAGTACCATCAGGGAAAATGCTCGCACAATGGTTTTTGATCCTTAGATAATGGGTTCTTCCAAACTACAAAGTAGCAACTTTACTAATCTTCAAATATTATTCTTTTCCAGGCTGTGACAAAGACATGCTGATCGACATTCTAACTCAACGTTGTAACGCACAAAGGCTGATGATTGCAGAGGCATATCAGAGCATGTATGGCCGGGTAGGGTCTCTTCATCTTGACCTATTTCTAGGACAGACTCCTGGGAAATGACAACACTCTCAGAAAACAGATACTGTTATTCTTTTCAGTCTTGCAGATTACAAAGATCTCCGACTCCACTGTATGTCAGACACAGAGTTCCTATGACTCTAACATGTTTCAAGGAATGTAAGAAAGACGTATCTATGTGTGAGGCATGTTCACACTGACTCCATCAGTCCTTTCTCAAAAATCACTCAGCTTCATAAAATGAAAGTTCTGGTGGCCTTACACTGCTGGTTGGTCCAATTAGGCTAAAAATGTTGCGCTGGAAACACCCCTGTGTCAAGCTTTAGGGAAGGCATGGAAAGGGCTAATGATCACTAGGTCAAAAAAATAAGATCTTTCCTGCAATTCCCCACAGGTCTTCACCTAACTCTCAACCAAAGTGAATTCTGTACTAGCTTTTCTTCTCACAGCATGCAGTTATAGAGACCATTAAAAAAGAATGGCAGTTAAAAATAGTTTAAGGCAATAAAACTATCCTTAGTGCTTTAAAGTAATCACATTCTAATTTCAAAGCAAGTACCATTAAAGATTCCTTTCTTTTGTTATGCATTTAAACCACAGATTCAGAACAAAAACTCTTCAGGCCAAAAGGGCCTGAAATAGCAATTACTTTGTCAACTGAGCATTATTGATGAAACACTATCATAAAACTTTCTCGATAGAGTTAGCTCTTATAAATTCACTCCATCTCTAAACCTCAGTCTTTGAACAGCTATAATACAGGAATAAAGGATAGCCCTCTCTTGTAGAATAAACTAATAATAGAAGAAGCTACCACTACTGGTGAAATTAGTTGAATTATGCCATGGAAGCAAACCAGTTATGCTTTTTCCCAACCCCTCCCCCAAGTAAAACTGCTACCTTAGCTTGTGTTCCAGTAACACCAGTGCTCGTTTTCTTTTGAAAGAGAATGCAAAAAACCATAAAAGTTATAGCATTGCAAATCTAATATTGTTTTAATATGTGTACCGTTAGAACAGTGGTCATTTTTCAGTATTTTTTTAACCCAAAGTTTTACATACATTTTATACATCAGGTTAGTTTAGGTTGAAGCATTATTTCATCACATTCTACAAAATTACACTAGAACAGATTAAAACGATTAAAAATGTAGTAGTTCCAGGGGCGCCTGGGTGGCGCAGTCGGTTAAGCGTCCCACTTCAGCCAGGTCACGATCTCGCGGTCCGTGAGTTCGAGCCCCGCGTCGGGCTCTGGGCTGATGGCTCAGAGCCTGGAGCCTGTTTCTGATTCTGTGTCTCCCTCTCTCTCTGCCCCTCCCCCGTTCATGCTCTGTCTCTCTCTGTCCCAAAAAAATAAATAAACGTTGAAAAAAAAAATTTAAAAATGTAGTAGTTCCACTCAGGGAATGTAAAATCTATTAAGCAATTTATACTTTCAACGGTTGTAAAATTTATTAAACTCTACCTTCTGCTGAATAATCCATACCGCGTGGAAAAGCTTGGCTAATCACCCAATCACACCAACGGATGAAAAGGAGTCATGCAGGCCCCTTTCCTCCAAAATATCTTTGTCATACAATCAGTTATCATGTCTTGAAAATTAGTTTTCCTCTCGTATTTCTCTCTTTTTCCTCACTAACACAGTCTTGATTCATTTGGCGCCCAGGCTAATGTGAAACTCCTAACTGATACCTGCTACCCTCATGCCTTCCTACTCCTAACTATCCTCCATACTGAAGCCAGAATGATTCCAACTCTAGATTTCTGCTTTCTGGCTTTAGCTCCTGAATATTTATCTTGTTTCTCCCTTACATATATATCCACAGGTCCGCAGAATAAACCAAGGCCTTCTCCGGGCCAACAAAGCTTTGCTTTTATTCTCTATTTTAAGCCCTCTCCCCCTTCTTCACACGCCATCAAATGCAGCCAAACTGATCTACTTATATTTCTACAATTTATCTGTGCCTGCTCCCTTACCTTCGTTCAGGGTGTTTCATCTACTCCATTGGCCTGACTCCCCTCCTCCACAAGCTGCACACCTGTTCATCTCCCCAGATACTGGGCATTTCCTCACACCAGTAACCCCAAACACAGTGGAACAGACTTGTGCTGCTATTGCATTCTTTATATAACTTCCCCCTCGGTACCTAATGACACGCTAGTGAACTTGTCTGTATGTGTTTCCCTTTACCAGAGTCCAAATCCTCTAAAGTTGGAATGCATTTCATCCATCCCTCGAGTTGAGCGCAAATGTCTATCTATCATGCAGAGATTGCTGAATTATCTTTGTTGAATGACAGTGTGAAGGCATAGTTTTGGCTGCTCCAATAAATCTTCCCCACCTGTCTCATTCACCCTCTGCCCCGGGCTAGGTGCTGCCTTCCAGGGCCCCAGAGTTCCCTGTACATAATGGGGCCTTGCCACACTGGGTCGTGTGAGTTTACTGTCATGTCTTGATGACTAGACTGTAATCCTCTAGAAAATCAGGGACTAGGTTATTTGCTACTACTCTCCAGAGCTTATCCAGGGTCTAACAAAGAAGATGCATTTCATTTGTAGAATAAGGGAATCTAAGGAATTATATTCTGCCTATTTACACTTTGTTTAAAAAAGAAGAGGGGACATCCCTGTATTATCCACTTTATACTTAATGAATATTCATAGATTGCCTAAATTTCTCTTTTCCCTCATTCCCTGCTCTAGCTGCTCCCAGGTCAATTGGCCTGATCTTCAGTTAGGGCTTCCTGATCAGCTCTGCTGCTCCCTTTGAGAATTACTTCTTCCATTTGGCCAAGGTGTCTCTTTTGCTACCTTTCCCTTTCTGTGGTGAGATTTCCTGTATGTTAGTCTTTGATATTTTTATTTTTTATTGGTATGGATAATCAAGATTTCACAGAATTATTTTCCTAGCTGCTGAGCAAAGTGTAATTCTAGGCATGGCCCATAGATTCTTGATATTTTACATTAGTGAAGAACAGCTGAATTTCATCAACAACTTTTCCTTGCCCAAGCCACACTAATCCCTACAGTCAAATGAAAAGCCTTTTGGAATGCCTCTGATTGATATATTTATCAATATAATTAATGAGGTCATTCTTGATCTTCCACACCAAAGCAAGTACTATGCTACAGCCAGTGTAGTGAAACCAAGGGAGCAATGAAAGGCCTCTGGGGCTGAGCAGATAAACTACGCATACCTGATAAGTTTAGCAATTAGACAGTGATCCCCGAATAGGGTTCAAATGCATCACTGAAGTAATTTGTTCTTTCAGTTTTCATCTGAAACAGGGATGATCAGCTCTGGAATGTCCTGGCATCTGGAATTCCTTGAAAGTGTGGTGTTGGTTATGTAATTTAGTGCAGAGGCTAACTTGCCCTGAATCACACAAAGTTAGAACTTAAACCAAGGTATTCTGACTTTGAATCATGTCTTTCAAAGCTTCTCACTAAGTTCCTCTTGTTCTCAACTGAATGAACACCAGATTTAACAAGAGGAGATATCTATATTGCTGACTGCCTGATGTTCTTCAAGGCTTTGCTCAATGTCAGCTACTCAAAAGGGCCTAATCTGATTGCCCTGTTTTTTTTTTTCAACTTTTATTTATTTTTGGGACAGAGAGAGACAGAGCATGAATGGGGGAGGGGCAGAGAGAGAGGGAGACACAGAATCGGAAACAGGCTCCAGGCTCCGAGCCATCAGCCCAGAGCCTGACGCGGGGCTCGAACTCCGGGACCCCGAGATCGTGACCTGGCTGAAGTCGGACGCTTAACCGACTGCGCCACCCAGGCGCCCCTGATTGCCCTGTTTTAAAACTGTCACCTCCCCTGGGGCGCCTGGGTGGCTCAGTTGGTTAAGTGGTGGACTTGGGCTCAGATCTTGCAGTTTTGAGTTTGAGCTCCTGCCTTGGGGCTCTGTGGTGACAGCTCAGAACCTGGAGCCTGCTTCAGATTCTGTATTTCTACCTCTCTCTCTCTGCCCCTCCCCCACTCATGCTCTCTCTCTCACTCTCTCTCTCTCTCTCTCTCTCAAAAGTAAATAAACATTTTTTAAAAGATTAAGAAAAAAACTGTCACCTACCCCAAAGCCTATGCCAGCAGTCCAGATCCCTTTCACCTTCTCTGCTTTTTTCTATAGCAGTTACTGCCCTCTAACAAGCTACATAATTTATTAACATATTATAATTATTATTTATTGTACTCCACCTCCCCCTAGCTCAGGCCCCACAAGCAGAGGCATCTTTGTTTTGTTCACTACAGTGGCAGGCACATAGCTGGTGTTACAGACTCAAGTGCATCCCCTCAAAGTTTAAATGTTGAAGCCCTACCCCCCAAAGTGGCTGTGCTTGAAGACAGGGCCTTTAAAGAGATGATCAAGGTTAAATGAGGTGATCATGGTGGGGACCTAATCCTATAGGACTGGTGTTCTTATAAGAAGAGGAAGAGATACCAGGAGTGCATGCCCAGAGGAAAGGCCATGCAAGGATATAACAGGAAGGCAGCCACCTGTAAGCCAAAAAAAAAAAAAAAAAAAAAAAAAAAAGAAAAGATGCCTCTCTAGAAACCAGCCCTGCTGGTACCTTGATCTGGGACTTCCAGACTCCAGACTGTGAGAAAATAAATTTCTATTGTTTAAGCCACCTAGTCTATGGTAAGCCTGAGCAGGCTAATGCAGTTGATACTCAACACAGAGATGTGAATGTATGAAGAGTTCAAGTTCACTCTTCAGATCCATCTTGTTCTCATAACAATTTTTTTTCCCATTAGGTCTCAGGTTCATGGTTAAAAATATTGATCTTGAGTTGTCAACATACCTAGGAAGTAGCCAGCTAGAAAATTACCTTAGCTACTTCAGAGGTAGAATTATCATGTCACTCGTGCCAGTAGAAGTATGGTATCTTTTCCTCTATCCTGTAGATAGAGGGGGTGTAGAAGTGAGGGGGTGGATGTAGTTTTAGCCTCAAAAGGCTATTAAATTCATTACATAATTTATCACAGACCAATTTTATAAGCATGAATTAAGTAATCTGAAATAGTATAACTACTTTAACTTTCAATTATATAATGAGTTACATACACCCCTTTTGATGAAACTTAACTACCAGGAAAATAATTTATAATTTCAAGAAGCTTTTCTATAGAATCAGTAAAAATTTTGTCAGTTTAGAAAAACCTCTGTATATGCTTGTTACAGCCTGAACAATTATTTCTCTTGAAAATAGCATACAATCTCTGCCAGGAAGGGAGGGAAGAAGAGAAGAAAGGAGGGAAGGAGGGCGGGAAGTAAGAAGAAAGGAGAAAGAAAATTAGATACTGCTAAATCCAGGCCTAATTAGGCTTCAAAACACTCTCTAAAACAGTTCTGTAAATTTGCACTCTCACCTGCAATAAATATATAATGGTTCCCATTTCCCTCAAATCTTCATAAAACTTAAGAAGTTTGGGCCAATTTTATGGATGTAAATGGGATCTCTCCATGGTTTTAACTTGCATTTTTCCTTGATAATATATAATGTTGAGCATCTTTTCATGTTTCTTTACATCCTGGTTTCTTCTCCTTTTACGTTAATTCTATATTCTCTGTATTTTTCTTTCAGTAGCTTGCCATTTATTGATTTGTAGCTATTTACATAATTTGGACATTAGTTATTTTTTGTGTATGTAGACTAAAAACATTTTCTCCCAATATGTGGATTAATTTCACACTATGTTGTACAGTCTGTGTCCAAAACTGTGAAAGGTATGAGACTTTAACCTACAAGATAGCAAACTAACCAACCAAGTTAACATAGATACTGGAGACTCCTGGGTCAAAGACAAAATACAGTTTATCACTCTGAGTAATAGCAGTCGCCAGAGTGTCAGAATTTTTGCAACAGTTCCCTGAGCTTTAATCCCAAAGGTCTAAGCAAAGATGACCAGATAACGCTTGAATATGCAGTGAGTTGCACTGCAGAAAAGAAGCCATGAGATTAGAAACTTCAGTCAGTTTTAATGGGCAGAATGCATGGCTGCCCATTGCTCATAAGGGAAACACTATCTCTCTCATGATGCTTTTCACTGTATAAACATCCTTGGGAAGTTAGTCTAGAACAAAGGGCTGTCAGTGCCTCACTCTGCATAACATTTAGAAACACGAGGCCTACAGAAAATTGTCTCCCAACCTCACCCCTGATTTCTATGCCATTTTCACTATTGACTTTCTTTTCTATGAACACACCAATCCCTAAACCACTCCTATTATTCTGACTAACAAAGGCTGAGACTAAATCCATCAATTTGTCTCATACAACATTTAATTATCAAAGGATTTCAAGCAACAAGGGGAGGTCAATTGGCAGTATTGATTCCAACAATGCCGCCACAGGGGTTTGAACACAATGAACTCAACCAATTCCATAAATCATCAGGACTTATCTTAAAAAGCTGAGTGGATTTTTCTTAAGTTTTAGTAATGACTTTTCCACTTGGTTTGAAGTTTTTACTTAGATACAGCAGGATGTATTAGCAACTGCACAGACTTCACCTTTGCCCACAAGAAGGAAGTTCAGAGCAAGTCCATCATCATAACAATCTTGGCCAGTGAGTTGGGGCTGTCTTCAATACCGTGTAAAGACAAAGTGGTGTGATTAGGTAGTCCCTCCCCAGATGCAAGGTTGTTGTTCTTGCTCCACCATTAGAAAAATGTCACTTTTCTTGGGGTGGCTGGGTGGTTCAGTTGGTTAAGGTCCCACTTCAGCTCAAGTCATGATCTCTCGGCTCATGTGTTCAGGCCTGGCACTGGGCTCTGTGCTGACAGCTCAGAGCCTGGAGCCTCCTTCAGATTCTGTCTCAGTCTCTTTCTGGCCCTCCCTGCTCATGCTCGCTCTCTCTCTCTCTCTCTCTCTCTCTCAAATATAAACATTAAAAATTAAAAAAAAAAAAGAAAGAAAATTGTCACTTTTCTTGTAGTTGTAACTTCAGCATTTTTATTATTATTTCCAACTCACACCCCAAACTTTCTTTTGGGAGGGTCAGGTGTGGGAGGGACAAAGGCATTTTTATAAAACTTTAAAAAACACACTATGTCACACAAGCAGTGTACTCAACTTATCCTTATGATCCAAGGCTCTAAAGAGTCCAGAGATATTCTGGTGGCTGAACTAGAATTCTTTGAAATTCTTCACCCACTTTTGCTTAGGCTACCACCCACAGTATAGACCAACCAGCACACCTTGAGGTTGACAATGTTAGGAGAAAAAAAATCATCATGCCCAGAGAACGGTCAGGGTAGAATCCCAAATTTTCAAAATTTATCTGCATAATTATAGGAAAACTCCTGTTTTTTTCTACACAATTCAACACTTCACTTCTGACACCAAATGTGTGGATTCTTTTCCTCGAATTAAACAATTCTAATACTAACTACCCAGGGTTACTACATACCCTACAGGGCAAGGACTGTCTCACAAAATTACCCCCCACCTCAGATGCCAACTACAAGTCCTAGATTGTCATTTATACTCTGACTGACTGGCTGTAAAGTGTAAGTTCCCACAGCCCCTCCTCAAGTTTGATGATTTGCTAGAATGGCTCACAGAACTCAGGGAAGTGCTGTGCTCATGATTACTGGTTTATTTCAAAGGACACAACTCAGGAATGGCAAAATGGAAGAGATATATAGGGCAAAGTACATGGGAAAGGATGCAGAATTTCCATGCCCTCCTTGGGCATGTCACTTTCCCAGCACCTTGATGTGGTTGTCAACCTGGAAGCACCTCAAACCTCTTTAGTCAGAGTTCTTATGGAGCCTTCTTTACACAAGCACGATTGATCGAACATTCATTGATCATTGTTGAATAAATCAGTCTCCAGACCTTCTCTAGTCCCTAGAGATCAGGAGTAGGGCTGAGGGTTACAACCCAATAATCACCTGGTTGGTTCCTCTGGCAACTAGCCCCATTCTTCTAAGATCATCTCATTAGCATAAACTCAATTATAGTTGAAAAGGGGTTACTATGAATAACAAAAGATGCTCCTCTCACTCCAATCAGGAAATTACAAGGTTTTAGGAGCTCTGTGCCAGGAATGGAGGACGAAAGATAGATAGATAGATAGATAGATAGATAGATAGATAGATAGATAGATGATAGATCATGATATCATAACATCCCAATAACCCTCTCCCCCCATTTCATTATGATTATTATTCAGGAGGGAAAACTGTATTCAGTGACCAACTGCCTTACTAAACTATGTACATCAGAAAGAGGTAAGGAAAACAGACTCAGAAATCTCATTGAATCAATCAGTTATCACCAATACCAGAAGCCTATGGATGGTGGAGACTATGGAAGATCCATCAAATACCTTGATTATCAGTCTACTGTTGAGTGGCTTTTGTAATAAAAACTATACCATGGTTAGACCAGGTAGTCTGGAAAGTCAAACACATGACACAGATTAGTTTCAAGGACCATAATTGTGTCCAGAGTCAGCTGATTGAACAGGGACAGCAGCGCTATCACTTGAAAAAGTGACAATAGTTAAAAGGACTTCTAGTAACCTCGAGAGGGGATCAAGTCAGAAGAAATATATCAGCCAAGCCCTGTGAATGATAGTTTCCTTCACAATGAATAAGGCAAATCAAGTTTCACTAGACTCACAACAGTGGCAAGCAATGGTAACTTTGGTGTCAGATACACAAAATACTACATGCCTGCTTTATGATGGTATATGTATTGTCATGTCCAGTATGATGATGGATCCAGGTAGGAACAGCATAATCTGGGCAACACAGGCTTGATTAGTAGCTGGATTCTAGTTGGTCTCATCAAGGAAAAAGCCCTTAGTGTGCAAATCTATGCAAGTGACACAAAAGTTCCTACCAGCAACCACAGTTTATTTTGACAGACTACAGCCACAAAGAAACCTTTGAGGCTTTTTCATGTGGGATCTGTACTTTCCCAAGTGTTAAACCAAAGAGATAGTCTTAACAGCCCAAGAGTGAGTAAAAATATAAAATGTTTATCACAAAGGATACTGGTCAGAACTATGAAAAAAATCTTCTTGATTTCTGCCCATGGAACACAAATTGTCCATTTTTGGTTCTGCACAGCTATTGCTGAACCATCAATAAACCAGGTCAGGACACTTAGGGCAACTGATTGAAGTCTGCATTGATTCAGCATCTTGTTTCAAGCAGCAGAGTAGGGTTAAAGTTTCCCCAAAGGAATAGCTGCCATTTTTTCATGTAAACTCATGATGCTCCTGGAGCCAGGCAGGCTGTTTTCTTCAGTGTACCATTTCCATTCGATGAGACTTGCTGATTTCTTCCCACTTTGCTAGTCATTGAGTCCCAGTTGACCCATCAAAATGAGACTATCAGGCACAAAAGTCACAAGCCTCCATACATCAGGCATTCAATTTCTACAAGAATCCAGTAGCAAGTCAGCAAGCAACAACTGCTGCTTTCTAAAAGTGATACCCAGAAGTTGTATGAAGAAGGTGACAAGTTTAAAATGCCAAGAGGCACCTCTGGGATGCTGCCTTTTCTTGCCAGAGGTTCCCATCGGCAAACCATCTGTCACAGAGTTGTGTAGCAGATAGGAATTATTGGGGTTATAAGACCTTCCCCATATTTGCTATAGGTAGAGCACTATATGTGGCTCATTTCTTATCAAGAGCATTCTCTTTGGTACTTCTCAGCATTCCCAAGAGAAACAAATAAACATAAATTCCAGCCATATTCAACAATAGATTATGGTACAGTGACATTAGCCCAAAGGACCTCAATAATAAGTTGTTTTAGTTTCCCTTTTTCCACTGCAAACCTTGCCCACACCCATCAATTGAATTTGGAGGAGACCCAAATTCAACCAATGGGTCCACATAGAATGGTTACCTTGGCAGCTATAGCCAACAAACTCATAAAAAGTTCAGTCGTTCCATTCCCCAAAGTCCCCCAACATACTCAGACAGTCATGAACCCTTTAGTCCACAGTGGGACAGGAAGACCTTGGTCCCACTCCTAATTATTACTCTCCTGAAAGTAACAGAAGCTACGGTAGAAGGGAAGGAAAGACAAGGCACATAAGGGGATAAAGATCTGCAACAATAAGTGAGGTGTTCATTTTCGGTATGTCACCTGTGTCCACCTTGATCAAAGGAACTTCAATGTTTTTGGCCTACACAAGCTTTACATCAGGTGGGGAATTCACCACTGCTGAAACCATGTTTCAACTTTGTGCGCTCTGGACTCAGTAGCCAGAGCCACATTTCTTTCTGACCACAGGCACAGAATTTGGTCCTTTTGACTGGTTTGGAGTTGGCTAATCTTTGAAATGGTTTTTAATGAGTCCATCTTTGAAATGGATTCTGTAGTACATGAAGAATGGATTCTTCATGGTAACAACTCTTAAGTCTTTGCCTGTCATTAACATAAGAGCTAGGGGAATTTTAAGGCAGCATACTATTATTGTTATTTTTATTCTACCTTGTTTTATACTCCCCCAAATTAATCATCATTATGCTTTTGACAAGTTCATGCTTCTTCAGTTATATTCACAATTTTTAATTTCTTTTTTCATTTTTCTTCTAATACCTAACTCCATGTTTCTGGCCTCAATGTCATTTTTCCAAAGGACATTTTTTAGCAGTTTTTTTTTTCTAGAAATCATAAATAATTATTAAATTATTTCAGTTCTTTTCCTTAGGAAGAGCTTTATTCATTTTTTTCTTCATGGTTGAATATTAACTTAGATAGCTATAGAATTCTAGGCTGAATGCTAGTCACTTTTTCTTTGGTCTTTGTAGATATAATTTTAAATTTTTTCCTAGCCTTTACTGATAACTTTTGAGAAACCCATTCTCTCATTAAGAGTTTTCCTTTATAGATTACCTTTAATTCTCTGTTTGCCTTAACAATTTTTTAAAAATCCTAATATTTTGCAGTTTCACGGTATTAGTAAATGGGTTTTATCTAAGTAACTGAAGATTCACATATTATATGATATTTTAAGTAGTGTCTCCCTGGTATTGTCCACATTCTCTCCTGCTATAAATCCTATTAAACAAAAGCTTGTTCTTGCCATTCAGTCTTCCAAGTCTCTTAACTTTATATTCATATCATCTATTTATTGCCTGTCTCTGTGGAATTTTTTAGATACTTTTTCAGATATTTTTCCAATTCATTAATTCCCAGTCAGTTGTTTATTAGATACTCCTCATATATATTGTGTTTTTAAATTCTAAAAGCTTTTCATTTCTAGAATTTTATTTGCCATTTTTAGTGTGATTTTTTTTTTCATAGTGTTCTTTCTGATTGTTATCAATTGTCTCAAATTGACGGGGTTTTAATTCTGCCATTTGTAGAGTCCACTGTCTGTCCTCCTGGAAAATTGCTTCTAAGTGCATACCAGATATTTTTTTGTTGTGAGAACTTTTAAAGTGATGCTCATCTTTTGCAGTGAGGTTTTTTTTTCTCCCCCCTGAAGAGTCAGAGAATCTCTCTAGATTTGTCTGGCATTTGCTTCTTCCTGGCGTCCCAGGAGAATCACCAGCCCTGGATCAACTTTCATGATGATTTCTCTTCATGGAGTTCTCAGCCCATCGGGTACAGAATAAATTTAAAAGTCATGCCCAAGGGAGACACAGCTCTATTATTTTGGATTCTCAAGGAAAATATCCTTCTTCTTAACCCAGACAATGAAAGGTGAGCTTTCTGCTCATCTTCCAATGTTGAGTGCTGTTTTTTTTTCCTAGTTCATACTTTAACTGAAGGTATAATCCTTTGAGGTTCCCAACCTCATAGAGGTTTCAGACTTAGTTCCTTGTATCACATTGGCCCCATAAATGCTCTCCTGTCCTCATATAATGTTCCACACTGAGCACTGAAATCCAAAACAAATAGTTCTCAAAAACAATCTCTATTCTCCCAAGTCACCTGCAAAATCATCTCCAAGGGCCAGCTGATTTGCTTATCCTCTGGTTTTCATTTTATCCCCTGGATTTTACACCCAGGGGTTTCTTTATTCTGAAATCAAGCATACTTAAAACAGTGTGTGTTATTTTTTTATTGTGGTATTTGGAGGGGAGGGTTTTAGCTTTAATATACTATGTTTCTCCAGAAGACCAAAGCATTATCATTATTAACAGATAAAAATTAGCTCAAATTTCCAATGAAAATTGAATCATTAAGTAACTATGAAAACATCTATAAAAGAATATTCACTTACTATTATAATGATGCAGCTTGCATAAATATTTTTATAATATAATATAAAACCATGTGAATATTTACACAATGAATATTGGGGTAGGTAGAATTGAATATTGGGCACACTTTACATAGGCTTACATCACTGAGTGTTTAAAGAGCAAGTATCCTTTTTTACGATAAGAGTAAAAGGCATATAAGTTAAAAGCATATAAAAATGTTCCCCTGAGCATATTCAGACAAGCAAAATGTTAGTCATATGTCTACTTCTTGCCCCTGATTACACATAATTATGTAAAGGCGTGAAGAACAAGGAAGAGGAAACTGCCATTTCACTTCTAGTTTAAATGGAGTGGTCAGAAGAGCTGCACCATGGGTAATCTACAGTTTCATCAGTAGCACAGAACAGCTCAATTTGAAAAGCAAGTAGTCATTAGCTTAATGCAAGGCCAAGCTGTGATTCCCACAGAGTCCCTTTAGGGCAAATCTTTGGCAAACACGAAAGCAGAGGCAGTCAGGCTGAGGAAAGTAACACTCCAAAGGTTGCATCCACAAAGTTATTTATATAACTCCAAGCCAGAATTTAAGGCTTTAATTAGAGCACCTATTTGAAGGCTCCTCTTTGAACACGCAAAGTTTACCTATTTAAACATATTATTCAATATTTATTTTCCCCACGGAAAGTAATCTCTCCTTCCAGATGTCCTGATGATATCATACAATTTCTACAATAGCACTTAGCACATTTTGCATAGCAAAGTAATTGTAATTTCTGTGTTTCTGCCCCTCCACTAAATAAAACTGCTTGAGGAGAGGGACTTTGGCTTGTTCATCTTTGAATGGCCAAGAATGACTCCAAACAAATAATTCTTGAATTATAAGTGGTCCTCATTCATTTATCCATTTTATAACAATTTGTGTAAGTTCTTAGTCTGTAGCAGGCACATTCTTAGGGGCTGGTGAAGTAGCCATGAATAAAAAAGACCAAAAGCCCTGCCATAATGGAGTTTATATTCTACCTGGGTGAGATAGATTAAAAAAAAAAAAAAAAGGTAGTAAAATGTGTCATGTTAGAAAGTAACAGTGCTATGAAAAAAAAAAAAAAAAAAACCGAAAGCCTGGTAAGAAATATAGCAAGTGCTGGGGAAACCAGGTTTAATTTAAAACAGTGTGACAAAGGCAAGCTTCATTAAGAAGTCAGGGAAGGGTGAGCCACATGAAAGAACATTCAAGGAAGAGTGAAGGGCAAAAGCAAAGGCCCTGAGGCGGAAATAGATCTGTTATTAATCTGAGATCAACTACACAAAAGCAGTTGTAGTTTATCCTGGAGTATAGAGTGGGAAAGGGCATTTCCAGCAGAGGAGTGACTGATCTGATTTGTATTTTTACAGGATCACACTGTCCTGTGTGTTGAGGGGAGACTGTCAGGGGCAAAGACAGAAGGGAAACTCATTTGGAGGTTATTACATTAACACAGGGCAGTGGGGATTGTGGCCTGGATGAGGTCTGTAGCAGTGAGAAGTGGTAAGAAATCCTCCGTTTCGAGACAATAGAATTTACTGACAATTGGATATTATTAAAAGTTGTGGGAAATACAATATAACAGATAAAATCTGATGTGGAAAGAGAGAGGCAGAAAGGAAGAGAAAACAGTGGGAGACAGTCCGGTATTAGCCATTTTGATCCGCAGCAAATTATTTAATAATTTTTGAAGAAAAGACATTTTTTTTCAGTACCTAATACGTGCCAGAAAAAAATTTAAGGATTTCACTTGAGTTAAATATTTTTATACTTGGATCTACCCGTGAGTAGATGCTGTTATTTTCACTTTACATATAGGGAAGCAGACGCAATGACGTTAAGTAACCTACTTGCAATCTCACAGCTGCTACTTTCCACAGCCAGGATTCAAACCTAAATACTTTACCTCCAGAGCTGGTAGACTCTAATGGCATTATATGATGTCTGATACTGTTTCTTTCACTGAAATTATATAATTTCATTGACATCTTTTATACAATCCGTTTCGATAGCCATGTCACGCACGTGCTCGCTTGTATGCACACCTGAGTTACGCAACAAAGATATGCCAGCGCCATCTAGTGGCACTACTAAACTCAGTTTCCAGTGGAATGCGTACATCTGGGTTCAGTATTACCATAGGATGGCATAATATGTAAAGTAACCGAAGATGTTGTTATAAATATTTGGGAAGGATGGTGATCAAAAAAATGTAACTAAAGATTAAATAAAGTACTTGCCTGCAATACCCAAGTGATTGTCAGCTTGAACACTGACTTTATCCTTTACAAATAATCAGTAAGATAGGGTCTTCTCTAAATGAATGAGCATTCATTCATTTATTCTTGCACTTGTTTATATATTCGTTTATCAATTATATATACCATATACTCTGAACATCATATATTCAGTACTGTGAGATATATAGATATATAGATATAGAGATAGATAAATGAATTTAGTAAAATTTATGTGAAAGTCCATGTCCTGACAGACTTTGGCGAGAAATGAATGCATATAATATAGTCATGAAAATCTGGTATAATAAATGAAAAGCTAGAGAAGTTTTGGCAAAGAAATAATCAGCCTCACTTAGAGTTATAGAAAGGCTCATAAAAGAGATAATTCTAATGTTTCTACCTTTCCATCAACTGCCAAGTACCAATAACTTCTCACAATAAAAGTATATTACATTGACCCATTTGCATTTAAACCTTCAATGCACTGCCGCTACATTTAAAAGTTCATAAATACTACATTTACCACCTATATGATATGTTCATCACCTTGCTGATATATCACTAGTGGCTTTCTATGGCCTACGTAACATGGAAAAGGAGACAAGAAGGCCAGAATGGCTGATATCAAATCCTGGCTCCATCACTTACTTGTTTAGCTACGTGAAACTTGCTACTTAAGCTCTATGTGCCATGATTTTCTCACCTATATCATGGGATGTTTATACTTCCTATTTCATAGGGTTGTTGCAATGAGTTATTACAACTATTCTAATACTCAGAATCCTGTCTGACAGAGAGTAAACATTAAATCTTAGTGGTTAATACAATCACCACACTCTTCTGTTTAAATCTCCATTCTTAGGACCTTTTCTCTCTGAACTGGAAGGCATATTGGAATAACTGACATCCAAAGTGTCTTTTAAAACATTGAGATTTCAAATCAGTTCAATGTTTGTTGAGAGCTAGAGTTAACTGCATTATGTCCTGTTTTTCTCCATTTCAGTAATGTTCAGTTGGAATAAAAGAACATGCATCCTACCTTCAGGCAGGTTGTTACATTACTCATCCAAAGAGCTTTTCAAACTCTTCCTCTCACCTAGGATTCTCATATGGCCCCAACCCCAGCCCAGTTAAAGAATCATTGTTTTATGGCACCAGCATTAATGATGGGTGTATAATTCTAGTGTGGAAAACAATGCTAAAAACTAGTAAATAAGATGACAATTTGAAACTGGGTCTTAACTAGTATGACACATAAATATAGTAGAGGATGTATTTGAAAGAGTTAAATAAATAGGAGCTTTGGAAAACATTCATTTTGTAGATGCCAAAATAACATGTTAAGATAAAATTTAAAATCCACAATATTGAGGCACAAGTTATATAAAATACTCATTTCAGTACACTTTGATGAGTTCTCACTCACGTCCCCACAAGCACTATCAAAATATAGAGCATGTTTCACACCCCCAAAATTTTGTTTCCCCCCTTTGCAGCCCATCTTCTGCTAACTTCTTGCTCACAGCACCAGCTGTGATCTCTTCTGATTTCTTCTCTTTTCTTGTATTTGTAGATTAACTTTGTCTTTCTAGAACTTTTAGAAGTAGGATCATGTAACATGTGCTCTTTTGTGTCCAGATTCATTTTCTCAGCACGTAGTTCTGAACATCCATAGATGTTGTAGGACTCTTGGTTCATTTCCTTTTTATTGCTGAGTATTATTCCACATATGTATATGCCAATATTTGTTTATCCATTCACCTGTTGAAGGACATTTGGGTGATTTCCAATTGGGGTTGTCATGAATAAAGCTGCCATAAACATTCATGTTCTGAATTCATAAACTTTAAATTTATTTGTTAATGCTTCGAGTGGATTTCATGCAGTTTATATTTATTAGAAATTACAAGAGTTCTAAAGTGGTATACTCCTACCAGTATTAATAGGATAGTTCCAAATGATCCATATCCTTGCTAATACCTGATATCATCAGTCTTTGTAATATTAGCCACTGAAGAGAACGTGTAGTGTTATCTCATTGTGGCTTTAATTCCTATTAGTCTAATGACTAATGTTAAACATCATTTTATGGGTTTATTCCCCAATTGTTTATTTTTTCTGGTTAAGTATCAGTCCAAATCCCTTGTGAGTATTTTTATCAGATTTTCTTATTATTGAGTTTTAAGAAATTTTTATACCTGCTGGGCACAAGTCTTTTGTCAAATATGTGAGTGACACCTGTGATCTTCTTAGAAGAATTGAAGTTTTTATTTCGACAAAGTCAAATTCATCATGTTTTGTTTTGTTTTGTTTTGTTTTCATTTATGGGTTGTTACTTTTATGTACTGTCCAAGAATTCCTTGCTACACTGACTCAAAGATTTGTTCCTATGCTTTCTCCTACAAGCATTAGAGTTGTAGCTTTTCTTTTTAGGTATATACCTCTTGCATAACATACACGTAGTAAGAGCAGGTATCTTTGCCTTGTTCTCAGTCCTAGGATATGAGCATTCATTTTTCATTACTAGGCATCATCTCATTTTTATAAATGCCCTCTATCAATTTAAAATCCCCTCTATTCATTCTTCCCTAAGAGTTTCTCTTATGTTTATGTGTTAACCTTTTTCAAATGCCTTTGCTACACCATCATGCAGCTTTTCTCCTTATACTGCTAAAATGAGGAATTGTATTTATTGATTTTCAAGTGTAAACTGAGCTTGCTTTCCTTGGACAAATCCTACTTGGTCATTACATATCATTCTTTTGACATGTTATACATACTGATGGATTTAATTTATAAAATTTGGATATACCACATTTTTTTTTTGCATCTGTGTTCATAAGGGATATCAACATGCAATTTTCTTTGCATGTGAAGTTTTTGGATTTCGGGATTAGGGCAATACTGGCCACATAAAATAAATTGAGAAGTCATTTTTCATCTATTATTGCTACAAGATTTTGTGTAGAGTTGATTTGATTTCTACCTTAAATGTCTGATGGATTTTATTAGTGATTGCACCAGGGTCTAAAGATTGTCAAGGTGGGATTAATTATGAACTTAATTTCTTTAATTAATATAAAGAAATTCAGATTGAGTATAAAGTTCTGCTTGAGTTTTCTTTGATAATTTGTATATTTCAAGAAATTGGCACATTTCAACTAGTTTTAAAATTTAGTGGCATTCAAATGTCCATCGACTGATGAGTGGACAAAGAAGATGTGGTATATATATACAATGGAATATTACTCGGCAATCAAAAAGAATGAAATCCTGCCATTTGCAACAACATTGATGGAACTAGAGTATATTATGCTAAGTGAAATAAGTCAGAGAAAGACAGATATCACATGATTTCATTCTTATGTGGAATTTAAGAAGCCAAACAGATGAACATAGGAGAAGAGAAGCAAAAATAAGATAAAAACAGAAAGGTAGATGAACCATAAGAGACTCTTAAATACAGAGAATAACCTGAGGGTTACTGGAGGGGTGTTGGATGGAGGGATCGACTAAATGAACAAGGGACATTAAGGAGGATGTTAGGATGAGCACGGATGTTGTATGTAAGTGATGAATCACTAATTACTATTCCCGAAGACAAATAAATTAATTAATACAATTTAATGTTATTAAATTGTTCATAATATTTCTTTTTTTTCCTTTGTCTGTAGTATTTGTACAAGCCACTCTTACAGGGGCGCCTGGGTGGCTCAGTTGGTTAAGTGTCCGACTTTGGCTTGGGTCATGATCTCGCGGTCCGTGAGTTCAAGCCCCGCGTCGGGCTCTGTGCTGACAGCTCAGAGCCTGGAGCCTGTTTCAGATTCTGTGTCTCCCTCTTTCTCTGACCCTCCCCTGTTCATGCTCTCTCTCTCTGTCTCAAAAATAAATAAACGTTAAAAAAAAGTTTAAAAAAAACAAAAACAAGACACTCTTACATTCCCAATATTGATATTTTGTATTTTCTTTTTTCTCTTTTAAAAAAAAAATTTTAATGTTTATTTTTGTGTGTATGTGTGTGAGAAAGAGAGAGAGACAGAGCATGAGCAGGGGAGGGGCAGCTAGAGAGGAGACACAGAAGGCAAAGCAGGCTCCAGACTCTGAGCTGTCAGCACAGAGCCCAACATGGGGCTCGAGCCCAAGAACCGTGAGATCATGACCTGAGACAAAGTCAAACACTTAATCAACTGAGCTATCCAGGCACCCCTCTCTTTTCTTAATCAGCCCAATTAAAATTTTATTAGAATTACTGATCTTTTTAGAGAATCAGATTTTGATTTTATTAACAGTTTCTAGTATTTATCAATTTTTTTGTTTTATTGGGTTCTGATCCTGTTACTATTTTCTTTGTTCTTATTCTGAATTTAATTTACCCTTTCTAGTTTTTGTTTTTTGATGTGGAATCTTGGATCATTCATTTCATATGTTTTTCTTCTAATGTAAATATTTAAAGCTAGAAATTTACTGTCAAACACTATCTTAGCTGCATTCCACAAATTTTAACATGTTGCATTTTCACCTTCATCAAATTGAAAGCATTTTCTAACTTCCTTGTGATGTATTATTTGATCCTTGCATCGTGTCGAAGTATATTTTTTGATTTCCAAATATTTCAGATTCTCTAGATACACTTTTATCGTTAGTTTTGAAGTTAATTATGTTGTAATGAGAGAACAAATTCTTGAAGAGGTACATCACAAGCCACACTGAAGGAAACATCTCAATCCTGTGCTAGTCCAACTGGCCAGGACCTGATTACTGGGAAGGAGCTACAGGTGGGCATGGGAGAGGGTGAACAGGCAGAGGATTGAGAAAGCAAAGAAAGCCTGGCCAGGACAGTATAGTCAGGGAGTTAAACTCTCTATTTCCATGTCTAGGACAGAAAGCATGATCTTAAGGGCAAACTTGAAGTTTGAATGTAGCTTGTCCAGACCCCAGTCCCACTCCTACTTGACTTCACCCTTAAAACACTTGTGCAAGGTAGACTTGACTTAAAGGTGAGGAAGAGGAAGAGTGATTAAAATTACTTAGTAATTTTTAAATAAAAAAAGTTATTCGATCTGTTGCAGACTCTCATAGATCCCCTACATGAATATCTGATTCCTTTTTTAAAAGTTTTTTTTTAACCTGGAAGAGACCATTAAGAAAAGAAGTATTGTATCCTAGATTTTTAAAATAACAAAAGGTTGGGAAATTATTTATGGAAATAATTTTAAGGGCACAGGCCTCTTTATATAAAATATACTACATTTTAAATTTGTAAGGGGTTGAAATTAAAGTTTAGATAGCTAGTTTTTTTTAATCCAAAATCTGTTTATTGGGATAGTTCCCCACTCATGTTGACTCAGGGTGCATTTAGTGCTGCTTCAATCTGAAGGAGCATCCTTCTGGGAGCCTTGCTTTTCCGTCCTGTCGGCTGGCACAGGACGGTGGAGCAGTCCACACATAGCACCACCGTCTGCGTGTGGCTGAACACGGTGGTGATTTTGTAGCACCCTGGGCACTTCGCGTCCATGAAGTAGGAGTTGGGGCTCTGCACCAGGCGCTTCTTCTTGTGCTTTCTTCTCCTCTTCCGGGGACGGGTGCAGGAGGTCCTTCGCGAGGCACATGTTCTTGTGGGCAGGTCGTCACCGCCGGAAAGGCTAAAATAGCTAATATTTTAAGCAAGATTTGTATCTCTTGATGATGCGCATTGAGAAAAAAGATATTCATTTTAAGAAGCCATAATTATTTGTTGCATTAATGGGACACAGTTTTAGAGTTCCTTTGTCACCAAAAGCTTCCATGGTTCCTGAGTTCCCACAGGAGCCAAGATCCAGTTATCACGTAATTCTGTGCTATAAAGTCTAGTTTAATACCCATCTTCTCCTCAAGTGGATCTTTCAGTCTCTACAGATTGACTTATTCACGCCCCATAGGAAAACACCGATATACAGGTACAAGGATTTCCCCCGCAGGCTCTGCATTTTTCTCTTACTGACTGACTTACCTTCCTGAATGTGGATTAGTCAGGGTTCTCGAGAGAAACAGAACCAACAGCATATGCATATATGCGCATACCTGCTTGATAGGTGGCATTAGTAAGACTCCCTAGCGGACAAGTCTGGGAAGAGCATCTGCCACACCTGGGGCACCAGGTGTTTATCCTCTCAGGAATCTCCGATTGGCTCTTGGCTCTTTTAGAACTCTGAGCTCCTGGGATGGGGCTCAATCTCTCTGGGAAGAGTGGTATGGCCATAACGCCGCAGGCCTCTCTCTGACATTCTCCCAGCCACTCCTGACACTCAGCAAATCCCAGCGCATCCTGGCCCCGCCCCTCCATCAGGACCCACATTTCCTCCTCTCACCTATCAAAGAAAGAAAGAAAGAAAGAGAAAAAAATGTATCTCTCTGTCCCTCAGTCCTTCTCCCACACTCACTCTCTCGCTGTCCAAATCATGTAGGACCTTACAGCAATGTTATGGAGCTCAACATTTCTTGTAACAGTAATGGAAAACTGTTCAAGGAGAGCAAGGTAATCTCTGTCAATCTAAAGAGATTTTTTTTAAGGAATTAGCTTACATGATTGTGGTGACTGGCAAGCTCAAAATCTGCCCGGTAGGCCACCAAGCTGGGGACTCAGGGAAGAGTTGGCAGTTCAATTTCAAAGGCAGTCTGCAGGCAGAATTCTCTCCTCTTGGGGGGATGTTAGCCTTTTTCTATTAAAGCCTTTAACTAACTGGATGAGGGCCACCCATGTTTTGGAGACTACTGCTTTACTCATCTACCAAATATGTTCACACAAAACCTCTAGAATAATGTACGACCTAAAATCTGGGCACTGTGGGCCAACCAAGGTGACACATAAAGTTAATCTTACAAATGGCTTCTCCATCTCCTGTCACAGTGCTGCATGTCCTTCCTTGTCTAAATGTAACTTGGTTCTGTAATCCTATAAATCCATTCTGATCTCTTACCTGAATTCATCTAATTGTTTTGTACTACTGCTTTAGGACCTTATAATGTGAAAAATGATATTGAAAGCCTTAGAAAATGTATTAGCTCACATTTTTACTTATGTTACCTCTGGGTTTGTGGAATATCAATCTCCTTGAAAACAGAGACTGTGTTGCAATTCTCCAGCACCTACCACTATGTCTGGGAAATGGTATTAAATCAAACAGTATTGAGTAACTGCAATCTTTCACTCAAAAAAATTTATTGAGCTCTTGTGTGCATAAGAATATAAGTTTCACAAGCTCATATGTTTATATATATTCTATTCTTTGATGTAGCCCCAATACCTAGAAGAAAGCTTGGCTCACATCACCTTAACAACTATTTGGTAAATAAATTAGAAATAGTCACTGGTGCATAATGAGGGAATTAAATAGAATATAAGTTTCATGAAAGGGGAGATCTTATGCTTCTTGTATATACTCCAAACACCTGACACAACTCTGGGCATTTATTAATTGCTCATTAAATGAATTGCATTGACCCTAGCAAAAATTCAATAGATTCTCTGTGTTACTGGTTACCAACTTATGGATAAATGCTTTATTTGCTAAATAAGAAAATCCACAATCTAGGAATGATGTTGTCAGATTATACTAAATAAAATGAAAATTATGACTATTTTGTTTTTATTTTAATAAAGCATATTATGTCTTATTGGCAGCTTTTACTTGAATCCATTATTGAATCACCTCAAAACTAAAATATTGCTTATTTTTAAAGTACAACTGAATATACTCTATATATTTTAGCAAGAAATGTTAAGTTTTAAACATCTTTCAGATATCTTTGTAACCCTACAAAAAATGCATTTAACATTCACATTTTTAAACAGTCTACACTAATAAAATAAAAGTGAAAATTAAAATGATCAATTTTATACTTCTATAATCTGTATTCCAAGAACTAAAATTCAGCATGCTTGTTTTTCTCCTGAAGTGTTTAACTTTCAATATTTTAAACAAATGTATTACCGTGGCTATTTGATGAAAGTTCTTAGATTACTCAATTCATTTACACAGCTTTTTGGCAATAGTATAACCATGAACTCCTGCTAATAGATACTGCTTCAATGATAAAATAAAATGTATATTTTATTTAAGGACCAATGTTTCATTAATTCCATATAAGAAAACTAAGAACTCTCAACTATAATGTTTTTAGGTTTCAAATTTTACTTATTTTCATAATGAGATCAACACAGAAGTTGGGGCTGGGATTAGGGAAAGAAGATCATTTTGTATTTACATGACTAGAATGTCCATGTATATGACCTCTCATGCAGAGATATGATTACATAAGACACTTTCAAACCCATCAAGTCCATCCACTCCTGTAATGCAAAACCAGGCTTCTTACTATGTGAAATGACATAGGAAAGGACATCTTAGTAGAAGACTTTCTGCAATTATCCCATTTCTCTTGTAAAGTTAGTACCTAATATAATAAAAGTATTTACTTTTCCATCCATAGGACCTAATTGGTGACCTGAAGGAGAAACTTTCAGATCACTTCAAAGATGTCATGGTTGGCCTCATGTACCCGCCACCTTCTTATGATGCTCACGAACTCTGGCATGCCATGAAGGTACTATTCTGATACAAAAATATACCTGTAACAAGTGCAGGGCAATATTTAAGTAGAGAGGGAACTGCCCTGTGATGTTCCTGTATGTGATCAGGGGTGGGGGAAAGAATATCTGAGCAAAAACAAAACAGTGAGGGGCGCCTGGGTGGCTTAGTTAAGTGGCTGGACTTCGGCTCAGGTCATGATCTCTCAGTTCGCGAGTTTGAGTCCCGCAACCGGCACTGTGCGGACGGCTCAGAGCCTGGAACCTGCTTCGGATTCTGTGTCTCCCTCTCTCCCTGTGTGTCTGTCCCTCCCCAGCTTGCACTGTGTCTGTGTCTCTCAAAAATAAATATACGTTAAAAAAATAAGTAAGTAAGTAAATAAATAAATAAATAAAACAGTGACGATGCTGTGCTCAGGTGAAGTGACCCTGTTAGGAAGAGAGGGATTCTACAGCCCAGGAGCTTGGATCAGCCTATTCTTTTGCTGCACAAACTCAGATTCACTGACCCAGCTCTATGCTGAACAACCAAAAAACCCCCCCAAAAACCAAAATAAGCCTCCAGGGCTGTCCATATTTATCACTCCCTAGTACACATTCATATATTAAGCAAAAATGTTATAAAACATGTGAACCTCTTCAAATTATTTGTAAAAATTGGACTCACTAAGTAAAAGTGGGATACTGAGTCAGAGACAAAATATAGATAATATCTTTATTTTTGTAACCTCAAGTTACTCCTTTCCAAAAACTATTGCTCAAAAGTATAAAACTTTTTGGGGCACCTGGGTGGCTCAGTCAGTTGAGCGTCTGACTTGGCCCAGGTCATGATCCCGCACTTGGTGGGTTCAAGCCCCACACGGGGCCTTGTGCTGACCAGCTCAGAGCCTGGAGCCTGCTTCAGATTCTGTCTCCCTCTCTCTGCCTCTCCCCCACTCCGTCTCTCTGTCTCCCAAAAATAAATAAATATTAAAATTTTTTTAATTTAAAGTATAAAACTTTTACTTCTGAAGAATTATAATAATTCTTTACAGAAAAGTCATTTCCGAGAAATAAATTGACTACAGATTTGATAGAGACTTTGTTGGCTAGGGATTGGGTACAAAAGGCTTTTTAACATCTTCCAACTGCTGATATTAAACACCTGCAGAACCATTGCAGTCATTCCAATACGATTCCTGCCAATGACCAGATTATGCAATCTGCAAACAATGTGTGACAGGAGACAGGAAAGGGAAAAATTAAGGGAACTTGGATTTTGGCCATCATATTTGCAGATGAGAATAGACATTGTATAAAATTCATATGAATTTCAACTAATCGCTTTTTTGAAGTTGCATATGGCAATTCCTACCTCTTGCAAAATGATGTGACCACAACTATAAGAAGGAAGTCATATGTTACTGTTTAGATAAACTGTTACATTTTATCAATATTACATGGAATGGTAAGGATTTCTAACATTTTCTGGAATATGTGTTGTTTTTATAACAACAGAGAAAAATCAGAGAAAAAAATCTGTCCATATAGCTGTAAGAGACCATAAAAAGCACCCAGCCTAATGTTTAGACCAATAGTACAAAATTTCACATTTAGGGAGAGGCAGGGAGTGGTCCCTGAAGCATCTTTAGGAAACTAGGAGACCCAGGTTCTAATTTCAGCTCTCCAAAGAATGATATTCTAGCAGCAAAAATATCAGTGCCATGAGCCTTGTTCAAACATCTTTTTCCACATTATTTAGAAAGTCCCATGTTGTTTTATTCTAAATGAAGGAATAGGATTTCAGATAATAATATCTCCTCAGGGTCAAGCAGCTAGTAAATAGCAGAGCCAGAACTGAATAGGACCTATCTTTATCCCAAACATCCTTTCTTTCCTTTCTGCCATCTCTCAGAATATCAGAAATGTTGCAAATCTTTATTATACATAAGATGCACTATTATTCCCAATACAAATGCCTTTATATTTCTCTCTTTCTCTGTATGACAGGGAGCAGGCACTGAAGAGAATTGCCTCATTGATATTTTAGCTTCAAGAACAAATGGAGAAATTTTCCAGATGCGAGAAGCCTACTATTTGCGTAAGGAAATATACATATGTGCATATATTTTACACACACGTAAACTTCATATTTTTCAAATAGCACACAAAATATTTCAGTTTATGTGTTTTAAAGTTTTTTCTAAGACACTCTTAAATTTGATATATCACTTACTCAAGACCAATCAACTCACTGAGTAAAACTGATGATTATATTACCAAAAATGAAACAATTCTCTGCACAATCAAGTTAAGCAAAGTTTCCAGGAAAAGAATTACAAGTTCCTATGAGGTGAGTGTTTACATTAATATAGGTTAATGCCAGCACTATGGTTCAGGAGCATTTTATCGCTTACCCTGAAGAGACCAGGTATATAGACGAAATAAGGCTAAGTTCAATGAGCACTTAACAAATTCTACAAATATGGGTAACTGGTTCACTTTGAATAAATCTCATCATCACTGTGATCTATCACAAAATCAAATTTCTACACATTTTAAGAGCAGATAAGCTAATTATTTTTTTTAAAGATATAATGCTTTAAATTGCATTGCTTCATATATTGCCTCACATTGAATATCAAGAAAATATTCTAGACAGTCAGCTCTGTTGCATTTGAACAAAAACAAGGGGTATTTTCCAGTGGGGATGAAGAACCTTCACTTAAAATACTAAAATGAGGGGCATTTGCGTAGCTCAGTTGGTTAAGCGTCCAATTCCTTTTAATTTTTTAATGTTTATGACAATGAGAAAGAACGAAATATGGCCCTTTGTAGCAACGTGGATGGAACTGGAGAGTGTGATGGTAAGTGAAATAAGCCATACAGAGAAAGACAGATACCATATGTTTTCACTCTTATGTGGATCCTGAGAAACTTAACAGAAACCCATGGGGGCGGGGAAGGAAAAAAAAAAAAAAGAGGTTAGAGTGCGAGAGAGCCAACGCATAAGAGACTCTTAAAAACTGAGAACAAACTGAGGGTTGAAGGGGGGTGGGAGGGAGGGGAGGGTGGGTGATGAGTATTGAAGAGGGCACCTTTTGGGATGAGCACTGGGTGTTGTATGGAAACCAATTTGACAATAAACTTCATATACTGAAAAAATAAATAAATAAATAAATTTAAAAAAATTAATTTTTTAATGTTTATTTATTTTTGAGAGAGAGAGAGAGAGAAAAAGACAGAACGTGTGCGGGGGAGGGGCAGAGAGGGAGGGAGACACAGAATCGGAAGCAGGCTCCAGGCTCCAAGCAGTTGGAACAGAGCCCAACATGGGACTTGAACCCACAAGCTGTGAGATCATGACCTGAGCCAAAGTCGGAAGCTTAACCAAAGCATCTGATTCTTGATTTCAGCTCAGTTCATGATCTCACCAGGTGAGCTCTAGATTCATGAATTAGAGCCCTACGTTGGGGCTCTGAGCTGACAGTATGGAGCCTCCTTGGGATTATCTCTATCCCACTCTCTCTGCCTGCCCCTCCTCCTCCCCTGCTTGTACTCTATCTCTCAAAAGTAAATAAATAAACATTTTTTTACATATTAAAACGAGACAGAGCACCTGGGGAAAGTGCTGGGCTAGGTAGCAGTTTATGGAAATAGAATGCATAAGAGCAAATTTTGAGAATTAGAGAATGTGAAATGACTTTCAATGGTGTTTTTCAATTTTGGAATAAAGACAATCTTTTTTTAAGAAAACAGACCTGTGCCTATGCTACTGTTAGTTACCACATTTCTTTGGAGAACTGTTTAGAAAATTGGCTTCAAGACAAAGAGATGTCAACAGATCGATTGTATTTCCTGTGCTTTCCACCCACAACTGGGGCAATAGCATTAACTTATACAAAGCACATTGTTATGTGGTTCTATAATAAATCATACCTTTAACATGGAAGTTTTTTTCCCCAGAATACAACAGCAACCTTCAAGAGGACATTTACTCAGAGACCTCAGGACACTTCAGGGATACTCTCATGAACCTGGTCCAGGTATGAAATTCAAAAATTCACACCATTTTGCATTATTAAAAAATATATATGTTTCCTTTTCAAAAAATAAAACAGAAAACTCCAGTTTAACAGTAAATTCTGTATAATAATGTTTACTTAATGCCAGCTAAATTCCAACCACTATAATAGAAACTTGATTTGGATATAGAAATAAACAAATATGAATACTATACCACTTCTATTCTCAAAAAAATCTACTACATATAAGATGTTATGATTATAGAAATATACATAAGTAATTATACCTTATAGGGTAGTTAAAAGATTTAAAATATTACAGTTACAATTATAATTCTAATGAGAAATTATAATTCTATTTCTATTTTTTTAAAGCTACTAAACAGGTTGGGTGCATACTAACTTCTGAGGTCCTAGTATAGCCTAGTAGTAGCATGTTTCTCACTTAATAACTACAAAATACTGTAATATAAATATTCTTATAAGCACTTTATAAATAAAAAATGTAAAACAAAACCTACTAGGTTCTAGCTCTCTGTCTAAAGAGCTAATAAGTAGAAATCCAGAATTTGAATTGATTTCTATAGACTCGCACATGCCAGCATCTGATCCTCAGCTCTACCTCAGAAAATTCTGTGGTATTATACATGAACACAAAGGAATACTGATTCAAATTAAAATTTGACACATTTTATTTTTATCTACTGACTAAATGGTATTATTTCTATCCAATTAATGTTTCTTAAAAACATCCCACACATTAGCATTGTAACAATAATAATATTTTTAGATATAATTAACCTTTGTCTTATATAATCTGTCATCCAATTCAGCAAAGGCATTCAGGAATGTAAAGAGAATCGATATTCAGTTATTTACTAACAAAAGAAGACCTAGATGTCCAAACTGGAAAAAGTGTCTTAGGAACCAGTATTTTGGCTTGGTTTTACGTCATATGAGTGTGTGTGTGTGTGTGTGTGTGTGTGTGTGTGTGTGTGTGTATGTAATGCATGTAATGAAGCAAGCATTTCTAAAATCCCAAAACTTCTCTCTTTATGTCAAGAACATAACTGAGTAGTCGGTAGCTAGCATAAAATTTCACCAAGAACTATAGGTAGACAGGTTTTTTACATGGGGATGTAAAATTAAGAAAAAATTCCATTGTCTTTAATGATAAAAGAATAAATGATAGCCCTTCTAGGGAATAAAGGTGGAAGAATGATATGTAGAAAGATGGAGAAAGACCCAAGAGGGAGAAGAGTAGGGTAAGAATTCTGCCTGAGGTCCTTCAGGAGTCCAAGGCCCCACACACTCAGGAGGGAAGTCAGAATCATCAGATGAAAATATGGGATGGACCATGGAATGTCCTTTCTTCCTTTTCTCTGAGCCACTCTGGTTCCAATTGCTTCTATGAGTTCCTGGAATTTTTTTTAGTCTCAACATTTTTATGGCCACTATTGCCAAACTCTGAGATGTTCTTCCTTGCCCTTTGTCCTGTTCAGGTTTATCTGAAGTGGTGCTGTGGAGTATATCCTCTTTGAGGCTTATATCTCTTTCACAACTCAATTTTGGCAAATGTAGACATCTAACAGTTTGTTTTCAGCTTGAGTAGTGCACTTTTCTTTAATCTAGATTTATTATGTCTTTGGAAATGTAAATCTCTAAGAAACTTGGAAGAAGTCTAATGTAATTGATTCCAGTGAATACTGTATACCACTTAGCCATACCAGAACTTCTTTCCTAGACCTATTTCTTTGCATCCTTGCACTCTCCCTGACCATGACTCTTGTTTTTCACAACTAAAAGCCAGTTCCTTGGAAGTCCTCTCAGATAACATATTTAGTCAGATACATGCTGCAGGGCTGAGTCTTAACAGGTGTTTGCTTTTCAAATCTTCTTCAGGTTCCAGCTTACATTGCTTGGGATCAGTGGTTCCCCCTTTTAACTGTTAGGGACACCAAATATCTGGACTTTCTCTCTACCTCTTTTATTTCAGCTTGCAAACCAGGCAATTATTTGCTGAGCTCATCTCTTTCTTGTAATACGTGGCCAAAAGCATAAAGTAAATGACAGTTATCAAATTCACATGAAGACCAGAATGGGCTCTCTTGATCAGCTTACAGCTCTCCTCCAAAAAGTGATTCAGAGGCTCATTCTTTTTCCATCTAGTGGCTAATCCATCTTCACATCTTGCTTCTAGTTTCATCATTCCAATCCACAATCTACAGAAGCAGAAAGAGGGTGGAGGATTGTTCATGGGAACTTTTATGGACCTCACTGTGATATCTATCACTTTTGCTCACATTTCATTGGCTAGACCTCCATCAGCTAATTCCCCTTCTAGTCTGTTTTTTTGTCCTCAGAGAAGATGAAATAAGTTTGGTGATCACCTATCAGTGTGAAAATGAGACTTGAAAACTGAAACCAAGACAGGCCAGTGAGCAACAGAAGATGAAAGGATGAAGATATACTTGGCAATAAGCAGGAAGTCTATGAGGATGACTATATTGGGCACAAAGAGAATTTTCAAAAGGAGAGCAATATATAAACAAAAAAACAAACAAGTAAAAATGTTCTGCATTATTTCTTATTGGTACTTTAAAAGTAAATGTCTTTACATTTCTATCCAAGCTTTATGTTTTTTGACATATCACCATTTTAAGTGATCTTTTGAAAGATCACTGTGTGAAAGTTTCTTGGCCGTACTTCTAATCTAACTCATAGAATGATGACGTTCATCACACTATATACTATATACATATTATACAATGTTAATCTGAACATATTAGCTGTATTTTTTATTTCTATATAACTAATCTTAACATGTGTAATTAATTCATATGAGAAAAACAAAAACCCACCTCTATTTTAATATTTTATTCCTTCTCTTTTGTTTTTGGCATACATAAAGCATGTGTGTGTGAAAAAATATTGTCCAACCTTTACCTGTATTTCATTGATTGATTGTTTGATTGTTTTCCAACAAAGCAAATTTCAAAAATGCTGGTGTGAAAACTAGTATGGGAATAATCATTTCCCATCAGGCCTCTGATTGAACATACCCTTCAAAGTCTTCTTCTACTTCACAGGAATTGCTCTCCTCTAAGCCTGTCTTATGTATTTTTATTCAATGTTACCACATAATGTGAGATGTGTTTGCATATCCGCCTTTCCCAGTAGTTTCCCAATCATGAGTTTACAGTTTAGAGTTTTAGAACTAGGCTCAGTATATGATACATAAAAAGCAAGTCAGACTTTTTGGAAATAAATGCTACAAAGAACAAATTCTTTTAAAAGTGAGTGAATAAAGTTCAATGCTTGCTGCAGTAAAAAATGAGGCTTAATATACAATAGGTCTATGAGAATTCTAGAAAAGGAACATCATTTGCACACCTGGGGAAGAGGAAGGAGGTGGTTCAGGGTAAGTAGAAACGTCTTGCTTGAGCATGCTGGCTCACTCGAAGGACTCCTGCTAAATAGGAAAAACTGTCTGATTAAATTGCTGGCTGGCATTGCCAGGTTGACAAGGTTCCTGTAAGCAATAGAGAGCCACAGGGAAATATCTGGAGAATGAGAGATGACTGGGAAGACTTTATCTATTATCATCTCCACGTAAGTAGGAAAAAATTAAGTTGCACGTGTCATGCTAATTTACCACAACAAATGGAAAGAAACATAGTGAGAGCCTCGCTTGTGACTTAAATTAAGAGAATCTAACTTATTAAGAATAAAAACTAGTTTCCCCTTCTTATCATCTCTTTAATTTCTTAATTCCATTCTCATTGAGTTTGTACTGATCAAATCAATCAGATGTACCCTGAATATACACTGAAGTGAGACAAGAAACCATGAGAAAACCCAGCAGGAGGCAAGGGACATGTATTTAGGCAAAAAAAAAAAAAGCTATCAACAATCCCTCTCTTTTATTATTCAGATTGTCTTACTGGCCGTCTTCCAACAGAGAAAGCAGTTAGAATTCTTGATGTCCCAGCTAAGTTTTAAAAAATTAAAGGAAACAAGGAAACTTCAGGTTAGGAAAAAAAGACAGAGTATTCCCCAGCTCTTCAGGAAAATAGGCCCATAGTCATATGCTGACTTTTTTTCCCCAAAAATTACAAATTCAAATATTTACCTTACAGAGATTCCTATTTTTTTTTACTTCTACAAAGCTTTGTTTTTTAAAAAATGGACAGCTTTGTCTCTGTTTCTGAAATTAAAGTATTGTATTACATCACCCAAGATAAGCATTAAGAATTATCTCTACCCTGTCTAGAACTAGTCTGTATGCAAAAATAGTTAAAGTGAGGAAATGACCATTAATAATAACTTTTTCCTCTAAAATATCAATAGCAGTGTGCAAATTTAAATTACTTCATTTTCCTTCCTTTCTTATTATGTCCTTTTGCTGTCTTCCTTATTTGGGGTGGGTTAACAGATCCAATCAAACACAGGAGGTGTAGTTTCCCCTAATACGTGTTTACTGTGTTTAAAACCTTCATATTGTACTCCACACACATTTTATATGATTGGATTAAAGAATGAATAAAAGTACTAGATAGGAACACTATCCAGTCATTGCCAGGCAACATGGATTTTAATTCTTTTTTGTCCTTTTATGTGGGTGTGTGTGTCCAAGTTACTATCAGTTTTGAATTAGGAATAAAAAAATCCAAAGGAAAACACTGCTGAGGAAGCCAGATATTAACTGCCCCGAAATGAGGAGAGATGGCTCTTTTGGACTGATTGGATTTCTTCAAACTGTTCACATGAGAAAGGTGGTATGTACCAGTCATATCCACTGACTTTTCAATTAAATTAAAATTTTCAATTTTTAAAGATAAAGTCACAAATTTGCTTCATTGTATTTGGTTTTCATTTGGTTTGATTTGGATTTGCTTTGGTTTTGCTGCACAGTCATAAAACTACCCGTATCACCAACCTCAGTTAATCAAGTCCTGGTTTGAGGTTCAGATCTCTAGGATTATAACATCAATGGATAGTGACAGTTTGTCTTTTCATAGTTCAGCTATATAATTCTGTGTAAACTGTTGAAGAAATAAACTTATTTTAACCTGTGAGAGAGGTTGAAGTCATTATGGGGAAAAGTGTTAATAATAATGATTAATTTAAAAAATGATCTCTGTTGACAGCATGTCAATTGAATATTTCCTAACTCTTAAATGTCATAAGACTAATTTTAATTAAAACATTCTCTCTGTAGTTAAGAGTCTGTAACTTGGGGCGCGTGGGTGTCTCAGTCAGTTAAGCGTCTGACTCTTCATTTGCCTCAGGACATGATCGCATGGTTTGTGAGTTTGAGCCCCACCTCAGGCTCCATGCTGACGGTGTGGAGCCTGCTTGAGGTTCTCTCTCTCCCTCTCTTTCTCTGCCCCTCCCCCTTCACTCTCTCTGTCTCTCTCTCAAAAATAAATAAATAAACAAACAAACTTAAAAAAAATTTTTTAAGTCTGTAACTTGGTTTGCCTGACAGTTACTAGAGGGGAGGTGGGTGGAGGGATGGGTTGGATAGGTGATGGGGATTAAGGAGGGCACTTGTGATGACCATGGGTGTCAAAAGTAGGTATTAAATCGTTGTGTTTTGCACCTGAAGCTAATGTTACACTGTGTCTTAACTAACTGGAATTTAAATAAAAACTAAACACCTAAAGAACAAAAACAGAACAAAACAAAACATTCTCTCAGTTTAAAAGGATCATTATTTTTTTAAATTTTCAACTAATGAGGGGCACCTGGGGGGCTCAGTCGGTTAAGCATCTGACTTCAGCTCAGGTCATGATCTCACGGTCTGTGGGTTCAAGCCCCATGTCAGGCTCTGTGCTGACAGCTCGGAGCCTGGAGCCTGCTTAGGATTCTGTGTCTCCCTCTCTCTCTGCCTTCCCCTGCTCATACTCTGTCTCTCTCTGTCTCTCAAAAATAAATAAATGTTAAAAAAAACAGTTTAAACTTTCAACTAGTGAGGCTGCAAAATATAAATTAAAACAACAGTTTCCAGGCAGAAATTCATATTGGCATAGCCATTGCCCCTAATAGAGGAAAGCCAAGAGTTCCATTGTAAACCAATGAGTTCCATCTTAATATCAAACAAGAGCTTATTTTCTTAACATCCAAATAGAAATTTATTTCAATTTATTAAAGAAAAATATACATTCTTTGGGTGCCTAGGTAGCTCAGTAGGTTAAGTGTCCAACTGCGGGTCAGGTCATGATCTCACAGTCTCTGAGTTTGAGCCCCACATTGGGCTCTGCACTGACAGCCTGGAGCCCAGAACCTGCTTCAGATTCTATGTCTCCCTCTCTCTCTCTCTCTCTCCCTTCCCCTCACCTGCCAATCTCCCTCTCTCTGTCTCTCTCAAAAATAAATAAAAAACATTAAAAAAATTTAAAAACCTTGTTAAAGAAAAATATACATTCTCTAGTAAGACACAAATGTATTTTATTAGGATAACTTTGCATTCCATTAGAGCTATATCACAGTCGAGCTTCTGCTGCCGAATCCTGCTTCTTTCTTCTCCCTTCCATGAGTGTTGCTCCCAAGCACACTCCATAACAAGCAAGATGTGCTGATCTCCATCTCAGAGTCAGCTTTCCAAGGAACCCAATGGCTATAACCCCTCCTTGCAGGGATGAGCAAACTGAGGCTCAGAGAGATTACCATTACACATATACTGAATGAGAAGGCCAATATGGAAATAGGACTAAGTGCACGATCCCCGCCTTGTTTAAATCTAATTTCTCCTAACTCCAACCCCATCTGACTCCACTCCAGTTCTACTTCTGTTTGACAAAATGTCAATGACCGATAATGCAAATGACCTCTTAAAATTTCTGTACCTCTTCAGTGGTTGAACTGTAAGCCACTTAAAAGTACCGACATCTCATAATCAAGATTGCAGTGTATATTTTTTTTAAAGCAAAGATTCTTATATTCCAGGAAAAAATAAAACACACCATTCTGAAAATTTAGCATGACAGAAAATAAGTCATGGAGGAAAAAGTCAGTGAACAGTGTTTTCTCATTGTAATAGGGCAATCAATCTTATTCATAATCACACTTCCTTTTTCCTGAAATTAAACAATAATGCTTTATTATTGATAAAGTATATATGTATGTGTACTTGTATGTATAATAATATTATCTACATAGACACACATATTTTAAAACAACACACTGATTTATGTCACCATGGGATTTTACCTAATTTGGATTATGACTTTATAGTATAAAGTATTACTTCCTAATTTCATTTTCCAGAGTTTAAACATGAAATTATGTGTGTGTGTGTGTTTAACTTTGAAATAGCTTTTCTGTGTAGTGGTTTTCCTTCCAACAGACAATATCAAAAAATGAGGGTGAATAGAGACTTAAATTTTACAGGCCAAGGAAAATTAAATAGTTTACTTAAAGATTATATACTTATAAGGTTTCACAGTACATTTCTCTTAAAATGTAAAACAGACTTTATAGGTATAAAATAATATGGATTTCATAAAAATTACATTACATTACAGTAGAAAATGGAAGTAATAAACATAAAGATATATCTTAGTACAATCTTCTTTAATAATAGCCTTTTTGAAGGCCAGAAGTCTCATGGCAATTCACACTGTTTAATAAAATATATAATTTCTCTTAGATTTTTAAATATTTTGAAGATTTTCCACTGACTCCTGACTTCTACATCAGTGGCTGTTCAGTCGGGAGCTTCTGATTTAGCATTTGGATCAGTAAATGTAGAAGGTTGGGAAAAGATAAAAAGTGAATTAGGGAACTGAAAAAGTTTATCACTTCTGACCATTATCTGGGATGTACACCACTTCAGAGAGAATTTGTCCGGACATTTTACAAAAAAGAAATGGAATTTCTTCCTAAAGAGTTGTGCAATTTAGAGCTGGTGAGCTTCAACCAGAAAACTGACGGCTGTTTCAGTGTAAACAAATATCTTTCACCCTGTAGTTGGGACCATTATTCTCTCTCACTGTGTGTGTGTGTGTGTGTGTGTGTGTGTGTGTGTGTGTGTCTGTCGGTCGGTCTGTCTCTGTCTTTCTCTTTCTCTTTCTCAATCTCCCTTTCTCGGTGTATATATAAATGACAGAGAGATGATAGGTAGATGATAGGCGATAGATAGATGATAGATAGATAGGTAGATAGATATACTCTGTGTAACACTCTATATTTCTTTTCCACTTGGCTCTATCATAAATCAGTTCTATGTCCTTATATTTATTATTTAACCTTCTTGAGATTCAGATTAGAGAGATTTACTTTGTAATTTAAGGAATGTGAACCCATTCTTCTTTTAATTCTCTCCCAATACATGTACTTTAAAATTCTTCAATTGTTGAAATTACATCCACTACTTCCCTCTACATTTTTATTTTCAGAATCAAACTAAAGACTGTCCATGGCTTTCATCTTTTTAACATCATGAAAACTAAGCACACCTCTTTTTGTGAATTAATAGAGATTGAGGGAATTGGAGCATAGGAGCCTTAAGGTATTCATGAAATGAAAGTGTTGAAAATTATTGTCATATTTTCTGGGAGAGATTTTTTACTTAATCTTTAAAGTATTTTCCAAAAGGGATATTTCTAATAAGGAAACAACTCAGCCAGAACATCTTGTTGAAAACGAATGCCAATCATTAAATGGACTTTCAACACTTCGTGCATGCTTTTATTAAACCAGATTTACAGGAGATCTAATTATCTGTCAAATAATTTAAAAAAAAATAATCACTTGGAGATTAATTAATCAGCATGTGCAAATCACACTGGAGATGATATGTTTTCACAGAAAGAATGGAAACTACCCAATTGGATGCTTGGCTGTCCGGATTTTCCTTACAATGGTTTCTCAAACTGGTACAGTGAGACCGACCACAGGGGATGTATTGCCATGAGTTTTCAGTGATCATCCGTATTCAAATTACCTTGTCCAAATATTTTCAGCTAGATTTTAAGTCCCTTAATTTCTTCTTTTCACAGTTTTACTTTGCCCCTAACCCAAATTCTATACTCACTGATGCTATTTCTTTGACATTTCCATCAATTACACACACCATGCTGCTGTCTTAGGCTTTTTACATGATGAAATCAGCTTGACTCTGCCTTGGTGGAAAAAACTAAATCACAAACTTACTTTATTCACATTTTTTTAATCTACCAGTCTGTTTAAAGTGCTTTGGGTAATTAATGGCACAAAGAAGTAAAGAGACAAGCACCATTTCAAGTTTAATGTCAAAAATCCTATGTTTTAGAAAATATTTCATATACCCAGAACTGCAGAAAATTCTTAAATATTTACCACAAACTTTTTAAGCGTAGGTGTTTACTTAGCTATATAGTTTGATTGGAAATCACTAAGAAAACTTCAGTGATCTGGAAAGTCTTCCTACATCTTCTAACTGACCTTTTTTTATTCTTTATTTTAATTCCAGTGTAGTTAACACACAGTGTTATGCTAGCTTCAGCTGAACGATATGGTGATTCAACAATTTCATATGTTGACTCAGTGCTCATCAAGATATGTATCCTCGTAATCCCTTCACCTAATTCACCCATTACCCCAACATACCTTCTGGTAACTGTTTTTTGGTTTGTCTCTTTATTTTTTTTGTTCATTTGTTTTGTCTCTTAAATTCCACATATGAGTGAAATCATAATGGTATTTGTTTTTCTCTGACTGGCTTATTTCCCTTAGCATAATACTCCCTAGATCCATCCATGTTGTTGCAAATGGTAAGATATCATTCTTTTTTATGCCTAGATAATATTCTATTATATATATATATACCACACCTTCAGGATCCATTCACCTATTGATGGACGCTTGGGCTGCTTCTGTATCTTGGCTATTGTAGATAATGCTGCAGTAAACATAGGAGTGCATATATCCCTTTGAATTAGTGTCTTCATATTCTTTGGGTAAATTGTCAGTAAGGTGATTACTGGATCATAGGATAGCTCTATTTTTAAATTTTTGAGGAACCACTACGTCTTCCACAGTTGCTGCACCCGTTTGCACTCCCAAAAACAGTGCACAAGGTTTCCTTTTTCTCCACATCCTGACCAACACTGGTTGTTTCTTGTGTTGTTCAATTTAATCATTCTGACTGGTGTGAGGTGATATCTCATTGTAGTTTTGATTTGTATTTCCCTGATGATCAGTGATGGTGAGCATCTTTTCATTTGTCTATTGGCTAACAGGATTTGTTCTTTGGAGAAATGTCTGTGCAGGTCTTCTGCCCATTTTTTAATTTGGTTATTTGTGTTTTTTGGTGTTAAGTTCTTTACATATTTTGGATACTAACCATTTATTGGATATATCATTTGCAAATATCTTCTCCCATTCAGTAGGTGATCTTTTAGTTGTGGTGGTTATTTCCTTTGCTGTGCAGAAGCTTTTTATTTTGATGTAGTCCTGATATTTTAGTTTTGTTTTTCTTTCCATTGTCTCAGGAATATATATTTATAATAATATATTTTAGATATATTATAATATAATTGTGGGTTTATTTCTGGGCTTTCTATTCTGTTCCACTGATCTACAGAAATCTGTTGCATTTCCATACAACTAACAATGACACATCAGAAAGAGAAATTAAGAAAATAACCTTATTTACAACTACACCAAAAATAATAAACCACTTAGGAATAAATTTAACCAAAGAGGTGAAAGACCTATACTCTGAAAAGTATAATACATTGATGAAATTGAAGATGACACAAACAAATGGAAAGACGTTGCATGCTTATGGGTTGGAAGAACAAATGTTGTTAAAATGTCTATACAACCCAAAGCAGTCTACAGATTTAATTCAATACCTATTAAAATACCAACAGCTTTTCCACAAAGCTAGAATAAATAATCCTAAAATTTGTATGCAACCATGAAAGACCCCGAATAGTCAAAGCAATCTTGAAAAAGAAAAATAAAAGTGGAGATATCACAATTCCAGACTTCAAGTTATATTACAAAGCTGTAGTAATATAACTGATCTTTGAATTCTGCTATCTAAAAGCCACTTCTTTATCTTTCCTCCACTCATTTAGTATTGATTCAGTTAGTATTTGTCAAGTACCTACAATGTGCCAAGCATGGTTCTAAACAATTGGGAATTGTCAATGAACAATAGAGACAAAGACCACATCAGTCCTTAAGATGCTTACATTGTAGTGGGAGAATAGGAACAATTAAAGAGAAATCTAGTGAACATAATGAACAGGTACATTATATAGAATGTTAGAAAGTGATGAAAGATATGACAGAGTAGGATAATGGGGATAGAAACTGTTGGGCTGGGCATAGTAGGTAGGCTGCAATATTATATAGGTTGGTCAGGGTAAATGTCCTCGAGAAGATGAGATATGAGCAAACATTTGAAAAGAATGAGTTAGCAAATGAATGGCTATAATAGGGCAATACAGGCAAAGGGAAAAAGAGAAAAGTTCTAAGGCAAGGGAATGTCTGATGGTTGTAAAGAATAGCAAGGAGCCAGCTGGTGCTATCTGAGCAAGCAAAGGAATGTACTATAGTAGTGGTAGGTAATGTCAGACAAGTAACAGGTGATGACATTAGGTCAAACCTGTAGCCACTCTAAGGACTTTGGCTTTTGCTCTGAATGAAATGGGGAAAGGTAAATCATTTCTGGGTTTTGAGAAAAGGCATATTATGATCTTATGCTTTAAAATATTCACACTAGATGCTGTGTTGAGAAAAAAAAGTAGGGAGACAGGATAGAAACAAGCCTGTAAGGATACTGTATGATCAACAAAGTCAAGATATAATGTTAACTTGGACTCATAGGAGAACACTGGCAGTGATGAAAAGTGCCCAGATTCTGCATGTGTTTTGAAGGTAGTGTCCATATTACTTCCTCAGGAATTGGGTAGAGGATTTAAAAGTAAAACAGAAAGAATAAGGGGTGCCTAGGTGGCTCAGTTGGTTAAGCATCCAACTTTAGCACAGGTCATGATCTCAGAGTTTGTGGGTTTGAGCCCCATGTCAGGCTCAGCATGACAGCTCAGAGCCTGGAGCCTGATTCAGACTCTGTGTCTCCCTCTCTCTCTGCCTCCCCCACTTGTGTTTTCTCTCTCTCTCTTTCTCTCTCTCAAAAATAAATAAACTTTTAAAAAAAAGAAGGAATAAAATATTGCTCAGTTTTTTAGTCTTAGCAAGAGGAATGATGGAGTTTTATAAAATGAGATGTGGAAGGTTGTGGATGTAAGAGGTCTTTGAGTTAGAGGGAGACCAGAAGATAGATTTGAACATGTTGAGTCTAATATGTATATTAGAAAACCAAGTGAAGATGTTCACTTGGCATTTAGAATATATGCATCTGACATTTGGGTGATAGATCTGAGCTAGAGATGTAAAATTGGGTATCACTACAAAGCAGATAGCATACAAACCACATGAATGGTTAAGATTAACAAGGGAAGGATTATAGACACAGACAAAGACCAAAAACTGTGTACTACAACTTTCCAGTATTAAGAGACTGAAAAGTAAAAGGGGATTAATATGTAAGATTGAGAAGGAGTAACCAATGAAATAGAACAGAAGGAAAAAGAGAGGGCAGGATCCTGCAAGTCCAGTGATGAAGGCATAGCAAGGAGAGAGAGCAAGTGCATCAAATCCTACTGATAGGTCATATAAGATGAGGACTATGAATTGCCATGATAAGTTTATATTGCTAAAGAAACAACATATGTTCATAGAAGATATAGCACATTTATTGCTTTCAGTCATTTATTGCTTGGGTAAATTAAAGCCATAAGAGACTGGCCAGAGGATATTATCTAAAAATAATGAGTTCTTTCGGCTAAGGGAAGAGTATAGTAACCAAATCTCAGGCCAGAAATGGCATTGAAATCAAATAATCATATTTTTCTTAATAATAAGACCTTGAGGAATTCATTTAGTATCTGTAAGCCTATTTATTTTTTATCTTTAAGATAAGAGACAAAACTATACAACCCCAAGATCCCTGCACCTTAAAACTTCTGCAATATGAAGGCAAAATAACTCCCATAATTCTACCACTTAATAAAATTATGTTTGCACTCAAGCATTGTCTTATATTCCTTGCCCATATGTACACACTTGCTTACAAAAATACACAGATTTTTGGGGTGCTTGGGTGACTCGGGCTCAGGTCATGATCCCAGGGTCGTGGGATCAAGTCCCATAATGGATCCCAAAATTCTCTCTCTCTCCCTCTACCCCTGTCCCCTGCTTGCGTTCTTTCTCTAAAAATAATAATAGTAATAACAATAATACACAGATTTTTTAAGTAAGAGTTACACATATGCAGTCTTAGTCACCTAATGTTTTAGGCAAATGAAATGAGGCAGAAGAAATGTGTATGATAAGTTTGTATCAACTTTTCCTTAGCTGGATAATTCTAGTTGATACAACTTCTAAGTTGTGATAAAACATATTAAATTTTCCAGGGTTACACATTGACTCACTAAAGTGTATAGTGTATTTATTTACAAATAAATTGATCTTTCTCCAGCTTTTGGTTAGCAAGGAAACCTGATATTTAATTATATTAATATAGCAAATTTAATCCATAGAATACTTTGAACAGTTAATGTGAGTCCATGTTCAATATTATTTACACAGTTATTAAGTTAAATACTCAACTGTCAGATTTCTGGCCGTCCCTTCTCCTTCTCACCAAGAGAGCATTTGGTGGAGAAGCATGTGTGTGTGTTTTACGAGATATCATTATGAGAGTGATAGTGTCCTCAGATCATGAAGACACTTCCTCCATCCTTGCTCATCTTGGCTATGGAATGGTGGTTCCGGGCAACTTTGGACATGTAGCCTATGAGATGTAGATGTCCAGGATACGAGCATTTCTCAATATTAGCTGCCAAACCATGCAGCTGGTCAATTTATGATCCTTTTTCTGTCTCAGTTTGATCAGAGCCAAGTAACCTTCTATGATGGTTTAGCCTCATCTTTGTTCTCACTGGAGCTGAATAATCCCCCTAAATTCTAGGTCCCACACAATCCACCAGTATAGTCCACCTTATAGCTCTTGGCTACTAGAACAATCTGTCTCTGTCATGGTTATAAAACAACTGTATCTGCCAGCCTCCACAGCCAGGTTCTCAACTAGCATACAAGTTCCTCCATCAAGAACAGGTAAGAAATTTGATCCAGATGAGAAATTTTCTCCATCAGGAGCAGATAAGTAGCCCATTAATCCTATTTAGGGATTGATATTAATTCAAGAGAGTAGTATTTCAATTTTCCTCTGCCCCATCTTGTTATATCCCTGAGTTCATTACAACGTGGCCATTTCCAAAGTTCAAACAGAAGATAGGAGCAAAAGCCACCCTATTTTCACTGTTCTCTCAGCATAGTTGAAAAAAAAAATTTAATTAAAAAAAAAAAAGAAAAAGAAAAAGAAAGCCTTCCCTCCAGATCTCAAACCAAGGGAAAGGTTAAATGAACTGTCTCATAACATATCTCTCCTAATTCTTTCTCCCTTCTTTCCATCATAATTCTTGGGAACCAGAGGCTGCTGCACTGGCTAGCCATCCTTCCTGCCTGTTTGTGATGGACATCTCTTCAATCACCTTGGTCATAAAGGGGTGGTGGTGCTGGGCATGAAAAAAATTTGCAAAACATTCTTACTACACAAAATTTGGATTTAATCATTATTTTATTGTCATATATATCCTATTTTACAGGTCAGAGACTGAATATTCACTCATTCTTTCACTCTAATAATGTTAAATCCACCTGTACTGCCCACTGCCAGACCTTGGATGCCCAGTTTGATGGGAAGAAGACTCTGCACAGAGAGCTGGAAGAGTGAAAAGCATTTTAACATCTTTTAAAGATTACCACCAGTGCAAAGACAAAATGAAACCTACATTTTTAGGGGTGCCTGAGTGGCTCAGTCAGTTAAGCATCCAACTCTTGATTTCAGCTCTGGTCATGGTCTCATGGTTCATGAGATGAAGCCCTGTGTAGGTCTCTGTGCTGACAGTGTGGAGCCTGCTTGGGATTTTCTCTCCCTCTCTCTCTACCCCTCCTCAAAATAAATAAATAAACATTTACAAATGGCACATTTTTTTAAAAAAAGACCTATATTTCATATAGCGTTCAACAAATGTAGACTCCAAATAATGATAGAATTTTCTCAGGAATTATCAAAGATTTTTGTCCTAATAATCCTATATGGACCGTTAATTAAGAAAATTTATTTTGCAGGGAACCAGAGAAGAAGGATACACAGATCCTGCAATGGCTGCTCAGGATGCAATGGTAACTAGAACCAGATCTCAAAATGACTATGGAAAACCTTTGTTAAAATGTCTGAGGTGGTTGTGGTGCTATTTCCTAGCTGTATGATGTTTCAGGTCCTGTGGGAAGCCTGTCAACAGAAGACAGGGGAACACAAAACCATGCTGCAAATGATCCTGTGCAACAAAAGTTATCAACAACTATGGCTGGGTAATTGTTAATCAAGTTCCTTTTCAGCTACTTAACTGACTGTGTAATAAAAAGCAAGTTGTTAACTGGCAGAAAGAAAAGGGAAATGTTTCATATAGCTATGACAAAAGTGCTTATTTTGAATTATGTTTATACAGAATTGCCTCATCTAATTACATTACTAAGGAATTAAGTTCTCCTATAATTTTATTTTTTCTAATAACTGAATTATATAATCTTTAAGTACTGAATCTTTTAAAATAATCTCTGTTTTTGATGGAGAATTTACTCAAATATATTAGCTATTTCCTATTAGGCATTTTATGTGTTGTCCTGAAGAGACTATAGTGAACATAGTTTAGTCCATTACAAGTCAAGGAGATTATTATTAATGTCATGATCTATGCAAAGCTGCCATATGGGTCTTAAAGGTGCATTAATATTAGCTGGCACTTTATTTGACTTCTATACCTTTCTGTTCCTTTTATTTATTAATTTGTTTCTACTTGTATAAAACACTCTGAAAATTTGTAAAAGACAGCCTACTCCTACTCAACCTGCACCTTTATATTTTATTTACTTTCACTATTTATAGCAATCTAATCAATATTTATGTTGTAAATTTATAATATGTATAAACTCTCCTTTGAATTTTATCAATTTGTTGAAGTTTTCCAGGAATTTCAAAATATTTCTGGGCAAGACCTAGTAGATGCCATTAATGAATGTTATGATGGATACTTCCAAGAGTTGCTAGTTGCAATTGGTAAGTAATAATTTATTTGGTGTACAGCAGACCTTTTATCCCAGAATAAATGCTAATTAGCTCTGATTGAATTAAAGATGCATGAATATGCTCTTCATTGAGTCACTTTCCCCTGAATTTAATTATTTAGTAAGGATGTTAATTCTATACTGGAAAGGTACATTAGCTACTGACGCAATGCACTAACATGGCAAGTTGATAACTTAATGAACTAATACCCTTCCCTAGTAACTGGTTCAACTTTCATACTAGGAAACACCGAATTCTCAGATATTCTCTCAGGTAATTGGGATCTCACACCTTTCAATTCATTACTGACTTCCATTCCCTTTTTAAGGAGCAGATAAACCCTAGCAATATGGCTTTCTTTTTTCCAAGAGGAAAATAATTTTTTGTCACTGTCTCTAATATTTTGGCTTTAGGGGTAAGTTCTACCATAAAAAAAAAAGATTTACCAAGTTGTTACTTAGTAGTGACTTCTTCAGGCTATTGTGAGAGAGACATACCTCCAGCTCTTTCCAAAGAAAAGATATCTTCCCACAGAGAGGTAAACAGTAGTAGCTGTTCCTAACAACTACTATTAAATTACCCATGTTGTACCTTGTGCTGTGCTGTGACTTGATAACACACATTGCAGGACCTACAAATGGAGGGTGTTTGTAAAATATCCTCATAAAGAACACATCAAGTAATCACTTGTATTTGTTGAATAAATGGACATTCTGATTTTCCATTCCTAGAACGGCACAGATATTCATGGGCATTAAAGATGACAGGTAACAGAATGTGTATAGCTTAGTTTGGAAAGGAGTTTGAAGCTAGGGTTCCATGAAAAGATTTGGTGGGTTCTATGAAATCCGTGAAATAGTATACAATATATGAATATTTGTATGTGTTTCTGGGGATAGGGTACTTTTATTTTGGCTAAGTCTCAACATAATTTAATTACCGTGTATCTTATTACAATTCATGTAACAAACAAGGCCCAAGGACGTTAGTATGGTCTCAAAGTCTGCCAACTAATGAGCAACAAAGTTATGACTAGGACTTCATGTCATCTGAGTTTCAGGATAGCTCTTTTTCCACTGTAGACCACACCACAAACACAGCAGTGAGTGAGAAGAAATACTGGACATGAGAAATACCAGAAAACAATGTAACTGATTCATTCATTTATTCAATAAACATTTATTGAGTTATCTACCATTCTGGCCATTGATTTAGGCACTGCAAATGGAACAGTGAAATAACAAAAGCCACAACAAAAGCCCCTGTCTTTAAAGTGCCCACATTCTAGCAGTGACTCAGGAGTGCTAGGAGGTTCACAGTTATAAATAAAGGTAAAAGGTGAAGACATGGTCTCACAACCTAAAATTAGCATTTGAATTATGGAGAAAACACTGTTGTGATTATCTTATTTTGCCTAAAAGTTAAAGCCTCACATATGTTACTTATTCATTAATTTATTCACTTATTCAAATAGACATTATTGACTGTCAATGATCATCAACTGACTTCTATCAAGGACAATTGTTCACTAGGCTCTTGGTGGTTCTAATGCCATAATGCTTTGATTAGATGACTCCTAACACTGGTATAGGTCCCTTATGGCCCATCCAGTTTTTCTTTAAGAGACTTCAGGCCTACTCACAGGTCTACCAAGGATTAAAAATAGTGTTTGGGAAGGGGCACCTGGGTAGCTCAGTTGGTTCAGCATCCCACTCTTGATTTCAGTGCAGATCATGATCTCAAGGTCGTGAGATTGAACCCTGCATCAGGCTCTGTGCTAACAATGCAGAGCCTGCTTGGAATTCTCTCTCTCCCTCTCTCCCTGCCCCTCCCCTGCTCACTCTCTCCTCTCTCTCTCTCTCTCTCTCTCTCTCTCTCTCTCTCTCTCAAAACAAATAAATAAACATTAAAAAAAATAGTGTTTGGGAAAATGAGCCAACTGCACATTGAATTATACAATAATAAAAATCTGTAATAGTGATCTATTTAATCTTCAAATAAGAGCACACATTTTTCTTCTCTAGGCTATGCAAAGGAACTACAGATCTCCAAGAGGTAGAGATAGACTAAATGAAAATCTGAATGAATCATTATAATATTGTTGCTTTATATATTTCTATGTGTTATGGTTTTACCGGTATTCTAAATGTGGAAATTTTACTGCAATGTACAATGAGGGATCCCACAGAGAACTCAAAAAGTATCACTCTTCCAGGATTTTAACAGAAAAAAAAAAAGAAGTATTCTCATTGTTTCCCAAATTCTGAAGAAAATACATATTGTCACTCTCAAACTTTCTTTTTTTCTCTCTGATTTTTTCTAGTTCTATGTGTTCGAGACAAACCAGCCTACTTTGCTTATAGGCTATATAATGCAATCCATGTAAGTATGACCCACATATTTTTAAAAATGTCTCCAGAAATCATGTTTACCTTCTCAAATCACTAACTAAAGCACATGGGGGAGATAGGCCCCAAGGAGTCATACTTCTCAGGTAACTCAATTTGTATAGAAAGCAGAGCATTATTTCTTTGGTGGGTCTCATTCTGGTGTATAATACATTTTTTCACTTGAGCATTTCTTGTTTGAAATGAATATATTTGCATACAGGTTCAAAAATAGAATTCAGTGTTTTAAGAAAACACAAAATAATGTTAGTAATTATTTTTAAACATAAAGTGCTATCTTAAAAAACACTTAAAAAGAGATGGCTAGACAATAATAAACTCTAAATCTATTTTATAATTAAATGAGAATAGTTTTCATAGTTTAGTGTGATAGTCAATCACACATCTTTTGGTGCATTTGTTTTTAAAGAAACAAAAACTTAAATGCATGAGACAATGCACACTTTATTCATAACGTGTGTGACCCATATTTTGAAAAAGAAAAGTTCTGATACGAATCATTGCATATATATCATGGCTTCAAAAATTCAGTGAAAATTATTTTTTTAAGTCAGTAATACGACAATTTTAATAGTGTTTTATCACCAAAGTAATTTTTACAGACAAGTTCATTAAAAGTAGCTAGCATGTTGGGATAATATAATATTGAAGAATATTTCTATTATACATCTTGTGTAAAGAGTATTTTTTATTTACGTACAAGAACCTATGTATCCTCAGAACACAGAAGGAAGATTAATGTTCACGGCCTTCCCTTATTTTATTCTATTTCCAAGCAGAAAAGTTTATTTGATTTTTAAAAAATTAAATAATGTATCGGGCAATGCTATTGAACAATTTCAACAGTGTCCTTCCCCAAAACCAGAAAGAAGTTTCACTTGTGAATGACCATGGGAAAAGAAGCACAATTACTCTGATTCCAAATTTGTCCAAGAAAAGGGCTACTTGTTCTAATAATGAATAAAAATCCTATTCCTTCTGTGTGTCTTTCAATGCAAAAATAAAGATATGTGTACTCACAACTGGTTTGGAGGTAAAGAAGAAGATTGTATATTTGAATAATTGAGTTGTTGATATATGATAGCCTCGAATGCAAAATATTGGCCAAAGCTGTTTATACTACTGTTAATCAAAGAACATCTACAGAGATTTTTCTCCAGTACACTCTAATGAATGATATACAACTGAAATATGGAAACTTGGGTAAAATCACTTAATTGAATCACATCAAATTATGAAAATTTGCTTGGCAGGTCTATTCCCAAAGACATTCAGACATTAAAAATTTTATTATGCTCAAAAAAATTATGCTCACTGGCCACTGGATGTCCCCATTACTCCATTTGAAAAGACAAATCGAAATTGGTCTGTCCAGCAATATTCCTTCTGGAGCTAGTATACAGAAGTTGATTTTTGTATTTTACAGTATTTGAGTTAAATTCGGCAAATATTTCAAATATCTGGAATTTTTATTTTTATGATTTTTAATAATAGACTATAAAATAAAAATGCAATTGCTATCTTACTCAGACATACCAATGTTCATCTAACAGAATTCAAAACCCACCTGCCTCCCTGGCCTAGAAGAATTTTTACCTAGAAAGAGTACATGATCAGATTTGCATTTCATAATGCAGTGTGAGGGAGACAGTGTAAAAGTTGGCTGTTAAAGAAAGGAACTATTGCAGAATCAGGGTGAAATGATAAGGGCCAGCATCAAGGGAGTGGCAATGGAAATAGAAATCACAAGGCATTTAAGAAGCAAAATAGAAAGGGGTCCCAAGATGGTGATATAGGAAGACCCTGAACTCACCTCCTCCCACCAACACACCAAATCTACACCTACACAGAGGGCAGTTCCTCTTGAAGAACTGAAAGCTGAACAGCTTCTGCACAACAAACGATAATGTTTCTCACAACATAGAGAAAGATGGGAGAGTTGGAAACATAATAATCCTGACACAAGGACCTTAGTAGGAAGTGAAATCACTGAGGGGCCCATACACAGACTGACCTGCCCTCGGCACAGTGAAGAAACAGCAGTTTGAAGGGCAACTAGACTATAAGTAAAGGAAATTCATTCATTAACCTTAAAGTAGTCACCAAATAGGCAAGGAACTGCTCGAACTCTCTCCAGGGTCAGAGGTGTGAACGAGCACCAGGTTTCATATTCCCCCTCCACCTTGACAACAGAGACATGAACAGGGTGCAGGTGCTCTACCCAGCCTGCTAGAGCTGCCCAGCATGCCTTGGGCCTCTCACCCACACACCAGCTCCAGAAGTCCCATTGGAAGCAACATACAGATGGCCACCAGGCACATGAAAAGATGCTCAGTATTACTAATCATTAGGGAAATGCAAATCAAAATCACAAGGAGATATCACCTCACACCTGTCAAAAGACAAAAAATAACAAGTGATTGGCAAGGATGTAAAGAAAAGCGAATCCTCATACGCTGTTGGTAGGAATGTATATTGGTGCGGCCAATGTGGAAAATAGTATGGAGTTTCCTCAAAAAATTAAAAATAGAACTACTATACAATCTAGCGATTCCATTTCTTAGTATTTATTCAAAAGAAAACAAAAACACCAATTTGAAGAGATATATGCACCCCTATATTCATTGTAATATTATGTACAATAGTCAAGAAACAACTTATGTGTCAATCAATAAAGAATGTCACACACACACACACACACACACACACACATACACACACTGGAATATTACTCGGCCATAAAAAAGAATGAAATCTTGCCATTTGCAACAACATGGGTGGACCTAGAGGGTATTATGCTAAATAAGTCAGACAGAGAAAGACAAATGCCATATTATTTCATTTATGTGTAGAATCTAAAAAACAAGACAAATGAATAAACAAAACAGAAACAGACAGGTACAGGAAACAAACTTGGTCACAGAAGGAGAGGGGTGGGGGAATAGGCAAAATAGCTGAAGAGGATTAAGAGACACAAACTTCCAGTATAAGATAAATAAATCATGGTGATGTAACATACGGCATAGGGAATATAGTCAGTAATATTGTAATAACTATATGGCAAAAAACTGTATGGTAAAAAATTAGATTTGGGGGATCATCTTGTAATGTATAAAATACTGAATCACTATGATGTACATCTGGAACCAATAGTATATTTCAACAAAATAAATTAGTAAAGCAAATGAAAGAAGTCAAATGGGTAGACTGCTTCACGGTATACACACAGTAAGAGAGAGGGAGAAGTCACAGAGGACACTGGGAGTATGACTCGGGCACTTCCCAGATCGCAATGCCAGTGTTCGAGGATCACAGGAGGAATAAATAGTCACAGAAAAGAGGATGAGTCTATATTAGATTAACTTCTACCATTTTCTAATTTTTTCCCTCCTTTTCTCTATCTTTTAGGACTTTGGTTTCCATAATAAAACCGTAATCAGGATTCTAATTGCCAGAAGTGAAATAGACCTGATGACCATCAGGAAACGATACAAAGAGAGATACGGAAAATCCCTATTTCATGACATTAAGGTAAATGTACACATGATTTATTTTGATCCATATTTTGTCCCTTTTGAAACTGAAATAAGAGCTTTAATATAAACACCTTCATGTTAGAATCTAAAAATTTAATAAGGCACATGAGTGGATCAGTTGGTTAAGTGTCTAATTTCAGCCCAGGTCATGATCTCATGGTTCCGGAGTTCGAGCCCTACATAGGGCTCTCTGCCATCAGCACAGAGCCTGCTTTAGATCTTCTGTCTCCCTCTCTTTCTGCCCCTCTCCCCACTTGCACTTCTCTCTAAAAAATAAATAAATATTAAAAAAATAATAATAAAATAAAAAGTTAACTATTCTAACAAAGATAATCTACTTTTGTACATCAGACAGCCTTTAGTGCACCAACAGGTGCTGAATGAGAAAATCCCTCTACTTCAGTAACAGAATTTATTTCTCTTTGATGTGTTTTAAACAAAAATTGTTGATAGAGTCATGTAAAATATTCATCCCTACTTGTGTAATTGTGCTTTATCAGTTAAATTTTGAAGCATGATCAGTATCAGGAAAAATACATTTTACAAAAAGACCACACTAATTGTGAAGAGGTTTCTTAGGTCAATTCAGCTCTCTTCCCATATTGTTATAGAAGGCAGGGCGGACAGTCCAATCCCATAAACTGGTAATTTGGAGGAATTTAACGTTGATAGTAACATAAAATTCTTTGTGTACACACCCATCTCTTTACCCCTTAAGGGGCAAAGCAGCAATGATTCAGAAGTGAACAAGTCCATTTCTTCATTCTGATATGTCTAAACTTTAGTCTGGATTTTGATAAAACCTAGCAAAGAATTATTAGACTATATAGGGCTCTAGATAGGTAATTTGGGGCACCCAATCTGCAATTCAAGTGTCTGACTCCTCTTTCAAAAACTTATAAAGAATTTGAGGATGGCACCAGGAAGAGCATTAAACCAGGCACAGGGCGCTGAGCATATATCTTCACTTCTACTTTGCACACAGCTAGATGTTGTTACTTATACAAATTGTTTTACACTTAAATGTTCAATTGCATAAAATAGCTTTTTAGTTTATTAAAAGAGTGATCCAGAAGCAACATAACAGCCCAAGGACCAAAGGACCACAAAAACCCAGATGGCCCTCTAGGCCTTTTGTGGCCAAATTGGTTTCCAAATGCAGGACTTGATGCAACAGTTAAGAGGAATTTTATTCCTTGGTTCTGATAAAACTCTCCTTGCCCCTACCTTCAATATCCTAAACTTTGAGAACTGCCTGTCCTAATACAGTTTCTAAACAAATAAACTACTGCAATTAGCCACAGCCACCTCAAAGTCTACTGTTATTTACATATAATTAATGTAACACTACTACGTGCACTTAAAGCAGTGAATTATTATTACATGACTTTGTGTGAGAGAATGTTAATATGATAGTTGATTTTTAACTTAGTTTTTATGATTCCATTTATTTATTGCTATTATTGTTTTGAAACACTTAGAAACTATAGAAGACCATAAAAAGAAGATAAAAATTGCCTTATTCTCTACCACAGATAACCAGTAATGAAATGTTGTAGGTTCTGTCTTTTTCAAAATATATGTAAACATTAATATGCTTTACTACATAAAGGAATACTTTCATTGAATTATGGTATCCCACTGTATAAGTTATAAAATACATAAACTACCCCACATTATTAAATATTGCTTTTTGCTTTTTCACTATCATACATAAAGTCTATATTTTCGAATGTAAATTTTTGTGTTCGTCAATAATTGATCATTATTTCCTTAGAATATATTTCTTGAAGTGGAATTACTGCATTAATGAGTATAAACATTTTTAAGTCTTTGGAGACATATTGCCAGTTTCCCCTCCAAGACTCTAAACTGATTTATAACAATAATATTAGGACACCTCTTCCTAAAGTTGAGGAGATTTAATTCTACTGTAAGTTATTCTTTTTATAAATACACATCAGGGTTAAATCAACTTTATAGAAACCCTGTTCTATTGCCTATCACCATGGTATTATTTTTCGATAACTTCCACTGGGAATAGTTCTCAGGACATATTAAACCTTTAGATGAAAAAAGACAACAATTTTGGAAACACTAATGGCCCATGGATCTTTCTGACTATAGTTCAGAGGAATGACGCTTCTTTTTTAGAAATACTAAGACATTTTCTTTCAAATACGTTGTTTGTTTGTTTGTTTTCAGAACTTTGCTTCAGGGCATTATGAGAAAGCTCTGCTCGCCATCTGTGCTGGTGATGCTGAAGATTACTAAATCAAGAGATGGATTTGCAGGACTGCACACTCCTCTCTACAGACTTGTCAAAATATAGAGTTTGTGATAAATTTGTATTGTTAGAAGCATTGTAGCAAAACTGTAGAATCATATTTTCTCTGCTATCTTTAAAATCATTCTGAGCCAAAGAAGAATCTATTGATAAAAGTATAGGAGGCTAGATTTGTACTTATTATCCAAATCAGCGATTTATTAAATTGTGTATAATGGAATAATAAAAAATTTTTTCATTGAAATATATTTTATTTAAATGTGAACTTTCAATTCCCTAGAGCAAGAGTCTGCTTACAACTGTCCTTTAGCATTCTTAGGGAAAAGAAAACACAGTGTGTGGCCATCCCCCTCAGAGAAATTTTCAAGACTTCTGTACAAATGCAATAAACCCAGAGTAAACACCTAAAGCTTCCTTTATGTAAAAGAAAATGAAGATATGAAACGGCAAAATGCAACCCGATAGATGTTTGTCAGGCTTAGATACATAAGAGACTTGGATGTAAATTGGGTGTATGCTTGTATGTGTGTGTGAGTACGTGTGTGTCTGTGTATTTGACAATCATTCTGGTAAAGGCAGTTTAGCTAATGTTTTTAGTATTAGTGCCTAAGAAACCTATTATTTGCCCATGCAATGTCAGAAAAGCCATTGCTCATTGTTTTTATCATCCCTTCTTCACATCTGCACCAAAGTCATTTGGAAGTTATGTGCTTTGTACCATCAGTAAAGCCTGGCCTCTCATGTGTCTGAAAACTCAGTAAATTAGGAGCAGCAAAGGAGAAATACTCACTGAGATCACATCTGGGAGAGAATCTAGATTGATGCCACAATCTAGCCAAGAATAAAAGCAGAAACAGAGATGGGTGAGTCCGTAACGGAGGGCTCCCATTATACACAAGAGAAAACACAAATCCAAGATCACAGGAAGCTGCAGTTAATGAAGTCAAACAAGGAGAATGAGGACACATGCAATAAATCTAGATGAACTGGTGAAATTGATAGGAGTGCTTTACTCCACATGGAATTTTTTTTTGCAATACCCTGTAACCCAGTTCCTATATATCTGTCTCTACCAGTCTCAGGAGAAATGAAAAATGTTCTCAGAACCTGTTTTCTTACAAGCAAAATGATATAGGAAGTTTAGAACACAGTAATTGGGCATAACATAAAACATTTAAGAATAATTAGACTTCTGAAACCATTTTCAAGATTTAAACTTACTGCTACGGTGTATGACGTTATATCATTTTAAATTGGCTTTGATTTTTATCTTTAAAAAATATCATTAACATTTCCATCAAAGGTAGTAATTGTTTGAGACATTCAGTATAGCTATTCTTCCAGATAAAATGTTTTTCACATACAATTTTTAATAAGAAAAATGTTAGAATTCTTGCTGAGAATTTAGATATTTAAATACAAATTTTCCTTGCTAGGATATATTTCTGTAAGTAGCTCAATAAATTGTGGAATTTACACTTCAGCTAGGTAATACCTTTTATTTCTCTAGTACAGCATTGTGTTGCCAAATCAAATACAAATCTAGACTTAGATAGGGAGGGATTTTATCAAAAGGACTAGTGCAATAATTGGAAAGAGGAGCTGCAGTAGGGAAAGAGACTGCAATAGAGAGAATGCTCTGACCACGAGATTTACAGGAGTCTCAAGGGTAGCCAGAAAAAGGATTTTTAATTTCTCAGGGTGAATAAACAAGGCTAGAAAGAATCAGGTATGGGGGGATGGGATGAATTTGTGGTGTGGCTGGACAATTCATCTGGGAATGTCTTTGGTAACATTGCCCGTCATTGATCTGAGATTAGACAGTTGATTTGGAACAGTGAATGCTTCCAGTAAATTTTCAGCAGGAGACAAAGGGCGGATTAAATTCGGGGACCTGTGGGAAGGCAGAAACCTGAGTAAAGTTTAGTCAAGTCAAGTTAGTATGTATCTTGTCCAGATTGGTCAGTAGAGGAAAACAGTTCAGTTAACCATTTATGAGGCAAGGAAAGGAATTTGATGGGTGGGTGGGTGTAGGATTGTTATAGGTAAACAGGAGGTCATCTGTAAGTCTTAGCTAAGTGGGATGAGGAAGAATGGTTCTATTAGAAAGCCATTTTCTGAAACTCAAAATGGTGGTAAAATTTCTTGACCATCTCTGTTTTCCAGCATCCCAGTACTTAGGTAAAGATTAACATTGCCAATGTCTTTTTTGTCTTGACTGCTTCACTTAGTTGTTTACATGCCAAGATGACATTGTCATCTTCGTCATCACATAATTCACTTAGTGAAGTCCTATAAAAGAAATTGTTTAAATTATCATCATTGTTATTTGTGCTTAATGATGTTTAGCTGTTTATATCATCTTCTAATGCACAAATGTTTAACTGATGGACTGAGTAACAAGTGAAAAATCTCTGGTTAAATTAAAAACATCTCCCATATTTAACTTATAGGGGAAAAAAAGACAAACATTTAAAGGAATAAATTTGCTTTTGGTGTGTTACCCACCTACAGTAAAGGAAATAGTAAATTACCTGAATTACTGGCTATTCCAGAAAAAAATAAAACCAGATACGGAAAGACTGCAGAAAGGTATTTGTGTCCTTTGCATTCAGTATTTTACTATGCTCGGTTTAGGCCCAAATAGATTAAACATGTAAAGTGGCTAATCATTTGCTAAAAAAATAAAATGAGTGTTCTGATTTAGTAGCATATTATTATTATCAAAGTTAAATATTTCACGTATGTTAAAAACAATGCCAAATATGTGATGACACTGAAAACAGCAGAGTAGGCTGCTCTAAGGGCCCATCCCTCCAAAGAAGCATCAAAAAAATCATGCAAAAGCTGCCAGAATTAACTTTGTCAGAACTCTGGAAAATAGTAATTAACTCTGAATCAAGAAAACAGTCACACGAGGTAGGAAAGCTTTGTGACATTTTTATTTCTTCTTTTCCCATCTTCCTCCCAACTCAATGGCAGTTGTGAAGACACCAGCCACTGTGGACCTCTGCGGAGCATATCTGGCTTATTAACACAGAATATGTTTAACTCTGTCTGGGAGCTCACTAAAGGACCAAGGTGAGGCACTTGTCTTTGTTTTGTCCAAACCAGACCTCACTCGGGGAGGAAAAATCGTTAAGACAAATGAACCACTTGCAGCTGCCTAGGGCAAAAGATTACAGTTGAGGCAGTACAACTGAGTGATGAAAGCCTGTGAAGAAAATATGGGAAATCTATATATTCCCCCTATATATGGGGATTTATAAAGTCATGCACATGCCTGAGGCAGGACACACACTGAAAAGACTTGAGAAAACTCTAAGCTGTCAACTTATTGGTCTCTAGGATTAGTCCAAGCAGAAAGTGAAGGGCAATGCAGAGTTCTAAATGGTCTAAGTGTTGAAAGGCATATCTCAGCATACAGCCAATCTACAAAATATGGGAGAAATTTTTTTCTTAATTCCTCCTTCTCCTCCTTCTCCTCCACCTCCTCCTCCTCTTCACTCTTTCTTGTCCATTCTTGTGTTCAAAGAAATCTCTGTCAAAACAGTGACTAAAGAAACAAAGACTTCAGAGACCACACATGATGAAGAATAGAGACATTATAAAAAGTGTTTAGGAAAGTCACTAAACAAAGCTACAGCTACTGTGAACAGATGGAAACAAAAACAAACACTTAAGAAGAAAAAAAAAATTCTAGAATTACCACGTCATAGTATCCAAAACATACAGTTCTCAAAAAACATGAAAAAAACATTAAAATATACTCATTAATGGATAAAATTACTAGAAACTATCCTTAAGAAACAAACAACACAAAGGCATAACACTTATAAAAAACAAGTACTGGGGCACCTGGGTGGTTCCGTCAGTTAAGTGTCCGGCTTTGGCTCAGGTCATGATCTCGTGGCCCATGAGTTAGAGCCCCCCATCGGGCTCTGTGCTGACAGCTCAGAGCCTGGACACTGCTTTGGATTCTGTCTCCCTCTCTCTTTGCCCCTCCCCCACTCATGCTCTGTCCCTCTCTGTCTCAAAAATGAATAAACATTAACCAAAAAAAATTTTAAAAAACAAGTACCAAAATGAGAAAAGTAAGTTCTTCATTATCAGTAATTATTTTAAATGTAAAATGGATTAAATGTAAGTGGATCAAAAAATAAAGATTGGCAGAATGGATTAAAAAAAAACAACAACCATGATTTAACTATATACTGTCTGTAAGAGACTCCCTTTAGATCCAAAGACCCAAAGATGTTAAAAGTGAAACGATAGAAAAAGATATTCCATACAAATAGCAAAAAAAAAAAAAAAAAAAAAAAAAAAAAAAAAAAAAGAGAGAGAGCTGAATAGCTTTTACTAATATCAGGCAACATACACTTTAACTCAAAAACTGTTACAAGAAATAAAAAAGACATTATATACTCAGAAAAGGTTTAATTCATCTAAAAGATATAACAATTAAAAATATGTAAACCCCAAACAAAAGAGCCCTCAAATGTATGAAATGAACACTAACAAAATGGAAGGGCACAGAACTGACAGTTCTAAAATAATAGTTGATGATTTCAATACCCTACTTCCAATAATAGATAGAACTTCTGGACAGAAGATCAATAAGGAAATAACTAACTTAACACCATACTCCAATTAGACCTAATGAACATATTTAGAAGACTATACCCAACAACAGCAGAACATACATTCTTCTCATGTACATATCAAACATTATCCAGAAGAGACCAATATGCTGGTCTACAAAACAAGTTTCAATATACTGAAAAATACCGAAGTCATAGAAAGTATCTTTTCAGTCATAGAAAGTATCTTCATTTTTAACAGAGTGAAGTTAAAAATCATTAACAAATATATGGAAATTAAACAAATTAACAATTAACAAATATATGGAGATTAAACAAATATATGGAAATTAAACAGCACACACAATGAGTCAGAGAAAAAAAAATCACAGAAAAATCAGAAAATGCTTAGAAATAAATGACAGTAAAAGCACAACATATCAAAACTTATGGGACACAGAGAAAGCAGTCCTCAAAGGAAATTTATACCAGTTAATACCGTTTTCATTGAAAAAGATTAAAGATCGCAGATCAACAACCTAATTTTATACCCTAAAGAAGTAGAAAGAAAAGAACAATCTAAAACCTAAGCTAACAGAAGGAAAGACAGAAGATCAGTGTGAGGATAAATAAAATAGATAACAGAAAAATAACAGAAAGAGCAATAAAACAAAAGTTGGATCTCAGAAAAGATCAACAAAATTGACAAACATTTAGCTAGGTTGACAGAGAAAACAAGAAAGAAGATGCAAATAAATAAAATCAGGAATGAATGTGAGGATATTAGTGATGCTACAGAAATACAAAGGATTATACAGAAGTACTATGAACAACTAATTGCACACCAAAAAAATTTATATAATCTAGGTTAAATGGTCAAATTCCTAATAACACATAAATCATCAAAACCAACTCAAAAGAAATAGAAAATCGAACAACATCTGTAATAAGTAAAGAAATTGAATCAGTTATCAAAAACCTCTCAACAAAGAAAAGTCCAGCCTAGCTGGCTTCACTGGTTAATTCTACTAAACATTTACTAAGCTTTTTTTTTTCAAGTTTTTGTTTTGAGAGACAGAAAGAGAGAGAGAGAGAGAGAGTGCACAAATGGGGCAGGGGGCAGTGAGAGAGGGAGAGAGGGAATCCCATGCAGGCTCCATGCTGTCAGCACAGAGCCCAATGTGGGAATCGATCTCACCAACCATGAGATCATGACCTGAATGGAAATCAAGAATTGAATGCCTAACTGATTGAGCCACCCAGGAGCCCTGTAATTCTAGTAAACATTTAAAGAAGAATTAGAACCTATCTTTTTCAACTTTTCCAGAAAATAGAAGAGGTAGAAACATTTCCTAACTTACATTCTATGAGTACTGTATTGCCTGATACTAAAATCAGACTAAGACATCACAAGAAAACTACACACCAATATCCCTTATGAATATAGATACAAAAATCCAAATACAGATACAAAATACCAGCAAACTGAGTTCAGCAGCATTTTTAAAATATTATACACTATGACTCAGTGGGATTTGCCCCAGGAATGTATGAGTGATTCAACATAAGAAAACCAATCGTGTAATATACTATATTAAGAGAGTGAAGTAAAAAGAAATATAATCACTTCAGTTAATGCAGTATGAGCATTCAAAAAAAGTCTTTTTCACAATAAAAATACTTGGCAAACTAGGAAGACAAGATAACTTCCTCAACATGATAAAGCACATTTATGGTAAACACAGCTAACATTATGATAAAAGACCAAAATGTTTTTCCTAAAGTCATCAACAGAACAAGAATGCCTGCTTTCACCATTGCTATTCAACATTTTACTGGAAGGACTAGTCAGAGCAATTACGTAAGAAAAATAACAAAGAAGGCATCTACATCGGAAAGGACAAAGCAAAACTCTATTCACAGATGACATGATCCCATATATAGAAATTCCTGACGGGGCACTTAGGTGGCTCTGTCCATTAACCATCCAACTTCAGCTCAGGTCATGATCTCACATTTCATGAGTTCGAGCCCCACGTCCAGCTCTGTGCTGGCAGCTCAGAACCTGGAGCCTGCTTCGGATTCTGTGTATCTCTCTCTCTCTCTCTCTCTCTCTCTCTCAATCTCTCCCTCAAAAATAAATTAAAAACATTAAAGAAAGATAAATTCCTGAAGAATCCACAAAATAAGTATTAGAGCCAATAAATTTTAGAGTTATAGAGTTTAATATCAACATTCAAAAATCAGTTGTGTTTTTATACACAAGCAAGGTACTTCAAAATATCCAATTACAATAGCATCCAAAATAATAAAATACCTAAGAATAAATTTATTCAAGGTTAAAGACTTGCACGCTGAAAACTACAACATTGCTGAAAGAAATTAAAGAAGAACTAAAAAATGGAAGTACACATTTGTTTATGGATTGGAAGAATTAATACTGATGACAATGCTACATAAAGTGATCTATAGATTCATTGGAATCCCTCTCAGAATTCCCTTATCCCTTTTTGTAAAAGTGGAAAAGCAATCCTTGAATTAATATGGAACAGCAAAGGACTTTGAATACCCAAAACAATACTGAATACAAACAGCAAAGTTGGAAGAAACATTTCCCTGTTTTAAAAGCTAATCGAAATAGTAATCAAAAAAGTGCAGTACCAGCACAAGCACAGACGTATAGAATAATAGAACAGAAATGAGAGTTCAGAAATAAACCCATACATCTATGGCCAACTGGTCTTTGAGAAGGTGCCAAGACTATTGAATGAAAACAGAATTCAAAGAATGATGCTGGGAAACTGTATTTCCATATGTTAATGAATGAATTGGACCCTTATGTCACAACATATACCAAAATTTATTTTTAAATGTATCAATGATATATATCAAAATTTATTCAAATGGATTCAACAGCTAAATCTTAACATTTTTATAAGAAAACACAGGGATAATTCTTCATTAACTTTGATTTGCAAATGGATTCTTAACTATAACACCAAAAGCATGAAAACAAAAGGAAAAATAGATTGGACTCCATCAGAAAAAACTTTTAGGGCACCTGTGTGGCTCACTTGGTTAAGCATTCAGCTCTTCAGCTCAGGTCATGATCTCACGGTTTGTGGGTTCAAGCCTCATATTGGTCTCTGCACTAGCAGTGCAAAGCCTGCTTGGGATTCTGTCTCTCTCCCCCTCTCTCTCTGCCCCTCCCCTACCTGTGTGCTCTGTCTCTCTCTCTCTCTCGAAATAAATAAACTTAAAAAAATTAAAAACTTTTGCATACCAAAGAGCATTATCAAATAAAGGAAACGACTTATAGGAGAAAATATTTGCAAATCATATATTTTAAAGGGTTTATATCTAAAATATATAAAGAATATCTACAAATCAAGAACAAAAAGAAGTACAACACAATTAAACTTGGATAAAGGTCTCCAATAGACATTTCTCCAAAGAGAATATACATATTGTGCCATAACATGAAAAGATGCTCAACATCATAAGTTATTAGGGAAATGCAAATCAAAACCACAATAAGATAGGTATCACTTCACACCCCCTAGAATGGTTATAATTTTTTTTTTAAATGAAAATTATGGGGAGGAGCCAAGATGGCAGAACAGCATGGAAGATTTTTGTGTGTCTCGTGTCCATGAAATACAGCCAGACCAACACTAAACCATCCTACACACCTAAAAAACTGACTGGAGGATTAACACAACAATCTGCACAAACTGAACCACAGAATTCAGCAGGTACCCGGCGCGAAGAAATGAACTTGGGGAGCGAGAGGCGCAGGAAGGAAGGTGCTTTTGTGAGTGGAGAGAGGAGAGAGACTGGGGTGGGGTGGAGAATACGTGAAAAGCACCCTTCCCCAAGAGGAGCTGGAGAGAAAGTGGAAAATTGGAAACAGCTGCAGAGACTAAACTAAAAAGGGAGAAAGGAGAAAGGAGAGGGTTTAAATTCTATTGAGACTGTAAACAAAGGGAGCGCAGTCTGCAACTCCACAGCTCCATACCTGGCAGTGCTCTGGTGGGAAGGGCGAATCCCCAGGATCAGAGTGAAAAGCGGAGAAAAGGGGTTCCACTGCTGGAAGGGCATTTGGTAGAGACTGTTGAAGCCACTTGGTCCCACCAGACTCCAGAGGGTGGTCACATTCGCTGGTGCTGAAACAAGGTCGTTAAGAGTGAAGCCTGCCAGATGCATGTTGTAATTTTCCACAATCCCTGAAAAGCTGCTGCTACACTATCTCGTGAACTTTTTCTGGGGCGGGCTGGCACCTGGCCGCAGTCTCGGGGCACCCGCAGCAGCAGGGTCCCACAAGCGTTCCTGGGTGCAGATGACATTCAGCCATTGCTCACTGAGACGCTCCCGGAGAGGGGCAGAACCGGTCAAAGCCTCAGTCCTTCAGAAGAGGCTGGGGAAAGCAGCCGCATCTCAGCCAATCTCGGGAGAGAGGTACTGCCTGGGGCCTGGTCACAGACAGTGAAAAAGCAGGGAGTGGACGAAAGCTGAAGACAGAGGATGGGTATGCGATTGCTGATCCAGGAAAACAGACTGGATAGCTGGGTGACACCATTTTTACCACTCCCGCGCATGCACATACGCACCTACCAGCGCCACAACGCTTCACCAAAGTAGGCTAGCAGCGCCATCTAGTGGAAAGCGGAGCCATTACACTGAGCCCCACCCAACTGTACCAACCTCATTCTTCAAGAACACAAGTCCCACTGCCGGCTTAGTTTATGGACTATAAAGCACCACATAGACTGACTTATAGAGGAAAACGAAGTAATTTCAGTCCTAATTCAATCTGTTAGCAGGTCCATCATTCAATTTTCTTTCTTTTTTTTCTCTTTTACACTTCTTTTTCTTGAATACAGAAAGAGAAAACATATTTTTATTTTCAATTTTTATTAAAAATGTTTTTTTCTTTAATTTTTATTACTATATTTCTTAATTTTGTGTAAATTTATTCAAAATCTATTTTACTTCCATCATTTTATTTTAGTCTACTTCAGTGTACTCACCTTTTCAAATTTTCAATCGCCTTTTTCTTTCTTTTCTTTTTTTCTCTTTTTCATTTCTTTTTTTCTTGAATGCAAAAAGAGAAAAACTTCATTTTTACCTTCAATATCTACTAAAAATATTTTTCTTTAATTTTTTTACTATATTTTTTCTTTTATGTAAATTTTTTTCAAATTCTATTTGACTTCCACCATTTTATTTTAGTCTACTACAGTGTATTCACCTTTTCAAATTTTCAAACGATTTCCTTTTTTTCTTTTTTCTCCTTTTTTCTCTTTTTCGTTTCTTTTCTTTTTCTTGAATATATAAAAAGAAAAATTCATTTTTATTTTTAATTTTTGATAAAAATATTTTTCTTCAGTTTTTTTCTACCATATTCTTTACTTCTGTATATATTGTTTCAAATTCTATTTTACCTCAATCATCTCATTTTACTCTAATTCAGTGTATTCATTTTTTCAAATTCTCAAACGATTTCCTTTTTTTTTTCTTTCCCCCGCTTTTTTTTCTCTAATCTGTGAAACCACTTTCAACACCCAGAACAAAACATACGTAGGATCTGGCATCATTTATTCTATTTGTGTGTGGGTGTGTGTGTGTTTAATTTTATAATTTTAATATTTTTTAATTTTAATTTTTTTAATTTTAATTTTTCTACCTCATTAATTCCTTTTCTCCCTTCAAAATGACAAAACAAAGGAATTCACCCCAAAAGAAAGAGCACTAAGAAACTACAGCCAGAGATTGAACCATCACAGATACAGGCAAGATGTCTGAACCAGAATTTAGAATCACGATAATAAGAATACTAGCTGGAGTTGAAAATACTTTAGAATCCTTTTCTGCAGAGATAAAAGATGCAAAAAATAGCCAGAATGAAATTAAAAATGTTATAACTGAGCTGTAATCACAGATGGATGTAGCAGCAGCAAAGATGGATGACGCAGAACAGAGAATCAGCGATATAGAGGACAAACTTATAGAGAATAATGAAGCAGAAAAAGAGAAGGAGATTAAGGCAAAAGAGCATGATTTAAGAATTAGAGAAATCAGTGACTCATTAAAAAGGAACAACATCGAATATAGGGGTCCGAGAAGAGGAAGAGAGAGAAATAGGGGTAGAAGGGTTATGTGAGCAAATCATAGTGGAAAACGTTCCCAATCTGGGGAAAGACACAGACATCAAAATCCAGGAAGCACAGAGGAGTCCCATTAGATTCAACAAAAACCGACCATCAACAAGGCATATCATAGTCAAATTCACAACATGTTTAGGCAAGGAGAGAATCATAAAAGCAGCAAGGAAAAAAAGTCCCTAACCTACAAGGAAAGACAGATCAGGTTTGCAGCAGACCTATCCACAGAAATTTGGCAGGCCAGAAAGAAGAGGCAAGATATATTCAGTGTGCTGAATCAAAAAAATATGCAGCCAGGAATTCTTTATCCAGCAAGCTGTCATTCAGAATAGAAGGAGAGATAAAAAGTTTCCCAGACAAACAAAAATTAAAGGAGTTTGTGACCACTAAACCAGCCCTGAAAGAAATTTTAAGGGGGACTCTCTGAGGGGAGAAAAGATGAAAATATAAATAAATAAATAAATAAATAAATAAATAAATAAATAAATAAATACATACGAAAAGCAACAAAGATTAGAAAGGACCAGAGATCACCACCAGAAATTCCAACTCTACAAGCATCATAATAATAGATTCATATCTTTCAGTACTCACTCAAATCATCAATGGACTCAATGCTCCAATCAAAAGATATAGGATAACAGAATGGATAAGAAAACAAGATTCATGTATATGCTGTTTACAAGAGTCCCACTTTAGACCTAAAGACACCTTCAGATTGAAAATAAGGGGATGGAGAACCATCTGTCATGCTAATAGTCAACAAAAGAAAGCTGGTGTAGCCATACTTATATTAGACAATCTAGTCTTTAAAATAACGACTATCAAGAGATGCAGAAGGGCATTATATCAAAACCAAGGGGTCAATCCACCAAGAAGCCTAACAATTGTAAACATTTATGTGCCAAATGTGATAGCACCCAAATATATAAATCAATTAATCACAAACATAAAGAAACTCATCGATAGTAACACCATAATAGTAAGAGACTTCAACACCTCATTCACAGTAATGGACAGATCACCTAATCAAAAAATCAACAAGGAAACAATGGCTTTGAATGACACACTGGACCAGATGGACTTAACAGATATATTCAGAACATTTCAACCTAAAGCAGCAGAATATGCATTCTTCTCCAGTGCACATGGACCATTCTCCAGAATAGACCATATACTGGGACACAAAGCAGCCCTAAGTAAGTACAAAAAGATTGAGAGCATACCGGGCATATTTTCAGACCACAATGCTATGAAACCCGAAATCAACCACAAGAAAAAATTTGGAAAGGTTACAAATACTTGGAGACTGAAGAACATCCTACTAAAGAATGAATGGGCTAACCAAGCAGTTAAAGAGGAAATTAAAAAGTATATAGAAGTCAATGAAAATGATAATACCACAACTCCAAACCTCTGGGACACAGCAAAGGCAGTCATAAGAGGAAAGTATATAGCAATCCAGGCCTTCCTAAAGAAGGAAGAAAGATCTCACATATACAACCTAACCTTATGCCTTAAGGATCTGGAAAAAGAACAGCAAATAAAACCCAAAACCAGCAGAAAACAGGAAATAATAAAGATTAGAGGAGAAATTAATGCTATCAAAACCAAAAAAAAAAAAAAAAAAAAACAGTAGAACAGATCAATGAATTCAGAAGCTGGTTCTTTGAAAGAATTAACAAAATTGATAAACCACTACCCAGTTTGATCAAAAAGAAAAAGGAAAGGACCCAAATAAATAAAATCAAGAATGAAAGAGGAGAGATCACAACCAACACAGCAGAAACAAAAACAATAAGAGAATATTATGAGCAATTATATGCCAATAAAATGGGTAATGTGGAAGAAATGGACAAATTCCTAGAAACATATACACTACCAAAACTGAAACAGAAAGAAACAGAAAATTTGAACAGACCCATAACCAGTAAGGAAATCGATTTATTAATCAAAAGTCTCCTAAAAAAACAAGAGTCCAGGGCCAGATGGCTTTCCAGGTGAATTCTACCAAACATTTAAGGAAGAGTGAACACCTATTCTCTTGAAGCTGTTCCAAAAACTAGAAATGGAAGGAAAACTTCCAAACTCTTTCTGTTAAGCCAGCATTACCTTGATTCCAAAACCAGACAGAGACCACACTAAAAAGGAGAACTACAGACCAATTTCCCTGATGAACATGGATGCAAAAATCCTCAACAAGATATTAGCCAACTGGCCCCAACAATACATTAAAAAAATTATTCACCATGACCATGTGGGATTTATACCTGGGATGCAGGGCTGGTTCAATACCTGCAAAACAACTAATGTGATTCATCATATCAATAAAAGAAAGGACAAGAACCATATGATCCTCTCGATAGATGCAGAGAAAGCATTTGACAAAATACAGCATCCTTTCTTGATAAAAACCTTCAAGAAAGTAGGGATAGAAGGAGCATACCTCGAGACATTAAAAGCCATATATGAACGACCCAATGCTAATATCATCCTCAATGGGGAAAAACTGAGATCTTTCCCCCTAAGGTCAGGAACAAAACAGGGATGTCCACTCTCGCCACTGTTATTCAACATAGTATTGGAAATCTTAGCCTCTGCAATCAGACAACACAAAGAAATAAAAGGCATCCAAATTGGCCAGGAGGAGGTCAAACTTTCACTCTTCGCAGATGACATGATACTCTATATGGAAAACCCGAAAGATTCCACCAAGAAACTGCTAGAATTGATTTTTGAATTCGGCAAAGTTTCAGGATATAAAATCAATGCACAGAAATCGGTTGCATTCCTAAACACCAACAAGGAAGCGACAGAAAGAGAAATCAAGGAATTGATCCCATTTACAATTGCACACAATATATAAAATACCTAGGAATGAATTTAACCAAAGAGTTGAAAAATCTATACACTGAAAACCATAGAAAGCTTATGAAAGAAATTGAAGAAGACACCAAAAAATGGAGAAAGATTTCATGCTTCTGGATAGGAAGAACAAATATTGTTAAAATGTCGATACTACCCAAATCAATCTACATATTCAATGCAATCCCTATCAAAATAACACCAGTACTCTTCACAGAGCTAGAACAAATAATCCTAAGTTTGTATAGAACCAGAAAAGACCCCAAATAGCCAAAGCAACCTTGAAAAAGAAAACCAAAGCAGGAGGCATCACAATCCCAGACTTCAAACTTTATTACAAAGCTGTAATCATCAAGACAGTAAGGTACTGGCACAAAAACAGACACTCAGATCAATGGAACAGAACAGAGCACCCAGAAATGGATCCACAAAAATATGGCCAACTGATCTTTGACAAAGCAGGAAAGAATACCCAATGGAATAAACACAGTGTCTTTAGCAAGTGGTGCTGGGAAAACTGGACAGCGACATGCAGAAGAATGAACCTGGACCACTTTCTTACACCATACACAAAAATAAACTCAAGATGGATGAAATACCTAAATGTAAGTCAGGAATCCATCAAAATCCTCGAGGAGAAACCAGGCCAAAACCTCTTTGATCTTGGCCGCAGCAACTTCTTACTCAACATGTCTCTGGAGGCAAGGGAAACAAAAGCAAAAATGAACTATTGGGACCTCATCAAAGTAAAAAAGCTTCTGCACAGTGAAGGAAACCATCAACAAAACTAAAAGGCAACCGACAGAATGGGAGAAGATATTTGCAAACGACATATCAGATAAAGGGTTAGTATCCAAAATCTCTAAAGAACTTATCAAAGTCAACACCCAAAAAACAAATAATCCAGTGAAGAAATGGGCAAAAGACATGAATAGACACTTCTCCAAAGAAGACATCCACATGGCCAACCAACACATGTAAAAAGGCTCAACATCACTCATCATCAGGGAAATACAAATCAAAACCACAATGAGATACCACCTTACACCTGTCAGAATGGCAAAAATTAACAACTGGGGCAACAGATGTTGGCAAGGATATGGAGAAAGAGGCTCTGTTTTGCACTGCTGGTGGGAATGCGAGCTGGTGCAGGCACTCTGGAAAACAGTATGGAGGTTCCTCAAAAAATTGAAAATAGAACTACCTTAGGACCCAGCAATTGCACTACTAGGTATTTATACAAAAGATACAAAAATGCTGATTTTTAGGGGCACACAGACCCCAATATTTATAGCAGCACTATCAATAATAGTCAAAGTATGAAAGAGCACAATGCCCACTGACTGATGAATGGATAAAGATGTGGTATATACACATACAATGGAATATTACCCGGTGATCAAAAAAAAAAAAAAATGAAATCTTGCCATTTGCAACTACATGGATGGAACTAGAGTGTACTATGCTAAGCAAAATAAGTCAGCCAAAGATAGATTTCATATGATTTCTCTCATACGTGGAATTTAAGAAACGAAACAAATGAACATCAGAGAAGGGAAGCAAAAATATGATAAAAACAGAGAGGGAGACAAACCATAAGAGACTCTTAAATACAGAGAGCAAACTGAAGGTTGCTGGCAGGGTGTTGGGTGGGGGAATGGGCTAAATGGGTGATGGACATTAAGGAAGACGTTTGTTGGGATGAGCACTGGGTGTTGTATGTAAGTGATGAATCACGAAATTCTATTCCTGAAATCATTATTACATATATTGTAATACATTACATACATATATACACATACATATATTATATATGTATATATACATATATACATATTATATATACATTACATACATACATATTATATATACATTACATACATATATACACATACATATATTATATATGTATATATATGTATATATACATATACATGTATGTGTATATATACATATATACATGTATGTACACATATGTTAACTAACTTGGATTTAAACAACATACATACATAATGTATGTGTGTAACACATACATAACATACATGTACATACATGTTATGTATGTTACATAACATACATGTACATATATGTTAACTAACTTGGATTTAAATAACATACATACATACATAAAGTGTTTGATATATATTTACTGAGTTCCTATTCTGTATCATACACCACTTGTAGGTAGAGGGATCATACAAGTAACCAAACACAAACTGCCCTCAAATGACTTGTAGCAGGGTTTCTCAAATGTTTGTGCATTTTGAACTCAATAGTTCTGAGATGGCTCCCAAGATTTCATCATATCTAGCAGATGATACTGATGTTGGTCTTTGCTTTGCACCTGGAGTGGCAAAGACTTATGGTATAGTAATTCACAGCAAGACACAATTCATACATAATGATTAATCGAGAAACTAACACCCTTTTCCTTACCTATATCAATTATTGTGATACTAAAACTACTCAAGTTGTTTTAGAAAAAAATTTTTTTTCTACTTCCGTGCAAAGTACTGCTATTATGGAATAAGAGTAAAGTGGCTTTGTTTCACTGGACACAGCTAGTACTACAATCATGTAAAAATTGTTTCTTTTAAAAGAATACATGGGATAAAAGAAAATTTCACATACATCACTTACCACATTCATAGGGAAGAAATCTTGATCAGTTGTACTGGACAGGAGAGCAAACGGGGAAACAGCAGTTCTACTCTCCGGGCCGGGGAGCAGGCGAGAGCCCAGTTCGGAGTTTTTACATCTTTTACCTGAAAAGTTGAATAAGAGGTCAATTAGAAAATCAAATAAATTAATTTAAAACAATTCTTCTTTTAAACACAAGTTATTGTAAGACAAGTCATACTTGTTTATATCACTGTTATTAGGGAAATTACTGACTTTTTTAAAAAAAAAGGAAAATAATTAAGGTGAAAATTTAAGAATTCTATCTCCAGGAAGGCTTTTTTTTTTCCTACGCTAAACATCCTGGCATGTGTTACTGGCGTTATTATTTGTAGTCATCAGTTGGTCCGGTTGGGTAATTCCATGTCTATCCCCTCAGAAATTAGATAAACACCATTTACAAAGCAGGAAATAAGCTTCACTGGACACTAATGGATCTGAGAATCCCAGGTCAAGAACCAATGCCATCCATCTGTCCTTTAAAATGTTTCATTGTCAGCTAATTCCTCTCAAGCTACAGAAACTACAAAATTTCTCATAACAGAGTTAAAATTGACATCATTACCACTTTCTTATGTTAACTCTCACATTCCAACAGAAGGGAAGAAATTCCTGCCAGTCGCCAGGAGGCAAAAGCAATAGAGGAACGTTTCTAGATCTTGTCAAACTCACTCCTACCGCCCCACCTCGGTGTGAGTTTGGGAGAAGGAGCTACTGTCATGTGACTCGAGTTTTTCTCTGTCTTCCCCCTCCCAGCCTCCCTGCGGTCCTTCCTTCCATCCTCTTCTCTGACTGCTTTCTTGTACTATATAACACACTTAGCTCTGTGTGTTTCGTTGTTTCTCTTTGAATGACCTACTGCTTATCTGCTGTTGTTCTCTCCACTTTTTGTCATAGCTGTGCCTCTTTACCCCTCTACTTTGTCTATACTGCTGTCTCTCTTTTTTCCAGTCACACTCTCTTAGTCTGTCTTTCTCTGTTAATCTCTCTCTATGCTTGTCTCTCCTTTTTGTCCATGTTGTCTCTATTTCTATTTCTGTCCATCTCTCTCTGTCTTTCTGTGTTTGTGTCTCATTTTTTTTTATCTCTCCCTACTTCTCTCTCCCTATCTGTCTCTATGTCTTTGTTTCTCTCTCTTTCTTTATGTATCTCTGCCTTTCCTATATACACTTCTCTGTGTCTTCCTCTGTCAGTCTGTCCCTTTCTCTTTGTCTTTCTTTTTCAGACCCAGCTGACTGCTAAAAAGATACATTCTAGTATTTTCCTGTCATATGGTAACATAGAAGATAGAATCTACAAGAAGGGAGCATTGTGGTTTTATTTGGGGGACAGATAATTGAAGTTTCACTCGGGACTATGCTTTATACAACATATTTGAATGAGAATGAAAATCATGCTAATTCAGCTTCATCCATATCACTCCCACATTAAGTATTCAATCAATCCCAACTTTAGAGGCAAAACACTAGTGTTTGATGTTTACCCTTAAGCTCCCAAAATTAAATGCGTGACTTGGATTTATTAGTAAGAAACTCTGCAATTTTTAATAGTTACAATCATCTGATCCTGTTAACCAAGTGGCATTAAAATAAAAACTTTAAAAAAGAAAAAGAAAAAAACAACCATCATTTGTTGTATTTGTTTTAATTAGATAAAGGTGATGATCACACATTTTACCATACCAAATGCCACAGGATTATATACTTTAAAATGATTAATTGTATGTTATATGAATTTTATCTCCATTAAAAGAAACTTAAAAAATATGACCTATTATTTGTCTACTGTTTTTTTATTCACATGTCCCTTTTCTTAAAAGTTGTATTAGCCTCCTAATGCTGATATAACAAATTACCTCAAACTTTTGGCTTAACACAATCTAAATTTGTTATGGAAGTTCTGGAAGTCAGAAGTCTAAAATGAATCTCATTGGCTTAAAACCAAAGTGTAGTCAGAGCTGTGTCGGTTCCTTCTGGAGACCAGAGGGGAGAATCTATTTCCTTGCCTTTTCCAGCCCCGTTAGGCTGCAGCATAGTCCTTGGCTCATGGCCCTTTTCCACCTTCAAAGCCAGCAATGATCAGTTAAATCTTTCTTGTAGTATGTCTCTGACTCTGATTCCCTTGCCCCTGTCTTTCATTTATAAGGACACTTGTGATTACATTGGATCAATCCAGAAAATCCAGGATAATTTCCTCATCTCAAAGTCAACAAATTAGAAAATTTAGTTCAATCTACAATGTCAGTTCCCCCTTTGTTACATAACATAACATATTCATAGGTTCCCAAGATTAGCATCCAGACTTTTTTTTAAGGGAGGGGGATTATTTTGCCTGCCACAGAAATCATCCCAGAGGCAAATAGGAAAAATAATTATACCTACCCCTCTAACTCCCAAATGTAGGCAATTGCCTGGGAACAATTAAGTTCTTTTCCATGAAGTTGACTCATTACTAGCTGATTTCTTATTCCATGATTGAATAAACTGACCATTTTCTCTTACCCTTCATAAGCCTCTACATTTCAAAATAATAATCTATCCAGAAATATGAATAAACCAAAGCAGACCTTACTGTTTCATTTTTTTTCTCCTTGCTTCTGGAGATAAGGGAAAGGAAATTCTGCCCCCTTTCCATTTTCCTCTTAGTACTCTCTCCTTCTCTCCATCTTTTCATTTTGGGGCACTAAGTATATCTCCTACTTCCAATACCTTTACTTTACTGGCATAGATTACAGAATTTTCCTTATGTTTGTGTTATCTTCATTTTCATTTATTCTATCCTTTCCTCAAAGACATAGGAAATACCTTCCTTGCTGTCCCCCATAGTCCTCAAGGAAGTATAAGATACTAATGGCCCTTAATAAATATGCCAGGGGTGCCTTGGTGGCTCAGTTGGTTGGGTGTCCACCTGGGTTTGGCTCAGCTCATGATCTCATGGTTCATGAGGTTGAGCCCTGCATCAGGCTTTGCACTGACAGTGCAAAGCCTGCCTGGGATTCTCTCTCTCTCTCTCTCTCTCTCTCTCTCTCTCTCTCTCTCAAAATAGATAAATAAATTTAATAAGTAAATAAATATGCCAAAATCCCTTTTCTTATATTTTCAAAGTTATCCAGATTTGAAAGTTTAACTAGTTAAGAATGCCATTATCTACTAAAAGGCAAACAGCATCAATAGGAGAGGAGATATTCTAGAATAAATTTAGACCACGCAATGGTTTGTTAGCTTATAATGAATGACACTAGAAAACATAGAAATATTTTGCACATTTAATGTCAAGTCAAATCCATGGTGGTTTAGTTAATTCCAAATAATATAAGTCCTTTCTAGTATAAAATTTCTAGAGCATAGAGCTGAAAGATTGTTTCCTGTGTATTTATTCGCAATAGTTTTGTCCTCATTTTCTGAAGTTTAGTTTTATCTCAAAATATTTACATTTATTTCTTTTATTGACCTCACATTCTGTTCACAGACATTCACAATATCATCAATTTTTGACAAAGGTAGTTGGTATGCTTTTTTCATGTCAGTCAACTTAGAACTCATTAGGAGGAAGGAACCAAAATATTTTTTAAGTTTATTTATTTATCTTGTGAAAGAGAGAGAGAGAGAGAGAGAGAGGCAGAGACAGAGGGAGAGAGAGAATTCACAAGCAGCTGACAACACGTAGCCCCATGCGGGGCTCAATCCTACTAAGTGTGAGATCATCACCTGAGTCAAAATCAATAATCAGCACTTAACCAACTGAGCCACCCACGGTCCCCAGAACCAAAATTCTTTTTAATTATGTTATTGAGTTCCACAGTTGCCACTGTAGCAAAGTCCTTGGGAAGATCATCTAGAATTACCTAGTAACAATGAAATGTAGATGAATGTAGATATTTGAAACAAAAGCAGATTACCAAAGTCTGTGAGACACAGAGTGAAAATATTTTTAAAAGTCTGGATGGAAGTATATTTCTAAGTATGAATTCTATTACTTACAGCAAAGTATAAATATAAACATTAAAGTCATTTGTGGTCCTACCACACAGGAAGATAGAGCCATAAGGATTTTGGTATATAGTATTTCCTTCCAGTCTTCTATATACACATTTATGTTGTAGTATTCAGTTTTTATGGTCTAATGCTTATGCTTAACATAATATCTAGGGCATTTCCAATGTCACAGAATATTATTCGCAAAGATGAATTTTTGTGGCTGCATATAAGATAGCCACATATAGGTATGCTAAAATTCATCTAACCTTTTTTTGTTGTTGTTGTTGGATGTGGTAGGTAGCACCAATTGTCAATTATAAGCAAGCATGATGTCATAGACTGAACTGTATTCCTCAAAAAATCATGTCGAAATCCTAAACCTCAGCATCTCAGAATGTAACCTTATTTGGAAATAGGGTCATTGCAGATATAATTAGGCAAGATGAAGTCATATTAGAGTAGGATGGGCCCCTAATCTGATATGACGGGTGTTCTTATAAAAAGAAACTTGGACACAGAGACATGCACACAGGGAGAACACCATGAGCATGAAGGCAGAGATTGGGCTGATGTGACTATAAGCCAAGGAATGTCAAAAATTGCCAACAAAACACCAGTAGCTAGGAGAGAGGCATGGAACACTCTCCCTCAGTCTTCAGAGGGAACCAATCATGCCTGCACTTCTGGCCTCCAAAACCTAGAGCCCACAAATTTTTGTTGTTTAAGCCACACAGGTTGTGGTGCTTAGTCACAGCAGCCTTAGGAAACTAATGAAGTAAATTTTTACATCAATCTTTTTGTGTGTATCTTTGATTATATAATTATTATAAATTCTAAGAAGTAGAAACACTACGTTAAAGAATATTTTAAAGGATATATCTATTTACAGTCCTGTCAATATAACTATTAATTGCAATCTTGCCAAATTAACAAGTGAACAATAGTATCATGTGAATTTCCATTTTTTATTGTTAGTAAGATTATTTTACATTATATTTTCTTTGTAACTTTAGTATATGGGAAAGCTACATTTTATTAGACCTATTTTGCATTTGAAGACCTACTAAATTGTCATTAATTGTAATCACTTCTCTGTTGATTCTTTTGGCTTTTTTTAGTAGCCGGTCATTTCATTTGAAAATAACAGGAATTATGAAAATAAGAGCTAAGAGCACCAAGTGCATATATTAACTCATTTAATCTTCACAGCAATCCATTGAAGCAGATAGTATTAGGATCCCCGATTTACAGATAATAACAGGCCTGGATAAAGAAATTTCCTTAAGGCCGTTTCTATGCTCAGTGGCAGAGCTGGAGTCTAGTTATCTGGCTTTAAAATACCCTACCACATGCTCACTAACCTTACTTTTCCAATAGTTACATTGCATTTTTAGTTCTTGACATTTGACAATGACAATTCCGAGAAAAATATTTTCAAATGGCTGTTAAAATGAAACACTTCTTGTTTCAAATATATATGTTACTGTGATTATTATTTCACTATTGAATATAATATTGTTTGAGATCTTTTTTTTTTTTAGAGAGAGAGAGTGCACGAATGGGGGAGGGGGCAGAGGGTGAGAGAGAGATTAAGAGAGAGAGAGAGAGAGAGAGAGAGAGAGGATCTTAAACAGGCTCCACGCTCAGCTCTGAGCCTGTCACGGGGCTCGATCCTATAACCCTGGAATCATGAACTGAGCCGAAATCAAGAGTTGGACGTTCAACCAATGGATTCACCCCGGTACCCTGAGATCATCTTTAATGTAATTTAAAAAAAATCATGTTACTAGCTTGCTGCTAAGAATCTCTTTCAGAAACAAAGTTGTGTTTTTTTTTTAACATTTATTTATATTTTTGGGATAGAGAGAGACAGACCATGAATGGGGCAGGCGCAGAGAGACAGGGAGACACAGAATCGGAAACAGGCTCCAGGCTCTGAGCCATCAGCCCAGAGCCCGACGCGGGGCTCGAACTCACGGACCGCGAGATCGTGACCTGGCTGAAGTCGGACGCTTAACCGACTGCGCCACCCAGGCGCCCCAAAGTTGTTCATTTTTAAAGAAGACTTCAATCTTTCCTCATTGACTGAGGCAGGATGAAGCAAAAGTAACTAATGACACCAAAATTTTTATTAGGAAAATATGATCGTAGTACATGTTATAATGGAAAGATTTTACATGAAATTATAAAGTTGGGGTATATATTTTTCTTACCACTGAATGAGAACATTTCTTTTTAAAGTTTCTCACACACAGAGGAAGACATTTTCTTCCAAAAAGATCTGCTAACACCACTACTAAAGCTTGCATCACATCAGAAAATGTCTTTTGGCCTGTTCAAAATAAAGGGTTTAACTTTTCAAAACTTTAAAGAACAAAATTCGTCATTTTACAAATACCCTGAGCCAGTTCTTAAGACCCAAACTTAAATTTTCAAGGTAAACCAGACTTGAAAAAGTCACTTTCCAGACTTAGGTAAATTCTTAATAAATTACAATATTACCTTATAGTAATGCAAACTAATTGACCCTCTATTGACACAGATTGCTAGTTTTCTTTTTTTTTTTAATGTTTTGTTTTCTTTATTTTTAATGTGTATTTTTGAAAGAGAGAGAGAGAGAGAGCGCGCGAAAGCGGGGGAGGGGCAGATAGAGAGGCGGACAGAGGATCCAAAGCAGGCTCCACACTGACTGCAGCAAACCTGATGCCGGGTTCAAATTCAAGAACCTGGAGATCACAACCTGAGTGAAAGTCAGGCACTCAACCGACTGGGCCACCCAGGTGCCCCTCCTTGTCCCCACTGTTAGCTGTAGGAATGTAGAGGGGGAAATGAATAGCCATTTGCCTTAGTTCTACAATTGCCATGGGATTCTATCATAGGCTTCAAATCCTCCTTCTGCTTCTTTGTTCCACTCAGTTTTTCTACCTCTGTTCAAAACTTGCTAAGGAGTGAAGACCCTATGCTGCTTTCCAAATTCTTTATCTGCCATTCCAGACCATATGTTTATGCCCACTCATTCTCTCTTGGCACACGTTACAGTCAAAAGAGAGCTCACTAGAGCTCCCGCTGACATGACTTTGTTCCTCATATTTTCTTTCCCTGGAGTATTTATCTCCTACATTTGCATATACCCAAAACCTTGTAGTATTCTAGGAACAAAATCTCCTTGACGGAAAACCTATGTTTGATTCCTGATTTGCAATCTGCCACAGTATTTAGCAGAGTGCTATGCCCACGCTGATAGCCACTCAATCACTAGACAGTAAATGAATGAGTACACAACACATATTAATGTGAGTACTTGGAAACAGGCCACGACTGCCTCCCGCTCCTGGAAAAATGAAGAACACTAAGAATGAAGCTTCTAGATTTCAAGTAAAAAAAAGTTAATTTGATGTGTTTACACTGATAGAATTATAGCAAAAATTATTTCAGTTTTTCTTATTCTTTTAATGTTGTGATACAATACACACAATATTTATAAAATAAGTTAAAATTCACTGATCCCACTTTGTAGGATCCTTTAATGGAAAAATATAGATTCAAACAGATTAAAGTTTTTATGGTTTGATCTAGTAGTTACTAAGGTATGTTCTATAATATTATTTTAATGATTTTTATATTATTCTAACAATTTAGGCCATTTACCAAAAATAAAATGAACAATAGAATATTAATTCTATATTCCTCTTCCCAGCTGTCTGCATTTGAGTTTGGATCATATCCACTTTATTATTCTCTAGTTGATGTCATTGTGGAAAAGTTATGGAAAAGGGAGAAATAATTTATAAATTAAAAAAAATAAAATCATTACAGGTGACAACACTGTGATTCCAATATAGTCCTATGGTTTATATTTAACATTGAACTGTTACCTTCATATTTTACTACAAGACGGCTAATGATTAGGACCTAAATGTGAGGATACCACAGAGACTTATTTTTCATGTGTATGACCAGATACAAAAAAAGATAAAATTGGTGACTTTACATAAATTATTGAAATTTATATCAATTAATATATATTTAAAAAGCCTTGTGATTTCAGAAGAATATTTATTATTCAAGTGTTTATTCTTTCAAATGTAAAGTATATTAAATGGCCATTAAGAATGTTTACATAACATTACAAATACACTCATAAATATTTTAATATTTCCATAAACCTCTTTAATAACAAAAATAAGAAAAATGTTCAAACTGCATTAAAAGAAAAAACAGTTGGGCACCTGGGTGGCTCAGTTAGATAAGCTCTTGATTAACTCTTGATTTCAGCTCAGGTCAAGAACTCAAGATTTGTGAGTTTGAGCCCCATATGACTCCACACTGACAGAGCAGAGCCTGCTTAAGATTCTCTCTCTCTCTCTCTCTCTCTCTCTCTCTCCCTGTCTCCCTGTCTCGCTCCTCCTCCCTCACTGGGCACACACGCTCTTCTCCTCAAGCATGCTTTCTCTCTCTCTCTCTCTCTCTCTCTCTCTCAAAATAAATAAACTTAAAAAAATACTTAAAAAAAAGAAAAAGCAGTTAAAAAATGGCATGCCGTCCAAAGTAAATGCAATTCTGGGGAATGTATGGCTGTATGTAAATACACACATGTGGTCTGTGTGTGTGTATGTGTGTGTTTGTGGGTGTGTGTTTGTGCACAGAGTCTAATGAGTAAAAGTATGAGAAAAGCTTATTTGCTTACCATTTATGTTGCTTGGATTATACAACCTGTGAAATAAACCTTTCACCAGCAAGCTTACTAAAACAAAATTCACAGGTTCATGGTGGCACAAATGGGACACGAGTCCAGCATATCCAATAAGAAAACATTCTTGATTCATGTATTCCTAGAAATTAATTGTATCGTGTTAAACTCAGTCTCTTGGTCTCAGAAATATCGAACAAATAAGAAATATCAAACAAATAAACTAATAAAGGAGATATTAGTAGAGATAATTTGTACTAACACCTTAAATTAGTGAAAACAGATTTAAATCTTACCTCTGTGACCAAGAATTGCAAAGAATATGTAAAACAAAATTCTAACATGAACTTGATCTTTGGTTGCTTGAAGGATATCAATAAATGTTGGACAACTAATAATAGCTACACAGACATATATCAAAATATCAAGTTAGATTTTAAGCAATTCTGGTAGGGTGCCTTCCAAATGTAATACCCCAAGGGACAATTAAACATTTCTATCACAAAACGTGTTATTATATCTACTTATATACTATATACAATGTATGGTATATTTTCACATTTTATATTAGGCATTGCATATTGCTTTAATATACTATTTATTATATTAGTATAATACTTTTATTATAATTAGGTATTCCATAATGTTTTATATTAAATGTGTGTGTATAACAGAAAATGGTAAAAAAAAAATTAGAGGGAGAGAGGAATAATTACAACTGCATGACAGTGAAAAGTGAACATAAGGTGTAAAAACGTTGAACCAAGAATTGTGAACATTTCAGTATCTTATATATTTTTGAGCCATTAATTATTTTTTTGAAATTTAATTTCTAAAAGGCTTTAGACTATATATATTTATAGAAAAAGTTTCTTTTTTAATATATGCAGAGCCCAGGGGTAATTAAAACAGAAAAACCATGGGCTTAATTTTCCATATGCTTGAAAGCATGAAAGTTAAAAGCATGCTTTTGTGTTGAATAAGGGTACTGTAAAATAGAATCAAATGTCACAGTGAGTTTATTTACAGTACATTGTTTTTTATTCCCCTCATCTTATGAGACTTATTATAAAATTGAGCTGAAATAATTATATTAATTAAAGTAATTTAAATAATATGAAACAGTGTCCCTTTGCTTTGGCAACTCTTTGTCATCTGTTTTGGCAATGAAGACCATAAGTCTGAGAACCAAAGATATGTTTAGAGGAAATTGACCCTTTAGTTTGCTTACATTAGACGTTAAGAGCTTATCTTAGGTAATAGAATATCATAGAAGAACACATTTCCTGGATGGACTTCTCCACATCTTCCTGCATGACTGGATATCTAAAGAGCTGATCACATAATTTTTGAATAACTTCACTTCTTGTCTCTCTAATTGCTTAATGTCGAACTTACCTATATCATATGGAATATTAGATTTCAAAAATGTTGAAAGAGTTCTTTGTTGCTTAGTATATTAATTTTAGCAAAGTTTAAAACATTTTATTTTACAAATATTAAAATGTGTTTGTTCTTTTAGTAGTATCTGTTTGAAGATCATGACTTTTAAGCGGGGCAATTTTCATCTTATTTCCCAGTGTATTTCTAGAAACCAGTCTGAACTGAGACCATTGTAGATAGTCCATTTACAATCATTGGTGCCTGGAACCAATTGGGAACTCCAAAGGTATGGTTACCTCTCCTTCATAGTATTTTTAAATTCAATAATATTTACCAAAGCAAGAATATTGTGAAGAGAGCTAATCTATTTAGCCAATGATTGCTTAAAATTTCATTAAATATAATCATATTCATATCATATATCTAGAACCCATTTTCAAATATTTTATGTAGTCTCCAAATGTTTTAGAATAGACATGGTTTATCTTGGCTCACTGAATGGATGTTCCAGATCCAGTGTATACAACTGTAACAAAAGGCATGTAGCATAAATACCTGTCAAAAGTTCAAGGCATCCAGATAAACAGAATCTTCTTTAAAACAACAGATTTAATGGCATATTACAAAGCAAGGGTTGAAGTAGTCGTTACTTCCTTTGGGTGGAAGATAGAAAAAAAATCTGAAAAACAAATTTAACATACAAATACATAGATGTATACATAGCCACTAAATGTTGACTGGATCAGACTCCCTGAAATTATGAGTAACAGGCAATGGAAGTTAGTGTCACCAAACATAGAAACTGCATTTTCATCCGGAATAAATAATTGTGAGCCTCATAGAGCTTTACATTCACTTTAATGTTTTACCTTAATATTGCAATTACCTACCATTTTCAGATTAAAAATAATGTGAAATCAAAGTCATTCAGTAAGCATTCCTTTTTGCAGAAATAAAAGCAATAGGTTAGTTAGAAAAGGAGTATTAGGTTTACATTGAAAGATTTCTAAGAAGAGAAATGAGTAGGGAATAAAATCAGAAGCAAAGCAAGAACCAGGTCATATCAAGCATTAAAAAAGCTACCGTGAGGAACTTAGATTTTAAGAGAAAGGGGAGTTGCCTGATATGGTTAATATTTATGATTGTTTTGCCTTCTCTATGAACTAATTTTAGGAGGTGATGAATGAAAGCTGAATGATCTGGTAGGAGACTTTTAAATTATTCCGGACAACATATGAATGCATCATTGAGTAAGGAATAGTGTTCTCAGGAGAGATCAGATATATGAATAAAGGATAGCTCCTGGGATTTTTTACGTTCCTACTTCAATTTTAAAATGCTATTTTGACTCACATTTCTCAGAAAAAAAAACTGAAGCCATCAGCTATAATCTCTCTTTTCCCTACCTAACCTACTTGAGGTTGTTTATGTTGTCTTGATTCTCTCTTAGGTTTTCTTCCCTTCAAAATGGACAACAGTTATAGTCTCACATTTTCCTCAAGTACTAGCTTTGCTGTACCACATAAGTTTAGCAATATAGTATTTTATTTATCAACTCTATGTGCTTTTTTAAAATTAGGCTTTCTTCTTTTGACTTTGTGATATTATGTAAAAATATTAAATAAGTATACCTCTCTAATGGCGGGACTAACAGTATCTCTAACAAATAGTTTATCTTAAAAATATATTTTATTTGGGGGCACCTGGGTCGTTCAGTCGGTTAAGCATCCATCTCTTGATTTCAGCTCAGGGCAATATCTCATGGTCTTGAAATCGAGCCCTGCGATGGGACTCTTAGGATTCTCTCTCGCCCCTCCTGTGCTCGCTCTCTCTCTCTCAAAAATAAATAATAAATACACGTTTAAAATATATTTTATCTGATATAGACATAACCACATCAGCCTTCTTTTGGTTATTTGTGCATTTTTTTTTCCTTTCAATCATTTCCTTTTCTCATGTTTTAAATATGTTCCATACAATCAAGCCTAGTTGGATATTTTGTTAATCACGTTTTTTTAAAAGTTCTTTCAGAGTCATTAAGTTTATATGCATACAATATATTTAATATAATTGATAGATTTTATTACCTAGCTACGATTTTATATTGTGCTATTTGTGTTTTACATACTTTTGTCTGCTTTCTTACTTTTCCATTGATTTAGATGTTTCTCATGTTATTTATTTTTCCTCTGTAGTTTGGACATTATACACTTAAATTCTGTTCTTTAAGTGGGTACTGACAAATTTATATAATCTGTATTTATCTTATAAAGGTCAAAAAGTGATCAATAATTTTATCCTCCCTTTGAACATTACCTCAAATAACTTCCATTTCTGAAGCATATACTATTATAATATATTTTATGTCTTTTTTTATTTCAAGGTGTTATTTGAAAATGTAAAATTGAAAATGTGGGCACATTAAAACATTTTTATTTTATCTAAATAAAAATGGTAAATGTGGATACAGTAAAACATTTTTGTAAGAAATGTTTTATAAAAATATTTACTAAAACATTTGTTGCAAAAATGTTTTATTGTACCCACTTTTACCATTTTCTAGAATCTTTCTTTTGTGTATATTTGACCACCTTTTATTTTCCTGAAATTACTTTAATTTGGCCTGAATTGTTTAGAATTTTATTTTAGTGATTGGGTGAGATGATGAACACTCCTAGTTTTTATTAGTCCAAAATTTTCCACTTTGCCCTCATTCTGGAAGAATAGTTTTGCTGTGTGTAAAAATCGAAGTTGACCCTTATTTTCTTCCAGTTAAAAAAAAAAATTTTTAATGTTTATTTATTTTTTAGAGAGACACAGTGTGAGAGAGACAGAAGGGAGGGGCAGAAAGAGAAGGAGACACAGAATCTGAAGCAGGCTCCAGGCTCTGAACTGTCAGCACAGAGCCTGATGTGGGCTGGAACTCATGAACCATGAGATCATGAACTGAGCTGAAGTCAAACGCTTAACCGACTGAGCCACCCAGGTTCCCCTATTTTCTTCCAGTTTTTAAAGGTAAATTTTTACTTATTTCTGGCTTCCATTTTTGTTTTCAGGAAGTCAGATGTCATTCTGTTATAGTAATCTCTTCATTTTTCCTCAGGGAGCTTTCAATGTATTTTGTCCTTATACAATATAGTTTATATTAAAACATATAAATTAAAACTGGTGGAACTACAAAGAGAAATAGAAAAATTTACAATAAGAGTAAGAGATTTTAACACTTTCCACTCTTAATAATTCTACCCTCAGTAATTAATAGAGGACCAAACAACAACAACTATATATATATATATACATAACAAATTTAAACTAAGAACTCTTACAGAAAAGTACAGCCAGTACCTGTAGCACACCTCATTTAATTCATGTATGGAACATATTTCTAAATAAACTCTATATTAGAAATTTTTTAGATTTACAAAGATAACATAGCATTGCTAAATACTCTGCATCTAATTTCCTCTATATTTTAAATTTGTACTGTACATTTGTTACAATTGATGAAAAAATATTGGATTATTAACTAAAGTTCATACTTTTTCAGATTTTATTAGTTTTTACCTAGTGTCCTTTCCCTGGATCCATCCAGGGTATCACTTTACATTTAGTAGACATGCGTTACTAGGTTCCTCTTGATTGTAACAGTTTTTCAGACTGGCCTTAAAAAAATTCAGTTCTCTTTGGAGAAAAGAATATTTCTAAAACTGGGACAAGAGATATAAAATGTGAGCCTACAGCATCTTATTTTGCTAGAAAGTAAAAAAGTGATCAACAATGACAGCAGCAATAACAACACAATAATGGAAGCATGGCAAAGAAATTCAGGAAGCAAGTGAAAGAGCTCCCAATGGCCAAAACTGGAGAAAGTTGAGCAATAAAAAAAGTAAAGTAGCACTGAACCATAATCTAAAGCATAAAATAAATATCTATGTGTCCATACTGGTAAAAATAAATGTTGGAAACATAAATAAATGAAGGAGAAAAGATACATTTTCTGTGCAAAAGAATTCCAAATAATTTATACAGATACTCCAACTATAAAGAGGTGAAACTGGGGCAACTGGGTGGCTCAGTCAGTTAAGCGTCTGACTCTTGATTTCAGCTCAGGTTCTGATCTCATGGTTGGTGGGTTTGAGCCCTGCATCAGGCTCTATGCTGACAGCACAGAGCTTGCTTGGGATTCTCTCTCTCTCTCTCTCTCTCTCTCTCTCTCTCTGCCCCTTCTCTGCTCCCATGCTCTCTCTCTTTCTCAAAATAAATAAATAAACTTAAAAAAAAAAGAGAGATAGAACTACCTACTCCTTAAGTGTGGGCTGTACATAGTGACTTTTTTCAAAGAGGATAATAGGGAAAGTGGAATAAAAGGTAACTTTATAGTGGAGAAATCTAACAAATACTATCTTTGCCGGATGCCCAAAATTAACATCAGTAGTGGTAAGTCATGTCAGTAGTCATACCCTTGATTTTTAATATAAGAGTGGCACATTACCTCTGTGGTCTTCCTTCAAGAAACACATAACCCTAGTCTAATCATGCGAAAAATACCAGATAAATTCCAATCAAAGCATATTCTACAAAACACCTGGGGTGTTCAGTAATCTTTGGGGCATGGGGTGGCACAGTCAGTTGAGCGTCCAACTCTTCATTTAGGCTCTGATCACAGTCCCAGGGTTGGGGTATCAAGCCCCTCATTGGCCTTCATGCTGAGTGTGGAGTCTGCTTAAGATTCTCTCTCTCTCTCTCTCTCTCTCTCTCTCTCTCTCTCTCTCTCTCAAAAATAAACTTAAAAAAATTTTAAAACAGAAAATAAACTAGAAAAATAAGAAAAATACAAAAAAACAAAAAGAAAAAGAAATTTTAAACAATGACACCTACAATGAAAGTTCTTTTTGAGCATAGTAAAACTAGACTTACTGAAGAAATTGCCTTCCATGAACCACAGAGAAGCCAAGGATCGTTATAGATGTAATGCAAGAAAAAATGTTAGTAACTCTAAGACTAAAGTATATCAACTTGGACTTTGTTAAATACCTGTTGAGAGGTACCTAATTCATAATTGGAAAGTGTGTTGACATCCCCATCATGTAAAATTATAACATTAATCAAAGCCGTATCAAACCACAAAGAAACAATATAACTAAAAAAAATAACTGCAGGTGTATCTAGTAAAATGATTGGGAAAAATTTATAAGCATCCTCCCAATGAAAAATGAATTTAGAATGAAAATGATATCATGACAGAAAAAGCTGGCCACATAAATCTTGATTGAAAGCAGAATTTAGTCTAATGTACCATGACTTGTAATACCAGAGGATGTCTGGTAATAAATAAAGAGAGAATTTTATTCATTTATTCATTCAACTGATATCCTATTCATACACTTTTGGTCTATGAATATTTTCAACAGAATATCTAAAATTAAACAATTTCAAAAAATAAATACTTAAAACTAGAATGTTAGGTGAAAAGAATGTAAATTGACCAACCAAAAGTTATTAGACAAGATAACAATAAATAAGAAGAGGATTTTCATGTTCTGAATGTCACAGTTTATTGCCATGAGACATGTCATAAGTTTGAAGGGAAAGAAATTTATGGTTAGTGTCTGCTGGAGAGGGTATTGAAGGGAACTAATTGGAGGCTAAAAGTGCCACCTCCTAAGAGATGGCAAGTCAAGAGGATTAAGTCAGATTAGGCTGACATCTATACATCCCGATGTATTAAATGCCAGATAATGGCAACGATGAACCAAAGATTCTCACCTGTAGCTGTACACCAAAATTTCATAGAACATTGTTCCTTGGCCCCAGGCAAGGACAATCAAATCAGAATTTTTAGAAATGAGACCAAGCTCCCCAGGTGACTTTAATAAACAGCTAGTGTTGAAAACGTCTATTTAATATAATAGTAATTCTTGACATCAGGTGGCAGATCAGGTAGTATGCCCAAGTCAGTACGCAATTAAAATTAAAAAAAAAAATTTTAACGTTTATTTATTTTTGAGACAGAGAGAGACAGAGCATGAACGGGGGAGGGTCAGAGAGAGAGGGAGACACAGAATCGGAAACAGGCTCCAGGCTCTGAGCCATCAGCACAGAGCCCGACGTGGGGCTGAACTCACGGACCGCGAGATCATGGCCTGAGCCGAAGTTGGAAGCTTAACCGACTGAGCCACCCAGGCGCCCCCGCAATTAAAATTTAAAAAGAAACAAATGGGTTCCTTCCCACATGACATGAGGAGATGCGATCCAGAAACAGATTGAAATACATCTTCCATTACCTGAGACCATGCTGATCAAAAAATGATTACCTCTTAAACATAATCTAGGGTCTCAAGTGGTCAATTACATGTTGGCATATATGAACGTGTTTATCCATATTCTTTTCCTTCTAGTAGTCCCATCAGTCATCCCTGGGTAACACTGCTCATGCCATTAAAATATTGTAGTACCTGTTTTTCAAAAAGTAAACTGTCATTTGTATTTTTTTAATGGAATATCATCAAAGAATAGAGCCTAAAGTAAGATAAATAGCATACTTCTTAACACTCCTCCTATATATTCAGTTTTTTGGTCACAGAGAAAAACTGAGCATTTACCTTTCCAAGTAAGTAGACAAAAGGTCTTCCTTGGAAATATATTGGAGAAGAAAATCAGGGCATGATCCAGCGGCATCACAAATCAGGGAACTCCTCCTTCTATGAAAAGCAATAGCCCAATGGTTTTTTGCTTGTTTATTTAAGTTTATTTTGAGAGAAAGCATGAGTGGGGGAGCAGCAGAGAGAAAGAATCCCAAGCAGGCTCCACACTACCAGGGCAGAGCCAGATGAGGGGCTCAAAGTCATGGCCCATGAGATCACGACCCGAGCCAAAGTCAGACGCTCAACCAACCGAGCCATCCAGGTGCCTCCCAACTTGAGTTTTACTGTCTGAAGTGCAGATTCAAAAAGGATATGGTACCAGCGTGTATGGGTTGTCCAAGCTAGGACATAAGTAATAATTTTTTGCCTTTCCACCTCTAGCTAACTAAATTTAAGGTAGAAAAACAAAGCATGGTAATGAGATATCCATTTTCAAATCCGCAAGAGCTTTATGAGTGATTCTCTTGAAGCTAAATGAAGAAGTCTGACTCATTCCATGTTAAACTTCTATTTAAATAAGTTCTAATGGTGTTAACTACCCTGCTTGGGTCCAGCTGTATCCAGTAAATCCTTTCCTTTTTCGGTTCCTTTTCATATTTCTTTGCATCTGCCCTCTCAATGACTACTTTATTTTTGAAGCAGCCAAATTCTTCAGGTTCCAAATCCTTGAAAATAAAGAACCACAAATGCCAAGGAAAATGAAGTCATCATCTTTCTAAAGTTTTCCATTTATGCTACTATGAAGTAAATCTCTCAAGCAGTCAATTCCCACCCATATTCAGTTAACTGCATATAGGCTAACAGGTCTGTTCTCTAAGTAATGGTTGCATATGATTCTGCTTTCATTAGAACCTACCAACATACAATATTTTTTAATATTGCAGTTAGCTTTAGAGATAAATTAAAGTTCCTAAAATGTTCACTTTAAAACTATATGTGGCAAGACACTATTGTAACCACTTTACAAACAACTCAGTTAATCTTTATAATAACTCTATACAATAGATATTATTATCTTTATTGGCAGGGAAAAATGCATATATAGAAAATATAACTAATTCGCCCAGTTCTAGAGTTTATCCTCTTAACAATGAAATGTGCTGTTCTTATCTAATCCAGAAGATATACCATTCACCAATATGTTTATTCCTGATGGACTGGCATAGACAAAGAACTAGAAATGTCAGCCATAGAATATATCTATACACACACCTGCATTCTTGGCCGTTCTGGCCAAAGGTATACCATAGCATCATAAAGCAATATGGTTTCCCAAGAAGAAAATCAAGGGTCTAAAGGTATTCCATATTTCTCTACCTAAAAGCTATAAAATAGAAAATTATTAATGTTACATCCCATATGCAGATTTTTAACAAACTGGATACTTACTTCCAAATTGGTTTCTACTTACATGGTTGAGTGTAAGTGCAGCACATGGGTGATAGTGTTCAAAGAGAAAGTTCCTATCCTTTAGGGAACACATCATTGTATTGTTCTTTATAATATATTGCAAAGAGAGGACTGAAATGACTGCTAAGACCTATTTGCTTTCGAAGCAATGATGTAATTACGATATTACAACTACCAGAAGTCCTAGAGAGAGCAATGCATGAACCCATTGTCAATAAAACACTAGAACCAGTGCTGTGCAGAGGGAAGAAACTTGAAAGAGGATTCAGTGAACTCTGCTGCATGTATGTGCTCCACTTTTCCTCCTGGTCTTAATTTTCAATTATAATCTACAACTTCTTTTTCAGTTCCTGGTATTTAATTATTATTTTCTAATTTATTTCTCTATGTATTATTGTAAAGCATGCCTCTGTGAAATATAATCTATGTATAGTCATACAGTTATTTATTTAAGAACATTAGGTATTACTATTAATATTAATGTTATATCATCTCCTTATCTTTGAGAATATTACCAGGCCACAGAAAGAATATGTGTCCTCTTTTGACCCTTGTCCATTTTGTTAAAATTTAAGAAGCTGATATTCCATATGTCTCTATTAATATTGCACTTGAATTTTTTAAGTACTACCTAACGTGCTATTTTTTAAATTTATGCATGTATTTTTTTTACTTATTCTACATCTTGCTTAATCACTATGCTCTTAAAATTTAAGCTCCATGAAACAAAGAATCTGTTTCCTATTGTCTCCAGGGACTAGAATGGGTCTGGCACATTCTAGGTACTTTAATATTTGTCAAGTAAAAACATGAATGTTACATAGGGATTTTCAGCTTTTCATTGGAAAATAGCCAGAAAACTATGATTTGTATACTACTTCAGACAATCCTCATGGAAATAGTCATACGTGTATAAGATATAGCAACATTCATTCATTTAGTAGTAAAATATTCAGAGTACATATAAAATATAAGACACCATGATATAGATAAATATATATACTTAATATATAAATAATATTGCCTATTTACTTATATATTTAAAATGTCAGATATTTTTCAAAAAAAAATAAAGCATATAAAAAACACAATAGGCAGTAGAAAATGTCATAATATAGGATATACTATGGCCCTTGAGCTGAAAGAATCAAGGTGGCAGGCATTTGAGCTGTGCCTCTAGACTATGTCATTGAAATAATGAAAACATAGAGTCTGCTCACATGTGGAGGAAAAGTCACTCCAGATAAACAGATTGAAAAGCAAAGGCAAGATGTAGAAGAACAATGAATAATCCACACATCAAGAAAACACATGAGAAAGGACGTTCTTGTAGTATGAAGCAGGAATGACAGCATAGCTCTAGGCCACAAATGAAATAAGGGATTTCAAAGCAACCATTTCTCAACATGCCAAAACCTCCCTCCAGACAGGTTTTTTACTTTAATTTTGTTCTTATAGAATAAGGTGTGAAACATCCTTGTTACATTATTCTTAACCACATGAAATTTTGCAGTAGCCACATTTTTTTCTAAATAGATAATCTTTGGAAAGAGCTTAATCTTCAACTTGAATAGGTTCACCATTAGCTGTGTGGACTTCAACATGTTACTTAATCTCCTAGAATTAATTTATTATTTTATTTCCTCTGTAAATTAAAATAAAATTGATTTCCTTTCAGAGGTTAAGTAAAGACCAAATTGTTTTAAATGTATAAAATACTCTAATCTGTCACAAGCACATAGAATGTGCTCAGTAATTCTGAGCTCTTCTCCCAGGTTACGATAGTCATACCCAGTTTAACTCTGTACAATGGCTTTTCTATTCTTTTTCTTTGTTGTTTCATCAAACACAAAATGTATGATGAGTTAGAATTTTCCCCTGTGTTCTCAATGTTTTGCCAGTATCTTTTAATTAACACCAACTGCCTAGTTATAACAGCAGAAAAAGATAGGTATTGTCACAGAAAAACAAATCTAGGATACCATTTGTTTGCTAAGAAACATTATTAAAAAGTGATTTTTTTAAATAGTTTTTTTTTAAGTAGGCTCTGTGCACAGTGTGGGGCTTGAACTCACAACCCCAAGATCAAGAGTCGCATGTGCTACTGAGTCAGCCAGGTGCCCCTAAAAGGTGATTTTAAAAGAATAGAATCTCCTCTAATTTTGAACACATTAAAAACTGTATTTGTGTTCACACAGTTTAATCAGTTGTTACTTTTTATATCAAGAACTGATACTTTGAAATTCCTTAAGAAATGCATTGACTAAATATAGTGGGTATATCCATTTCCACTGTACATGTTGTCTCATTTTGAAAACATTTGTTGATGTTTTGCATAGAAGAATAGTGTGCAAAGGGTGGTTCTAAACTAAGTGCCTTTTGCTGCTTTCTGAGAACCTAAGTATCAAAGTATCTCACACAAAGTTCGGGAGGAATCAGGTTAAGTATGGAAACCACATCTAATCCAAGGGTGAGAGAAAATGCTTTCTAGTCAAACAACCAAATTTAAGGAAAATAAGTCTTTTTTTAATTTAAAGTTTAGTTAGCTAACATACAGTCCAATATTGGTTTCAGGATATCACTCACCATCAGGGAAAACAAGTCTTGAAGAGAGGTTTGTTTTGGTTTGGTTTTAGAGATTATTTTAAATAATTCATGACTGGATACAATTAAATGTCTATTAATAGTGATAAAAATGAATGTAAAACTCAGGCTTACTCAGTGAGATGTTTAGGATGACTGATACTAACAGAGAGTGCCAGGGAGGGACACCAAATCATAACAAGAAGACGTGCCTAAACTTCTACTCCAATTTCTGCCCCCAGACGGTGAAACTGACAACGTGGTTAAATTGAGTCAACATAAAATCAGTTACAATTTCTTCCAAAATGTGCTACCAGAATTTATTACTCCTTCTCTCTCCACATTCAATACTTCATTCACCCACTGACAAAGCTGGTCAAAGAATCCTACATGATTTTGAGAAGAATTAACGTGGATTTGAGACTTTACCAATAATATATTGAGAAATGACTTGCTGTATCATGCATTATGACAGCTAAACTACTATTACCTGCCAGGGTAATAACATTTATAAATGAGAACAAAAGCCACACATTTTGTAACTTTTATTTACAAATGAAATAGTGGCTAAATTATAGATTGTCATAAAAAGAAAATAATATGAAAAAATACTCTACAAAATAAAACATTTACTCTTTCTGAGTAAATACAGACAAAATGAAAAACTGAAACATAGGCTGAAATATCCCACTGAAACACAGACAAAAATGATTATAAAATAAATTCATTTGAAATCAATTAACTACTCCAGGCCTTAGTCTGCAAATGTACCTAGAGCATTCATTCTATACTAGTCAGAAATCTAGAGGAAAGCCTGAGCCCTGTGACTATAAATAAAGGCAAGATAAGTGAAATGATTCATTGTAAGTTTGCCACAGTGATATGTACAATTAGTAGTAACATGTGAACATAGGAACGACTTTATGAGACTTGATTTTAAATAATATCTGCAAAAATTCGCAACTAATAATAAAGTTTGATTTAGCAAAATTAGATCCTTATGTATGTTATGCTCTACATAGAGCATAGTAGAATAAGAAAAAGAAAAGAAAAACAACTCAGCTTCAAAAATCCTATGTGTATGCTTTATTTCTGATTTTTACTATGAAAAATCAAGGTCACTATGAAACAGGAACAGTGGAGAAGTAAAGAGAAGATTTCAAAGGACTTTTCTTCAAAATAGGAAGAAAAAAGAAAGAGAAAAGCATGTAAGGACACCAAAAATATATTGATAACAAAGTGATTTTAGTGAAGTGCAACAATCATGAGTGTGTTTGCCATGCCGGAGAATGATAAATCAGAGACAAATAGAGAATTTATAATGATGAATTGAGAACTTGGTAAGAATCAGTCACTAGTGTTTTAACCACCAAAGACATAAAAGCCTTAAAATAACTCTATATAAACATTTCGTAGTTTTTAAATTCATCGTAATGTTTGAGAACACTTAACCTCATCTTTTTACATGTAGAGAGAGCTCTGTATCTCTGTGCAGCAATGTGACAGAGCATTTAAAGCACAGAAATGGAAGCAGGCTGCCTGCTTTCTACCCATGGCTCTGTCACTTAACATTGTATGAGTTTGGGAAAGTTCATCTCTCTTTGCCTCAATTCAGTAGGTAAAATAACACTACTTACATCACAGGATTTTTCTGAAAAGTCAATAGCTTTATAGCTGGAAATTGTTTAGAACAACTGCCCATAGTAAACATTAAAATAGCAATAGATGTTATAATTTTATGTATAGCGATCTGTCCAATGTAATTATTCATATCTAAGATTGATACCAATTTCGTATTCTTTTTTAATCTTTGCTTTATTATAAAATATAACATTCAATAAACTGTAGAAAATATAGACTCTTGTATTAACAAAGTGATATTCAGATTAACAAAGCAACATGCCCATAAATCAAGATAAATGTTCCCAGCACCTCAGAAATCTATATTATAATAGCCCCCTTCTTTGAAATTTGTGTTGCTTTAAAAAAATTATGTCTCGGGCCGCCTGGGTGGCTCAGTAGGTTGAGCGTCCAACTTCGGCTCAGGTCATGATCTCACAGCTTGTGGGTTCAAGCCCTGCGTCAGGCTCGGTGCTGACAGCTCGGAGCCCAGAGCCTGCTTCGGATTCTGTGTCTCCCTCTCTCTCGCTGCCCCTAACCCACTCGCATCCTATCTCTGCCTCTCTCAAAAATAAATAAACTTTAAAAAAAATTATGTCTCCTTTTTCATTATATTTCTCTCCATATACGTGTATGTGTGTGTATGCAGAAAAAAACCACAAGTTGATTTTGCCAGTTTTGTAAGTTTCTATAATTGGAATTGCATAGCATGTGTTCTTTTGTGTCTAGCTTCCTTTGCTCAATATAATGTTACAATTATTCTGTGTTGTTGGGGCGACTGAGTGGCTCAGTTGGCTAAGACTCTGACTCTTGATTTCAGCTCAGGTCATGATCGCTGGGTAGTGGGATCCCAGGCCCACGTTGGGCCCCGTGCTGAGCATGCAGCCTGCTTAAGATTCTCTCCCTCTCCCTGTGCCTCTTTTCCCCACTTGTTCTCTCTCTCTTTCTTTCTAAAAAATAAATAATTCAGGGGCGCTTGGGTGGCTCAGTCGGTTAAGTGTCCGACTTCAGCTCAGGTCACGATCTCATGGTCGGTGAGTTCGAGCCCTGCGTCGGGCTCTGTGCTGACGGCTCAGAGCCTGGAGCCTGTTTCCGATTCTGTGTCTCCCTCTCTCTCTGCCCCTCCCCCGTTCATGCTCTGTCTCTCTCTGTCTCAAAAATAAATAAAAACGTTAAAAACAAATTAAAATAAATAATTAAATAGATAAATAATTCATTAATTAAAACCACAATTATTCTATGCTGTGCTAATTTAATTGTCTTACTCGTCTCATTTTTGAAGATCCTAAATCTTATTGTTCTGGTCCTAGGGTACATAATCAGAACTGGAATTCCTTGTTCATCAAATATCGCCATCTTCATCAGACTTTGTCAGAACGGTTTCCAAAGCAGCGCCCGCCGGCAGCGTAGGAGCTTTCCTGCTGCTTGCCTTCCTCTGTAACACCCGATGCTGTCAGATTCTAATTTTTACTGATCTGGTGGAGGTATCTCATTGTAATTTTAATTTGTATTTCAGGAGAATTCCTTTTCAGGAATGTATTGGACACTTGGAAATCTTTTGTGAGTAACTTTTCCCTTCATAATTTGAAGGAAATTTTTATATACTTTGAATGAGAGTTCTTGGGCCGTTATAAGTTACAAATACCTTCCACTCGGTGCCTTGTCATTTCATGATCTCAATGAAATATTTTGATGAATAAAAATTCTGAATTCTAATACAGTCAAATTGGCTAACCTATTTTTCATAGTTTGTGCTTTACAGGTCTTGTTTAAGAGATCTTTCCTGGGGCGCCTGGGTGGCTCAGCGGGTTAAGAGTCCAACTCTTGATATAGGCGCAGGTCATGATCTCACGGTTTGTGAGATGGAGCTCCTATGTCAGGCTCTGCACTGACAACACAGAATCTGCTTGGGATTCTCTCTCCCTCTCTTTCTGTCTCTCTGCCCCTCCCCCATGATCTCTTTCAAAAACAAAGAGATCTTTACTCCTAAGAAGTGAAGATATTCTCTTCAGATATTATATTCTAATTTTTTTTAATGCTTTTTTTTTAAGAAAGAGAAAAGAGTGGGGGTGGGGAGTGGCAGAGAGAAAGGGCGACACAGAATCTGAAGCAGGTTCCAGGCTCTGAGCTGTTAGCACAGAAAGCAACGCAGGGCTCAAATCACAAACAGTGAGATCATAACCTGAGCTAAAGTTGGATGCGTAACCAACTGAGCCACCCAGGTACCCCAGATATTGTATTCTAAAGTTTCATTCACTTATTTTTCACATTTATGCTTTTCAACCATGTAGGTTTGATTTTTGTATATGATGTGAAGAAGTGATCTAATTTTATTTATTTTTCATATGGATTCCCAATTTTTCCAATACTGTTTGCAATGTCACTTTTGTCTTAAATAAAATGTGTGTGGTTCTGTTTCTGGGTTCTCTGGCTCATTTTGTCTATATGTTTATCTCTGGTTTCAGTAGACACTGTCTTGATTATCACAGGTCTATAATAAATCCTGATACCTGATAGAGCAAGTTTGTTCAACCTGATCTTCTTTTTCAAAGAGTATCTTCGCTACTTTGGTTCTTTTGTGTTTTTAGGTAAATTTCAGAATCAGGTAATCAACTTCTCCCTCCCATCGGGCCTACCCACCCCCACCCACAACATGGAAAGACAAGGGAAAAAAATGTGGAAGATTTTGTTATTGTACTGAATCTATACAACAATTTGGGGGCCTAATAATATGTGTGTCTAAACTCAGCTAAAAATTCAGGCAACTATAATCATAATATTGAATTTTCCAATAGAAAAACATGGACTATTCCTCTCTGTATCTGTATTTAAATACTTTTATTCTTTTTAAAAATATATATATTTAAATATCACTTGGTAAAGTTTAAAGATGTCTTTATAAAAGGCTTGCACATGTTTTTAAAGATTTATTCAGACTACTTCATATATTTTATGCTATTATAAGTACTACTGAGAATGCTTGCTTATCTCATTGCCTCAACATGTATTGCCACCATGAAAATCCCTTATTAATTTGAACTGCACAGGATGAAAAATATAAGACTAATTCTTGACCTAATGCAACTATGCTAGAAATACAAAATCAAAAGATAGTTTAAAGAAAAAAGTAACTTTGGAAATTAGGAAATATAGTTCTTAAATACACAGTGGACCAAAAATAAATCATGATGGAAATTAAAAGACATTTTAAACTGAATGATTAAAAAACTAAATACTTCAAGTGTGGCTAATGCAGTAGTTGAAGATTAATAGATAACCTTCAACACCTGTATTAGAAAAGAACTAAGAAGTAATATTCAAATTACATATCATCTTTCTAAATTTGCAACCTGCCTATTTGTTTACTTGTTTAGTCTATTTTTTGTTTGTTTGCTTCTTTCTATTTTGTTTTTTTTTTAATTACTTCCTAATAGAATTAATCAAACTAATGCAGACTGAGAGTATGATGCATTTTAAACCAACAAACAGAAAAAACATGTCTAATTATAGCTGGTAATAAGTAAATATCAATATACCTGGTAATACACCTGATAATAAGTAAAGAGGAAAGTATCCCTTAAAAGATAGCCAGTTCAGTACGATAAAAGTTCTCTAGCTGAAAGAAAGAAAAAAAATTATATTTGCTAATTGGTCATTGGTGTGTCCACTGATTTCTGGGATCCTTTTTTTCTGCTCCTGTTACTCTTAATCTAGAATTTTCTCCCCCGCCCCAATTCCCAACTGCTTCCAGACTTACCTTTTACCACCAGTATATAGAGACAGTCCCTCCATAATTAAATTAATATTTATTTTAATTGCCATCCATAGGAATGCCATCTTTATTTAAATATATAAGCTACAGGGGCGCCTGGGTGGCTCAGTTGGTTAAGCGACCGACTTCAGCTCAGGTCATGATCTCATGGTCCGTGAGTTTGAGCCCTACGTCGGGCTCTGGGCTGACAGCTCAGAGCCTGGAGCCTGTTTCAGATTCTGTGTCTCCCTCTCTCTCTGACCCTCCCCCGTTCATGCTCTGTCTCTCCCTGTCTCAAAAATAAATAAACATTAAAAAAAAATTTTTTTTAAGTTTAAAAAAATATATAAGCTACATATTTTTATATACAAAAAAAATCTTTAGCTGAGGTAATGGCATTGAAAGGTAGCATACCCCATAAAATATGACGTATCTCATTCTTTTTGCCAGTTTTGTTTACTCTTGTGATAACAAGAGTATTTCCAAAACTGAGGCACTGTCACCAATAGCTGTTTTTAAAGAATAGAGAAACATTGGTTTGTTTTAAAAAAAATCAAAAATAAAAAACTTAAGTTTTCTAAACATTTAAACATTTAAACATTAATAAAATACTTTAGACAGAACATGCATATTGACATTTCCATTAAAACAACCATCTCCTTTGTGAGAAAATGTAATGAATTTGTGTAATAGATGCATGTTGCCACTGATACATTCAAAAGGAGTTAAGCTTATTTCATTAAGAAATATTCTTGTACACAGGACATTGGGAATATGAGATCATCACAATTTGAAACTGTCACCATTTAGAGGAAGCTGCTTACTCATGTTGAAACGTCAGATAAGAAAAGCATTCTACTTTGTATAGAAAATATAATTATTTGAAAGGTACCTGGGTGGCTCACTCAGTCTGTTAAGGATCCAGCTCTGGCTCAGGTCATGATCTCACTGTTCGTGGGTTCAAGTCCCGCATCAGGCTCTGTGCTGACAGCTCTGTGTTTCTCTCTTGGTCTGCCCCTGCCACACTCACATTCTCTCTGTCTCTCTCTTTCTCTCTCTCTCTCTCTCAAAAAGAAATAAAACATTAAAAGAAAATATAATTATTTGAAAGTTGACCAAATTATTAAGAAAAATCTTATAATTAATCCATTCAAATATAATTGTCAGGGTGATTGTGAATTTAATTCATCCCTGTAGTAAAGCCTTTAAGTGTATAATGGAGTGCCATAATATGTGTTATTATCCATTACATGTACATGTCTGTGATGTACCTGACAACTCAAGGTGTCATGACACTAATCTCTTGTAGAAACTCCACACACCACTAATGCTTTGCGTAGCCCTTTGGTAAATAAATTACAGACAGTTTCTACCACTTGATTAACAAGAGCCTGAAGTCCTAAAATATACAATCTGCTCTTCAATAATTATTGACAAGACTGCAAAACATTGCTTAAAGTGAACTAATGTCTGGGACAATTTTCATGCAAAAAAAAGTGCAGTACTAAGTTTATATAACTCTTTCCTAATAAAAGAATTACAGTTGACCTTTGCACAACATAGGTTTGTGCAGGTCCACTTATAGGCAGAGTTTTTTTTTTCAGTAAATACAGTGCCATATTGTAAATGTGCGACCTTTTCCTCATGATTTTCTTAATAACACTTTTCTCTCTAGCTTACTTTATTATAGGAATATAGTATTTAATAAGTTTAATATACAAAATATGTGTTAATCAATGGTTTATGTTATCTGTCAGCATTATGCTATCAGCAGTTAAGGTTTGGGGAGTCAAAACTTATATTTGGATTTTTGACTGCACAGAGTGGTGGGGGTGACAGTGCACCTAATCCCTGTGGTGTTCAAGGATCAACTGTATTTTTCACCTAAATGGTTCCCACTGGTTCCATTTTAAAGTTTTCCTAATGTATAATATATCACCCAGTGCTTATTGATGTGACAGCCAGAAACAGTGAACAAACAACAATCTATGCCATATAAATGTGATATATTTGTACAGGTGAAATCAGATGATTATTTTTTATTAAAAAATCAAATAAGCCATCCAGCAATAGACACATTACTTAATTTCACTAAGCCTCAGTTTCCTCATCTGTAAAGTGAGAAAAATGGGTCATACAATAGAGACGACCCTTTCCAACATTAGCAATCTGAATCTCTCTTCTCAGTGCATCTCTAAGGCCTGCAGTTAAGGGTTCTCATATGGAAAGAGAGAAGAAAGAACACCCTGAGTCCCTTCTGGATGAAGAGAAAAGTTCTGATTTAGCCAAGAGCTTCCAGACTCTTTTATACAGTAGCCATAAGGGAAGAAACCTATTGCAATAATCAGGGGCTATTTCACAGAGCATATCGAACCCCAGCAAGGGCAAAACTGAGATGGGCTTCTGCCTCTCCCTCTTTCTCTCATGAACTTGTCTATGCTCTCTTAAGTCATGTTATCCTGGCACAGACATCGAATGGTTTCCTTTAGCATAATTGTCAAAAGTGTCAAATCTTGTCTTTTAATAACTTGGACCTAGAGAGTTTTAAGCAATAAAATGAATATAAGGTAAGTGTGAATGGTTCCAATTATTGATCATTGTTTGCATCCAGACAATGTATTAGATGCTTTACATACATTTCACTTAATGATTAGAAAACAGCATAAAGTAAATATTCTTATCCCTTTTGCAGGTGAAGAAACTAAGGTAAGACACTGGCTCGAGGTCCCAAGCACATAAGCACTCACATCCATGACAGCAATGCCGGAGCCTATAGACTGTGGTACCTACCTATGACTGAGGACACAAACTACAGTTGAGGAAAATCACTGTGAGATATGCAGTGTCACATGGACACAACGCCTCCGTAGGGGCAACATAAACAACTATCCCTTCGCTGCCCTCTCTCACGATTTTCTCCATGCAGTAGTATGAAGCAGAAAGCTTTCCCTGATGAAGTCAGAACAACAATCACAGCCGATTCATTTTTTTTAATGTTTATTTATTTTGAGAAAGAGAGGGAGAACACACATGCATGAGCAGAGGAGGGTCAGAGAGACAGACAGAAAGAGAATCCAAAGCAGGCCCCGTGCTATCAGCACAGAGCCCAATGCAGGGCTTGAACTCACAAACCGTGAGATCATGACCTGAGCCAAAATCAAGAGTTGCATGCTCAACTGACTGAGCTACCCAGTCACCCCACAGCGGATTCATTATTATCTACAATGTCGAGAAGCTCCCTCTAGATAAGAAAAAAAATCACAATTTTTTTGAAAATACATATTTAATGTCAAATTTAGTTTGGCATCAACTGTATTTAAGGTAAATTAGTGTTCAAAGTTCCTTCTGAGGGGCGCCTGGGTGGCGCAGTCGGTTAAGCGTCCCACTTCAGCCAGGTCACGATCTCGCGGTCCGGGAGTTCGAGCCCCGCGTCCGGCTCTGGGCTGATGGCTCAGAGCCTGGAGCCTGTTTCGGATTCTGTGTCTCCCTCTCTCTCTGCCCTCCCCCGTTCATGCTCTGTCTCTCTCTGTCCCAAAAATAAATAAACGTTGAAAAAAAAATTAAAAAAAAAAAAGTCTGTTTGACAAGGTGTTATACCCCTTTCAGAGACAATTAGGAAATAAGGATAATATTCTGTAAGAAATATCTCCCATTCTGGTGACAGACAATTGGAAAATTCTGTATGAATACTGACATCAGTGCTGTGTCCTAAATGTTGAATCAACGTAATACAAAGTGCCAGAAGTTCAGGGTAATTAAAATATATATTTTATGTATCCTGCAGGAAAAGAAAGTCAATGTTAATCTTAGAGATAAAAATACAGTAATCAGTGATTTTTCTAAAGATTACAATTGTGTACAATTGTCATATTAAAATGATACAGTTAAGAATTTCAATATGTTAAAATATATTTTTCTGCTATATACATTTTTCTATAGAAATGTTAGATAAATACTCATTAGCTAATTTCCTATTGATAATACTTGTTATTATTCCTATTAGTAGAGATTTTAATTATAATCTAAAGAATCAAAATATCTAGAAAAGCAATAATTGATCAAATTTTAAAATTATTGAATATTTTTTCTCACATTCTATGAGAGGAGAATTTCATAGGCTTTACAAAATAAATTTAATTGTTACCTTAAAAAGTCTATTATAAATTTGGCTTCTTTTGAATGAAATCATGCAGTAATTTTCCACAATAGAGAAATAAAGATTTTGCCCTTTCTAGAAGTTGACATTGAAAGCACAAGTGATGAATAATGAATTTCCATCAATCAAAAAAATTCAAGACTCAACAAACTTTAAGCAAATCTTACTATGAAGAATAAAAATACAAAATACATAACACAATTATAAAACTAATAGCAGCTTAAGAGAAATTCCACAGTTCAATTGGTTATACAAACTTTCTTCTAACTTAAGAAAAAAATGTAAAGAACTAACCACAGTCAAGGAGCCAAGATGGCAGAGCAACATGAATATTCTCTGCTTCTCTCATCCCTGAAATGTGACTACCTTAGCAACAAACTATTTTCCACACCTAGAAAATTTATCTGAGGATTAACACAAAAATCTGCATAACTTGAGCCATAGAACTCTACAGGTATGTGCCATGGAGAGATGAACTGGGGGAGAGAGAAGCCGTGGAGGGTAGGGAGTTGTTTTTGTTTGCAGATAGAGGACAGAGATGGGGAGAGAGTACAGGAAAAGCACTCCCCCTGAAAGCAGCTAGAGAGAAAGAGAAAGAGTGGAGAGGGTTTCAATACCATTAGGACTCTATAAACAGGGGAGTGCAGAGTAAGAAATTCTGCAGCTTGATACCAGGCAGTCCTCCGGTGGGAAGAGCAAATCCCCAGGAGCAGATAGCAAGGTCCAAGGGGTCCTCCGGTCACATGGGGAGAGGCAGTTCCCCTGCTGGGAGGCCATTTGGTAGAGACCCTGAGGCCTTCCCACGGGAAAAGGTCCCATGGACACTGGAGAGCAGCCATGTTTGCTGGTGTTGGAACAAGGACTCTAGGGTGTGGTGAAACATGGCACCAGTTGTGTGTTGTGATTTGCCATCATGATCACATGAATTTTTCTGGGGTGGGCTGGCACCCAGACACAGTCTCTGAGCCTCTGCAGCAGTGCGGTCATGCAAATGTTCCCCAGGAGCAAGCCAGCACCTGGACATTGCTCAGGAAGACCCTCCCCCAGAAGTCAGAGTGGGCCCAAGCCACAGGCCCTAAGAAGTGAATGGTTTGGAAACACAGCCCCATCTGAGATAAAATTCAGGAGAGAGGTGATGACTAGCAGGCTGACAGCTTGGTCATGGACAGTGTAGAAACAGGGAGTGGATGGAGGCCAGGGACAAAGAAGGGGTGCCTGATGGCCAGCTGGTGAGAGCACAGAGTTCAGATGCTAGAGACTGGGAAGCTGGGTGACACCATTTTTGCCTCTCCCACACCTGCACGTACACGCACATGAAGGCCACACTGATCCACCCCAATAAACTGAGCAGCACCATCTAGTGCAGAACAGAGCCATTATACCAAGCCCCATCCAACTGTGCCAACCAAGCACTGGAGAGTGACCACATGTCTCTCCACCTGCTTAGTATATGGACTATAAAGTGCTTCACAGTTTGACTTCTAGAGGAAACAATGTAATTGCATTCAGATTTCATTCTGTTCTCTGGTCCATCTACTCATTTTTTTTCTTTTTCTTTTTCTTTTCTTATTCGTGGATACAGAAAGAGAAAACAAATATTTTTATTTTCTGCTTGTATAAAAAATTTAATTCTTTTACTATAGTTTTTATGTTTTTATAAATTTTTATTCTATTTTACTTCATATTATTTTATTCTATTTTTAGTATACCTTTTTAAATTTTTTAACGTTTTTTTTACTTTCTTTTTCTATTTTTTCTTTTCTTTTCTTTCCCTTTTTTCTCTATTCTATCAAGCTTCTTTCAACAACCAGACCAAAACATGCCTAGGATCTAGCTTCTTTTATTTGATTGTTTGTGTTGTTCTTAATTTTTCAATTTTTATTTTTATTTTATTTCATCCAAAATGACAAAAAGAAGGAATTCACCCCAAAATAAAGAACAGGAAGAATGACAGTCAATGATTTAATCAACACAGATATAAGCAAGATGTCTGGACTAGAATATAGAATCACGATGATAAGAATACTAGCTGGGGTGGAAAGAAGAATAGAATCCCTTTCTGCAGAGATAAAAGAAGTAAAATCTACCCAGGATGAAATTAAAAATGCTATAACTGAGATGAAGCCTTGAATGCTTGCCACGGTAGCAAGGATGGACAAAGCAGAGCAGTGAGTCAGTGGTATAGAAGACAAAATTTTGGACAAAAATGAAGCAGAAAAAAAGAGGGAGACTAAGGCAAAAGAGCACGATATAAGAATTAGAGAACTCAGTTACTCATTAAAAAGGAATAACATCCAAATCATAGGAGGACTCAGAAGATGAAGAGAGAGAAAAAGGGGTAGCAGGTTTATGTGAGGAAATCATAACAGAAACCTTTCCTAACCTGAGGAAAAACACAGACATTAAAATCCAAGAGGCACAGAGAACTCCCATTAGATTCAACAAAAACTGGCAATCAACAAGGCATATCATAGTCAAATTCACAAACTACACAGGCAAGGAAAGCATTATGAAAGCAGGAAGGGAAAAAAAGTCCTTAACCTGTAAGGAAAGACAGATCAGGTTTGCAGCAGACCTATCCACAGAAACTTGGCAGGTCAGAAAGAAGTGGCAGGATATATTCAACATGCTGAATTAGAAAAATATGCAGCCAAGAATTCTTTATCCAGCAAGATTGTCATTCAAAATAGAAGGAGAGACAAAGAGTTTCTCAGCCAAACAAAAACTAAAGGAGTTCGTGACCACTAAACCAGCCCTGTAAGAAATTTTAAAGGGGACTCTGAGGGGAGAAATGATGAAATAAAACAAAAACAACCAAAAGCGACAAAGACTAGAAAGGACCAGAGAACACCACCAGACACTCCAACTCTCCAGGCAACACATGGCAATAAATTCATATCTTTCAGTACTCATTCTAAATGTCAATGGACTAACGCTCCAATCAAAAGACATAGGGTAACAGAATGGATAAAAAAACAATATCTATCTATATGCTGTTTACAAGAGACCCATTTTAGACCTAAGACACCTTCAGATTGAAAGTAAGGGGATGGAGAAACATCTGTCATGCTAATGGTCACCAGAAGAAAGCCAGAGTAGCCATACTTATATCAGAAAACCTAGATTTTAAAATAAGGACTGTGACAAGAAATGAATAAGGGCATTGTATCATAATTAAGGGGTCTATCCACCAAGATCTAACAATTGTAAACATTTACACCCCCAGGGAACTCCAAAATATATAAATCAATTAATCACAAACATAAAGAAACTCATTGACAATAATAACATAATAGTAGGGGACTTCAACACCCCACTTACAGCAATAGACATATCATCTAAACAGAAAATCAACAAGGAAACAATGACTTTGAATGACACACTGGACCAGATGGACTTAACAGATATATTCAGAACATTTCATCCTAAAGCAACAGAATACATATTCTTCCCAAGTGCACATGAAACATTCTCCAGAACACATCATGTATTGGGATACAAATCAGCCCTCAACAAGTACAAAATGATTGAGATCATACCGTGCATATTTTCAGACCACAATGCTATGAAACTTAAAATCAGCTGTAAGAAAAAATTTGGAAAGAAAACAAATACTTGGAGATTAAAGTACATCTTACTAAAGAATGAATGGGTTAACCGAGAAGTTAAAGAGGAAATTAAAAAGTACATGGAAGCCAATGAAAATGATAACACCACAACCGAAAACCTCTGGGATGCAGCAAAGGTAGCTACAAGAGGGAAGTATACAACAATCCAAGCCTTCCGAAAAAAGGAAAAAAGGTCTAAGATATACAACCTAATCTTACACCTTAAAGAGCAAGAAAAAGAACAGCAAATAAAATCCAAAACGAGCAGAAGACGGGAAATCAATGCTATTGAAACCAAAAACAACAATAACAACAACAAAAAGAGCAAAAACAACAACAACAACAACAACAACAACAAAAACAGTAGAACAGATCAATAAAACCAGAAGCTGGTTTTTTGAAAGAATTAACAAAATTGATAAACCCTAGCCAGTTTAATCAAAAAGAAAAAGGCAAGGACCCAAATAAAATCAAGAAAGAAAGAGGAGAAACCACAACCAACACCGCAGAAATATAAACAATAATAAGAGAATATTATGAAAAATTATAGGCCAACAAATTGGTCAATCTGGAAGAAATGGATAAATTCCTAGAAATATATACACGACCAAAATTGAAACAGGAAGAAATAGAAAATTTGAACAGACCCAAAACCAGTAAAGACATTGAATTAGTAACCAAAAATCTCCCAACAAACAAGAGTGCAGGGCCAGATGGCTTTCTAGGGGAATTCTATCAAGCATTTAAAAAATAGTTAACACATATCCTTGTGAAGCTGTTCTAAAAAATAGAAATGGAAGGAAAACTTCCAAACTCATTCTATGAAGCCATCATTATCTTGATTCCAAAAAGAACTACAGATCAATTTCCTTGATTAACATGGATGCAAAAATTCCCAAGATACCAGCAAACTGGATTCAACTATACATTAAAAGAATTATTCACCATGATCAAGAGAGATTTATACCCGGGATGAAAGGCTGGTTCAAGATCCACAAATCAATGAATGTGATACATCATATTAATAAAAGATAAGAATAAATAAATAAATAAATAAATAAATAAATAAATAAATAAAAGGACAAGAACCACATGATCTTCTCAATAGATGCAGAGAAAGTATTTGATAAAATACAGCATCTTTCTTGATACAAACCCTCTAGAAAGTAGGAATAGAAGGATAATACCTCAAGATCATAAAAGACATATACAAAAGACCCACTGCTAATATCCTCAATGGGGAAAAACTGAGAGCTTTCCCCCTAAGGTCAGGAACACAACAGGGATGTCCACTCTTGCCACTGTTATTCAACAAAGTATTGGAAATCCTAGCCTCAACAATAAGACAACACAAAGAAATAAAAGGCATCCAAATTGGCAAGGAGGAAGTCAAACTTTCTCTCTCTGCAGATGACATTATCCTCTATATGGAAAACCCAAAGGATTCCACCAAAAAACCATTAGAACTGATCCATGAATTCAGCAAAGTCTCAGGATATAAAATCAATGCCCAGAAATTGGTTGCATTTCTATAAACCAATAATGAAGCAGCAGAAAAAGACATCAAGGATGCAATGGTGCAAGAAATTGCACCCAAAGCCATAAAATACTTAGGAATAAACCTAACCAAAGAGGTGAAAAGTCTATCAATGGAAACTATAGAAGCTTATGGCAGAAAAATTTTTAATGTTTACTTTTGAGAGAGAGAGAGAAAAACAGAATACAAGTGGGGGAGGGGCAGAAAGAGAGGGAAACAAAATCTAAAGCAGGCTGCAGGCTCTGAGCTGTCAGCACAGAGCCTGATACGGGGCTTGAACTCATGAATCACGAGATCATGACCTGAGCACATGTTGGACACTTAAGCAACTGAGCCACCCAAGCTCCCCTCATGAAAGAAATTGAGGAAGACACCACAAAAAAAGGAAAACTATTCCATGCTCATGGATTGGAAGAGCAAATATTGTTAAAATGTCCATACTACCCAAAGCAATCTACATATTCAATGCAATCACTATCAAAATAACATCTTCACATTCTTCACAGAGCTAGAAAAAAATATCCTACAACTTTTATGGAACCAGAAAAGACCTTGAATAGCCAAAGCAATCCTGAAAAAAGATCAAAGCCAGAGGCATAACAATTCCAGACTTCAAAACAGTATGGTACTGGCACAAAAGCAGACACTTATATCAATGGAATAGCATACAGAACCCAGAAATGGGCCTACAAATGTATGCCAATTAATCTTTGACAAAACAGGAAAGAATATCCAATGGAATACAGTCTCTTCAGCAAATGATGTTGACAAAACTGGACAACAACATGCAGAATATTGAATCTGGACAACTTTCTTACACCATACACACAAATAAACTCAAAATTGATGAATGTCTTAAATGTAAGACAGGATGCCATCAAAATCCTAGAGGAGAAAGCAGGCAGAAACCTCTTTGACCTTGACCTCAGCAACTTCTTACCCAAAACATCTCTGGAGGCAAGGGAAACAGAAGCAAAAATGAAATATTGGGACCTCACCAAGATTAAAAGCTTCTGCACAGTGAAGGAAACAATCAGCAAAACTAAAAGGCAACTGACAGAATGGAAGAAGATATTTGCAAAGGACATATCAGATAAAGGGTTAGTATCTAAAATCTCTAAAGAACTTATCAAACTCAACACCCAAAAAACACATAATCCAGTGAATAAATGGGCAAAAGACATGGATAGACACTTTTTCAAAGAACACATCCAGATGGCTAACAGACACATGAAAAAATGATCAACATCACTCATCATCAGGGAAATACAAATCAAAACCATAAAGAGATATACCTCACCCCTGTAAGCCATCCAGGCACTCCTACATCACATTTTTTTTAAATAACCAAACTGTTACTGGGAAGTCTTAACATGTTTAAAATATATGAATTCAATCTAAAGGCACCATTTTGACATTAACCTCTAATGAGCCTTAATTTGTTTTCTAATAAAATATTTTCTCTGCAGACACAAACTACCACCACTACTCTGCCCTGAGCCTAACCTTCAAGTTTAACTTAGCTCTTTGTAGTCAGTTTTTTTTTCTTAAATGGTCCCTAAACATATGCACTCATGTTTTTTTTCCCTCATCACTTCATCTCTGTACAAGTACAAAACCATCTTTTACTTATGATCTGTGGTTTCTTTTTACAATCTAGCCCCAGCAACAGTCACAAGATGGTAGAGTGAGAAGACCTAGAAAGGCAGACAGGTACACTACTCCCCTGATGGAACCACTGGTAGCAGCCTCTCTACACGTCTGATTCCTACCAGAAATGTTGCTGAAACAACTGTTTCAATATACTCCAAATTAAATCATTAACTTTAGTTCCTCAAATATTTGTCTGATATATCTGACATAGTTTAATGGCATCCTAATCCATTCGGCCAACCAGATGAGAAGCCTACCTCCTCTCCTACAAGATTCATACTGAATTCATTATCGGGTCTTGTCAATTGTATCTCCTAAATATCGTTCATATCCATCTCTTCTTTCTACACTTAGCATCCCTGCCTTTGTTAAGGATTTTGTTTTATCACTTCTGACTTGACTATTTTAAGGGGCTCCCAACTAGTCTGTGTCTCCAGTATTACTTTTTACTCCAGCCACTACATAATTGAAAGTTTCATTCCAAAAGAGAAATCTAGACTTTTTACCCACTTGCTTTACTGCTTCTGATGGATCTCCACCAAGTAGTTGTGATATCTTCCTCAATATGTAATATCTTCCTCAATAATTGTGTGTGATATCTTCCTCAATAATTCTAAATACATATAACTGCCACCTCCATGTTCACAAAGACTATTGTATTATATATATTTATCTCACAAGGATGCTTTAAGAATTAAATGATATATTACCTGTAAGACATTTAGCACAGTACCTAGCATATTATAAATTCCCAATAAAAATTGTTATTATTATTGTCAGTTGGAAGTATAGTATGGCAGTTAAGAGAGTGCCTTTTCAAGAGAGACTGCTTGAGTTCAAATTCCTCAAAAAAAAAAAAAGAGCTTTATACTTATTAGCTGAATGATTTTGGGCAACTTATCTAATTTCTCTGGGTCTAATTTCTACATCTATACAATGCAAATAACAATGACATCTATCTCAGAGGCTTATTTTAGTAATTAAAGGAAATAATTTCTATAAAGTACTTAGCACACACCAAGGATAAACTTGTAACTAGTTTTTACTGTACTCCTCCTTTAATGTAAATATCTACTTATCTCAATCTTCCCACTTGACCAGTGCTCCCTGCTGTGCATGGCATATAGTGAGCATTCAACCAGGATGTACTGAGTTTAAGTATGAATATATGAGAGAATGAATGCAGGAAGGAAGAAAGGAAGGAAGTATTTAGGAAGCTTAATTGGACAGTGACATATACGTTTGTCCATTAGACAAGAACTTGGAATGTAAAATTTTAAATGTATTCAAATAGGGGCATCTGGGTGGCTCAGTTGGTTGAGCATCCAACTCTTAATTTCAGCTCAGGTCAGGATACCAGGGTTGTGGGATAGAGCCCTGCATCAGGTTCCGCACTGGAGTCTGCTTAAGATTCTCTCTCTCCCTCTACCCTTCTCCCCCTACACGTGCTCTATGTCTCTCTAAAATAAAATAAAATAAAATAAAATAAAATAAAATAAAATAAAATAAAATAAAAGTATTCTAATAATTCAATAGCATAGACCCGGGGAAGTATGGTAGATAGAAAAATAAAATAAATTTGAGAGACCCTGTGAAGGCTACATCAATAATATGTTAGTATTGTTTGTATAAAGAGGTGGAAAATTCACTGAAAGATAACAACTTTATCATAACAAAGTGAAAGATACAAAAGATCTACAGAAAATCTCATGTTGTAATTTCCTTCTATTGTTATATCATACATGATTTGAAAAAAAATGGAACAGCTCCGGCCTTTCAGTACTATGCTGTAGAAACACTAGTGGCAGCTTACTTATAAAACTCATATTTTCTAGTGAAGGAAGAATTGTTACACGGTAACAGAGCTAAGAATGCACCACATGCATGCACACAGACACACACACACATTCTCTCTCTCTGTAATGTACTAAGGCAATACTTCCGCATATTTTTTTTCTCTTATGCTTTATATTCGTCAATTCACTTCATAACAAACCTGAAAAGTGATGTAGAGATTTCTTTCATGGAAAAATATCAGAAGCCATGGAGGCTAAGGAGAAAAGAAGCCGGAGCTGATGACTGTAACAACTTATGGTTCAGAAGCTAGGAGAAAAACAATAAAAATCTGAAATATTTAATACATGAACCCAGCAAAAAAAGCCAACACTAGCTAAATATATTATTTGTTAAACTGAGTTTTATTTTTTCTTCAGTGTTCATTGACTGCATATCCAAACCACATAAAATCAGCTAAGGTCAGGGCATGATCATACATTCTTTTATAGGGGACTAAATATGTATGTAGAATTTTGTGAAGAAGGCAAGTCATTACAATGAAAGTCTGCCTTCTTTGGTTTCTAGGATACTGTTCATCTGCACTAGCTACAATAAAGGCTTGTTATCAACTCCAGCATCACAAGGGTATGTGGTACAAGCATTATCGATCTATTTGTTAAGTAGGAAGTTAGATTTGGTTTCATATTGGTACATGCACATAAGCAATAAGAACTCATTTGGCTTTACAACCTAATAAGGACTTTGACCCTTTGCAATATTATGAAGATGATAGAGTTAGGGCCTTCATTCAACAGGAAGATATAACAAAGATCAAGATGGATATTGAGAAAAGCAAAAACTGGCTTTCAGAAAATTCTCAGGCTACGGAAGTCTTGCCTCACCTGCCATGAGACTTCCTGAACACACAAATCACTGTTGAAATCATAACGTTAAGTTATGAAGAGGTGAACATTTCCCTTAACCCAGTTACTGATTCAAGTAAAAATTATAGACCCAAACATTTCCCAAGATGTCCATATCTTCCTTTCTTTTAATAAAAATCCAAGACAGGGTAGCCCCATTCCTCCCAGGTCTTCCTTTTTGCAACAAAAACACCTAGACATAACACAAAAAACAAGAATAGGAAACTTGAGACTTGAGAAATGACATGACAATGAGTTCCCTGAGTTTTCTTGTTGTCTCTTATCTATCCAAAGGAGATGAGGAGGGGCTAATCACCACTGCACTTCACCCTCTCCAGGTGTCAAGGGGTTCTAACTGCCCTCTGACCTAGTGTCAATAAGAATAAATAAGGCAGTGTGTGAGATGGAGCTGATCAGAACCCTGCCTTCACCCCCTTCCCTGGTGTGTGTGTATCAGGGAGCCAGGGGTGCTGAATCTCTACCCTCAACCCACATTAGTAAGAAGGAATTAATTGGGGCAAGAGAGAACTAATCACCTCTGTCTACAAACATTTCCCGTGACAGCTGAGCTTCCATCCTCACCCTAAAACAACAGAACAGTGTGAATCAGCCCTGTTTCTCTTCTCCCTGGTATCAACATGGCCCAGCGGGAAGCTCAGTATACACCCCCATTCAAAGGTAAGGAACAAGACCATGAAGGCACAGTTCCACTTTCACCAGGAAGACGTCACAACGACTGCTGCCAGGGAAGCTGAACTTCAACAATGTTGCTATCTGCATGGAGGCAATGTCAGCTTGTGCTCCTTTAGCTAGAGTGATGCCAACAGGTCTAAAAGAAAGCTGAACCCCCACCCACCTCATCATGCTCTACACTTCAACTCATCTTCTAAAAAAGATTAAACAAGATCTAGAGTCTCATAGCAAATTATATAAAATGTCCAAAGGATACAATAAAAAATCATTGATCATATCAATAATTAGGGAAATCAAAACTTGAATGAGAAAAAACACTGATGCCAATACCAAAGTAAAGCTGATGTTGAAATTAAGTGACAAGGATTTTAAAGCATCTGTCATTAAAATTTTCCAACAAGCAAATGCACATCCTCTTGAAACAAATAAAAAATGGAAAATCCCAACAGAGACATAGAAGTTACAAAAAATGAAATGGGAAGTATAGAATGGAAAAATTCAATAAAAGAAATTTTTAAAAATTTCTGGATGAGTTCAATGGTAGAGCAGAGATGACATATGATGGAATCAGTGAACTTTACAACAGATAAATAGAATTTATGAATCTGAAAAACAAAAAGAAAGTAGTCTGAAAAAAAAATGAACAGAGTTTTAGGGACCTGTGAAGCAATGCAAAAAAGTTAACATTCATATAATTGGAGTCTCAAAGGAGAGGAAACCTGGGTAGGGCTGAGAATATACTCAAAGAAATAATGGCTGAAAACTTCCCAAATTTAGAGAAAGGGTATACCTACAGAGTGAAAAACGTAAGTGGACCCTAAATTTTATTTTCTTTTATTTTTTTTATATGAAATTTATTGACAAATTGGTTTCCATACAACACCCAGTGCTCATCCCAAAAGGTGCCCTCCTCAATACCCATCACCCACCCTCTCCTCCCTCCCACCACCCATCAACCCTCAGTTTGTTCTCAGTTTTTAAGAGTCTCTTATGCTTTGGCTCTCTCCCACTCTAACCTGTTTTTTTTTTTTTCCTTCCCCTCCCCCATGGGTTCCTGTTAAGTTTCTCAGGGTCCACATAAGAGTGAAACCATATGGTATCTGTCTTTCTCTGTATGGCTTATTTCACTTAGCATCACACTCTCCAGTCCCATCCACGTTGCTACAAAAGGCCATATTTCATTTTTTCTCATTGCCACGTAATATTCCATTGTGTATATAAACCACAATTTCTTTATCCATTCATCAGTTGATGCACATTTAGGCTCTTTCCATAATTTGGCTATTGTTGAGAGTGCTGCTATGAACATTGGGGTACAAGTGGCCCTATGCATCAGTACTCCTGTATCCCTTGGGTAAATTCCTAGCAGTGCTATTGCTGGGTCATAGGGTAGGTCTATTTTTAATTTTCTGAGGAACCTCCACACTGCTTTCCAGAGCGGCTGCACCAATTTGCATTCCCACCAACAGTGCAAGAGGGTTCCCGTTTCTCCACATCCTCTCCAGCATCTATAGTCTCCTGATTTTTTCATTTTGGCCACTCTGACTGGCGTGAGGTGATACCTGAGTGTGGTTTTGATTTGTATTTCCCTGATAAGGAGCGACGCTGAACATCTTTTCATGTGCCTGTTGGCCATCCGGATGTCTTCTTTAGAGAAGTGTCTCTTCATGTTTTCTGCCCATTTCTTCACTGGGTTATTTGTTTTTCGGGTGTCGAGTTTGGTGAGCTCTTTATAGATTTTGGATACTAGCCCTTTGTCCGATATGTCATTTGCGAATATCTTTTCCCATTCCGTTGGTTGCCTTTTAGTTTTGTTGGTTGTTTCCTTTGCTGTGCAGAAGCTTTTTATCTTCATAAGGTCCCAGTAATTCACTTTTGCTTTTAATTCCCTTGCCTTTGGGGATGTGTCGAGTAAGAGATTGCTACGACTGAGGTCAGAGAGGTCTTTTCCTGCTTTCTCTTCTAGGGTTTTGATGGTTTCCTGTCTCACATTTAGGTCCTTTATCCATTTTGAGTTTACTTTTGTGAATGGTGTGAGAAAGTGGTCTAGTTTCAACCTTCTGCATGTTGCTGTGCAGTTCTCCCAGCACCATTTGTTAAAGAGGCTGTCTTTTTTCCATTGGATGTTCTTTCCTGCTTTGTCAAAGATGAGTTGGCCATACGTTTGTGGGTCTAGTTCTGGGGTTTCTATTCTATTCCATTGGTCTATGTGTCTGTTTCTGTGCCAATACCATGCTGTCTTGATGATGACAGCTTTGTAGTAGAGGCTAAAGTCTGGGATTGTGATGCCTCCTGCTTTGGTCGTCTTCTTCAAAATTCCTTTGGCTATTCGGGGCCTTTTGTGGTTCCATATGAATTTTAGGATTGCTTGTTCTAGTTTCGAGAAGAATGCTGGTGCAATTTTTATTGGGATTGCATTGAATGTGTAGATAGCTTTGGGTAGTATTGACATTTTGACAATATTTATTTTTCCAATCCATGAGCAGGGAATGTCTTTCCATTTCTTTATATCTTCTTCAATTTCCTTCATAAGCTTTCTATAGTTTTCAGCATACAGATCCTTTACATCTTTGGTTAGATTTATTCCTAGGTATTTTGTGCTTCTTGGTGGGACCCTAAATTTTAAAAAAACATTTAAAGAAAACACCATAATTAAATTCCTAAAAACTAAAGACAAAGAAAAAAATCTTGAAAGCAAACAGAAAGAAACAACACATAACCAATAGCAGAATACCGATTCAAATTACACTGGGTTTCTCATCTGAAACCATGAAGGCCAGAAGTGGCACACTTTTCAAGAACTGACAATTTTAAAAACCTGCCAATCATAAATTCTACCTCTAGTGAAGATATTTTTTAGAAATGAGGAGAAAATAAAAACTGTCCACTGAAGCAAAATTAAGATAATTTTCACTAGCAAATCTATCCTTCAAGAATGGGTAAAGGGAGAGGCACCTGGGTGGCTCAGTCGGTTAAGTGTCTGACTTTGGCTCAGGTCATGATCTCACAGTTCATGAGTTCAAATCCCACATTAGGCTCTGTGCTCTCCGCACAGAGCTTGAAGCCTGCTTTGAGTTCTGTGTCTCCTTCTCTCTCTGCCCCTCTGCATGCTCATGCATGTTCTCTCTCAAAAATAAATAAACATTAAAAAAATAGAAAAAGAAAAGAATGGTAAAGAAAGTCCTTTAAACAGAAAGGAAAGGATTATAAAAGAAAGCCTGCACCTTCAAAAAGGAAAAAAATAAAATCAGAATGGGTAAAAATAGAGTTAAATATAATAATTCTTCTCATGAGATTCTTACATCATATTTAATGATTAAAACAGAAATTTTAACATTCTGATGTGGTGCTCGATGTATGTAGACAAACATCTAAGATAGCTATATTCAAAAAGGAGGAAGACTAAAGGGATCTAAGTAAAAGTAGCATAGTAAAACTTGATACCAGTAGTCTGTGATAAGTCATCCACATATATTGCAACCACTAAGAAAACTGTGCAAAGTGATATACTCAAAACCACTATAAGTAAATCAATATGGAATCCAAAGATTTTTAGGTAATTCACAGGAAGGCAAAAAAAAAAAAAAAAAGAGGGAGAGAGAAACAGAACAAGAAACAGAGGAAATATAAATATTAATAGCAGCTTTACTTCTAGTAGCCAAAAGCTGGAAACAACCCAAATGTCCTTCAGTGAGTTAAATGGTTAAACAAACTGGTACAACCAACCATACTATGGAATACTATTCAGCAATAAAAAGGAACACACTATTGACACATGTAACAACCTGGATTAATCTCAAGGTAATTATGCTGAGTGAAAAAAGCCAATCTCAAAAGGTTACGTATTGTAAGATTCCACTTCTACAGGTCTTGAAATGACAAAAATTACGGAATTCGAGAACAGCTGGAGGTTGGTGGAGGTTACAGTTGGGCGCAGGAGTGTGGAATTAGATGGCACTCAGGGAGAAGCAGGAGGGAGTTGAGAGGGCAGTGGTTTTGATTATAAAAGAGCAGGAAGATTCCTTTTGGTAACGGAAGTGTTCTGTATCTCGCTGTAAAGCTGGTCACACAAAACTACACATGCAATAAAACTGCTTAGAACTAAATACACAGGAATGAGTGCATGTAAAACTGATGGAATCTGAATAATGGGTTATATTTATATCAGTTTCCTAATTTTGATATTGTACTATAATTATGCAAAATGTTACCATTTGGGAAACTAGGTAAAGGCTTCATTGGATCTCTCTGTATTACTTCTTTTTTTATTGAGATATAATTGACACAATATATTAGTATACCTAAATGTTTTGGTATTTGTATATTTTGTGTATATTTGTATATTTGTGAAATGATCACAATAAATCTAGTTAACATCCATCACCACACATAATTACAAATTTCTTTCTTGTGATGAGAACTTTTAAGATTTACTCTCTTGGCAACTTTCAAATATACAATACAGCATTATTAACTATAATTGCCATGCTTTACATTAGATCCTATGATTTATTTTTTTTATGTTTATTTATTCTTGGAGAGACAGAGCGTGAGCAGGGGAGGAGCAGAGAGAGGGAGGCAGACACAGAGTCTGAAGCTAGCTCCAGGCTCCAAGCTGTCAGCACAGAGCCTGATGCGAGGATCAAACTCACAAACTGCAAGATCATGACCTGAGCTGAAGTCAGATGCCTAACCAACTGAGCCACCCAAGCACCCCTATCCTATAACTTACTTATTCTACAAGTGAAAGTTTGTAACTTTTTACCCCCTTTACCCATTTTACCCACCCCACCTCCCACTTCTGGTAACAACCAATATCTTCACTGCTATGAGTTCAATTTTTGTTTTATTTTATAGATTGAACGTGTAAGTGAGATCATATGGTCTTTGTCTTTCCCCGACTTATTTGACTTAGCATAATGACTGACCTGAAGTTCCATCCGTGTTGTGGCCAATGACAAAATCCCATTCATTTTTATAGCTGAATAATATTCATATATATATCTCCCATTTTTACTTATCCATTCATCCATCAATGGACACTTAGATTCCATCCATGTCTTGGTTATTGTAAATAATGCTTCAGTGAACATCAGAGTGCATATATCTTTTTCAGTTAGCATTTTCATTTCCTTCAGATAAATGTTCAGAAATGAGATTCCTGGGTCATATGGTAGTTCTATTTTTTATTTTGTGAGGGACTCCCATAGTATTTTCCACAGTGGCTGCACCATTCCCAAAATAGTGCACAAGGGTTCCTTATTCTCCACATCTGCCAACACTTGAATAACCATTTTCCCAGACATGAGGTGATACCTCTTGTAGTTTTGATTTGCATTTCCCTGCTGATAAGTGATGTTTAGCATCTTCTCATGTGTCTGTTGACCATCTGTATGTGTTCTTTGGATAAATGTCTATTCAGGTCATCTGCCCATTTTAATTGGATTATTTGGAGGGTTTTGGGTGTTGAGTTGCATGAATTCCTTATACATTTTGGATATTAACCCCTTATCTGATTTATCCTTTGCAAATATTTTTTTTCTTCATTGGCATGTTGCCTTTTTATTTTGTTGATGGTCTACATTGCTGTGCAGAAGCTTTTTAACTTTATATAGTCCCACCTGTTTATTTTGCTTTTGTTGCCTTTGCTTTTGGTGTCAAATCCAAAATATCATTGTCAATATCAATGTTGTCAAGGAACTCGCCTAGTTTTCTTCAAGGATTTTTATGGATTCATCTTATTTTTATGTCTTTACTCCATTTTGAATTAATTTTTGTGTATGGTGTCAGATATTGGTCCAGTTTCATTCTTTGGCATGTGGCTGTCCATTTTTCCCAGCAACATTTATTGTAGAGATATTCCCTTCACCATTGTCTATTCTTGGCTCCTTTGTCATAAATGAATTAACCATATATGCACAGGTATATACATATATTTTTAATATGGAATAGTTCGCAAATTTGCATGTTATCCAGGAGCATGTGCTAATCTTCTCTGTATCCTTCCTGTTTCAGTGTATGTGCTGCTGAAGTGAGCATGGTATATTATTTCCAGCATTTGCATCTTTTTCTCAACATAAAAATTTTTACAAGTGGCTCTTCCAGAAGACCCTTTATAGACCTAATGCCAATATGATGTTTTCCTCTCATGGGAAAAAAATGGGAATAAATTACGGTGGTAATAATGATTCTCCAGTAAATCTTACCAGGGTGTCTATACATATTTCTCAGAAAGAAAAATTTCACATTATCACAAGAAATGGAACATAAAATGTTTTCAGAGTTCCTATATAAATTCTCTTTTCAAAAGTTGCTCCACGTTAGTTTTTAGAGTTATTGCTAAAAGTCAAAAAGGAAGCAAAGGAAGCTGACCATTAGACCTACCTTAAAGAGGTTAGGTATAACTTCCTCTTTTACTAGAATGCCAGTTTATAGAAAATAATCTTAGTCTATCCCTAAAACTTAGGGATCCAGTTTGGTTCAGTCATGGAAAAAAAATCTTCATGTATTCTTCAGACTTATGAAACCACAAGTGAGAGGTGGAAACCAACGTGACAATTTATTAATATTGTGTATCAGTGTTTCTAGGAGAGATCAATAGTGGTCTACTGACCATTGAGTGGTCAATAGAAGTGGCTTTGGTTCCTATGTATTTTGGTGTCCAGAAATTGTTACATTGCAAGTTTTAAATAATGTGAATGGGTCTAAACCAAGGAAACTAGAGACCCCTAACATGGCACATGCAATAATGGGACATGTCCAGGTAACAGAGTATTCTTTTATCTCCAGACAAAATGAAGCACAGGTGTTTTTCTAAACCAATGTAATATATGTATAAATAATTTCATACAAAAGGTCATCTTCAGTAAGACATCTGGATAGAAGGAGAGAACAGATCTTTTGCTCTGAGGATAAAATACTCAAGTTTAGGGTCTAAAATAGTTTCTAAAACTGTGATCTGAGGCTTAAGGCTAGGGAGTGAAAGTGATTATATGTGAACTATTTATTATATACAAAATGTATATGTGTGTGCAAATAGTTTGAAAGATGCATAGACTTAACACAAAGAGACCAATGGTAAGTTGACTACACCCATTTTATTTCTTTGTGGTTTTTCAGTCATTTATATACAATTAAAATTAAGCCAAATCACAAGCTAAGTTTGTTTTAAAACATCACAGGATTCATGCCAGAACTCTCATTTATATTTTTTAAAACAGTAGTTCAAGTTTACTACAAGCCACCATTTTAAAGACCATATATATAAGTCATATAATCACATTTAAGTTAATTAAAGAAAATATATTTCAACTTCAGCGTACTGTAGTAGCTTATTCTAGCCTTAATAGACTTTTATAAATTATGACATTGAGGCAAAAAATGTTGAGAACGTAATATTTGTTTAGGCCTCACAGAGTAAAAATTGTTCTTCAGTCACAAACAAAATCTACGCATTTTCTCAATCAATCCACAAACTAGCTGAAACATAGGCATTATTATTCAACTATATAAAGAAGCCAAGTTTCAAAGACATTAAATAACTTTTCCAAGGGTACTCATGAAAGACATGCCGAGTTTGATTATAATTCTGACTCCAAATTGTTACTTCCACTTCATTATATATGTATTTATGACCGAAAATATGAGGATCACAAAATATGACTTGAAAAATGCTCACGGAAATATTTTAAGTAATCTGGATAGTCTTTGTTTTTAAACTTGGTTAAGTTTTTCAAAAAAGGTTTCACTCAATTGTTCAAATGCTAAGACCACATTGTCATCTTCATTTTCACATAGTTCACGCAAGGAAACACTGTAAATGGAAATACACAGCATTTTAGTGAGAGTCAGTACTATAAGAAGGACTTTCTCCATGTGGGAAGAATTAAGAAAATCCCATTACATGATGAAATGTTAGAAAAATATGAAGAATGATGATAAAAAACATGTTTATCTTAAAAAAAAACTTGAATGGAAAAAATAACAAAATAAAGATAACAAAACAGTTCCTGTCCAGTTCCTCTTCACGTCAATTACCAAGAGGATTTTAAAGGCCAACAAATTTCATGTAAACCTATCCCTCTTCCCTTCAAAAGCAACAACACAAATTCCCCTCCTTTCTCCATACACCTCTTTAGAGGCTATCTTGTGATATTTTTTTGGCTACCGTGTCCAATATATACTGAAACCCACAAGTAACTACCGCTAAGAAGGGCAAAATATTACTTCCTTTACCTAGATATGTAAGAAAATTAAAAAAGAAAAAAACAGGGTGCAATAAACAGAATAATGGTCTTCCAGAGACATTTATGTTCTAATCCTCAGAAATCTAGGACCATGTTAGTTTACATGGCAATGGAGAATTAAGGTTGCAGATGGAATTGAAGTTGCTGATCAGGTGACTTTGAGATAGAAAAATTATTCTGGATTTTCTGGGTTAGCCCATTATAGTCTCAAAGGTTCTTGTAAGTGGGAGAGGGAGGCAAGAGAGAGCTCATCTCAATGTAAGACTTTCCCCACCATTGCTGGCTTTGAAGAGGGAAGGGGACCATGATAAAAATAATGCCAGCAGCCTCTGGAGCCCAGAAAAGACAATAGAGCAGATTGTCCTAAAACCTCCAGAAAGAAATGAGCTTTGCCAACATCTTGATTTTAACCCAGTTAGACCCATTTTGGATTTCAGGCTTCCAGAACTGTAAGATAATAAATTTCTGTTGGTTTAAACCACTAAATTTGTGGTAATTTGTTATAGCAGCAATAAGAAATGAATATGCAGGTGAAAAGAAAGGAGAGAGGAAATCCACAAATGAACCGTGCAGCTGCAGTGATAAAGCACTGAACACAATCAGGATCTTTTTATCAACCTATTGTAATTCCTATTACCTTGGTTTCACTAGAGTTCCAGAATTTTTCCTAGTGTCTTCATTGACCTACTACAAACAATGACCAGATTTGTATCTGTAACACTGAATTTCCTCCTAGTTACAGACCTATAATTATGACACTGACCATTTCCTCTTGAATGATTTCCCACAGATATTATGTGACATATATAAATTCTAACTCACTATTTTTGGTTCTTAGTCCTCCTCCAACCTCATCCTCACTTTTATGTTTCTTATGTATCATTAACTAAAATAGAAACCTTGTTATCTTCACCAACTACATGGCCTTTATTGACAGTTTCTTTGAATACTATCTCATAAATACTTCTCTAATCATCATTAGTTCTATTTCCTTAATTCAGACCCACACCCACTCTCACCTGCATGGCTGTTATAGCCTTTGAGTTTCTGCCACATATATAAGCCATACACATCTCTGTCACACATATAAACCATAGACCCATATCATACTCATGTCTATGCACTGTCTACACATTATTCAAAATATTAAGCCCAAACTCCATAATATGAGAATTAAGACCCTTCTCAAGGTATCCAAATTGTCTTTAAAGCTCCTTTAAGCAACTCAGCATCTTCCCCCATCCCTATCACAACTCCCATATTCCCCATGCCACTATAGTGAGATCGAAGCCAATACCTGACATATCAGGCCCTTTCTCATTTCTGTACTTTGAAAACACTATTTCCTCCGCCCCCTAAATATACCTTAAGACTTAGTGAAAAAAATTACTTCATTTGAAAATCTTTCTCTGAATCCAAGGTCAAGTTAGTTGCCCCCTTATCTGTCACCCTAGCACTTATTACCTTTTTAATATCTACAATTAAGTTTCCTCACACTACACTGTAAGATTATGTTTAAAGAAGGGATAGATTTAATGATTATCTGTATCTTAAATGCTTAAACATATTCCTCAAATCAGTAATGTTTCAATAATTTTTAAAGAAAAAAATGAATGATATTTCTAGGATCAGATTTTGAGACAGCTCCAAAGTCTCTGGAGTTTCTTGAGATGCTCTTGAATAACTATGAGCTACTCAAGAAATACACTACATGGAGATACTCAAGAAACTAGAGCAGTTCCCTCTGCTCTAGCATCCTCATAGTTTCATTCTCTGTATAAAACATCCAAACAGGCCTAACTAATCTTGTATCAAAAAAATAAAAAAACAATGACCTAATTAGCAACAACTTCATGAAGATGAAGAGATTCATGGCAAATTACAAGTATTCATATATGTGAAGAAACATAATTTTTAAAGCAAGTGATAGAAAATGGAAAACCCATAAAGTATTAAGGTACATGCAGAACAGAGGCTTTAGGAAGATGTATATTTAACCAGGAAATACATGATGGGCTTAAGGATGGATCTTCTAATAGAGCCTTAGGATGGGGGTATCCATATAAAGTTTGGAATTGTTTGGGTCCCCACAGAGCTCTGTTAAAGATGAAAACAGGAAGCCAATATGAGAGATTAGTGTCAGATGAAGCCTGGGCAAAACACTGTATAAAGCAAGAGAATCCAGAATATGTAAATTGATATATAACCAGGGACCAATGGAGCCCTAAGGGGCCCTGTGAAGTATCATGTATCTGACAAACACTGGTCATGAAAACAGAATACTAGCATCTAGGAATTCCTGAGGTTTTGGAATATCGTCCTATTATGCAGTGCCTGAGGCTAGGGTTCTGGTCTGAATTAAACCTTACGTCAAATGGGCTTTGGAATTAATTCTATTATAGAACCAGTGCAACAGGGTGTTGAAGAGAAGCTCTGCAAATTGTTTGGGGAGTTGAAAGGCGTGACATCTAAGAAGCTCAGTGTCACTTCTAAGTATAAGGTCAACAGGCGTGCCTGGGTGGCTCAGTCAGTTAAGGATCTGACTCTTGATTTCAGCTCAGATCGCGATCTCATGGTTCATGAGTCTGAGCCCTGCATGGGCTCTGCACTGACAATGCAAAGCCTGCTTGGGATTCTCTCTCTCCTCTCTCTGCTCCTCCCCTACTCATGCTCAAGCACTCTTTCTCTCAAATTAAATAAGCTTAAAAAAAGTATGAGGTCAACAAACTCAATTTACTTACCATTAAAATTTTGGAAAATATGAAATCAATACTTAAAGTATATAACATACCTGATAGATCGAATGGTGAGTGCAAAATCTTTCAACAACTCATAAGCAGTTCCTTCATTCATCCTAAACAAAATATCATTTTGAAAATTAATAGTATAAAAACATTAAAGAACTTATTTGATACTGAAATTTTGGCTTTGTCAATAAGAGATTACTTTCATCTGTCAAGACATGTTTATTAGAATGCCACAATCCTAAAGGATAAATCAATCAACAGGAATGATAATTATGAATTCAAATATCACAAGTACAATACGCATAGGAGACTGACCATTTCAGGAGAAAACCAAAGTAGGAAAGTTAAGCTCAGAAGAGTGAATGGGGGCTGCAGAATCAAAGGGAAGAATCAGACTATTTACTAATGTCACAACTACTTTTATTCATGACAATGAGTCATATTTTTAAAAATATTTAAATATTTAAAAATATTTTTAAAAATGATCAGAAATACACCCGAGGGGGAAGAAGGCAGCAGGGTAGGAAGACCCGAAGCCTGCTTCATCCCATGAATACAACTAGATAACTATCAAAACATCCTAAATACACCAGAATCAACCTGAAGACTGACAAAACAAATTCCACAACTAAAGGTAGACAAGAGGCCACATCAAAAAAGGTAAGAAGCACGGAGACATGGTTTGGGAGAGAAACATACTGTGGCTGCTGCAATGGGGAGGGAGCCACAGGCATGGAGAAGGGCAAGAGACAGACTAGCACATAGGGGATTGTATAAGGAGATGTTTCCCCATACCAACTGGCTTGGAAAAAGAGATGGTCCAAATTTCATGAGTTCTTACAACCAGCAGGGCCTAAATAAAGCCTGAAGTTTTAAAGGTCAGTAGGTGTGGCACAGATAGAGCCCAAAAGCATCGAGGCTGCTCTTGGAGAGAAGACAGGGCAAACAGCCCACAGATGCACAGCATGAAAAGAACTACCTGAAGAGTGGCTGCAGCACACAGTGGGAAGGTTATTTGCTCTTCTCAGAGTATGTTTCAGAGAGGCAGTGTTCACAAGAGACCCCTCTGGGAACAAAGAAACTGGCCAGCATAATTTCCTCCCCCATCCCTCAGCATATGCACAGGGCCACCTGCAGGAACCAGCACCATGCTAACAGCTGACAATCGCTACCTAACTTGCTCACACCAAGCCTCATCCCCACACACACTCTGTTGGAACCACCCTTCCCAGTCATTCTTGCCTCAGTCCCAGTGCTGCAGGTACCCTCCCAAACCTGTGGGCTAAACCAGCCCAAACCTGTGCCTATACCATGTCTACCAACATAGGAGCTCTTCTACATAAGGCCATTACCGTAAAAAACAGGGGAAGTAGCTGAGTTTCCTAACATAGAGCAGGCACAGAGACTTAGACAAAATGAGAAGAGAGAGGAATTTGTCCCAAATTAAAGAACAGGACAAGGCCATGGCCTTGAAACATATAAGTAACATGTCTGATAGAGAATTTAAAGAAATGATCCTAAAGATACCCATTGGACTTAAGAATGGAAGACATGAGTGAGAACCTTAACACAGAGATAAGTTATAATATATCAGAGATAAAGGGCTCAATAAACAAAAACACAAATATGCATGATGGAATGAACAGCAGGATGGAAGAAGCAGAGGAACAAATTAATGACCTAGAAAACACAGTATTAGAAAGTAATCAAGTTGAACAAAAGAAAAAAAAAAGAATTATGCAAAACAAGAACAGACTTGGGGAACTCAGTGACTCTATCAAACATAAAAACATTCATATTATAGAAGTCCCAGGAGAAAGAAAAGGGGACAAATGATTTATTTAAAGAAATAATAGCTGAAAACCTCCCTAATCAGGGGAATGAAATAGATATCCAGATCCAAGAGGCACAAAGAACTCCCAACAAAATCAACGAAAGCAGATAAACACCAAGACACAACTAAAATGGCAAAATATAGTGATAAGGAAAACAATTTAAAAGCAGCAAAACAAAATAAGACAGTTACATACAAGGGAAATCCCATTAGGCTACCAGGGTCTTTTTCAGCAGAAACTTTCCAAGCAAGAAGGGAGTGGCATGATATATTCAAAATGCTGAATAGGAAAAATCTGTAGTCAAGGATACTCTATCCAGCAAGTCTATCATTCAAAATAGAAGAAGAAATAAAGAGTTTCCTAGACAAAAACTAAAGCAGTTCATGACCACTAAACCAGCCCTCCAAGAAATATTAAAGAGGATGCTAAGGAAAAATGAAACACCAAAATTGACAGTATGAAGGTGGGAAACACAAAATCAGTATAAATGAATCTTTTTTGTAAAATACCAGCCAAAGAACTCACAAAATTAAAGTATGAAAATAAGACACCATGTACCTAAAACATGGGGAGGAGAGGAGTAAAGAATGGGTTCAAATTAACTGAACATCTACTTAAGATAGATGGCTATATTCAGAAGATATAACCTAATGGTAACCAAAAATCAAAACCACTAATTAATATGCAAATAATAAAGAGAAAGAAAGCCAAATATATCACTAAAGAAATCCATCAAATCATGAAAAAGAAAATGACAATAAAGAACCAGAGAAAATTTTCAGAAAGAACCACAAAACAAGTAATAAAATATCAATAAATATATATCTATCAATAATTACACTGAATGTAAATGGACTAAATACTTGAATCAATGACACAGGGTGACAGAATGGATTTTTTTTTAGAAAAAGACTCATCTATACACTGCTTATAAGAGCATTTTTAGTCCTGAAGATACCTGCAGATTGAAAGTGAGAGGATGGACATTTAACATACAAATGAATATCAAAAGAAAGCCAGAGTAGCAATACTTATAATGAACAAACTCAACTTTAAAACAAAGACTGTAACAAGAAGTAAAGCACCCAAATACATAAAACAGTTAATAATGAACATAAAGGAATTAATTGATAACAACACAATAAGAGTAGGGGGCATTAACACCCCCACTTACATCAATGGACAGATCAACTAAACAGAAAATTGGCAAGGAAATAATGGCTTTGAATTACGCACTGGATCAGCTGAACTTAACAGATATATCTAGAACATTCTATCCTAAAACATCAGAATACACATTCCTTTCAAGTACACATGGAACATTCTGGAGAATAGATCATGTATTAGGCCATAAAACAAGCCTAAACTAATTCAAAAAAGATTAAATTGTACCATACATCTTTTCTGACCACAATGTTATGAAACTAGAAATAAACCACAAGAAAAAATTTGCAATGACCGCAAAGAGATGGAGGTTAAGTAACATACTACTACACACTGAATGTGTCAAATAGGAAGTCAAAGAAGAAATAAAAAATACATGGAAACAAATGAAAATGAAAATACAAAGGTCTAAAACCTTTGGGATGCAGCGAAAGCAGTCCTAAGAGGGAAGTTTATAGAAAAACAGGCCTACTCAAGAAGAAAAAAAAATCTCAAATAAAAAAAACAAAAAACAAAAAACTAATCTTACACTCAAAGGAGTTAAAAAAAAAAGAACAATAAGCAAAACCTAAAGCCAGCAGAAGGAAGGATATAATAAAGATTAGAGCATAAATAAATGATATAGAAACTAAAAAAAAAAAATAGGTCGATGAAATCAGAAGCTGGGTCTTTGAAAAAGACTTATCAAAAAAAGGAGAAAGGACACAACTAATAAAATCACAAATGAGCGGGGAGAAATAAAAACCAACACTAATAAAAATACAAATAATTATAACAGTATATTACGAAAAACTATATGCCAGCAAATTAGACAACCTAGAGGAAATGAATAAATTCCTAGAAACATGAAACCTACCAAAACCAAAACAGGAAGAAACAGAAAATATGAGCAGACTGACTACCAGTAACAAAATTAAATCAGTGATCAAAAAACTCCCAACAAACCAAAGTCCAATACCAGATGTCTTTACAGGCAAATAGTACCAAAAATTTGAAGAAGAGTTAAAACCTATTCATCTCAAACTATTCCAAAAAAATGCAAGAGTAAGGAAAACTCCTAAATTCACTCTATGAGGCCAGCATTACTGTCATACCAAAAACAAGTAGAGACACCACAAAAAAAAGGCCAATATCTCTAATGAATATGGATCAAAAAAACCTTCAACAAACTACCAGCAAACTAAATCCAACAATACATTTAAAATAAATTTCATATTAAAAATAAATAAAATAAAATTTTAAGATTAAAAATAAATAAATAAATGTAAAAAATATATAAAAAAGCAATACATTAAAGAATTTTTCACCATGAAAAAAAAATAAATAAATAACCATTAACCACAATCAAGTGTGATTTATTCCTGAGTTGCAAGTGTGGTTCAATATTTATAAATCAACCATATGCCATATCACATCAATAAGAGAAAAAATAAGAACCATATGATCATTTCAATAGACACACACAAAAAAGCATTTGACAAAGTACAACATCCATTCATAATAAAAACCCTGAACAAAGTAGGTTTAGAGGGAACGTACCTCAACATAATAAAGTCTATTTAGGAAAAATCCACAGCTAACATCCTCAAAAGGGAAAAACTGAGAGCTTGTCCTCTATGGTCAGGAACAAGACAGAATGTCCACTTTCACCGCTTTTATTCAATATAGTCCTGGAAGTCCTATCCACAGCAATCAGACAACGAAAATAAACAAAAGGCATACAAATTGGTATGGAAGGAGTAAAACTTTCACTATTTGTATATCGTATGACACTATATATAGAAAACCAGAAAGATTCCACTAAAAATCAGCTAGAGCTGATAAATGAATTCAGTAAAGTCACAAGATACAAAAATCACCGTACAGAAATCTGTTGCATTTCTATACACAGGGAGGAAGCAGCAGAAAGAGAAATTAATAAATCAACCCCATTTAGAATTGCACCAGAAAACAATAAGATACCTAGAAATAAACATAACCAAAGAGGTAAAAGACCTGTATTCTGAAAACTATAAAATGTTAATGAAAGAAATTGAAGTCGACACAAAGAAGTGGAAAGACATTCCATACTTGTGGACTGGAAAAACACATATAGTTAAAATGTCTTTACTACCCAAAGTAAGCTAAACATTTAAAGAAATCCCTATCAAAATACCACCAGCATTTTAACAGAGTTAGAACAGACAATCCTAAAATTAGTATGGAACCATGAGAGACCCTGAATAGCCAAAGCAAACTTGAAAAAGAAAAGCAAAACTAGAGGCATCATAATTCCAGACTTCAGGTTATATTACAAAGCTGTGGTAATCAACACAGTATGGTACTGGTACAAAAGTAGATCAATAGAACAGAATAGAAATCCCATCAATAAATCCACAATTATATGATCAATTAGTCTTCAACAAAGCAGGAAAGAATATCCAATGGAAAAACAATGGTCTCCTCAACAAATGGATAACAAATGATGTTGGGAAAACTAGACAGCAATATGCAGAAGAACGAAACTGGAAAACTTTATTACACCATATACAAAAGTAAATTCAAGATGGATTAAAGACCTAAATGTGAGACCTGAAACCATAAAAATCCTAGAAGAGAACACAAGCAATAACTTCTTTGACATTGGCCATAGCAACTTTTTTCTAGATAGGTCCCCTGAGGCAAGGGAAACAAAAACAAACATAAATCATTAGGACTACATCAAAAATAAGTAGCTTCAGGGTGTCTGGATGGCTCAGTCAGTAGAGTGTGAGACTTTTGGTCTCAGGGTCATGAGATCAAGCCCCACACTGGACATGAAGCCTACTTCAAAAAAAAAAGTAGTTTTTGCACAGTGAAGGAATCAACAAAACTAAAAGGCAACCTATAAAATGGGAGAAGATATTTGCAGATGACATATCCCATAATGGATTGTATCCGAAATATATAAAGAACTTACAAAAATCAACACACACACACACACACACACACACACACACACACACACACAAATCCAATTAAAAATGGCAGAAGACATAACGGACATTTCTCCAAGGAGGACATACAGATGGCCAAAAGACAAATGAGGAGATGCTCATCATCCCTTGCCATCAGGGAAATGCAAATCAAAACTACAATGGGATATAACCTCACACCTGTCAGAAGGGCTACAATCAAAAGCACAAAAAACAAGTGTTGTCAAGGATGTGAAAAAAGGGGAAGCTTCTTACACTGTTGGTGGGAATATGAACTGATGCAGCCACTGTGGAAAACTGTATGGAAGCTCCTCAAAACATTAAAAGTAGAACTACCCTGCAATGCAGCAATTGCTTTACTGGGTATTTATCCAAAGCATACAAAAACACTAATTCAAAGGGATACATGCACTCCTATGTTTATAGCAGTATTATTTACAATAGCCAAGATATGGAAACAGCCTAGGTATCCATCAATTGATGAATGGATAAAGAAGTGGTTTATATATATATAATGGAACATTATTCAGCCATAAAAAAGAATTAAAAATGCCATTTGTGATGACATGGGTGGAGCTCAAGAGTAGAATACTAAGTGAAATAAGTCATCCAGAGAAAGACAAATATCACATGATTTTACTCATCTGAGTAATTTAATAACAAAACAAATAAGCATAGGGAAAAAGAGAGATAGAGGCAAATCAAGAAGCAGACTCTTAACTATAGAGAACAAGCAGGTGTTATCAGAGGGGGTGGGGGTGCAGGGATGGGTGAAATAAGTGATGGGATTAAGGAGTGCACCTGTTGTGATAAGCACCAAGTGATCAAAATAAAAACTTTAAAAATATAATAAAATACATCTGCGTGAGTGATCTATGAAATATAAAAAAGTTGATCAACATTTCTCAAGTGTCTGGAGTTTTAAATACTTTAATTCAATAAATACTGTTCAGAATTTTATATAAAATGCCTATTGAATTACTGACTGGTATGACAGAATGCTCCTCCCACATCCACCTGCTCAATGTCTGGGCCAATTTTTCTTCTCCCAGGTAAATCCAAGATGGTTTACCCCTCCTTACTGTTTTCGAAAATGTATTCCCTGCCAAAGAGCTAACACAACTGTCATATGCTCAGTCCTCAGATGTGTGAGTTACATACCTTTTTATATACTTCTCTCAGATAATGGTGAGCATGGCACTGTTTGTTATTATTTTTCAGTTTTAAAATATCTCATGATGAATAAAATAGGATAGTAATAAATAAAAACACATCTGTGAGTATGCACAAATATTTATATGTGTAGTGTACATCCTTAGGTCAAGTGAGTCAGCCTAAGTCCCAAAAGTATGTTGGTAAACCACAAAAATAATACAGAGTTTGTTATTCCCTCTTGCCATTAATCTACAGGAAAAAAATTCCAGTATATTTAGCATGATTACCTATACTTAAAATTGTAAAAGGCTTTGCCTAAAATTCATTAGGTTCATCCGTTAGATAGCAACACAAAGATGGATACATAAACAGAACCAAAGGTAGAGGTAGAAATGAAAGAGAAAGATGTAGACACAGACATGAATGCAGACATAGAGACAGAAATAAAGGTAAAAGTAGAAATGATTAAAGAGCAAGAGAGAGTGGGGGGATAGGTGAGGATAGACAAAACATACCTGTTGTCCTGGACTAGTCCTGTCAAGGAACCATGTTTATAGAAATCAAGTGCATAAGCATTAAGTGGCATTCTTCTTCCTTGGTTATCAAATATCTTTGACCACAGCACAGGAGCCTGAGTGTGATTGATACCAATTGTGCGCAGAATGACCTAAAGAAATACAACTTTTACTGTTATTTATGTATAAAGGAAGTTAATGCTTTCTTATATTGTGCTTTGTAGTTCTTTTCCTTAATCAACATTTTTGAAGCATACTCTTCATGGTGAAGGAAGAGGGGGTCTTTCATACACACTGGTTTGTTGCTGTCCTAAGTACACCTAGATAATAGTACCTATGAACACTGTTAACCTCACAGCATACTCTTGGCAATTTCAACCTTCTAACCAGTAGAATAATAACAAGACTCACTAGGAAATAAAAGCTAATTAAAATTTTTTTCATTATCCTAATTTGTACAGGAGATACCTTGTAAAGAGAGTATCAGAGAACTGGTGCCTTGTTTAAGAGAAGAGTTCAACTGAACAACTCTAACAATTGTTAGAACACAATTACCAGAATTAAAAGGAAAGGGAGAAAGATGTAGGGGGATAAGAGAAGAAGGAGGAGAAGGAGAAGGACAAGGAGGACAAAGAGAAGGAAAAGAAGGACGAGGGGGAGGAGGAGAAAGAAAGAAAGAAAGAAAGAAAGAAAGAAAGAAAGAAAGAAAGAAAGAAAGAAAGAAAGAAAGAAAGAAAGAAATGACAATGAGGAGGAGGAGGAGCAGGAGGGGAGGAAGGAGATGAAGAAGGAAAAATAAAGAAGGAGGAGGAGGAGAGGGAGGAGGAGGAAGAAGAAAGGAGAAGGAGAAGAAACAGAAGAAAGGGAATGAAGAGAAGGAAGAGGAGGAGGTGGAGGGAAAGGAGGAGGAGAAGGAAGAAAAAGAAGAGGAAGAAGAAGGAGGAGGAGGAGGAGGAGGAGGAGGAGGAGGAGAAAGGGAGGAGGAGGACGAGGAGGAGAAGTAAGAGAAAGAGGAAGAGAATGAGGAAGGGGAGGAGAAGGAGGAAGGGGAGGAAGAGGAGGGTGAGGAGGAGGGTGAGGAGGAGGAGGAAGAAGAGGAGACAGAGGAGGAGGAAGTAAACAAGCCAATAGCTTTTGATGTCTGCTCATTTTTTGAAAACTCTATGGGGTTAACAGGAAATCTAATATATTAATCAGTAAAACTACTTTCTAAAATAATATGGTAGTAGCTTGGGAAGCTCTTTTATTATTAAGAGTTTTGGAATATTCTTGGGGCACCTGGGTGGCTCAGTCGGTTAAGCATCAGATTCTTGATTTTAGCCCAGGTCATGATCTCATGGTTCATGAGTTTGAGCCCGCCATCAGGCTCTGTGGTGATGGCTCAGAGCCTGTTTGGGATTCTCTCTTACCCTCTCTCTCAGCCTTCCCCCAACTTGCTCTCTATCTCTCTCCCAAAATAAATAAATAATTTAAAAAAAGAGTTCTTGGATATTCTTATTCCATTATGATCCAGAAGACAGTTTTGACTGCAAAAATCCAGAAGATTTACATTCAAGGGAAAATGCTGCACATGTATACCAGAAATTTGCAGCAGCCCTGTTTGTAACAGTAAAGACTAGAAAAAAACACCGTTTTTAATAGGAAAATAGATCAATGGGTTTTTTATATTCACACTCTGAAATATTATGAAGTAATAAAAATAAAATTGAGTTTCACATGACAATATGAATGAAACTTAGGGGCAACAGCATTGAGTGCAAAAAAGAAAACAAAACAGCAAAAAACAACATTCTGGAAACTATGGAAACTTTTCATAAAATCAAAAGCAGCAAATATAAAAAGTGACTTTACAATATTATATTTTTAAAAGGAGCATTAAAAACACAAAATTTTGGATAACTGCCACCGGGGGAAAGGGGAGAAGCAAGAGAATAAAATAGAAGAGGAGCACATAGATCCTGAGTCCATGGGTGTTCATTTTAGTTTTATGCTTTATACCTTATCTCTATGCTATTTAAAAACATTGAACATAAATATTTAGTATTAAACTAAAATCTAACAATAAAAGCTAAATATGCTTTGAGAGGTTATAACTTACACTAGGAAAGTAAATTTGCATAAAGTGAGTTGGGGAAGACGAAGAGCATGTTGCCATCATGGAATACTCTGAAAATATCCATCAGTTCAAGATGCTACAAAATAGAAGAAATAAAACTGGCCTCCTCTCTCTAGTACACCACCAGGAACAACAATGAGTCTGAATTAGTTCATGTTCTGTACCTTAAAGATCTCTTCTAATTGACGGTGACTGTGTGGCAATAAGACACAGACACTATACCCTATTATAACTGTATTCATGCCCTCCAAAACCCCAAGGAAAATTTTGCATATAGCAAAGAAACAGAAGTTAATGGCACATACTGACCGTAAGTTAAATTAATCATAAAATAGAGAAAAGGGAAAATTATGTCTTGTTAAAATGTCTGGTTTTCAATGTTATTAGCTATAAACTTCTTACGGAAGTAATTAATTGTTTATGATTCTAGAAATAAAATACAGGGAAAAAAAGCTTCATAAAATCTTATAAGCTAAAGTTCAATCCTCTATTATTTCCATGCCAGAGTTTCACATTCCTCCACAACCTGTAAGACACCACTCACATGAGGGTAAAGCCCTATAGCACTAGCCTCAAAGAGCTTCACATAATATTAAGAGCAGTAGTTTCTAATTCATTTTTAAACTATATACCTTTTCGGTAAAAAAAAAAAAATCCTTTCCCATCTCTTCTTTCATTAATGTTTTTCTCTCATCTTATAAAACAGAAAGTCTCCTCAAACTTACTATGGTACATTTCCTTGGGGTTTGAAAATGTACAGACTACCAACAAAGAGCAATACGGCTTTCTTATCAAGAAAATGGATGACTTTACAGACTAAGTTAAAAATACTTTTTTTCTTTTAAATTAGGTTGTTTCCAACTATTTGAATTCAACAAAATTAAAGTGGATCTAATTAAGCTATTCATTAAGAGCACATACAAAACATATTTGTGATAATAGATTGCTAGGTGATTTGGCACAAACTCGGAAGGAATTAGAAGAATTGTATACCACTGTTATAACAAAAGTTGCTCCGTTCTGAGCTACTTATCTATTTGAATAAGGTTTCTCAGAATTCAAATTAAGTTTTAATTTTGGAACTCTGTCTCATTCTAAAAATAAGTAAATATTCATCCTCAGTTGTATGGACTAATTTTAAAAGAAATAGCTTCGTCCATCCCATTCGTATATAGATTTCTAATACAATGTTAATTTTATTCTTAGCAATGCTTCTCAAAATTTGTATTATATTTAAGTTTCTGTAATAAACAGGAAATAACCATTAAACTGAAGTTGCATACTATTTAAACGAAGAAATGTGTCAGGTAGGGTGACTTCATGTTTAAAAATATATTACATTAAGGTAAAATTATGTAGGGGGAGGTACAATCTAAATACAAGAGAAAAGAACTATGCCATATTTGAGATTGTTAAAAATTTTATTCTTGACTGCTTTTAGCTTTATAATTATGGCTATTCAAATGCTCCAGTATTCATATTCTTTTTTATGTATTAAAATGAGATGATGGCTTTATTTTAATTTAGCAATGTTTATCTAAAGCTGGAAATTATATCATCAGAAATTATTTGAATTTATGACTAAAATGCATGTGTCGACTTAAAATGCACAAGGGTCTATTTAGGTTTTCAAAATTCTTTTAAGTGATACTGGACTATTTTACATAATAGGGGACTATCTGATTTTGGACTAGGATGGAGTTTTGACACTAGCGTTAAACCAAAATATCAAAAGTAACAAAAGTTTTTTTCTTCTCAAACCTTGTGTTAAAATATAAATTAAATTTCTATGAGTTTATTCCAACATTCAGTGGGTTGTCCAGCATATTCCCAAGGTGTCTAGTTCTTTACATTGCATTTTGGACACTAGTGATCCTGAATATATATGGCATTGACAGCATCTATAACAATACTGGGAAAGCTTGAAGATAGTTTTATATACTCTTTTCATGGCAAACTTGCACCAATCTACAAAGAGAGAAGGGAAGTGGTATTACTGGGAATTCTGCACAATGGAGCAGGGTCCCTCGGGCCAACATTGAAAAGCTGAAATCATAAGGGCCTCAAGAGTGACATTTCCTGGATAATTCTGATCATACACCTGAAATTTTTTTTCAATTTGAGAAATTTGAATCCTTTCTAAATAGCCTAGAAGTATAAGTCCAATTCTTTCTCTTTTTTAAAAACATTTTTAAATGTTTATTTTTGAGACAGAGAGAGAGAGAAAGTGCAGGGGAGGGGCACAGACCGAAGGAGACACAGAATCTGAAGCAGGCTCCAGGCCCTAAGCTATCAGCACAGAGCCCGATGCAGGGCTCGAACTCACGCACTGGAAGATCATGACCTGAGCTGAAGTCAGATGCTTAACCGACCGAGCCACCCACGTGCTCCAATCCAACTCTTTCTTAAGGATCTTTTATTTATAAACCCCATTTCCACTTACATGGTTTGGAGTATTTGGCTGAAACAAATCACCATCAGAGTTTCCAGAGAGGCAAGCAAATGGAGAAATAGCTACTCTCCCTTCTTTGCAGTTCATCAAGTGAGACACAAGTTGGGAATCCTCACATTCTTTTCCTGTGAAATCTTGCCATAACAGGTTGGGATAGATTAATTTTTAAAAATCAGACAAACTGTTGAGCTTTATGCACCTATACTAGACCATGCTGCATATGGAGTCCTTCAACTTTCCAGGACCGACATCAGACTGAGATACATCACATAAAGTGAGTGGTACATCTGACATAAAGTGAACAGCACAGAATTCATTCAATAAATGTTAGCTATCAATACAATTATCAATGTAACATTTTGCATACTTCAGTTCCTTGACCACCAAGTAATAAAAGACTACATTTAAATTGCATAATCTTTTAATATAGAATTACTGTTATTACCTTGGTGCTTTTTCCTATTGAACTCAGATCCGGCCTCAGAATCCTTCCAAGACTGGGTGTTCCAAGAGACCACGATTAGTAGGTTTGAGAATGGCATGTGAGAAGAAATATTCTTTCCATTCTTACTCTTAAAACGCACCAGATTATGCATTCAGTGTTCACTCTAATTTGCAATGAAGGCAGAATATTCATGCACTCCTATTTTGTCTCCTCTGGGATGCTTACAATGCTTCACTGTTGTCTGCTTTTGTTCATGCTGCTCCCACTTTAATAGGGCCCAGGAAGCTATGGGCCCTGCTTCCTTAACTTTTTCCCAGTTGAGGAGTGAGGGTATAGTGAAACTAGGAAATTACTACTCATGGCTCAACTCTTTTCCTTTATCCCAGTCAGTTTTTCCTGTTTACTTTCCCCTAGAAGATTTCTATCCAATAGCTTATGAAAAATAACAGCAAAGATTAATGTGTATACTATGTGCTTAGAACTGTTTTAAGGTATTCACATATATTAACTGAATTACTTAAAGATCACCCAGACAAGGTAGGTAATGTTATTTTCTTTTTTATACATTTTTTGAGAAAATGGAGGCATGAATATGAACTCATTTGCCCAAGGTCTCACTGCTAATAGCAGCAGAGCCAGAGCTTGGACCCAGGCAATCTGCCAAGAGTCTATGTTCATGAATACTACACATATTTCCTCTCAAGAAAACAAGTGACAGAATAGTCTCTTGTTTCTCTTCATCTTACAGATGTCCTTAATGCATGTGCCAGGCTTGCCCAAAAAGCAACCTTTAATCAAGATGGGTTTACAAATGACTCTATTTAATTTTATTCTCCGTTACCCTTCTGACTTCTAATAATCAAGAGTTTCTTTCTTTGGAAAGTAGAAAGAATCCCCTTATTTTAAGGCAGACTGATGTTTCCCAGGCTCTACCCTTCCTCTGGGAAAAATATTCTTAGAAAAATTACTTTTTCTTTCTAATCCACAATGGGGCTAGGATATACTTACTTATTTTTGACAATGGGAGTTGATATTCCTGTTTCATATCAGCCAATTTAGAAACACTTAGTAGGAAGGAGGCGAAGTCTTTTGTAACGTTCATGTTATACTCATGTAAAGCATCATTAAAATCCTCAGGAAGATCCTCAAGGAACACCTAAGTCAGCAAGAAGATCATTAAGAACACCTAAAGGCCAACTATTTTTCAGAAAGATCTATATATCTTTCTCAAAAACTGAAACTTTGGAAGAATGGCAAAGAACACCGCAATATAATTCTGTAGTTACCTATTTATTCAACAATGTAACTGCTTCATTCCTTCATCTGTGAAATTAAGGTAAAGTTCATTTTTTGTTTCTATATGCATTTATAAAAACCAATACCCTCACTCTCAAAAATTTGCTTTCACACTACTTCATCGACACCCTCTTTTTAAAAATTTTTTAAGTTTTTATTTAAATTCTAGTTAGCTAACATAAAGTGTTATATTAGTTTCAGGTGTGCAATTTAGTAATTCAACTCTTTTGTAAAACACCGGATGTTCATCACAAGTGCAGTCCCTAGTCCCCATCATCTGTTGCACCCATCCCTCCACACACCTGCCCTCTGGTAACCATCAGTGTGTTCTGTATAGTTTGAAGTCTGTTTCTTGGTTTGTCTCTCTCTCTTTCCCCCCTTTGACACTTCTTTTACATTACACTTCTGAATATTTCAAAGAATCTAGTAACATGTTTCGAGAGCAAACAACAATAAAAAGTAGTACACTTGCATGCCTGGAATAACTCTCACTTGGTTGGGAAGGTTTTCAAAACCTCACCGGATTCATTTTGTCAATATTTTGTTAATTATTCTTGCACCTACATTCATAAAAGAGATGCATCTATAGCTTTCCTTGTTATAATGTCCTTGTAGGGTTTTGGTATGAATTTTAGGTTTTTCTCCCAAAAAGAGTTTGTATCCTCTAGAAGAGTTTGTGAAAAATTGGTGGTATTCATTGAATGTTTGAAAGAATTCTCCAATGAAATCATCTGGGCCTGTTTTTATTTGTTCATTTGTTTTGTTTTCATGGAGATTTTTAAAAACAATTGATCACATTTCTTTGATACCAGACACTGAGGACTTTTTATATCTTCCTTGGTTAGTTTGGGAAAGTTGCATTTTCTAGGAATTTTCCCTTTTTGTACAAATAGCCAGATGTCTTGGCAGAAATCATTCATAATATCCCCCTTTTGTTCTTTTTGATGACCAAAGTAAGATCTGTAGTAATGTCCCATTTTCCTTCCTGATATTTGTAAAATTTACCTTAAGTTAGATTTTCTATTTCATTTGTTTGGTTTCCCAGCTTTTTAAGTTGAAAATTAAATCATTGATTTTTTTTTCAGCTACTATTCTTTCCTACAATATGATTATAAGGCTATAAATTTCCCTACAATCACTGAATGAATTGCATCTTGTATGTGTATGCTTCTTTCACTATTTAATTAAAATATTTTATAATTTCCTTTTTTTTGTCCTATATGTATTTTTCTTATTTTAATTTTTTAACTTTCTTTTTTAAGGAATTTAATTTATGCCCAAAATGTATTTTATCATAGTAAACATTACAAGTACAAATTTTTTTTAAATCAAATAGTGTTAAAAGGCTTACGACTACATGAGGTCTCTGTATTATACCCATGCTTTCAGTCTCAGAACAATGTTAACTCTTTTGCTATTTCTTCTGATGTCCTACATGTATTTGGAAATGAATCTGTTAATTTTCAGACACTTAAGGTGTTTCTGATTCTTTTGGTATTGATCTGGCATTTTCTGACCTGGCATTTACTTTCAAACTTTCTTGGACTATAGAGCTAAGATGTGATTTGTATAAACAGCATATAATTGTGGGGTTTTTTTCCTTAATACAATCTAAAAATGTTAGTATTTTACGTGATGCATTTAGCACATATATATTCAATGTAGTTACTTACACAGTTGAGTTTATATATACTATTTTAGTATTTGGTTTCTATCTTGACTATATATTATATATTATTTTCTCTGTTCTTCTCTTTTTTTTATCAGTTTGTCTTCTATCATCACTTATTTGTGCATTATTTTGCTAATCTTTACCCCCAGAGATTACAAAATACATCTTTAATTTACACGACTCTTAATACTGCAAGAACCTTAAAATATTCAAATATATTTACTCTTCCCAACACCTGCATTATAAATGTCATGCATTTTAGTTATGTATATATATTATAAATTTATTATAATACATTACAATTATTTTTAGGTACAGTAGGTATTATCTACCCACACATTATCCTTTCTAGTGCACTTCATGCCCTGTTATATTTTCAAGTTTCCCAAGTTTAGATTTTTTGTTTGCCTAAGGCATATATTTCTTTTAGCACATACACAAAAACTATTAGAACTGATAAGCAATATTAGCAAAGTTGCAGGATACAAAATCAACATAAAAAATTTGTGTTTCTGTACATTAAGTATTTGAAAAGGAAATTAGGACAATCTCATTTACAATAGCATCAAAGGAATAAAATATTTAGGAATAAGCTTAACCAAGGAGGTGAAAGGTCTCTACACTAAAAGCTATAAAACACTGCAAGAAATTATAGGGGACACAAATAATGGAAACGCATGCCATGTTCATAAATTGAAAGAATAATTACTATTAAGATGACAAAACTATCCAAAGTGACCTACAGATTCATTATAATTCTTACCAAAATCCCATGGCATTTTTTACAGAAATAGAAAAATAACCCCAAAATTCATACAGAATCACAAAACACCCTGAATAGTCAAAATGACCTTGAGGGGAAAATAAAACAAAGCCAGAGGCATCACCATTCCTAATTTCAGAATATATATCAAAGCCACAGTATCAAAACAGTATGGTACCAGCATAATGAAAGACATTTGGACTAATGGAACAGAATAGAGTCCAGAAGTAAATCCATGTATATGGTCAGCAGCTCTTTGACAAGGGTGCCAAGAACACACAGTGGGGAAAGGATAGTTTCTTCAGGCAAAATTTGATATACACATATAAAAGAATGAAACTGACCCTTACCATACACTGTACATAAAAATAAACTCAAATGGATTAAAGGCTTAAAGAAGACCTGAAACTATAAAATTCATAGAAGAAAATATAAGGACATGGGTCTTGGAATTTTTTGTTTGTTTTTTTTTGTTTTTTATGACACAAAAAGCATAGGCAACAAAAATGAGAATAAACAAGTAGGATTATATCAAACTAAAAAGCTTCTGTACAGCAAATAATAATAATAATAATAATAATAATAATAATAATAATAAAGCAAAAAGGAATTTCCAGAATGAGAGAAAATATTTCTAAGCCATTTATCCGATAAGGGGATAATATCCAAAATATACAAGAATATTCTATAACTTAAGAGCAAAAAAAAAGGGGGGGTAAAGGACATGAATAGACACTTCCCCAAAGAAAACATGCAAATGGCCACCATATATATTAGTCACTCAACTTTTAATGATGGGTATTATCAAAAAATCAAAAGATAAGTGTTGAGGGGAATATAGAAAAATTAGAATTCCTATACACTCTTGGTGGAAGTGTAAAGTGGTACAGCCACTATGGAAAAAATTTGAAGGTTTCTTCAAAAATTAAAAATAGAACCATATGATCCAGTAATCCCATTTTGAAGTATATACCCAAAATAATTGACATAAAGATCTTGAAGAGATGTATGTACCCCCATGTTCACTGCATCATTATTCACAATAGGCAAGATATGGAAACAACCCAATGTCCATCAACCGATGAGTGGATAAGATAATATGGAATATACCTACAGTAGAATATTATTCCATCTTAAAAAGGGAGGAAATCTGGGGCACCTGGGCGGCTCAGTCAGGTAAACATTCAACTCTTGATTTCAACTCAGGTCATGATCAGGTTTCGACTCAGGTTTGTGAAGTTGAGCCCCAAGTCAGGCTCTGTGCTGAGAGTACAAAGCCTACTTGGGCTCCCTCTCTCTGCCCCTCCCCTGCTCTCTCTCTCTCTCAAAATAAATAAAAAAACATTAAACAAAAAAAGAAGGAAAATTTTCTATTTGCAATAACATGGATGAACCTAGAGGACATTATGCCAAGTAAAATAAGCCAGTTGTAGAAGGACAAATACTTCATGATTTCACGTATTTGGAAATTATATCTTATAAATTTTTATATTCCATTTATATCTTAAATACTCAAACTCACAGAAGCAGAGAACAGAACGGTGATTGCAAGGGCCTAAAGAAATGGGGAATTGTTTTTCATTGGATATGACATTTCTGGTATACAAGATAAGTAAATTCTAGATATCTGCTGTACAACAAACTACCTATAGTTAACAATACAATACTGTGCACTTTAAAATACAAGAGGATAAACATCATGTTAAGTGTTCCAAACAAACAAACAAACACCCCACACACTAGGAAGTTTGGGGATGTGATGAATATATTTAGTACTTTGGTTATAGTGATGATATCATGGGTATATGCATATGTCCAAACACATTAAGATGTATACATTAATCATGTGCAATTCTTTGTATATCAATTATACTTCAATAACAATAAAGCTAAAAAAATAAGGTAGATATATGCATATCTTCCTGATATGTTATTAATTCAATCACAATATATTTACCCTATTTTAAATTATATTTAAAATATATGCAAAATATATATACATATTTCTGTATGAAAATAGAGTAGGATGAAATTTTTGCCCATCTTCTTCTAGCTTCCATTATTTTGGTTAAAAAGTCGGCCTTCAATCTTATTATTGCTTTTTTTCAAGGAAATGTCTATTTCAGCTCTAGCCAGTTTATGATTTTCTCTCTTTTTTTGACTTTGAGTAGTTTTTTTTAATATTTCTTTATATTTACCCTTCTTGAATTTGACTTATAAGCTTTTGAAACTATGGAGTGCTATCTTTTATCAGCTTTGGAAAACTCCAAGTTATTAGTTTTGAGTACTCTTCTGCCATTTGTCTCCCTCCTCTTCTTAGGGGACTCCCATTACATAACATTAAACATTTTGAATGTGATCCATAATTCTCTTATGCTATCTGCCTTTATTTTAATTTTTTCTCTTTGTTACCATTTGGATACTTTCTATTGAGCTGTCAGCTCATTGATTCTTTCTTCTGATATATATATTCTGATCAGATATATTTTTCAATTCTTAAGTCTCCATTGAATTATCTGAGAAAGGGTGCCTGGGTGGCTCAGTTGGTTAAGCATCCAGCTCTTGACTTCAGCTCGGGTCCTTATCTCACAGTTGTGAGATCGAGTTCGGCATCAGACTCTACACAGAGCGTGAAGCCTGCTTGGGATTCTCTCTCTTCCTCTCTCTCTGCCCCTCCCCAGCTCATGCACTCTCTAAATAAATAAATAAATAAATAAATAAATAAATAAATAAACATTAAAAAATTATCAGATAAAATTCTAATTATGTGCTGAAAATCTCCATCTTTCTGAATTTTGTCTATCACTTCTCCTATTTTCTTTAACATATTAACCATACTTATATTCTTTGTCTCTTAACTCCAGTATCTGAATCATCTCTGTGTGTACTACTATTGCCTGCTTTTCTTCCTGCCATCTGGTCATATGTTCTTGCTTATTCACTTTTTTAGTTTTGTAGCTTTCTTTTCACCAGAAATTGTTTATAAAAGGACCTGGTAGGCTGATGTCATCTTCCACAAGAGTGAGTTCTCCCCTTTTTGTATTTGGTTAAATGAGTGAAGATGTGATCACTTTGATCCAAGTAGAGATTAAAGTGGTATTGTTGGTATTGCTAATATTGTTTTCCAGTTTTATTAAGTTTCAGTCTATATCCATTTTATCTCTGTTCCTGAGTCATGACCCTCTTGGAACTTTGAGTATGAGACTGGTGGGCCTAGTTTTCTCAGTCCTAAGACTGCCAAAGATTTACCTCTTTCCTACAGAACTTCCTAACCCTTTATATCCTTCAGCTCTAAAGGCTTTCAAAATGTTTTGAGGGGGATACAAGCCTATGAATAAATGCAGAACCTTCCTTTTCATGGATTTTCTTTAATAAATTCCATAAGACTGCAAAAATTTTGTGTAGTAACCCAACATTTCATGCAGATCTGGGACTCAGTATAAACATCCTCAGTACACTCACAGAAATACTATGTCTCTCAAGTTTTTGCCACTTTAGCCCCATGTGATCACTAAAAGCTTTCATAATTTTTTTTAATCTCACAGAAGAGGCTCTGTATATGCTAAGAACATTTTCAAACCATGTCCAGAATCAACAAATTCTTTGGGAGAAAAACCATGGTTAGAGATTCCTATCACACCTTGAATAAGTTCTTGCCGTTGTATAATTTTAGCCAATCATTGTTTCCACAGCTCTCTGTTGCAATGCAAATGATGACCATTTACTATACCCTACCTGGAAGTGCACAAATTTCCAATAAACTTTAAGAAAAGCGAGAGAGAGTGACAGTGAGAGAGAGAGGAGGTCTTCATGCAAAACCTTCTTTTATTGTGTATTTTTATGATGTCTTTGTGAAAATTTAGATATTGACTTTCCCAAGTTTAATATAAATCATTTAAACAAAGCGAGCAATACTTCAAGCATATACATGTGATGAAAAAATGTGAAGATGACAGATCAATAACTAAAGATGTATTCACTGATCAAGACAACATTGTGTGAGGCCTAAGATTTGTATTTGTGGAATTAGACAATATAGATTAACTCATCTCTTTTTGTTCCTTGTCACCTTTTACTAAGATTATGTAGTACAACCGGACTATCCCACTTTCTCAGATTCTTATGGAGTAAATTGGTAATAGTATTTGATGTTGATTTAAAAATAGCAAATCATGATCAAAGAATATTTTGCAAATAAAATCGGCAAACAGTTTTTTGTTTCTATTCTGTAAGAGTCAAGGAATGATTTCTTCAATGACTATTCTAATATTTTTTTCAATGAGGACATTAGAGTTCACAACATATACTTCCTACCATAGCCGTATCTCAACATAAAAAGACCCTATGAGAACTACAGATTCAATGATAGGGACTTTTCTTTAAGTTCATTAAAGTTCCTTCAATGTATAATTATCTACATGGTTTCTTTAGCTGCTGAATGCTGTAATTTGATACAATCATACAAGCAAATGGAAAACATGAACAAAATTCTTGATCTTATTTTTCTTAAGGCAAGTGATCTTTTGATAGGTTTACAAGGGAGAAGCTTATGAATTTGAGGTTAAATGTAACAGTCATTACAGAAAGAAAAATTATTATTCCACAAAACAAATGAAACCTATGTTGATAAAAATCCTACTGCTGCTGAATCACTTATGATAGGCTCTATTTAATTATACTAATTATTTAATGTTATCAGAAGCATACATTTTACCTTTGATTGATAAAACTTGAGAGTGGTATCTTGGAACTTCGCTGGAAGCAGTCTTCTTCCAAATAGATTTGCCAATACTAACACTAGCTTTTCCATAACATCTTGAGAAAAATGTTTTGAGCCTATATAAAACAAAGTGTCTTGTTACAAATTTAAAAACCGGTATCAATGCCATTTTTAACATTTAAATTGTATGTTCTATTGCATTTCATTTCATGAAAACTGAAAATTTGTGACAAATATAGCAACCAAGGAATGACTCCGTCTGCTGACAGTTTACATCTGTGCCTTCTTTTTCACTCTTGCTACTCCCACTCTAATTCATACCCTAGCCATTCCAACCACAAATTGCCTTATCTCCTTACCTGGATTCTACTCCCCAAATTCGGGCTATGATCAGTTTTCCTGAAGCATTTTATGGTCATGGCTCTCACCTATTCAAAAATCTCTGATTGTATCTAATGCCTCATAAACAAAACCCAATCTCCTTAGTCTAGCATTTAAGGCTTTCCAAAGTACAGCCCACAAATCACCTCCCAGCTTTACCTCCCTGTCTTACCTTCTCGCCACTCATACTAAGATACCATCAACTTTACTTAAGTTCTATTCTTCACAACACATGGGCAGTATACAGTAGTGATTAAAAAGGTGCTACATTTAATAACTTGGGCTCCAGAGTCAGACTCTTCCTATTTCAATCTTGGCTCTGACAGTTAGTAATTTGTGTGACCATGGCAATTTATTTAACTTCTCTGTGTCTGAGTTTCCTCATTTACAAAATAGTGATAGCCATATTATGTGCCTCATAAAGTTATCAAATTTTCTATCTCCATGTTTATAATAGCATACACCCTCATACCCCACCCCACCCACACACACATAGCAATAAACACAACTGTATTTCCGCTTGCAGGAAATTATTTCTCCTGTTGCAGAGCTTTTGAGGGGACAGAATTTCCTGAGTATCCTTGTTTCACAGAACAATGCATGGTCAGAGCATAGTAACTAAACCTGCACAAAATAAACTGTTGTTATCAATTCATGATAGAAGATAAAGAAACGCTCTGAAAAGCACTGTTTGCCAGGCATTAGGAACTATAACAAATGTAAGCACAAAAAGGAAAATATTTCTTTTAGGGACACTGTTTAAAAGTCCATGGTTTAATTATAAAAATCAAAAAGGTTTTAATAAAAAATGTGTTAAGTGGAGTATTAGGTGCACATTAAAATGGAATTCACAAAAAATTTACATGATATTGGCAAAAATATATTTTGGGGAAAGCAAGATTCTAGATTATGCAATTAAAGTAATATCAGTTAGGGGCGCCTGGGTGGCGCAGTCGGTTAAGCGTCCCACTTAAGCCAGGTCACGATCTCGCGGTCCGGGAGTTCGAGCCCCGCGTCGGGCTCTGTGCTGATGGCTCAGAGCCTGGAGCCTGCTTCCAATTCTGTGTCTCCCTCTCTCTCTGCCCCTCCCCCGTTCATGCTCTGTCTCTCTCTGTCCCAAAAATAAATAAACGTTGAAAAAAAAATTAAAAAAAAATAAAGTAATATCAGTTATTTAAATATACTATATAGTTACAGTCTAAGAAAATATGATTGGAAGAAAATATACACAAACACTGATGGTGAATTTCCTATTTAACATAATGCTTTCCTATATCCTTTTTCTATGATGAGCATGTGTAACATTTAATTAGAAAAAATATTTATTAAAAAACCATACATTATTTAATAAGTTCTGAATCCTGGAGTCCAGAAATCACTAAAGTTCATAAGAAATTGACATTTTAAAATAGGTGTCACAAAATATGGCTGTCTTCCATACAATTAGTAGGTATATAAAACTTCATTTTATCTAGTTTGGCATCTCTAAATTATCTAAATATTTGTAGAAAAAAATACTCCTCAAGTGTTGGCTTCATATAGTCTCTGTTACTATTTTTAGATTATATGCCCAAAACATCAAGCTTACCTTTCTTAGTTGGCTGACAAAGATCACGGAAAAGGCCTTTTACAAGAAAACTGACAAACACAAGATTAGAAGGCTCATGATAATGCAAATGTGATACAAGTCCAGCAAACCCCATCAGTTTACCTTCTTGATCTAAATAGCCCTAAAGAACAAAAATAATTTATCAGTTTGAGCCAACTCACCACAGACATGAATTAATAACGAACTGAATGTCAGTTTAAAATAGTACTTAATGCCAATGTAAGAGAGATTGGTACTCATTACCTCGCCAAGTTTTGGTAATTATATCAAGTGTAAGAAATATTAGTCAATGGATAGGACCTTCTAAAGACTGTAACTAATTTGGCATGATAAAAAGTAAAGATAGTTCCATTCCTTTTCAAAAAAATAAAACAAACAAAAACAAAAACAAAAAAACAAAAACAAAGGACAGCCATACCTGTTTCATAAGAAACTGCAAAGAAAACAAGAAGTAAAGTTTTAACATCTCCGTGACTCTGGGTTGTTTGAAGGACAACAATGAATGCTTTAGCACTGACAGCACCTTGAAAGAATAATTTACACCATGTTAGTTCTATGAAATTCATTTGTAAATAATAATATGGGTATATTGTATTTCGAATTTTTTTTTCCTGTATATTAGGATGTTTTGACATCTTAAAAAAAACTTCTCTGGCTGATGAGAGACTGCTCCTCCCAGTGCTGGCTAATTTCTAAACATAATAACAATTTGCCTAAAAGCATGCCTATCATAGGCAAACCAACCAATCCCAAGCATATACCCTTAACTACTTCCTTCAGTGACTCGCATCCACAGAGTCAAAATTTCTTGTATCCTAAATCATCCCAGGGCCAGGTGCCAGGCCACAGGAGGCCACCTGTACCGCCCACACAAAGCTCACTAGAATTATTCAAACCAGCCAATGCTAAACTGCTTATCCTGCCCTGTCTTGCTTTTCCTATAGAAACTCTAATAAAAGCAGGCACCCAAACCTTCCCGCTGCTCTTATCCTCTGCCTCCTGACCAGCCTGCTGTCCTTTGCACAGAGTCCTGCATAGAGTGCTGTGGTTCCTGTCGTTAACACTTACAGTACTTTATTTTCCTGAGCTCCACCTCTGACTCCTCTTGCGGCTGCACCTGACTGACCATCACACAAAAGAATACAAAACAACAGGATAGGTATTACCCAAGACTCAGTCACATTTCACATTGTTTGCTTTACCATCTTCTGGCATGGTACATCCTTCTTTTAACAACCAGACGTATCAAACAGAATCATCAGAAATGAAACGTATTGCCAAATAATCTGACAATAAATGTGAATCCAGTTTAAGAGTTTACAGCTCTTGGTTTGTTCTGCGAGAAAACAAGATATGCTGTGGCACGTCCTGCAGTACTGTTGCAAAAATAATGGAACTATCTTGATTAGAACCGAAGTAGTAAAAAGATTGCTTCGTTTCCAATATAAAACAGCATTGAGGTAGCAGTTCAGATATCTTTTATGCGCCCACTAAAATGTCTACGAGGTTCCAACAAAAGGAAAACTTCCCAACATCACCAAAATTTAAGCCTGGCCACCATTAAGCTTATAGAACCTAGGAAGAATCTGCAATCATTTTAAGGCCAGTGGATTCTGTGAAAAGAAGCGGGGGGAGGAACGTAGAGAGCAGAGAAAGAAGGGAGAAAGGAAGGGAGGTATAGTGGACATCACCTTTACTCTAGGATGATTCTTTCTCAGGGTGCCAAAAATGCCCTTCCTGCTACCTCTTCTCTCTGTTGCTCTACGTTTAGAATTAGATGGCAATAGCAAGAAAACAGCAGACGACTAAGAGGGTGAGCAATTCATGGTGGTTCACTGTAATCTTAGAGATGTAGACACATAACTAAAGTCTGACTAGGACAGTAAGGACTCTGACAGCAATGCATAATGTAGTTTGTAGTGGTGAATGACATCCACGTGATCAATGTGGCAGCGAGACTGGCAGGAATAGATCAATAAGCTTTCAGTCCAGAAAAGATACATAAGTTAAAAATCTACTAAATACTGACATTTGGGCCAAAAGCCATTCATCTAGCTTCAGATTTAAAAGGGTATTTGGGGGCGCGTGGGTGGCTGAGTCGGTTAAGCAGCCAACTCTTGATTTCGGTTCAGGTCATGATCTCACAGTGGTGAGATCGAGCCCCACATTGGGCTCTGTGCTGGGCATGGAGCCTGCTTAAGATTCTCTTCTCCCTCTTCTTCTGCCCCTCCCCTGCCAACACTCTAAATAAATAAATAAATAAATAATAAATAGGTATTTGAATAGCAATTAGGTGGTGAGAGAGAAGCCAGAGTAAAATCATGTATTTTATTCCTTGGCAATCCATAAGATTTATTTCTTTTTTCTTTTCCTGAAATTTATTGTCAAATTGGTTTCCATACAACACCCAGTGCTCATCCCAACAGGTGCCCTCCTCAATGCCCATCACCCACTTTCCCCTCCCTCCCACCCCCCCCATCAACCCTCAGTTTATTTTCAGTTTTTAAGAGTCTCTTATGGTTTGCCTCCCTCCCTAACTTTTTTTTCCCTTCCCCTCCCCCATGGTCTTCTGTTAAGTTTTTCAGGATCCACATAAGAGTGAAAACATATGGTATCTGTCTTTCTCTGTATGACTTATTTCACTTAGCATCACACTCTCCAGTTCCAACCACGTTGCTACAAAGGCTATATTTCATTCCTTCTCATTGCCAAGTAGTATTCCATTGTACATATAAACCACAATTTCCTTTATCCATTCATCAGTTGATGGACATTTAGGCTCTTTCCATAAGATTGAAACAAACGTACCTGCATTCAAAAGTGACCAAAACCCACAATAGATCAACTCTTTATAAGAAAATTGATCATCTTTCTAAAATTATTGTCATGCTAACAATACTTATTAAATGTGTGCACAAGCCAGGGTGCCTGGGTGGCTCAGGCAGTTAAGCCTCTGACTTTGGCTCAGGTCATGATGTCACAGCTTGTGGGTTCAAGCCCCACATCGGGCTCTGTGCTGACAGCTCAGAGCCTGGAGTCTGCTTCGGATTCTGTGTCTCCCTCTGTCTCTACCCCTCCCCTGCTCTCAAAAATAAATAAGCATTTATGTTCTGTCTCTCAAAAATAAATAAGCATTAAAAAATAAAATAAATAAATAAATAAATAAATAAATAAATGTCTGCACAGAAATTAGGACAAACGTCTTTAGCCACAGGGTAAATGAGAAAATTTCAATGAGAAATATAGAGAAAACAAATAAAAACATGAGAGAGAGAGAGAGAGAGAGAGAGAGAGAGAGAGAGATTGAGAGAAAGAGAGAGATTTGATGCTATATAAAAAGAGATATATGCTATATATAAATGAATAAGGATCACAGTGGAGCAGACAGGAGATACATTTACAATTTAGAAGGGGTGGTAACAGTAGTCTTCACTGAGAGTAATGTTAGAACAAAAACTTGAATAAGGTAAAGCAGGGAGACTATGCACGCAAAGTCATGGTCCTCAGACTGTAATGTGCCTGAAGTATCTATGGAGCGGTAGTGGGCTCATGTGGGGGGGAAGAGAAGGGTGAGGTCAACAAGAAAATCAGGGACCAGGTTCTGTAGAACCATCAGGAAAACACTGGTTCTTACTCTTAAACAAAACCAAACAACAACAAAAAGGTACCATAAAGAAAAAAAAAGGTCGACCTATAAAAATTGTTTTCTTCATGCAGCAACAAAATTTTTTGAAAAATTATTTGGCATCCTCGGATGTCCTAAGACAAGACCTCTACAAGACAAGGCACAACAGCATAAGGTAAGTGGACAGTTATAAACTGACATTTAAAAAAATAATATTTTATTAAGATGTGAAAGAGTTCACATAAGAAATAGTGAAGAATTTCAGGACAACTAAAATTCCATAGCAGACTTAATATCTACATGTGTATTACTAAAGAGCAGAACTGAAACTCTGGAGAGCAGCATTATCAATGTGAAAGATAAATTTCACATGATTTATCATAATGAAGAAAAACATAGCATTAGAGAACCAAAAAAGGATTTTTGATTTAAAAATTAAACCTTTTCCTGAAAAAGTTGAACAAATTAAAACAAGCAAATATCAAAGATCTAATTTAAGAAACCTCTTTTGCATTCCAAAACTACTTGAGCATTGCACAATGCAAATACATTTAGCAATACTGAATTGCACACTTAAAAATGGGTAAGATGATACATTTTATGTTATTTGTATTTTACCACAATTTAAAAAATCTGAACATGAAGGGGAGCCTGGGTTGCTCAGTCAATTAAACGTCCGACTCTTGTTTTCGGCTCAGGTCATGATTTTGGGGTTCGTGAGTTTGTGCCCCTCATTAGGCTCCATGCTGACAATGCAGAGCCTGCTTGGGATTCTGTCTCCCTCTCTATCTCTGCCCATCCCCTGTTCGCTCTCTATCCTTCTTTCTCAAAATAAATAGATAAACATTAAAATTGTTTTTTAAATCTGAACATAAAGTTTCAAAGCTCTTAACATTTAATAACAAAAACATCAATTTAAAAACTGACTCACAGAACAGAAAATCCTGAGGAAAAGAATTTGAAACATAAGGATTTTTTTAATATTCATATAATTACATAGACAGAAAAAAATCAAACTAACTACAAGAAAACAGGAATTAGCATGGCTCCACTAGGGGAGACTAAAAAAATCTACTCCTCTGTAACAGTAAATTCCAGAAGAAAAGAAGCTATCTTAGTTTGATGTGATGAGTAAAGAGAATATTCTAAGAATTTTATGTCCACATTCGAGCCTTTTATGTATAAAGATTAGATAGATCTTCTCAAATATGCCAAGGCAAAGAAAATAAACCAATTCAATAAACTTTCTAAAAAATATTTTTGAAAGCTTACTAAAAATGTGTTTTTCTTTCCTACACAGAAGTAACAATTAAGAATGCAGAAATGGGGAAGTTTTGGTCTAAAATGATATGTGCCTGCTTTGTAAGACCATCAACAACACAAGAGCCAACTCATCACAAAAGTCCTAAAAGAACCCTCACATTGACAAACACATTGACAAACACTGATTTCATTGGGCATATACAAAAACAGGGAAGAATGGGTGTCTTTAACAATGCATCTTCATAAGGATGAAAATCAAATTGGTTTAATTATGAATTTTAAACCTCTCATTGTGGGACTGGACTTAAAATATTTATCTGAGCAAATAAACTTCAGGAAAAGTTTACAACCATATTCTGAAGTCCAATTAAATATATCAGTATTTGAAACCAAATGCATACCTATGCCAAAATACCAAAATGATAATATCACTCACTGTCTTTGGATGATAAAACCTTTTCCTTCTTTCAACCTTTTGCATTATCTAAATATTCTTTGATGACTTTGGGTTACTACTTTTTTTACAAAAAAATATAAACTTTTATTATGAAATAACAACTAATCCTGTTCCTTTTGAAAACCAGAATCTAACCCACATCTTTTAAAATCTATAGCCTGCACGCTTAGTCCTGTAGGATAATGCTGATCACACATGAAAAAGGTAATCTTTAATTCCATATGTCCATCCAGCCATGAATTCTATAATTGATAGAGGAGACAAATAAAACTAATTATTATTCTCCCATTCTACTCCCAACCTTATACTATTTAAGACATTGCAAAACATAAAAAAAAAATAAACCTGATGAAACAGAAGAGTTACTGCTACAGACTTCTAATCAAGAGCAAACCCAATCACAGCGCAGCTAGTAATGAAGACAATGCCTCAGAAAATGTCAAGCACGGTACCTTTGCCTTAGCATCTTCTGGGTCATCTCCCTTGGAAGCCAGCAGCATGAGTCGCAGGACCAGGGTTATGCTGAGAGGAAACTGTCCTCTCAGTTCAGGAACATTGGATTTAATGAGTTTTCCTATTTTGGGCAATGGAATATCAAAGAAATATACATCTCCCATCAGGTCTTGACCTCGTCTTCCAGCACGTCCAGACATCTGGAAACAAAATTACAAAGTAAAACCTCCCTGAAAGATGGCAGAGTAGGAGGAGCACCCTGACCTTGTCTCATCTCTTAAACAGCTAGATCAACATCAAATCATCTGAACACCTAGGAAACCAATCTGAGGATTAAGAGATCAATCTCCATAATTTGAGGGAGAGAACATGGCAGGTACGCAACGTGGAGAAGTGAATTGGGGGAGAGAAAAGCTGCCGTGCCCCAGAGAGGAGGGGGCCCTTTTCACAGATGAGAAAGAGAAGGAGACAGGGAGCAGAGAGTATCAGGTTCACAAAAGAAAATCACTACCCCTGAAAAGTAGCCAGAGAGAAAGAGTGGGGGAAAAAAGGAGTGAAAACATACACAGGAGTGCACAAGAAAATTGTTCTCCAAAACCACTGACAGGGAAAAAGGAGAGGGTTTCAATACCACCGTTTTTTTTTTTTTATAAACAGCAGAGTAGAGAGTCTGAAGTTCTGGAGGTCGGCACCTGCTGGTGCTCCAGTGAGGAAGCAGGGGGGAGCCCAGGGAGAAGGGAGAAGTGATTTCCTTATATGGAGTGCATTTGGTAGAGCTGATACAGCCTCTCCATGGGCAAAAGATCTGGTGGGCGCCACTGAGCTGCCCCATGGCCTGTATAGGAACAAAGACTCTGGCTGAGGACAGCAAACCCTGGCATCAGCTGTGTGTTGTGATTTACCATAAACTTCAAGCTGCTGCTGCTGTATGGTTATGCAACTGTTTTATGGGGTAAGCCAGGCCTGGCCATAGCACAGTGAGACCCTCTCCTACAGTATAAGCGTAGGTTGAGCCCCAGAAGTCTCTGAAGTGTATGATTTTGAAATACAGCCACAGCTGAAACAAAACAGAGGAGAGCTATACCACCTGACAGGTGGACAGTTCAGACACAGACAGGGTGAAGGTAGGGATCTGACAGAAGCTGGAGACACAGGAGGAATGATTATTTCTGTGTCTGGGAGGGTGTGAACTTCCCACTCCAGAGACTAGAGAATGGGGCAAAGCCATTTTCACAAATAGCCCACCAGCATTGATTGACTTCAGTGAGCTAAACTGTGCCACTGGGTAGAGAACGGAGGTGTTACACCAAGCCCCACCCCCGCACCCTCCAGGCACATCTCCATTTAGGCAAATCCGCCTAAGAATTAGAGCAGCAGGCCCTTCCCAAGAAGACCAATAATGATCCAATAAAAAGATGTATAGTATAAGAATGGATAAAAATAAAGAAGACCCATCTATATGCTGCCTACAGTAGACTCATTTTAGACTAAAGACATTGGCAGATTGAAAGTGAGGGTATGGAGAACCATATATCAGGCTAATGGATGCCAAAATAAAGCTAGAGTAGCCATACTTATATCAGACAAACTAAATTTTAAAACAGACTGTAACAGGAGATGAAGAAGGGCATTATATCATAATTAAGGGGTCTATACGCCAAGAAGATCTAACAATTGTAAATTTTGTGCTCCCAACATGAAAGTACCCAAATATACGAATCAATTAATCACAAACATAAAGAAACACATTGACAATAATATGATAACAGTAGGGAACTTTAACACCCCACTTATAGCAATAGACAGATTACCTAGGCAGAAGATCAACAAGGAAACAATGGCTTTGGATGATTCACTGAACCAGATGGATTTAACAGATATATTCAGAACATTCCATCCTAAAACAGAATACAAATTCTTTTCGAGTGCACATGGAACATTCTCCAGAATAGATCACATACTAGGTCACAAATCAGCCTCAACAAGTACAAAAAAACTGAGATCATACCATGCATATTTTCAGACCACAACACTTTGAAACTGGAAGTCAACCACAAGAAAAAATTTGAGAAGACCACAAATACATGGAGATTAAAGAACATCCAACTAAACAATGAATGGGTTAACCAAAAAATTAAAGAGGAAATTATAAAGTATATGGAAGCAAATGAAAATAAAACCATGACAGTCTAAAAACTTTGGGATACAGCAAAGGCATTCCTGTGAGGGAAGTATACTGCAATATGGGTCTACCACAAGAAGTAAGAAGGTCTCAAACACACAACCTAAACTTACATCTAACGGAGCTAGAAAAGGAACAGCATATAAAGCAATAAGGCGCAAAGTTAGCAGAAGAATGGAAATAATAAAGACTAGAGCAAAAATAAATGATATGGAAACAAACAAAAAGAACACCCAGTAGAACAGACCAATGAAACTAAGAGCTAATTCTTCAAAAGAATTAGTAAAACTGACAAGCCCCTAGCTAGACTTATCAGAAAGAAGAGAGAAAGGACCCAAATAAATAAAATCACAAATGAAAGGTGAGAGATCACAATCAACACTACAGAAATACAAACAATGATAAGAGAATACTATGAAAAAATTATATGCCAATAAACTGGGCAATCTAGAAGAAATGGATAAATTCCTAGAAACATACAAACTACAAAATCTGAAACAGAAAGAAATAGAACAGACCCATAACAGCAAAGAAATTGAAATAGCAAAAAATTGAAATGGAAGGAAAACTTCCACACTCATTCTATGAGGCGAGTATTAACTTGATTCCAAAAAACAGACAAAGACCCCACTGAAAAGGAGAATTATAAGCCAATATCCCTGATGAAAATGGATGCAGAAATTCTCAGCAAGATGCTAGCAAATCAAATCCAACAGGACACAAAAAGAATTATTCACCACGGTCAAGTGGGATTTATTTCTGGGCTGCAGGGGTGGTTCAATATTTGCAAATCAATCAATATGATACAACACATTAATAAAAGAAAGGATAAGAACCCTATGATCCTTTCAATAGATGTAGAAAAAACATTTGACAAAATACTGCATCCATTCTTTTTTTTTTCTTTTTCACAGCATCCATTCTTGATAAATACACTTAACAAAGTAGGTATAGATGTAACATATATCAACATCATAAAGGACATAAATGAAAGACCCATGCGTAATATCCTCAATGGGGAAAAACTGAGAGCCTTTCTCCTATAGTCAGGAACAAGACAAGGATGTCCACTCTCACCATTACAATTTAACATAGTACTGGAAATCTTAGCCTCAGCAATCAGACAACAAAAAGAAATAAAAGGCATCCAAATTGGCAGGGAAGAAGTCAAACTTTCACTATTTGCAGATGACATGATACTCTATGTAGAAAGCTGAAAGTCTCCACCAAAAAATTGCTATAACTAATACATGAATTCAGCAAAGTCACAGGATATAAAACCAACATACAGAATTATTTTGCATTTCTATACACCAATAACAAAGCAACAGAAAAATAAATCAAGGAATTCATCCCATTTGCAATTACACCAAAAACAATGAGATACCTAGGAATAAACCCAACCAAAGAGGTAAAAGATCTATACTCTGAAAACTATACAACACTTATGAAAGACATTGAAGAGGATATAAAGAAATGGGAAAGCATTCCATGCTTATGGACTGGAAAAACATTGTTAAAATGTCTATACATTTTATGCAGTCTACATATTTAATCCAATCCCCATGAAAATATTGCCAGCATTTTTCACAGAGCTAGAACAATCCTAAAATTTGTATGGAACCACAAATGACCCTGAATAGCCAAAGCAATCCTGAGAAAGAAAACCAAAACTGAAGGCATCACAAATCTGGATTTTAAGCTATCTTATAAAGCTGTAGTCATTAAGACAATATGATCATTAACTCCATTTTACAATGTAGAAAGAAGGACATGGGGAGTAGAAGAAACTTGTCTATAGTTAAACACCAGAAAGTGAAAGGTCCTGAATTCACACCCTGGTAATTTGATTCCCAAGTTCAATTTCTGAAATATTATAACACCCTTGCTCCAGAACCCTAACTCTGTGATTCCCAAAGATGATGTGGGAGAGGAGAGCTCATGCAGACACAGGAGCAGAAAAAGAAATCAGGAGAACGGGGGTAGAGGTTGGTAAAATGGTGGGAAATAACAGGGGTGTTATATTGAGTAGGAACAAAGTCTATAAGGGAATAGAAAGTAAGTGTTTAGAAGGGAAAAACTTGAATATTGGCTGATATATCTAAATTTGATGCCACTGGCAGAAAGAATCATCAAATGTTCCTGAGTATGGAATCCTATAAAGACAAACCATACTGTGTGTGGGGCATAGGAGAGTAAGGAGAATCGAAAATCTAGAGAACTGTTTTAATAATACAAGGCCAAGTGCCTGGGTGGCTCAGTCAGTTAAGCATCTGACTCTTGACTTCAGCTCAGTTCGTGATCTCATGGTTTGTGATATTGAGCCCTGTGTCACTCTATGGAGCCCTGTGTCAGGCTCTGCACTATAGCGAGGAGCCTGCTTGGGATTCTCTCTCCCCTCTCTCTCTGTCCCTTCCCCACTCTTTCTCTCTCTCTCAAAATAAATAAATAAATATTTTAAAAAATAATAATACAAGGCCAAGAATATATGATGAGAGACAGTGAAAGCAGAAATTGCAAGGCAAAAATCAAATACCACTACATGTAGGTGAAAGCAGAAATTGCAAGGCAAAAATCAAATACCACTACATGTAGGTGAAAGCAGAAATTGCAAGGCAAAAATCAAATGCCACTACATGTAGGAGAATAATGAAATGGGCTTGGTAAAAGATTGTGTATTGGGAGCAAAAAAGAGAGAAGTGTTAGCTCCAGAGGCAAAATCATATGCACAGGAAATGAATGAGTAAATGTTTATCCGGCGCCTTTGATGTGTATCTTTTGTAGAAATTACTTCATTTAATTTTTACAAATGCTATGGGATAATAATTATTACCCCTATTTTGGAGATAGGAAAAAAGGATCAGGTGGGTCAGATATCTCACCTAAGGTCACATATCTGGTTAGTGATGGCCACACCATTCCAAGCTCACATGCTTTCCCCTATACCGCAGCTAAAAATGACAGTCAGGCATGAATGAATGTCAAGGTGTGCTAGCACACAAATTGCAATAGGTTTGTAAACTAACAGCTCACATTTTTTACTATTTTATGGTCCTATTTTCATGATGCAATAGTGAGTGTATGCATATTGAAATACCTGTCTGTAATTTAAAGCATCCAGGTAGACTGAGTTTTGAGCAAAAACCACAGATTTACAAGGCATGTTGATGCCTAAAGCAAGTGTCCCAGTAGCTGTCACCACCTAGAGAGAGAAAAAAAATTATGTCATAAAATAGCATTTCACTAGAATGCCATATAGTTACTAAAACTCTTTGAAGTTCACTTGAACCACAGTGGGAAAATGGTATTTTCCCAAGTGAACCAAGTGGCTACAGATACTAGCCACGTTGGTAATCTTGTTATTTCACAAACACATCCAGTACATTCTCAGCCCAGGACCATACCAGTCACTGCTCTGCACGCAATATTCTTCTCCCAAATATTCGCCTGGCTTGTTCAGTTCTATGCTCGAATGTCAAAGAGAAATTTCTGGTCTACCACACCCAAAATAACCACCCACACTATCCTACATTAGTTCTCCTCATAGCATTAATGACTACTAGTATAATAGTGATAGTATTTGTTTATTTCTCCTATACCAGACTCCAAGCCCTATTCACCATTGTATCTCCACACTGAGAAGAATAAATGACAGGTGTTCAGTAACTATTTCTTAATAATAACTAAAAAGGGAATTTCCTTATGACACAGTAATAATACTTTTATAAAGCCACTTCTGGGCAATTGCCTACTTCATCCACTATAACTTATTTGTGAAGTTTATTTCTTTGGAAAGAACATATTTTATCATAATACTAAAACAAAGTTTCATTTTTCCCTCTGAATTGCCTTGATAACTGGCCAAACAAAGGGGTAGGATAAACTTTAAAGTTTCTTAAATGATCAACTTTTGCTCATTTTCTCATATAATGTTGGGTATTTTAAATGGCTTTCTTTTTCTCTTTACATTGACTGTCATATATGCTACGGTTTATTTTTAATATTTAAGTATTTGGAATAATTTTCTCTATTTATTCTGTAACTGAATACATCTGTGACAATGAAAAACACATTTATTAAGAATTTTTCTAAAGTTCTTCAATTAAAAAAAGTGGGCAGAGTAAAAACGTTACATTTATGCTGTAACTAGAAAAAAACACCTTTTTAAAAATGTGTTCTTTATAACAAAGCTATCACTATTTCCATAGTGTCTTTTCTACAGTGATCCAATTATTCATTTATTAAAATAATAGTAATTAAGACACTACCACTTAACATATAGTATTTTAGACACAAGACATACTGATCAAAATAAGTGTGCCTATTTTCCTGAATTTATAATCCTGGAGAAAATTTTGTGTCCAGTTATTGGCTTTTAAAGCAAATAAATAGCTTATTATTAGTTAAGAGAGAAACTAAGCAAAGTTGTTAATGACATAGTTTTGTTTTTATCCAGATTAAAAAAATTACCCTTGAATTTTTCTCAACATCTAGTTCAAGATTAAAAGATACTCCTTACTGTGGTACTCTCTCACTCTCTCCTCTCAACCCCTCTCCTCTTGCTCTGTCTCCCTCCCTCTCTCTCACTCTGTGTCTCTGAATCTCTGTGTCTCTGTCTTTCTCTCTCACACACACACAAATGTAATATCCATCATACAAAAATTTTAATATGGATAATTTTTAAAACTCACAGGCTATTTTTAAATATTACTCAAGATGTAAACAAAGAAATTATATAAATCCTCCTTGTGGATTTATCCAGATTATCCCCATGCACCCTCATGGAACATACTAAGTAAAACATAATAAGGGTTGTTTTTCAAGCTATTTAAAGTAATCTTCCTCTTGTCCATTATTAGTGATAGGAGAGAGAGCATTTAGGAGCGACTCATTTAGGAATGATTCATTGCCAAGTTATGCAATGGGGCACTGAGGAAGCAATGCATTCTTGCTCTTATTTCAGCTATTAAATTGCGAAAAGATTTGGTCAAAATCCTATCATAAGCGTCCTCCAAGCCCAGGAAAGAATGTCTGTAGCCAAAATTATATGAACAGCTGACAAAATTCCCTAGATATTATAAATGAAACACAAAGGGGTTGTTCCAAGATCATAATAGGTATGCTTCATTACAGAAATATTTAGAAAAGTATCTGTTTAGAGAATATTTTAATCTCTTGAAAAAGAGAAAAGCTAAATGATAAACTTCAAACCTCCTCCCTCAATTAAATGAGATGGAAGAATATGCAGTGACATTATGGGCTATTTAAAAAAAGATATAATTAGATGAGAAAAAAGTGGTCCATTTTTCATGGACATTCACTTTCCTACACACATAGCTTCACTTTTTGGAATGAAAACATTTACCTACCCTAATAAATCCTTTCCTAAAAAGAATCTCAACTAACTGTTTTTCTTTGAAGTTTAAAGAACTGTGATGATATCCAATACCCCTTCTTGCCAAAGCCTTCAGTTGTTCACCTTTTCTTGTGGATTTTACTCGATCAAACACCATCTGCAAAGTCTGAAAGAAGCAAGAGTGTTAGGGATTTTGATCATTTCTTATCTAAGTTTAATTTAAATGAAAATAAAATAGTTAAATGAAAATAACAGTCATACTATGCAGTCGTTTGACAAAACGAAGCAAGTGCTTGAAATGGACTCTACGTGAGTACAAACAACATTTTATGGCAGCAGCAGTAACTATAGGAAATATTCCAAAATCTTGAATTTTGGAATTGTCTGTCCAATTGTCTGTCCAAAGACTGTCTCTCACTTTCTCACCCCACTACTCAGGTGAAAAGTCCTGACGACACAGTAGATAAAACACCCAGAGGAAGTGTGAGTGCGTGACCTGAGGGAGCCTTGCAAGCTCTCCCCAGGGAGAAAGAGAAACTTCTCCAGAATGGCCGGGCAGGTTCCTCACCCCATATGGTGGGGGAGTGCTTACTTCTCACTGCAAATCCATCACAAATGGCCTTAAAAATGTCGATTCCCTAAGAAGGAAATCCACTTGTGTAGAGTTATATGTACAAAGATAAATACTGCTTATGAGAGGGAGAAAAAGAAAAACAAAAAACAAAAAAACAAAAACAACCTAAGTGTCCAAAAGCCAAAGACACTTCAGTTGTATAGTCATCCATGCAATGGAATATTGAGAAGGAATTCAAATGATGATGTAAATTCATGGTTATTAAAAAAAGAGAGAGACCATGAAGTTTACAAAAAAAAAGGAAAAAAAGGTATATAATAGAACTGTGTGTGTAGGCGCCTGGGTGGCTCAGCCAGTTAAGCATCCACAACTCTTGGTTTTGGCTCAGGTCACGATCTCACGGTTTCATGGGTACAAGCCCCACGTTGGGCTCTGCACTGACAGTGCGCAGCCTGCTTGGGATTCTCTCTCTCCCCCTCTCACTGCTCCTCCCCACTCACCCTGTCTCTGTCTCTCTCAAAATAAATAAACTTTAAAAGAAAAAAAAAGACCTGTGTGTGTGTGTGTGTGTGTGTGTAGTCACAAATGAAAGGTTCATCCAGAAGATAAGTGATTACCTCTGATTGATGGCATTGCTTTGTTATATTAATTTGTATTTTCAAATTCATCTACCTTAAGCATGAATTATTTGCATTAAAAAAGGGTTTTTTGTTAATATATATTTTTATTATTTTTTTATTTTTATTTTTTTCAATATGTGAAATTTATTGTCAAATTGGTTTCCATACAACACCCAGTGCTCATCCCAAAAAATGCCCTCTTCAATACCCATCACCCACCCTCCACTCCCTCCCACCCCCCATCAACCCTCAGTTTGTTCTCAGTTCTTAACAGTCTCTTATGCTTTGGCTCTCTCCCACTCTAACCTCTTTTTTTTTTTCTTCCCCTCCCCCCATGGGTTTCTGTTAAGTTTCTCAGGATCCACATAAGAGTGAAAACATATGGTATCTGTCTTTCTCTGTATGGCTTATTTCACTTAGCATCACACTCTCCAGTTCCATCCACGTAGCTACAAAGGGCCATATTTCATTCTTTCTCATTGCCACATAGTACTCCATTGTGTATATAAACCACAATTTCTTTATCCATTCATTAGTTGATGGACATTTAGGCTCTTTCCATATTTTGGCTATTGTTGAGAGTGCTGCTATGAACATTGGGGTACAAGTGGCCCTATGCATCAGTACTCCTGTATCCCTTGGGTCAATTCCCAGCAGTAGCACTTGTACCCCAATGTTTATAAAAAAAGTTTTAATGAAAAAATTGACATACCACTTTTAGATATAACAATGTCTTTTTAGTGGTATGCTTTAACTACAATATACAAAGCTTCTGATTTTGACAAATTCTGTGTACATTATTTAAAGAGCATTGAACCATATGTACCCAAATATTCAAATGAAGCATGTGGGATTGAAGTCTAGAATTCAGGCTGCGAAAACCCTTTTTGTGAAAGAAAAAATAAAAGGGCAGATCCTCTCAGGGACTAATTGTTAACAAACAAGAAATAATCTATAAATCCTGATCTTATCCTTTTTAGACATGCTCTGCAAAGCCCTCAAGAGTTATATGTAACTGGAAGTTCACACACAGAGATTTCTATTCTCGTAGAGATTGCATTTAGTTATTGCATCCAATACTGTCTATAACTGAGAAATAACAGCTGATGAGCGAAATCATTTCCTGGAGGAGCATTTCATTCTAAGAGCTGACCTCTGTGTCTATTGCTTTTTGGTTAGCATAGGTACACTCCTGAGGGATTTCCAGGTTCTTCTCTAAAGTCCTGAGTAGATTAGTATGTTCAGCTTCATGTATTAGTCTTTGATCCATTTTTCTGGGATTTTTCTGGCTTTTCTCATCTCTGTGCATAAAAATAAATTTTAAGCAATGAATAGTCAGATTTGCTTACCATAGTGAGCCCATGACTTCCCAGACCCCCTCAGCACCCAGACAGTCACTCCTATATACATCTGTACTATTTTGACTCAAACTTCCTCCTCTAATGCACTTCCTCATTAGCTTCTGGGCCTTGTGATCCCATAGCAAAAAAATTTCCCTGTACACCCATATTTTCCCTGAATGTTCCCTTACCTTCTTGCTGCAAGTAGCCTTCTTACCACATCCAGTTCTCCCCAGAGGACTTTGATTCCTCTTGCTAAATTGGTGATCATTTTCTCTTTCTCATCTTTCATTACTCTAGGCTTGGAGGTAACATGGGCATACCCCTTGCTCCACATTGCCAATTTCAGGCCATTCTCCTTTCCTTCTTGTGGTAGAGGCTACAAGCTCTCTGAGTTTGGTTGGTAAGGAAGGGCTCTCAGTTACACTGTTCCCTGGAGAATTGCTCTCAACTGACAAGAGCTTCTTGGACAAGAGCTTACAACCTCTCCTCAGAGTGAGGAAGTTGCCCACAGCCAGTAATTGACTGACATGAAGTACAAAAATCAGCCACCTTGACCCAAGTTGGGCAATTTTGTGATGCTCTCAGATCTCCCTGTTGGATCAGGCTCAGGCAATGTTGCAGCAAGACCCATATCTATGCATATGTTCTTCACTTTCCCTTTTTATGCTTCCTTCACTTTCTTACAGGGCCCTCATGGGCTCAACCTTTCAATAAATCACTTACACCGATACCCTCCTTTCAGGGTGTGCTACTAGGGAATCTTGCCTAAGTTATGGCCGCATAAACCTCTGCCACGTCATCAGACTGTATTATCCATTACCTCTCAATGTAACAGCCTTTTACAGATACCCAGATCACTTACCCTTTCTTTTTTTTTTCAGTTTTCCCCTTAACTGTGAATATAAGACAACTCCAAATATGAGAAGATGAGCTCACGTGTAACCCATCACTAAGAGGTCTCACCTCCAGCTAACATAACCCTTAACTCAAGGATATAACTATGGAAAGGCCTGGCCCTAATGTTTGCAGAGCATGAGGCAGAGTACTAGTGGAGGCCCACATAGTGTGGTTTAACTATTTATAAGTTTTAAATCAAGGTAACAAACTATCAAATAAAATATATTCTCTTCTCCTACTTTGACAAATATAACTCCATAACAATGCAGAAATTAAAAGGGTGAGAATGAGCTCCAGGTGGCCAAGTCCCCTAAGATCCACTGACACCTAATATTATTGGAATAGATACAAAGAGAGGAGGACCAGAGTAGTACTCTCCAAAACACAAGGACCAAGGCAGAGGCCCCCTCTCACTCTCCGTATAATGATGGTGCTGAACAAAGTGTTAAGACATTCTTTGTATTTTTATAGTGTGAATTGTTGGTCACTAATCCAATTTGAAATGATGTCTCCTAGTGCCCTGAAGAAAAGTTGTCTAAAGATCAGTACTAAAAAGGCTTATACTTCCTACACTGTCTCTGGGCTCTTCACCTTCCATTACTTCCAAGGAAATAATACAACAGGCAGAAATAATAGAGGCAGAAAGTTCAGCAGCGAATTATAGCTTGCCCTAGAATTTGAGAACTCTGAATCAGAGAAGCTCTAAAATCTGTGTCAGCTTTGAAGAAGTATCTGCGTTTGATTGCTCAGACTTATTTAAAAATATTTATGAAATGACTATTGCCTGTCAAGCAACATGCTGAGCACTAGAGATAAAAAGAGGGAAATACTAATAATGTAGGAAAAAGAAAGACAAGTAAAAATAACAGCAATACACTATAATAATTGATCTACTAATTATTAAAAGTGTAGCAAGAACACAGAAAAAAGAACACTAAATTCAACTGGAGAATTAGGGAAAGATTCAGAGAAGAGATAGAAAAATTATGAGTGTAAGCTTTGGGGGCAATCACAAAGGAGTGCAATTAGGCAGATGGGTCAGGTCATGGAAGAACACAGACACAGAAGAACAGGTCATGTAAGGAGAACCATACATACTGAATATTGTTGGAGGGGAGTGGTAGAAAGTAAAGCTGAAAAAGTTAGGGCAAAACCTAAAACCTGCTGGCATACCAACAACAGTCAAAAATTTAGACTTTATCATCTAAGCAAGGAAAAAAGAATATTGAACACGGAATAATTTAACCAATTTGAATGTTAGCAAGGGCCATTGTTAGCTATACTGGAGAGTAGTGACCTCTAAGGCTCTGGAGTCTAAAAAGAAGACCTCTATCGTCATTCAAGGAAGACATAATGAGCATCTAAACCAGACAGCAAGTAAAGCAGAGAGAATAATAGGGAGAGAATCTTGGACCTAGAGTTGTCAGGATTAGACATGAGAACGAGGAAGAGGAGTCAAAAATAAGTTTCTACCAGGGCACCTGGGTGGCTTAGTCAGTCAAACACCAACTTCAGCTCAGATCATGATCTCATGGTCTGTGAGTCTGAGCCCCATGTCAGGCTCTGTGCCCACAGCTCAGAGCCTGGAGCCTGCTTCAGATTCTGTGTCTCCCTCTCTCTCTGCCCCACCCCCTGCCCCCCCCCCCCACTCATGCTCTGTCTCTCTCTGTCTCTGAAAAATGAATAAACCTTAAAAAAATTTAAAAAAAAATTCAACCAAGCATAACATTGGCATTTCAACGCATTCTAAAATTCATCCTATATTCACTTATGTGACTGTGATGGTAAATCAGTGACACCTCCATGTTGTGACCCAAGACAACATGTGTTGATTTTGTTCTGAGAACTGAGAGCTGCAGTCACATATGCTTAGTTTGAGAGATGATTATGTCAGGTACATAATCCACCTATGCTCATAGGCTGTGGTCCTACCTCTCTGAAGTCCTAAATGAGACTCATCTACGCAACTGAGGAATACATATATAAATATTATGGCCACTTATCTTCACCTGATTCTCCCACCCAAATTTACACAATTGGCAAATAAGTCCAAGCAACAATTAGAACTTCTTTGTTGCACGTTCAAAGTATGTTTCCGACTGGACTTATGAAGTATTTTAACCTTTTTAGCCACTAATTTGTTTAGTTAAATACTTACATTGTCTTTTGTTTCTCGATGGATTTTTTAACTTTTCGAAGTTTGTTGGTCACATCATGGGCTTCTTTATCAGCTTTGAGAGACCTTTTTTCCGCTTGCTTTTGCTCCAGGGAAGTTCTCACACTTAAAGCCCTCTCTTCTACATCTCCTAAGTTAAATCTGCAAACAAATGAAAAGACTCCTTGCCTTGAAAACAATATCATTATCAAGATTCTAATAAATTTCCATCTACTGTTAACATCCTGACATATACTTGTCAAGTTTTTAATTCCACTAATCTTTAGGTCTACCTCCTAAACAGAATCAAAGGCCCTTAGCATTCTGTAAATATATGTAAGTTCAGATTTCACAAGTCTTCTGTGAATTTTAGAGACTCCTTTATTTTTCTCTTTGTTTTTCCCCCAGTTTTATTGCAGTAAAATTGGCATGTAACATTGTATAAGTTTAAGGTGTTCAGTAGGATGATTTCATACACGTGGATATCACAAAGTAATTACCATAATAAGGTTTGGTAACACATCCATCACTTCACATAGTTACTTTTTGTGTGTTAGTGTGGTGAGAAGATTTAAGATCTACTCGTTTAGCTATTCTAAAGTACACAATACAGTATTGTTAGCTATAGTCACCATGTTGTACATTAGATTCTCAGAACTTAATCATATTATAAAAGTTAATTTATACCCTTTGACCAACATGTCTTCATTTCTCTCACCCACTGTGTGCCTCCAGTCCGTGGCAACCACCAATCTACTCTGTTTGTATGGGTTCAGCTTTTTTAGATTCTATATATACAGTGAGATCATACAGTAAAACTCTGCTCTTAGGCAGTAATGGAGATAATTTGGGCTCTCACCCTAACCTTCTGGATTGTAGTTACTTCTTTCCAGAAACCAGATAAACCTCAGGTGTTGCTGGCCTTTACAATCCAGAAATGTTTCCAGGCTCTGGGCTTTATACCTTTTGAAACGTAAATACCTAGGGACCTAGCGGTCCAGACTTCCTGCTACTGTAGGACTTAAACTAGCAACCTAGTGCAGGTTGTAACGATTTGGCCCTTTCAGACCTGATATATTAACTAGGAAAACAGGTAAAAGACCAAATTCACATGGTATGTGAAGAGTAATATGTTTCTAGGGGAAGTAAAATTTAAAAAAAAAATTCCTTATTTTTACATCACATGCATTTCCCTGAGTCAGGAAGCTAGGACCTTTGATAAGAAGACTGAAATGTCCATGGAAGTTTTAATCTCCTCTCAATATTTTATTGGCAAAATGCTGCGGCTGGCAGTAGCCAATAGCCATCATTACTATACTAGCCACAGCTTCTTACAGCAAATCGTAAGTTGGCTCTCATCAATAAAGCCTTCTAAATGTGAGGCAAAGAGTTTTTGTAAAGTCTTTAAAGAGCCAGCATGAAGAGAAAATCTTGTTAGCTACTGAAAAGTAAATAAATTGGCATACTGGTGAAGTAAGGATTTAAACAAAGGCAGTCCATACCACATGGCAGGAAATTTTATACAGTAGACAATGAAACAATAAAGTTAGTAAACACTTAGACCTGCTATTTTCAGACACTACTCTAACTGTCTTATATATATTTACTCATTTTGTATTCACAATGATCCTATGAGGAAAGCACTGTTACTATCCCGGTTTCACTACTGAAAAAATGGACACGTAAGTGATCTGCCTAAGACTCCACATTTGCATGTGGCTGAGTCTGGCCTCCAAGTCCATGTTCTTAACTATGCAATCATGTTGTTTCTCTTTTATATTAATGCAACTTACATGATCTAGGTGAACATCTGTATGAAATGACATCATTTCCATCACAGTATTTCACTGTTAAAAATCTAAATCACTTGGAAATAATTTTTTCCTCTCAAATCTCTCTGATAACCTATTTGAAATGAATGTGCTCACGACTGGACTTCAGCCAATAATACTGTGTAGTGCTACACTTAGGACTTTCATAATTTATTTGTATTTAATTCTCACCCCAACCCTATGCATTACTATTTTTCTCACTTTATTTTGCAAATGAGGAAACTAAGTTTGAAAGTCATCAGGTAGCTGTTTCGAAGTGCCATACTAATTGACAACAGAGGTAGGATCCAGACTTGAGCCTGACTGTGAAATGCATGTTTTTAAGCACACTGATACTGTCATTAACATTAAACATGCTTCACACTTTTTTTTTTCTAGAGACCAGACTGGAGACGTTAACAGGTACAACTATTACTTGAAAAGCTCTCAGATGCACAGATTGGGCCCTAAAGTATCCTGATTTGTTGATGATCTGGAGTTACTTATGAGTAAATTAAACTGCATAAGACCAAGGATTTTCATAGTACATTTTCTAAAGAGCCCAAAATTCCATAGACATGCCAAGATTCAATTCCTCAAGCAAAATTAAATCCATGATATTTTTGTGAAATATGTTCCTTTTTTTTAAACACTGATGGATTTTAATGAATCAAAATTAAACAGAATTATTTAACAAAAAATAGCATAGGCAAAGTTAATGGGCAGGTGCTAGACTCAGAGAAGATAACTGCCAAATTAGTAACTGACAATGAATTAATTAGAATTCCTGAAAATAATACTCTGGTTTCTCTTCAGATCATATAAATCTTTCGCCTTTTAGAATTCCTGAAAATAGTAAAAAAAAAAAAAAAAAACAAGCTACAAAACCCAAAAGAAAAATTACTTGAATAGCACATGAGCAAAAACTTGAAAGACTACTTACTTGAAAGAAATGCTCAAAGTCAATCCCGATCAGAGTAATGCAAATTACAACAGTAGCAAGACATGATTTTACACAATCAGAATGGCAACAATTAGAAAAACCGATCCCACAAGCTTGTGACGATAGGTCACAATAGAACCTCATGAACTACTGATGGGACATAAGCTAAGAAACCACATTAGGGGTAAGTCAACTTACCCCATTAGTTTGTCCACACTACAAAATATGGTGATTGTGCTCCTAGGTATAGGTTCCAAAGAAGCTTTTACAGGTGCATAAAACACTATATATTCTATTATACACTGCCCTTTGTTTCTTTTAATCGTGGTACAATTAATATACAAGATTATATTAGTTTCAGATGGGCAACAAAATGATTCAATATTTGTATATATTATGAAATGATTGCAATAATTCTAGTTAATATCTGTTACCATACATAGTTACAGAATTTGTTCACTTGTGATAAGAGCTTTTAACAGCTAATCTCTTAGCAACCTTCATATATGCAATACAATATTCTTAATATAGTAGCTATGGTGTACATTACATCTCCATGATTTATTTATTTTATATGTGGAAGTAAGTCTTGACTCCCTTCACACATTAGGTCAAAATATTTTACTTTTTAAATATTTTAAGCATGTATGTGTACATGAACAATAAATATAGTTATTTTTGGATTTCTATTTTACAGTTAGGCTTCCAGAAATATCCCAGATGCACAGAATTGTGTTTGTTTCTAACTGAAATTTATAGCCACACTCTAAAGTAAAGTAGGTAAGCAGTGTAACTTCTTAGTAGTTTGAAAATTTATTTTCCTTGTCCCAATAACAAAGGTCAAAGGAACCACTGTACTGTAATCTCCAAAAGTTACAAACACAACAATACATTTAATTATCATTATTATTTTAAATATATATCACCAGTAATGATTAATTACTATATGTCTATTTCGGTGTAAACAATTTCATTAAACTTTGCCACTTAAGTGAGATTATGTTGCCTTATTTACTATTTATTTATTTATTTATTTATTTATTTATTTATTTATTTATTTATATCTGTGGCTTCTTTAAAGCTTCCATGGCTTAAAATAGTCTGAAATTATCTAAAGTAAATAAAGCATTCTTTCTGATCGCAAACTATGTGATCCAAGTTAATATCCAATTAGTAAATATATTTTCATATAATTTATACTTCACCAAAACTGGATGATTACATTCAATTTTAAGCTATTTCATGCTACAGCACATAAAATTTAGCAAGATAGCAGTGTCTCAAAGTTACAGTTCCCATAACCATAAATTAAAAACAATAAAATACCCCATGAATAAAGATGCTAACATATAGTAAGGATACTTTAATTTTATATGGGATACTTATGTGCATAAACATTCAATTTATTTTGCAAAGAACCTCATTATTTACTGGAAATGTATAAGACCGAAATAAAAATATAATAGTTTACAATAAAAATATAACAAAAAAAGGAGTAGAAAACTATTTAAAGATGGCAATTTGTAATAACACAAGTAAAAAAGTTTTTTCAAGAACTGAACTAGAAAGATGCTAAATATGCATTCTGCTAACAAATGAGCACCAAAAACAGTAATGAATAGCTTATTACAACAGTGGATTTTGTAACTTTCCTCACCTTAAAAGAATAAGCCCGATACAAATTATAAAAAAAAAAAATTAAATTAGATGACTTACAAAAAAAATAATGCCGGTAACTTTTCCATTTTCCTTAGCTTCTCAACGAGCAGTGGAAACATTTTTACTGTGTTTCCTGAACTAAGTACTGAATCAGGACTAAGATTCCTCAGAACCATTTTGGCCTGTAGCAATGAATAAAAAATTTTATTAGTTTTAAATGCTGCATAATAAAAAAAGGAATTACTACTTTTGGCTAAAATATTTTCATGGTCATCTAATCTATGTTTCTTAGCTTTTTAAAATAAAATATAATAACAAAGTAAGTATAAAAATATAAAATTTTGTAAAGAAACCATCAAAGAAATATGTAAATCAATGCACTAAAAGAAAAACGACAAAAAGAGGAATATATATATGTATATATATATACATGCACACATATATGCAATTTAACATGCAATTATTTGTCGACACAAATCAGTCAGAAAGAGGTTGTTGAGTAAATGCTGCTGGTTATAGTGTGGCTGAAGGTAGGGTAAATCAGTTTCTCTCCATGTCATGTATAAAAATCACTTTCAAATACATTCTGAATGTTTTTAAATGACAAAATAAATGGAAGGAAATGGAAGTTAATTATGTTTCTGAATGGGAGATGATCTAACTCAAAACGTAATGTAAAAAATTCACATGGGAAAAGTCTAATATATGTCACTCCCCAAAAATCAAAAACCACAATGTGTGACAATAAGACAAACTTCAAAATATAAAAACCATCATCAACTTACTTAATATAAATATATAAAACTTACATGATCCCAAGTTAAGGTTTTAATATACAAATAGTTCCTACAAGTTGAAATAAAAATCATGAAAGAAAAAAATTACAATTGGAATGCCTGGGTGGTCCAGTCAGTTAAGCATCCAACTCTTGATTCTGGCTCAGGTCATGATCTCACAGTTCGTGAGATCAAGCCACCCATCAGGCTCTGTGCTGACAGCATGGAGCCTGCTTGGTATTCTCCTCCTGTCTCTCTGCTCCTCTCTCTCTCTCTCTCTCTCTCTCTCTCTCTCTCTCAAAATAAATAAACTTAAAAAAAAAAATCCCAAGACAGCAGAAGATAGAGGAGTAAAGAATCTTCTCATTTACTGTTACTGTGATTTCAATCTCTCTGCTGTCATCAAGAACACTGACTCTGTGGATAGTGACCCCTCTGTTCTTATCTATTATAACACCAAACAGGAATTCCTGGCTTCTGGTACATGTTTTAGAAAGCGCCAAGTATTAAACAAAGACCAATTTCCTTTTCCTCTTTCTATTCTATCTCCAAATCACTAGACTTCCAGTTCAACTTACAATCCTAAAATGAAAATTGAAGACTAAAATAATAACAATAATAGTAGTGGTGATAATGACACCAAGGTAACTCAAGAAAACAAGGAACATATTGTTTTGCCAAAAAACATGTGAAAATTACCTCCTCAGCATGGCCATTTTTAATCCAACTTGTTAATTCTGCCTTTAAGCTCTCTTCGTATTTTCTAGCATCCAACTTTTTAATGACTATTTTATTCTTACAATGAATGGATTTCTCTGGATCCAACTCCTTGAAAAGAAATGCCACAAAGTTAAATAAAATCATGCAAGAAAATCCAAAGATGTTTCTCAACTATACATTTCACTAAAAGAATTACAAGCTTCTTGAGAGTATAAACTATTAAATGTCTTTTTATCCCCCCAAAGTTTCCAGTACATAAACCTAATAGGACACATGAACTCTTCAAAGGAAAGAATGCAGAGCAAAACCAAGTAGAAGATGAAAACAGACAGCAATTAGGGCGCAAAGAGAGAAGGGGAGCACAATGAAAGAAGATGAAGGAATATGAATCCAAGATGTAAAAGGAGACTAAGATATTGTAGCATCCCAGAAATTGAAAGAAGAAATATTTTCAAGAATTCAATGGCATTGCACCCCTGTTAAAGTAACACACACAATATTAGGAAGAAGAATGTCTGAGAAGGGGCAGTTGTATTTTGGAGAGTGTATGTATGATTTTAAAAGATTAGATGCACATGATCAGAAAGGGTGAGAATTTGTCTTTATGAACAGCAATGTTACCATCCACTATAATAACATTAATTCAGATTAATTGTGTAATTATTACTTACTTGGGCCCTGGGCCAGCTTTCCCAGAATTGAAACATGGTATCATAAAGCTGGATGGTTTCTCGAGGGGAAAGGGTAAGGTCAGAAGGAAATCCATACTTTTCAATCTACATTTAAAATAAAATTAACAATTTTAATATTCTTGTATTTTATCTTATGTTCTGTCCTTTGCCTCACGAACCTGGGTAAAACCTCCGAACATGAGAGACCCTATTTTGGAACTAAAACTTTATTCTGTTTTTGAAATAGTAACTACAACGGACTATTGAACTGGGCAAAGGAACAGGACTGAAAACAGGACTGTTGCATGGGCATTCTTGATAAAAACTAGACACTCAGAAAAAGATATCTTCCTAGTAACTGACATAATGTACTCAGAAAACCAATAAATTATAAAATGTCATCACATCTTCCAATCATAATTTTTGGAAAACAACTTGTGTAAGTTTCCTGATAGGGAAAGATAGGATAAAATAGGCAGAGAGGGAATGATTAGGACCTGAGGTACCAGGGTAGGAAAAGACACATATTTTGGAACAATACTAGGAGGGTCTGACCACAGCCAACCCCCCTCAGGGGTAAGTGTCCTCTTAAGAATGTAATAAACACCACCCACTCCCCCTCAGGTTTCCCTCAGGAATTTGACAAAAGACCTAACTAAAAATAAGTAGTAAACCATAAAATGCATAACCCAAAAGGAATGATATGGCCATAGACCATCCCTCATACAATGGAAGTGAGCCAATCACGAAGGGACAAGCCAGCACCTGGACTTATCAAGCCAATGAGGGTAGGACCTGAGAAGGAACTAGGGGTAAGGGAAGGGAGGGCCGACCGGAACCCTATAAAACAAGGACTCTAGCCTATAGTTCGCAGGCATTAACTTTCAAATGTCCCCTCTCTGTAGAGAGCTTTCCTACTATTCCTCCTTTCTGATCTTATACTCTAATAAACTTTTGCCTGCTGCTCATTTTGTGCCCACCTCTTCATTCTTCGAAGCCACAAGACAAGGAACCTGGGGAGTTGAAGCAAAAACTCCTGCAACACCAGGTCTTGCTAATAAAGACCTTTGGCATTTACTTTTCAATGGGACAAAATTTGGGTTGCTACCCAAATCTGTGATTCCCAGTTTGCAATTCTAAGACCCCAAATAAATACTTTTGTTTTAGTTCAGTTCTTCCTCTTTTTTTCAGTCAGCAGCCTCAGAGTCACTATCATGAACGCAAAGACTTTCAAAACAGCACTAAACTAAAAAGTTCAAATGATGGTCAGTGCTACATGCAAACAAAATACTAACCAAGAGTGTGCTTGATTTAGCAAAATTGGGGAAAAAAAAAACTTCAAAAAGTGGGTTTATTGTTTCCCAAACCTTTTAATTGGGCTAATTCTCTATAGATGCTTCCACATTTCAAATCAAGAGTACTGGGAAGCTAAAAAATTGGTGGACTATTTAGACAAGAAAACACAACCGGTACCCTGCAGGTTGAAATTGATTCAATTAGTAACATGATTCTTTGCTTTAGAGTACCAACCCAGGCTAAAGGGGACAAGTCTTACTTGCTTAAGTTCTAAGATAAGAACTTGGTCAACTTTAACACGAAGACTTTCAGATCACCTTCAGGACAGTCAAGAAAGCTTCTTCCCCAGCTCAGTCCCTTGGTTCTGCTTTAAGCCTTTTGGATAATGCAGGGCATTAATTTTTCCACAAGTATTTTAAAGCATAAATCAAAAATTCCTGTTTCTGAAAAAGCTTGCATTGTAGTATTTTCTGCTGGTGTCAGCCACTATTGCTAAAAAAATTGCCTGTCAAACCATGACCCCTGAAATGCCAATAGGTATTCTTTAAAAGAAAGGGGAGTGTCTTTTCACGGGTGTTCTATTAAATAGGCTTCTAGAAGGTTTGCCATTGGAAATGTCAAATCTCAAAGAAGGGACAATCATATACAGATTTCTCCAAACTTACGTGACGATAGGGCATTTGTTTTAGTAAATAGCTGTTAAGTTTTAAAAGCTAGGTTTGGAAATTCTGGGTAATAAAGCCATGCCAAACACACACATTTGGAAAACAACAACAATAACAACAACAACAACAACAACAACTGGTAGAATGGAAAGTACAGTAGAGTTTGAATTAGAAGATTTAGTTTTAATTCTACTTAAAAAGGCCAGTTTAGTTCTTCATCCATAATATAGGAATTAAAATATCTGTACTTCTACCTGATAGAGTGGTAAAATCAAATAAGATACACATATCGGCATGATTTTTAAACTTTTAAAAACTAGTAGATACGTAAGTCCTGAAGATCTAACGCACAGTATAGTCATTATAGATAACAATACTGTATTATAAACGTGAAACATGCTAAGAGACTAGATCTTAATTACTGCCACTACAAAATAAAATCTTAATTATGTGACCTGACAGGGGTGTTAGCTAAAGCTACAAGGGCAATCATATTGCAACATATAAATGTGTCCAATCAGCATGTTGTACACCTTAAGCTTTCACAATGGTACATGTCAAACATATTTGTTAAAAAATCAATTAGTCTTGAATTAAGCTTGTGAAAAAACTATAGGATGCAAATCATTCCATGGAGTTATCATTTAGCATCTCTCAGTTGGACTATTAAAAGCTAGCTAGATAGTAACGACTGCATTATGTCAACATAGTAACTGAATATGTTATTTTGGAATGTTAGCATTTTGTTCTTTTATTAACACTACTTGAAGGTGGTGGGGCACCTGAATGGCTCATTTGGTTTAAGCATTGGACTTTTGATTCTAGCTCAGGCATGATCTCACCGTTTGGTTTATGGGATCGAGCCCTGTGTCAGGCTCTATGCTGACAGCACAAAGCCTGCTTGGGATTCTCTCTCCCCCCCTTTCTCTCTGCTCCTTTCCTGCTCTCTCTCTCTCTCTCTCTCTCTCTCTCTCTGTCTCAAAATAAATAAACTTAAAAAAAAATACTACTTGAAAATGGCAATTTTTTGCCTACTAAAATACATATATGTAAAATAAATTCAAAATGTGTCACAATTTTTAAGACATAAATCTTATTTCTGTCACTAGAATGTTTATGATTTCTTAAGTCTCTTATTTAACCTTTGTACAGAGCGTGGCTTTCTTCATTTCCAAAATGGACAATAATTCTGCCTATGCCATAGATTTGTTGTAAGAATTAAGTTAGGGGTGCCTGGGTGGCTGTCAGTTTAAGTGTCCGTCTCTTGGGGCGCCTGGGTGGCTCAGTCGGTTAAGCGTCCGAATTCAGCTCAGGTCATGATCTCACGGTCCGTGAGTTCAAGCCCCACGTCGGGCTCTGTGCTGACAGCTCAGAGCCCGGAGCCTGTTTCAGATTCTGTGTCTCCCTCTCTCTGACCCTCCCTCGTTCATGCTCTGTCTCTCTCTGTCTCAAAAATAAATAAACATTAAAAAAAATTAAAAGAATTAAGTTAGATTACATAATAGGTCTAGTGAAATACTTGGCACGTGGTTGATGCCTCAACTGTCAATGACCAACTTATAAGTCTTAATTTTTTAAAACTAGTTTAATAACTCTGTGGCTAGAAGCTGGGAATTTAATTCAATTTTTCTCCACTACACAGTGAAAGAACTGGCAAAACCTGAGCCAGCCTAGACACAGAAGGAAGAAAACTAAAGGGTCACAGATTTCTCCCATCCTTCCTTTGTAAATACAATAGTATTTATACCATGATGTTATTTTTGCAAACTACATTGTCCCTAACGCCACAGGTGATGGTAGGCATTGATCTGTACTGAGCAAAAAGAGGCAACGGTTCTTTCAAGGACTTCCTGGGGCTGACAGCTCTCCAGGAGTGAGCAGCTGTTCCTGTGTGACATGGTAATTGGTGGCAAAGGCCAAGCTCTGCTTTTTGCCAGAAATAAGCCTCACATGGAAGAAGGGCAATCCTTCACCTCAGTTGGATTAAGGCCAGTTTACTCATCCTGTTCCACCCCTTCCCTTCTGAAATGATTTCTATGATAGAGCTGTAGGGGCGACAATCAAGGAGGATGGCTCTTCTCTTTATGTTGCCGCAACTTATTATGCTTTTTCTCACCACTCAGTTCTTTCATATTAATCTGAAGTTTACTATACAAGATCAGGAATTCTTTACTTGTTTGGAAAAATCTACCTGTTTTTCACTGATGCTCCTTTAAGGAAACATACTATAAAACATATGCTGCACACACAGCTATCAACACACATTTAATAATGCTCGGGCCTTCGAGTACATCCTCCACGACTGCTACAAAAGTCCCGAAGTCAAGAAGACTCATACAACAGCATGACCTTTGCAGAAGTCACACAGGGTCAGAGCACACTGTAGCAGTTCTGTCGCTTTCCAGTTACTCCATTAATAGCTACTGAGAATAGAGGAAAGGCACTTGGACCAAAATGCCATTCTTGCTAGGTACTCCAAATCACTGTGCTCATTGCTACTTAAAGATAACCTGCCTTGAACCATCCTGCACAAAATAAATAATTTTTTAAATACCATGCTGTTATAAAAATGCCAAGTGATGACAGGGAAAGAAAAAAGGAGACAGAGAGAAAGAGAAAAGGAGAGAGAGGCAGAGACAGAAAAAGAAGTCTATTATTTATGTGTGGGTTATCATCCATATTCTAAGTCTGAGGTGTGAGTTAAGTCACAGGAATTTTGTCCATAGTTCAGTTTTATTTAGAGTTTGGATTGGGCCATTGCCACACAAAAGAGAAACTTTTGTAATAAAATTTATAAGAAAATTACCAGGATTAGGATTCATTCAGTTGCTTTTAGAAGCCATTGCAATATTGCCCAAAAGCTATAGTGATTCTCATGCATTCACTCATTCAAGGATTTATTCAACAGATTACTCAGAATACTGTGATGACAGGGCAAACTCTGTACTCTATCTTGATTGCAACCTGCCCCCAACTCTTATTCATGGTGCAAGAATGAGTTAGCTGAATTATCTATGCCTCACCTTCCTCATTTGTAAATGGGAATATTAACAAGACATCCATCCTAAAACCATTGTGATGTTTCCAAGACACAAAATATGGACAATTATTAGAACATAAATTCAATGCTCAATTTAGGTTTGCTGTCTTTATGTACCATACATTTATTAAGCACCTTTTATATACAGTTTGTTAGGAACTCATAAGGACACAAAATTTGTCTTCAAGGAGTTATTCTAGTAAGATAAAGGACACATGTATAGAAGTAACTTTAGCAGTAAGCTGATCATGACTTCTGTCATAAAAGAAATACAGACAAGATGCTATAGAAGTAGAAGATTACATCCAGCTAAGGAGGTCACAGAAGGACTCTGAAGATGTTTCACATTAGAAGAGTCATAAAAGATGAACAGGACCTGGACAACTGGCATTTAGCATCTAGAGTGAAACACTCCAGGAACAATATAAATTATGAGGTAAAATATAAATCTTACCTCCAGGTAAGATACATCAGATTTTGGGGTGAGGTCAGAGAAGCCATAGGAAGCCAAGCTAAGGAGCTGTGCATTCAGTAACTTCCAAAGGAAACTCACTAAAGCTTGGCAAGATCATAATTATGTTTTAGGAGGCTTAACTGACAACTTGGATTTTGGAAGGAAGACAGATTTTGGAAGGAAGACAAACTACTAATTATCACTCTGAGAGGCAATTAAGCTTGAATGGGCCATTCCTAAGAATAGAATGAGAAAGGAAGAGAATTATGAAAGGAAAATTAAGAAATCTTCCTCCACAGACACCCCAATACCCCAAATGATGTCCCCAAACCTCTACTTTATTAATTTGCTACCAAAAAAAATCATGTTGTGACTGGTATGTGAGCAAAACATCCTTTCCTTATTTAACCTAACTCAGTGATCAGATTCTCACATATACTAGGAACTGTCCACATATAGTTGTACACTAAGAGTCAGTGTCACAGAAGTGGATGGAGAGACATGCATGTTGAGAAGAAGGAAAATGAACAAAGAAAATCTCTAAGAATAAATAAAATTAACCAAAAAACTTCAGGTTAAAATTTTTCATCATTTTCAAGCGTTGTGAATCCAGACACCACTGAGGGTTCATTCAAGACTACAAAGTTATTTTTGTTACTTTTAAAAAAACTAAGGTTAGAAATATTATTCAACCCTGAGAAAGGAGGATATCCTGCTGTTTGAAACAACATGATACACCTTGATCACATTATAAGTTATACAGAGATAAGTCAGAAAAAGACAAGTAACTGCATGGTATCACTTACATGTGGAATCTGAAAAAGTCAAACTCGTAAAAAACACAGTAAAATGATGGTTATCGGGGGATGTACGGTAGGGTGGGTGGTAAGATCAGTGTTGTTTAATGGTACAAACTTGCAATGAGTAAATAAGACATAGAAATTTAATGTACAATATAATAAATATGGATAATAATATTGTACTATAATTATGTAATGTGATAGAGATGCTAAATATTGTTATAACAATTATTTTACAATATATAACTACATCAAAATAACGTTATACACCTTAAATTTATGCTACATGTCAAATATATACAATAAACAAAGTAAAAAAGAAAACTAAGGTAAAATATCTGATATAAAGTATGTAGTCTATAATTCTGATAAGAATCATGTAGGCAGCTTTTCAATTATAATATATATACAAGTAATTTATATTACTCATAACATATATGGCTAAAGTATTACTTACATGATCTGTTGTTAGTGCAGCACATGGGTGAAAATGATCAAAATAGATGTCATCATGTGTTATTGAACATATATGCTTCTCTAAATCATTGTATCTCTCTCCATAGAGCACTAACAATGAAGAACAAGAATTTCCAAATCAATGGACACATAAGGACTGAACTGATTTTAGAGCAAAAGAAAAATTCCAAACATACCAAGTCTAACTTTATATGATTCCTTCATTCGAAAGTGATCTTTGTGAGAACTGGCACAATAGCCAGCATTTCTATTTTTTCCCATTGTATTGTCTTCTTGTTTCCAGTAGTGTTTTACTGATTGTAGCCACCTTAAAAGATAAATTTACATATCATGTAAGCAGTAATATAGTAGTACTTCTTGTGACATTAAATATTTTAAATAAAGAAAATCTCATATGCTGGGGTGCCTGAGTGGCTCAGTCGGTTAAGCGTCAGACTTCGGCTCAGGTCATGATCTCACAGTTTGTGAGTTCGAGCCCCGCGTTGGGCTCTGTGCTGACAGCTCAGAGCCTGGAGCCTGCTTTGGATTCTGGGTCTCCCCTTCTCTCTGCCCCTCCCATGTTCATAATCTTTCTCTGTTTCTCAATAATAAATAAACATTTTTAAAATTTTCATATGCCTTAAAAATTGTACTTAAAGGAATAGGCCCTGGAGGTATACTACCTGAGACTGAATCCCAGCCTCCTTACTGCTATCTGTGGTTCTTGGTTGAATCACTGACACTCTCTGTGCCTCATTTTCCACATTTTCACATTCCACAAAAATGGAAATAATAACAGTAGTATTAGAAGTACTATTTAATAGTAGTAATCACAAGTAGTAAATCATAAGGGTTGTTGGGTATTTGAAATAAATTAATATTTGCAAAGCACTTAGAACACTGCCCAGCACATAGTAGTCTTTGCTATAATGGTTATTATTAGTAGGAAAAAAATCTAGCCCAATGACAAAATGATATGGGCCTTTCAATTATTAAGTCTTTGCTATCTTTCAAAACATCTACAAAGTGGGCCAAGATAAGAAATCTCAGGGTCTGGGGCAGAGTGTGTCATTATACTATTTTATTTTTTATGTCTTGCTAAAGGACTAAAACAAAGAACACAGATCTATCACTTAAAGTGAACTTTTTTAGGGATACGAAAGAAATTTTCTACTCAATTGCAGATCTGCCTGGGACATTCCTTGATTTTCTTTTATTAAGTGTGGCCTTTCTCAGCACCTGCTAGGAGGTGCTATTGATGTTCTGTTCCTTAAATAGTCAGAGATAAGTTAATAAACTCACCAGAATGTTATGAAACTCATCAAAACCCATATAGAAAGTATAAAATTTTAAATACAAAAGCATTTGTATAAGTTGGAACATAAGACCTACTCAGTAAGATGTTCAGGGTTACTTATGGTAGCTGAAAGAGCCAAAAAGGGACATCGGATCATGACAAGGAGATGCTCCCAGACTTCTGCTCCAATTTCTCCACCAAGACAATGGACCTATTAAAGCAAAAAATTTCTCCTTTGAAAAGCTTACTTAAAAATAGCAAATTAAAACAGGACGTAAGAGCTTGGATCATCATACACACTTTCCTGTTACCTTTAACTGCCCATACGAAGTTTTTATAAATATCCCCAAATCCAGATAATAGAAAAATTTGACATGTATTTTCTTGGTTTTTTAAAATATTTATTTACTTACTTTTGAGAGAGAGGGAGAAAGAAAGAGAGAGAGAGGTAGGGAGGAGGAGAGAAAGAGAGGGAGAGACAGAGAGAGAGAGAGAGAGAGAGAGAGAATTCCAATCAGGCTCCACACTGTTAGTGCCATCAGCACAGAGTACAACAGGGGGCTCCATCCCACGAAACGTGAGATCATGACCAGAGCCGAAATCAAGAGTCTGACGTTTAACCAACTGAGCTACCCACGCACCCCTACACAAATTTTCTTTAATCCTCATAACCAATCCATCAATAATTCCTCTTTCTCTTACTTCCGGAAATTTCTTTCAATTCTACGCATTTCTCTGCATGTCTACTGCCAGCCAAGTCATCATCACATCTCAGTGCACTACCACAATATCCTCCTGACTATTATCCTAGCTTCCCTTAATGCCCCCAGCATTCTTCATATCATTAGCCAGAATGATAGGTCTAAAAGATAAATTCGATCAGGCCATGTCTCTAATTAAATTTCTTCAGTATCTTCCTTTACACATGGAACAAGATATTAATTCCTATTATAAAAATGTAAATATCTTCTATTTGCCCCTATAAATCTCCATTGTTTTCTATCCTGCTCTTCTTGGCCAAAAAAAAATGACCTATAGAGATTGCTTTAAAAGAACTCCAATATCCTCAGGTTCCACTGGACTCGGCCAATGGACAGCCTTGGCATGGGATCAGAAGGGAGGAGAATGAGCATGAGGTCTTTGTTCCATTGGATACTTTCCTTAATGGTTACCTTGAACTACCTATGTCCCTCAACTGAGATAAGTACTCACAGTGTGGCTAGCTCAATCAGAATCTCCTTCTGAGTCTAAGTAACTGCTTCTTTGCCTTGCCCCTTAAAGCACAGGGGTAAGTTACTGGCCTAGGTTACTGTATTAATCTTTATAGTTTCCCTCACACACATTTTTGGAAAACTCTCTTCTTGAATTGTTGTGTTTTTACTGTGCCATTTGTTTCCTGTGGGGTCCATGACTGATAAAATAACTTACGTAACTGTCATTATTATTAAAGACCAAAATTCTTTGCTTTAGAGATCAAAGTTTGGATTTTGAAATCTCTGTCCAGGAAAACTTATGCCATGGTGGTTAATTGTGCTCCCCTGAAACAGTAGTCACCAATAGCAGGTATCTTTGCCACATAGAGCTCCGCAGCATATACTAATAACCCCTATTGAATCACAACAGGAAAACAGAGCCAAAAGACATATGATTCACTGGGGAAAACATTTAAAAGGCAGCCCCTCCCCCAGCCCCGCCACCACCAAACCTGAACTCTACACAGAGGGACAGATGTCTTGAAGCACCAAATATCTTCATTATAACACTTATGCACACTAGGAAATCAACCTAGAGAAATAATACCAAACCTACCTCATCAAATATAACATATCTGATCCTTTTCACCCATGCTTGGCGATGAGGAGATAGCAGCAGAATTTCAAAGCAGGCAGGCACTGTAATAAGTACCTAAAAATAACATTGCATAAACAAACATTTTGAATACTTACTATGTGCAGACTTTGTTATAAGAATATAAAGATAGAGTTATAACTCCTAAATGTACCTGCTAATAACTAGGATATAGTATTACTTTTGAGAATGTTTCTTTAAAATTGTGATATATTAGGTTGAACCTTATGAAACTATAATTCTTATGCATCAAAGTGGCAAAATATCAGTTTGAAGTTTAAAACTCTTATCTATAAGCATTCAAAGCAATACAAACAGAGTTAATCATCACAGGTTTATTTCCTCAAAATCGGACCCTGAGATAGTTTTGTTTGAAGAATTTCTATTTTCAAACATGGGGAGAAGCAGGATTGGGCTGAGGAAGGAGCTAACCTTCAAAACAAGCCTGAAGAAACCCTGGCCAACCTGGCTCAGAATTCTGGAGTGAATACTGGTTGTCAGAAATAGTCCACATCAGGCCAAAATGTCCCAGTGTTCATACTCTAGCCTAACTCAGCACAGGACACAGACTGTGGAGGCAGAACTGGAGGAACTGACAGCTAGTATTTGTGTTGACCACCCTCGCCACATTTGGGCGACAAAACTGTCCTTGAGAGGCAATCTGGGTAGCATATCTTCATGCCTGCTCTGCTGTGTTCTACGATCATCTTTTCACTTTTTGTTCAGTCTTACTTGTTTATTTATGAATTCGTTAAGGAGGAAAACTATCTATGATTTACTTAGTGTCAGGTATTCTATCAATAACACAACATTTTTGAAATTATGATGAGTATCCTGCTCATCAAGAACAGTAAGAGTTTCCTAATTAGCAAGACAAAGTAATTCTTGTTAGAAATCAGTGTTTGTGAATTTTTAATAACATTGGATTCTTCAGATCATTTTGAATCTATTTATAAATCAAGATGATGCAGTAAACAATAACTGAAATATGAAATCAAAATTTAAGCGTCCTCAGAGAAAGACGAGTGCTAGTTCTCACTCTTTGGAATATAACAATATTAAATTTTCTGTTAAAGTCATTCATCTCTTGTAAATTCAAAAAAAATATTTCCACAAGGCTTTGTGCAGATGTGGAATCTCTAGTGTAAGAAACATATATTAGTACTATTAAGTAATTTAATAACAAATGCATTAATTAATATATCCTACCTGACAGTTTAGGGCATCATGACGATAATCCCTTGTAAAAACACCACATAGAGCTTCACCATTTGGCAGATTTTTGGTAAAGCGACTGTGAACAGTTGCTGCCACTTGATTAACAAGGGCCTGATTGATAAAGGATTGATAAAGGAAGAGATTCAATAATCACATAATAAAGCACAGGTGAAACCTCAGAGAACAACAGGAACAGTCTAAAAATATGTATGACTACAAGTACAGAAGCTTAACAGCCCCTTTCTTATACCCATCTACTCTAAATACACTCACATATTCTCTTTGAGATATTTGACTAAGCATGTGAACCTCATTGATAAACCTCAACTTAAAGTAAAATGGGAAAAAAAGGGCTTAATCAGAAAAAACAGGAAATGTTGCTCACACATAAGAAAGAAAATATCTGAATACCTTTGACAAAGGCTTAGAAAGAAGCTTTGAGTCTACTATAAAAGAAAGATCAAGTGAAGGATAGTCAGATTTCTAGTTCTCATATTTGGGGACTTCCTTCAGATACCTAAAGTTTAAATATAGATACATGAGGGGCGCCTGGGTGGCGCAGTCGGTTAAGCATCCGACTTCAGCCAGGTCACGATCTCGCGGTCCGGGAGTTCGAGCCCCGCGTCGGGCTCTGGGCTGATGGCTCAGAGCCTGGAGCCTGTTTCCGGTTCTGTGTCCCCCTCTCTCTCTGCCCCTCCCCCGTTCATGCTCTGTCTCTCTCTGTCCCAAAAAAAATAAATAAACGTTGAAAAAACAAATTAAAAAAAAATATAGATACATGAATACTTTGGATCAAGTAGGTAGCCTGGCTAGTGGAACTGAGTATGTGGAAATCTATGAACATCTATTTCACACTTATGCACACGCCATCCCCCCCCCCAAATCCACATAGATTAAAACATAAAGGTTAAAACATACACATAAAGACACTAAAAGTGAACATTTTCATATATTTTCATATATCTGGGCACACACATGGAAATACTAAATGAAAACATTGATAAGCCTGACTACACAAAGATATGAACAGATTATTATCATTTATATGACCCAATATAGTAAAAAGCCAAAATAAAAGTATATTTATTATAACATATAAAGAATAATATACTTAGTATACAAAACTCTAACAACTCAATAAAAAGAAAAGCCCACTTCTTCCTTAAAAATCAAAACATGGGCAAATGCATCCACAAGTAGTTCATGAATAAGGAAATGTCAATGTCCAGGGGCACCTGGGTGGCTCGGTTGAACATCCAATTTCTGCTCAGGTCATGATCTCACAGTTCGTGAGCTCGAGCCCCACATCGGGCTCTGTGCTGACAGCTCAGAGCCTGGAGCCTGCTTGGGATTCTCTGTCTCCCTCTCTCTCTGCCCCTCCCCTGCTCGCACTCTGTCTCTCTCTCTGTCTCTCTGTCAAGAGTAAGTAAACATTAAAAAATTACAAAAACAAAATGTCAATGTCCAAAAAAAATCACATAAAGATACCCAAAGGACTAGTGATCACAGAAACGCAAATTGAAATCTGAGAGAAGTTTTCACCTGTCAGTATCGCAGAAACTTTATATTTATGGCAGAAACTTTTCAAGTGATAATAGAAATGTTGGAGAAGAAAAGAGACTATACACTGCCATACGTGCCAGTGGAAATAAAAATGGATTTAAACTTTTAAGAGAGTAATTTGGCAATATGTACAGTGTTGACTTACTAAAATTCCATCTCTGGTTAGCTTAATTTTTCTTGATAAATATTATTAATTCCTGCAATGAACACTTAATGTTTTAATAACCATGAAAAACCAAAAAGCTACAGGGGCGCCTGGGTGGCGCAGTCGGTTAAGCGTCCGACTTCAGCCAGGTCACGATCTCGCGGTCCGTGAGTTCGAGCCCCACGTCGGGCTCTGGGCTGATGGCTCAGAGCCTGGAGCCTGTTTCCGATTCTGTGTCTCCCTCTCTCTCTGCCCCTCCCCCGTTCACGCTCTGTCTCTCTCTGTCCCAAAAATAAATAAACGTTGAAAAAAAAAACTATTCTCTAAAAACCAAAAAGCTACAATAAAAAATAAAGTGCCAATTTCAATTAACCGTATTGATCAATCTCGTTCTCAGGCTGACCACAAGTCACTAAACTTTACACATTTTCCTAGAAAATGTGTAATGGAAATTCCTGAAATGGAATTTGAATTCATTTTAATCTATAGAATTAAAGTTATCTCAACTAAATTTGTCTTTCCTAAGAGTAATCACATTACAAGCAAAGGGTCATGAATGAGGAAATGCAAACATACATTCCATAAATCAAACTTTCTCCTAAACGACAAAGATCATACTTTCTGTTTTTAAGCTCAACATTAGGCAGTAATAGACATAAAAGAAAAATGGCAAAACAAACTGGCTTGAGAAACAGGCCAGTCACAAATGCCCAACAGCAGATTAGATCAATCTCATAAATTCTGGAAAGGCAGTATTAGATTCCTAAGAGACTCAACATTGCCCAGCAAAGTGTGGGTGCTTCTCTCGATTCAAATATAATGCTGAATGACAATATCCCAAGACCAGACTTTTTCCTCACAATGGCTCTAAGAAAAGTGTTATTTTGGCCTCTGAAACTGGCAGGGGAAAATGCGGGTCAAAAAACAAAGTGAAAGTTCTGGAAACAGAGAATAAATTGGTGGGTACCAGAGGGTAGGGGTAAGAGGGGATGGATGAAATGAGTGAAGGTGGACAAAAGGTATGAACTTCCAGTTTTAAAATAAGTAGTAGATATGTAATGTAGAGCATGGTGACTATGTTTAACAATACTGTACTGCATAGCTGAATGTTACTAAGAGTATATATAGATCTTAAAAGTTCTCATCACTAAAAGAGTTTGTAGCTATATGAGGTGATGGGCGTTAACTAAACTCACCGTGGCAATCATTTCACAATATACACACATACCGAATTGTTTGGTACACCTTAAATAACACAATAATGTTATATGCCAATTATAGATTAAGAAGACTGGAAAATAAATAAATAACAAAAAGTGAAATGGATTCACCACGTGACTAGATGCATTATTTTAAAAGAGGAGGTTCAGGAATGAAAGAGAAAATTCAAGTCACGTGAGCGCTACCTTTGTTGGTGCAACATACACGACCACCCCTTCATTGCTCTCCTTCAGCACTTTCTCCATGCAGTAGTAGGAAGCATAGGTTTTGCCCGAGGACGTTGGGGCAACAATCACTGCTGACTCATTATTATCCACAACATCGAGGAGTTCACGCTGCAGGGTTCAGAACACCATTCATGTGGATAACAGGAACAGCATGTTACCAAAACAAATATATGAATACACTTCCAATATTTTTCTGAACTTCAAATGGAATAACTGGGAGTTGAAAACACATGAAGAAACATAACAGGAAAGTCTGAAGAACTCGCGGCATTCTCTCAGAAGAGAGAATTGTTATGCTTTTGAGCATCCGGAGGTAGGTTTGTGTGTGAAAAATGGAGACTGAGACTGAAGAAAGTATCTTGTCATTGGGAAGATTTTTTTTTTCTAAGTATTTGTCATTGACTAAATACAGCTCTTCTCCAAAGGCTTTGAGAAATGAAGCTCTAAGAACTAACCAGTATGTATTTTTTATGATGGTGAAAAAGTAGCTGAGGAGAAAAAAATCAACCATTCATAATTTTACCAGTTATCTTTTACTTTGCATATAGAAGAATACCAGATCCCTCCTTTGGAGGGCATGTGAAATTTTCATCCCCAGTTTATGCTTTTATTCATCAAAATGATGAATAATCAAAAAATCATATGATTTGGCAGAAGATGGAAAAACATCCCAAACCTCACTCAGTCCGCACATTCTTCATCTAGGTCCACTCTGGGCCACACCTCAAAGTGTACATCAAAAGAATTGAAATGTGCAGGGGATTAATGGAGAGCATCTGGCTGCTTTGTGTCCTGCACTAAAGTAAGGAACTAGTCCTCTCATTACTGAAAAGGAGGGGGGAGTTTTTTAAGATATCCCACCATCATCAATATAAGATAAAGTCATATTCTGTTTTTTTAATATGATTATTTATTGTCAAATTGGTTTCCATACAACACCCAGTGCCCATCCCAACAAGTGCCCTCCACAATGCCCATCACCCACTTTCCCCTCCAGCCCCACCCCCCATCAACCCTCAGTTTGTTCTCAGTATTTAAGAGTCTTTTATGGTTTGCCTCCTTCCCTCTCTGTAACATTTTTTTTTCCCCTTCCCTTCCCCCACCGTCTTCTGTTAAGTTTCTCAGGGTCCACATAAGGGTGAAAACATATGGTATCTGTCTTTCTCTGTATGACTTATTTCACTTAGCATAACACTCTCCAGTTCCACCCATGTTGCTACAAAAGGCCATATTTCATTTTTTCTCATTGCCAAGCAGTATTCCATTGTATATATAAACCACAACTTCTTAAGATAAAGTCATATTCTGAACTGGAAGTCTGTTTGATTGAACCTATAAAATTGCACTTTTATAGGTAAACATGTTCAATTTATCAGCAATTTTTTTAGTCCAATCTATGCAGAACCACACCATTGAATTCTGTTTTATATCCATCAATTTTACATTTATTTATAGAAGAATGACTACTATGGTGACGTGTAGCATGTAAATATCTAAACAACTGCTGTACTATTTAAACTACCAAAATTGTGCACATTTACATGTGAAATCCTATTGACACAGGGAAAACACAGAGATTGCTCCGCAATGATACAACTGGATGACACATAGACAACTTTAAAAATATATATGTGAATTCATCAAAGTACCTCCTAGGCAATGGTCAATATAGAAAAAAAATGAATGAAAAGAAAATTTCACTTTAAGCGAAAAAGAATTTACCAATGACATTTTCAATGATGAAATAATTTTAAATGACAGGACTCAATATTAAGTTCATGCCAAATATAAGATGTAAAGCCACAATAATGAAAAGTTTCTGAGATAACATATAATAATAAAATACAAATAAAATAAAATTTTTGTTTCATTCAATTATTACCTGCCACGTGTCAGGAATAAAATCCTGAACTCTGGGATCTGGATCTTTTCTCTCATCTCGTATCAAATAATGGCCCATGTATTGTAGTTGAAACCTAACTGGTCCCATGCCAACTGAATATTTATCCATTTTCTTCTCCTCTATGTCATCTCCTACAACCTATATTAATTCAAAAGTCCATTTGGAAAGTGATTTTAAACCATAACATTGTTTAAATAATTAAAATATTTATTACTGAGCACTTTTTATGAGAAAAGTATTTTACCACATTTTCAGTTTTGTAATATTTATTGAACAAGTTCTTTACCACCTAAATCATTATCTTAACTGTGAGTATATTGATAAACATCAAGATTTTCAAATATCCATTATGGTGTTTATAGCTACAATCTAATATATTTAAAGACAATTAAATAATTACTATATAGTTTTTAAACTGTTTGCTAGAATTAAACACAGGATTAGTTTTAAGGCTTTGCAGAAATTACCTGGCAGTTAGTCTGTTTGTCCAGACAAGCATTTGTATCAATTTTCTAATTCTAGATTATCTCAAGTACAGGCAGCTGAATCACTAGTAAATGACTTTGAACTTGGAAGAAATACTGTCAGTATAAAAAAAAATCTAGAAGAGGTGACTTCATTTGCAAGATACTTTATGTATACCCAATAATTATTCTATTAAAATGGAGCTATTCTGAAAATTACCTGGGTTGGATATAAAGAACTTGTCAATTCATCAAATCCTAAGTACTTCAGACATCTGGCTATGAGTTGCTGATCTGCCTCCTGCAAAAGTTCTGGGTATCTTTCCATCAAGGAGTGGATCCTTTTCATCATTTGAACAGCTATACTTAAATCTTTTGTGCTTTCACCTTAGCAAACAATAAACAACATACAAAGATCATCAAAAGTAATGTTTGATTATCCAAGATTAGTCATCCAGGCTATCAATCTGACCTAGTTAAATTCACTATCTTAACATTAACAAAGGTTTTGGAATAAAGAGGACTAGGAAAAATGTAATAAAAGTGCAGCTATACCCACTTCATCATCTCCATGGGTAACCGGGAAATAGCTGTGCAAGTAACAGAGACAAAGAAAAATCTTATAGTTCATGATAGAAAGAAGATTGTTAAAGTTCAAGGTTGTATAAGAGTTCTGGGGAACAACAAATCTTTTCTCCACTTATTATTTTCATGTGTGCTCTACCGTGGTCAAAGAAAAATATTTAGATGACTTTAAAGATCTGGTTAAAAACTTTGCAACATTTATTGAATTCTACTATTGACCACAGATAACTATTTGGTGTAATCATTGGAGGCTGTCAATTCAATCAGTCTGTTACAACTGCCAGATACAGACTTTGCTAATTCTTCTTCATTTCTTTATAGTTATAAATATCCTTTTTATTCCTCCACACTTCTAATCTTTCCATACTTACCATGTTAGGGCTGTTTTTAATTTCGCCTTTTCTCCAATAAGCTTATATTTTAGCTATCTAACAAATATTACCAAACACCCACTGAATACTGTAAGAGACTACAAAACAAATTCAATATAGAATTCTTACCCTCAGGAGAGTAAGCCACTGAATTCTGATCTTTCTTAGTAGCAATCAACTACAAATTCTGATACAACATGTTGTTTAGGGAGAAATATATAAGCCAAATCTTATGCTTCTCACTGTGACAGAATCCACAATGAAAGGCTGACTATGTTAAAGGAGATTGAAGTTAGCAGAACAAGAGTAGAAGGAAAAAAAAAAAAGAACCTGGTAACCATGTGTTAAATGGATTCAAGTGTGGAGATGCTCAAACCGGACAGATCACGTAGGTTTACTAGGAAGAATTGTCAGTTTGGAGCTATTATGGCACATGATCATTCACCTGTTATCAATTTATATGTCTCTACCCAGTTTTATTTCTCCTTTATCTTCCTCTTCTTGTCTCTTCTTTTTTATTCTACCACATTCTACAGAAATTGCAAAGTAGAGCACATGCAAGCAATAGCAACATTTGGAAGAATTCAAACATGCTCAGCAAACATAATCCTTAGTTTTACCTAGCAAGAAAATGTTTGCACTTCAGATATCAAAGATGAGTGACAGATTCTCCCAGGGAGCCTCACCGTCATCGTTGGTTCCCTTGACTATGCGCACAATTTTGGAAGCAGTTATTCTTAAGCCTATCTTTGACTGATTTGATTTGAATTTGTTTAGGAATGTGCTGTATATTTGCTACTTAGACTCTCTCTGAGATTTCACTGCTCACTGATAAAAGAAGTAATAAGACTTAGAGGAATTTTCTAAGGATAAAATCACATAATGCATCTAAGGCTTCTAACACAAATTTCCAGTTAATAAATGACATCCATTATCATTACCTTATTTTATTAATTCTCCAGTTATCAAAGCAAAAAATATAGAGTCACATACCTTTACCGCGACACTGTTCTTTCCACGCTTTCAAGCAGGCAGTTAACGCGACCATTTCAACTCGAAATTTCACAGAGTTACTTTTACATGATTTTAAAAAACCTTCCAGGTTCTTTATTCCAGAGTTTAAGTTCTCTTTCATTTCCTCTTCAATGGAAAATGACAGAGCATTCCATTTTTCCTCCTCTTTTTGTTCTTCCTTAGCAAATAACCTCTTTTTATTCTCTCTAGTAATTATTTCAGCCTTGGTCTCCTGACCAAAAAGGAAAACAAAAAAACAACATACCATAAAAGAAGTTGGAAATATCCCAAGATTAAATTTCACATATGGGAGAATATTTTTAAGTCTATATTGATTATTTTGACAACCATCCCATTCTTGAATAGGAACAACTTTAATTGCAGTATCTGTTTCCTTTTTTTTCCTAGTATCTGTTTCTTAAAGCCTCTGTTAATTGAAAATTTATGACAATTAAATTTAAGACTAAAAAGCCTCTCCACAAATAATTTTGCAGATTTCAAGTGGTGTAGATCAGAAACATCAGGCCATTGTTTTTTCATGTTTCCTGCATTTGTTCCTGCTGCTCTCCCTGTAATGGATTAAATACAATATGGACCCACTTTACTATACTTTCACCAACCCAATTTATTAATCTGCAAAAAACAAATTGGAGAATTGTAGGGGCACCTGGGTGGCTCAGTCGGTTAAGCATCCGACTTCAGCTCAGATCATGACGATCTAAGGGTTCATGAGTTTCAGCCCCGCGTCGGGCTCTGTGCTGACAGCTGAGAGCCTGGAGCCTGGTTCGGATTATGTGTCTCCCTCTCTCTGCCCCTTCCCTGCTCTTGTGTTCTCTCTCTCTCTCTTCTCTCTCTCAAAAATAAATAAATATTTTTAAAAATTCAAATTGGAGAATGTATTGACAAGAAAATTCTGATAAACCTCCCACTACTCAGGTTAGTCATGAAACTAATATCTAAACTTTGCCTATAATAAAGTCAATATTAGTTGCCACACTTCTCAATACTTAATTCTAATCAGTATTATTTGAGGTGTCCCAATGTTTTCATCTACCAAGTGGGTTAACTCAGCATGGTTCTTTCTCAATAAGAGTGACCTTTGGCCCTTTGCCATACACAATGCTTATTATATCTTGAATATGCAGACTTACTGAACAGTTGCTACAAAAGCACATTTACACAATGTTGAGGGTGTTTAGTCCCAATGAGAGAATTTATTTAATTACTAATGACATAAAAGAAAAAAATGGGATTTTTTTCCAGTCTTCATGTCTTATAGTATGTAATAAGAATTTTTGCAAACTCTCTACTTTATAACATCTCTCAAAAAAACAAAACAAAAAACACAGAACCTTCTTGCTAGCCCTAAATGAGAGAGAAAAAGTCGTAATTGGATGATCTCACTAACAATAAAATTGGCTATGAAAATAAAAACTCTTCTATAGTCTGTTTTCATTTCCTATGATATATACCCAGAAGTGGATTGGTATTTCCTATGTAGTTCTATTTTTAATTTAGTAACCTCCATATTGTTTTCATAGTAGCTGTACCATTTACATTTCCACACACAGTACACAAGAGTTCTCCCTTCTCCAAATCCTTGCCAACACTTGTTACCTCCTTTTTCATGACAGCCATTCCGATAGGTCTGAGATGACATCTCGTTGTGGTTTTGACTTGCATTTCCCTGATGACTGGTAATGTTGAGCACCTTTTCATGTACCTGTTAGCTATTCATATATCTTCTTTGAAAAAAAAATTCTTTTCAGTACTCAGCCCATTTTTAATCAGATTGTTTGTTTTGTTATTAATATGTTCTTTAGATATTTTAGATATTAACCCCTTATTAGAGATAGATTTTGCAAATATCTTCTCATAGAGTAGACTGCCTTTTCATTTCAGTGATGGTTTCCTTTGGCATACAGAAGCTTTTAGTTTGATGTAACCTCAGTTATTTATTTTTGCTTTTGTTCCCTTTGCTTTTGATGTCAAATACAAAAAAAAAAAAAAAATCATTGCTAAGAACAATGCCAAGGCACTTACCCCATTTTCTTCTAGGAGTTTCATGGTTTTAGGTCTTTTATTCAAGTCTTTATTTTGAGTTGATTTTTGTGCATGTTATATGGTAGGAGTCTACTTTCATTCTTTTGCAGGCAGATGTCCAATTTTCCCAGCACCATTTATTAAACTGTCTTTCCCCCCATTATATATTCTTGCCTCCTTTTTCTTGAAACAACCATATATGTGTGGGTTTCTTTCTGGGCTCTCTATTCTGTTCTATTGATCTATGTGTCTGTTTTTGTGCCAATATTTTGCTGTTTTGTAGTATATCTTGTGTATATATTGTGATACTTCCAGTTTTGTTCTTTTTTCAAAATTACTTTGACTATTCGCGGTCTTTTATGGTTCCATACAAATTTTAGGATTATTTGTTCTAGTTCTGTGAAAAATTTGTTGGTAGTTTGATAGGGAATGCATTAAATCTGTATATTGTTTTGAGTAGTATGGACATTTTGACAACAATAATTCTTCTAATAGAAGAGCATGGAGTATCTTTCCATTTTTTTGTCGCTTTCAATTTCTTTCATTGATGTTTTATAGTTTTCAGAGCACAGGTGTTTTACTTCCTTGGTAAAATTTATGTCTAGATATTTTGATGCAATTATAAATGAAATATTAATATTAGTATTAGTATTAGTGTGCATTCAGCCATTCTATGTCTTTTGATTGGAGAATTTAGGCCATTTATATTTAAATTAACTGTTAATAGGTATTGACTTACTATTGCCACTAATTTTTTTCTGACTTTATTCTTCTCTTCTCTTTTTCTCTTCCTTTGTGATTTGATAGTTTTCTCTAGAACAATGCTTACAGTCCTCTTTCCCTGCTTTTAAAGTATGCAAATCAGCCTCTTTTGGAGAAAGATAGGGAATGAGCAGTTTGGTATGCTGCCTCTGTGCTGAGCCCTGGGGAGATAGCCAGGCTAAAGTCTTGTGGGTCTTGTGGATGCAAGCTTTGTTGGCATTTCAAAGCTAGATGTTTTAGGGAGGCTCATTCCTCAGGTGGAACTAAAATGTTGGGGTGCTAGACCCAAAATTTTGGTCCCAATCCTTTCCTCCTGAGGGAAAAACTGAAGACTTGTGAGTTCTCTCCCAATTGTGTCTCTGCATCAGTGGTGGAGTTTTTGGCGACAACGTGTCTCAGCCTCTTCTACCTGTTTCATTGTGGGTTTTTTCTCATTTGTTCAATGTGTAGGAGTTCTTTCTCTAGTTTCTGGATTGTCTTCATGGAGAATTCTTCTGTATGTCTCTGTAAATTCATTATGTCTATAGGAGGAGGTGACTTCAGGAAATTCCTATATTGTCATCATAGACCAGAACTCCCAAAGAACTATATTTTTAATTTTACTTCAACATTTCTAAATCCAAGCCTTTAGTAACTTAATATCTTATATTCTTTTCCAAATACATATATATATTTTATTATGCACAGTGGATCATATATAACCTTTTATATGGAGGTTAGACTTTCTTAGCAAATAAATAATAAATAATCCAACGATCATATATAAAAAGAAAAAGCATAGCATGGAAAGAAACTACCAAAGGAATTGAACAAATATCAACTTAAGAAAAGGAAAAAAAAAGTTTTAAATGTGATAGAATTAATAGAACCTACATGTGCCTTTTTGTTCTTGGGTACACTGAAATTACTCTTTGGCTTGACAGCTTGAGTTACAACAACTTTTGGAGAGACTGATTCTAATGAGCTCCCATAAAATCGTTGAAAAACATGATACTTCTGCACAGACCTAAGAAAACGAGGATCTCTAGATTTTTCTGAAAAAGAAAAGACTTGAAATGTAAAACTATTATTTTTTTTCAATAACATTCTCACTAATTCTTCATACCATCCCATGCACACATGTACTTTTTAGTTTGAATAGTAATTTAGTCTGATTTACTTTTGTTAAAGAGGGAATCTTAAGTCAGGCTAAATCTTGTCTATGGAATAATTCCTTACTTTATTTAAAGGACAGAAGTGACAAAACACTCTTTCACTGTCTACTTCCCAAAGCAAATATTAGGATGCTACAAAGAATGACAGATTCTAGGTATTACCTCTGTTATGTGCCCTGTGAATGAGTTTAAGAAGGTAGGGGCAAAATCTAGAATATATCCATCTTAGATATTCTGGCTTCTGGCATCACTTGATAGGAAAATCCTTACTCCAACCATAGCTGCAGAGCCAACAGTTTAGCAATTGAAGAATACTTTCACTATGGAAAAATCCAATGACACAGGAAATCCCAACAATCAAGGTATGACTTGCTCCCACACCCAAAACAAACTACAATTTAGACAATAATTAGGCTGGTTAATTTTTCTGTGTCTATATCTACATATATCAAATTAAACCACTTTGAAGGATATTAATGGTTAATCTAAAAGACCCCCCCACATCTTTCAGGATCTTAGTAGCCATTTATAAACGCAGACTGACAAGTATTTCATATGAGCGAGCTTACTATGCACACTCCTCAATTCTTCTGTAAGTTTTGTCAACTTGAAGAAGGGTGGAGGTTAAGCATCAGGATAGACAAAAGTGAGATGAAGATAAGGGAACCAATGAGACAAGATCCCTAATTCGATCTCTATGGATCTACTGTTAGTGATCTCATGGGCCTCTTTTTGCAGTTCTAACCGTCCTCAGCAGGAAGGTACATAAAATGCTAGAACTTGGTACATGTAATCAACTGGGTGATGTAAAAGCAGCTGAAATTGCTTGAAAGACTATGGCCTTGGTGTTTTGAACTTCAAGGAATACACAGGCATTTTAACTATAAATCATATTTCTTTAAAACAGCTTCTAATTTTTATGGGGACAAATGCAGGATTGGTTCACTTCCTAGGACATCTGCATACCTGTGTACCTATGACTATCAGTAAACGAAGTGGGACATCTTCATTACCATCTTTACTGTCATACATCTAAATACCTTGTAGACTATCATTATTCAAGAAATATAACTTATAGGGTGCCTGGGTAGCTCAGTCAGTTAAGTGTCTGACTCTTGATTTCAGCTCAGGTCATGATCTCACACTTGTGAAATCGAACCCTGAGTCTGCTTAAGATTCTCTCTCTGCCTCTCACTCTGTCTTTCTCCCAGTTGCGTGCACATGCAGATGAGCTCTCTCTCAAAAAAAATTAAAGAAAAAAAAGAAGTATAACTGTGGCTCCTAACCTGATAATTTTTCATTACAAAATAAAAAGCAGAGACTGAAATTGATTTTAATTTATTTCACCAGAGTCACAGTACTCACCATCAAATTGACACTTTGTCCTGTCATAATCATCACTAAGCGGTCTGTGAGAATGCCAATGCACCAGTTCATCAAATTCCTTTTGTTTAACCAGTGAAGTTACAACAGGATCATCGCTATGATACAAAAAGAAATATATGCATATTTTAAATTTCATGCTTCCAAACAGAACACAGCACAGATTTCATTTTTTTAGATTTCATTTTTTAATATTTTTAAAAAATCACAGCCACCTTTCCTCTTTCTGTAAGATGATGTGGGTGTTAGAATCCAAAAAGCAGTTTATTAGGTGCCTAAGAACCCAGAATCTAGCCAATATGTCTAACAGTACCATCAACATCAACAAATATTCATTATTGATCCATTAATTAAAAACATCCAGCTGGAGTACTTTTTTAAAAATGTTTATTTATTTATTTTGAGAGAGAAAAAGAGAGCTGCACATGTGCACATGCATTGGCAGGGGAAGGCAGAGAGAGGGAGATAAAGAATCCCAAGCAGACTCTGCACAGCCCGCATAGCTAGTTGCAAGGCTTGATCTCACCAACTGTGAGATCATGATCTGAGCCAAAGTCAGAAGTCAAACACTTGACCGACTGGGCCACCCAGGCAACCCCAGCTGGAGTAATTTTACTCTAAGATTAAAACCATGTTGATTTGGGGGCACCTGGGTGGCTCAGTGTGACCAACTTCAGCTCAGGTCATGATCTCGTGGTTCGTGAGTTCAAGCCCTGTGTTGGGCTCTGTGCTGACGGCACAGAGCCTGGACTCTGCTTCGGATCCTCTGACTCCCTCTTTCTCTGCCCCTTCCCTGTTCATGCTCTGTCTCTCTTTCTCTCTCAAAAAGAAATAAACATTAAAAAAAATTTTTTAAACCATGTTGATTTTAACCTAGTTAAGATCAAAGACACTGATATTTTTGCTATTAAACTCATTCGGTATTACAAACACATATTGCATCTAATATATTCCATTTAATCTGTTGCACTTCATAGAATTGCAACATTTGTTGTAAATCATTTGTCCACCCAATCATTTATTGAGACATTTTTGTTCTTATACCTCTTTAAGAAAGGCAAATCTTTCAAAATGTCACCAACAAACTTATCAACCAATTCACATGACATTGGAATAAAACCCAAGTTAGGAATATTTTCCTTGGAAGTATCTGTAAAGAAGTAAAAAAAAAAAATTAAGACATTGTCAAATGTGAAACTTTCATACAGGAATATTATACATCATTTTGTAAAGTTTTACATTAAAAACCATTTTTCATTGATTTTATTTACATTTATCAATTCCAGACCTTCCCATACAGCTATTACCCACATTAAAACATTTTGGAACATAGCAGAGTATAACGAAACAAGCAGCATTTAGGCACATAGGTAAGTAAGTAGAAAAATACCTGTGTCCTTTTTATTCCTTTTATTTTCCCCCATTATAAGGAATTTGAATATGGAACTCTTACTCAGATATCTACCCTATAAATACTTTTAAGAAAATAAAATAAAAAAGAAGTTAGGGGAAATGAAATTTGGTATCATTACAGTATTTTCTTACATGCTCTTTGATATCCATGTATGGATATACATATATACATATACATATATGTACATATACATATATACATATGTATACATATACATATATACATATACACATATGTGTATATGTATTTCTATATATACACATAAACTTGATAGATACCGTACATAACACACATATATCCTATATATAATATTTGGCTAATAAATGCTTTTTTATTACTATCTGGTTCATAATTCTAGGTAAGCTGCTATTGCTGTGCCTGTTAATCCCTTGGTGTTCACTGTTCTGTGTTTGCCTGACATCTTCCTCCTCCAAGTCTCTGCCAGAGCACTTTTCTTCTTACAGCCATGTGAAGAAGGCCAGAAGTGCTGAGTCTCCACTGCCCCAGAGATAACCCCCAGCCAAAAACATGACAAAAGTTTCACAGTAAATGCCCCAGTCTCTTCAGGTGAGACATCTCTGAGGTGGTTTGTACATCATTCTAAGATTCTCAGTGAAATCTACCTGTAGTTACCCACGGTGGAAACCAGTAGCCTGTCTTACATTGGTTTTGTTCTCTTCCCGATCTTACCTAACCACTTCCTTATTTGCTCTTCCTGGGATCAATAAATTACTTGCACTCAATAGTCTGTGTCTGGTGAGGGGTGCCTGGGTAGCTCAGTTGGTTGAGCGTCTGACTTCAGCTCAGGTCATGATCCCACAGTTCATGGGTTTGAGCCCTGCTTTGGGCTCTTTGCTGACAGCTCAGATCCTGGAGCCTTCTTGGGACTCTTTGTCTCCTGCTCTCTCTGCCCCTTCCCCACACGCACTCTGTTTCTCTCTCTCTCGAAAATAATAAACACTTAAATTTTTTTTTTTAATTTTAAGTCTTGGGGCGCCTGGGTAGCTTGGTCGGTTAAGCGTCCGACTTCGGCTCAGGTCATGATCTCACGGTCCGTGGGTTCGAGCCCCACGTCGGGCTCTGTGCTGACAGCTCAGAGCCTGGAGCCTGTTTCAGATTCTGTGTCTCCCTCTGTCTCTGCCCCTCCCCTGTTCATGCTCTGTCTCTCTCTGTCTCAAAAATAAATAAACGTTAAAAAAAATTTTTTTTTAAATAAAAAAAAAATTTTAAGTCTTGGTGAAACTCATCTGGATATAAAAGTATATATATTCTTCCCCCATATTTGGAAATATATCAACACATCCCAAATTCCCATTAGCTTTCCTTCTCATATTCCTTAGGGGGACATTTTATTCTTCCTGAAATTCAATCGTATGGAAACATCTTCTGTGATGCTATGATGATGGATAAATTCGTTTTTGTATTTCTTACAATGGTGAATTATTTCTTCATTCTTAAATGATATTTTAAGAATTATATGTAATTTCACTATATTCTGATTTCTATCATTGTTATAGGGTAGTGTATCATAGACCAATTTTTGTTCTTTAACTCTTGTTAAGATATTTATTTTTTTGTATTCTACAGCGTTACTATATTGTATCCAGTGTGTGTTTTTATCTATGAGTGTATACGTGCTTATGTTTAATTTAGCCCACTTGGGATTCATCATACATCCTTATATGTGCAATTCTTGTCTTTCATCAATCCAGGCAATACCCAGCCACGATCTCCTCAAATATTGTCTAACCCACATTGGTTCATTCTTTCCTTGTGAATCTCCAAATGAATGAAAGGCTTGACTTCTTCATTATATCTTTTTTGACATATCTTTTTTTATTGTTTCATCTCTTATTTCTTTTTTTTTTCTTAAGTTCTTTCCAGCTTTATTGAGATGTAACTGACATATAATATTGTATAAGCTTAAGGTATATAACATGGTCATCTCTATTTTGAAGTGTACTTCTTTTGATCTATTTCTAGTTCACACATTCTCTTTAGCAATATCCAATCAGCTTTTTAACGTATCCATTGACAATATTTTCATTTCTACAACTTTGGTTACTTTATTTCTCATGTTTCAAATTTCATATTTTATTTTTTTAAGCATTTTAAGTATATATATAGTATATTCTACTTTTGATAATTACAAAATTATTCTAGTTCCATAGCTTATTGTTTCTCTTAGCAGTGTATTTCCTCTGTTGTTTTATAAATTTGTATTTGTACTCAGATTTGTCAGAGTATGAGTAAAACATGTATCCTGTAAAACCAGGCCTTATGATGTTTTTCCCCTACAGAGAATGTACCAGATTCTTCTGATCACCTTAATTATCTGGCTTAGTGTTATCTTGACCCTACTTACAAGGTAATTGAAACCCCAGATTCTTGGGAAGATGGACTTATAATTAAAAATTATCAGAGTAATTCATTTTGAATTACCCAGAGATCAGCCTCTCCCTTTATTTTTGACTCCTGGAATTTCCCTTCTATTTTTTTGAGTTTAGCTGTGATAATACAAAAAGATGTTTGGTGTGTCTGACCAACATTTCAATTGTTTCCCGAAAGAGATTTTTCACCTGATTTATACCGCCATATTGATAGAAATGAAACTCACATAAAACTGGCTTTTTTTTTAACTGGCAACAATTAGTTACGAGCAAAACATATATATATATATATATATACACACACACACACAAAACATATATATATACACATATATATATATATATATATATATATATATATATATAACCCCAATGATACAGTGAGAGGTAACTTATTATTAAAATGCATAGTGCCAGAAAATAATTTAGACCTGTAGCATTTAGTTAGTGGTGCATTCAAAACATTTTCAGAGACTTGAACTGTCATTTCAAATTAATTTATAGATTTATTACCTTTGATTGGTGATGGACTATTTTCAAGAAAAGAAAGTTTTGTTGTTCTCAGAGGAAATGGCTTTCCAACAGAAAACTTTCTGACCAACTTTGACACAGTATTCCAGAGATGTTCATAATCCTTCATAATGACATCTCCCAAATTCAAATGTAGGCCTATATAATATTTAAAAGTACTAAACATTAAAGGTCATTTCTATATATAGAGAAGCACACATTTTTACTAAATTCATAGAGTTCTGAAATATTTTTTTCAAACAGTGAAATTTTCAGTGAGTTCCACACGATACCTAAATGAACATGGTCCCTAATGTGACTATAGATTTTCAAATTATCTTGTTTTCCTATTTGATAGCTAAGTATTAAGATTACAACTGTCTTAGCTAACAATAAATGTGGATATCAATTTTATAAGGTTAAAAAAGGCTATGCCACATATAACTTCTACAACCAATAAAACTGAACAAAGCTCATTTTTCAGAGATGAGAAAATTTGTAGAGGGTTGCTAAACTTAAATGCAGTTAACTCATTCCAATGTTTGCTATGTGTAGGAACCAAATTCTAGAGGTCAAATAAGTTTCAATAGTGTACAATGGGCTATAGCTCTCTTAAAACATGTTTTTTTTTCCCTTTTGGCTATTAAGAAACAGCAAAAAATTTATTCTAAGAAAATTCAAAGAAAGAAAAATAAATTTTAATTTTTTTTTTACAAATATATAAATCAGCTTTATCTTTGGGAAAAAATTAAAATTCCCTCAATATCTCATAGTAATAGGTTGATTATATTAATTAAAGTAAATATTTTTTTAAATGTTATGCATATATTTAAATGAAAAATTCAACTGTTAAAATGATCCAGAAATGCTAAATACCCAAACACATATTTTTTCTAAGAATACTTGTGGAGTATATTAAGTTAAAATTTTTAAAAATATAACATTCACTCTGATTGCAACTAAATAAAACTTATATACATGTATAAACAAAGATTGGGAGGAAAATAATTGTTATGTTATATGTTGGACATATAGGAAAATTATTTTGAAATTTTAAGTTCTTTACAATGTTTATCTCTGGGTGAAAGTACAGTTATTATAATATATTAAGATGGTACCTTCAACATTTTCATTTTCATAGTAAAAAGCAATATTCTTCAACAAAAGCTCATCACTTAAGTCGCAAAGGTGAATTAAATTCAGATTCCAAAATTCAAAAATGTTTATATTACTTAGGATGAAATACTCACACCACTTTTTCTGAAATTTAGAAATAAAACCAAGTCACTGACAATTGCTATACTAGCAATAAACTATTATACAACTTCAAACACATCAATAATCCAATGAAAGGCAAGTTGGCAAGGTTCCTCCAATTCTTATTAATGTAAGACCTTTTGAGCTGGATAATGATGAATGCTTTATATCTAAAAAGACTGGATCATAAAATAAAACCAAACTGACCAAAAAATTAATTCAACATCGTTCCTTATTCTGAATCACAGAAACCTGTGTTGGACTCAATACAATTTTTTTCCTCACACTAATGCACAGATATAGTTCCAATGCTACAGAAATACTTCTGCTTTCAAATGCGCCTCTGTTCTTTACTGAGGTTTTAATGTTTTCTGGTTTTACTTTCAGGTCAAAAGAGGATTTAAAATATGGCATTTGTTCAGGGGAAGATGCTGAATCCTCAAACTCAAAGATTCTGCTCCATCTACTTTGGTGTGATCTTGTGGAGTTTATGACAGTGAGGTTATCTTCATGTCTAACACAGGCAGAATGTCTTCACTGGCCACACTTAGTTCAGAGCTGAGTAGACATGAGTAGACAACCTCAGCGAGTAAAAGCCTAGTCATCTTTTCAGCCAATGATAGCGTTTGGGGAATAAAGTTCAGTAGGGGGAAAACCGAGTGTGCTCTGCTCCACAATCCCTCAATGATAAAACCAAACACTTTCCAAACATGAACAATTTATTTATCTATGTTGATGTGGAAACTGACCCCAGAAGTATCCAATAGAAACCTAACATGGGCAAGCAGCATATATCTCATTCTAAATTTTCTAGAAGTCACATTAAAAAAAAAAAGCAAAATTATTTTATTGATCTAACATGACATATCCAAAATATTATCATTTCAATGTGTAATCCATGTAAAAATATCAACAGAATAGGTTATGTGTTTTTCACACTAAATTCTTTTGAAATCTGGTGTTTCTTTTAAACTTAGAGCACACCTCAATTCAGACTACCCACATTTCAAACGCTCAATATCCACTTGTGGCTATGGGCTACTGCTTTGAAAACCTAGTTTTGACCAAATAAGTTAGGGAGACTGCCCAAGGTTCATGAGAAATCATAAATATCAAAGTAAGAGCCTCCTGCCTATAGTGTAATTTAAACAATAATAAAATACTAAAAAGACCTCCACAGAGCCATAGAGCAGTGGTTCTCAAACTTCAGCATAAGCCTCACATGGAAAGATTTTCAGATAAAACACAGATTACTAGGCATCATCCCCAGAGATTGATTCAGTAGGTTTGGGGTAGAGCCTAAGAATTTGCATTTCTAAGAAGTTCCCAGGTGATGCTGATGCTGTTGGTCAAGGGAACCATACTTGGAAAACCACTGTCATGTAAGGTTCTCTCCACCTAATCCTTTCACAAAATACTACTAAGTTCACAGTAACGTGTGAAAATAGTATAGCAAATATTCCTCATTTTATACACTTCCTACAAGAGGTGGCTCCATGTGATCTCCAAGTGTCAAGACGTGAGTAAACATTAAACTCTCCCTTCAGTTTGCTTAGCTGCTTTCTCCAGAGGCCTCAGAACATGCCTTTCTTTGTGAACATTTCAGAGGCTACCTGAATTTACACTTCCAGTCACTGGGTGCTACCAAAATGAAGCATGGAGAATAGAAAGGAACAGAGGGATGCTTGACTGTGGGATAATCAGTTGTTTCCCCACATTAAGAGAGCAGAGGATGGTGGGAAGGGCACAGATTTGGAAGCTGGAGAGAAATGAAGTTAGCTCCAACTCGATCACTCAGTTGTGCTAATGGGCCACTTAACCTTTCTGAGCCCAAGTTTTTCATTTGTAAAATGAAGATATAAGAGTAGTAGTATTATATGTTAATAGGCTAGGTAAAGTACACACATAAATCCGGTGCAAAATAACTGGTAGCTATTCCTATCTTGCCCAGAAGTCCATGCCATCCTAATTAAAGAATGACGGTTTCTATCAGCTACAACCACAATGTCCTGCAGAGCCACCTTAGAACATTCCACAATTTAGACAGACTTTGTAATATCCTTTTCACCTAATGACCGTTGTCCATAAAAAAAAAATTGCTTATAAAACTCTATAAATGAGGGGCACCTGGGTGGCTCAGTCGGATAAGTATCCAACACTTGATTTCGGCTCAGGCCATGATATCACAGTCCTTGAGATCGAGTTCCCTGTGGGGCTGTGCGCTGACAGCGTGGAACCTTCTTGGGATTCTCTCTCTCTCTGTCTCTCTCTCTCTCTCTCTCAAAATAAATACATAAACATTTAAAACTTACCTAGAGAAAAATTCCCCAATGGGATTTGGGATATAGGAAAATATTTTCTCCCCAAAGCATCAGCAGAACCACATGATATTGTGTTCACCACAACACAAAACCTTGTAACACTTCTGTTAGAACAGTTGCAAATGCCCATAAATACAAACCTAGATAAACAATCATGAATATTTGTTTCTTAACTTTAATTGTTGATCCTACATCCCTATTATGCTATTTCAATAAATATAATCTAAGCCCTACAAAGTAAAATCCAATTCAATTACTCCCTAGTCACACTCAGATCAATTCCCTTCATGAGCCGCCACTGTATCTCCCATGCCAGACTTTGACAGGAGTGTTACCTAAGTGTCATCCTCATTTCAGTAAAAAAAAAAAAAAAAAAAAAAAAAAAAAAGTGCCTACCACTCAGTATGGCTGTCTCCAGTTATACCTCACTCTTTAGTATTCTATACAGGCAATAGTCCCAGATCTCTTCCATAGAGATTAAATGGTCAAATGGCCATGGATTGGCCTCTAGTTGGTTCCACGGAGTTCCTAGTCTACTGAAATATAGTCTTCAAATTTAGAGGGTTTTTTCCATGTCATTTCCCACTTAAATCCCCTCATCTGGCTTCTGAGAACTCTGTGAAGAATCACAGGTTCTCCTTCCCTCTCGATCAACTACCATGACTCATTTAGAGCCTACAGGAACTTTCAGATGCCTTCCCTCAGGAAGCATAGGGAAGATTTCCCACACTTTCATGCCTAGACAACACACTGCATTTTCCAGACAAGTTCCCTGGCATACATAGCCACAGGTATCCTAGGTGAGGATAGCTTTCTCCGAGTCTTTTTCCTGGGAACTAAATCACGGCTTCTTTTTATACACAGACCCCTGAAACTTTAGGAAGATTCTATCATGCCCTTCCCACCCCACTTATGGTGATTCTATTCATTTATTCCCCAACTCTCTCCCCCTCCTCAACTCATGGACACTTTATGAGGGAGATGTAGTGGGGGCAGGAGATGGTAATTGTCTTTTTCAATAATATTTGTTATACATAGACCAACAATTATTATTTTTTCCCCAATCCCTAAAGAATCCCTAACTACATTTCAGAGTTATCTCAACCTGTATACAAGGAAGCTGGGGTCTTCATCCACCAACTCCTCATCTGTCATTGGTGGAAGGCATGAGAAACATTAATACCCCAGCATTTCAGATCAAGAAAACAAAACCTTCAGGCAGAGAGTTGCACTTACATTAAGACGGAAAAATAGGTAAGTGGGAGACATAGATAAGGAAACAACAATAGCGTCTGCCACACTCCCTGATGAATACTTCCTCACTCCCACCTGTTGACCCATGCCTTTAACTTTGCCTAATGATCATTCACAATTCTTTATTGATCATATCAGGACCTCCAGTTCTACAGCTCCTCTACTTTCTCCTTATCCAATAGAGTCCATTTGGTTTGTCTCCAGGAAACTTTGTTTCCTAGTCTATCATTTTTACTACCCTCTTGCAAAGATATTAAAGTCTCTTTTCCTTTTTTATTTTCCATCAAACCGTATAGATCCACTAATAGCATTTTTGTGCCTAAATTATCTTGTCCCTTTTTTCCATACCATCCAATTAGTTGCTTTCCTTGTGCCTATGGCCATGTTGTTGCGACTACAGAAAAACAAAATCATACAATAATACAAAGTGACGCCACTATAATTGTTTTGTCAAAAACTTCAAATAAGCATTCAAAAGTGCTAGGCAGGACAGAATGGTATCTCTGTTTCTCAGTACAGTTTACTCCCCTAAGTTCCCCAATAAATATTTCCAAAATATTTCCTGGTTCTAAACTTCTGGGCTTGCTTCCTTGCCACAACATTCAGCATATGACTTTGTCTCCTACTTCACAAAGAAAATTAAACCAGCACATAGGAACAAAGTTATCTTACAACTTCTATCACAGCCAATGTTGCACTGTTCTTTCTTTATTGTCTCCTATAAAAATGGCAACATTGCTCCCTCTGTATAAGAATATACTCTAGATCCTATCCCCTCTCACCTTACTTTCCTTGTATTTTCATCCTATTCTCTTAATTTTATGATCAACATTTAAACATGCTCTGTCTTTGCCATTTTAAAAACATTCCTAATAGACACACTTTCCTATCCCATTTTATCCTGTGTCACTTTCCTTAATCTCAACCTGTTACATATAAACTTATTTTCACCTTTATTTTCTCCTTTCCATTCACCACTGAACCCACTCTACCATAGATTTTTGCTTCTAGGCTCTCCATTAATATGTCTCTTCATTAGAATCAACAGTGAGTCCTATGTCATTAAACCCAAAGTAGTATTTTTGGTCCTCAACCTCCATAGCATTTGGTACTATTAACCATAACCACCTTTTGAAAATCCCAGTTCCTTTGACCTTCACAACAATCTATTGTCTTAGCTTTCTGCTCTATTCATCTAAGCAGCTCCTTCTCAGTGTCTTTTGCTAGTGTCAATCTATCCCTAACCATTTAATATTGGAGTATCTCAGGTCTCTGTCCTAGGCCCTCTTGTCTTTCCCAAAATAATTTTATCCACCACCATGGCATTAATTAACATCCATAGGCTAGTGATTCCCAATTCTTTACCACCAACTTATTCCACTCCACTAAGCTCCAAACCACTATTTCAAATTGTCTACTAGATATTTCCATTTGGATATTTCACTGGCATCGTAAACTCAATATTCCCAAAACTCATAATCTTTCTTCGCAATTATACTTCATACAATGATATTGTCCCCACAAATGCTCTAGCCAGAGATCTAGAGTCATTTGACTCCTCCCTTTTCCCCATGCCCACACTAAAGTTTATACTTTAAATAATTCTTGAAATTGCCTACTGCTATTCATCCCTACTTACCATTTCCTTAGTCCCTAATATCATTAGCACATATATCAACTGAGGTAACAATCACCCAAATGGTTTCCCCAAATCCATTTTTACCTCTACAATGAACTCTCTGCATTGCAAGCCAAAGAAATTTTTTTTTGTTTTATTTTGTGACAGAGAGAGAGCATGAGCAGGGGAAGGGCAGAGAGAGGGAGACACAGAATCAGAAGCAGGCTCCAGGCTCTGAGGTTTCAGCACAGCGTCCCACGCAGGGCTCTAATTCACAGACTGTGAGATCATGCCGAGCTGAAGTCAGACGCCTAATCGACTGAGCCACCCAGGCGCCCAGAAGAAAATTTTTTTTAATGAAAGTGCCATTCATCTCCTTGCAATCATTCAGTTGGTTCTCATTGTGCTTATGATCAAGTTAAATCTCCACATTCTCTTCACAGGACCTATACAGACCTATATGATTTGTCTCTTACCCATCTCTTCAGCTTTATCACTTTCTCTTTCTATTCTAGTTCTACAAGTTGTATTCCAGTTCCTTGATCATGCCATTGTCAGGATGATCCCGCATGCTGTTTCATCTCCTAGAATCCAGTGTCCTTCCTCTCACCAACTTGCCAATCCCTACTCATCCTTCAATATTTGCATTACTTCACATCTCTTCAATTCTTGGAAGCAGCCATCCTTTTCTAACTGAACTGAGACTTTTTATCATCAGACTCTAAAGTATCCTGTAATTCCTCCTTAATATTAACTTTAAAAAATCAGTATCTGTCTTCCTGCAAAATGTAGCTCTATGAAAGTGGTAGGATGAGATGGGTAAATATAGTCTTATTTTTCTCACTGTATCCCCAGTGATTCACACAACACATATACATTAGATAAATATTTTGGGGCTAGCTTACTAATTGATTGGTTCTAAAATATTTTTCTTGAATATTTTGACTAAAAGTGTCAAGATTCTCTAAAATTTTCCATTTAGGGGCGCCTGGGTGGCTCAGCTTGTTGAATATCCAACTTTGGCTCAGGTTATGATCTCACGGTTTGTGAGATTGAGCCCCACATTGGGCTCTGTGCTGACAGCTCGGAGCCTGGAGCTGCTTTGGATTCTGTGTCTTCCTCTCTCTCTGCCCCTCCCTTGCTTGCAGTCTGTCTCTCTCTCAAAAATAAATAAACATTAAATTTTTTTTTTTAATTTTCCATTTAAATTGATCCACTAAGCCCACTTCTGGGCATGAAGTCTAAGTCAACATCCCCAAATCAAAGGAAAAGGCTTACACTCAAAACCAGGAGAATAGCAGCAGCATTTATAACAATTAAAACCCTCTGAATATTCCACAATATAAGAATGGGTAAGTAAACCATGGTACATCCATTACGAAAATAGTGGCCACTAAAAAATTATGCTAACCAAGAGTATGAAAGAAAATTTCTAAAAATATGTGAGAAGAAAATGTCATATATGAATATGAATATATATATTCATTCCAATGTCTCAAACAATAACAAAAAATAACAGAAAGACTTATTCACTTAAAATTAAGAGAATAAACTGGGGCGCCTGGGTGGCGCAGTCGGTTAAGCATCCGACTTCAGCCAGGTCACGATCTCGCGGTCCGGGAGTTTGAGCCCCGCGTCAGGCTCTGGGCTGATGGTTCAGAGCCTGGAGCCTGTTTCCGATTCTGTGTCTCCCTCTCTCTCTGCCCCTCCCCCGTTCATGCTCTGTCTCTCTCTGTCCCAAAAATAAAAACGTTGAAAAAAAAATTTTAAATTAAGAGAATAAACCAAAATATTAATAGTTATTGACTTGAATAGTGGGTACCTGGGTAAGTTTTTCTTTTGTTTTTGCTATTTTCCTACAGTCTACAAATATTCTCTAAGTAATATCTGTAATGGACAAAAATAACTATTACATTTATATCTTTAATTCCTCTCAAGAGCAGAATACAATGGTTACCAATCTCACATAATTAATAACACAAAAACCTGATCTTGACAGAAACTGGAAGAAAGAAAATAGAGAGTTTTTTCCTTAGACTAGATATATAGCATGCTGTTTGTTATTATTACCAAACAGAGTTGTTGAAATTAGCAAGAAAATGACTTGGGCCATTAAACCTTTAAAGTCCCCAAAGGGCTGCCATTATTCCCTTTTAAATCTGTTTTGAAGGTGACTGGTTTCTTTATATCACACAATTGAAACAAAAAATAAACAAACTAATACAGAGCATATTTACCATTTTCAAAAAAGTCTGAATGTTCTTAGCCCAATGGGAAGTGATGAATCTAGCACAGGCCCTTTGAGAAAGAGATGAGTGGAGTAGAAAAACCACACTGAGACAATGCAGTTTACACAAATCTTCCATTTCTTGCATCATGTTTAAGCAATTACTTTCCACCTGAATAAAATAAAGAAGGCAAAATAGAGACCACCAGGCTATGAATTGCATGTAGTACCACAACAGTCAGCAGCCACATTTTCCCGTGTAGGAATCACCACTTTATTACATTCTTAATTCTATGTTTTTGAGTTTTTTTCTTCATACATAAATTTGAATGCATATAAAATACAGAATTCAGGTAAGGGGACAGGGAACTGCCAGCTGAAGAGCAGTTTACATAAAGCATTCTTTAGTATTTTTAGTTAAGCCTAACTTTAGGTGAGCTGGTCCAGCATCTAAAGAAGCCATGATCCCACAGGGCTTTGCACTGATGGAGCCATACTTTAAATGCCCTATTCTGTCTAAAGCATCATACTTTAATTTTTTTTTCATCTTTTTATTTATTTTTGAGAGAGAGAGACAGAGTGAGCGAGGAGGGGCAGAGAGAGAGAGGGAGACACAGAATCTGAAGCAGGCTCCAAGCTCTGAACTCTCAGCACAGAGCCTGACGTGGGGCTCGAACCCTCAAGCCATGAGATCACGACCTCAGCCAAAGTTGGATGCTCAACCGACTGAGCTACCCAGGTGTCCCTAAAGCATCAACTTTAAATTTTTTTTTCAATGTTTATTTATTTTTGAGACAGAGAGAGACAGAGCGTGGGCAGGGGAGGGGCAGAGAGAGGGAGACACAGAATCTGAAACAGGCTCGAGACTCTGAGTTATCAGCACAGAGCCCAACACGGGGCTCGAACCCACAAACCGTGAGATCATGACTTGGGCCGAAGTCGGACGCTTAACCGACTAGCCACTCAGGAGCCACTAAAGCTTCATACTTTAAAAGTAACACTGAACGTTACCACAGTGAATAAACCAGGACACATCTAAAAAACTTACCCAATTAGAAAAAGTGTGAAGAAATGGGCATATTTAACATAATGGGACAAGGGTCTCCAAGCCATCTTCAAATGTTTGCAGGGTTGTCAGTAAAGCAAAACTAAGACTTATTTCAGAATGCCCCCAGAAGGCCAAATAGTCTAATAGTTAGAGAAGTTCCAGAGATACACTCGGTCTGGTATCATTTTTGTGATAATAATTTAAAATGTCGTGCCTAATCATGTAAAAAATATTTTACTAAAAATATATTCAAGTAGATATTGGAAAACCAAATATAAAGGATGCTAGGTAAAATGCTATAAGTCCTGTTCATTTCTCTGAGAGTGTACAAAAATGCTACAAAATGTTTCATTTTTCTTTAATAAAAACTTTCAAGCAAGAATGCCCTCGCAGTCAGGTTGTATATAAAATAATGTGTGTACACACATGTGTGTGTACATGTGCATATGTACACATATATATATATAAGGAGGACTATTTACTGGAGAGCAAATCCATACTGGCCAGCAGATTCTTAAGGGACTCTATCAACCATAAAGAAGTTTAACACCTTCGGTGGGGGTGGGGGGGGGCGTACCTGGGTGGCTCAGTCCATTAAGCCTCCAACTTCGGCTCAGGTCATGATCTCACAGTTAGTGAGTTTGAGCCCCTCATTGGGCTCTGTGCTGACAGCTCAGAGCCTGGAGCCTGCTTCAGATTCTGTGTCTCCCCTCTCTCTCTGTCTATCCCCCACTTGCACCCTCTCTCTCTCTCTCTCTCTCTCTCTCTCTCTCTCTCTCCCTCTCTCAAAAATAAACATTAAAAAAACAGTTTTTAATAAATTAAAGTAAAATTTTAAAAAAGTTTAAGACCTTTAGTACTTCTCTAGCAAGGACGGCACTAAGACACTACAATGAGGATGTTCTTTCTAAAGACAGTTTGGTATTATGGAATTTGAACAAAACAGACATGGGTTCAATTCACACTGCTATTTAATTGAGGAATGTTTCCTGGACTATCTGAACCTCAGGTGTTCCCATATGTGAAGTGGGAATAACAATACCTCCCTTAAAATGCAGTTGTGAGTATATAAAGGCACAAGGCATAGAGCCCAGAACATGATAATGTAAGCTCTCACCATGTGCTAATCTCCTTTCTTATTCCTCCTTCTTCTGGATGATTGGACAAATGTGACTTGAATGGGTACTAAGAAGTACAAAAATGTGTATAGTAAAACACTAGATCATATAACAATATAATAGAGATTTCCTGTAAACAAATTCCAGTTTTTCCCTCTTGGGGGGAAATTTATATGAATAAACTAGGGAAATAAATAAAATACCAAAAGGAAGAAAAGGCAGATAGAAATCAATAAAATTTCAAAAGTGGACAGCAATGACGTTTCACAGGAAAGTTATAATCATCACACCTCTTGGATGTCAGTGTTCTGATCAGAGATAGTCTTGTTCCTGTTTTCTAAAAAGTGATGGTACATTCTCAAAGACAACGAGCATGAAGTAACGCAAAGAACACGCCGAATGTCAGATCCTTCTGGCCAGAGTTGCTTAAGCAGAGAAATAGTTTCACATGCCTGTCACAGAAGAAAAGTGTAAACATCGTGACATCTAAAAAAATATTTTTATTCAAGTGATCTTACCAGAAAAAAATCATACAAAGATAGATATAGGAATTACATAAAACTATAAATATTTGTTAAAAACAATAAATAAAATTTTAAGATGAGAGTGCTCGTATCTGTAATATACAGAGAAGTATTAAAAACTGAAAGACAAAAAAAAAGTGATATAATCCTTTTAGAAAGACAATTGATAAGACCTAAGTAAGCAACATATACACTTACCTTTTGACACATCAATTCCATTTTTAAAATCTACTCTGAAGGTATACCTCTAATAATACAAAATTGCACATACATATCATTAGTCATTACAGCATTCATATTTGTATAAATATAAATTTAAATATATAAAACATATTTATATAAATAAATATAAATTCCAGAGTAGGAAATTGGTTAAATAAATTACAGTATATCCACACAAGGGAGTGTTATGCAGCTATATAACATAATGAGACAGATTTTTAAAATCTCTTTAAAATGATTTCTAGAACATGCTAAATCTGAAAAGAAAGTCACTAAAGAATATCTACATTATGTGATCCTTTATTTAAGAAAGAAGAGGATATAAGAAAATACACACGTCTGCTTTTTTGTGCAAAAATTACTTAATTTTTATTTAAATTTTTTTTTCAACGTTTTTTATTTATTTTTGGGACAGAGAGAGAGCATGAACGGGGGAGGGGCAGAGAGAGAGGGAGACACAGAATCGGAAACAGGCTCCAGGCTCCGAGCCATCAGCCCAGAGCCTGACGAGGGGCTCGAACTCCCGGACCGCGAGATCGTGACCTGGCTGAAGTCGGACGCTTAACCGACTGTGCCACCCAGGCGCCCCAGAAATTACTTAATTAATTTTTAAAAGGAAAGAAAAGAAACAACACCAGAAGGATAAACCTGAAACTAAAGAGACAAGTTACCTACAGAAGTATTTGGGAGTGTGGTGAACAGTAGAAAACGGGATCAGAGTAGCAGGGACAAGAGTAAAGTGTCACTTTTTAGAGTATATCCTTTTGTATATCTCTGATTCTTAGAATCATAAGTATATCTCACATACCTTTCACATACCTTCCAAAATAAACAGGTTAATTTTTAAAAATCTGGATATGGTTGGGGTACCTGGGTGGCTCAGTTGGTTGAGTGTCCAACTTCGGCTCAGGTCATGATCTCACAGTTTGTGAGTTCAAGCCCCGCATCTAGCTCTGTGCTGACAGTTCAGAGCCTGGAGCCTGCTTCGGATTCTGTGTCTCCCTCTCTCTCTCTGCCCCTCCCTTGCTTATGCTCCCTCTCTCTCAAAAATAAATAAACATTAATTTTTTTTTTTACTTTAAAGATCTGAATATGGGTGGGAGGGACCCAAAATGAAATACAAATATTAACCAACAAACCTAACTGTATTAATAATGAATAACATAACCAAACTGAATGGGGTGAGCAAGAAAAGAACTAACCTAAAAAACTTTGGAAAGCAGTATTTTAACATATTCTACGACTAAGGCTAAAAAGAACTGCACATAAATCCCGTAATCCACCTAGTGAATATGTTTCTCACATGATATGATTAGCAATTCTAAAACTATATGTATACATTAGAATTGATGAAAAATAAGTAAATATATTGTATGTAATGAGAGAGCTGAATTTCTCACAGTTGGAGAAAGAAATTACAAAAAAGAAATGGGAGGGGTAAAATGAAGAATGTGAAGTTGAACTGGAGTAAAAGTCATTGGTGTGACAGCATGATATTTAAGATAGATGATAGATATATGATAGATAAATACATAGATACATAGATAGATTTTAAAAAATAGACAGATGTGTATGCATGGCTTAGCATATATACATATATTTCCTAGCTGTGTCTGCTGAAAAGTCCTTATAGTAATGACATCCCAGTGGAAATGAACAAACATTAATTCCCAGATCTTGGCTTCTAAATTCTACTTTCCAATAAAAGCAACCAGAACTGCTTAGAGAAGTAGTTGATTTCAAGGCTGGGATAGAAAAAAATACAAGGTAAGAATGGTACATCTTATGGTTTCAAAAAGTGTAAAACAGTGCTCAGAAAGACCAGGCTTGATGAGTTTGAAGATAAATATACATCCATGTAGCCATCACCACCATGTATATCATCATCAAGGTCATGAAAGACATCAAGGTTATGAAAGATAAGGAAACACTGAGAAACTACTACAGATTGGAGGAGACTAGATAGAAATAACTAAATGGATGTGGAGCCCTAGACAGAATCTTGGAACAGAAAAAAGGACATTCATGGAAAAGTAAGTGAACCTCAAATAATGTCTGAAGCTTAGTTAATAGTATTACACTGATGTTAATTTCCTGGTTTTGAAAAATGCACCATGGTTACATAAGATGCTAACATTAGGGAAAGCTGAGTGAGAAGTCTATGGGAACTCAGTACTATTTTTGCAACTTTTTTTTATAACTAAAAAATTAGTTCAAATAAAAAGTTTTTAAAAGTTTCAGTACCTCGTCCATCATATTTTTCCATTTTAAATTTCCAAAAAGAGATTCTAGTGCTAAAATTCTACATTCTTGCAATTGTTTAATCAGGATTTTATAAGCATTCTCAATCTTCTTTTTATTCTGTAAAAGAAAAGCAAGTCACATAAATTGTCATAAATAAAATACCTAATCACTTTCCAACTACAGAAAATCATATATTGAAGATATAATTGTGAAAATATATTTCCAAGTTAAAAAAATTACACTAATGTAATTACAGATCATCAACAATACTTTTAAAGCCTGTCAAGCAGCACTATGTTGTCTTTGCTGAATTAATTTTTGTCTGGGAACTTAGTGCATTTTATTTTTTAAAAAACTTTGTAAAAAGTATAATTAGCATAACATAAAATTCACGTAAAGGGGACAATTCAATGGCTTTTGGTAAAGTTACAGAGTTGTGTAACCATCACCATAATCTAATTTTAGAACATTTCCAACATCTCAAAAAAAAAAAAGTGCGCCCATTTAATACATTATATTTTATTGCGAAAAATTTCAAACATACATGTAAATAAGCAATAGCATAATCTCCCCTCAGGTACCTATCATCCAGCCATTATCATCATATACTGTTTTTATTATTTATATTTTAGTTAGTTAATATACAGTGTAATACTGGCTTCAGAATTCAGTGATTCATCACTTATTACACTGAATTTTTATTTGCATTTCATATAGTCCTCAAATAGATAAGTGAAACAACCTCTTTAAAATGAGTACTCATTAACCTAGGAAACATATTATTATACTAGAAATAAAACCTAAAATTTAAAAAAAATCTTCTTTTTCAATTTTTTTAATGTTTATTTATTTTTGAGAGAGAGACAGAGTGCGAGCAGGGGAGGGACAGAGAGAAGGAGACACAGAATCCGAAGTAGGCTCCAGGCTCTGAGCTATCAGCACAGAGCTTGGCAGGGCTCAAACTCATGAGTTTTGAGATCATGACCTGAACTGAAGTCAGTCACCCAACTGCTGATCCAGCCAGGGACCTTTAAAAAAATCTTCTTAAGGATGGACTGGGAAGGATGTTTGTAGAGCACTCTTCAAGCTCAGATTCAGAAACTGTTTTCACAGAATGAAATGAGATCAATTGATTACAGTTCCTCTTCCCAATATAAAAATCAACTCCAGGGCTGATCCTACCCACAGCAGGCAACTAGAGTTGGAAATAGTTTAATGACTGGGATTCTAACTATAGCAAAACAAACTATCTTATCAGATTTCATGACAACCATCTGGATGTTTCCAAATACCAGAAGGAGTATGACAGTATTGTCAAAGAGTAAAAAATGTTAATTGACTCACAAATTATTTTGATGAAATATAGAATTAATATCTCCATATGAGGATTTACTATAAGTAGTGAAAATTAACCAGAAACTAGATTCATTTATAAAATTAGTATTTTTAACTCCCCAAATTTCAATGTAGTAATTGTCAAATATACCAATGCAGCAAAATAACAAGATCAAGCAAAGGATTAAAATCTAAATACTCTGAAAATTCTATTAATGCCTTAATATTATGAAATAAGCATTTTGCTTATTTCCCATCCTCATCACCCTTCTCCATTGTTTTCTCATTAAAACTACCGTATTAACAAGTATTTCACCAGTATGTCTTAGCAACAGAGGCATGAGTTTTTACCTCCAAATGAGTGCATTTCTGACCTTCATTAACTTGGAGGCAGTATACCAAACAGTAGTTACGCACATAAGGGCTAAAGTCAGACTGCTCCTTTTCAATCCACGCTTTATTATTCATTTACTATTGATAATGAGCAAATTACTTACTCAAGTATCTATTTCCTCATCTGCAAAACACAGATGATACTTACACCTAACTAAAGGGCTGTTGACAAGATTTAAAAAATGACTCATGAGAAGTACCAATCGTTGTTATTACAAGTTCTGAACATATGATTGCATTTGTATTATCATTATTGTTAATTTTCTATACCTCTCTGTGAAACCTATGATAATTTCCATAGAAGTGGTAGAAATAAAAGTCAAGTAACTTGGAAAATTCTGTAAAAGTCTAGAAGAAATTTATATTTAGATATCAATTACCTCTTTGAAAAAAGTTTGGTTCATGTACGTGCTTGGCATAAGGTACGCATAAAGTCGAAGAATATTGGATGTTTGCCCTGAGGAAAGCACAACATTGACCTTGATTGACCAAGACTGAATAATTAAAAAGTTGAAAAGGTGCGTTTGCAGATGGTTCAGGCCTTCATCTGCAACCATCAGGTAATATGGGTAACTGTCTTCTAAGAAACTTTTCCATCCTTGTGATAAGCATCCAGAAAATTCTGTTTGAACATCAATGGTGGTATTATGCTGAAGATGAAGAATGAAAGCAGTTCTCAAAGGAAGAAGTTCAGGGAAGCTGAAATATGCATACTCAGCATCCTGTAAGAATGGGATAAAGTATATTTTTTTTGAAATTACCATTTAGTTGGTTTACACGTATCATTAAAGTCATTAGAAGAAAAGGTTCCGATACAGTTTAGTTCTGCGTTATAGTCAGACCTTGACTGTCATTTCACAAATACATGCCATAAATCACAGTTTGGATTTAAATACAGGCATCCCCATTAAGCAAGCACATAATGCTCAGGGTTTATCATACTTTCCCTTCGTAGTCTAATTCTTTTCCTCTCCAATTTCACTTCAAAAAGAAAAAGGAGAGAAAAAATATGCAAAAGCAAATGGCAGATATAAATTATCCAGAACAGGAAGCTGAGGTGAACCACTTGGAGAGGACGATCCCAATTTTGTGTGATTGTCCTGAAGCAGCAGAGGTTTTTCTCAACAGATCAAAATTAGTGCAGTAAACTGGACTGGAAACATTAGGTTAGAATACCGGCTCTGTATTCAAAACATCGCTTGCAAGAAGTCAGCAATGTTTAAAAATCTAACAATAGTGTTGACTGCAAAATGACTGAACAGACACATTCCAAAACCCTTAAGGGTAATAACTTGGTTACCTTCAGGGATAGGATAACGAAAGGGTGGTAGTGGTTATACCTCTGTATTTGATACTGTTAATATTTTGTTAATTATATTCATAATCAAAAAAGGAAGACCAAATACCTTCCCTCAGAGGTATTTACTATGGAACAAAGAATAAATGAAGTAGTATCAATGAGTTTGACATTTTTCCAGGCTCAAAGAAACTGACTACAGAGTTCTGAAAACAGAAGCGCTTCTCCGAGTTGGAAAAGTTGAATCCAACTGAGTTTCTGTAGAGACTGCTCATCCTCCTTCATGAGCGTGTGTGTCTTTATATAAAGTTTAATGGTTGCAAATAAAATATAACCTTAAATGTGGTAACTTCTGAATACGGGGACTATGGGTATTTTTTCTGTTCTTTCCTTTAAACTATGAATTCTTATAGATGTATTTAACATGTTAATAAGAAAAAAATATAAAATAGTAAGGAATTTTAGGTTTAGGTCTTAAATCACATGTTACCTTGAAGAAAACTATGGCAAATTGTCCTCCTTTACTGATAAGATCCATAAGATAGCATTCAATTACATAAAAGAAGTGGAGCTGCTGCCCCTGCTTTAATGATTTCTCACATATGCATGTAGCAAGTAATGAATCGCCATCAATCAGAAAAAATTCAGATTCAACAAAATCATTGAATAAACTGGAATGTCTAAAATGAAAACAGTTAAAACAAAAATTACATATTGATTAAATAAGGCCCCCAAAAGACAATAGCATTGTCATTATTCTCCCATTATCACTATCATCAGTAGGTGAATTTGCCAAGGAATTATTTTATGTCCATCTCTACGCTAAGACTTTTCAAATATATCCATATGTATGACTATCCCTCATAGGAAGAAGGTGGGATCATTCCCATTCTATAGACATAGAAAAAGAGGCTCAAAGAGACAGAGCAAATTATGTAAAACCACATGGCAGAATCTGGATTGGAATCGGGAATTTAACACCTCTATTCTGTATATAGACCTGTGTTAAATTTCCTTCCTGTTTAATCAATACTATTTCTTTATAAAACAATAGGTTCATTGATAGCTGTGTACAAATAATGCAAGACAAAACTGTTTCCATTCACTATCAAACAGCTCTCAAAGTTCTATGTTAAACAATCATATATGTATTTATATATGCATGTGCATATATAATTGTATATATAATATACTATAATATATATACTGAGATAGATACACATTACTTTCATGTCAAATAGATATACAGGAAATATGGTATCCAAATGTACACCTCTTTTTTAATTTATTTATTTAAATTCAAGTTAGTTAACATACAGTGTAGTACTGGTTTCAGAAGTAGAACCCTGTGATTCATCTCTCACATAGGACACCTGGTGCTCCTAAAAGTGCCCTCCTTAATGCCCATTAATGCCTTAATCCCTCCATTTAGCCCATTCCCCCACCAGCAACCCTCAGTTTGTTCTCTGTATTTAAGAATCTCTTGTTCTTTGCCTCCCTGTCTCTTTTTATCTTATTTTTCTCTCCTTTCCCCTATGTTCATTTGTTTTGTGTCTTAAACTCCACAGAGTGAAATCTTTATTACAATACTCACTTGGCTTTTGGCAATGCACTCATAATTAACTGTGACATTTTTTCTAAAAACATCATGTGTTCTTCTAAACCTAAAAAATAAATTATTTACTTATTATTTGAAAAAGAAGAAATAACAATAAAGTTATGTTAATTCTATTAAATCCATGTAGTTTAAAGAATCATTATTTTGTAATTTATAAATATTTTAAATTGAAAATTACCCATTCTTGCCGCTCTCTGGACCTCGAACCTGAACTGGAAAATATTAAATATAGCAAATTTCCTTTACTTTGGTACCTCTAAGTGGCAGTTATTAATGAAAATGACAGACCTACAAAGAAAGAAGAAAAATTAGAAATTCATTTATTCCATCAACAAATAGTATTAAATGACTACTGTGTGTTAAGCAAAACATCAGGCAATGGGAATATATGAACAAAGAGCAACATGCTGTTAGTTCTCATGGAGCTTAAAATCCATCAGGAAAGACAAATATTAATCAGATAATCATATGGACAATGGAAAATTTAAACTGTGACAAAGAGGATAGAGGAAGCATCCTAATTAAGTAATGCTTGAGTTGATTTCTGAAGGATGAAACAAAATTTAATTAAATACAGGGATGGGGGGAGTAGCATTCCAGGCAGAAAAGACCGTGTACAAAAAATACCAGAAAATACCATGTACAAAAGTCTTGTGTCATGAATGAGCGTGGGTGGTTCTAGATCCAGAACAGAAGTCAACGAGGTTGGAATGGAGAGAGTGAGGAAAGAGTTAGCTGTACTAGAGGGTTACAGAAATATAAGAGCAGGCAGAGCCTTTGAGGGCATGTTTTCATCCTAAAATCCACTGACGGACTTTAAGCACGTAGTGCTATGAGCGGCTTTACATTTTGAAAGATTACTCTGGCTGCAGTAGAGAGAATAGATAAGATGGGATCAAAGTTCCTGTTAGTAAAGCAGAGAGAAAACCACAGTTTAGAAGGGTAATGAGAGTAGTTTGATGTAATACAGTTGGATGGTAGTTTGGGGCCCCTATGGATATTAAATATTTGAAAGGTTAGTTTAACATAATTTTGTAATGGATCTGATACGGATGGAGAAGAGGGAAGAGTGAAGGTTGTCAAGGATGATTTTAAGATTCTACCTGATGCAACAGGATGGAGGACGAGGCCATTCCCTGGGCAGGAAACCTTGGAACAAGTCTACATTTCAGGGAAGGATCATGAGTTCATTTGTGGTCACTCTGAGTTTGACTTGAGTTCAAGACTGTAGGACATGTCACGTGAGTAATTAAATATGTAGGGCTAGAGGTCAAATTAAATATGTAGGTCTAAAGGCCTACAAAGAGGCCTTATTGTAAATAAGGCCACTGAGGTAGAGGAACTTGCTTGGACAGACAGACACAGTATCATGAAAGAAGAAGAAAGGACTGAAAATACAGTTTTGCAGATCACTAATATTTAATAAATGCCAACAGAGAAGAGGAAAAGTCTGCAAAGGTAATTGAGAAAGAACTGTCAAAGAGGCAGAAGAAAATGCCCTTGAGCATTCTGTTACAAAAAACAAATATTGAGACATTCTTCAAATATGCCATATAGTGTGTTAGGGCAGTGGAACTTGATAGATAGATGATAGACAGATAATAGATAGATTAGATGGATGGATAGATAGATAGATAGATATTCATATTATATGACATTAAAGAACATATAATGATGAGGCACACATTGATATTAAATATTAGGGACGCCTGGGTGGCTTAGTCGGTTGAGTGTCCAGCTTCGGCTCAGGCCATGATCTCGCCGTTCCCAAGTTAGAGCCCTGCGTCGGGCTCTGTGCTGACAGCTCACAGCCTGGAGCCTGCTTTGGATTCTGTGTCTCCCTCTCTCTCTGCCCCTCCCCCACTCGTGCTCTGTCTCCCTCTGTCTCTCAAAAATAAATAAACATAATAAATATTAAAATAACAATGCATGGAGGTTCATGACTGCAAAAAAATGAGTAAACTTGAAGAAAAAAGAAATTACTGTGGCTGGAATGGAACGTTTAAGAAACACTTAATAGAGACAGGCAAAAGTATGGTCTCTCGCTTACCTAGTTATTCCCCCTTTTATCAGACCTAAAGAGCATCTACTCCTTACCAAGCATTGCACTTGCTGCCACATATGCAAATATGCATAAAACATGGTCCTCTCCCCTCACAATCTGGTAAGGGTTTAAAGAGAATTAAATCAAAAAGTGTAATGTGCTTAGTGACCTAGCAGAAATGGTACAGAAAGCCATTAGAGAATTAAAAGAGTTCTTCAATCAACTGGAGTAGTCAGGCTCTTGTGTTCTGAGGTTTTGAGGACACATTTAAAATATGAGAAAGAATTATGGAAGCATCTTAGAGAAGGTTAAGAGATACAGAGGATCACATCTCAAAGAGCAAAACAATACTGGTTTAATGCACAGAGGTGTGAAACCACATGACAAGTTTGATTCCACAGGTTGTTCCACATGGCATAAAACAGAATGATTTGATTGGAAATGAAATAGGAAAAGTGGCTATAGCTCACATTATAAGGGGCTTTTGCCCAGGGAAGAATTTTAGAGAATTTCCCCAAAACTCTCTGCCATCCAATTCATACAATTCCCAACCTTACTAACTGCACATTAGCCATACTGTTTTACTTCAGTTCTCCAAATTGTACCAAGTTCAAATATAAAAGATGATTCCATGAGAACTGAGTAAACGGGAGAATATTAACACCAAGTATCTTATAGAAGGGATAGATCCAGAAAAGTTAGGGTTAGATTGAATGAAATAAGGTAATTCATAGGTTCCCGGATGTTCTTAATGTCTCAAGAATTTTTCTTATGGTACTCCTAGGACAAAATAAATACCTAACAGTTTATTTATTAAGGAGTTAGCTTCAAACAAATTAATAAGTTCTAACATAATCATTTGAAAATAAAATACACATAAACAGAAAGAAATAACATCATTTTTAAATTAAATAACAACAATTACTAATGAGATATGTGTGCCTATTGGACACTACAACTTTTCAACAAAAGCCATGGTGGGAGAATAAAACCCTTCTCAATTTGATAATTAAGGGGTTCCATAGCTTGCCTGCCTACCTCCTCTCATATATCATATAGGAAACTTTTCCTATTAAACTTCATCCTGAACTCATGCCAACCTTACACAAAATGTACACAGAATTTGTATCACTATGCCCAGTTCTCTCTCATTTAAGGGAGAGTCATGGTAGGGAAAATAAAGCCTGCTACCCACCACAAGAACCACTGAATAAATGTATATTTAAAAATCTGAATTATTAGACATGGGGGGGTGGTATTCAGAAGAAGCTGGATGAATAAACATGATTCAAGGCCAGAATAGTCCTTTAAAAAGTTTGAAATAGCATTCTCAATAATCACAATATTATCTAATACAATAATAACAGGCTGCTACAGAAAAAACAAAAGTAAACCCTCAAAAAAAATTTATACTTTCAGGAAAAAAGTCACATGCAAAGCAATAAAATGGACATGATGAAATCTCAAGTTACAGATCGGAAAACCAGGAAATTCCTTAGAAGGCATGAGAAAAAAACAAAGAGGGGCACCTGGGTGGCTCAGCCAGTTAAGCGTCTGACGTCAGCTCAGGTCGTGATCTCATGGCTTGTGACTTCAAGCCCCACAAACAGGCTCTGTGCTGACAGCTCAAAGCCCGGAGTCAGCAATAGCACTGCTAGGAATTTACCCAAGGGATACAGGAGTGATGATGCATAGGGGCACTTGTATCCCAATGTTTACAGCAGCACTTTCAACAATAGCCAAATTATGGAAAGAGCCTAAACATCCATCAACTGATGAACAGATAAAGAAGTTGTGGTTTATATACACAATGGAATACTACTAGGCAATGAGAAAGAATGAAATATGGCCTTTTGTAGCAACATGGATGGAAGTGGACAGTGTTATGCTAAGTGAAATAAGTCATACAGGGAGACAGATACTATATGTTTCATTCTTATGTGGACCCTGAGAAACTTAACAGAAGACCATGGGGGAGGAGAAGGGGAAAAAAGAAAGAGAGGAAGGGAGGCAAACCATAGGAGACTGTTAAAAACTGAGAATAAACTGAGGGTTTGGGGAGCCCGGGTGGCTCAGTCGGTTGAGCAACCGGTTTCAGCTCAGGTCATGATCTCGCCGTTCCCAAGTTAGAGCCCTGCGTCGGGCTCTGTGCTGACAGCTCAGAGCCTGGAGCCTGCTTCGGATTCTGTGTCCCCCTCTCTCTGCCCCTCCCCCACTCCCCTCCCTCATGCTCTGTCTCCTTCTGTCTCAGAAATAAACAAACATTAAAAAAATATATTTAAAAAAATAAACAGGGTTGAGGGGGGTGGGAGGGAGGGGAAAGTGGGTGATGGGCATTGAGGAGGGCACCTGTTGGGATGAGCACTGGGTGTTGTGTGGAAACCAATTTGACAATAAATTTCTTATTAAATAAATAAATAAGTAAAACATTAAAAACTTAAAAAAAAAAAAAGCCTGGAGTCTGCTTCAGATTCTGTGTCTCCCTCTCTCTCTGCTCCTCCCCTGTTCATGCTCTGTCTCTCTCTCTCTCTCTCTCTCTCTCTCTCTCTCTCTCTCTCTCCTTCAAGAATAAATAAAAACATTAAAAAAAAATTTTTAATTGATTAAAATTGTACCTGGCACACAGTTAGAACTGAATAAAATGAGGAGCATTATTGGATGTTTTGGTAAAAGAAAATATAATGTTTTCAAAGTTCCAAGGGGAAAATATTTTGAACTTATAATTCCGTACCCAGTCATTCAATCCATTAGGAGGGCAGAAAGACAATATTACTAGATATTTAAGAAGTCAACAACAACCTAGCCTGAATGATAATGTTATTTAAAGAGACAGTTCAGAAAATTAGTGGGTAGATATCAAGCAGAAGGACAATCAAGAAACAGTATAACTACATATGATGGGAAAATTAAAGGAAGCTATAAAGAAAAATAGGAGGATCCATGATACTCTGAATTTAGAAAAGTATCGATTTCAAACAGCGGTCTTAATGATAACTACATTTCCAAGTCAACCATATAGATTGCTTCTACAATAAATAACATAATAAATAATTTTGTGACTTGTTTACTTGACTTCCCATTTTTTACTCAACCAGAAACAAATCACAAAAATTAAAGTCATAAACGGGCACCTGGGTGACTGTCGCTTAAGCGGCCAACTCTTGATCTTGGCTCTGGTCAAGTTTATGGGATAGAGCCCTGGTGGGTCTCTGCACTAACAGCAGGAAGCCTGCTTGGAATTCTCTCTCTCCCTCTCTCTCTGTCCCTTGCCCGCTCTCTCTCTCTCCCTCTCTCTCTCTCTCAAAATAAATAAAACATTTTTAAAAATAAAGTCAAAAATACTGTAAACTATGATAAACCATTATAATATAAAAATAATATAATTAACCAAATTGGGAAGTTCAGAAAGGGATGAATAGTGGAAAAAGAAGAGCGTATATTAAGTTCCTCATTTTTCATAGCAGAAAGCCCAGAAAGAGCATGTAAAGATAATATATCAAAAATTAAGGGCTTCTGGAATCAAGAAGTTTAATTGCCTTTCTCATATAAGTACTGAACCACTGTGTTGCCAAATAAATATAAATAGGGAAACTTCATTTATACTTATATTACAACTTCTAATGAATTAATAGATCTTGTTATTTTTAGGTGCTAGAACAACAAAAATACAGGCAAATAGCTACTTCCATGTAGTAGTGCATCATTGTTGAAATATGCCAGCAAAGACGAGCCTGGGTGCCTCAGTCAATTGAGCATCTGACTTCGGCTCAGGTCATGATCTCCTGGTTCATGAGTTCAAGCTCCACATCTGGCTCTGTGCTGACAGCTCAGAGCCTGGAGCCTGCTTTGGACTCTGTGTCTCCCTCTCTCTCTGCCCCTCCCTCACTAGTTCTCTGTCTCTGTCTCTCTGTCTCTCTCTCTCTCAAAAATAAACATTAAAAAAAAAAAAAAGAAATACTCCACCAAAAATTTTGACCTGAATTTGATCAAAACTCTAGTAGCAACAATTAATTAATGAGACATTTATAAGATAGAAGAACCTGTTAAATGATACCAGGAAGATTAGAATCTCTACAAGGCCAAAAAAAAAAAAAAAAAAAAAGGAAAGGGAAGGGAAGGGACTCCAATTTATTAACAAATTACAAGAGGATGAAAGAGACCACAACAAGCCTAAAGACATATTATCCAATCACAGTAGTGCCAAAACCTTATCTGGGTTCTGATTTAAACAATCTTTAAAAGAAAAAAGAGAAGGGATGGGAAAAAAGAGAAATCATAGATTATTAGAGACAGCCCAATTCAGAAAATAAGGCCCAGGGAATGATGGAACCTCTTGATGGAAAGAGTCAATTTCCTGAAACACTGGAGAAAAGCTGACCAGCAATGGACAGAATTCTAGATGCCCTCCAAGACTCCAGCCACCCTGGTGCACTGCCCTGTATAATATCCTCTCCTTGGGTGTGGGCAGGACGGGAAGACTGAATGGGATAGTCTCTCCCATGATTAGGTCACATTACATAAGACTCCAACATTCCAGGAGACAGGTTCTCCTGATAGCTTTTAAGACATAAGCCACAATGCTTTGAGAGGACCACCTGGCTGGGAGCTGAGGGTGGAATCTAAAGGCTGAGAATAACCCACAGCCAACAGCCAACAAGAAAACAGGGAACCTCACAATCCCACACCTGCAAGGAATTGGATTCTTCCAACAACTGGAAAGAACCTGGACAAGATGGCAGCTCCAGTAGGCACCTTCATTTTAGTCTGGTGAGATGCTGAGTAAAAGCATTCAGTTACTCTCTGTCTAGACTTCTGATTCACGGAAATTTATAAAATAATACATTTTTATTGACTTAACATCCCAAATTTGCGGTAATTTGTTATGCAGCAATAGAAAACAAATACATGCCCCTTGACCATTTTTACATTCTTTTAACTGTTATATAAGAAATAAATGATTATATAAAAAAAAAGAAATAAATGATTATTGCATGAAGCCACTAAAATGTAGGTACAAATCGCCTGTAAGTTATTCGAATGCAGATTCTGATTCTGCAAGTTTGTAGTTGCGCCCCGATTGTGCGTGGGGTGGGGATGCTAGCTGCCTGCCGCTACCGATGTCTAGGTCATATTGGTTATGCTCAGATCTGACCTCCCTTAGTTTCCCTAAGGCCCCAGATCCCAGCATTCTTTCTTTGAAGAGGTCCCCTTAAAAGCCTGAACGCTCGCCCCTCTCCTTCGGATTCCAGACCCCGCGCTCCCCACCTGCGTCCCTTTCCTCTGCCTCTCCCCACGCCTTGCTTCCCGGCGCCAACCGGAGACCCGTCCGCCACCATTTTCGGGGGGCGCAGCGGGGCGCGTCCGGAGCCGCTCCCGGGCCACCTCCCGCCTGCACCAGAGAGCTGGAACCGCGAGCGACATCCCCACTCCGGGTTTCTCCCTGCAGTGACCCCGGTCGCCTCGGAGCCCGCTCCGCACGCCTCCGCCCCCACCCTGGTTCGCTCCCCGGAGCACCTCCCGCTGCTCCCGCCAACCTCCACCCCGGCGTCCGCACCCGACCTGTGGCGTCGGTGGAGCAGCTGCCGGGCACCTGCAGGGAAAAAAGCGACCGACAGGGGCTCAGAGCGCGGAGCCCTGAGTGGCAACTCGAGGGGGCGCCTGAACCGGGCTTCTGACCTGCCGAGCCGCCTCGGCCAGTCTTTTGTACCCGGAAAGGAAGTTTTGGTTTCGTTTCTCACATCAGGCACGTTTGAGTTTCGTTTTCCTTTATCACGAAATAGGTCCGACGGGTTTCTGAACATCCTTGCCTTCAGTGGGGACCTTAAGACATAGCAGAAACGGTAACCTGGGCTTCGGAATTCGGACAGGAAACAGAGGGGAGTGAGGCCGAGAGATCTGGGACAGATGGGAGATAAAAATCAAGGAGGGGCAGAGTTTAGAAATAGATCAAGTAGAACACTGTGGAATCTGAAGTTCCACCGTGGGTCTTGCTGCTCCCCTTTGATTCAAAAACAAAAACTGTGAGAAGGAACACCTGAACGTGGAGTTCTAGTAGGAGAAGATAATGATGACTGCTCTGTGCAAACTATATGTGGAGCCAAGAAACACCGTTAAAAAATCAAATTGAAAGCCCGCCCGCTCGCTTTTTACTTCTGCCTTCTTGTTTTCACTAAATGTCTGCCCTTCGAGGCAGAAACTATTATCAATTTGGGTTTTAACCCTAGCCTCTCTTTCCTTCTAGTCTCTTAATGTGCTTAGATTCATGTGCAAATATACTCGAATTCTAGGAAGAGGCAAGTGGAGGTGACAGTGGATTTGGGTAATATTAGCAACAATGGAGAGCCACAGCTGCTTTGTCTGCAAGGCAGGTAAAGAACAGATGAGCAGACACTGTCCCACAGAGAACAGAGAGAGCAGTGCGTGACATATTTTCTTGTCATAAATTGAAGAGTCAAGTTGTTAAAGAAAAAGGGATGGAGAGACTGGACATTGCTCACATCCATCAGGCACCCATTCATTCATTCACTTATTTACAAATTTGTGATGACGAAACTGAGGAAGGAAACTTAAAAATTTGGAACTTGACACATGACTGGCCTAAAGTTCTATTATATTCATATCTCTCTAACATCTCTAATAATGATAATCCTCTCCTTCCTCCTGTCAAGAAATCAGTATTCTAAATCCTGCGACCCGTGAACATGTTAACTTCTCTGGCAAAAGGTACTTTGCAGAATTAAGGATTTTGAGTTGTGGAATTATGCAGAATAACCTGATGGGTCCATTCATTGTCTACAACACTTCTTCCCCCTCTTCCAAATCCTCTGGCCCTTTTAGGCCAGATGTGCTCTGAACCTGCACTGTCAAAGATCACGGATGATGATCTAATCATTGAGAAATCTAAACAATGCTTGTGCTTGTTTAGTCCATGATCCATTTACTTCTCTCTCTCTCTCTCTCTCTCTCTCTCTCTCAAATGCTTGACAGATATCTAACCCATCTCTCTTTTCCAAAGAGCTTCTTTTCTCTTGGCTTACAATATTCTTCAAATCTATTCTCTTCCTACCTTGACTATCAAAATGGATGGATTATCACCTAACAACTGTTCAGGTGAAAAGCCTGGGAATCGTTTCAACTTCACCTCCCTTAAAACCTTAGTGAACTGGAACTCATGATACTTACAGAATCTCCTCTCTCTCTCTCATTTTCCAAAGGCTAGAGCAAACAACACCATTCCTCATCTGGCTAACTGGAACAGCGTATTCCCTTCCAGACTCCAGTGTGTCCCTCCACTCCATTTTCTAACCTGCCACCAGGGTTATTTATTAGCATGTAAAACCAAGCACATCAAGTCCCTGTTAAAAAAACACTTCCAGGGGCGCCTGGGTGGCTCAGTCGGTTGGGCGTCCGACTTCAGCTCAGATCATGATCTCACAGTTTGTGAGTTTGAACCCCACGTCAGGCTCTGTGCTGACAGCTCAGAGCCTAGAGCCTGCGTCGGATTCTGTGTCTCCTTCTCTCTCTGCCCCTCCCCAACTTGTGCTCTATGTCTCTCAAAAAGTAAATAAATGTAAAAAAAAATGTTTTTTTTAAAAACCACTTCCAACATTTCTTCATTGCTTTTGGATTAAATCTACCTAGTAGTATTCCCTTTCCTTTGAGAACTCTCCAACTCTGATATGCTTCCTTTCACTTGCCCTAGAGTTATGGGGATGGGCAAACACATGACATCTAACACTGGATAGATGTGGTTAACCACAATTTATTAGTTATGTATACTCACAGCCCTGCACACCATGTAAGGCTATATATATATATATATATATATATATATATATATATATAGGGCTTGAACTGAGGAGCAAAATAAACAAGGTGGGACTGTGGGAGGCAGACTTTGTAACAACCAGAAGTGGGGAGACCCCTGGTGCCCTTGGGAAGACAGGATTACTTGTTTAATTACTTTTGCTGGCTGACAAGGAAGTGAAACTGTTAGGTAAATGCGGTTGTTCTGGCTGAGAAAGGAACTGGCTAAGTAAGGAACCCTTCTCTCCACATATGATCCCCAGTAACTTTGTTACTTTTTTGCCATTTACTACCCATAGCCCAAATACCTTTATCTTGTCAATTCTTCACATATTTATTGTTCATTTTTCTAAAAGGTATAAAAGCTTCCTGCTCTGGTCCCTTCTTCGGGTCTTTATTCTCTTGTTTAGGTTCCCATGTACATATAAAAATTCAACAAGATTTATATGATTTCCTCTTGTTAATTTGTCTTACATCAGTTTAATTCATAGGCCCAGCCAGAGACCCAAAGAGGGTAGAGGAGAATTTTTCCTCCCCTACAGCAGCACATGGAAATTTAGGACTTACAATACAATGCTTTGGCATCGTTTTAAGCCTTGGTGACGATTGAAGACCTGTTCCCTAGGAAACAAAGTAGACACTTGACCAGGAGGGAGGGAGCCAAATGGAGAGGCGATCATTGAAAACATAATTTTCATTTTTTTTTAAGTTTATTTATTTATTTTGAGAGAAAGAGAGCAGGGGAGGGGCGGAGAGAGAGAATCCCAAGCAGACTCCACGCTGTCAGCACAGAGCCCAATGCGGGGCTGGAACTCACAAACTGGGGGATCATGACCTGAGCTGAAACCAAGAGTCGGACGCCTAACCAACTGAGCCATCCAGGTGTCCCAAAAAACATAAATTTTAGAGGTGCCCTCTTTATGACCAACAAAGTCAGCTAAGAATCTGTGTGACACAGATGCAGGCAATGCATGTCCCCAGAAGGCTTGAATTTAGTTTAATAAATCCCTGCCACAGTGGATCCCAATGGGAAATCCATTTGCTACTTTGTTACTTAAAAGCTCTTTGAAGAGTTCATTGGACCTCTGAATTAAACCAATTAAATTGCAAAGGGCATATAGGGAAGGTAGAAATTCCATTGAATGCACTTTTTAAGAGCCCACCAATGTTTTCTAAGAAATGAAATGAATTTTCAGTCACTATCAGTAATATCTGGAACTCAAATGGATAAAGAATGTCCTCCAGAGGTGTTGTATTGTGGCTCTGATATATGCAGAGACACCTGTTATGTTAATTTATATTTGGGGTATCTGTGAAGCAAAAGATTTCCAAAGTTCTCTATCAAAGGGAGAGACTCTTAGGTCACCACCCAAGAATACGTAAAAATGTATTGATGGGGCCAAATTATTGCTCTGGGCATCCATGCTGAGATGACTGTCTAAAGTCTGGCCAATTTTGCTGACCCTTGGGTCTCTTCTTTTATCAGAGAAACTCGGTTAAGAGATGGGAAAGCAACAGCATCCCACTGAGCTCCATCACATAGAGTGGTGGTGATTCCATCTATAAAACCTACAAATTCCCAATTTTGTTCACTCAGTTTTGTTCCTCACGTAGCCAAAATGTCTGGGAGAGGGGTGACCTCCTCCAACACAGTGGCTCCTGGCAAGAGACTAAGAAAAGGAGATAATGAGGACCTGTCCAAGTAGGATATGCCAGAGAGCCCACATGTGACTCCATGCTATAGCAAGGAGGGCTTGGTTGCCAATCCAGGTTTGTGAGGTATGGCATCCATGACCCAAAGTATAATGGGCAATTGAGTACACAAGGTCATATGTTCAGGGTCTATAAAAGTCTCTATTTCCAGGAGATCCCAGCATGTGGCCAGTAAATGTCACGCTAATAGTGTATAGCACAGAATTGAAGAAGGGCAGTATTGTGTATCAGAAGTCCATTGGAAACTTATGGACATTATAGGTGGTCCAGAAACTCTGGGAGTCATAAAAGGAGGTCAGTACAGCATCTACAGTAGAGAGTCTCTGAGGATACTTAATGAAGGTGCCCCTTGATTTCAGTTTAGACAGATTTCATAACATTTTGTTGGAGGGGACCCCATTTAAGGTGGACTGACTTGCAAGTTAAAGTATCAGTGAGACTAAAAAAAATAAGGAAATGCAGAATATGCTGCCTCCAGACCCCAAAAGAACTAAAAGTTGTTGGACTTGTATTAATATTTTGAGTGCTAAGAGGGATGATAGCTGGGTCATGACATTGCCTGAGATGGCACAGTTCACCACATAATTTTCAGGAATTTCATCTGAGTGGCAGGACCTTGCACTACGTGTGGAGCAATGGCCCATCCCCTTTTTTGTAAGCCACTTTGTTGGTATTTGCATGTCCTGAATGAGCATTTCAAGTGAATTAATTAATTTCCCCATAACTGGACATAGATAAGACCTTGCCTTCAAAGACTGTGTGCAATGGAAAGACTGCTGAGGTACCCCATGGGTAGCCTAGTAGAGGTGTATAATGTCTAAGAGGCTGTTGAAATGGGCACTGATGAGAACATATTAACAATTTCTACAATGCCAAATTATTTAGTGGCTGCTGTTTGGATGGAGCCAGTAATTTTAACACCATTGACTATTGGGTATGAGGGCCTTCATGAGGTCCACAGCATTAGGCTGTGGTAATCCACTGTAAGAAGCCATTCATTCTTTTCAGGTTTAAGAATATGCTAAATTAGGCTGCTAAATGGAGAAGCAGGGAGGATGATCCTTCCTTCATTCATTAGGTCACATATAATTCTGTCTTATGTTTAAACTCCTGAAAATTACTTGTCAAGAGTATAGCAATTTAATACTACATTGTTTTGCCTTTTACTTTTTCTCTGATAATGATCTGATTGTTGTTTCTGAAGCTTACCTGACATGGCTTTGTAAAGAATCTCAATATTATTTTTCCAGATGTAACAAATATTTTTAAAGTCCAGATTGTTACATGCTTTCTTAAAATCATAATGCTAGCATATTTCATTACAAAGAGAGTGCATTCTCTACTAAATGTGTTCAGATTTGAATTGTGTGATCATACCCCCAATATTAAATTTACAAATCATAAATAAATGTATGGTATTGATAAATTCATATGTATACATATAGAAGAGTAATCACATCAACAATAATTTATTTACTTCTTTATCCTCCAGAAATAAAACATTCCAACAAAATCAGAGATACAGGTACGAAATTAAGTTGAGTTTACTGGGTCTGTGATATTTCTGCCATAGGCTTTTCAACACCTGTTGATAAGTCAGTGAGAGGAAACACTGGGGGCTGGACATGCCAGCTCTGTAGAAATTCTTTCCCAAAATAGTGCTGAGCAAAATGTTAATCCAACAGAAGTAGACACTGAACAGACCTCAGAATTTTGTGTGATAGAGCAACTGTGTCTTCAACGATTGGAATTTTTTAAATATATAACTCCTCCTTTGGTCCAACAGCTGATTTCCTCCTTTACCATATTTCTCCTTCCTTTCTGTTTTCCAAGGGAATGACAGCCACATCCTTCTACATTAGACTTTGGTAAACAGCTTTAGAAATTGTTATACAGCTGTCTCTAGTCGTCTGCTAGTGATGACTCCACTTGCAAGTTTGATATTCCCTTGGTATCTCCGTGATGATATCTTCACGGGGCATGTAAAATGCAAATTTTAAGAGAAAAAGATGGCTCTCAGTTTTTATTTAGATCAAATTAAGTTTGAGAGCCATTTTTAAATAGCCAATTACTTTGGTAGGTTTGCCTTTCCCCTCTGGTGAGGTAAAAAATAAATAAATAAATAAATCAAAATGCCTCATCCAGTCAAGCCTTTGTTTCTCTATATCAACTCAATTTAAAACATTAAAATCTTCAACCCTAAAAAGATGTCTACATTTTTTAATAATGCATTCATATTGTAAGTATAAATGATTTTCTTCTTTTTCTTTCCATTAGTATTCTATAATGAGTTTTTTTCTATAAACACAACATAAACATCACTTTCTATGACCACTTTAAAAATCCATGAGTTTATTTAACCATTTCATCAGTTAGAGATTTAGGGTGTTACCCATTTTTTTGCTATTATAAAAAATGTCTGGATAAATATGATATCATATAGGTCTTCAAAGTAGAGTAGGATGGGATGAATCAAAGGATATGAACTTTTAAAAGTGGGAACATTTAGGGGCGCCTGGGTGGCTCAGTCGGTTAAGTATCTGACTTAGGCTCAGGTCATGATCTCACAGTTTGTGGGTTCAAGCCCCACATCGGGCTCTGTGCTGACAGCTAAGAGCCTGGAGCCTGCTTCCGATTCTGTGTCTCCCGCTCATTCATGCTCTGGCTCTGTCTCTCAAAAAGAAACATAAAAAAAACAAAAAACAAAAAACAAAAACCTTTAAATACTCAAGGTAATACAGCTATTCTACAATGAGCCTCTTCTACCAGTTTTGAAGCATCCAAATCCAGAGACTTTCTTAGGCAAGGTTACTTATTTACATTATTACAAACTGGAATTAAATTTTGCTTACTGATTCTTGCCAAAGGAAGTCGATATTCATTTCTCATGTTTGCCAACTTGGAAGCAGGCAGAGGAGGCAAAGTTCCCTAACACTTTTCAGTTACACACATGTAAAGCAGCCTTAAAATGCTTCAGAAGTTCATCCTGGATCACCTACAGGAAAAATATTTCTCAGAAAGATTTTATTTAGACAATTAAACTGCTTGGTAAAATGACTGCATCACAGTTTTGTAGATGAATGTTCATTCACTGAAGTCAGCATTTACTTTATTCATTTGTGAAATTAAAGTAAAATCCCATTTGGTTTCAACCAACATCTATAAATTCAAGTATCTTTCCTCTTAAAAATCTACTTTGACTCTATCTAATCAAAATCACCGTTTACTAAGATGCATGCCCTAAGCTAATCTTAAACTTGTATCTATTTCAAAGACTTTAGGGGCATATTTAGAGAACAGGTAACAAGTCAGTACAGTGATAACAGTATAAATTCATTATTTAGTTCTGATTATGCTTTGCTGCCCTTTGTGAAGCACTTGTTTGTTACCTCATACAAGTTAATCTATTAGAACAACCTATGAGGTTGGCATTTTCATCTACATTTTATAGATGAGAGAACTAAACCTCACAGAGGTAAACTTGCTCTAAGTCACACAAGGGGGTAAGTAAAGAAGTAGCTGTTGTTGGTACTATAAGCTAGATTAGCTTCCAAATGTTATACCTAAGCAAGAATTCTTTCAGAATCAAAGCTAGAAGTTTCTTTATTTAACTAAAATAGCATAAATGGAAAACTGTGACATTAAAAATACTCTTAGTTTTCTTCTGCTACAACTACTGTTTTAATTATTCACTTGGTATTTTCTTTCATTTAATTTATTCATACCATGCACTATTTCAAGAATTAAGGTACGTTAGAAGGATAAAGATAACACAAGGTAATATAAATTAAAATGTGGTAAAAGAAAAGAAAAACAAGGGAAAGAGCATAAAACAGGCCACAAATTATACTAGAAGATTTCTAGCAGCCAAACGTGGAAAGAAAACCTCATCACTTAACAAACACATTTCACAACGTCCGTGACATACATAGTTATTTCAGCACTAAAACCACATAAGGACGTCTTGGTGGATTCTTACAAAAAGTACCGCGTGAATATGATGAAGAAAGCCTCCAGCCAAATCTTTACATGGACAATGTGACAATTCTCCCAGGGCTTTTTTTCATCTGATTCTCTGTATGTGTGCACGAGCAAAGACCACAGAAAAGAGCAATACATTCAATTCTGCAGAGGAGCCAAAGTAATGCGTTAATGTGCCCTCACTCAGTATTGTACAAATATTACTGCTGTGCTTTTTTTTTAATGTTTATTTATTTTTGAGAGAAAGAGAGATCGCGCGTGAGAGGGAGAATCTGAAGCAGGCTCCAGGTTCCAAGCTGTCAGCAGAGACCCTGACGCGGGGCTCGAACTCACGAATTGTGAGATCATGACCTGAGCTGAAGTTGGATGCTTAACCGACTGTTGTGCTTTCCATTTGTCTGCTTCTGTGCCAGTGTTGAACACTGTGCTAGGGGTGTGTGTGCTACTTGCCAGGTATAACCTCGCATTGTGAGCCATCTTCTCCGATGTGCAAGCCATATATTACAAGCTAGAAGGTAAGCTCTTTGAAGGCAGGAATCACATCTTCTGACTTTTCTACACAGTTTTCACATAGTTATTACTCAAATCTTTGTTAATTGACAGATATAAAAGTTATTCCCAAATTGTGGCACGTGTAATATTAGAAGCACGTGAGAGAATTTAACATGACACACAGATGGAGCATTAAATAATATTAAAGAAGTTTTAAAAAATAAAAAACACCCCTTTTCCAAATCTCTTTACTTCTTTCTGCTAATCCCAGAAAGTCTGGAAGTGGTAGGCCTCTAATATCTCTCTAGAACTTAATCGCCTCTTTTTTTTTCTTTTTAGTAAGAAGCAGCTTCAGCTGAAAGCCATGATAATTATATATATTTTTATAGTTATCTTAAGTTTTAAGACCAGAAATCAGAGATCTTGGCTATCCACTTACAGTTCAGTATATATGAAGTTTCCTTTTGAAATACTATAAAAATGGGTCTATTTAAGAAAAAATTATAGTTTCAGTGGTCTGGAGGTATATCCAGAGGTATACTATGAGGTTAGAGAACATAAATTAGTGCTAGTTTCCTTTTTTTCAATCTATTCATCAGGGTTATCTGATAGAAACAAGCTTCTACATTGACAGATTCTATGGAGGTTTTCTTGATTTGTTGACTATTGTTTTTCTTATAGTTTATTTTTAATAAGAAATTGGGAACAAGGAAAATGTTATAAATAAATTTATTTTTGCAAATAAATAATTTTCTGAATTATTTTCCTGCTTTCACTCTTTTCAATAGACCTTGAGTTAGGGTACTCTTTCTTAGGTGACCAACTCAATATCCTCTCAAGAGGACATCAAGCTCTTGGTCTAATTCCCCTTCCTGCACTCCCAGTCCTAGATGTAAAACAATCTCAAGGGTTCAGCCGTCGAGTTCTCATTTTATTTAAATGACTGTCTACATCTTCTCTATTGTCACTGAATGCTCTGATTTGTTCCAAGAAATGCAAAATTTTAGATATTGTTTGTTAGATTGTTAGGGAAAGATGTTTGAATTAAAAATTAAGTTAAATCTGGGGTGCCTGGGTGGCTCAGTCAGTTAAGCACTCAACTTTGGCTCAGGTCATGATCTCTCTGTTTGTGAGTTCAAGCCCCATGTCAGGCTCTGTGCTGACAGCTCACAGCCTGGAGCCTGCTTCAAATTCTGTGTCTCCCTCTCTCTCTGCCCCCACCCAGCTCTCTCTCGCTCTCTCTATCTGTCTGTCTCTCTCGCTCTCTCAAAAAATAAATAAACATTAAAAAAATGTTTTTAATTAAGTCAAATCTAAACAAAATTGGAGAATTTTACCAACAGCAAAAGTGAGTAATTAACATTTGCAACAGTAATGAGACTTGTTCTTACAATTAAATAAATATCTTGCACCCACAGAGGTCAGGGAGCATTTCAAAAACCACACGCCTCTCTTTTTAGCAACTCTTGTTCACAACATGCATCATTAACTGGGCCACAGACATAACAATGTTCAAGTAAGCAGCTTAACAAGGATCATTTTTTTCATTTTTACCTATGAACTAATATTGCAAAATTTTCAATGGTAAAGTTTCAGAATTGTTCCAAGTGTAAAAAATAATAATAATGATAATTTAAATAGATTTTGATTATAGAAAAATCAACTTAACATTATAAAAAAAATGGAATATCCTATATTAATTCAACCCTACAGGTACTGAATCCTTTATAGTAGCATACATTTAATGACTATCAGTATTGTATCATTATAAGTATCACAAATCTCACCTTTTGTTGAAAACCTAAATTCACATCTTGGAATTTTGCTGGAATATGTTTTCTTCCAAACAAATTTGCCAACACTAACATGAGTTTTTCCATCACATCCTAAGAAAATTGTTGCGAGCTTAAGCAAATAAAGGTTAGATATTATGGTAAATAAGAAAAAATGTTGATTCCATGGATTCCTTCCTTAAGTTTGTTTTTATGATACATTTCCTTTTGTGAAGGACAAATTTTTCTGGTAAATATACACCTCAGAAAATGATCATATCTGCTATGCTATGTGTGCATTTATTTTTAGTAAAGGCATGCAGTTTTATATTCTGTGCTTCCTTTTAATTCTTGCTACCTTCACCCTAGTTCCACCAACAAAACATTTATCAACTAGTTTCCTGATCTGGACTCTCCTCACTTGAGGCCATCCTTGAGAATGATCAAACTTCCCAAAGCATTATGATCATGGCTCTCCTCTACCCCAAAATCTCTAATGGAGTTTCAATGCCTAATTAAAACAACAGCAAAAAATTCCAGGTTCCTTGAACTGCCGCTTAGTGTTGCAAAATCCAGCCTAAAACTAAGCTCCCAGCCTTACCTATTGATACTTCCCAACACTGGATCCAGATTCTGGTCATCTTTTCTTGCTCTCCATTCCCCATGAAACCTGAGCACTAAACCATACTTGTCAAGAGGTGGCTAGGCTTAATTAACCAGACCATGTGACCATGGCAAAGTTATTCAACCTCTATGTGTCTATCTCAGCTGCCTCTTCTGCAAATATTCTTAATTAGTTAAATGATACCTAAATATTTCCCTAATGTTTGTTATTAGCACATGTAATAAAAACAAATTCACTGTCAGTATCTAATTTTGAGGGCATCTGTAAATCTGAACATTTAACATTTCTTTGTAGAACAGAAGGAGAAGAAAGAAGAGAAGAAAGGGTAGGATAAGGAGAAGAAAAAGAAGAAAGAAAACATTTCTGAGGCTTGGGCTATTTTATAAATAGGTTGTTGGGGCACCTAGGTGGCTCAGTAGGTTAAGCGTCCAACTTAGGCTGAGGTCATGATCTCATAGCTCCTGAGTTTGAACCCCACATCAGGCTTTGTGCTGACAGCTCAGAGACTAGAGCCTGCTTAGGCAGGCTCTGTCTCTTTCTGCCCTTCCCCTGTTCACACTCTGTCTCCCTCTCTCTCTCAAAAATAAATAAACATTAAAAAAATTTTTAATACGTTATTGTCTTTGGACTACATATATAAAATCTGAAGCTCACCTTTTGTGATTGGCTTACAGAGATTATGCAAAAGACTCTCATAAGAAAACTGACACAAAAAATTTGAAGTTTCATGACCATGTAAATGTGATGAAAATCCTTCAAATCTCAGCAGATTACCTTCTCAACCTAAATATCCCTGCAAAAAATAGAAAAAAAGAAATGTGTGGTTTAATTCAATTTACCAGGCACTTAAATATTATTTAATACCAGTATGAGTGATTGATTAACACTTGACCTCATTTGATAACTACGTCAATGGTAAGTAACATTAATCACTGCATGCTGCTTATAAAGACTTCAAGTGGTTTGGCATGGTAAGAAATCCACAAAGTATAAATCACAGAGAACAAAAAGCCAAAGGACAATCATACCTTTCAAACAAAAGGTAAAGTTTCCAAATTTCCAGGGCTCTGGGTCGATTAAAGCACAGCTATGAATGCTTTAGCATTGACAGCACTCATAAAGAGGAGTACTTTAATTTATCCAGTACTTGTAAATAATGGTAAGTGATACATATTATATATACAAACAACATAGATAATATATAATGTTCCTAGGATATATCTTATGTGAAAGTAAATTTCACTTGATGTTATATTATTTCTTTGAATGTGTTTTTACATAATATACGCTTCTTAAATAAAAGAGGTCATATAAAGCAGAATTGCTAGAAATAACACATATTGGCAAGCAATCTGGTAATTCTCTGGAATAGTGGTGACCAAAAGTGAGCTGAAAAATAAAGCATGAAAGCCAATCCAATTCACAATTTTAGCTCTCTTAAGCCATTCTAAAGGCAAGCTGTATAATTATATTGTTCTGAATCCTGAGATATTCCACCAAAAATGATGGAACTAGATAGTTTATAATCAACAGAATAGAACTATTGCTTGGTTTCTAGTGAAAATGGCAACCACCTGGTCACCCAGGTAATCTCAATTTTTTAAATAAAATATCCATGCATTCTCAAAAAATGACCAAAAACTTCCCAATTTCTTCAAAAGATAGGCTTCAGTCTTTAGGCTGATAGATTTCAGAATTATGGAAGAATTTCCTCTTCCTATAAGGCCAATAGATAAAAAAGGAAGGTAAGAAGGAGAAAGAGAGGAAGTCTGTATTGACTTTAAAATAGGCAGTCACCCCTTTTCTGGAGAAGCCAAAATGCCCTTCCCCACATCTTTAAGTCCCCTCCTTACTCTCAGTCAGAGGCTGCAACTATAAGAAAACAATAGGCTAGAATATTGGGTGAGGGAGTCATGGAAGCGTATTTCATCCTTAGAAATAGATCTATAACAATAGTGTTGCTAAAACAGAAAAATCTTCAGAGCAATACATTCACGATATTGCAGTGATTAATGACATCTTTATCATCAACAACTCAGTGAGCCAGGAAATGGATGTAGAAGAGGTCACTCTCAATATGGCAAACCTATACTCAAGAAAAACCTGGCGCCTAGGTGGCTCAGTCGGTCAAGCGGCTGACTCTTGATTGTGGTTCAGGTCATGATTTCACAGTTTCATGAGTTCATGTCCTCAGGCTGTCAGCACACAGCTCAGAGTCTGCTTGGGATTCTCCCTCGCTCTCTGTGCCCCCCCCCCCACATTTATACACTCTCTGTCCCTCTCAACATAAATAATAAACTTAAAAAAGAAAAAAAGAAAAACCTGCTAGACACTGAGAATTGGACTAGAAGCAGTGTCTATCAACCGACTATCCAAATGTAGATAGTAAAAGATATTTGAACAAATCCTAAGTGAACAAAACATGAGTCCTGAAGAAATCCATACACTATACATTTGACAAACTGTAAGATTTAGATAATTATGATGTATGTCAAAGACAGGAAATAGGTTCAAATAAGGTAAAAATCAACATGGGTTTATAAATGAATTTTTCACAAAAGAAAGTATCACCTTAAGAACTTACCATTAATTCAACAAGTTTTACTAAATTCTTTCTATGTAGCAAGCTCTATTCTTTTTTTTTATTTTTTTTAATGCTTATGTATTTTTGAGAGAGAGAGAGACCAAGTATGAGTGGGGGAGGGACAGAGAGAGGGTGACACAGAATCAAAGCAGGCTCCAGGCCCTGAGCTGTCAGAACAGAACCCATGTAGGGCTTGAACTCATGAAGCTCAAGATCATGACCTGAGCCGAAGTCAGACACTTAACCAACTGAGCCATCCAGGCACTCCTATTCTAACAAATTCCTAATAGAAGGAAGATTAAAAAATAAGGATCAAAGACTGGAGGATGTCTGGCATTAAGGAACAGGAAACCAGACAGTGTTATAGAAGGTCTTGAGTTACAAGAAAAGTAGGAGATGATATCAAAAAGATCAATAATGGGCCAATTATTTAAAAATCAATCACCCATTCATGTTTAATGTAGTTTTCTTTGAGTATTGGAACTAGGTATGGGTAATTTTTTTCTTCTTTCAACTTTTCTATGCTGTTTAAGTATTCCTTAACAAATGGATTATTTTAAAATATTATTTTAATAATAGCAATACTGTAGTCTTCATCCTTATCTATGATTTAGAAGAGTGATATGTTTTGAGAGTAGGATCAATCTTTAATTTCAATTATACATCTTTTAGCGATTTTTAAAATGTAAAAATTTCTTAACCTAAAGAACTAATTTAAGGGCAAATGCTGACAATGTAACAGCATTTAAGATATATGAAAATCAACTATGCCACAAAACAAATCTAGAAAGTCGCAAACCAAGTTCTGTTACCAGTTCTAACTTATACTTGATCTCCTTTAAAAAAAGGAAACATAAAATACAACATTTAGAAAGGATGGAGAATTGGGGCATCAGGCTGCCTCACTCAGAAGAGCATGCAACTCTTGATCTCAGGGTTGTGAGTTAGAGCCCTCATTGGGTATTACTTAAATAAATAAAAAACTTAAAAAAAAAAAAAAAAAAGGATGGAGAAACCGGCAAATTGTTTGCCCATTCTTCTCTTTAAAGAAGGCTAAAACATGGGGCGCCTGAGTGACTCAGTCCGTTAAGCATCCAATTTCAGCTCAGGTCATGATCTCATGGTTCATGAGTTTAAGCCCCAACTCAGACTATGTGCTGACAGCTCAGGGCCTGGATCCTGCTTCAGATTCTGTGTCTCCCTCTCTCTTTGCCCCTCCCCCACTCACACTCTGTCTCTGTCTCTCAAAAATAAATAAACATTGAAAAAATTTTTAATAAATAAAAAAAAGAAGACTAAAACAAAAATCAAGCAAACAACAACAATAAAAAACCTTGACAATTGAGACCATAATGATGATGATAGCTGATACATATGTGTTTACTATGAAACAAACATGACACTAAGAAGTCCTTGACCTATATTAAATTATTTCTTACTACATACTATAGTTGCCATGATTATTCTCATTTTACAGCTTAAAGCTCTGAGGTTTAGAGAAACTAAGTGCCTTCCCTAAAGTTAGTCAGTAAACTGTTGAACCCAGGATCTATTCCAGACCTTGATAAGTCTATAGCCAGTATTTAACCATTATAGTATATTGTTTCTCACACACTAAAACAATACCAGGTAACTCTTATTGTCCTAAATGCTATCTTTGGTGGTGAAACAAAACAACTATTACTTTAATTATTATTATATAACTAATTATAATTAGTTGAGTTATTAAAATAATTATTCCATTTTTCCCACCCTTAATAAACTTATAATGTGCAAGAAAACATAAAGTATTAAAGAATCGATGAAACGAAGAGTTATAGCTATAGACTTCAAAAGAACAGGAGACCCGACTAATACATAGGCTAGTAATAACAACTCAACCTCACACAATGTCAAGGAGGGCATCCTTTGCCTTAGCCTCCTCTGGGTCATCTCCCTTGGAAGCCAGAAGCATGAATCTAAGAACCAGGATTATGCTGAGAAGGAACTATGCCCTCAGCACAGAAACACTGGATTTCATGAGTTTTCATATTTGGCAAAGGAATAGCAAAGGCATAAATCTTCCAGCAGGTCTTCACCTCATTGTCTAATACATCCAGACATTTAAAACCAGAAAAGAATCACAAAATAAAACTTGTCTAAATAATTTCCTATGAATAAGATAAAAGAGCTAAGACTATACCTGTTATCGTAGATTGGCTTAAGTTAATTGTGCATGAAGTCCTGAAATTACTCTATGCTACCATGGTACTTAGGAAATTCAGTGGGCGGGACAAGCATTTATATTTAACATACCATACAGATATCTGTACCTGGCATTATAAGATGCTATGCAAAAGAATTCAAAACATGGACTCTCCCACACTCAAGAAATTTACAGTGCATTTTCTGTCCCCTGCCATTTCTCTTACCACCCACCCACACAAAGAGAGAGCTATAGAGAAAGAAACACAGACAGAGAGAGGAAGAATGAACAGAAGTAGAAACTACAAGTAAAGTTAAAATTAATGAAATAAAATCAATGTGCCTAAGCTCTTGGAGACACAAATCAAGTAAACTCACTATGATGTTATGAAAAGCTTCTTGGAAGAAGTATGTCAATAACCAATCCTTTAAAGAAGAATTAACAGACATTTATTGAATGCTTAATATGTGCTAGGGCCTTTATGCAAGTTATTTTAGACAGTCCTTATAACAACCCTTTGAGGTAGATAGTATTGCCACCCAAACCAAAGAAGAGGAAACAGCACAGAAAACCTAAATAACTTATCCACAGAACATCACCTGAGAAGTAGCAAGATTCAATCCCTGACATGTTGATTACCACATGTGTGTTCCCTATACCGGCTGCATGCCCCACACCCCTTCTTGAGCACTAAGCATATTAACCATAAGCCTCACACAGCAAAAAGTGCAGCTCTTTCCATCCACAGATCCCATCCCCGCGCTACTTAAATAAACTCACAAAGTTGCATCATAAAACTTCTCAGGAATTCTTTCTTGACCACTGAGCTTGATGGCCCTGGGACAATTCCCTTGCCTGAGAAAAAGGCTACATGTCTTTTAAAGTTTAAACAGCAGTATCCTAAAAGATCATGAAATGGAGATAAACTCCTTTTATCTATAAAATTACAACCTCCACATTCCTATTCTGAGAGAGTTAACATGATCAATATTTAAATGAGAAAAGAGGAAATGGTTAAGAATAAGCAAAATATTAAAATTTATATTTTAAGACTTCGTAAATTTTTTTTTTTGGCAGTGTGTGGAGAAGTGGAAGTTTTTCTTTCCCTCTGACTTGTATACGTGTTTTCACATTTCTGTGCCATACAGTAAATGACCAGATGCTGCAAGACTTCATCTTTGCCTTTGTCTCTGAATGTCTGCTATAGTCCTGTTCTCATTTTTCTCTCTCACTCTCACTCCTGTTTTTCTTCTGCTTATCTCTCTTTCCTCCCTTGCCTGATAGTACAGAATACGGTGTGGTTTTTTGTTTGTTTTTTTTAATAATTTATTGTCAAATTGGTTTCCATACAACACTCAGTGCTCATTACAACAGGTGCCCTCCTCAAGGCCCATCACCCAGAACACAGTTTTTATTCTTGATTTTTTTTTAATTTTTTTTTAACATTTTATTTATTTTTGAGACAGAGAGAGAGAGAGCATGAACAGGGGAGGGTCAGAGAAAGAGGGAGACACAGAATCCGAAACAGGCTCCAGGCTCTGAGCTGTCAGCACAGAGCCCGATGCGGGGCTCAAACCCACAGATCGCGAGATCATGACCTGAGCCGAAGTCAGACCCTCAACCGACTGAGCCGCCCAGGCGCCCCTATTCTTGATTTTTAAAAAGTTACTTGGGGATCTCCGGACAACATCCTTCCCTCCAAAAATTCCACTAAAAAATTATAATAAGCTTTTTTTTAAAAGCACAAACTCACAGCAACAGGGTGAATGGCAATAAAATTTTGGAATTTAGGGGCACCTGGGTGACTCAGTCGGTTGGGCATCCGACTTCAGCTCAGGTCATGATCTCACACTCCATGGGTTCAAGCCCTGCATCGGGCTCTGAGCTGCCAGCACAGATTCGGATTCTGTGTCTCCCTCTCTCTGACCCTCCCTCGTTCATGCTCTTTCTCTGTCTCAAAAATAAATAAACATTAAAAAAATTTTTTTTAATTTTGGAATTCGTAAAGTAGAAGGTAAATGATCCCCAAATAGTCAATACTAAACTTGCAATAAGGAAGTCAAAATTCACCTGATGGCAGAATTCTCGAGACCCAGGAACTGACGATACCAAGTGCCACACACAGAAAAAAAGGTGAATGAAAGGAAATACATGATGCAAGAAATGTCAAAATATTTTCTATATTCCCATGAAAAATAAAGGGGCACCATGAAGGATCAGGGAAATAATGATAACTACACTAACATTATTAAGCCATTTAATGGTAATTGTGAGAAAGGAGTGACGTGGACAAATCACACAGCATGAAGCAAGAAGATATAAGGCAACTGTGGTCAAAAGTGTTAGCCCACATAGGAAGTAAAGGGAAAAACACAAACTGTAGCCTGTTTGTAGATGAAAGTGCCACATGACTCGCTATTTCACACTCATCGTTCAGCAGTGAAAGTAGAGATGGCCTATCTATAAAACACCTGGGTAGACGAAATATTGAACAAAAATAATAGACTAACGTGGCTTGTAGATTCCTAAGACAAGTATTCTGGCAGCTGTGATTACCTATAGAAAGAATAAGAGTTAATTCAAAGTATAGCACATTTATAAAGACACAGGATCTATTTTCTGCTTCAGGCACTGAAAAACTCTTAACTTTAACCCACAGGCTCTTGATGTCAACATATCAGCCACATGGTCCTTCTTTCTAGTTCCTGAGTATAAACAAATATACTCCAACTGCAGGGTCTAACTTCTGTTTGCCTAGCCTAAAGTGGTTTCTCTCAAATCTGCATTTGTAGGCTCTTTCTGATCTCTCTATAAATGTCGAAAAGGACTTCCAGGACCACAATTTCCAAGCTAACCATGTTCAGCTGTCCGTTCTAGACCTTAAAGATCATGAGGACAGTGACGTCAATTTGTCTTATTCACTGCTGCATCCCCAGTACCTGGAAGAGTATTTAGCACACAGTAGATGTGCAATAACTATGTATACATACACGAATGAATGAATTAAAAAACAGCATACAACCTTCCTTAAAATAACACTTTTCCTTACATACTCTAGACAATCACCTTATCTTATCCTCATGCTTTGCTTATGAAGGTTTAATTTATACAAATAACTGATCCAAGTAACTGAACATAATAAAGTTAAATTTTTTCCCTTACTTTCCTAACATCAGCTAGGAACCCACTCATCCATTTAATACTGGGTACATATAATTGCCCTCTCTTCCTCTCAAATGCACTGATAGTAATCCATGCCATAATTATTTTAATCATTTAGTGATAGAGAAAGCAAAAATACTTTCTAAATGATATTTACAGACTCATCTAAATTCAACCCATTATTTGGTCACCTCAAAAAGTGCATTAGGAAGAAAAAAGACAGACTCACATCACTAAAATTTAGAATTTAACTATGAGTACTGTATTTAAAACTTCTGTGAAGCAAAGGAATCACCATTTCATTAAGAAAGGATGCTGAATTTTGTCAAATGCTTTTTCTGCATCGATTGGCAGGATCATATGGTTCTTATCTTTTCTTTTATTAATGTGATGTATCACATTGATTGATTTGCAAATGTTGAACCAGCCCTGCATCCCAGGAATGAATCCCACTTGATCATGGTGAATAATTCTTTTTATATGCTGTTGAATTCGATTTGCTAGTATCTTATTGAGAATTTTTGCATCCATATTCATCAGGGATATTGGCCTGTAGTTCTCTTTTTTTACTGGGTCTCTGGTTTAAGAATCAAAGTAATACTGGCTTCATAGAATGAGTCTGGAAGTTTTCCTTCCCTTTCTGTTTCTTGGAATAGCTTGAGAAGGATAGGTATTATCTCTGCTTTAAACGTCTGGTAGAACTCCCCTGGGAAGCCATCTGGTCCTGGACTCTTATTTGTTGGGAGATTTTTGATAACCAATTCAATTTCTTTGCTGGTTATGGGTCTGTTCAAGCTTTCTATTTCCTCCTGATTGAGTTTTGGAAGTGTGTGGGTGTTTAGGAATTTGTCCATTTCTTCCAGGTTGTCCAGTTTGTTGGCATATAATTTGTCATAGTATTCCCTGATAATTGTTTGTATCTCTGAGGGATTGGTTGTAATCATTCCATTTTCATTCATGATTTTATCTATTTGGGTCATCTCCCTTTTCTTTTTGAGAAGCCTGGCTAGAGGTTTGTCAATTTTGTTTATTTTTTCAAAAAAACCAACTCTTGGTTTCATTGATCTGCTCTACAGTTTTTTTAGATTCTATATTGTTTATCTCTGCTCTGATCTTTATTATTTCTCTTCTTCTGCTGGGTTTAGGGTGTCTTTGCTGTTCTGCTTCTAGTTCCTTTAGGTGTTCTGTTAGATTTTGCATTTGGGATTTTTCTTGTTTCATGAGATAGGCTTGGATTGCAATGTATTTTCCTCTCAGGACTGCCTTCGTTGCATCCCAAAGCATTTGGATTTTCATTTTCGTTTGCTTCCATAGGAATCACCATTTCAGAATAACCCTTTTGTAACAGGCTGGTCATTCATTCATTCATTCATTCATTTATCTGTTCATTCACTCACACTTTAACTTTTACTGAGCAACAACCATGTGACAAGTTCTCCAATAGTGGATGTGAAGAACAAAATGAGTATGGCCCTTGGCCTCAGTTAATAATCTTTTTTTTTTTTTTTTAATGTGCGAGTAGAGAAAGGGAGGAGAGAGAGGGAGACACAGAATCCAAAGCAGGCTCCAGGCTCTGAGCTGTCAGCCCAGAGCCTGATGCAGGGCTTGAACTCACAACTGTGAGATCATGACCCGAGCCGAAGTCAGACACTTAGCCGACTGAGCCACCTAGGTGCCCCAATAATCTTTTTACAAACTCTTCTCTGGTTCTTTCCCTTTTAAATGACCAACTTATGTTTTTATATATAGTATAAATTTTATATTGCATACATGCACATACACCACACTAAAAGGAAAACTGAGCAGAGTTGTTCATGGTATTTTTTTTCTGATAAATGCCCAGTAATAACCTTTATTTACACTTATACTCTTCAATTTTCTTGAGATCACAAAGATAAATATCTTGAATGGCAGTATGACTGCCTTTCTACACAACCTTTCACATACACACGTGTGCATGTGCATGAAAAGGATAAAGCTAGTGCCTATTTTTATAAATCACTCAAAAGGAAAACTACAAAAGTAATTTTATGAATATCCTTGGTGAATTTATGGAGGCTATGCCCACCTAGAAATAGAATATTGCATTCTTCTGAGACACACTATTCAAGAAGTTAAGAAGCATTGTTACGGAACCTGGTCTGGATCACCCTGGCGGAAGAACTAAGGGGCACTGGAAGATCTTGGAAGGCAGGAGGTTGATTTCACAGTGGGGGGGTGGCTCAGAGGAAATCACAGCCCAGAGGTCTGAGTCCAAAACATAAGCAGAGGGGACAATTTATAATCTGTTACTTCTGCATTCCTGACAAGTGGAGTGGGAAGAAAAACCTGGAAGGGGAGTCTTCGTTCAGGGACTGGAATTCCCCTTCCAGTCCTGTCAGCCATCTTATAACAGATTTTTCCCTATTAGTATTTGCTTGTAAACTATACAAGATTATCCTACTCTTTTCAAATTCATTTAAAGGTACCGCACCTAGAGGCGCCTGGATGGTTCAGCCGGTTAAGTCTCAGACTTTGGCTCAGGTCATGATTTCAAGGTTCTTGGGTTTGATCCCCGCCTGGGCACTGTGCTGACAGCCCTCAGCCTGGAGGCTGTTTAGGATTGTGTGTCTTCCTCTCTTCTTGTCCCTCCCCTCTCGCGCTCTCAAAAACAAATAAACATTTTTTAAAAATTTACTATGAAAAAAAAGGTACCACACCTATTAACTCTGCCTAGAACCTGTTACTCTAGGGGTGGGGTTATTACTGAGGATGATGAGATTTTACACAATGGTTGGCTAGCTCAAATATAACACGGATATTAGAGATTACCGGTGGATTGCAGTTAAACTTGGGAGGGGGGGGTGGGTCTCTTCTTAGGTCACAGGCCTGTGTAACTGCCCTGACTGTGGAACACCTGGGGCAGCACCCTCCCAGGTGTTTCTGCAGTCCTCCAGGAACTCCTCTGGAACTCCACTCCCTGATCTATACATTGTATACAAAGTTGAGCAAAACAATAGGACACTTAGACCCTTGCGGCCCTTGCGGTATATCTCTGATTTAATTAGTCTCTTGTGATTGTCCACCTTTAAGTGATGCAGCCTTTATTTTTGCATGTCTGAAATGTTGTAAGCCCTGTGCACAGCAAATCGAGATTTGTAATTGGCCTGACCCTGCAATAAATGAAAATATGAGTGAGGCATATGGGATCTTCGTCTGTGAAAGTTGACCCCCCATACCTTTTCCTCTCTTACTTAGCACTTCCCCACAGAGGTCGCTGGCCCTTTCCAGAAGTCTAGGACAAGTTTTTTTCCATTCCTGGAAGAGATACCTTCCTCTCAGTTGGACTATGTCATTAGAAAAAGGTCTGACCCAAAGTATATCTCAATTATCCTCAGGAAATCTGTAGGACAAAATAAAACTATGTCCGAGGCACTATGTGTTTAAAAAAAAAAAAAAGAAAAGAAAGAGGAGTATGCCTAATTACCATAGCTATAATATTTCATTATAGATATTTTTTTCACTATAGAAATAATTTTAAACTCTAATGAGTGGAATAGGCAGAAAAGAGGTCAAATGAGTGTTATGGAAACTGGTCTGGAATCACCTGGCAGAAGAACCAAGCAGTACTCAGAGATCTTGGAAGGAAGAAGGTTTATTTTACACTGGTGGGCCCAAAGATCATTCTCCAGAGATCTGAGCCCAGAGCCTCAACAGAGGGGACAATTTGTAGTTACTTCAGCCTCCCTCATTGGTAGTAATTTGGCACCTGAGGCAGGGGGGTAGGAAGGAAATCCCGAAATGGGAGCCTTCTGGCAAGGACTGGAATTCCCTTATCAGTCCTGTCTGTCATCTAATAACAGATTTTTCCCTAACATGAGTTGTAATAAAATGACACTTTGGTTAGGTCAAATAAACATTTGGCATAATTTTTCACTTTTCACTGACATTCAATACTATGCCTAACTTTATTTTTTAATGTAAAAAACAAACAAACAAAAACTATCTACCCTGACAAATCCTTTTACAAAGAGTATCTGAACTGACACCTTTTCTTTAAAATACTTAGAGTTGTGACAATATCTAACACCCTTTATGCTAAAGCCTTCAGTTCTTCGCCTTTTTTTTAATTGTACTTGTTTAAATACCACCTTCAAAGTCTACAAGAAAGAAATTGTAGGAAAATTGATAATTTATTTTAACTCATTTTGATTTCAAACAGAATCAAAGGCTATTTGCATGAACCCAGTGTTTGTACTTTGCACAAAGTAAGGCTGTTCTTTTACATTAAAGCTACATAAGTAAGAACATTTTGTGACTACAGAAGCAATCTTCCCAGTTTTGAACAAACTGTCTCAGAGAAGAGATTCTCATAAACCAAAGGGAGAAAGGTGCTGTTAAGGCAGTAAACAAGATGCCACAGACAGGGGAAGTTCCGACCTGCTGCTGTAGAGAGAGATCAGTTCTCTCCTGAAAACTTTTCTTCCCAGGCAGAAAGAACTCTGCTTCAAGAAAGCAGAGCATGGGGGCGCCTGGGTGGCTCCGTCGGTTAAGCGTCCGACTTCGGCTCAGGTCATGATCTCGCAGTCGGTGTGGTCCATGAGTTCGAGCCCCGCGTCGGGCTCTGTGCTGACAGCTCAGAGCCTGGAGCCTGTTTCAGATTCTGTGTCTCCCTCTCTCTCTCTCTGACCCTCCCCCATTCATGCTCTGTCTCTCTCTGTCTCAAAAATAAATAAACGTTAAAAAAAAAAGAAAAAAAAAAAGAAAGCAGAGCATGGACCTTAACCTAGATGATTAGAGAACTTAACTGTGAATCACTCACAACTTATATCCAAAGCTCTAAAAATGTCTATACCCTTTTAATCCTACTTCTAGGAATTTATCCTAGGGAGAAAATCCAGTGAGTGGCAAAAATATCAAAGGTAACACTGCTTATAAGAACAAGAAAAAAATTATGAAAATAACCTATGCAGCTGAGGATAAGAAGACTAGTTAAAGAAATTAGCCACCCGTCTCAATACACCCTATAAGGTTATTAAAATAATGATGTAGTTCTATTGTTACTGAGAAAAATGAACAGGTGAGGAAAGCAGATTACGGACTGATTTATATAATATGATACTATTTTATTAGTAAATAAAGATTTGGAATGTCTATATGGGTATGGGGTTTTTTGTATGTTTCCACAGGAAGAAAATCTATGAGGACAGTGAGTATCTGTGAGCTGTGACATTGTTTTTATTCTTGCTATTTCTATTTCTGCTATAAACATAACGTACTTGCATAATAAAAAAATTGTTTAAATGCCATACCATCTCTGGATATTTCAATATCTATTTAATGTAGTAAATGTCATACAGAAGGTCTCTGAGACTGAGACATTCTGAAGATATTGCTTAAAATATATTTTACCACACATACCCAAATATGATGAGCATTAAAATATACCATATGGGACTCAATTCTAGAATCAGGCCATACAGTAATCCAGGATAGCAGAGTGAAATAAAAGAAGAGACTGACACTCTCACAGGCAAACGACTAAGCAAGAAGACATCACCTATAGAAATTTAGCACATGAAATATACATGATTATTGCAAAGCAAACAAAATTACATACAGAGATAATAATAATTCAAAGATACCGTAATGAGCCAGTCTCCATCCCGATCACAGAATAGAGCACACTGACATTAGCATATAAGCAGTTTTCAGGGATCTCCAGAATCTTTTTCCGATTCTTCAAGAAATTAATATATTCAGCTTCATATGTTAGTTTTATTTTCAACCTTCTGGCCTTTTCCTACTCTTTTCCAATGCTCTTACTTAAATAAATAAATAAACTTTTAAGTAATAAATGTTCACATTCAGCCAGCACAAGAAGGCTAAGACTTCCCAAGTCCCTTCATTGTCTACTGATTCTTATATGCAGTTCTGCTAATCCTGAGTATAAGATGGATGAGCCAACAGAAAGGAAGGCCCCTCAGATACACAGATTCAGGTGGGAGAGAGTATGTCATACATGGAGAACAAAAAAGATTGAATCTTACCAGATAGGGTAGCAGGAAATGACACAGAGGAAAGCAAGGACCAACTCATGAAGAGCCTTATATACAACACAAAAAGACTATGCTTTCTGAACTTTACAATTAAGGAAAAACACTAAAGGCCTAAATGTGAGACCTGAAACTATAAAAATCCATAAGGGAGCACAGGCAGTAACTCTCTGACAATGACCATAGCAACTTTTTCTAGATATGTCTCCTAGGGCAAGAGAAATAAAAGCAAAAATAAATTATTGGGGCTACATCAAAATACAAAGCTTCTGCACAGCTAAGGAAACAATCAACAAAACTAAAAGGCAACCTATAGAATGGGAGAAGATATTTGCAAATGATAAATCCGATCAAGGTTGGTATCCAAAATATATAAACAACTTATAAAACCCAATACCCAAAAAACAAATAACGCAATTAAAAATGGGCAGGTTACACGAACAGACATTTCTTCAAAGAAGACATAACAGGGGCACCTGCTGCTCAACCAGTAGAGCATGTGACTCTTGACCTTGGGATTGTGAGTCTGAGCCCCACGTTGGGCATAGAGATTACTCAAAAACATACAGGTAGCCAACAGACACATGAAAAGACATTCATCATCACTCATAATCAGGGAAATACAAATCAAAGGTACAATAAGATACCATCTCACACCTGTCAGAATGGTTAAAAATCAAAAACAAAAGAAACAAGTGTTTCAGAGGATATGGAGAAAAAGGAAACCCTCATGCACTGTTGGTGGGAATGCAAACTGGTGCAGCACTATGTGAGACAGTATGGAGTTTCCCAAAAAGTTGAAAACAGAATTATCCTATGATCTAGTAATCGCACCACTGGGTATTTACTCAAAAATACAAAAACACTAATTCAAAGGGATATATGCACCTCTATGTTTATTGCAGCATTATTTACAATAACCAAACTATGGAAGCAGCCTAAGTGTCCATTGACAGATGAATAGGTAGGTAAAGAAGATGTGGTGTGTGTGTTTTATATCATATAATAATATTCATATACGTAAGAATAAAAAAGAATGCAATCTTTCCAGTTACAACAACATGGGTGGAGCTAGAGAGTATAATGCTAAGTGAAATAAGTCAGTCAGAAAAAGACAAATACCATCTGATCTCACTCATGTGTGGAATATAAGAAACAAAACAAATGAGCACAGGAGAAAAAGAGAGAGACAGACAAACCAAGAAACAGACTCTTAACTATAGAGAACAAACAAACTGATGGTTAGCAGAGGGTGAGGGGATGGGTGAAATAGGTTATGGGGATTAAGGAATGCACTTGTCGTGATGAGCACTGGGTGATGTACAGAATATCTAATATTCTTTGAAACTGAAATTGAAATGTACTTAGATATCAAGATGATTTTATGATTTTATGGGTACCAAGTCATGCAAAAAAAAAAAGATAAAAATCTTTGTTAGTTAGAGATTCAAAATAAAAGCTGAGTCAACTTCATGAAGACAAAGGTTCCCAGACAACCTTCAGATATTCAAAGAAATTTCTCTCCCAAGAGCTACCCAGGACAATGACCAGGATCTATCTTAAGCCTTTAGAACGTGTGTACTACTTACTCCTCTCACAAATGCTTTTGGTGTTACTTAGGTGCTAAGCACTGTTTCAGGCACAAGAAGATAAATCCTGCCCTCATGAAGTTTGCACCATAGATCTGTGTGGCTTCAAATATCACTACTTCTAGTCTATTGGGTGAAAAAGGGCTATAATAATCTCCCTGAAACCATGATCTTTGAAAATAATTTTAAGGGTAGATAATCTATGGGAAATACCCTATTAAACACAGTTAGCCAAACATCTTTATTTGAAGACTTTGGTTATGTTAATGTGTACTGTGAATCTCCAAGAAAGGGTATGGCATTATGCTTTTCCCCAACTTATTTGAAGAAGGAACTCCTGCATTAAAAAATACGCATTACTAGTTCATAGAAGACCAGAAATACTGGGCTACAGGACACACTCCAAAGATAAAACATTTTGGAAAGAACAGAAGTGTTTGGTGCAGTGGAAAGTGTAGCACACTTGAAGTTCTAATTACCTCTAATTACTAGCTCCCTGGGTTTGGTCTTTCTCCTCTATAATGTGAGAATGATATTATCTACACTGTAGTCCTTCAGGATTGTGGTAAGATTCAAAAGAATTAAATATATTGGGATTTTCTTTTTATACTACACTATGCAACATAAATATGAACATGTCTTTTATTTACATAAAGATTTATCTAAAGATCATTTAACAATGCTTGGAATGGATCTACGGAATTAGCTAAATGGTAAGTACTACTTTTGTGCACAATGTGTAGTATGTGTACAATGTTTTGGAAGGTAAGAATTTCAGAATCTCCTAAATTATATCTCGCAGATAACCACATAGTCTGACTATAAATGAGACTATCCCTTACTTAAGCAATTAGTTTTCTAAGAATTTCAGCTTCTGACTGATGTTATGCTTTTATTTTGATTTCTGGAATAAGAGTGATGCAGTTTCCAAAGTGTCTGCCATCCTTTCATAGATGCCTTAGTTTCCTCATCTCTAAAATGGGGATAATTACCCCAGTGCCACAGGTTTATTGTGAGGACCAAATATATATAACACACTATTAAAATATCTGGTGCTTTTTTGGTGTCCCATTTATAAAGGTGATTGATTATCAACGTGTAGACACTCTTTTTTCAGGTTATCAACACCGTCACTAAAAGGGTATCGAACACAGTTGTTCTCTTCTGTTCCTTAGCTGGTATTCTTTAAACCAACCCAGATGATATATAAAGTGATACAGAACGATGATACATAAAAGATCACTAGTTTTCCACTAGATCTTCATTCATAAACACAACTGTTTCATGCCACAGTGCTCTGATTTTACTTTCCAAAAATAAAATAATGAGTCAAAAGCTGCAGATGCTGGTAAATGGAAAGAGGCTGACAGCAGTTCTTTCTAGGACCATCTGGTGCTAACAATCTCTCAGGGAGCCAGGCAGCTTCGTGGTGATGACTATTCAGCTTTTTTCTCTCTCTTTTGTGTAACGCTACCTTAGGCGCTCAAAGAGAGTTTAATGTAAATGCATGCCTCAGAAACTTAACTACAGTTGTCTAAACACTTAAAAAAGCAGAAGTCTTGGGGCACCTGAGTGGCTCAGTCGGTTAAGCATCCAACTCTTGATTTCGGCTCAGGTCATGGTCTCACTGTTCGTGTGTTCAAGTCCACATGCTGACAGTGCGGAGCCTGCTTGGGATTCTCTCTCTCTCTCTCTCTCTCTCTCTCTCTCTCTCTCTCTCCTTCTCTCTCTGCCCCTACCCCCTTGCTCTCTCTCTCTCTCTCTCTCTCTCAAAAATATATAAACTTTAAAAAACAAAATAAAGTGCAAGTCTTTGCATGTATCCCCAGACATAAGAGTCAAGATGTAAGAAGACTCGACACAACAGTACAGCCTTGCAGAAGTCATGTGGGGTCAGAGGATATTATAGAGGTTATGTTTGCTTTCCAGTTACTCCATTAATAGCTACTGAGAATAGAAGAAGGCATGTGGCCCAAAATTATATTCTTGCCAAGTACTACTAGCCACTGTACTCACAGGTGGTTAAAGATAACCTGACTGGAACCTCCCTAAGCAGAGTAAACCATTAAAAAATATTATAAAACTTGGGGCATCTGGGTGCCTCAGTCGGTTAAGGCTCCGACTTCAGCTCAGGTCATGATCTCGCGGTCCGTGAGTTCGAGCCCCGCGTCGGGCTCTGTGCTGACCTCTCAGAGCCTGGAGCTTGTTTCAGATTCTGTGTCTCCCTCTCTCTCTGACCCTCCCCCATTCATGCTCTGTCTCTCTCTGTCTCAAAAATAAATAAACGTTAAAAAAAATTAAAAAAAAAAATAAGTGACTGGGAATGCTATGTTGAAAATCCAGAAAATCAAGCACCTAGGTGGCTCCGTCAGTTAAGTATATGACTTCAGTCAGGTCATGATCTCATAGTTCTTAAGTTCAAGTCCCACTTCAGGTAAGCACGAGCCCACATCAGGTGAACACAAGCCCTGCTTAGGGCGAGCCCTGCTTCTCTCCTCATGGGATTCTCTCTCTCTCTCTCTCTCTCTCTCTCTCTCTCTCCCTCTTTCTCTCTGCCCCTCATTCACTTGCACCCTCTTTATCTCTCTCAAAAAACAAAAAAAAAAAGAAAAAGAAAAAGAAAAGAAAATTCAAAAAATCACTGGAAAAGTTTAAAAATGATGTGTGTTCATCATATATCTATTCTCTAGGCTTGGAGTAGGTGATGGAGAGAGGCATGAGGGGCCGGAACGTGTGTTATAGAATTTAGTTTGAGTCAGTGCAAAGCAAATGAAAAGTTACATAATAAAATTCTATTTGAAAACTTCCACGAGATAGAATCACTTCAGCTAGGTTTCACACACCCTTGATCATCATAGCTCAGTCTTTGAAGTCATTTCCTTTCAGTCACTCACTCAGGCATTTAATCTACAAGTTGTTCAATGAAACCCTAAAGCTGAAAGCATTAAGCCTGGCAATCAGGCCATGTGAATTTGTATCCTAGCCAGACAATTACTAACTATAAGTCCTTGGACTATTTAACTTCTCCCCCACTTACTTTTCTCATCTATAAATTGAGGATTATCATAGTATACTTATTATCAAGATTTTGTGAAAATGAAAAGAGAAATACATATAAATTCTTAGCAGGTACTGGCCACACAGTTAAATGTTCAACCCATGTTGGTCATTGTTATTCCAAAAATATATTGAGCAGCCTTTAGATCCATGGCACTATGAGCTAGCTATAAGATAATCCAGAAGTGGAAAAGCACCAAACTTTTTATCGAAAAGTTTGGAATCTAGTTTTTAAAAAAAGACATGAAAAAAAAAAACAATAAATTACAGCAGCAGGCTGGCCACAGTTGGTGTCATTTTTTAAAATACAAATAAGTTAGAGGTGTCTGGGTGGCTCAGTCAGTTAAGCATCTGTCTCTTGATTTCTGCCCAGATCATCATCCCAGGGTCGTGGGATCGAGCCCCGTGTCAGGCTCTGCACTCAGCATGGAGCCTGCTTAAAGATTCTCTTTCCCTGACCCTCTCCCTCTGCCCCTCTCCCCTACTCATGCTCTGTCTCTAATAAACACATACATACATACATACATACACACATACACACATACATATGTACATACATACAAATAAGTTATATGTTCTCAGAAAACAAGATTACTTCCAGAAGGAGAGATCATAGAAAGACTTCTGAAAATCCCTCATTAGCAGAGACATGGAAGATGAATAAGATCTGTAAATCTATATTTTAGCATCTGAGGTGAAGCATTCTAGATATAATATATATCGTGAAATCTTCCAGGTGAATCTAGTGAATCTAGACTAGAGAAGACCTTGAATGCCAAGCTAAGAAGTAAGGAACGTACTTGTTCCCAGAAAAGCATATTGAAGGCTTTTCAGTAGAAGAAGGAGAGGATGAGAATTATATTTTAGGAAGATGAGTGGAAAGGTAGAATTTTGAACATAGCACAATGAAAAGATCAGCTGTTGGCTAATATCACTGTACCTTCAAGAGGTAAGTTGAGCCTAAATAGCCTAGTCAGGGAACAAGATGGAAAAGGAGAGAAAAGCAAAAGAAATTAATAAATTTTTACACAATCACAACTCATTGTCTTAACTGAGATCTCCTAAAGCTTCCAACTTATCAATCAAGCATGAAAAATCATGTCAAGATTTTCATGTTAATGAGACGTGTCTTCTTCCTTGTTTAGACCATTTAATAGTGATCCCATTCTGACATGAACAAGAGGTGACAATACAGTTGTAGCTGCACTGTTAGTCACAGAAAAGCTAAAGAGTGAAATGGGTGCTAAGAACAAGCTAGGTACGGAAAGACAATGTCTAGGAAAAAAATCATAATAAGCTAACCAAAGAACCCAAATTAGAATTTTCCATTACTTTTTCTCTAGAGGTAGTTAATAAACTTTGAATGTCACAGATAACATTGAGATTCTAGTCTACAGTCTAGAAAAATGTACACACGCAAAGTTGTTAGGGAGAGTCACAGTCTCCCATGAATGTTTAGCATGCCTGCTCAGCATGACTGATTGCCATATTCATGTTCATTGACCTAAGGTTAACATTATCTACTATAAAAAATACATGCTGCAATTCTATGAAAATTAATTGAACCACTTTCCAGTTGTGACATACATTAATCAAATTCCTCTAATAGGACAAATATGGCTTTATACTTAAACTATTTAGTGCAGCACATAAGTGAAAATGATCAAAATAAACATCATGTTTTACTGAATGTACGTGCTTCTCTAAATCACTGTATCTCTCTTCATAGAGCACTAAAAAGAAAGAATATCCAAATTAATGGACACATAATGACTGCAATATAGATAACTTTAAAGGAAAATATAAAAACCTTCTATATCAGGCTTACTAAGCCTGACTTCTTCATATGATTGATTTATGTGCAAGAAACTTGATACATCTGTCAGACTTTATTTCAGAAATAAATTTTTTCTCATAATCTTGTCTGCTTATTTACAAGACTGTTATACTGATTGCAGTCACCTTAAACAATAAATATGCAGATTATTTAAGCAAAATACGGACCCAGTTACCAAGAATTTAGACAAGTTAAGCAAAGATAATTCCTTAGATCTAAAATTTATACTTAAGCACATGAGTTTAGGGTTTAAACTGCATGAATTTGAATTCGAGTTTCATCACTTCATAGTTGTGGACTTTGGGCAAGTTCATTAACCTCTATATGACCTCTATTCCCTATTTCTTCATCCTAAAATGCAGGATAATAATAAGACCTTCCTCTTAAGTTTGTTATTAAGAATTAAGTGAATTAATATATCTGCCACATAGAAAATACTATGTAAGGGTTTTGCCATTGTTTTTCTATCATTATGGTCGTTATATACTAGGGAAAATCAAGTTTGGTAAAAAAAAAAAAACACAAAAAACAAACAAAAAAAAAAAACAATACTTGATATCCAAACTATGGCTTTGTTGCTCTTATGATCACCATCTGCAAGGTGGTATCATGTTGAGAAGCCTCAAGGTCAATGGCTGTGTCTAGTAATTTCTGCTGTGGCTTTACTTCTTGGGTGAGAACAAAGAATAGGGAATACAATATCACTTCAGATGACTTTGAGAATGTTTGGAAATTTTCCTACAGTTTCAGACCTGGCTGTGGGAGACCTTGATTTTCTTTTGGAGAAGAGGTCTTCCTTCTGCTTTCCAGGAAATATATGTTCAAGAAATGTTTAAAGAAGTTTATTCTCTAAGTTTCAAAGATAAGTCAATAGATTTATCTGAAAGTTATAAATGTTATGGAAATAACCTTAAAGACTTTAGACCATATAGCTAGTATAATTCATTCAATATATAATAACAATTCTGTCCAAAATGAAACCTGTACTTATTTAGTGAGAAACTTAGAGTTTCTTATGGTAGCTGAAAAAAATAAAAAGTGACATTGGATCATGACAAAGAAATGTTCCCAAAGTTTTCCTCCAATCTCTCTGTCAAGAATATGGACCTGGTAGGGGCGCCTGGGTGGCTCAGTCGGTTAAGCGTCCGACTTCTCAGGTCACAATCTCACAGTTCGTGAGTTCAAGCCCCGCGTCAGGCTCTGTGCTAACAGCTCAGAGCCTGGAGCCTGCTTCACATTCTGTGTCTCCCTCTCTCTTTGCCCCTTCCCTGCTCATGCTGTGTCTCTCTCTCTGTCTCAAAAATAAACATTAAAAAAAAAAAAAAGAATATGGACCTGGTAAAGAAAAAAATATGTATCAGTTGAAAAGTTGATTTGCAAATGATAAATGGAAAAAACACAGAAGCAGAAAATAGTCATACAGTTTCATATAATTAAGCCTAAATAAAGTGAATGGTGATGTCAGGCAATACAAATCACTGACACTTACCTCTTCTTCAATCTCTACAACTAATCTATCATTAATTCATATAAATTCCAATCGTAAAAACTGATTGTGAAGCCATGTTTTCTTCTCCATCCCTATTGGCATTCAAGCTATCATCACCTAGATTTCTACAATAGCCTCCTGATTGTTTTGTTTGGTTCCACTCTTTCTTTGTACACTTCATATTGTAGCTGTAGGGGATTTTTACCATAAGTCACATCAGGCCATGCCACTAATTAAAGCCCTGCAATGTCTTTTTAATGAACTTAGAGCAAAACGTAAACCACTTGACTGGAAGTGTATCACCCTGCTTGATCTGGCCTCTCCCCTTTCCGCCAAGTTCTTTTCAGCCTGCTCTGTCCCCTTATTCACCCTGCTCTGGACACACTGGCCTTGTTTCCATTCCTTGAACACACTTGTCTCACCTCAGGGCCTTTACATATACCACTCCCTCCACTTAAACCCTCACCCATCTCTCTTCCTGACTATTCCTACTTATCCCACAAATCTCAAGTGATGGTCAGTTACTCCCTCAGAAACACCTTTCCTGAGCAATGTCAAGCTGTCCTTACCTCCCATTTTACCATTATCACAGTCACAACAGACTAACCTTTTCCTTCACAGTTCTTATCACAGTGTCTACTTACATTTTCATTGTTATGTTTCCTGGTTTAATTATTCTTTCCCTAAACCAAAAGGTGATTGCTGGTATACCAAGGAAAAAGCATGCTTTACAAATAGCAGGCACTCAATATTTGTCAAATGAATCAATTACTTTTCACCAAACAATACAAATTAAGACTTAGAGAGGAAGCTCAAAATTTGATTTTAATTAAACAAAATAAATTAACACACTTGGGACCCAACTGGAGATTTACTACCAGAGCTAAATAAATAAATAAATAAATAAATAAATAAATAAATAAGCAAGCCAGTATATTTCTTTATCCCTTCTGTCTTTGATCTGGTGAGATTATAAACCACTTTACCAAATGTTGTTCTTTTTTTTTTTTTTACCAGCTAGCAATTTCTCCAAACTCTCTAAAATAGACATTAATTTGTAGAGTCTTTCTATAGGCAAGTTTCACACATGCATAAATGAGAATAATTGAGTTACCCAAGTTTTTTTCCCCTCCTTTAAAAATTTTTACCATTGAAGTATAGTTGACATACAATATTAGTTTCATGTGTACAACATAATGATTTGATAATTCTATACACTACACAGTGGTCACCACCACAAGTGTAGTTATCATGTCACCATATAACAGTATTATAATATTGACTATATTCTCTATGTTGTACTTTTCATCCCTGTGACTTAATTTTATAAGTGGAAGTTTGTGTTTCTTAAAACCCTTCAATTATTTCACCCATCCTTCCCCCTGGCAACCACCACCTTGTTCTCTGTATTTATGAATCTGTATCTGTTTTGTTTTGTTTGTTCATTTATTTTGCTTATTTTTCAGATTCTACATATAAGTAAAATCATTAGGTATTTGTATTTCTTTGTCTGACTTATTTCACTTAGCATAATACTCTCTAGGTCCATCCATGTTGTCACAAATGGCAAGATCTCATTCTTTTTTATAGCTGAGTAACATTTCATTATATATACCACATCTATATCTATTCATCTATCAATGGACACTTAGGTTATTTCCATATCTTGGTTATTGTCTCTTGGGCATCTGTCATAGCAACATTTGTCTAGGCATGTCTCCCCAGGCAAGGAAAACAAAAGCAAAAATAAACTACTGGACTACACCAAAATAAAAAGATTTAGCAAAGGAAATCATAAACAAAACGAAAAAGCAACCTAATGAATAGGAGAAGATAAATCCAGTAAGGGGTTAATATCTAAAATATATGAAAAACTAAAATAATTCAATACCAAAAAAGAAAAAAAAACAATCCACTTAAAAAATGGGTAGAGTTGACCAAGTTTTAACATAATTATGCTCATGCATTTTGAGATGAGACTACAATTCAAGCTTCTAGATTGTAAACATCAAGGGTTTTGGTTTGTTTTGTTTCCATTTAGAATGGAAACAGTCAAGGTCACCAAGACAGAACATAGTCCAGTGAATAAAAAAGAAAGAGGATTTGAGAATTAAACAAAGCAGAACAATGGCATGTTAGCCTGCTCATAATTTCACACAAGGAAAAAGTAGACTCACTATAGGTTTGTCATCTTGTTCTCTTTAAAATTAAAAATTCTTCAAACAGAGTAATATAAACTTGTGTACTTCATCTTCTTCAGTTCACATCGATAATAATTTCGCTATGTCTCACCAGATCTATACCATTCTCCATTTTGCTCTCTGACCAAGGAGTCTGACTTTGGGCATTGGCTCAACTGAGCTTACTCATTCTCTGGCTTTTGTTGGGTTTGGCCAGTGGAAAACTCAGGCAAGACAAGGGAAGGAGAGAAAATAGGTCAAGGTCTTTATTCTATTGTCTCTCTCCCCAGGAAGTCAACTTTGGGTGGCTATGTTCCTCCATCAAGGTCATTGCTCTTCCAAAGAGGCATGTTTACAGATTCCTTCTCTTTTTGAGTTCCATACTGCTTCCTCCTCCCTTCACTGCTACAGATAGTAACAGTGTGGAGCCGGTACTATTTCTGGATTACCACACTTACCTTGTGGTTTTCCTCACACAAACCTTTGTAAACAGCTTCTGGAAAAATACTTCTGTAAAACCTATGCCAATTTGAATATGCAATCCATTTCCTGTTGGTACAATGGCTGACACAACAATGTAGACAGTTACCATCATAGACAGAGCCCGACATTTTTTAAATTAGAAATTTTAGAGCATAATTACACTAAGCTATCAACCCAGAAATATAACATTGAACCTACCTCATCAAATATAACATATCTAATCATTTTCACCCATTTTTGGCAATGATGAGGAAGCAGAATTTCAAAGCATGCAAACACCATAATTAATAAGTACCTAAAAATATGAACAATTACTGTAGCTAACTTTACTGAGCATCTATTTTATCAGACATGGTTATAAGAAACTAAAAACTACAAGTTTTTACTTGTACTAACTGATCAAGTAAGTACTTACTGATCAAGTATTATTAGGATGGAATATTGCTATTTAGGGAAGTTTCATTAAGTTTCATTAAGATCACAATATATCTTTGATATTTGTAATTTAAGTTCTTTTTGTTATGAGGATTCAGATCAATGAAACTAGAAAAAGCTTATGCTCTGTAGTGGTTGCTTTACATTTTTTTAGTTTTAATTGTTTACCTGTAATTTCAGTAAGGGAAAAAAATCTATCTATGATTTACCTAACAACAGAAACACAACATTTTTAAGGTAACTTTTATTTTGAATATCCTTAAATATTTCTTCTAAGAACAAGCAATTTTGAATGGAAAAGAGAGCTTCGGTAGCTATTTTATAAGGTACTGGGTTTGTTAAATCTATTTGGATCCCTTTATAAATTAGAATGAGGAAATAACTTTTTATTTGAAATTTCAAGTCCTAATCCAAGTGTCCATAGAGAATGATGATCGTCGTTCTTACTCTTTAGAGTAAAACAACCTTACATTTTCCCTATAGCAATTCCATTTTTTATAAATTCAGTGAAATTATTTCCACAAGGGTTTGAGATTCTGTAGATTTCCAGTAAAAGAGATATATGAGTACTGTTGTACAATTTAATTATAAATTCATAAATATGCCATACTCGATGGTGTAGGATGTTTTAAGGGTAATCTCTTGTGAAAGGATCACAAAGAGCTCTATCCCATAATAACTTTTTGGTAAAATGATGCTCAACAGTGCTGCCACTTGACGAAGGGCCCGATTGAAAGAAAAAAAGACCCATTAGTTACTTAATAGAGAACAGTCATAAAGACCTCAAAAGACAGTAGAATCTGTCTGTGGGTATATTATTCTATGAGTCTAGAAAGCTTAACCTCTCTCCTATCTCTCAGTATTAAATAATGGATTTGAGTTACTTGACTAAGCAAACAAGGCGTAGGTGATAACACTTAGCCAACAGTAAAATGGAGATAAACACAGCCTCATCAAAGGAAAATCCAGGAAAAGATCTCCACACATCAGAAAAAACTTCCCACACGATCAAGCTTAAAGAAAAGGTGTGAGTCAGTAAAGGCAGATGATTCTCTGAATCTAAGCATGAAGCCTAATCTGAGAGCAGACATCAAGACAGAAAGACTTTTTCTCATCCCTAGTTTTTTGGAAAGTGAACTAAATCTACCACACAACTGAATTATTTTGAAAGGAGAGATTCAGGAAGGAAAGAGAAAATTCTAGTGCAACATGCACAACCACCCCTTCATTGCTCTCCTTCAGCACCTTCTCCATAAGGGAGTAGGAAGCATAGGTCTTGCCTGAAGTCCTTTGGGCAGCAGTCTCTGCTGACTCCTTATTATCCAAAACATCAGAGAGCTCACTGCAGGATTCAGGGCACCATCTTTTGTCGAGGGAGTGAAGAGCATGTTACCAAAACCAAAAGGATCTCATTTGTATTCTTTTTCTTCTTCACCTAGATTATGCAACGTCCAGGAGAAACTTGAATCTCTGAAGATTAGGTGTGGTAAACAGTCATAGAAATGTCAGGAGAATGCCAGATTACTGAAGTTATTAAGTTAGAAAAGAAATTTTGTTTTCCATTTTGACCTGGAGGGAGGGGTTTCTTCCTGAAAAATGGAAAGGAAGGCTGAGTGAAGCATCCTTTTTAGTTTTCTAATTATTTGGCATTTTGTAAGTACAGAAAAAGCTTTGCAAAACTGAATTCCAAGAAGTTAGTAATGCCATGTTAGCCTAACTTCACATACAGATAGATATTAATATATCTTTTCCTGACGATGAAAATAAAAAAGTCAAGAAGGAAAAAAGACAACGAAACATCATTCTCTAGTTACGTTCTCTGGACACAGGGGAAAACCTACTACCTTTGAGGACTTCTGAGGATGTTTCCCAGAGACATGATAGACTGAACTGATCAGAAGTATAATGTGCATAGGACTAATGAAGACTGTGGGTGTTGTGTGATCTATAGTGAAGTGAAGAACTGCTCCTCCTGCATTAGGAAAAAAAGAAAATCAAGTTCTGACTTCCTACATGGATATTTTAGTCCCAATTCATTAATCAATATTTTTTAATTTTAAATAAATTTTAGAACAACTAAGATAATGGGAGTCCAGGGTACAACCGTCTATGGATTCTGCACATCTTTCTGTTTGGTTTGAAACTTTTACCCATGTGTCCACAACTGTTCTCTGCAAATCCAAGGCAAAATTGACTGATCACTTTAGAAAAAGTTAACTTTCAAAAAATGCCCAAATTACATAGTGACAGTTTGTATTACTAGCAACCAAAGAGCAAAGAATGCACAATCAGAGTTATCTTTCTTATCCAGTTATAGACAGTGTTTCTGGAACCTAGATATGAACTCCCAGTTTAGATTGCCAAATTTCCCTGTATATGTTTATACCTACATACAAGTTTTTCTGTGGTCATAGGCAATATTTGAAAGTTATTTCAGGCTAATATGACTCAAAGATGTCTACGTGACTCCATCAAAGTACACACGGTTATTTGTTGTTGTTTTATTTTTCCTTTCTTAAAGCCGTTATTTTGAGACATGATAGAAAAATCTTGGAAAAGTAAGACAAGATCACAGTTAAAAGTGAAGACAATCTAACCAGAAATCTTTAATGCCTATCAGCTAATGTTAAAGCTAAAGTTCTGGTGTATGTGACATGCTGCAGGGATGAAAGGAATGGTCTTTAGTATTCCTCTCCTTATTCTTCACCCTCTCCTTCAACAGAGCCCACACCAACCTCCTCATAATCCTTCTCAAGGGCAGCCATGTCCTCCTGGGCCACAAAAAACTCTCCTTCCTCCTTGCCCTCACCCATGTACCAGTGAACAAAGGTGCACTAGGCATACATGAGTAGGAGACACTCAAGACAGGATGATTAAATAGAACTACTTGAAAACAACTGTCAGTTTGGAAATGTAAAGATATGTAGTAATTTCATCCAGTATCAAAATTATGTATCTATTCAATCCCATTTTTCTCTAATTTTTCCTTTAGCTGTCACTTCCACATTTCAATCTTCAGGAAAGTAAAGAATAAAAGCACAGACTCTCTGAGTCACATGAGTAAATAATGCCTGAAAATAGTAATGCACAAATACTCCTGATATTTCATAAAAATGACTCTACTACTATTGGAGACATTGATAAAGAAGATCACGGGGAGCCACAGGATCTTCAAGGAGCCCTTAGAATGCTAGGCAGGCAGGACCCATTTCTACCCAACTCCTTCTCTACTAGACCATAGTTTTTTTAAATAGTTGCTATTGGATATCTACTACCCAATAGCTACAGTTCTCAAAGAGTTCTGAAAACCATGCCCTTCCCTCTTCCTGTCAAGAACTATAAAAGGGCTGAGATTTCATCCTATCTGTAGGCTAATCTTTACCTCTGCCTTAGTTTCATTGGTACTGGCAAAAGATATGAAACTCTTAGGTTAGAAACAAATGACTTTATTATTCACATTATTGCTAACACAGCATAAACATCATGTGTGTCAATTCCCTGTGTCCATATTCTCCACAAGGGAGATACAGAGCCCAGGTACAAGCTACACATAGAGTGGGTTTATGTCACAAGTAAGGAATCCTCAACTTAAAAAACTCAAGTCCTCTACAAGGGGCTTCAAGACAACCTACCCATTTGCACTGGAGGAAGACATTATCTCTATTACACTGGAGAGTAACCAAACCTGGCTTTTACTCTAGAAGAATACAGAACTATCCCCCAAGGCTGTTCACTGTACATCATCCTTGAAATCATAATCTGAAACAAAATATGTCAGTGCTTTTGCTCTCAAGGCATGCAGAACAAGAAGAGAGGCATGCAGAACAGTAAAAGACACACAGAGAATCACGTCTCAACAGCAACTTCCTGTCTCCCGGGTAGTGATGGTTTCCCTTCATTGATGCTACCATGTTTCCATTGCAGTGCCTCACCTGCTTTGATGATCCCCTGAATTCTGTCCACAACTTAGGAAAGAGTCCTTTTTTTACACTTTCCTCAATGTCTTTTTGAATGTGCCATTTTTCCCCATTGAGACCTCCTCTTTGAACCTCCGTGCAATTCTATTTCTCATCTGCAAAACAGAGATAATAATAACTATCTTTGAGGATAGTACTGAGAATACAATCAGATAATGTATATGAAGGTTTTAACATAACAGCATTCAATAAATATGCTAGTCATTTTTAATGTTTTTTTTCCTTTGCAGGGCACCTGAGTGGCTTGGTTGGTTAAGCGTCCAGCTCCTGATCTTGGCTCAGGTCATGAGTTCATGGTTCATGAGTTCAAGCCCTGCATCAGGCTCTGTACTGATGGTGCAGAGCCTGTTCAGGATTCTATCTTTCCCTCTCTCTGCCCCTCACCTGCTTGTGCTCTCTCTCTCTCAAAATAAATAAATAAACTTGAAAAAAAATTTTTTGCTTTGAGTCAGACTCTGCATTTTGTTTTTGTGATTTTATCTTTTTAAAATTTTAATCCCAGTATAATTAACATAGAGTATTGCATTAGTTTCAGGTGTACAATATAGTGACTCAACAATTCTATACATTACTCGGTAATCATCACAATAAGTATACTCTTAATCTCCTTCACCTATTTCACCCATCCACCTACCCACACCCCTTCTGGTAGCCATCAGTTTGTTCCTGTATAAGAGTCTGTTTTTCAGTTTGTCTGTTTTTTCTTTGTCCATTTTTGTTTTCTTAAATTCCACATATGAGTTAAATCATATGGCATTTGTCTTTCTCTGACTATCTTACTTAACAATATATCCTCTAGGTCCATCCGTGTTATTGCAAATGGTAAAATTAACATCCTTTTATTTTGTGAATTCCTTGACTGATCTTTATAGATATACTTACTGCCTTTGTGCTTCCTACTTTTCTTACCCCTGCTTATGGTATTTCTTTTCCACTTAAAGAGTCCCCTTTAACATTTTTTGTAAGGCTGGTTGAGCAGTCATGAACTCCTTTAGCTTTTGTTTGGGAAAATCTTTATCTCTCTTTTGATTCTGAATGATAGTCTTCCTGGATATTCTTGGTTGCAGATTTTTTCCTTTCAGCACTTTGAATATATCATGCCACTCCCTTCTAGCCTGCAAAGTTTCAGCTGAAAAATCTACTGATCACCTTATGGATTTCCCCTTTATGTCACTGTTTTCTTTTCTCTTGTTGCTCTTAAAATTCTCCCTTAACACCACTTTTTGCCATTTTAACTACTATGTGTCTTGGTATGGACCTCCTTGGGTTGATTTTGTTGGGAGCTCTGTTTTCTTTTTCAGATTCAGAAAATGTTCAGCTATTACATTGTCACATACACTTTATGCCCCCTTTTTCTCTCTTCTCCTTCTGGGATCACAATAATGTGAATGTTATTACACTTGATGGTGTCCTTGAGTTCCCTTAATCTACTTTCATTTTTAATTATTCTTTTTTTTTCTTGATGCTTTCCAATACTCTGTCCTCCAGGTCTCTGATCCATTCTTCTGCTTCCTCTAGTCTACTATTTATTCTGTCTAGAATATTTTTAATTTTAGTTATTGAGTTCTTCATTTCTAACTGGTTCTTTTTTATGTTTTTTTATGTTTTCTATCTCTTTGTTGAAGATCTCCCTGAAGTCTTCCACTCTTTTCTCAAATCCTGAGTGTATTTATGACCATTATTGTAAATTCTCTACCAGGAATATTACTTATCTTCATTTTATTTAGCTCTCTTGCTGTGATTTGCCTTTTCATTTGGGGCATATTCCTCTCTCTTCTCATTTTGACTAGCTCTCTGTGTCTATTTCCATGTGTTAGGAAAGTTAGATCATCTCCTGCTCTGGAAAGTAGTGGCATTATGAAGAAGAAGTCTTGTAGTGCCCTGAAGTGCAATGTTCCCTGTTCACCAGAACCTGGTGCTTCAGGAGTGTCACCTACATGTATTGTGTGCACCCTACTGTCGTGGCTGAGACTCACTTGCCTTCAGCACAGTCATCTGCAATGGCTCTCTGCCTGTTTTGGGCAGGGTTTGATCCCTGTGTTGCTAGTGGGCCATTATGGGGCTGCTTTGGGTTTTCATTGAGTCAAACCAGGCATTTGTAAGAGCTGCAGGAGCACTAAGAGCTGCAGGAGCACTAAACTACAGGGTGCTCTCCTTGTGTTGTCCTATGAGAAGCTTTCATTGGTGGGCAGGATCTGCAGTTCATAACGAATATCTGCCCCTAGCCCACTGCTGCAGCCACAGTCAGACTGGTATCTATCGTTATCTTAACCTCTCCCTGGGACAGGAATTAGTTTGGAGTGGTACTGGCCCATTGGGGTTGCACACTGCTAGGTTTGTGGTGCCGCTTAGGATGGACTCCTGTTGAGGGTGGTCCACAGGAGAATGTGGGACAGGCACACGATGTTAGTAAGGTTTGTATTTGTCTCCTGTGGGAAGGGACCTGCAACAGCTTTAGAAAACTCCTGCCACTGGACTGGATGGGGCAAGTCTGCAGGATAGCATAGTGGCTGAGCACAAGTTGCTGACAAGGTCCACACAGGTCACTGTGGGAGAGGAGCTGCAGCTGCCCAGGAAAACTGCTAAGGCCCATGGATTGGAGGGGGGCAGATCCACAGAAGGGGGGTGGGTGGAGCATGCTGATAGCAAGCTAGATGGAGAGTGTTCCCACTGTACTGGTTCCTGCAGGCGTCCACATATGTAGGCTGGGAGGCAGGGGAAGGAAATGGTGCCTGCCAGCTCTTTTGTTATTGGAAAAGTCTCCCAAAGATCCCTGCCCCTCCAGCACATGCTCTGATATTAATAAACAAATCTCTATCTATATACCCCAGGGTTTTTTTTTTTCAAACTGCTGCTTCTATACTGTATCTGAGTGGGGCTTTTCATTGTGCTCTTTATCGACAGAGACTCATTCTCCTCTCTTCCTCCAGCTCTCCCAGACCTGAGCCCTCTGAATTTTAAAATTCCAAGTGATAAGCCGTGCAGATTGTGAGAACTTATAAAATCTGGTTTCAAAACCAAATGCTATGGAGATCTGCTTTCTCAGTGTGGGTTCCCCATGTCTGGGATGGCTGGCATGGGGTCTGCCTCTCTCTCCTTCCTGTGCCTGCAGCATCCCTCCCTCCTACAGATTGTCCTGCAGATCAATTTGTCTACCAACTGCATCTCCATCTTTCCCTACCCTCTTCCATGTGGGCTGTTTTCTAAATTCAGTTGTGGAGGGGCTATTCTGCTAGTCTCCATGTCATTTTCTTGATTATTTGCACTGATATGGATGTTATCTAGTTGTATGCAAGAGGCAAGGTGAGCTTAGCGTCCTCCTACTCTGCCATCTTCCCCAGAAGTCTTTTTTTTTTATTTTTAATTAAATTACAGTTGATCCATGATATTATATTGGTTTCAGATGTACAATATAGTGATTTGACATTTACATACATAATAAAATGCTCACCACAGTAAGTGACTATCTGTCATCATACAAAATTATAACAATATTATTGACTGTATTCTCTATGCTGTACTGGGTAATTAATGTTTTTATCACTACTCTTTACCCACAGAATATGTCATTTATCTTCACCTCAGCAATATTCTTTCCATGCTCTAAAGGAGGTAATTAACCCTACCCATTTCAACTTGGGATTTCACTGAGTTATCTTACATGATTTCTTTTTAATCTACCAGGTTCTTTATTCCAGAGTTTAAATTTTCTTTCAACTCCTTCTCCATAGAAAATAGCAGATCATCCCATTGTTATTCTATTTTCTGACCTTCTTTGAAAATTGGCCTTTTTCTTTTTCTTTCTAACAATTTTGTCAGATTTAGCAACCTACTCAGTAAGAAAAGGAACATAACATGAAAAAAGTGGAAATATTCCAAGATAACATTTCATTAGTGAGAAAGTAGTTTTCATGTATTTACTGATGATTTTGATCATCATCCTATTGTTGGCATATTTTCAATGCACTGTCCTTAAAATTAAACTCTGTGCAATGCAGACCTACTTAAATTTCAACATAAAGTAAGTAGTGTCTCTCACAGAAAATTTTCTACATTTCTGAGTGGTATAAATTATTAATAAAGGACTAAATGTGATAAAATTAAAAAGAGAAAGAATTGTCATTGAGCTTGACAATAGGGAATATTCTTATGGATTATTTATTCATTAATTTATTCATTCTTTTTTCCCCACAAAGCATTTTGACCCCTCCCTTCCCTGGTGATAGAGATCCAATGCCAACAGTCTCTAAGCAGATATCAAGCAAAGAGAAGAGATAAAATTTCCTATTGAAGAAATAGAAATCCCTCACTATATATGGAATTTAAGAAAAAAAAAAGCAAAAGGAAAAAGAGAGAGAAAAGAAAACCAAGAAGATTCTTAGCTACAGAGAACAAATTGATGGTTACTAGAAGGAAGGTGGATGGGGGATGGTTAAATGGATGATGGGGATTAAGGAATTCATTTGTGATGAGCACCGGGTGATATATGAAAGTGTTGAATCTCCATATTGTACACCTGGAACTAATATTACACTGTAAGTTAACTAATTGGAATTTAAATACTTTTTAAAAAATGGTCTCACTGAATACTCAAAAAAAAAAAAAAAGGAAAGAAAGAAACAGAAATCCCGATATGCAAAGAAGGACCCACACACTCTTGGAGTTGTAATTTATCCCATCTCCCCAAAAGTTGGATCTAACACTTAAATTTCCATATTGTGTGAATTGCAGTGCACTCAGCACTGCATGGGAAAGAGTAGTGAGGCACAGTGGCCTGGGCCCTCAAACCATGTGTCAAGGGCCAGCCTCAGGGGCAGGGGGAGGTGAAGCAAGGCCTCTGCACTGTTTCCTTCTGGTCCTTGTGCTTAAAGCAAAGCCTGTAACTCTAACCCAGAGTGCCTCATCTGGCCACTCTCAATCAGGAAGACGTGAGATCTATGGGCTGAGGTGAAGCCTCTGTAGCCAAAAAAGCAGGTGCTCTGGGAAGACAACTTGATGGACCATTGAAACAGTTCTAGGAGACAGACCTCAAAGCACCGCCAAGAACATTTTAGTGTAATTGGTGATGACCAATTCAGAAACACTTTGTGCAAAAAACCTCTCTCTAAATGACATGTGTTTCCTTGGAGTCTTTTTGCTCTCAGACTACTCTGTTAGTTTCAGGTCTGGTAAAGAAAAGGAAGAGTAGAGTTCTCATTAAGAATTTCCTGAAATTGGGGGTGCCTGGGTGGCTCAGTCGGTTAAGCATCCGACTTTGACTCAGGTCAGGTCATGATCTCACAGTTCGTGAGTTTGAGCCCCACGTCAGGCTCTGTGCTGACAGCTCAGAGTCTGGAGCCTGCTTTGGATTCTGTGTCTCTCCCTTTCTCTTTCCCCCTCCCCTACTCTCTCTCTCTCTCCCTCTCTCAAAAATAAATAAACATTTTAAAAAATAAAAAAAAAGCCAATTTCCTGAAATTCGTATGAAGGGGAATTATTTCCATATTTGTTTTTTTTTTCTCTGAAGCTTTTATTCTTCATTTCTCAAAAGATTTCCATACCTACTCAAATTTGATAAGGCAGCTGTAATGAATGCCTTTGGTCATCAGTCTGGTATGTGCTCTCTCAAGTATTTAGCATTGCCAACCTCAGAAGGGACTTTTAATGAAACAAAGGTCTTTCTTTAATTCCCAACCATGAGGGAATTACAACTAAAGTCATAACCACCATCACAAGCAAAGTCATAAAGTTAGCCATTTGTTCAGTCTTAAACATAGTTACATTACCTGATACTTTTTTTCTGCATTATCTTTTTTAGTTTTTGTTTTTGTTTTTTTTAATTACAGGGATTTTATGTTTATCCACAATTATAGCCCTTGGTGGAGAACAGAAAGAATATTCTCTTAAAAAAAAAGAAAATGGGTATGGAAGAGCCCCACTCTTACAAAAGGAGACTGTTCTTATCTTCGATCCAAACAAAAGTCCCCAAAAGATTAATGTCATAAGTAATTTACAAATGTTTAGACAATTTTCAAAATTCAAGCAAGATAACAAAGCTGATGAGTATATTAGACAAATTTTTACCAACTATATGTAAAAGACTTTCATCAAAATAAACAAATGCTTCTTTTAATGTAAATTTAACATTTCTAAAATTCTTTTAAACATTTTTTAACATTTATTTATTTTTGAGAGACAGCATGAGCAGGAGAGGGTCAGAGAGGGAGACACAGAATCCAAAGCAGGCTCCAGGCTCTGAGCAGTCTGCACAGAGCCCAATGTGGGGCTTGAACCCACAAACTGTGAGATCATGACCTGAGCTGAAGTCAGATGCCTAACTGACTGAGCCACCCAGGTGCCTCTAAATTTTTTTTTTTTTACTGTTTATTTTATTTTTTTTTTTGGAGACAGAGAGAGAGAGAGACAAAATGTGAGCAGGGGAAGGGACAGAGAGAGAGGGAGAGACAGAATCCAAAGCAACCTCCAGGCTCTGAGTTTTCAACACAAAGCTCAATGTAGGGTTGGAACCCACAAACTGTGAGATCATGACCTGAGCAAAAATCGGACATTTAACCGACTGAGCCACGCAGGCACCCCTTGAATTTAACAGTTCTAAATTTAAGCTCCTAATCCTTTCATGATTTACCTTCATTATCAGATAAATCTATCTTCTACTATCAGAAGGAGGATAAAATACTAAATTCTATATAATTTTCTTAGAATTTCTAATGTCAAATAAGTAAAATAAAAACTCATTTTTATAAAAAACATAAGAAAGAAAAGCATGGAAAAAACCTCCAAGGACACAAACAAACATCAGGGCAAGGAAAACAAAACAATGTTAAAAAATTAGGTAAAATATATAGAACCTAACTGTAATATTATACTGTTAACTGTACTGGAATCCTCTTTGTACTGGATAGTTCAAGTCACAATGATTTTTTTTTAAGAGATTGATTCTAATGATCTCCCATAAAACTGTTCACAAGTCTGATTCTTTTTCAAAAAAGAAAATATATGTGGAATTTAAGAAACAAATACAGGGGAAGGGAAGGAACAATAAGATAAAAAGAGAGATGAGGCAAACCATAAGAAACTCTTAAATTCAGGGAACAAATTGCAGGTTGCTTGAAAGGGTGTTGGGTGGGGAGATGGGCTAAATGGGCAATGGGCATTAAGGAGGGCACTTGTTGGGATGGGCACTGGGTGTTATAAGTAAGTGATGAATGACTAAATTCTACTCCTGAAACCATTACTACATTGTATGCTAACTAACTTGGATTTAAATAACATTTTTAAAAAAGGAAGTGAGAAAAGATCACTCAGGCCTTCTGAAACTATCAGAAAATATGGGTAATGCTCTTCCAAAAATAATTTCCAATCTAGTGATAAGCATCTAGAAAACCTGTTTGAGGGGCACCTGGGTGGCTCAACTGGCTGAGCTACTGACTTTGGCCGAAGTCATAATCTCAAGGTTCCTGAGTTTGAGCCCCACATGGGGCTTTGTATTTGTCATACAGAGCCTGCCTCGGATCCTCTGTTTCCCTCTCTCTCTGTCTCTCCCCCACTCAGTCTCTCTCTCAAAAATAAATAAATAAATAAATAAACATTAAAAAAAAATTTTTAATAAAAATCCTGTTTGAACACCAAAGTTAGTATTATGCTGAAGATGGAGAATTAAAGCAGTTCTCAATGAAAGAAATTCAGGAAAATCAAAATATGCACAGTCTCCTGTGGTGAGGGAAAAAAGTACACTATTTTGAAATCATCATTTAATTTTTGTTAATTTTGTTAGTTGGAGAAAAGAGGGACATACAGCCCAATTGTTTTGCTCTGAATTGCAGATAAGATCTAGGCTTTAGTCCTTAACTATCATTTCACCACAAGTGTATGCCATGGGTCAAAATTTGGATTTAAATCAAGTGTCTTCTTCATTTAAGCAGGCACACACTACTTAAAGTACTTATCAATTTCACTTTGCACCTTCAAATTCTTTTACTCTCCAGATTCAAAATTGGATAAAAGTAGCAAGGGGATGAATATATTTTATCACAGTTGGGAAGCTAATGTGAATTCTATCAGTAGATAAAATGTAATGTTTCAGGTAATGTGATTTATCCTTAAAGAACGTTAAGTCTTTAATCAGGAGATCAATATTTGCATTTTTAAGAGAAGTAGTCTAGATTGTCAATTACAGAAGAAGTCTAACTTTTCTGTATCAATCAGAAAATTGCTTATATCTTTAAATAATATTAAAACAAACCAACCAAACAAAACAAAACCTTATAAATAAAAATTGAACACATATACACCAGAATTCTTTTTCTTTCCTTTCCTTTCCTTTTTTTTTTTTTTAAGTAAGCTCTATACTCAATGTGGGGCTTGAACTCACAGCCTTGAGATCAAGAGTCGCATGATCTACAGACTGAGACTGCCAGGCACCCCTAAGCCAGAATTCTTAAGAATAGAATAACAATTGCTTCCAGGGAGTAGGATAGGAGAAATTCTGTATTTGGATTGAGATTTACTAAAATTGGAATCTATTCAATTTGTAATTTTAAAAAGCTATATATATTACCTGGTTGGGGATATTTAACATAGAATAAATAACAAGAAGCCTAGTATTTTGGTTGAATTTGACATTCTACTGACCTGTAAATGAAACTCCTGCTGAGTTTTAAAGTCTAAAGTGTTTCCTAGAATTTAAGGATAGGTAGCTGGAGAGCAAAAAGGCTATCAATAAAATTACCCCTCATTTCTCATATTCCTGGATGCCCTTAAAACAAACATCCATCACAACGAATAAAAATTAACTGGGGCACCTGGGTAGCTCAGTCAGCTGAACATCTGACTTCGGCTCAGGTCATGATGTCACAGCTTGTGAGTTTGAGCCCCCTGTTGGGCTCTGTGCTGACAGCTCAGAGCCGGGAGCACCTGGAGCTCAGATGCTGTGCCTCCCTCTCTCTGGGTCTCTCCCCTGCTTGCACTCTGTCTGTCTGTCTGTCTCTCTCTCTCTCAAAAATAAAGATAAAAAAAATTTAAAAACATTAACTAATGTTAATACATAAAACATATGTATACTGTATATAATAAATATAAAAACACTAATGCCTACCTATTATTTCTTAAAAAACAAAAATAAAATACCATATTCAGCTTTTTAAAAGATTTTTATTTTTTTAAGTAATCGCTCCACCGAACATAGGGCTCAAACTTACAACCTCGAGATCAAGAGTTGTGTGCTCTACCGACCGACCTTAGCCAGGTGTCCCAAAATATCACATTCTAAATCTTTATGATCAAACCAAAGCAAATTCTTAAAAAAATAATTTTAGTTATCAACCACTTTGACTTAATGACATTTCCAAAACTCTTTATCCAAGAACTGCAGAATACTCTTATCAAGAATACATGGTACCTTCACCAAAACAGGCCATATATTGGGCCATAAAACAAGCCCTAATATATTTAAATAACTGATATTATACAAAAATATTTTCTCTTCCCATAATTGAATTATATTAGATATCAATAGCAATAACATAACTTGAAAAAAAGTATAAATTAAAATAACATACTTCTAAATAACTCATTGTCAAAGAAGAATCAAGAGAGATTACAAATTATTACAAAAAGGGATTGCAAAGAGATATTACAAATTATTTCTACTTAAATAGTAAAGAAAAAGACAATGACATATAACAAATTACTTCTACTTGAATAATAAAGAAAAGAAAACAATAGATGCAAATTTGTGGTTTGCAGCTAAAGCAGGGCTTAGAAAGAGATTTTAAACATTCATAATAGAATGGAAGACAGGTCTTGACTTAAGTTTCCAATTTAGTAAGGTAGGGGGAAAAGAGTAAATAAATTTCAACAAAAAAATAATAAAGATAAGAGAGAAAATCAATAAAACTTTTTTAAAAAGAGACAAATAATAAAATAACAAAGTGAAAGCTGGATCTTTGAAAACATCAACAACATTTACAAACCTCTGTAATTTAATCAACAAGATAGAAGTCACAAATCAGTAATATGAAACATGAAAAAGGGAACATCACTACAAATCTTCAGACACTAAAAGGAAACATGAGAATATTATAAACAATTTTATGGCAAAATATTAGACAATTTAGATAAGATGAATAGTCTTGACATATACAATTAGCAAAATGGGCAAAAGGTGAAAAAAAGTATAAATGGCCCTGTATCTATTAAAGAAATTGAATTCTTTATCAAAAATCTTCACACAATGAAAATTTCAGGCCCAGATGGTTTCACAGGAAATTTTATCAAATTTATCAAAGGAGAAAATAATATCAATGTTACAAAGACTTTTAAGAAATCAGAAAAGGAGGAATGACTTCCCAACATATTTTACTAGCTCAGCATCATGCTGTTACCAAACCTAGACAAAGACTTTATAAAAAAAGAAAATTACAGATCACTGTCCTTCATTAATATATATGTTAATTTTAACAAAATATTAGGAACCATAATATAATATTAACAAAATATTAGGAAATGGAATCCAGACATGTATTAAAAAAAAAAAAGTATGTCATTTTTTTGACCAAGTAGAATTTCCCCAGGAAATTCCCAGGTATTTTGCCAAGTCTACTTAACCAAGTAAAAATTTCCCAGGAAAAGGTGCAGGAAGATGGCGGCGTAGGAGGACGCTGGGCTCACCGTGCGTCCTGCTGATCACTTAGATTCCACCTACACCTGCCTAAATAACCCAGAAAAACGCCAGAGGATTAGCAGAACGGAGTCGCCGGAGCCAAGCGCAGACGAGAGGCCCACGGAAGAGGGTAGGAAGGGCGGCGAGGCGGTGCGCGCTCCACGGACTGGACTGGCGGGAGGGAGCCGGGGCGGAGGGGCGGCTCGCGGGCCAAGCAGAGCCCCCGAGTCTGGCTTGCAAAAGCGAGGGGCCGGGCGGAGTGTGTTCCGACAGCAAGCGCAACTTAGCCTCAGGGAGGTCATAAGTTAACAGCTCTGCTCGGAAAGCGGGAAGGCTGGAGGACAAAGGGAGGGAGAGTTGCTGAGCCCCCAGGTGACAGAGCTCAGCTTGGTGAGGAACAAAAGCGCTCCACAGTGCCATCTCCCTCGCCCATCCCCCAGCCAAAATCCCAAAGGGAACCAGTTCCTGCCAGGGAACTTGCTCGCTCCGCTTAAACACCCAACTCTGTGCTTCTGCGGAGTCAAACCTCGGCAGCGGATCTGACTCCATCCCACTGCCACAGGGTCCCTCCTGAAGTGGATCACCTAAGGAGAAGGGAGCTAAGCCTGCCCCTCCTGCCCCCGTGCACCTTGCCTACCCACCCCAGCTAATACGCCAGATCCCCAGCACCACAAGCCTGGCGGTGTGCAAGTAGCCCAGACAGCCACGCCACCCCACAGTGAATCCCGCCCCTAGGAGAAGGGAAGAGAAGGCACACACCAGTCTGACTATGGCCCCAGCAGTGGGATGGGGGCAGACATCAGTCTGACTGCGGCCCCGCCCACCAGCTCCAGTTATACACCACAGCACAGGGGAAGTGCCCTGCAGGTCCTCACCACTCCAGGGACTATCCAAAATGACCAAGCGGAAGAATTCCCCTCAGAAGAATCTCCAGGAAATAACAACAGCCAATGAACTGATCAAAAAGGATTTAAATAATATAACAGAAAGTGAATTTAGAGTAATAGTCATAAAATTAATCGCTGGGCTTGAAAACAGTATACAGGACAGCAGAGAATCTCTTGCTACAGAGATCAAGGGACTAAGGAACAGTCACGAGGAGCTGAAAAACGCTTTAAACAAAATGCAAAACAAAATGGAAACCACCACGGCTCGGATGGAAAAAGCAGAGGAGAGAATAGGTGAACTAGAAGATAAAGTTATGGAAAAAGAGGAAGCTGAGAGAAAGAGAGATAAAAAAAATCCAGGAGTATGAGGGGAAAATTAGAGAACTAAGTGATACACTAAAAAGAAATAATATACGCATAATTGGTATCCCAGAGGAGGAAGAGAGAGGGAAAGGTGCTGAAGGGATACTTGAAGAAATAATAGCTGAGAACTTCCCTGAACTGGGGAAGGAAAAAGGCATTGAAATCCAAGAGGCACAGAGTACTCCCTTCAGACGTAACTTGAATCGATCTTCTGCACGACATATCATAGTGAAACTGGCACAATACAAGGATAAAGAGAAAATTCTGAAAGCAGCAAGGGACAAACGTGCCCTCACATATAAAGGGAGACCTATAAGACTCATGACTGAACTCTCTTTTGAAACTTGGCAGGCCAGAAAGGATTGGCACGATATCTTCAGTGTGCTAAACAGAAAAACATGCAGCCAAGAATCCTTTATCCAGCAAGTCTGTCATTTAGAATAGAAGGAGAGATAAAGGTCTTCCCAAACAAACAAAAACTGAAGGAATTTGTCACCACTAAACCAGCCCTACAAGAGATCCTAAGGGGGACCCTGTGAGACAAAGTCCCAGAGACATCACTACAAGCATAAAACATACAGACATCACAATGACTCTAAACCCGTATCTTTCTATAATACCACTGAATGTAAATGGATTAAATGCACCAACCAAAAGACATAGGGTATCAGAATGGATAAAAAAAACAAGACCCATCTATTTGCTGTCTACAAGAGACTCATTTTAGATCTGAGGACACCTTTAGATTGAGAGTGAGGGGATGGAGAACTATTTATCATGCTACTGGAAGCCAAAAGAAAGCTGGAGTAGCCATACTTATATCAGACAAACTAGACTTTAAAGTAAAGGCTGTAACAAGAGATGAAGAAGGGCATTATATAATAATCACAGGGTCTATCCATCAAGAAGAGCTAACAATTATAAATGTCTATGCGCCGAATACCGGAGCCTCCAAATATATAAAACAATTACTCATAAACATAAGCAACCTTATTGATAAGAATGTTCACAAGAATTGAAATTATACCATGCATACTTTCAGACCACAATGCTATGAAACTTGAAATCAACCACAGGAAAAAGTCTGCAAAACCTCCAAAAGCATGGAGGTTAAAGAACACCTTACTAAAGAATGAGTGGGTCAACCAGGCAATTAGAGAAGAAATTAAAAAATATATGGAAACAAACGAAAATGAAAATACAACAATCCAAATGCTTTGGGATTCAGCAAAGGCAGTCCTGAGAGGAAAATACATTGCAATCCAGGCCTATCTCAAGAAACAAGAAAAATCCCAAATACAAAATCTAACAGCACACCTAAAGGAAATAGAAGCAGAACAGCAAAGGCAGCCTAAACCCAGCAGAAGAAGAGAAATAATAAAGATCAGAGCAGAAATAAACAGTATAGAATCTAAAAAAACGGTAGAGCAGATCAACGAAACCAAGAGTTGGTTTTTTGAAAAAATAAACAAAATTGACAAACCTCTAGCCAGGCATCTCAAAAAGAAAAGGGAGATGACCCAAATAGATAAAATCATGAATGAAAATGGAATTATTACAACCAATCCCTCAGAGATACAAACAATTATCAGGGAATACTATGAAAAATTATATGCCAACAAATTGGACAACCTGGAAGAAATGGACAAATTCCTAAACACCTACACACTTCCAAAACTCAATCAGGAGGAAATAGAAAGCTTGAACAGACCCATAACCAGCAAAGAAATTGAATTGGTTATCAAAAATCTCCCAACAAATAAGAGTCCAGGACCAGATGGCTTCCCAGGGGAGTTCTACCAGACGTTTAAAACAGAGATAATACCTATCCTTCTCAAGCTATTCCAAGAAACAGAAAGGGAAGGAAAACTTCCAGACTCATTCTATGAAGCCAGTATTACTTTGATTCCTAAACCAGACAGAGACCCAGTAAAAAAAGAGAACTACAGGCCAATATCCCTGATGAATATGGAAGCAAAAATTCTCAATAAGATACTAGCAAATCGAATTCAACAGCTTTTAAAAAGAATTATTCACCATGATCAAGTGGGATTCACTCCTGGGCTGCAGGGCTGGTTCAACATTTGCAAATCAATCAACGTGATACATCACATTAATAAAAAAAAAAAGAGAAGAACCATATGATCCTGTCAATCGATGCAGAAAAGGCCTTTGACAAAATCCAGCACCCTTTCTTAATAAAAACCCTTGAGAAAGTCGGGATAGAAGGAACATACTTAAAGATCATAAAAGCCATTTATGAAAAGCCCACAGCTAACATCATCCTCAACGGGGAAAAACTGAGAGCTTTCTCCCTGAGATCAGGAACATGACAGGGATGCCCACTCTCACCGCTGCTGTTTAACATAGTGCTGGAAGTTCTAGCATCAGCAATCAGACAACAAAAGGAAATCAAAGGCATCAAAATTGGCAAAGATGAAGTCAAGCTTTCGCTTTTTGCAGATGACATGATATTATACATGGAAAATCCGATAGACTCCACCAAAAGTCTGCTACATGAATTTAGCAAAGTTGCAGGATACAAAATCAATGTACAGAAATCAGTTGCATTCTTATACACTAACAATGAAGCAACAGAAAGACAAATAAAGAAACTGATCCCATTCACAATTGCACCAAGAAGCATAAAATACCTGGGAATAAATCTAACCAAAGATGTAAAAGATCTGTATGCTGAAAACTATAGAAAGCTTATGAAGGTAATTGAAGAAGATATAAAGAAATGGAAAGACATTCCCTGCTCATGGATTGGAAGAATAAATATTGTCAAAATGTCAATACTACCCAAAGCTATCTACACATTCACTGCAACCCCAATCAAAATTGCACCAGCATTCTTCTCAAAACTAGAACAAGCCATCCTAAAAGTCATATGGAACCACAAAAGGCCCCGAATAGCCAAAGTAATTTTGAAGAAGACCAAAGCAGGAGGCATCACAATCCCAGACTTTAGCCTCTACTACAAAGCTGTAATCATCAAGACAGCATGGTATTGGCACAAAAACAGACACATAGACCAATGGAATAGAATAGAAACCCCAGAACTAGACCCACAAACGTATGGCCCACTCATCTTTGAAAAAGCAGGAAAGAACATCCAATTGGAAAAAAGTCTCTTTAACAAATGGTGCTGGGAGAACTGGACAGCAACATGCAGAAGGTTGAAACTAGACCACTTTCTCACACCATTCACAAAAATAAACTCAAAATGGATAAAGGACCTGAATGTGAGACAAGAAACCATCAAAACCCTAGAGGAGAAAGCAGGAAAAGACCTCTCTGACCTTAGCCGTAGCAATCTCTTACTCCACACATCCCCAAAGGCAAGGGAATTAAAAGCAAAAATGAATTACTGGGACCTTATGAAGATAAAAAGCTTCTGCACAGCAAAGGAAACAACCAACAAAACTAAAAGGCAACCAACGGAATGGGAAAAGATATTTGCAAATGACATATCGGACAAAGGGCTAGTATCCAAAATCTATAAAGAGCTCACCAAAGTCCACACCCGAAAAACAAATAACCCAGTGAAGAAATGGGCAGAAAACATGAATAGACACTTCTCTAAAGAAGACATCCGGATGGCCAACAGGCACATGAAAAGATGTTCAACGTTGCTCCTTATCAGGGAAATACAGATCAACACCACACTTAGATATCACCTCACGCCAGTCAGAGTGGCCAAAATGAACAAATCCGGAGACTATAGATGCTAGAGAGGATGTGGAGAAACAGGAACCCTCTTGCACTGTTGGTGGGAATGCAAATTGGTGCAGCCGCTCTGGAAAGCAGTGTGGAGGTTCCTCAGAAAATTAAAAATAGACCTACCCTATGACCCAGCAATAGCACTGCTAGGAATTGACCCAAGGTATACAGGAGTACTGATGCATAGGGCCACTTGTACCCCAATGTTTATAGCAGCACTCTCAACAATAGCCAAATTATGGAAAGAGCCTAAATGTCCATCAACTGATGAATGGATAAAGAAATTGTGGTTTATATACACAATGGAATACTACGTGGCAATGAGAAAGAATGAAATATGGCCTTTTGTAGCAACATGGATGGAACTGGAGAGTGTGGTGCTAAGTGAAATAAGCCATACAGAGAAAGACAGATACCATATGGTTTCACTCTTATGTGGATCCTGAGAAACTTAACAGAAACCCATGGGGGAGGGGAAGGAAAAAAAAAAAGAGGTTAGAGTGGGAGAGAGCCAAAGCATAAGAGACTCTTAAAAACTGAGAACAAACTGAGGGTTGATGGGGGGTGGGAGGGAGGCGAGGGTGGGTGATGAGTATTGAGGAGGGCACCTTTTGGGATGTGCACTGGGTGTTGTATGGAAACCAATTTGACAATAAATTTCATATATTGAAGAAAAAAAAATTCCCAGGAAAAAAAAGTTGAATTAATACTCAAAAACAATCAATGTAATTCACTAAGTTAAAAAACATAAAGGAAGAAAAACATAATAATTTTAATACATGTAGAAAAATAACTTGAAAAAATTTAACACTTGTTCATGAAAAAACTCTCAGAAAACTAATAATAGAAAAAGATTTCCTCAATCTGGTAAATGGTACCTACAAAACAACTACCGCTAACACAATACCTAATGGGGAAATAATGAAAGCTTTCCCTTTAAGATAAAGAATGAAATAAAGATACCTACTCACTCTACTTCAACCTTTTGGAAGTACCAACCAGTGGAATAAAGCAAGAAAAAGAAATAAAGACACAAAATCAAAAAAGAAAAAATAAGAATATATTTGTTCACTGAAGACATGTAGAAAATCCTAAGAAAGGTAAATGAGTGACTAAAATTAATAAGACAGATTAACAGAATTACAGAATATACAGTCAATAAGAATCAATTATATTTCTATATAGTAACAGCAGAAAAGGAAAAATTTTTTTAGAAATTTAATAGATAACATCAACAACATTAAATATTTATAAATACATATAACCAAAGATGTGCAAGACTTCCACACTAAAAACTATAAAACAATGATGAAAAAAGACAGGATCTAATAAATGCAGATGTATAATATATTCATGAATTGAAACTTTCTAAATTAATCTAAGATTTAATGAATAACAATTATAATCCATTCAACTTTTTTTAAAAATAGAATTTGTCAAGCTGATTCTAAAATTCATGTGAAAGTACATAGAACATAAAATAACCACACTTGAACAAAGAATAAAACTGGGGTGCCTGAGTAACTCAGTAGGTTAAGTATGTAACTCTTGATTTTGGCTATGGTCAATATATCACAGTCATGGGAAACCAGAAAGGGAAGAGCAAAGTAAATCCAAACCAAGCAAAAGAAAAGAAAGAATATGAATTAGAGCAGCAATTAATGAAGTTAAAAGCAGGAAATTAATAGAGACACTCAATGAAACCAAAAGCTAGTTTTTTGGGGAAAAAAATGAATAAAACCTATAAGCCTCCAGTCAAGCTAAGAAAAAAGAGAGGACAAAAATTGCTAATATCAGAAATGATAGGACATCACTATAGATCCTGTGGACATTAAGATAATCAAGGAATACCTTTAACAATTCTGTGCCCATAAATTTGACAACCTAGATGAAATGGACTGATCTTTAAAGGATGCAATCTGCCAAAACTCACACAAGAAGAAATAGATAATTCGGACAAGTTTATATCTATTAAATAAATTGAATCCATAATCAGTGACCTCCCAAAATAGAAAGCACCAGTTCCAAATGGGTTTCCTGGTGAATTCTACCAAACAGGTCAGGAAGAAGTTATACCAATCGTCTAAAATCTCTTTCAGAGAATGGAAGCAGAGGAAATACTTCCTAACGCATTCCATGAGGCCAACATTACCCTAATACCAAAACCAACAAAGTCACTATAAGAAAACTACTGACCAATATTTCTCTCGTGAATGTAAATTCAAGAATCCTCAACAGAATACTAGAAAATCAAATCCAAGAGTGAATAAAAAAATTATACACCACACCCAAGTGAGATTTATCCCAAGTGTGCAAGTCTGCACAAGGGATTTAGGATATAATCTGGTCATTGACAGCTATTGACAACTACAGAAAAAAGGATGTTTTCCCCACCATCACTAACTTGCTCCCAGAAGTATGTTGAATTATCACTTATATGTTTATCACTTTACAGTGATATCACTTTACAGATATATGAATACACAATATAAAATTTCAGAGCTCTTTATTTTTTATTTCAACAGCACTTACCTAGCTTTTGGCAACATGTCACTCTAAATTATATATCTGTTACATATTGAGGGTTCAAAATGGTCTTTTTTTTTAAGGATTAGAAGATTCTGCAATGTGATGAAGTTAATGATGAGTTAATTATGTGATGAAGTTAATTATGAATTACTGTTAGGGAAAGGAGAGATGGCAATCCAATTATTTTTAATATATTGAATCAGAGCTTCTTACAAGATTGTTGTTTTTTGTAAAGTGTAAATATCAAGATTGAAAATCACTGATTGTTACTGCTATTGGGGCTGTAGAATAGAACTGACAATTACTAAATATGGCTAATGTCTTTTATTCTGGCACTTCTAGGATGGCTATATTTTATGTAAATGGCAGCCCTGGAATAAAAGAAGAAAAATAAGAAGTGCACTTATTCCTACAACAAAGAGAATGAACAGAAAAAAGGTATGGTAACATCCTTCACAGAGCAAAAGATCTAATGCACAGGCAGACATTAATAATCATACCAAAATTTTTAAATCACAAATTCACAAAATGCACAGAGATCACAGGTGCCTTCCCTAAAGAATTAATGCTTGAGCTAAGGTCTGAAGAATCAGGACTGCCTTATAGTTAATGTGTCAAAAACAAAAGTCAGTAAAAAAGTATTTCTGACATAGAGAACAGCATTTCCTATGACAGGAAACAAGGTGGAAAGTACTAGATTCAAAAAAGAAGTTAGTGCGGCTGCAGCAGAGAAAGTGAAGAATCAGTTTGTGTCAGAGATGAGACAAGAGGCTCTGCAGAGTCTTTTGAGGAATGTTACAGTGGTGTTTCGTTTTCACCCTAAGAACAAAGATAAGCCATTGATGGGTATTAAGGTAGCTGTAATTTGATTAGACAGTACTGCATCTGGAAAACATTACTCTGGCTTCCATTCAGAGAACATATTGGATGGGGAGGTGTGTAGAAACTATTGAAATAGTTCTGGGGAAGGATGATGGTGGTTTGCATTTAATATGATATTTAAAACTAAGAGATATGGATTTATTTGAGGGATATTTTGGAAAGTAAATTTGACATGACTTGGTAATAAGTCCATATAGAGAGGGCGGGGTGAGTTGGGGGTATCCAGGATGACCCCTTGGATCCCAGCTGGGGCAACAGCATGCATGGTGTATCTTGGGACCAAGAACCCTGAAAATAGAGCCAGTTTCAGGTTCAGACATAAAAATATGTGAGTCCCTTGAGTACTAAAGATAATTGCAGAAATTGGTGTAGATAAGAGATAGAAGAAATCACTGTGGGCTGGGATGGTCGGGGAATAATTCATAGACACAACGTTTGGGCTTGGTTCCTTGTTCATACGTCTATCCCCCTTCAAACATTTACAGAACACCTACTTTTTGCTGAGCGTTGTGCTTGTTAAAAAATAAGAAAAAAGCATGAGCTTTACAGAGAAGCAAATCAACCACCATAGTACAATCCATTGAAGACTCTGACAGAAGTAGCATAGCACAAAAATCCGCAGGAGCATTGAGCAGGAGTGCCATCATCAGACTAGAAGCATCAGAGGACGGATTTTGGTTGCTAATTTTTAAAGGGAAAGTTGCACTGATGAGGGAGAGCTTCAAAGAAGTGTTGGGAAGTTGGGGCGTGTTAGGGAATACCATAAAGTTATTACACAGCAACTCATGGTATTCTGCTGGCCCTGAATGCAACTGAGTTTGTTTTTGTTTTTGTTTTTGTTTTTTACCATGGCATATCAAGTGACTATGCAATGAGAGACACCTATCAAAGGCTGAATGTCATCAGATCTTCCAAATCACAGGCAGGCAGTACAGTATCCACTTGAATGATGGAAATGATACGTTAAAGATCATGGCCAAATATGCCCAAGGGGCAAAAGTGGGTTACACAAACAGATAACATGTGTCACCTCTGTTGTTCTGATTCCTCTCTCCTTTCAGGTCAACCTCTGGCCTAATATGGGGTCCCCTACTCCTAGCTGACAGAGAAGAAGGGAAAAAGCCTGAGCCCAGTTCTTGGTTTATCAGTTCAATATGTTGTTGTAAACCAAAATGAACAGGTGTTGCATGACAAGCTTAAATAGCAGTAACTATGACAGACAGTGGTGAGGGGAAATCCTACTGGTGGACAGGATTCTGGCAGACCTTCTGGTCATCATTTGATTATGGAAGGAAAAGTGGTTGGAGGTACACATACACACATCCTTATAAGCAGGAACAAACAAATAATTTGGCCAGTTCATCAGGGGCCTGGAAGAAGCAAGTTTGAAAAATTGCAGACAAAGTTATCTAGGAGACAAGTTTGTGGCTCAAACTATGATAGTGGATACAAACTGTGCAGTTCTTTGTGTCTCAAGTTCACACCCATTAGAGATCATTCCCTAGTCAGGAGCCTAAACAATCAAGTGGACAGGATGATACATCCAGTAGATAGCAACCAGTCTCTGTCCTCTGCCTCCTAGAGCTTGCGCAATGGGCCGTGAACAGAGTAGTTGTAGGAGCAATGAGGGAGGCTACGCAAGTGCCCAACAGAATGTGCATGCACTCTTCCACCACAGTGCGTTGGCTGTTTCCACTGCTGAATATCAAACCTACCAGCAGCAGAGACCTAAGTAGAGCCCTTGATGTGGTACTACCCTCCATGGAGACCAACCAGCCACTTGGGAAAAGTTGATTCCATTAGATCCCTTCCACACTGATAAAAGCAGCAATTCTTCCTTATTGGGAGTTATATCTATTCTGAATATGGGCTTGCTTTTCAGACAAAAAGCGTGGGAAATTAATTACTCACAATTGTACAAAGGGTCACTAACAGAATTCCGTGTATAAATAACCCAGCTCCCTCATCCCCAGGTGAAATATTTGTGTGGTGCAGATTCTACCTTGGCTTCTAAAGTTTCCCAGTAGGATTAAGGATTAGTTACCCGCTGTGAAACCTGCTTCATGACAAAACTGTTAAAAGCTGCCTTCCCTTTCCTGTCTACCTCATCTGCCTACCGATGACTCCTTGCCATTCCCAAAATAAATTCCCCACCACTCCTAAAATAAACTATTTGCACTCAATCCCTTGTCTTGGGATCTGCTTCTGGGAGAACTCACTTTCTCACTTCAGACTAGCCATGCTGTTCTCCCTCTAGTTCTTCAAATTGTACTAAGCTCTTCCCCACCTCAGGACACAGATGCTTAAGGGACTAGAGGAGGAAGATGAGTCATTGAGATTAAACAGAAAAGAGAAAATGAAGCCCAAGAAAAGTACAGAATGGAAAGAGTTTTCAAAAGGATAGTGGCAATGCCACTAAGAAATGAAAGAGTTAAGTAGGAAGGTATTTATACCAAAGCAAGTACATGCTCTGTGAAATAGAAGGGACAGAATGCACTTACTCAACAACTGTTTAGTGAGCAACTGCTATGGCAGGCACTGTGCTTGGGGATAAGAATACAGTGACACAAAAGACAAAAGCAGTCCCTGTGGTCAGAGAACAGGAAAAAATAAACAAAATTTACATATTTAAAAACCCTAGTAAGTGCCATGAAAAAATAAATAAATAAGAGGGTTGTAAAGAATTAGATGGGATTATTAGGAAAGATACCTCCTACAAAATGACATTTCAGATGAGAACGGAAGGAAAAAATGGAACAGCCATGCCAAGGGCCACGGACAGAGCATTTCAGCAAGAAACTCAAAATAGCACATCAGTAGGGAAAACGCTACTTACGCTCTAGGAAATGACAGAAGTCGGCTGTGACTGGCGCAGAGGGAAATAAGTAGAGTGACATAAGCTGAGACTGGAGAGTTAGGCCAGGGTTGACTCATCAGGATAGGGCATAGAGTAGGAATTTCATTCTAAGTATAATCAGAGTTCAGGGCACAATGAAAAGAGGGCGTGACATGATCTGATTTATATTTTTGAAAGATGACATTGGCTGTTCCTTGTAGCATGGCTATCTGGAGGGCAAAACTGACAGTAAAAGAGGAAAGTTTTCAAGAAAAAGTGAAAGAGAAAAGGCAGAAATGTTAAACTTCATCTACTTTTTCAACAAGTTTGTTCCTTAAGTTAAAGTATAGAAATAGAAATCTAGGCAGAGGAGAGTACAAAATCCATGCCAGTCTTTTTAAGATGGAAAAGACTTGAGCACATTTGAGGTTTGGGCAGTCTGTGAGGAGAAGGAAGATAGAGGGAAGAACAGATAACAGAAGACTTTCTGTAGTATGAAGGAAATTTCTGCCTCCCTTTCCTCCCAAGATTGCACTGAAATTTCAGAAAATGTACTCATGTTTAGTATTATGTATTCATAATTGTACAGGAAATAAAAAGGAATTCCTGGACCATAGAAAATAAAATGGGATAAGATTGGTAGACAAACAGGAGGAGAGAAAATTATAGCCTTACAGTTCCCAAACGTGGCAATGCCCTACAGGGACGTTTTAGAAAATTTTCCAAGTGACGCTAGCATTTAATGGTAGGGTACAGAAATATTAGATGTCTTGCAAATCACAGATAGTTCCTATTGTAAAGAATTTCCCTGTATCTTGTACAAATTTTGACTGCCTCACTGGACATTCATGTAGATTACAAATAGACATAATTTTCTAATCCTAGAATTAAACCTTATATTACTTATAAATACAGCTTATTCACACAGTTTTGATATAATGGAGTTTATGCAATCCTGTGTACATCAAAGAAGATTATCCTTTGTCTTATTTGGAACTTAACCCAAGAGTTGTTCACCATTTCAAAATATTATGACATCTACTATAAAGTTACCCAAGGTATCTGAAATACCAGTATAGTCCATTTGTAGTTGTTAAATTCATGATAATTCTAATGTAAGTATAATATATGAACACATCATTATTCTAGTCATGCTCAAAGATTTCCATTATAAAAATTTATGTTGAAAATTATTTTCAGATACTTATGCTAATCTTTAAATTCTGTGTGAGGATCTGGGGTCCTAAACACAATCTACAGGAGAGTTTCCCTAAAAATTCCCAAACACACACTTAAGAGTCCATAATTAGCCTTCATCCTATTTAAGAGAGAAACAGGTTAGGGAAACCCAAGTCAGTCATTTTACTAACCACTGCATTTATTTATAATATGAATATAAAAGGATCATCAGACAGAAAATAATGATCAGACAGAAAATAAACACCAAAAATAAAGAGAAGCAAAATAAGTAAACATATTGAAAAACACCTACTTTATAAGAAAAGAGATGATTTAGAGGTCAGAAAAGAACTATAGAAAATTCCAACTAGTAGTCTCATAGAGAAACAAAAAGATATTGAATATAGGAAGCAGAATACACTGCTAGTGAAAAGAAAAAATACAGGAAGAAGAAAGTGTTCTTGAAAAGTAAAAGTATAATTGTAGATATAAAATAGTTTGCTGAACAATAAAATTGAGTCCCACGTTGGGGACTAAAATATAGAGTCCAGAAATCTCCCAAAATACAGAGGAAAAGACAAAGAAATAGAAACCAAGGAAACATTTGGACATTTGAAGGATAGATTTAAATATATAACCCATTTAACAGGAGGAAACAACTGGGATACCAAAATGAGTAACAAAAGTAATCAAAAATATAATATGACAAAATGTAATTTAAGAAGACTGACCCAGGGCTAAAAGAAGATAGGAGTCCCTAGACTTTAAAAATTCTTGTAAAACAAGGCACATTTGATGAAAAAAAGAAACCCACGACTAGATACATCCTGGTAAAATTTCAGTGCACCAAAAATAAAGAGAAAATCTAAAATCTGCCAAAGAGACATTTTAGCTATGAAGGAATAGAAATGAGAAGCAGTACAGTAAGGCAAATGAGAGCATGAACTCTGAAACCAGGATGTCTGGATTGAAGTGCATTCTTAATTCTCCATCTAATAGGTTGTGTGAACTGAGGCAAGTTGCTTACTCTCTCTTTGCTTCAGTTCCCCCCATCTGCAAATTTGGAATAATATTGTTCTAGAGAATTGTCAAGATAAAATATGTTAATACATAAATTGCATAAAGAGTACCTGGACATAATTTGAGCTGATTTATGTAAGCTCTTTTATCATCATGATGAACACTGAAAGCTCTGACACATGACCAATGTCTTTAATGTCCTTTCATGCTTTGAAAAGTCTACAATAAGCAAGTTTTCATGACATAGGATACATTTCCTACTATTTGGAAACTTGACTCCATAATGAATGTGTATATAGTTAGAATGTTATAGTGATTTTTATTGTTTTTTAAGTTTTAGACTCAATTTATAGGAAAATAACAATGAACTTAATTTATTCAGAGAATGCAATGTAAATATTTTAAACACTGACAATATAAAAAGGCCAATATTACTAACCAATTTAGGAAACATAAAAAGAAAAGAGTGGTGGAAAAAGAAGTAAGCATGCTATTTCTAGCATTCCTTTTTTCTTTTTCTTTTTTTTTTTTACAACGGGGAGCCCAGAAATATCACCCAAAGAGGACATTGAAGACTGAATGTTTACATCCTCCCAAATTCATATCTTGAAGCTCTAACCCCCACATGATGGTATTTGGAAGAAAATGGATGGGTGAGTGGATAGATGATGATGATAGATAGATGAGAGAGAGAGAGAAGCTATATATACATAAACCTGTTTCTGAGTAGAATATCAGGCAGGATACATCCCAAACAATTCCCAAAAGCTTTGGATATAGCAGAGAGGCAAGGACCTTGGAAGCTGAAACTCATCCAGGAATCATTTTAGCACCCTCAACTACCAGCACCTGTACTAAACCTCAAACTGCAAGCCCAAGATTCACTGACTGATCTGTTATGGCTTTCAGGGAAACTACTCAAAACCGTAAAGATCCGTGTTACCTCAGTGTCATCTTTCGAACCTCTAATTCTGCCTTTACAGGAACTGCTTCTGCCTGTGGTAGTCTCCTTTGCCCTGCTTCTTCCAGAAGAGTTTGTTAGGTGCTCCATTCTCAAGGCCACTTCGTAGTTGATGTCACCTTCTTTGATTATGGAAAACCTTGGGAAATTAAATATGAATTTATAAATGCAACTTTGTAAACACAAGAGAAGAGAGAGGGAGAACACCGGATAAAAGCTCATTTCCGCAATGAAAAAGATCTGTGTCGAGGACAGGAAGAGGAAGCTGCTTGCTGCTACCGATGTCTAGGTCATATTGGTTTTGCTCAGATCCGACCTCCCTTAGTTTCTCCTCAAGGCCCCAGATCCCAGCACCCTTTCTTTGAAGAGGTCCCCTTAAAAGCCTAAACGCTCGCCCCTCTCCTTCGGATTCCAGACCCTGTGCTCCTCACCTGCGTCCCTTTCCTCTGCCTCTCCTCACGCCTCCAGGGCCTTCACTCGCCTAGTGGGCACCCTCCAGATCCCCCACCTTGCCCCATCAGAGCCCCCAGAGCAGCCTCGGGCCACCTCCGCGTTGAATCTTTCCAGAGACAAAGAAGATATAGAACCCCCACAGGACATCTCTGTTCCAGGCCCATCCCTAAGGACACCCTTTACCTTGACCCTCCCACTAGCTCACCAGGAGCCCCGGGGCACCCCCCACTCCTCACCTGTGACCTGAAGAGCTGCGGGCAGGCGCTCTTTCTCTCATTAAACTTTCTCTCATTAACATCCTCAGCTGCTTCACCCTGTGATTTTCCTCTTTACGGGCAATTTGATCATCTGGACCAATCAAACCATCCTTCTCCTGTGCCAGGACATTGAGAGAAATTGCCTAATAGTTATCACCTCAAATTTATTGCTTATGACCATGACTGCTCTATTTTTTTATAGTGGTCCTTAAAACTCTACAGCATTTTACTGTTCTCTTCAAATCCCCTCAGCATGCATATCTATTTCAGAGAGAATCCTCCCAACTGTCTGATGCTTTCCTCTATATCCTTACTTAGTCTGAGAAGATCATATGGTACTCCATACACAAAACAACTACCCCCCTTTGATTTGGATTTGATTGACTCCAGCTTTCTCAAGAATCTCACCCCATTATCTTTTAATCATATCATTAATCTGTTCCACATCATTAATCTGTCTACTGGTGTGGTAGGGTGAATATTGTTCTCCCAGAGATGTCCATGTCTTAATTCTCAGACCTGTGAATATGTTAACTTACACGGCAAAAGGGAATTTGAATATGTGATTAAGAATTTTGAGATGAAAATATTATCCTGGATTATTGAGGGTGAACCAGAATCCTTAGAGAGAGAGGAGGTCAGAGGGGAGAGAAGACACTGCTGGCTTATAGAGGGGGATGTCACAAACCAAGAAATACAGGCAACCCTCTAGAAGCTGGAAAAGGTAAGGACACATGTTCCCCCTTGAAACCCTCAGAAGTAACAGCCCTGCTAAGACCTTCATTTTAGGCTTTTGACTTACAGAATTATAAGAGAACAAATTTATATGTTTTAAGCCAATGAGTTTGTGGTGATTTGTTACAGCAGAAACAGGAATTCAGTATAGCTGGCATTTATCATCCATTCCATTAAAATAATCAAGTCACTTTCATGCTTGCAACAATGATAGGAATGAGCCCGTGCCCTATTTCATCTCTTCCTTTCCATCATGATATTTCATAGGAGTATACATTCACCATCTCAACTTTGTCCCTTTCAGATACCCAAATGTGATTGATCTGGTCTACCTTTAGACCAAAATCTTCCCTACAGCTCATCTGCCAAATTGTACCACTGATGATCTATTGGTTGCCAAATCCAAACAACACTGTTTAGTACTGACTTACTAGCATCTTGGCAATATTCAAGATTTTATGCCAGTATCTCTTGATTTCAGCTACACTATCCTCTTCCAAATCTATATTTCTTCTTATATTCCTAATCAGGATTAATGTCACAATTATATATTTCTTACTAGTCAAGTAAGAAACCTGGAAGCCTCACTTTCCTCAACACTCAGTGAATTCTAGCTCATGACATATCTAAATTGTATATTCTCTTTTCTTTTTTTAAATTTTTTTATTGTTTATTTTTGAGAGAGAGAGTGAGAGAGAGAGTGGGGGAGGGGCAGAGAGAGAGGGAGACACAGAATCCAAAGCAGGCTCCAGGCTCTGACCTGTCAGCACAGAGCCTGACGCAGGCTCCAAACTCATGAACTATGAGATCATGACCTGAGCTGAAGTTGGACGCTTAACCGACAGAGCTACCCACCCAGGCGCCTCTGTATATTCTCTTTTCTATTACATCTTCCACTGACTAGTGAGCTTCATGCTTTGTCATCCGGCTTATTGCAACAATCTGTTCACTTCCTGACTCCAGACTATTCTCTCCATTTCATTTTCTACTCTACTGCCAGGGTAATTTCTCTAGCAGGTAAACCTAATTGTCATTCCCCGATTTAAAATCCATTAACATGACTTCATTGCTTTCAGATTAGATCTGCCTATTCACATTTCATCACTTTTTAGACCTCCCAAACTCCACAGCTTCATGGTGACAAACGAGTATTTTGATTCACATGATCCAATACCAATTCCACCACATACTAGCTTCAACATGGTGAATTATAGTTAACAAGCCTCAATTTCCCATCTGTAAAATGGGGATAATAAGACCTAACTCAAAGTGTTGTTAAAGAATTAAATGAACTCGTTTTTTTGTAAAGAAGTCAAGTACAAAGCAATAAGGTACAGATATTATTATCTTCAGTAAATACTGGGAAAGCTGAATGGAGCACTAGATACCATGTTCTTGCCTGAGTTATGAGCAGTGGTACCAACCAACTGTGCTCAAACATCATAACTTTCTAGTTATTCCTTTTTAGGCATTCACTACACATGTATTTATGAAGGATCTAGTATGTCCGAGGCACTTTTTACACACTGATAATGAAATAGTAAACAAAATATAAAATCTCTTCCTTCACAGCTTACGTTCTAGTGGACAGTATAAACAATAATAAGAGAAGTAAAAAGAACATTGTGTTAAAGCTAAGCTATAAAAGAAGGAAGAAGGGATATAAAATACTGATGGAGAAAGGTTAAATTTTAGAATAGACAGGGAAAGTCCTGCAAAGAAGGTGACTGACTGAAGATCTGAAGGAAGTAAGGGGTCCCACCATTCTATTATCTGGGAAACACCATGCCTGACTGAGAGACAGCAAAACTCTAAGGTAGAATGAGCCCCATGGGTTCAAGGAACAGCAGAAGGGTCTGTGTGGCTGAAGCTAAAAGATCAGGGTGAGTAGGAGAAAATAAAGTCACAAAGATGAAGTGAGGAGGCAGATTATGTATGACCCCAGAGATCTAAATAAAGAGCTTGACTTTTACTCTGAATACAATAGGAAGGTAAATACATTGAAATTTTGGGCCTTATTTAAATTTTCTTATTTTTATTGAAACTTGGAATGATTCATGTATACATGTTTCTTTTGCTTTGGATAAAATTTAAAGAAAAAAATCAAATGAAGTTTAGCATAAAAATGGTGTAACCAATTATATTCCTTAAGTGTTTGAGAACCTAGTACTTTATATATGCTTTTATTTTCTTTTTTGGTTGTTTTTTTTTCCCCTGCTACCAATATGACCATTGTTCTCATAGCTTTTCCGACAATTTGCTTGCAAGACGAAATTAAGTCAAGATAGTTTAATATTTTTTAGGATTGTAATGTCTACAGCATTTCTTCGAAAAGTTCATTCTGTATCATATTTAGGTTTTAGTTGTATAATCATCAGTACAATATTTAATTTCTAAATTAGAAATGCATACAGAATTAACAAATGCATATGCTGTATCTATAGAAAAGCAATTAGCTAAAAATGTCATAAATGATTTGCTTAGGTTTTCTCTTACAGAGAGGCTCCTTGGTAAAGCAATGATACACTCAAGCAAAACTACAGTCACAGTTACAGAAGTCAGATGAGCACACTGGGTCTGTGATATTTCTGCCACAGGCTTTTTCAACACCTGTTGATCAGTCAATCAGAGGAAACCTCAGGGGCTGAAGGCATGCCAGCTCTGTGGAAATTCCTTCCCAAAATAGCAATAGCTAAGCAAATTGCTAGGCCAACAGAAGTAGAGGATGGACAGACCTCAGGATTTTGTGTGACAGAGCAACTGTCTTCAACGGTTGGCATTTTTTCAGTGCTTAAATCCTCCTTTGGTCTAACAGCTGATTTCCTCCTTTGTCATATTCTTCCTTCCTTTCTGTTTTCCCAGGGAATAACAGCCACACCCTTCCACATTAGACTTTCTTTGGTAAGCAGCTTCTGAAATTGTTTTACAGCTGTCCCTAGTCGTCTGGCAGTGAGCACTTTCAAGTTTAATATTCCCTCACTAAATATTTCCATGAGACATTTAAAATGCAAACTTTAAGAGAAACAAATGGAAGGCTGTCAGTTTTTATTTAGATCAAATGAGTCTCAAAGCCAGTTTTAAATAGTCAATTATTTTGGTGGCTTTGTCTTTCCCTCCAAATGTAGGGGAAAAAAAAATTCAAATGACTTCATACAGTTTGGTGAAGACTTCATTTTTTTTTTTTAAATATCAACCCAACTCAATTCGAATCATTAAAATTTTCAGCCATGCAAAGGTTCTTAAGTTTAAGTTATGGTCAAACTATAAAAACTATTGGTTTTCTTTCTTTTTCCCTTAGCGTAATATAATGAGCATTTTTTAGTTGATATAAACACTTTAGAAAAATCAGTTTTTATGGCCACTTGAGAATTCCATGAGTTTACTAAGCTGTTCCATGAATTGCATTTAAGTTGCTTCAGTTTTTCGCTATTATAAGCGGTGTGAAACTGGAGTGTTTTTACATAAAGCCTTTCCTATAGTTAAGATTATGTTCTCAAAGCAGATCTAGGACAGACTGGGTCAAAGGCTATGACTTTTTTAAAAATTGTAGTTAAAACTCAATGTTACATTAGTTTCAGGTGTAGAAGACAGTGATTCCACAAGTTTACACATGATGCTGTGCTCACCACAAGTGTAGGCTACCATCTAAAGGCTATGACATTTAAAGTTAGCCAGGTGAAGTTGAATGTTCACATGTGCAGAATACGGTCCTTTTATAAATGGATCTGATGATTTGCCAATCAGCAGGCAAAAGCGGACCAAGGTTAGAAGAAACCTTATTTAAGATATTTAAAGTCAATGAAATTTATTTTTAATAGTCTGAATTAAAACATACTGGAATCAAAATTTCTTTGATTAATTATGCTCTATTTACAACACAAAGGACTTTAAAAATTTTTTACTCTGTAGTAGATTCATCAGTAAAAAAAAGGATTTTAAAAGATTAAAATGACTGTAAGCTCATTATGTGGTTAACTTTTTTGTCTTAAATTTTTTTAATGGTAAGTATATCAAGCACATACAAATTTGAAATACAAAAAGGAAAAAAAAGATTAATTGGAAGTTTCTTTTAATTTTATCTTCCAGATACAATAACTAACATACAATGTGCTTATCTCATTTAATAGTATATTTGGGATATGTTTCTATATCACTTCTTCTTATATTATATTAGAAAGTACATTTTAAAAATTATTATTATTAATAAGGAAAAATATGAGTACAAGGAGTAATGGTCAAGATAAATTCTGATGCCAATTTTTCCCTCTGAGGCCATTTTTTTTAAGTTTATTTATGTATTTTGAGAGAAAGAGAGAGCTAGAGCCGGGGGGGGGGGGGGGGCAGAGAGAAAGGGAGAGAGAAAGAGAGAGAAAGAGAATCCAAGGCAGACTCTGCACTGTCAGCACAGAACCTGATGCGGGGCTCGAACTCAGGAACCACAAGATCATGACCTGAGCTGAAATCAAAAGTTGGACACTTAGGGGGCCCCTGGATGGCACAGTTGGTTAAGTGCCTGACTTCAGCTCAGGTCATGATCTCAAAGGATTGTGACTTTGAGCCCCTATCAGGCTCTGTGCTGACAGCTTGGGGCCCAGAGCCTGCTTCTAATTCCGTGTTTCCCTTGCTCTCTATCCCTCCCCCCACTCACACTCTGTCTCTGTCTCTCTCTCAAATATAAATAAACATTAAAAATTAAAAAAAAAAAAAGAGTTTGACGCTTAGGGACACTTGGGTGGCCCAGTTGGTTGAGCATCTGACTCTTGATTTCGGCTCAGGTCATGATCTCACAGTTCATGGGTTCCGGTCCCAATGGAGCTCCATACTGTGCAGAGCCTGTATGGGATTCTCTCTCTCCCTCTCTCTCTCTCTCTCTCTAACCTCCCCCTGCTCATGCTCTCTCTCGTTCTCAAGATGGATGAATAAACTTTAAAAAAAAAAAAAAGAATTGGACACTTAACTAACTGAGCCACTCAGGAGCCCCACTCTGATGCCATTTTTAAAAGTAGCAATACATGCACATTGGAGTAAAGTCCTTTCCTTCATATGCCAGAAAAATAAGAGAAATTAAAGGCATAGATGATATAGATATAGATGTAGATATAGACATATAGATAAAATTACACATAGATATGTATGATGATACTATGCACAGTTATGCATACTGGTTTTATCCTAATTCTATCTTTATTAGAGTCTCATAACTGCACACTTATTCATTCTACATTCTTTTTTTTTTTCCAATTTGTGTGAGCTTAAACAACTTTTATTTTGCTCAATGAAATGAAATAGGAATCCAGTTCCTTAAACTATCAGAGGCATCTGTGAAATTGAACAAGGCCAGGAAATAGACCAAAATACATGTAGTTATTTAATATATGCTCCCATTTCAACATAATGTTCTTCCTATACAAGAATAAGATCTGTCATTCCACTTCCCATTTTCCCATTCCTTATTGCTTATCCATAAGGAATTTGTTAGTACTCCAGCACTCTTGAAAGGCTCCTCCTCTAATACTATTTCTTTTCTGACAATTGTCCTGGGTATTTTGCCATGCTAATTCCTCTAGATAAACCCTATATCTGTTTTTCAGTTCCACCAGAAAAAAAAAAAAGTTGCTTTAATTGAAATATATGACACTTACAGATTATTTTTATAAAGAGTTGTTACAAAATCAGTTCTTCCTATTCTTTTCTTTATGGGATCATAAAGGTTTGTTTTTGTTTTCTACATCTAGGGTGGATGTTAAATTTTGTGCAAAGACTCATTAATAATCTATGGAGATAGTCATATCGCTTTTCTCTTTTGACTTATTAATGTGGGAATTAATGTTAGATCTTCAGATGTTAATATAAAACCCAACTGGCCATGCTATATTCTTTTAATATACCACTGACTTCTTTTTACTAATGAGTTTTCCAGATTTTATATTATATTCAAAACACCAATCTGTACTTTTCTCTCTTTATTCATTTTGACATCTATGTTATTGGCTTTATAAAGAAATGTTAAACTTAGTTTGCTTAAATTCAACAAAAGCTGCTTTTAAAATTAGTGATACTGGCTTTTAATCCCAGAAGAATAAAACTTTTATACTTGGACCCTATAACCCAAGTTGAAAATGAGATTATTTCAGATTAAGATTTATAATAGTGCCCAAATACTCATATAAAAACATGGATTATTAAATCTATTCTCATACATCAACTCTACTTTTTTTACTGTTATGATGAAATTATTTTTCTCTATTCATTTTTGTGCACATACACAAATTTGCAAATATCTTGATTAGCAGAAAGTCTGTGATCAAAAGACCACCCATAGGCTTGGGCTGCACATGTGCAGCAGATTTTACTACGGCTTATAAAATAAAACTCATGAGACACAAATCTGAAGTTTACTGTCTCCAAATTATTGTTTGAGTTTCCTTACATCATGACAGTTGGATGTAAGATAATGGAAATATGTAAGAGTTGGAAATAACATTTAATCAAACAAGTCTTTGGGGGCATCCCTGATTCTGTGGCATGTATCCAAGCCAGATACAAAGTAAGAGAAAGGGGGCACCTGGGTGGCTCAGTCAGTTAAGCCGCCGACTTCCGCTCAGGTCATGATCTCGCGGTCCGTGAGTTCGAGCCCCGCGTCGGGCTCTGTGCTGACAGCTCAGAGCCTGGAGCCTGTTTCGGATTCTGTGTCTCCCTCTCTCTGACCCTCCCCTGTTCATGCTCTGTCTCTCTCTGTCTCAAAAATAAATAAAACGTTAAAAAAATAATAATAAAAACAAAGTAAGAGAAAGAAGTAGTAGGAAGACACCGCGGTTTGAAACACACCAGGATCACCAGATAGACCAATAAGCGACTCATTAGGACAATTCTGTGTTAAACTGGCATTTTGTGCCTCAATTTTTAGTTTGTTTCTTGATCAGATTTCTGTTACTATTTTATTTGTTGTTCCATAATCCTCATTTGCTGGTAGAGAGTGCCAGGAATGAGGGGAGTAAAATGTTCAGAAGTGGAGGTAAATAGGCCAGTTCCTTGAGAGCCAGAGGATTTTCAGAGCTTCCTGGGCCACCAGGGGAGACAAGGGAGGCAAGTCTGCACACTACTTTTCATACCCCTTTCATCAAAGAAGTATTGTTTGTCTGAACAACGAGGGTCTGCATCTTCTAAAAGGACATTTGTAAACCAGTGCACTAAAATATACTATGTCCTTAATTAATCTGAAAGTGTAAGGCAGACTGATTGATAACATGAAAATAGAGTAGTTTATAGCTTGGAAGTCTCAGTACAGAAGAAAAGTCAGTGTAGTCACTGAGTGAGAGGTCTGGAGGATGAAAGTTTACAGTTTTGAAAATGGAGCATGCAAGTGTAGCCAATGGACTAAAGGTGTGTTAGAGAGCCTTCAAGACGACCACCAATGATCTCACCAATTGGTATACCCCTGTGAAGTCCCTCCCACCTTGAATAGTGCTGACTTGTGTAACCAAGGGATATTGCAGAAAAGATAGAATGTGACCTCCAAGTCTAGGTCATAAAAGACAATGTATTGTGACTTACAGTTTCCTCTTTCTTGAATCATTAACTCTAGAGGAATCCAGCTGCCATCCAGTTTCTTAAGGAAACTCAAGCGATGATATGGAGAAGTCCACAAGGCTCCTTCCAACACAGCTTTCACTTTCTAGGCACACGAGTGAGCCACCCTGGAAATAGATCTCTAGGCCAAGTCATGCTTTCAGACAAAAGTAGCCATGGGCAACATCTTGATTGCAATCTCTTGATACCCCGATTCAGAATCACATAGCTAAGACCCTACTGGTTCCTGACACACAGAAACCGTGTGAAATAATAAATATGCATTGCCTTAAGACACTAATTTTTTCAATAATTTGTTATGAAACAGTAGAGAACTAATACATGATTTGAGAGATGGAGCAGGTCCATTTATAACATCTATAAGAAGAAGAATGGAGATGAAGATCATGATAAATAAGCAGGTCAAAGAACCAATATGCTACATGTGGAGTAAATAAACAAATAGATGCTGACCTCACTCAGGATGATGGAAGCACTCGAAGTAAAGAGAATCAAGAACCCAACTAGATCCAAAGTCTTAACTGAAAAAAAAAACATGGATGGAAGATGCACTTCATATCAAAACAGCAGGAATTTTTATGAGAAAAAAAAGTAATCATTTGAAAGCTGAACTGAGATACACTGAAGGGGCCACTGACCCCACTTCCCAACCTTGGTACACATAGAAATGGCCTCTGGGGGTAAATAATAAAAGTACAAGAGAAACTGTATTACTGTTTATGTACTAATCTCATCTATGGTATTAATGAAACCTTGTTATAATAACTTAAGGGACTTTGCCAGGAGTCTTTTTTTTTAAGGAAAATAAGGTTTGATTTTCAGATTCTTATAATATTTTTAAAACAAGCATGATTTGCTACACTCCTCACAATAAACAAGAAGAGTCACATTTCTGTATCTTTTTTTTCTTTTTTTTTTTTTAATTTTTTTTCAACGTTTTTATTTATTTTTGGGACAGAGAGAGACAGAGCATGAACGGGGGAGGGGCAGAGAGAGAGGGAGACACAGAATCGGAAACAGGCTCCAGGCTCTGAGCCATCAGCCCAGAGCCCGACGTGGGGCTCGAACTCACGGACCGCGAGATCGTGACCTGGCTGAAGTCGGACGCTTAACCGACTGCGCCACCCAGGCGCCCCTCATTTCTGTATCTTTTTAAATAGAATCCTATCTAGCTTGGAGGCCTATCTCAGGACCACAAGCTACCTTTTTTGATTTTCTCCTTCTTATGACTTCATCACTTCTCTGGTGTTACAGTGGTGTTGTAGCAGGATATAGGAACCAAGCAATCCAGGCACATGTGGGAAAGACCCCTTCTGGTCAGTAGACCAACATGCTCACCATTGAGATTCATTGTGAGATTTATTGTTCTAGCCCCCATGACCATGAGAAAGTAGAGACATCTACCTCTTTCAACACAGCCCCAAAAACCATGATGCTTAATCCCAGTCCCAGGTGTCTTCAATCAGCCCCTCAAGGAATGGGTGCTTGTCCTCCCCTGCATGACCATCACTGTTGACTACAGAACCCACCACCCCTCTGTCCTTCTAGGTTCTGAGAACCCAACTCTCTGCCAGGCTTGAAACAAGCATCTTTTCCTAAGAACACTAGCCCTCATTTCCCTATAGATAATTCAACAGGTTTGTCTTAATAATACATGCAAATCAATATCACTTTGAGAGATTTTACACTTTAAGCCTTTTATTTCTATAAAAAGTTTCTTAGGACAAAGGAACACTAAATATAACAAAATTTGGCTATCCTTCCTGGAAAAAGGAAGGGGAAACATACATTTTCTTTTATTTGTGAATGATTCTACAACAACAAAAAAGAATGAGTCATTAATTTATTCATAACTCTCTATTTTTGTTATTCTGTGCAGTGAATATTTATTGCATTGCATGCCCATCTATTCTCTTTTTAGGAACTGCAAGAATGTTTATCTTTCTGGTATTTTTTATTGAGACATAATTGACATATAACATTATATTAGTTTTAGGGGTATGACATACTAATTTGATATATGAATATATTGTGAAATGACCATGATACGTCTAGTTAACATTCATCACCACACATAGTTACAAATTTTTTTCTTGTGATGAGAACTTTTAAAATCAACTCTCAGCATTTTCCAAATATGCAGTCTTTAAATAAGAGAAAAATATTAGCACAAGTGTGCATGTCCTCAACATACACTTTAGGTGGGATTGTAAAATTAAACTGGGATATACAAAAGTTATTTCTAGATACATTTTGGTCTAGAGAAGTAATATACTTGGTGACTCCTGCACGGTTTACTATTAATACAACAATAAAAATTTTTAAAACATTGAGATGAAGGGTGAGTTATATGTCTAGCATCCATTTATCTTAATAGCATTAATATATTTGTTTTACATGTCATTTTTAACAAGTTGCTTCAATAATCTCAGCAATTCTGTCCACAATTAAGGTAATATCATGGAGAGGTTACAGCATTTTGATTCCTATAATCCCTTCCATATTCAGTTTATGTTAGGACACAATAGAGATTTTTGTTTAATTTTTCATTATGACATTTTTAAACACAAAGAGTACAGATATTAACGTAACTAACACCCACACCAAGATGTATCAAATCTTACCACTTTTTCATATTTTCCTATCATTGCTATCTTTTTAGAAATATAACGCTTAGTACAGTTGGAGCCTCTGTCCCTTCTCTAACCCAACCTCCCAGAAATTTCTGCCAGTGCCTCATCCTTTTCATCTGTGTTTTGTGTTCCTGAGGCTGGAGATTGTCTGTTTTAAATTTTCCAGAGAATATACCTCACATCTTGTCCAAGTGCAGGAAAGGGTAGTCTCCTGGCTTCCTGAAGTGGATATGGGATAGTAGCATCTAAGTCTTCCTCAGGGATTCTTCAAACCAATACTTGTTGTCACATCCTATCTCACTTCCAGAAATATCCAAAATTGCCAATGAAAATTATTTTCAAGGAGGGACCTAGTGCCCACAATTCCTGAGCCTTTCTGGGACTTTGTGGGGCTAATCACTGCTTCTCATAGGCATATCCTTCTGCAAACACTTAAGTTTTCCAATGTTATTAGACCACTCATTTTTATGTTAACCATTTTCCAACAATTTTGTCCATTTCTGGCATCTTCTACTGTCTTCTCTACCTGGAGAAGGTCCTTTTGGATTTTTACTACTATCTTACAGGGTTTTCGCAAAAAGAAGACAAGTGCATGTATTTTGTCAGTCCGAGGGTCTTTCCCCATAAATATAAATTTTAAAAACACTTATTAACAAGTACAATGGCCGATACAGCCCACAAAAGTATCCAGTTTCAAGAACCATTTATAAAGGGGCAGTTTTGCCTGTGAAGAAAAAGCACAAGAGCAGAACTTCCTAAGTTTTCCACCATCAGAAAAAACTTCTTTAGATAAGAAAGTGGACCGACTCTGATGGTCTTATTTAGACAAAGAAGACGCAGCGCTTCATTTCCAAATGAACTTAACTGGAAGGTTTTGTGATTACTTTCCCCTTAGATTCAGCTCTGCTACCTGACCTTGCCACATAAACACTTTCTGTTCTTGTTAGCTCTATTTGTTAGTTGGAAGTTCAAAATATTAGAATACGTTACGATGAGATGCTATCGAATAAGTAATAAAATGGCTGTGAAGCTTTTCTTTTACAAGTGTGAGAGGGCTCATGATTCTCCTGAAAAATATTCATTTAACTTTTATTTTTTCTTCAACAAATATTTATTGGATGCTCCTAATGTGTTAGTCATTGAGCTACGAACTCAGCGTAGCAGTGTTTATAAGATTCAGTCCCTGTATCTTTATGCCTACTTAATCCTACTATGGACTGTGCCTTTAATACACATGATAGTCCCATAATAACTTTTAATTAACAACTAGAAGTAAGAGAACAGTGGAACTCTCCACTCAATTTGACAGGTGGCTAATTTTTTAAATAGTTAATTTGATTTACTATTTCAAGACAATCTACCAGATGACTAAACGTTGAATGCACAGAGCAGATGATTATAAGAAGAGCATTTCTCATGAGTATCACTTTTTCTACTTAGAATCACATACTGTACTTCTAATTGATTAAGAATATGTTAAAAGGGCAGGTGGTGATTTCCAGCCACAAGGTCAGGGTGTAGAGGGATATGTGTAAATCCTATGTTTATTAGATCTATAAATACAGTTCTCTCTACACTAAGTGCCTTTAATTTCTAAGAACCCAGCCCTCAGACCCAGGGTTGCTTCTCAGTCCGCGGCTGGAATTCCTGATCGTGGCAGTCTGCTGAAACATGAGTTCAGTTACCAAATATAGTTGAGTGGAGTAAGAGGACAGATGCAAGTCTGAGGCCACAGTTGCCTCAAAGTGACCAAGGACCAAGCAGTCTCTAATGAATAGGCAAGACCAACCTCTGCTCCCACAGAAAAGAAGGAATGCTCATCTGAAACCCATCACCTTTTCAGAGTCTTCAAAGTAACCAAGGCTTGAAAAGGTTTGTAAGATATTTCTTAATAAACTATTAGGGCAACATTTTTTAAACTTTTTTTTAAAAAGCTAAAAATATAATAGTTTGCCTGAAATTATAGTACTGTTTAGAAGATGCCTTGATTTTTCTTTTATTTGGAGAGAAAAGCTAATGGGAATTTTGTAGTCTTTCCAGAAACAGATAATACAGACTTGTCTATAGGCTTTATTTCTACCTACACTGTCAAAGAACTGAATTTTCTCTTATAATCTTAAGCATGCTAAGTTTGTGCTATCAGTTCCAAAAGGATTAAATGTAATTATGGAAGCAACCTTTGTCAAGATTGTATATATGTTATGTTTCACAGAAAATATGAATATAGTTAATTTAAAACCTCACCCATACTTAAGCTAAATACCGATGCCTAAAATTATATTGTTTAGGTTTTAGTAACATTTTAAGTTGTTAACTCTACTTCCATAGGATTTTTAAAATCAGTTTAGATAGTAATAGCAGACATTTTAAATTATACCTATGAATAAAATTTACATGTTTATTTATAAAAAAAGATAAAGCTTACTAAGGTAAACTACAGTCAAATTTAAACATCACGGTATGATTTTATATCATGTTGTTTGAAGTTACGTATGAAATTGTCTTGAATCCAATATATGAGGTTGATACAGAATGATTTGAGGCTCATATTACTTTTTTAACATTTGCTAAAAATACTAATTGCCTTCTAGTATGAATAATGTGACCACATAGAAAGTCCTGACAATGTAATACTACGCAAAATCTGTTTGATCATGTATGTACAGAAATTACATGATAATTGTCCTTTCCAGTATTTTTTCTCAAAGAAGTTGAATGTTCACTTGAATTACTCAGATTTTAAAAATCAGAGTGTATTTGACAAACTACTGGTGACAATAGACAAGGTATAAGAGATTTATCTTATTTCTCTTATACCAATAAATGTTTTTTAAATATGTGATTGCACATTCCTAGAATACAAATTAGCCCTCACATTCCAGCATCTAATATGGATTAGGGTTCATATCTTAGGGACTCTTATGTCAGTTCGGTCGGAGCTTCTGTTTTATTGCTAAAACTGAAAATTGAAGGGTTCCTATAGCATACCTCACAATAGACTAAGTATCTAGTTTATACTGGACAATTACAACCGCCTTGATTTCTTCATTGAAAAAAAAAATGTAGAGGGGCAACACTGGTCAGGTTTCAAACACTATGATGCATTCTTAAAGATATACTAACTGAAATATGCAAGGACAAGACAAGAGACTCCACTTCATTATTAATAATATGTGTGAAGAATATCAGAGTATTGTGATAACGGCATTCCAGTCAGGAATTTCAGTCATCTAGAGTTAGTTAATGGCTATGACCCGATTAAATTCTAGCAAAGAAAACAAATACTGAGTAAAGCAACTCTGACTGTAATTTGTAACTGTTAAATCATATTAGAGGATAGAGAAACAAATTTGGTAAGTAATTTTTCACCTGCATACTTTTGATATTAAAACTTATTTTTTTAATTTAAATAAATCCATTCCAACCTAAGCCAGCTTGACTACACATAAAATTGCTTTCCCAAGATTCCTTTTCTACAAACCTCAACTTTTTATGTTCATTCATGTTTTGTTCTTTTTTTTTTTTCTTTCTTTCTTTTTCTGAAACAATCAATTAGTAGTTACACTTTAGGACAAAAAAAAATTTTTCCCCCTTTACAAAACAACCTGCATACCTCACACCTTTGCTTAGCAAATACACATCCTACTTTCCTCGCATAGAGATGTTTCCCTTAATATTTCTAGTGGTTTTAATGACATATTCTAATTAGAATTCTTAACACTTAAGATCCTTAATTCCTAATAAAAGGTAAGAAGTAATTGTGGACTAGCTATAACACTAGCATTCTATGGGTTGGCAAATTTATAAAGATACTTTATGATTTCTAGAAGTATATTCTTCATAGTAAATTTTTCAGAGTGGCACAAAAAAATGTTTATTTACTAATAGGCCCAAGTCTTTTTAGTTCCTCTGTAAAAGAAGGCCAAAAGTGTATAAACCTATGTTCAGTAATTTAATGTTTCAGCATTTTATCTTATTTGGAATTGATCTAGATATTCAGTGCATATCATTGTTTAACTTATCTCAGTGTAATTTTAAGGTTTTAAGTTACTAAAAAGATTTTGGAAATGATTTTTAAGTAGACATGCCATAAAACATAATTATTGTTTAAAATTCATTTATAAACTTTTATCTTTTGTATATTTAATTTACTTCTTAACAATTATGTTTAGATTATTTGTGAAAATTTCATGAGACATTAAATAGCTAACCATCACGTTATCTTTCTTGCTAACAGATTATTTGACTTTTTTTATAAATCAAGGTGAAATAAAAGTTGTGTGTCCCCTTATATTTAATGCTGATAACTCAAAAGACATTCCTATTATAATTAAACCAACAAACTTACACTAGCAGGGTTGTTTTCCCCCCTGAAGATTATCCTTAATAATGTGAACTTAAAAAAATATTAGGGTTACTTTCTATATTTTCAAGAATATACTTGATTTATATAAACAATTTTCTGTAAGCCTATTAAGTAGAGCTCTTTACAAATTAATTTTGGCAATGCTATCAGGAGGTAAAAAAAATTGATTCATCTGCAACATAGGTACATAGACATACATAAACATATAAACATATGCAAACAGAAATCTTAATAGCTTTTTTTTTAATTTTAGCCATGAGACAGGTATAATAATGCAAAACTCATGAGTTTATAAAAGAGCAATTGGGTCCAAATAGTGTTTCTAGAAGATGGAATAAGTTATCTGCTCAGATGGCTGAAACTTTTTACTGATATCTGTGGAGAAGACTTTTATGATTTTTCTATTTCCAAATAGACTTTCCTTTTTGTTTGTTTTTCTCTTCTGATAAGAATTATCTCTCTGAATTTTGCATTTCAAAGAGATGGCCCTCAGTTCCTCGAGATGGCCAAGGCAGAACATTTACATCTCAAAGGCACAGAGAAAGAATGCAAGTTCCCCCAAGAAGAACTTTTGTTTCCTAAGGCTAGGATTTTTTATAATAACTACAAGGCTTTTGAGATGAATAGGAGAGGTTTGAGGATTGGTAAAAAGGATAAGTGGACTTTTTCTGTTCTTGTAAAGATTCTATTTGTAAGACCATTTGTACAAGTTGCCCTCAATTGATAGTACAGCTGTTTTTAATTCTTCAAAGGATTGGGTTGCAACTTGAATATGTCAAGGCGCTGATCAACCCAGCCAATTACATTATGTTCAATTTGCTTCTTTATATCAGAGAGATCTTTAAGATACAAACCAGAAGTTTCTTATGTCCTGGATTTAGAGCTGTTTGTCTTTGGAATCCCCCCCCCAACATAGTTTTATTTAGCTTAGGAGAAAGTCCTTTGAAGACATTCTTATCGGGATTTGAATATTAGCTCTCAATTTGTCCAACTTCTGACCATAGACAGACTTAAAAAACTCCTTTCAAATATCTTGTTGGGTTTCAGCTGGGACAAACAGTAAATATTCCTGGAAGTATTGAACAACTTCATGGACCCAAGAGGTACCCTCAAAGAGGATGCAAAAGATACTATACAAGTTCCACAGCCACTCCTAAAGATAGCACCCCCCAAAAGTAAGACTTAGATAACTCTGTTGAAAGCTGGCTACAATAAGTAAGACCCCTGCTGCAAACTGGAGTGCAACACACATTTCCGTCTGACCATATTTTGGAGGCCCACAAACTGATAGCTGCCAAGTCAAATTCTCAGATCACAAAGCAAGACAAACAAGAAGGCAATAGTTGTTCCTGGGAGAGAAAGTGATGAAGTTTTAGGGTGATGGTGAGGGGTGGTCCAGAGCCGATGGCCAAGAAAGAATTCTTGAAGACATCTTTGGTGCAAAAAGGTGATTTATTAAAGCACAGGGACAGGACCCATGGGCAGCAGAGCTGCACTGGGGTTGTGATGGGTAACTGATGTTACACCCTCAGGTTGGGAGGGGTTTAAGGATAGAGTACATCTCTAAGGAAGTTTGGAAGCAAGGTTTCCAGAACCTTGAGGAGCTAGCTGTTGCTAGGGAAACACCATTTATTACCATTTAGTAAAACCTCAGTCATGAAACCCTTTAGATGTATATCAGGGGGCCATAAACTTGGAGTATGATTGTCAGCATATATCTCAGGTGAGTTGAGATAAAAGCAAATTTCCAAGGAATTTTTACATGTTAAAGTAGACTTATAGGATCCTCAAGGTTGAGATAATGTCAAGCTAAGATTCCCTTTTACCCCTAGCAAAGTGTCATCATTGGGGCAGCTGAGCTCTTAAAGGGAGGTCACTCTGCTGGTTTTAAGGATGTGTCAGTGAGCTGTAGGCAGTAAAGGAATTTAATTTTTCATTTGCCTTTATTTCCCACATTACCATGCCAAAAACTTAAACCCCTTTCCTTTGTTCTTGGGTAGCCAGGAGTGTCCAAGGAATATCACACATATCCCACCTTGAGCGGGAGGGGTTGTTAGCTTGTATTTTTAGCCTGTACTTGCCCTCAGCTTGCCTCATGCTTCCTCATCAAAAGGATCAATAACCAATGGGTCTGGATTTGGAAAGGAAGAAACTGTGTGAAATTTACCTTCGTCTCTGACTGGCACTATAGAGTTCCAAGGAAGCTGATTCTGCTAATAATTCTCACCCTTCACCAACTTCTTCCAGTTTCCCCAGAATTCTTTCTGTGAGCTTCTGAGTAAGTTTAACATGGAAAGTGTAGCCTGATGAGGTTTTGGGGTAATGGTAAGGTTTGGAGCTGACAGCCAAGAAAGAATTCTTGAAGATGGCTTTGGTGCAAAAAGGTGATTTTATTAAAGCACAGGGACAGGACCCGTGGGCAGAAAGAACTGCTTTGGGGTTGTGAAGAGTGACTGGTTACATACTATGGAGTTGGGGGAGGTAGGGTCAAGAGGAAGTTTCTTAAATGGATTTCCATATGCTAAAGAAGACTCAGATTACTGGAGGCTTAGCTATTGTGAAACTAAGGTTGTTTTTCCCTATAGCAAAGCATTAACATTAAGACAGTAGGAAGTTCCTGGACTTTAGGCTATTGATAAGATTGCCCCTTTTTTTGTAATTGTACTAAGATATTTGTAAACTGATGGAGATTCTTATCAGTTTAACCATTTGTTTTCTGTCCTTTCCTTTGTTCTTGGGGAGCCAGAAGTGCCTAAGGAATATCATACATATCCCACTTGGTGGGGAGTTTGGTGGAGGGTGGGAATTGTGCTAGCTTGTGCTTGGTCCTCAGCTTACCTTATGGTCCCTCATCATAGCCCATTAATTTTCATTTTAGTTTCCCCTTGGTTGTTTAAGGGATAAGTGATAGCAGTTGACTAGAGAATCTCTCAGAGTCCCTCAATCTTGGGAGGGGCCCATATGGAGGCCCTCTTTTGAGGGTAAATAAGGGGGTATTTGAGTTGGTGTCAAGGATTCGACAAACCTTTGTTGCAGGATTTTTTATCTCAATACCTGATCCGTTGTCTTGCTGCTTTGAAGGATGAAGAGGTGGACACAAAATGAGCAGCAGGCAAAAGTTTATTAGAGTATAAGATCAGAAAGGAAGAATAGTAGAAAAGCTGTCTTTATAGAGAGGGGAAGTTCAAAAGTGAATGTCCACTGGACAATAGGCAAGCGTCCTTGTTTTATAAGGTTCTGGTTGCCCACGCCTTCCCTTCCCCTTTGTTCCTTCTCAGGTCCTACCCTCATTGGCTGGATAACTCTAGGTGCTGAGTAGTCCATTCCTGATTGGCTTGTTTCCATTGTATGAGAGGTGGCCTAAGGCCATATTTAGGTCTTTTGTCAAATTCTTGAGGGAAATCTGAGTGGAAGTAGATGGAGTCTGTTACATCCTTAAGAGGAACCTTATGTCTGGGGAGGTTTGCTGTGCTGAGACACTTCCAGCATTGTTCCAAAATCTATGTTTTTTTCCCACCCAGGTAGCTCAGGTCCTAATCTTTCCCCTTCTGCCTACTGAATCCTATCTTTTCCTATCATACCTTCAAGAACATTCATTTTTCCAGTGTTCCAGTTGATTGCAAATGAGACACCATTTTCTAGGCCAGAGATTTGATTATGGCCCCCCAAAGGAGAATGCAATAGGAAAGGCCCAGTTGTTTTAGGTTTCTAGCCTTAGGGCTATTGCACTCATAATGCTAATAGCTCAGACTTTTTACAGTTTTGTGGTCTCTTCAGAGATGGAGGATAAATTATCCTAGGTAAAGTGGGATAATTTTTCATTAGACTTTTGCAGTGAATATTTCAATGAAGCTGTTTGGAATCTTGAAACATTCTGGAGACTTCTGCATGCCAATTAAAATAGGTATCTTATTCTGTTTGTTGATTTGGAAACTCTTGCTTTCAATTACACTTCTTAAATGAATGATCTTGTCTAATTGGAATATTCCCCATAATGGCCATTGTAATTCCAGGCTGTTTTAGTAAGATTTTGTCACATTTTTAGATATCTATACTTTCTAGGACCATAAATCTTAGACATTAAATATGTAGGTGTGCCAAAATGTGGTGTGCTCAGTTCTTTGAATCTGGAGAATCTCATTTCTTTAGTTAAGCCTTGGTTCTCTCAGAGTCGAATTAAAACCTAAGAGTGATGTGCCACTGGGTTGGGAGCTTTGCAGTGTTTTTAATATGCCTTATTTCACAAAAATTTTCTTGAGGTTGGTTGGTAAAATAGCATCAATCTAACAGTCCATGACCAACTTATCCTAGCCTGGGAGTCTTAGAATTAGGTGGTAAGTGCTGATAACGGCACCCTGCCCTCCAATTTTGTGGCTTTGGCTTCCAAGTTTCCCATTTGCAATAAATCTATTATTCTTTTTACAAGATATCTTTATAATGGCAGACACCATAATGGCTTTTACATGTGCCTACTTAGACTTTGGTTTTGATGGTGTAAACAGTCTTCATTTCTTATCTTAATTTATTTTCCCAAGAACCCCAGTAATTTATGCTGTGAACTCACCTCAGGCTTTGTGAGTCTCCTAATGACTGCCACCCAGTATAACTATCCCCAAACCTTTGCAGGACCCCCAGAACCTTTCTGGGATTTGCTTGCTTGCTTGTTTATATATACTGTGTGTGTGTGTGTGTGTGTGTGTGTGTGTGTGTGTGTGTGTGTACTTTTTTTTAATGTTTATTTTGAGAGAGAGAGATAGAGAGTAAACAGGGGAGGGGCATAGAAAGAGAAAGAGAGAGAGAGAGGATCCACAGCTGTTAAAATATTTCTGTTAAATCTATCTGTTCTAGTGTGTCATTCAAAGCCACTGTTTCCTTACTGATTTTCTGTTTGGATGATCTATCCATCAGTGTAAGTGAGGGGCTAAAGTCCCCACGATAATTGTATTACTATTGATTAGTTCTTTATGTTTCTTGTTAATAGTTTTTATGTATTTGGGTGCTTTCATGTTGGGTGCATACATATTCACAATTGTTATATCTTCTTGTGGGACTGTCCTCTTTATTATTATGTTGTGTCCCTCTTTGCTCTTGTTACAGTCTTTTTTTAACATCTGTTTTGTCTGATATGAGTATTGCTACTCCAGCATTCTTCTGACACCATTTGCATGACAAATGTATCTCCATTTCCTCATTTTCAATCTGCTGGTGTCTTTAGGTTTGAAATGAAGTCTCTTATAGGCAGCATATACATGGGTCTTGTTTCTTATCCACTCTATCATCCTATGTCTTTTGATTAGAGCTTTTAGTCCATTCACATGCAAAATAATATCAATAGATAAGTATCAATAAGTACTTATTGCCATTTTGTTACTTTTTTTTTTGTGGTTGTTTTTGTAGTTTTTCCAAAAACCCAGACTCTTAACTATAGAGAACAAACTGATGGTTACCAGAGGGGAGGTGGGTGGGAGATGGGTGAAATAGGTGAAGGGGATCAAGCATCGTGATGCTTATATCGTGATGAGCTCTGGGAAAGCATAGAATTGTTAAATCACTATATTGTATATCTACAATGAATATAACTCCGTATATTTCCAGTAATTATACTGGAAATTTAAAAAATAAAAAAATGAAAAATATTAAAAGACAAACAATAAAAATGAAAGGAAGAAATTTAGTCTAAGAATTGCCTGTGATTTCAAAATAACAGCAACAAAAGTTTTAAGTCTTTTTCAACTTTTGTTTTCATGGTGTAGTTTTTATTTTGAAATATTTTAGCATTGGAATTTGCTACCAACAATTTTTGTTACTTTTTTAGAAATTGTTTAAATAAACAAATAAAATAATTAAACAAATAACAAATTAAAATGCTTAATTTAAATTGTAAAATCACTCATAATTTAACTGGTTTGTTTTTCAAAGAATGTGAAATAAACAACAAAAAATGTTCCTAAATGTCCCACCCCTGAACCCTACTTCTGCCCAAGCCCTGCCACAGAGATAATCAACATTAATTGTTGGTTCATGCTGTTCCAATCTTTTTCGTGTAATTATTCCTAACTAATATGCATTTTAAAATGCCTATCGAAGTGTTACTACCCCATCTGTACTTTCCTAACATCAAATATTTTTTCTTTCAAAATTATAGTACCTTCTCAACATCTCTACAAGGTATTGCATAAGCAGATTGCAAAATTTCTCCCCTTATCTAAATTCTTTTTTTTATTATTTTTAAAAATATTTTTTTTTGAATGTTTATTTATTTTTGAGAGAGAGAGAGAGAGAGAGACAGACAGACAGACAGAGCCTGAGCAGGGGAGGGGCAGAGAGAGAGGGAGACACAGAATCCGAAGCAGGCTCCGGGCTCCGAGCTGTCAGCACAGAGCCCAACACGGGGCTCGAACCCATGGACCGTGAGATCATGACCTGAGCCAAAGTTGGACGCTCAACCGACTGAGCCACCCAGGCGCCCCTCCCCTTATCTAAACTCTTAAAGTAAATAACCATACTATCTCCAACAGGAAAAGAAAACTTTGTAGTTAAATGCAGGTTTCAACCCTAAATCCACCATTTCCTAACAGTTCAACTTTAGCCAAATAATTTAATGTTTTTATGCTGAAGTTTTGAGTACAGAAATAATAAAAAAGAAAAATAATGACTATCCCATCAATTATTCTGAAGATCAAATAGTTCACTACATGAAAGCAGGCACTAGGCAACACTCAGAAGCTGTCTTGTAGGAAGTTCTCAGGGAAGGCTAGCTTTTATTGTTTCTAATTGAATTCTTTCTACTAGACTCTGCTGTTTCTCATGCATATGCCTTGCCTTCCCGCTCCCAGTCCGGGAAATCTTTACATGTCAACAGCCTATAGTGCCTTGTCTCATGGGGATCCTGCACAGGGTGTTCTACAAATATTTTTTAACCGACAAAATAGAGGATTATCTTGATTGTCATAGATCTGGTTTTCACATAATTATCACCAAAAGTCAGCAAGTCTCAAAACAAATGTTATTCATAGTTTCTAAACTTGTCTCTCTTTCTCTTTTCTTTTATTTCTGTATATTCATATATGTTGTGAATCATACATATTTATATTTATATTCAGGAACTCAAAAATAAATACTTTTGTAAATACTAGGGTAGTAATGCCATGACAACTTAAGATGATAAAATGGCTTGTGTTAGAATGAGTGATGTACATACCAAATTTAAAATGTTCAATGAAAACTCACATGAGTGCTCTATATTTCATAGTCGATCAAGAGTCCAACAGAATTCAAATGCTTAACTTAGGAAGAAGTTGTAAGCCATAAAATTATATTTAGAAATAATCCATAAATTAAGCAGCATAAAATTCTTCAGAATGGATGAAATATGCACAGGGATTTAACAAAATAGGCGACCATGGAAGTTTATAATGGAAAGCAATATTTGCTTGGGAGAAGTCAAGATGCTGATAAGCTGTCCACTGAAGTTCAAGGTGGAAGGACATCTATAATGCCTCATAGCATTTGCTGACCTTCCTAAACTTTGCTTCACCAAATATTTGCTTAAGTCTGGCATCATGGGTAAATGTCAAAGCTCACCTGGAAGACTTTACCTTCAGAACGCCATGAGGATACCTGCAGCTGCCTGCATGGTACAGTCTGAGAGAACCTAAAGCACCATTAGCCTGAGAGTGTCCTCCTCCTGTGACTGTCACCACCCTCCCACTAATAGCATGCCTTCCAAAAGAGCCATGGTCAGGGTGCCTCGGTGGCTCAGTTGGTTGAGCGTCAGACTTTAAGTCAGGTTGACCTCACAGTTTGTGAGTTCAAGCACCCCCTAGGCTCACTGTTTGGTGCAGAGCCTGCTTCAGATATTCTGTCCCCCTTTCTCTCTGCCCTTCCCCTGCTCGTGCTCCCACTCCCCCTCAAAACTAAATAAAACATTAAAAAAGATAAAATAAAACAGTCATGGTCTGCAAATACCAATATTAACATACAAATATGCATTTTCTTTTCTTTTCTTTTAGTTTTTTTTTTTCATTTGTACCTTAACAACTTGCAAGATAATTTGAGGCTGTATACAATAAAAGCACAGTGCAACCGCCCAAAAGCAATGAAAAGATTTAAGATAAATCAAATATAAGAAATTCAGAATCTGACACCTTCTCAGTTTCCTACTTCTGCCTTTTCTCCTATTAGAATGTTAGCTCCTTAGGGCAGAGAATTCTGCCTTACAGCTGTGTCCCAGCCTGTAGAAGTGCCTAACACAGTGGGCACACAGCAAAGATGCTGACTGAATAAGTCAGCAGAGAACGTAAAAAAAAAATTAAAAAAAAAAAAAAATTGGGAGAGGGGTCTAAAAAGATTTGTATTTCTGTGATTCAAAATTTAACTCTGAGCTTGCTAGCATCATGCCAAAGAGCATTATCAAGGGTTACAGAATCCTCTTTGTCTAGTAGTAAGAATGCCAAAAAACAAAAGAAATGTTTTTCTGGTTCTGAATTTTTTCATGAGAAACTTTCTTGGCCAGTACTGAGAAACACAAAAACCAATGTCTTTAGAGACAAGGTTTTTATTTTGCAGTGTCAGACCTCTTACTGTCTTGTATTGGTGAAACGAGCATGTTGTGTGTGTTTTGTATTTTTACATTAACAGCTATTTACAGATAGCATGGATTACTTTATCAAGTTCTTACTAGAAAACAGAGCCCAGGGCGTGAGTAACTATTAGTAAGACAGGTGAAACAGCTGGGTAAAAAGAACAATGCTTCACTGAGGACACCTGGTCCCAGACACATCCTGCAGTGGGACCTGGATGGCTGAGAGCAAGGGGAGGGAATGAAACATTTCTGCCTCCTGTCTTCGTTCACATGGCTCTGTCTCCCATCAAATCCTAGGAAGGGTTCAATCCATGTCTCAAGTACCAAGTATTTCTTGGTTTCTCTTCATCATCTGCCATGACCCAGACACTGTGCCAAGCATTCGCCATTCCAAGACTGTCAGTTACATCTCTTCTTTCAAGGTGTTCACAGTCTAATGGACAAAGGGTTCTCTAACTCATATTAATAACTCAATAAGACGAATGTTAAAATACTATGCAAAGTGTCACGTTTGGAAGAAAAAAGTACACAGACTGGGGAGTCAGAAAGCACCAAAAACAAGTGAAATAATCAAGTTTTTAAGGACAAACTGGAGTTTGAAACAGAAAAACAGAAAGGAAGCATGTGCAAAGCACGAAGATATGACAGAACGTGGAATTTTCAAAGAATAGCACATAAAGCAGTAGGGCATGATTGCAGCATGTGTCAGCATGAAGATAGAGGTTGAGGCTGGAGAGTTTCCCTCAGGGCAGGCTGTCCGGAAGCCCACAGATAAACTGCATGTCACGTTTTGGACCTTCTCTTATCCAATGGAGCTTGCACCATTGGAAAACAGATACCAAAAGAATGACATGGCCAAATTTGTAAATATGTTCTCTCCCACCATCTTCGATCTCTTACTGCAGTATGCTTAAACTATGTTTAATAACAACTATCATGGTTCTCCTTGTATTTGAGTTATTTTTTACTCTTGTCTTATCCCTCTAATCTCTCCTATTAGATTACAAAACATTAAAGGAGAGAAACTATGCCTGGTTCATCTCTGCCCTCCTTGAAACTTCCCTGGAACATACTAAGTGATAAATAAACAGCATTCAATTGATTTCACGTTCAAGTTACCTTTCCAGGAAAGGGAGGTGGAAGAAAGGAAGAGTAATTATAAAATGCACAGGGCTAGCAAAGAGCCATTTTCTCTCAAAGGGAAGAAGCTAGAACTATACAAATTCCAAGATATTAGGAAATAGCTGTGGCATATGAGAGCGTTAAGGGAAGTAACAATTAAAATAAATTATGAATGATGGTTGAAGAATATATGAAAGAGAAAAAGATGAAGAGAAGAATTTCCAAGCAATTCAAATTCCAGAAGAGGATAGAGACGGGAGGCAGGGAAGAATTAAAGATGTAGGAGAATACCTTATTCCTCAAAATTTCAATATCTTTCAATTCTCTTTGCTAAATTGGAACTTGTTAAAGTTTTTGGCATTCATCTCACTTCTTTATTCATTAAAGACAGTATAATTAGTTCTCTTCAGTGTATTTCATGTTCTGTATCTATCACACCAGCAGAGAATTACCGAAAACACCATTTGAAAAAAAACATAAAATCTGAGGGAAATAATGGAGATGTTTGCAGTTGTATTTCTTTTGATTACAATCTTTTAATTTTGGGGTGTGGACTGACATGAAAATCTCTGAAGCATGATTTCCCAGTGAGTTTGGGCCACCTGGAAACCTCCCTTGTTCATCCGCATTCAATGAGCATTTTCCCTAGACCCTGTGCATGTTCTAGCAGCAATAACTGGGTTGCAAATTAAACCCAAACCATGTATGCCATAGAGCTATTATCTTCTTTTTCACTGTGCAAGCAGTTTTTAAGCTACACCTAATCCTGACAACTGGATCCTGTCAGATGGCGCCTCTTTAAAACCAAAATATAAGTTAATAAGCAGGTGATTTAATCTGCCTCCAGCAAACACTCCCTATTTGAAAAAAGGAACTAAAAAGTGTTTCATCATTCATAAGTTTCCTTTAAACTACCTCATATAATTTTTTATGAAGGTTTAAAATTTATCCTATCATGTTCACTTTGCACTAAGTATAATTAAATTAATGGCAGAACTCTGATATTAGCAGAAATAGCAGAAAACTGATCCAGTTTTATTAGTCTGATAATATTGCTTAGGATTCTTGGTTGTGAAACTATAATATATTGGTAGGAAAGTGTATGGTTAAGATAATGAGCCCTAAAGTCGTTGTCTGGGTTTGAATCTTGGCTCTCCTAGTCACATTTTCTGACTCAGTTTCCTTCTTTATAAACTGGGGCCTATTGTGGGAATTTTAAATGAAATAATCTACATAATGGTTCTTGAGGCAATTCCTACCTATGGTGAGCCATACACTGTTAGCCATTATCATTATCATGATTAGTATTACTAGTGCTTAAGCTAGACAAATTTATTAGGTAGCTGATTTTCTATAGAGGGAGTTGGCAAACTTTTCCTGGTAAAGTCTGCATAAATATTTTAGGTTTTGTCAATCATAAAGACTACTAAACTCTTGCATTTTTCCACAAAAACAGTCAAAAACAGTCAGGTGGCCACACTCTAAATGCAGTCGGAAGTCAAAAGGCTGTGACTCTGAAATGATCAACTCAGACATTTCACTATCTCAATATATCTTTCCAGATCCTCACTCAGTCATTCATACTACATCTTTCTTTTGCTTTCATTGGGCCTTCAGTCCCTTAATCTCTTTATGATCAAACTCCTACCCATGAATCCCAATCCAGCATAGACTTTAGAATCCACCCCTATCTTGCTAATATTCTCAACAACCTTGTCCATTTTCTTTCCATCCTACCTGTGCCTCAGAACCTGGAGCATCTTACTTGCACAGTTTCACCTGGACTGCTGAGCTCCAGTGAAGAGAAGTGAGCAATCACACTAATTAATGACATTATAAATACATCACATTTAACTTCAACTAAACCCTCACCACTGCCCATAAATCTTTCTTAAGGAAATTTTTCCCTTTCTCTACAACAGCTATTTCAAATCATCTGCTGTCCTTATAAACTTCCAAATCCTCAGAAGTCTCAAGCTAGGAACTCTCCTTTCTTTCAATTATACATGTATCCAGATTCCCCCTGCTCCTCTCTTCCTCTCTCTCTCTTCCTCCCTCTTTCTCTCTCTTTCTCTCTCTCTCTCTCTCTCTCTCTCTCTCTCTCTCTCTCTCTCTCCAACACACACACACACACACACACACACACACACACACACACTTTAATTACTCCATTACTTCTCTCCTTTGACAATGGAAGAACAATGTTCCCTTCCAACCTGAAGTCATTTGTACTATAATAACCCGTTTCATCTCACATCCTGGAAGACCTGGTCTATACATCATCCCCACTTTTTTACATGGTTCTTCTGCTTCTCCCTCTCCATTGGCTAATTCCATTAGCACTGAAACACATACCTGTGCCACATCCTAAACAAATAAACCCATTAGATTTCATACTTTTGTCCACCTACTACCCCTATCTGTCCTCCCTTCTATAAACTTCTTAGAATAGTCTGTAGCACTTGCAATCTATACTTCTTTTCATTCCATAATTTCTCAATGTATCTGGAATCTGGCTTATATCTCTGTCACATACATCAAAACTGCTGTGGCCAATGGTGCTAAATGTTCCCAGTTGCTAAGTTAGAAGGAAAAAAGGAGCTCCTTTGTGAGATTCCTTGCCTAGCTTCCCTAACAACTGTCTCCTGGTTTCCCCCCAACTCTCTGGAGGATTGTTTCCTTTTCTCTCTCTTTCTTCCTTCACCTTATCCACTCCCATGTCTTATAGTGCCACCCTTAGCTAATACTTCCCAGTCTAGTTTTGTTCTCTTTTCTCACATACCAGTATCTCACCTTGCCTTCCACACAATACCAGAGTTCCCAGTTGCAAAAGGTGCAAATCAAAATTAAAGGTTTTTTTCCTCAAAACGTCCCCCATTGTGTCATGCCAAGTTAGTGGCAACACCCATCCCATTGTTTGAATAAGAAATCTATAATCTTGTCTCTGGAATTTAGTCAATCACACGTTTCTCTTCTATCTTCTCTCTATTGCTTCAGTCCACTGTTTTTCTTCCCAATGTCACTTATTTTGACTTCTGTCATATTTTTTTTCTACTGTCACTCATATTCCTTAGTGGCAAGTGACAGAAATATTCTTTGGTCAACTTGAGTGCAAAGCGAATGATTGATAGGAGCTATGGCAATTCACAGAATGAGGCCCAGAGTGTATTCTGGAGGCCAGACCACAAGGCCAGAAAAAGGTTCATGTGTGGCTACCACTGCTGTCACAGCTGACTGGTCCACACTTCAGCTCCACCTCCAGGCCTCTGCACAGCCACCACAGCTGCCCCTCCATACTCCATGCTGCTGCATCCGTTACCACTGCCAGAAACTAGAGTGTTTTCTCCATGGAACCTGCCTCAAAGTCCAAGATGGACGCGTGTAATTGCCATGTGCCAAGACTTGTACCCAGGCTCCAAGGGGCTGGGAAAGCAAATATTTGGAGGTTTCACATTCCATTATGATAAGTGAGCTTACTTTCTCACAGAGGCTCAGAATATGAGGAATTATCCAAAACTGAAAAGGAGGTTCAGATGATGGGTGTCAAAGTTAAAGCAATGAGAAATGTACATAACTCTGAGAATAGGACAAAAGCCTTCTCAATGACTTCCTTCTTTCAACTTGCCTTCCTCTTCCCCTGACTCAGTCATCAAGTCAGGCTACCATGAGTTATCTCTCTAAAATGCAACTCTGGTGATGTTTCCCACATACTTAGTCTTCTGTGTCTTTTAACCACACCAAAGATGAAATTCAAGTTCTTCACATGGCTTCAGGCCCTCTAACCCCACTCCTGCTTTTTAAATTTGTCTCTGGTGATATCCCCCCTCTCCAGATAGATTTCTGTTTCACTGGAGCTGAGTTACCTGAGTCTGCCATACTCTCGCTGGGATCCAAGACTTTGTATATGCTTCTGCCACTGCCCTCTTTACCTGCCTAACTCTTTTGTGCCCTTTACATATTATCCAATAGGCTTCATCTTCTGTAAAACTTGTCTTGGTCCTAATCCTATTATTCCTTCTAGGTGCTAACATAGCACTTTGTTCTTCTCTCATCATGGCACTTGATACACTAAATTATATATGCTTATGACTTATTTGTATCCCTCATGGACTAAGTTGCATGAGGGCAGAAACCCATATTGTTCAAAATCACATTTCCCCATCTCTCTCACACTGAGTTCAATATAAAATATTAATTTCTCCAAGGCCAAAAACAAATAAACAGACCAATAGCTTCTCTTGCAAAGAAAACTAAAATTTGCAAGAAATGGAAATAGGGGGGCGCCTGGGTGACTTAAGCATCTGACTCTTGATTTCAGCTCAGGTCACGATCTCATGGTTCATGAGATCTAGCCTTGCGTCGAGCTCTATGCTGACAACACGGAGCCTGCTTGGAATTCTCTCTCTCCCTCTCTCTCCCCCCTCCCTTTCTCTCTCTTCCTCAAAAATAAATAAACTTAAAAAAAAGAAAGAAGTGGAAATATGGTCTGTTTTGCCTTCAGCATACTTTTGGCCCAAGCATGTCTCTTCCAGTTTTCATGTCTCTTCTGGGCCAACGTTGCCTGATGACTTGAGCTGTCACACAATTTAAGAGTTGACCCCTACATTTGCTTCTCCTAAATCATCTACCAGTTCATGGGTTCAAGCCCTGACAACTCAGAGCCTGGAGCCTGCTTTGGATACTGTGTCTCCCTCTCTCTCTGCCCCTCCCCTGCTCATGGTCTGTTTCTCTCTGTCTCTCAAAAATGAATAAAAACGTTAAAAAAATTTTTTAAAGAACTGGTAAGGAATCAGAATGATTCCATTCTGGAGCACAGACAGGACAAAGAAATTAGAGTAATGTTATAAAGACATTATAATGTCTTTATATAAAGTGACAAGACCACTGTAATGGACTTGTAAGATTTACTAGGAGAATAGAGGGTAATATATCTTAGTAGGTACACTAGGACTAGAATGTGGAGAATCTCATAATGCCCACAAAACAGAGTAACTTTCCAAGAGGACATCTGAGACACAAGTACAAATTTAAACTAAAGAAGATGTCATAGGTTAATATTGAGCTTTAAAATCTGATTACATATCTTCTGTTGAATTGATAGATTCTATGAATCCCTGCATCCTATGTGATGGTAAATCTTCAAGGTAGATTTCTGGAATGCCTCTACGTAATGCTCTTTGAGATTAGAGACTTTTAGGGGTCAAAAATGCAAGCTAGCTCTTTTTTGGTCATAGGAGAGAAAAGAACATTTCACTTAATCAAACAAAATCTCATCACTCTAAGCAGAATCCCTAGGTGGGAAACTGCTTCTGGACAAGCAACTCAGTTCTGTCCTCATGAAGTCCACTTACCTTATGGAGAATGAATGTCTAAGTTTACGCCTGACCCAACCTATAAAGTTGAGTTTTACCACATCCAAGAAGCTTCCTTTATTAACTCCTAGACTCAATCTTGAGGCAAAGTTCCCTTCTTAAGTTTTCCAGATCTTCCCTCTATCGTTCTATGAACAATATACAGAAAAAGAATAGCATACTTAGAGTAACAGGAGAGGCATTGCTTCATAATATTTAGCTCAAAATGCAGTGGAATTTCAATTCTTGCCCAATTATTTTGCAGATAATGAAACTATGGTGGTATTTCCATACAATGAAAATGGAAATGCTGGTGGTGTTTCCATATAAATGTCCTATGCAAGGCACAAAGTACTCTCATATATCCTTAAAAGGTTAAGTTAGGCATTCATAGCAATGAAGCTCTTTTCACTTTCGTTTGACACCCTGTCCAAATTTTATATTATTTGTTTAATATCTTTTCCACCTCCCTGCTTTCACAACTTCACGTGACTTTTAACTCCTTCAACATAAGGACTATGTCCTTAGTCTGGATCAAGAGTCAGCAAACTTTGGCCCCTAGGCCAAATCCATCCTACTATTATTTCTGTATGGCCTGCAAGCTAACAATGTTTTTTAATATATTTTTTAACTGTTGAAAAAAATCAAATTCGAAAGAAAAACAGTATTTTTGATATGTAAAACTTATATAAAATTCAAATACCATACCAGTGTCCATAAATAAAGTTTTGTTGGCACATAGCCATGCTTATTCATTTATGTATTGCCTATGGTTGGTCTCATGCTGCCATGCAAATTTGAATAATTACAATAGAGATAGTACAGCTCACCAAGTCAGAAGTATTTACATCTGGCCCTTTACAAAACATTTTGTGTCTCCAGTCTAGAACATAACTATAACTCTAGCACCTGAAACTCAGCAAGTGATTATTAACTATGTCTTGAAATAACTGTTGAATGAATAAACATGAATGCACACAGGTGGACACAAGGAAAAAGTGAACCAGTAAGATTTCAAATATTTCACTGAAAACTGAAAACAAATAAGAGTTGGAATCAAAATGTATTTGTGGTTTATGGTGAGATAAGCATAATCAGATTTACTAAAATATCAACAAGCTACTAATCTCATACATTAATGAAATTAGAGCTTTAATGAGGTACGTAGTGGTGGGGGGGAGACAGAAAAGAAGGAGGCTCTGAGAAGTGCAGAGTGCCCTACTACACTCTTTAGTCTCTACTGCAGATATTTTCTTTTTGAATTACTCGTCGCTGGTTAGTGAGACAATATTCACCCACAAAGAAAATATTAAATTAAAATGATAAATTATAAACACAAGTATACTTGATATTTCTTCCAACTTAAAGGATAGAGAAAAATGATTTTTACAAAAGTGTATTTTTCACTTTCATGTTTCTCCCAACTTGTAGATTAGTAGTATTATGATAATAGACGCACATGTGAGCGTTTGCGCATGCGCGCGCACACACACACCCACACACCCACTACTACTAATGGCAATTCTGTCGGTGTTGTTTTTCAGGACACAAGAAGTAAACTGGTTTCCAGTGCCTCTGGCCTTCCTGTTAAGAGCAGACAAAGAGTGTATGAAGACTATTCGACTATGTCAGAGACTTCCTCTCATGACTCCTTCTATGATTCCCTATCAGACATGCAGGAAGAAAGCAAGAATGCTGACTTCTTCCCTGGGCTATCTGCTTTTCTCAGCCAGGAAGAGATAAACAAGAGTCTTGACCTGGCCCGGAGATCTATCGCCAACTCCGAAACAGAAGATTTTGACTCAGAAAAGGAGATCTCGCAGATTTTCAACACCTCTCCTGTAAGCCTCTGTGAAAACCCTTCCCATAAGGAGACCAAGTTTGGTGAGTCAACCTCCTCAGGAAGACCTCATGATAATAGGTCAACACCTGTCCAGCCTCTGCCTGAACAAACCGCCCCTATCTCTTCACCTGCTTCAAAGAGGAAACCTGCCATATCACCCCTGCTTGCCAGCCCCAGCTATATCCGGAGCCTCCGAAAGTCTGGAAAACGTGGTGCAAAAACTCCCAACCCAAGTGTAAAGCCCAAACCAGCATATCAAAGTAAGACTGGCCCCCAGAGCCAGCTATGTGACAAGGCGGCTAATTTCATTGAGGAGCTGACGTCCATATTTAGAGAAGCAGCAAAGCCGAGAAATAGAAGCCCAAATGGGGAGTCCTCATCACCAGACAGTGGGTACTTGTCTCCTAAAAATCAGCCATCAGCCCTGATGGGTGCCTCAGCCAGCCAGAGCCCCACTGGAGACCAACAGGAGATGGAAGCAGAGGTCAAGTTGCCCGAAGCCAGGCATCGTTACCAGAAAGACCAGAACAAGGCAGTGCCATGCAATAACATGCTTCACCCACAGCCTCAGAATGCACTCCGCTTGCCCTCAGCTCCAAGATTCATCCAGAAGCTTCGGAGCCAAGAAGTGGCAGAAGGAAGTAAAGTTTACTTGGAGTGTAGAGTCACCGGAAACCCAACTCCTCGGGTCAGGTAAGAACGTTTTTATTATGAAGATCAAATGATCTGTGTTGACTTTTGGTTTTACTTTAATGTGGAATGAGATTTCCTGGATAGTTAGCCCTCTGGAACCTGAAGTCGTGTTTTCAAACAGCTGCAGGGCAAAAGCATCCTAGAATCGCAAATAGTAGCTTTGCCAGTTATCACGGGTGGAATGTATCTGTTGTCATGAACCATGTGCTACGAAAGGGAAGGCAAAGGACTGGACAGGCACAGAGGGGCACAAATGTCCTGTTAAACAGGACTCCAGAATTAATAGCATCCAAGGAAACTTAAAATGTGCAACTCATATATTCAAAGCACTGTGAAAGTGTGTGCATAATTTGAATACGAGTTGCTGAAGATGGTTGAAAGTGTGGCTAAAACTAGAAGTTGTCTGGCTGCATAGAGATGAAAGGCACAGGTGTGCAGTGGCCAACCACAAGATTAACCCTGACCTAAGGCATGGGCTAAGGGGGCACATATTCACTTTAAAAAAAAGCACCCCCAACGCACCTTCAATGTAATGCAACCAAGGAAACAAAGAAAGATAAAGCCAACTGAAAACAATGCAGGTGTGATGTTTATACACAGGCTCCGGCCACTACAGCATGGCTGTAGCAAAAAGGTCACGACTCGACGAGTGTGTGGTTGGTTGGAGGCAATATACACTTACGTCACCGTGACCATTCTAATTTCTGTTAAGTTCTTCCTCCCTCACTGCCGAGTTCGTACTTTCTGTGCAAAGAGGTTAAGAGGAGTGACTCTGGAGTCAGACTGCAGGGTTTCCACCCATGGCTCCACCTTTTGTCAATTGTGTCACCTAGGCAAGTTACTTTGTCATTTAGTTTCTTCATCTGTGAGATGGGAATTAAACTAATACCTCCCTCCTTCTATTTTATGAGGACGACATCACACATGTGAAAAAATAAAACTGTGCCTTGCGTCTAGTGACGGCTGCATTGGTATTATTATTTTTATTGTTTCTCATATCTTAATTTTATATGCCAAAGTGAAAATAATGTTTCAAGTTGGATTGCACTACAAAAATAAGCCATTCATTCATTTACTTTGAAAGTTTTGCTGTTATGAAGAGTGTTTTACCTAGATTATGTAAATATTAAACAGTAAATTTGACGTTGTGAAATTTGGACAAACAGTAAAGTAAATCTCATCCGCTAAAAAATTGTAACGCTGGTACATTCTTATTAATATAGCATTTCACAAGCCGCAGACTTGGCCTCTTACCCTACATCCACTAGTACACGCTTAGCGAGAGTTGGTTTCTTGGGTTGACAGGGTATTGCTCACAAACATGAAGTAAGCATTAGCATTACTGACTAAAACGTGGTGTAATTAAAGGCAGGGAATTTTTTTCCAACCAATTTGTTCAACTAATTCTTCTTGAGTCACCCTTTACAGTAATTTTACAATATTGCTCTTAGAAACTGACAGCAGGGGGCAGTAAAAAACTTCTTAATGGGTTCCTTTCATTAAGTGATCCTAAATTCTGCATTTATGTATATTTCCCACAAAGAATTTTCCTTATCATTTCGCCTATGATGGAAATGAAATCGTGTGATTCTTTTGGATTCTATTTGGGTTGTTTTTAACCTACTAATCTTGGACAAATAATTCTGCAGGAGAAATACTTTCACAAGTCCTTCAAAACGGTTCCACAGGTTTTCAAACTGCATATGACTCCACTCACATTTGCCTTACCAAAACAAGCCCCTTTCAGACGTATTATCGTGGCAAGTAGACTTACCACACCCTGTCAAAAATGACAAAAAACAATCCATTTAACATTAAAGGATTAATTTAGGTGAGCGGACCATAATTATTGTATTAAAGTTCATTGAACTATTTAATAATTTGGAGGACATTAAATTCATGCTTCTGTCTCCTTTTTGCTGGGGGTGGGGGGAGGCTGTGTGCGGGGGGAGCATTAATTTAGCTAGTAACCACAGAATTATTAACTAGTTTTCCCTTGTCATCTCCTGGTCTACCAAAGTCCATGCCCAATGCCCATTAGACATTACAAATTATGCCCTTTTAGAGTAATTAAGTCCTTGATGAAATGCTCCATTGTTTAAAGTTAGCTGGTCTTTTTTATATCCTTTTGGAGCTTTTGTTTGTTTTGTTCTGTATTTTGAGAGGGGAGTGTACATGGGTGCTGGATTTTCTTAATTTCTGTTCCAAAGATCTTGGTACTCTCTTCCATGCATTTGTCAGTATACCAAATGCCTAGGAACATTGAGTTCCTTTTCCACATGAGACTTGAGGGTCTATAGAAATAACCTTCTTTGAAGGAAATTTCACATGAAGAAGAAAACCTGGGGCACCTGGGTGTCTCAGTCGGTTGGGTGTCTGACTTGATTTTGGCTCATGTTGGGATCCCAGGGTCTGTAGGATTGATCCTTGCATTGGGCTTAAGATTCTCTCTTTCTCTCTCCATCTGACCCTCTCTTGCTCATTTTCTCTCTCTCTCTCTTTCTTTCTCAAATAAAAAATTTGTTTTTAAAAAAAGAAGAAAACCTTAAATAAAATATTAATACGCTATACTAGAGCATTTTAGAACCTGGCTCAGACTCAGTCCAAGTGACTCTAAACCCAGAGACTGCACAGACCTATTGATTGGTCTAAGATCCCAGAAGCAGGTAACAGAACCCATAGAGAGTAAGGGGATGTCAGAGGAACCCAAAGCAAGCAATCAGCAAAGGCCTAACAGGCACTGACTGGTAAGCGTGGAGATATTCAGCTGTCGAAAAGTCAGCAACCGCACGACAGGTGAGCGCAATGTGGAGCAATTGCCAATGGTAAGGTCCAGAGGGACTTCAAAGGAATGCACCACAGGAAAATATGGCAGCAGGTATCAGGTTCCAGACACAGGGACAGGAGCCCAGGTAGAAAATTCTACCCTTCAAGAGTTTAGTTAAGGAAAAGGTGAGGCTGCTGCTCCAAAGAACAATAGGACAGTGCAGGAAATAGAGACTCAGGTATGATTAAATGAGGCAGGACTTTAGGGACTAAACTCATGCTGGGTTCAGAATCGGGAAACAAATTGTTACACTGACAAGACTGGGCTACTAAGCTGCTGGCCTGGAGCTTCTTAAATGTGGCCTAAATAGAAACCATTTGGTCTGGGAACCTGGACATAGTGAAACTTGCAGATGTAGATAAAGTGACCCCAACTAAAAAGGAGGCCTGGTGGAAACAGTAGGATTGAAGCCAGGCCAGTCATTTCAAGGCTTTTCTACTTCATCCTCCCACAAATATAGCTGGCACAGATACCAGTTATAACCACAAAGAGGACTGAAAAAAATCTGTTTGCCTTCTTTATTCTTGCGAAGTTCCAACAAAACCTCAACAGAAGAGAAAAACTAATGGAAGAAAAGCTTATGTATAACTGAGGTCATATACAATTTAGATACTACTCAAATTACACACAAATTATTCGTTAACAACTTGAATTATTACATTAAATAAAATTGAGTCAGAATTCATAAATTTTTGTGACTATGTCCCAGTGGTTCATATTTCTCATGTACTTCTTTACAATAGTATACAGACATCGCCTTGCCTATTCCCTCCTCTCTCAACTTTTGTGAGTTGGTGAAAAATTCATGAAGAATTTTAGTTCAAAAGTACCTCCAGTATTATTAAAATGAGACCTCATGTTTTCACTTTATGTTTTTCAAAATATTTTATTATGACAACCATATATTTCAAACCATTTACATATAAGGGAACTCAGAAAACTAGGAGATTATTTGCCTAGTAACAGAAAAATAGTTAATTAACCATAGAGACCAGACTCCTGTCTTCTGATTCCTAATCAGACACTGAGTGACTCATGAGAAGATTTAGCCACTGTCACTGCTGTTTTGCTTGTTATGTGTGATTACTGAAAAGCTCCAGAAAAGGACATGAGTGGGGCTACCATCTGGAATTCATATTCCAAATATCTTTAAAGAAAATGATACCCTGATAATTTTCACAATATGTTCTATGTTAAAAAAAAAATAGCCATTCATGGTCATTCTGTTTATTTGCAGTAAGGTAATACTGCAAAGTCAATCAACATAAACCAAAAAATGTTAGGATGTGGGGGGAAGTAGATATTCTCCATCAAATAACTGCAAACAAAACAAATCATTCCCAGTTTATGAACAGTTGTCCAAACCATCCTCATATTCAAATTGTATTGTGAGGTAAATGTGTACATACTCATAAGGGAGGAAAACACTTTTAAACATCGACTTATTGCAGTAATAGTGAATCCAGGGGCGCCGGAGTGGCTCAGTTGGTGAAGCGTTCGACTTCAGCTTAGGTCATGATTTCACGGTTTGTGGGTTCGAACCCCACATCGGGCTCTGTGCTGACAGCTTAGAGCCTAGAGCCTGCTTCGGATTCTGTGTCTCCCTCTCTTTTTGCCCCTCCCCCACTCGTTTTCTCTCTCTCTCTCTCTCTCTCTCTCTCTCTCTCCCCTAAAAGTGAATAAACATTAAAAACATTTTCTAAAAAAAAAAGTGAATCCAGCAGTTGTCCAAACATATCGAATATTCTCAGTACAATTACTCGTATCTCATAAGATGCCTATTCGTTCATCATTATTAGCTTAGTAAAGTTTCAATTAATATATGTAATTAAAAGTAATTAAATTCTTTCTTTTTAAAATCAAAACCCAGTGCCTCCAACGCTTCCAATTAGTTTACATTAGTGAGACTTTGATCATCATCAAAAGCCAAAACAAGAGAATTAACCACATCAAATCTATGCAACGCTGTCTGTAGAAATTTCCATCTCCTCAAAAGAAATTAGAAATAGAAACAAACCACCGATTCACTTTTCTTACTAAGGACATCAGTATATTCTGGTCATGGATTGCTTTGGCTTGGGAAAGCATGGCAACAGTACCACTAGCCAGTAGGTTATGAATATGCGGTGCTTATTAAGACCCAGATGGCTTAGTTCCAGGAGTGTTGTTTGCTTTTGTTATAGATAATTGTCACAATGCGACACCAGATAATACCATTAGATTATCAGTATGAAAAAACTGACCATACAAGTGTTGTTACAGCAACGTGAAATGTAAATAGATACGCAAAATTTGGAGAACAATTTTGTGATACACGATAAAGTTGAAGATGTACATACCCGAAACTTCTATCTAATAACCGATTGCCTACTTGATATATCTGCTTGGATATCTAATAGGTTTATTAAATTTAATATATCCCAAACTGAACTTCTGATTATTCTCCAAAAACCTTCTCTTTCTAAATCTTCTCCATGTCAACAAGTGACAATCCTCTTTCCAGCTGTTCGAGGGAAAAACCTTAGAGTCATCCTTGGCTCCTCTCTTACTCGCATCTCACACCATCCAATGCATCCAGCAAATTCAGTTGGCTCAACTGTTGATACAGAATCTAGGATCAGACCACCTCACACCACCTCCACTAATCAGGCTGTCATCATTAGCTGGTCCAAGCCACCATCATCTTCCCCTAAGGTATTTGTATTACCTCTTTAATCTGTCTGCTTATTTCCATCCTTACTCATTACAGTCTATACAGCACCTAGCATGACTCTTTTTTTTTTTCAACGTTTTTTTTTTTTTTATTTTTGGGACAGAGAGAGACAGAGCATGAACGGGGGAGGGGCAGAGAGAGAGGGAGACACAGAATCGGAAACAGGCTCCAGGCTCCGAGCCATCAGCCCAGAGCCTGACGCGGGGCTCGAACTCACGGACCGCGAGATCGTGACCTGGCTGAAGTCGGACGCTTAACCGACTGCGCCACCCAGGCGCCCCGCATGACTCTTTTTAATAAAACTATGATCAATAACGCAAAGCTTTCCAGTGCCTTCTCATCTCACCCAGAGTAAAATCTGTAGGCTTTATAAATGTTAATAATTAGGCACCATCTCTCTGATTTCATCCCCTGCTATACTCCTGTTCGGTCGACTCCAGATGCAATGGTGTCCCTACTGTATTCCAATATGCCAGGATGTTCCTGTCTCAGGCCTGTCTCGGGCCTGTGCACATGCTGTTTCCTCTCTGTTCCCTCTATGAAGTTCTCTTCCCTCAGATATATGCAGGATTCGATACTTCATCTCCTTCATATCTCTCCTTAAATTCACCTTCAGAGTATGGCCTTCCATGATTACTCGATGTAAAAGAAGAGATCCTGCCCACCTTATTCTCTATTCTGCTCTCTTGTTTTGTTTTTCTCCATAGACCTTATCTGATACACTATGCATTTTACTTGTTTTCGTCATTGGCCATTTCCCTGAGTAAAATATAACACCCTTGAATACAGGGACTGCCATCTGATTCTTGTTATTGTGTCCCTAGGGCCTAGAATGGTGCCTGGCACATAACAGATGCTCAATAAATATGTATTGAATAAATGAACTTCACTCCTAGCTATGTATCCGAAAAGAACTTTTGCTCATGTGTGTAAGGATACATATATAAGAATGTCCATACCAGCATTGTTTATTTCAAAATACTGGAAATAACCTAAATATTCATGAAAAAGAAAACAGACACCTCTTTGACACAGTGATTTTATTGCCTTCACATATAGATCCAGAAGTGGGATTGCTGGATCATATGGTAGTTATCTTTTTAATTCTTTGAAGAACCTCTATACCATTTTACATGGTGACTATAACTTACATTCCCACCAACGGTATACAAGGGTTCCCTTTTCTTCACATCCTTACCAGTGCTTATTATCTCTTGTCTTCTTGATAGTAACCATTTTAAAACAAGCTCTGTGTCCATTGCTATATGAATAAGGAAAACGTGGCACATATATACTAGGGAATATTATTCAACCATAAAAAGGAAGGAAATCCTGCCATTCACAACAACATGGATGGACCTTGAGGGCATTACCCTAAGTGAAATAAACCAGAGAAAGACAAATACCATATGATCTCATTTACATATTGAATCTTAAAAAAAGGCAGACTTGCAGAAACAGGGAGTTAAAATGCTGGTTTCCAAGGGCTGGGGGACGGTGGTAATGGGGAGATGCTCGTCAAAGAATACAAACTTCCAGTTAAAAGATAAATAAGTTCTGGGATCTAACGTATATCACAGTACAGTGAACAATACTGTATTGTATACTTAAAAATTTCTAAAAGACTAGATCTTAAACACTCTTACCAGACGCATGAAAAAGAACTTGTAGGGGAGCCTGGGCGGCTCAGTCGGTTAAGCATCCGACTTCGGCTCGGGTCATGATGTCACCGTCCGTGAGTTCGAGCCCCGCGTTGGGCTCTGTGCTGACAGCTCAGAGCCTGGAGCCCGTTTCAGATTCTGTGTCTCCCTCTCTCTCTGCCCCTCCCCTGTTCATGCTCTGTCTCTCTCTGTCTCAATAATAAATAAACGTTAAAAAAAATTAAAAAAGAAAAGAACTTGTAATCATGTGAGATGACGGATATGTTAACTAATCTTATTGTGGTAATCATTTCACAATATATAGATGTATCAGATCATCACAGTGCACACTTTAGACTTACACAGCGTTATAAGTCAATTGTGTCTCAATCAAGTTAGAAAAAAGATAAGAAAATGGCTAAGTTGTGATATATATTCACACAGTGAATGAACTAGTTTCATGAGTCAGTAGGTCTGAAACTCACAAATATAATAGCAATCTAAAAAAAAAAAAGCTGCCAAAAAATGGATGCAGATTACATGAATAAATTCATCCATATGAAGTTAAATTTGCAAAACAGTACTATTCCAGGCTTGGGGATATGATAAGCGTATAGAGAAATGCATGGGAATAACAAATACTAAATCCAGATAGCAATAATAGTAGAGATAAAGAGGAACGTGATTAGTAAGGGGTGTGTAGAGGGCATCAACTGTGTTTGCAACGTTTCATAGCTTAAGACGGGTAGTAGAGACACAGATGTAAATTGTGCTAATTTTATACTCAATGTATATCATATTTGGTAAATGGGAGCAAGCAAAATGGAGTAGAATCCAAAGGAAACAACACCACTGAATTTTATAGTTTCCTGTCTTTCTTTTTCTTCTATCATTTCCCTTTATATATTTCTAAATCTTTTAATTTTTTTCTTTTCTGTACATTTGCATTGACTCGAGAAACTAAGTCTTTTATATTTTACAGAGGACAACGTTTCCTAGGACATCAAATTACTATTGAACTAGAAACCAAGAGATTAAACAACAGAATAGCACCTTTATTTTCACAGAGATGAAGAAAACCTTATCTCTGATTCCTCCTCACAGGTGATTTCTGTGAGTTGATAAATTAAGGCACTGTGACCTATCATGCTATTTTGTCCTCTTGCCTATCCTTTCCATTCTTTCTCAGCCCCTATCTCCATCCCAATATCTACCCACTTGTAATTCCCACTTGAAAAATGAGCTATACCTCTATGATGCTTTAACTGCCAGAAAACCATCATTAATACGAATATAGAATCTGCTTCTATAGATCAGTGAGTGAAATAGGATAACTCAGTATCACTGAACCCAGGAAATATTGCCTGTTTTGTGGAATTGTTGTTTACTGATTTGAACATTACAGAGTAACAGCAGCTACCTTATTACCTGTTCTTGGTCAACCCATGACGCCATGATGCTGTGATACTCCAATTCCACTGCACATAATGCTGCTCATAGGGATATCTCAAGAAAAAATCAAGAAGCAAGCTTGATATTCATGGCAAGTGTGAAATGTTATTATGGTTATAAATTTGAATTGGTTATAACAGTATTGATATATAGCATGAGGTAGCAGTAGCCAAATCAGACAGCAGCATCTGTTCTAAGAATTGATTCCATCATTTCAAGTTAACATCTCAATGGCCAAGTTTCTGGATTTTATAAGAAGAGCAGTCAATAAACAAACATCAACATAAATTCTCAGAGGAAATAAGGGGAGTCACAGAGAATCCCTTTAGAATTAAAAATAATGCTTGTGCATTTAAAAAAAAATGCTATGGAACAAAGAGCAGAAGTTTAGGGGCTGACAATACAGATTCTGAAGCAAGAGTGTGAATCTTGCCTCTATCACAAATCAGTCCAGTCACCTTGGCAAGTTATTTAACCTTTCTATGCCTCAGTTTCCTTGTTGGCAAAATGAGAATAATAAAAGTACCTACCTCTAGTGTTATGATGAGTGTTAAGTCAATTAACACAAGGAAAGAGTTTAGAACTCTGCCTGCACATAGTAATAGCTTAATAAATACTAAGGTATTGTTATAAAGTAATTATTATTACAAAGTGTTCACCTTTATTGTTTGTTGTCTTTGATTTGCTATAAGCTCCCTACACTCTGCCTTCTCAAAAATCTTTGAATCTATTTCCTTTCTTCAAAATCTTCATGCTACAATTCTCTCTTGTACTGCTAAGTATTCCCAGTGGTACAGGGTTTATAGAGAAGGAACACTTCAACTTTATAGACTAACCATAATTTGTAAGGAATACAATATATCTTGAAAGGTGTTTCTGATCCTGTTTGGACCATGAACCTTAGATTTGTATCTCAAGGTCAGAATCAATACCCAGGCTGCCTTGGGGTGTTGGGATATTGTCCCCTGGTCTCTGGCTATTGTCAACTTTTACCTCACTTGGCCTTCTGTTCCTTCACAGCCTCAAAGGATGGGATCAAAGCCAAAGATAAGTCATTTCTTTCCATCTCTACCCCTCCCTCCTACAACTAATTATCTCCCCATCCTCTCTTCCTAAATTTTGAAGCTGTGAAGGTCAGCCTTCTTGTGGACTACCGACAACTTGGAAAGCCTTCTAAAAATCAAGTCTCTGACTATTGTTTTCTTGCTGCATTTAAATTGTTTAGCCATTTTCCTGAGTTAACTTCATGGTTCCTTGTTAAATATTTGCCAAAGCCAATTGAAAGTGGTTCCCCAACACTTTAACCACTCCCTGTTTTTGTATTCCAATAATTTCAGCAGGAAGAAAACTCTAAAAATAATTTGAGTAACAAATGCAGGCTTTTCCCCAGCTAGATATATTGGCTTTGGTTTTGTATTTTCTTCCTGCTAAGTATTATACCATCCAGCAAAGCTCTCAATAGGAAAAGAATGTGCTTTTTGGAAGTTTAATTTACTATTATGCAAAATCCTGTGAAACAGTTGTTTTGAAAGAATTTGACTGAAGTTTGGGATGGATACTTTCAGTCAAAACTGCTCAACACCTCAAAGTCTTTTCTGTAGAGTTGCTTAAAGTACTTCTGGACTGTTTCTTCATTTTGCCTTAGGGCAGTGCCGCCTCACGGATCACTGAACCTGTTTAGGCGTAATTACAGCAATTCAAGCACTCCACTTCCATGTTGCATTCTTTTGACGGTGAGAAGGAGTTACTTTATAAGTATAAGTGTAGCAAATACAATTATAAGTCTGAAACTTGACGCAGCTGAATCTGCTGACCAAAATGCAAAATTTTTCTACCAGCTGGCATGTTCAAATGATGTGTAGCAATAGAAAGGATTCTCTCCTATTCAGTTTTAATGTTTTTGAGCCAAGAAATAGGGCCATAGTTAATATCTGCTGGAACAGGAGTAAACTGCTAGTCACCTGAGCACTGATAGAGAAAAGCATTTCCCGGCAATCAAAAGCCTTTCCTGGTAAAAAATTAAAAATAAAAAAGAGAGAGGGAGAGAGAGGAAGGAAGGAAGGAAGGAAGGAAGGAAGGAAGGAAGGAAGGAAGGAAGGAAGGAAGGAAGGAAGAAAGGAAGAAAAATTATTAATTCCGAGTGGAAACATTGTTCTCTTGATTATGAGTTCTAACAGTGAAGTCTGATTCTGTATAATAGCATATGGGAAATCAGGCCATAAAACAAGTTTCTAATCAATGGTTATATGGTCCACATGTGGGCCAGATAACCTAAATAAAAATACCCTACCAAATAGGATTTCTTTTTCCCTAAGGTGAAGCTGTAGCCTTAGTTGCTGGAACTGGAAAATTATTTTCTAATGGAAGAATAGAAGGTAAGCCTGGTTAAAAGGATTTCCAAGTATTGAAGGAAAATCTTTGAAGAAGGAGAAGAAGGAGGAGGAGTGTGGGGAGAGTGGGGGAGGAAGATAAAGGTGAAAAGGAGGAGAAATAAGTTAGGAAGGGAGGGAGAGAAAGAAAATTTTCATTTGAAGTTAATTGGTTCTTCCTTTAAAAGCCAGGGAGATCTTCAAAATCATTTTTACTTCACATTCTATACCTAAGTTTACAAATACTTGCATCTTAATGAAAGAAGATGTTAATTGAAACCTTGAAAGATGGTTTATACACAGTGTAGTTCAATGAGTTAAACACAGGGCTTTTTCCATACACTTCTACACATAAGTTGATAAACATTTATATATTAAAGAAACAAGATATTACTTGAAAGATCTATTATACGGGGGCCCCTGAGTGGCTCCGTCAGTTGGTTGAGCGTCTGACTTTGGCTCAGGTCACGACCTCACGGTTCATGAGTTCAAGCCCTGCATCAGGCTTGCTGCTGTCAGCACAGAGCCTGCTTCAGATCCTCTGTCCTCGTCTCTCTGCCCCTCCCCGACTTGAGCTCTCTCAAAAATAAATAAGCATTAAAAAAAAACAAGACTCGGGGCGCCTAGGTGGCTCCGTCGGTTAAGCGTTCCACCTCAGCTCAGGTCATGATTGCACAGTTCTTAAGTTCAGGCCCTGCGTCAGGCTCTGTGCTGAGCGTGGATTCTGCTTGGGATTCTGTGTCTCCCTCTCTCTCTCTCTCTCTCTCTCTCTGCCCCTCCCCCACTCGTGCTCTGTCTCTCACTCTCAAAAATGAATAAACATAAAAACATTTTTTTAATAAAATAAAATTACAAATTAAAAAAAAAGACTTGTTATACACATTGTAGTAAAAAAATCATTTTTACCATCACCGAAGTTATCACAGAACAATTTCATTAGCAGAGAACACTTCAGTTGTGCTTATGCATAGGGAAGGCAATAGATACATAGTTGATGAAGGCTAAGGAGATAGGTAGAAAATATTTGTTTCAGTTTTGGATTTTGAACCACCACAGACAGAGATTAAGAATTTTCTACATCATTATATGAAGTTGGTTATGATGAAGCAACTATCATGGACCAGTAAGCTTTCTGGACTAATAATACTGAAAAGGTATAATTCACCAATAGGAGGATTTGGGTAAGGCCAAGGACTTAGCTAGGCCTTGTCACTCCTGTCTACAGGCTTTGTCATCCCCTCACAAGGAGACTTTGGAAGTTAACACCAGAAACATACTATAGCATTCAACCACATCACACATGTCTATGAAGTCATCACTAAACCACTAAACTGTAGGAAGCTTATGCTAGAATGTCATTTCCATTCTTCTTAAACCCTTTACTTATCGTTCTGAAGTCACAAGTTAAAAGAATTCCTCTTTCTTTTTCTGAGAGAGCTACTGAAATCGAGACCTTATGAATGTTGTTGTCATTCTCCTAATAATAATAATGGAAAAAATGATATTAATAACTGACTTTCTTGAGAACTTAGCACATGCCAGACATTCTTCCCACATATAAATTCACTCTTCCTACAAGGTAGATGCTACCATATTTCTTGGGTTCTAAGACATATATTTTGTCACATTTTAGCATCTCCATAATTAGAATGCATCTTGCAGTGGAGAGCATTTTACAGTCACTATCTGACCATAGTTGTGATATGGTTGTGATTACCTGTGCATATACAAATTTGGTCAGAACTGTTTATTTTTTTCACTTTGAGTTGTTTGCCTTTTGGTATTACATACTGTTTTTTTCCTTTCTTAATAGATAATGATGTGTTATAATGAATGGTATATTAGTTTCACTAAGCTATAATATTATCTCCATTTTAAAAACAAGAAATAGGGGTGCCTGGGTGGCTCAGTTGGTGAACATTCAACTCTTGATTTTTGCTCAGGTCATGATCTCATGGTTCCTGGGATTGAACCATGATCTCAGAATTTGTGGGATCGAAACTGCTTCAGACTCTGCCCTGTCAGTGTGGAATTCTCTTTCTCCCTCTCCCTCTACCCCTTCCCTGCTAGTGCATGCATGCATGTGTTCGTGTGAAATCTCCCCCTTTCTCTCAAAATAAGTAAACATTTAAAAAAATAAAAATAAAAACAAGACGGGCACCTGAGTGGCTCAGTTGGTAAACATCTGACTTTGGCTCAGGTCATGATCTCAGGGTCTGGGAGTTCAAGTCCCACATCGCTGAGCTCCAGCCCTCATTGGTTGAACATAAGCCCTGCTTCGGGTGAGTTTGTGCTCCATTTCGGGTGAGCTTGAGCCCCACTTGGGGTAAGCACGAACCCCGTATCGGGTGAGCCCTGCTTCTCTCTCTCTCTCTCTCTCTCTCTCTCTCCTCTCCTTCTCTCTCTCTGTCTCTCCTTTTCTCCTTCTCTCTTTCTCTCTCTCTTTCTTTCTTTCTCTCTGCCCCTCCTGAGATTCTCTCTCTCTGTCTGACCCTCGCCCACCTGCACCCCCCTCTCTCTCTCAAAATAAATAATTAAATAAATACATAAATAAAATAAAAACAAGAAACAAAAGGATGAATAGCTTACAAAAGTTATCCAACTGCCCAGAGTCTTTACTTTTCAACCATTATTACTCTAGTGTCCATAAAATCAGAGGGACACACAGCCTTGCTTACAGGATCGTGCCCCAATAAAGTTCAGGTGAACCCCAGCATGCCACTAGAAACACCTACTACGGTAGCCATTATCTCTTGAAAAGCGAAATGTCCATGAATTGCTTCCTTCCATTGCTCCAGACAAAAAACTTGGAAAAGAAAAGAGCCATGACCAATGATTTCCTGGTCCTCGGGACAAAACCTTACATCACATATACTTCTAGCCACTCTGTATTGTCTGTGTGAGGGGGTCTCGGCATCTTTATTAGCAGGAGCAATCTCCATTGCTGCAGCTTGTGAAAACATGGGTTCTAACTTCCACTTTCAGAGCCAGTTAGCCGGGTCTCTCTCTTTCTCTCGTAAACAGAGCAGTAATCCCAAACAGAACATAACAGATATGATTTGTAATCCGGTGTGGTACTATTTAATTCTTGTGCGTAGTGGCCAGCGTTTTAATTAAGAATGTGTTGGCATATGTTGGCCAGAATCCTCATACATGGAATCATTCTGTGCTCCAAGAACAAGGACAAATTATCACTGCCTGAAATAAAGAAGGAACGGGCCCCAACAACACCAACAACGTGTTAGTTCAACTGATTTCTGATAGACATCTTCAACAAAAGGCCGTTGTCAAATACAATACAATAAGGTTTGGGGTTTTGTTTTGTTTTGTTTTGTTTACAGAATACACAGTTTTAACTTTGAACAGGCAGCTATTAAAAGGGAAGTATCAGTATGGAAGAAATCAAACTGACATTTGGACAGTATGTAGGATGAGTGCTGTTACGGCGTTGAAAATCAATGCACACATCAAAATGGCAGATAATCCTCAGCTCACCAGAGAATTCATGAGGGGCCACGTGGGGTGGTGATTACAGAGGGGTGGGCATTATGTGCGTAATCAGGAGAGCTCTGTAGAAAAGCACCATCCTACCTCAGGGTTGAGTCAGTTTCATTTACAGGAAACATGTGTACACAGTCAGTTCTACAAATATCTTGACCCATTCATTTCTATCCTACGGTCCTAATAGTTGAGAAAAACAAAATTTTAATTGGAGGGACCGGGACGTATGTTTTAAGTACCCATTTGTTTAACTATTGATTAATGGAACATGCCAATGTGCTACCTCAAACTAGAGATGCCATCACTCTTTGTTAAATAGCAGATAGTTCACAGAAAAACAAGTAAAATCGCTCTCATATGAGAGAATTGTTGTGTTTTGATTGTATTTTTTTTTTTCAATTCCTAACAGGCCAATGCAGGTAGAATGATGAATCCATTATAATGAGGTGTGCCTATCCTACTCCAAATCAAAGTAATTTTACTACCACTGTATAATAGAGAATGTATACCTGTAGCCTACATTGCCAATTAAAATGTTTCGAACTTACCTCGTCTCTTTCATCTGTAAATCTTAAAATCTTAACATTTATTCATCTAGGATACTATGTAAAATGGCTTTAGCTCTCTGGAATCTAAAGGTGTGCCTTCTAACAAGAGCTAGAAGCAGCTCATTGCCTTCCAGCAGAGTTCAGCTTCCCACACATACCTCACAAAGCCGTCTTTTCCTCAGAACACAAGACTAGTGCCGATTCAGAATGCACTATGTGGTCTCAGCAGTTTCTTGACCCCATGGGGCCTTCTTCAAGGCCTCAACTGCCCACATGTGTTTCTTCTCTTCTTTTGATGGTTTTCAGGCTTTCAGATTTTGACAAATCAGAAAAAGATCAAGCCCAGCCGAGAACCTGTCTTTCATTACAGTTTGCTCTAGTTGAAATGTTAAATTTTCTCACTTGCATGGAATTAAAGTAAATTATGATCCAAACTGAAAGATGAGTTGGGTTCATCTTCTCTCTCACTCACATCCACATTGCAAATAACTTCTTTTTCACGTTGCCTCATGTAATGTATCTTTTGCCCTCTTGCTGCACTTTTGTCTAGCAGGACTGCTCATCCCTTGGGTGGATTTCTAGAATCCCAACTTAGTTTGCCTTTCAGCATTCACATAAAATGCCATACCTGCACTAATCTCTTCTACTTAATGTCCACGGGATGATGGGTGATGACTGTCAGAAATTACCTGAGGCTGTTGGCATGTAGTGTTTTCTCAAAACCTCACCTGCATGGCTATGTTTGGTCAACCAAACCCAGTAAGCAGATCTTAGACTATCAAATCAGTCAGCAAGCTTGAGGTCGGGGTTAAAAAATTATAGACAAATGAAGGCTCAACAAAGAAAATTGGAGAAAGAAAAAAGGTTGAAGGATTTGAAGCAGATGACATCCGACACTGTTCCAAGAAGGCTGAGTGCTAGAGACCATCAAGACAGCCATATATAAAACATTTCCAGATCAAACCACCAGGAGAAACAAATTAATAAACAAGAGTCCCCTGCTTTGCTGACCAGTTGTGGCATTTGTCTCAGCTGTTTGTGAACCAATAGTTGTTTGCTCACCACAACATTTATGTGACAGCAATCCTGAAGTGACATGAGTCATTGCTGAAAAGAGTGATGCTCACAGATTGCTTCCTTATGACTTGGAGTATTAGGTATGGAAGGAAATGAAGACAATACTTCGTTTGGGCTCCCTATGTCTTCTTAATGGATCAGAAAAGAAATTTGAAAATATTCCTTTAGTCCAAGCTGCCACAAAATTGTATTAAGGTTATGAAAATATGAGTATTTAAATATAAGGATCTATCAGTCTGCTCTTGTCACTTTGTCCCCCAGGATCCTCTGACTGGTATCTTTCTGAGGCCCAATAGATTCTCTTTCCGCTCTCCTCCATCCCACTCTTGCCCTCAGAAGCTGACCTGTGGAATTCAACAGATTCCTTCAGGCTCTGTTTGGGTTCAGCCCCAGGGAGCCATGACAGGTCGTGGGAGTTCAAGGGACTTGGTTCCCTCACTTCTTCCCTGTGGGTTTATGCTAACTTTCCCCATCAAAAGAAGGTCCTTACTCAGAATGATGCTCTCTTCTGTGTTCAGGAATCTGCAGCCTCCCTTTTACTTCTAATTCTGCAGGCTCAAGAATGGTAACATGGCTTTATAGCCCCAGGGCGATACATTATCCCTTGTGGTTTCCTTGTACCTTGACAACACCTTTGGATCTAGTCCTTTCCTGAAGCCTGCCTTGAGTCATCTGGGATTTAGTTTATCCTCTCTTCCTAGTTGGCACCTGATAACTTCAACTAATAACTTCATCTTCTGATTTTTCCCACACCTTTGAGATAAGATGACCCGTAATCCTTAAAATCTAGATAAGGGATCATGACCAATTCCTGAAATGCTTTACCCTGAAATTGCTAAGGTAAATTCTAGATTACTCACCAGCAAATTATCTGGCTTGGAAATTATTTTTCCAACCCTATCCTCCCTTTTACTCCTCATTGTTTGCTTTAAGGATTTTTAAGTTAGCCAATTCCAATTCTGTAAATTTGGTAAAAGATGTGAAGGTGCAAAAACACATTTTATGTCATCGGTGGAATTTCCTTATGCATTCTCTGTCAATGAGAACAATAATGACTTAAACTTAATAGGGCGTCCCATATGCTTGGCATTTTTCTAGGGATTTTATATCCATTGTCTCATCCAATCCTTCCAAGAGCTCTAAAGAGTGGGCTCTCTTATTATCGTACTACCATTTTACATTTGAGGAAACTGAAGCTCAAGGAGATAAGTAAATTACCCAAGGACATAGACCTGGTTAGTGGTGTCTCTGGGATTACTAACTGCAAAAGTTGGCTATTTGGCAGACTTCCTAACTGTTCGTGGCTTACGTATTTGAAGCAGTGTTTTATGTATTTAATGGTGCATAACAAACCACTCCAAAACTTAGTGACTTAAAACAACAACCTACTATTTTCTTCTACTCACTAGTCTATCTGAAGAGCGGCTACCACAGGTGTCTTCTCAGGCCTTTTTATGTGTGTTCTCCTGGACTGAGTGAACTCTAAGGAGAGTACAGAACACAGGATGCTGTGGGGGGAAGGGTGAGGAGGGTGGTAGGTACAACAGGGTTACAGTTTGAATTAGGGGTTAAAATAGAGGCAGGAAGGAGAATCCAGATTGATGGTAAGGAAGAAATGCCTAGCATAAGAATCAAGAGTGCCTTTAAGAGCTGTGTTCTGCCCTTCGAGCCCAGACTCCCTTCTTCAGTCATGTAGCCTGCAGCATGGTATAAACACAGTGTGAGAGCCAGAGGAAGAAAGAGAGCAGAGCATCACACAGTTAAAAAGGCCATGACCTCCTCAAACTCTCACGGAACTCATTACCAAGGTGCACACAGAAATGCCAGAGCTGGTTTTCTCCTCCAAAAAATTAGACTGGTAAATTGCTCTGTTGAAGTTGTATCTGCTTTATTAAAACTTGAGAATGATCACTTAATATAACAAAATTTTTGAGGCATTTTCAAAAATTATCTAAGATCCAGTTCAACCACAGTTTTTCTGGGGGGAAGCTCTCGGGACAGCAGAAGATACAAAATCGAATAAGGGAGGTGCTATTTTATTTTATTTTATTTTATTTTTTATCAGTAAATCATTTTTTCTTTTTTTCTTTTTTAATTTTCTTTTTTATTTTTTTCTGATTAGACCTATTTATTTATTTTATTTTATTTACTTTATTTTAATTTAATTTTTTTTAACTTACATCCAAATTAGTTAGCATATAGTGCAACAATGATTTCAGGAGAGACTTCCTTAGTGCCCCTTACCCATTTGGCCCATCCCCTCTCCCACAACCTCCCCAGTAAGCCTCTGTTTGTTCTCCATATTTATGAGTCTCTTCTGTTTTGTCCCCCTCCCTGTTTTTATGTTATTTTTGTTTCCCTTCCCTTATGTTCATCTGTTTTGTCTCTTAAAGTCCTCATATGAGTCAAGTCATATGATGTTGGTCTTTCTCTGACTGACTAATTTCACTTAGCATAATACTCTCTAGCTCCATCCACGTAGTTGCAAATGGCAATATTTCATTCTTTTTTTTCAATGTTTATTTATTTTTGGGACAGAGAGAGACAAAGCATGAACCGGGGAGGGTCAGAGAGAGAGGGAGACACAGAATTGGAAACAGGCTCCAGGCTCTGAGCCATCAGCCCAGAGCCCGACGCAGGGCTCGAACTCACGGACCGCGAGATCGTGACCTGGCTGAAGTCGGATGCTTAACCGACTGCGCCACCCAGGCGCCCCTATTTCATTCTTTTTGATTGCCAAGTAATACTTCGTTGTGTATATATATATATATATATATATATATATATATATATATACCACATCTTCCTTATCCATTCATCCATCGATGGACATTTGGGCTCTTTCCATACTTTGGCTATTGTTGATAGTGCTGCTATAAACATGGGGGTGCATGTGTCCCTAAGAAACAGCACACCTGTATCCCTTGGATAAATGCCTAGTAGTGAAATTGCTGGGTCGTAGGGTAGTTCTATTTTTAGTTTTTTGAGGAACCTCCATACTGTTTTCCAGAGTGGCTGCACCAGCTTGCATTCCCAAGGGGAGGTGCAATTTTAAACCAAAACATTACATATGAATTTATTGGGTTTTGATATTTTTGTTTTTCAAAATACATACCAGATTAAAGAAATGAAAATAATGTTTAAACAAATATGTACTCACCTAAAATATTGCCTTAAATGTGTATTTTTGTGTTAATGAAAACTTCAAGCTGATTTTATGTTTTCAAATGGGTTTCCCACCAGTGCAGATGGTATACAACTTAATAATATTTTATTTCATCAACTTGCTGTGGTCCTCAGGTTCTATGTAGGAATAATTATATGCTATAAAAAATTGGGGGAAAAAATCCTTGATGACAATTCACTTTCTGGAATTGTGCATGTATCTAATTTGATAGAAATAGAGCAGCAATAGCTAACTCTAATTTATTCATTGCAATTGTCAACAAAAGAAAGTAGTTAATTAAGATCTAAAAGACTAGAGGGGCGCCTGGGTGGCTCTGTCGGTTGAGCAGCCAACTTGGTTTTGGCTCAGATCATTATCTCACAGTTCATGAGATGGAGCCTTGCTTTGGGCTCCATGTTGAGAGTGCAGAGCCTGCTTGGAATTCTCTCTCTCCCTCTTTCTCTGCTCCTCCCCTGCTTGCACTCTCTCTCAAAATAAATAAATATACTTAAAAAAATATCTTAAGATCTTTAGGTCTTAAGATCAGTAATCTCAACCCTCTCACTAAACAAAATATTTCATTGCAAATAGGTCCCTTGCCCTTTTATTCCCATAGTGTTATTGAACGTCTATTGCATGAATTTGAAATATATTGTTCATGTGATGAACATTTATAGAACACTCCCTGAGGGTAAAGTTCTGTCAGGTGTCAGAGGGTACCACAACAGTTTGGTCCATCACTTCAGTAAACCTAGAATTGGGGGAGGGAGATAGACAATGCATATAAATGTAATTGGAAGTTTCTGCCTCTCAAGACACAAATATAACTGTCTCCTACTCTTGCTGAGTTTATGGTTTGTGAAAGTTTCAAATGTACCCTAGATTTCGTCCATTTCCTTCCTCACCAACTGGGCTACTCTTTCTGTACATGCTGCTTCTGTGATGCACTAAGTAGACTCAGATGTGAAAATTCAGAATCTCTTTAAGTTCCATGTTTAAAATGCTTTCATTCACATTATCTAGCTTAATAACCTTCACAGAAAATGGTGTCAAAGGAGGCAGGTGAGAGATCACAGGAATATCCACAATATATATAAGTGAGCTAAGAGGGCAGATCATCTGGGGAGCTCTGTGCCATTTTAAGACATCCGAGTTCACCGATAGCCACTAATGACCACCATGCCGTTGTGAGATTTCAACACATAGCCCTCTCCTCTCCCCATCTCGCTGTCACCTCTCTCCCTAATCCTCTCTACTTCTCAACTTTCTCTTCCCTTCTGCATTGCAGCAGAAGCTCCAAATTGTTTTTCCTCTACTAGTCAGGGCAATGTTGTCCTCCTCAGAAGTCTTGGCATCATCTGGCCCCTAGATATTTTCAACAGAGAATTCTCTCCCTGGGAGAAATTCTTGTGTAAACTATAAACCATATTTAAAAAGTTTTCTCTGTCTTATCACATACTCCTAATACAAGCCAAAGGAAAATAACACATTATGTTATTAGCTATTGCTTATAGAAATTTATAAATCTATACATAGATAGAAATGAACATGTATAACTGTGGGACTACGTGATGATTTTTTTCTTTTTCTACCGTTCGTTAGAATATTGGGTAATAAGACTGTTTTGGAGTAACAAAATACATTGCTTCAAAAGACTACATATAATTTTTAAGCTGATTATGATAAATCCAAAATCAACGGTCAGATCCTTATGATTATTTTGCTTGAACAAATTATACAGACTAAAGGCTGTCTCCAAATCTCTGGAGAAAATGTCCCAGGTATGGATGTAATTCATCTTAAAGCAGGGGGAATGATAAAGTGCCAAGGCTGTCTGGAGCAGAGCTACAAGGTTAGAAGGAGTGAATGACTTGGTGTGACAATAGGTGATGCCACATATCACGTATGTTCTGTCTCATTTCCAATGAACTTGGCCTAAGAAACTCAAGATATGAGGCTTTTAAGTGAACCAAAACTCTGGGCCATACTGAAAAAACACCTACCAGGAAAATTATAAATGCTGATAGAAATGCTCATACAGTGCAGATACAAGGCAGATATAAACCTGGTGCTGGTCATCAGGTCAACAGAAACAGCTACCCTACTGAAGACATGTGTAACAGAAAAGTACTCTCGCACCGGAGTAAATCCTCCCCCGACTTGGCAATTTGAGGGTAAGGGTAGGGTGTCTTACAGGGGAATCTTTCCATTCATAAGCCTTACTCTTATTACAAAGAACCTGCAAGGCAATAAGATCTTTACTACTCAAAGGAAACACAGCACATTACTTACACCAGTCATCCTAGTGCTTTATTCGTAAGTATTATCTAACCACCAAGAATCACCAGGTATTACAGGGAAATAAATAGCATGAAAGAACTTTCCTTCTCTCTTTTCATAAAGATGAACAAATAGGGCTAATCTCAAGAGGAAGCAAAGGCATTTAAAGAAAAATTTAAAAACAGATATATATTTTTTTACTTCTAATTAACAGTAGGAAGACATAGTTCTGATAAAGTAAAAATGTGTTTATTTTGGCAAAAGAAAAAAGAATAAGACAGTGAAATTTAAAGTAGAATGGCAAAGGGGTGCTTGGCTGCCTCAGTAGGTAGAGCATGTGACTCTTTACCTTGGGAATGTAAGTTCGAGCCCCATGTTGGGTGTAGAGATTACTTAAAAATAAAATCTTTATTTATTTATTTTTTTAATTTTTTTTAACGTTTATTCATTTTTGAGACAGAGAGAGACAGAGCATGAATGGGGGAAGGTCAGAGAGAGGGAGACACAGAATCTGAAACAGGCTCCAGGCTCTGAGCTGTCAGTACAGAGCCGACACGGGGCTCGAACTCACGGACTGAGAGATCATGACCTGAGCTGAAGTCGGACGCCCAACCGACTGAGCCACCCAGGCGCCCCCAAAATAAAATCTTTAAATACATACATATATACATGCATAAAATAGAATGTAAAAAATAAAAATTTCGATGGATAGTCTGAAAAATCAAACGAAAGGACTAATTATATGGAAAGAAAGCTATGAAGTTTCTTAGAATGCAGATCACAAAGAAAAAGAAATGACAAATACAAGGAAAAGGGTAGAGACTGGAAGGACATTCATGAGGCCAAGATCCACCCAATAGAATTCCCATTAAGAGAAAGAAATAATGGAGGGGAAATAATTTACTGAAGGAAACAATAGAAGAAAATTAGTGCAGGCATTTTTGGATTTAAAGACATATGAAGGAAGCATTGGGTAGAATATAGGTTAAAAGACTTACAGGGCTCCTGATGAACTCTCAAGATGAAAGAGAAAATTCTAAAAGCTTCTAAAGAATCAAAATAGGTTACTCAAAGTGGAGAATCTGTCTAACACCTGACATTTCACCAGAAGTACTGAACCCTTGAGGGCAATAATGCAAATCCTATTTGAGTGTGTATGTTTTAGAATGAGGTCTGGAAGAATATACATCAAACCTATGGGAGTTGAGGGAAGGAGAGAGGAGGACTCACTTTTACCTCTCTACCCTGCTGTTGTTTTAATTTTTAGAATGGTCTTTTATGACTTTCATAATTAAATTAATTTAGAAGAAAATAGTAACTCTGTAGCAGTGAATAAAATTAATTGCCAGGGAAAGAGACTAGAGGCTGTTAACTCAATTAGACTGTTGTTACAGTAGTTTCCAGCAAGAAACTGAGGGAGAAAAGGCTACAGCAATAAAAATCAGAGGCCAGACTCAAGGAGCATTTTGAAGATATTTTTGATGATTTGGTCAGTTATTGAAATTAAGAATAAAGGAGAAAGAAATGAAGATGATTCTTCAAATTCTTAGTCGGAACGACTAAATGCCATCCAGTTAGGAAAGACAGAGGAGGAAGAGATTTATACTGGATATTAGGGAAAAGTTGATCGTACATTTATTCTGAGTGTGAACTATAGGTAGGGCATTCATATAAAAGGTCTTGCCTGTGGTCTGAAATGGAGGCTGGAGCTAGGGAGGAATTTCAGGTGTGGCGATAGCTGGGCCATGGGATATATAAACAAGAGATACAAAAACTGATGACAGAGACTTGTGGGAAGCCCTGCACTCAGGGTAGCTGAGAGAAAAAAAAGCCAGTGCTACCTGAGAAGGAGTGTTCAGAAACAAAGAAGAATCTGGAGAGTTCAATGTCACAGCTAAAGAAGGTCATTTTCAACAAAGAGGGGAAGTGTTTGTTACATCAAAAGATAAAGAAGGAAGAGTAGAAATGCAAGTTTTGGCAACTGACAGTGTCATTGAGAAATTTCAGGTTAATAAGTGTTTGAATGGTCAAATAATCTTGGAGGGTATATTGAACGCTTCATTGGGTTTTTCTAACATGGGTATGTCTTTTTGCTGAGAGGCTTCTAACATCTTAGCAAACAAGGGTAGAAAATCTCTTTCCAGGGTGCATACTAGATTTCAAAAGGAAACCTAAAGTCAAAGAATCAGCCCCTTAGGGATGGGTTTCCAGGGTTCCAAGCTGAGGTCAAACTACATATCTATGAGTGCCAAGTCCAAGGAGAAGCAAGGACTGATTCCAGGGCACAGAGACCAAAGCCAATAGAGGCAAGACCAGAGCCAGAGGAAGGACAGAGAATACAAGGACACCAAGAGCAACAAGATGGTCTGAAAATCAGTCAGAGGATATTTTATCTGTTGCCCTATGTGTTTGAGACTAATATGTTTGCTCTCTTCAACCATTCCTTCTCTGTCTTATTAGTGCAAATTAGTTATCTGATAGTATTTCCCACAGAAGAAAGTTTTAGTCATTTATATCCCCAAGATCTATTACCTATACAAATATCCATATGGAGAATATTGATACTTTCCTAATGTGTATTATGATGAAAGAGAACCATATATCTCCATTGTTGTAATAAGGGAAGTGGTTCCTTCACAATTTTCAACTTTTTACATCTTTCACTGAATATGTTTTCTCTTCTAAAACTTTCTTTTTTTTTTCTTACTTAAACCCAAGTTAGTTAACATATAGTGTAATTCTAAACCTTTCTAGTACATATTGCTAACATCACATATCTGGCTCTCATTGTTTATTACCGCGAATACATTCTATCTTCCCTTCTGCAGTACAAGAGATAAACACAGGACTCATGAGTTACTCTCCTTTCAATCCTCTACAGTCCCTAGAACAATGTCTAAAACATAACATGTTCTTCATGTAAGTTGATTATCATTTATTACATTACCCAAAGATGACTGCTGAGGATTATTCGTAATACTTACTTATATAGATTTTTATAATTTTTTATTAATTTTTTTATGTTTTCTTTATTTTTGAGAGACAGAGAAAGACAGAGACAGAGACAGAGCAGGGGAGGGGCAGAGAGAGGGAAAGACAGAATCTGAAGCAGGCTCCAGGCTCTGAGCTAGCTGTCAGCACAGAGCCCGATGAGGGGCTCAAACCCACAAACCGTGAGACCATGACCTGAGCTGAAGGTGGACACTTAACCGACTGAGCCACCCAGCTGCCTCTATACTTTTTTAAGATTTTATTTTTTTAAGTAATCTCGATACCAATGTGAGGCTCGAACTCACAACCTGAGATCAAGAGTCATATGGTCTATCAACTGAGACAGCCAGGCACCTCTAGATTTTTATACTTTTGCAAGTGTTTCAGCGTACATAAGATCTCTTAATTTTCATAAGAATTTATTAAATAGGGAAGTTGATTACCATTTAATAGATAGGCAAACTGACATTCAAGGAATTCAAAGATTTTCCAACAGATTCAGTATTAAAACTAGAATGTAGATTTCTTGATTCTTTTTTTTTTTTTGAGAGAGAGAGAGGGCGTGCATACATGAATGTGTGTGTATACACAAGCAGAGGAGGGGTTAAGGGAGAGAGAGAATCTTATGCAGGCTCCTCCCCCAGTGCAGATCCCAACTTGGGGCTCCGTCTCATGACGTGAGATCATGACCTGAGCCGAAATCAAGAGTCAGATGTTTAGCCGACTAAGCCACCCTGGCACCCCTGAATTTTTTATTCTTAATTGGGTCTTTCCTTTACTATCAGAGCTGCTCATTAATTTTCTACAATAATTGAGATTCGAAGAACTAAACCTACAAATCCTCTGCCAGTGGTTTTTATGTGGTTGTGGCGGGGAGATTGGAGTGGGGGGTGGGGGCAGGTACTGGAGTGCTATGCATATACTACTCTTCAAGGACCAGTTGGAAATGTACGGTGTTATTACCCTGCACATTACCACAGTGGGTGGGAAACGTTTATAGCCTTTAATGAGATGGGATGTTGCACATCTTGCAATACTGGCTACAGCACGAGAATTAACCCATCTGAATACCAATTGCTCTTCTCTTGAGAAACTCAGCAAGTTTAGGCAAAGTGAATTATAGTCACCTCTTCAAGTTTATAATCTCTCCTTTTGAGATCCATAACAAAAATCTATAAAGTAGAAGTCAAAGCTTTTTAGTCATTATTCTTAAAACAAAAGAAGGTGAACACGTGAATGGCTAAAGTCCAAAAATTAGTCTTATAGGAGGTAACTAAGCAAAAGCAGGAATTCAGCACACAATCCAGGCTCATATTCTTTCTACATAAAAATACAACTACTACTTTATCGAATAAATAATCGCATAAGCAGCGTGGTGTGTAATTTACAAGATTTAAAGAACTCTAAGCACCAAGGTGTCAGTTAGAGGCTTCACTTAAATTTTAACTTGTTAATCACCCTTTACTTCTCTTAATAGAAAGGAGAGTTACAAAGAAGTATCCTGAACCTTTTCTTAAGGCTAGAAGCTTCCCGCTCCTCTTACTTCGACTGTTAGCTTTAATAATTGAATTACCTCAGACATATGACTCTCTCCTGCGCAGGACTTTCATAGAAGACCCCTGACTTCTGATGCCTCACATCAGCCCTTCTTTAGCCCAAATGGATTCCCTTTGCCCTTTCAGCCAAAAAAAAATGAAAGGAAATGACATGTTAGAGAAGGCTCTTTTTCTCACTGCCACAAACTCTCTAACAACTTTTATCCCGATCAGGATAAAGCACTCTTGGCCTTGAAGACATGAAGCCACCCCTCTTAGTCCCTTTCCCACTATTACCTCCCTTGTATTACCTTTTAAAATATTTACCATTAAAAAAAATTTCCTCAACTTTAGCATTTACAAATTGCCTTTACTACAGGCACATTTCTTAAAAGGATACGCCTTTGGGAATTTTGTTATGTTGTTTAGGGGGAGAATGTAAAACAACTATAGCCCTTTAAAGTGTTAGTTGTGGGGTGCCTGGGTGGCGCAGTCGGTTAAGCGTCCGACTTCAGTCAGGTCACAATCTTGCGATCCGTGAGTTCGAGCCCCGCGTCGGGCTCTGGGCTGATGGCTCAGAGCCTGGAGCCTGTTTCCGATTCTGTGTCTCCCTCTCTCTCTGCCCCTCCCCCGTTCATGCTCTGTCTCTCTCTGTCCCAAAAATAAATAAAAAATGTTGAAAAAAAAATTAAAAAAAAAAGTGTTACTTGTGATGACAAACAAATGTTTTAGTCAATCGATCAATCAATTATAAAATCTTTCCAAAGATTGGAGGGTCACTTAGTTCTAAGAATGTGTTCATTTGTTTTCTGTTCATCTGGTATACCGGAGCAAATTGTTTCACTGTGATATTTTACAAACTAACATGTATCACTTTGTATTTCTAATTAAATTTCAATTAAGGAACCTTATAATTATCTTCTATCAACCAGCCAAGGACAGAAATACCTCATACTGAATCATACTTACACTAATAGTGAGACCCTCAAGGTTTGGCATTTATGTTTACCTCAGATAGACGTCCAAAAATTGTGATGATTATTCAAACTCTCCAAACATCTTGAGTCTGCAAAATTTGGCTGGCAATCTTGTGGGAACAAGCTTTTTCGCAAGAGCCCAGTATGTCTGCTTCAAGTCCTGGCTCAAAGTCAGACTACAAAGGCAGATGAAAATGAGAGAGAAAATTTTATCTAAATATTTCAAAAGCTTCAAATGGGTGAAGGTTCATGGGAAGGAACAGTTTATTTTCTTTAAAACCAGTTCAACATAATTTATATCTGTTGCCACATTCATGTTGAACCTGTTACTATAGTCATAAATTGGACTTCTCTCTCTTAAAGTGAGAATAACCATTCAAGAAACTTTATGAGATATTTTATATTCTTGGATCCTTTCCCTGTTTTAACACACAAGAGTGACAATACCAAAATAAGCTGTGTTTTTATTTGAATTGCCCTACTATATAGACATAGTACATAAATACTTTTTGAAGTATTTACTTAAGCAAGTAGGGTATTAAATAAGATAAAGAAAAAAAAAACTATGAGTTGGGAAAAATGGGAGTGAATATACTGATACTGTATATAGTTATGAAATGTGCCTCATAACTGGAAGTAGAGAACCAGTCAATTAATTATTCTACATTAACAATCCACTCCTTTTTTCTATCTGGAATACAGTAACATGTTTTAAAGCCCTTTCCTTTCAAGTGAAAAGGTAAACAAAAAAGAGAATCTGTCTTCACAACAATCTCCCAAGTTTGGGATGCTGTGGCTTCATGCTCATATTGTTCAGAGTTTAGCCCTCCCTCTGTCCCCACAAAAAGGAGTCATCTTATGGACTATTAAAAAAAAAACAGACATTTCACAGATGTAGATAAATTCATAATGTGTGATAAAGCTAGTTTCCAGAATTATAATTTGGGGTTTGTCTTTTTAAACATATGGAGTACCTACGAAATAGAGGATGGGTTTTTATACCTATTTCATTTAATTCTCACAACTGTGCTATCCCATTTTACAAATGGGGAAAACTGAGGCTTAGAGAAATGAAGTAACTTTCCCACAGCTTGTCACGTAGAAAATGAGAAAACTGAGTTCAAATCTTAGTCGTCAGACCCCAGGTCAAGTTGTTTCACTGTTCCAGTTTAATTAGTATTCATTGGGGGCACCTGGCTGGCTCCGTTGTAGCGCATGTGACTCTTGATCTCTGGGTCATGAGTTCGAGCCCTATGTATGGTGTGGAGATTACATCCATACATAAAATTTTAAAAATCAGGATTCATTGGGAAACCTAAGGTCCCCATAAAGGCCTCTTATAATTTCTTTTCACAGTTAATTTGTGTGAAATGCCGCACTCAGTCTCATCATCTAAGGGCTCCAAATTACCTTTGTCATCTTTGTTGATTCCCTGTTGATTCTTATGAACTAAAACACAGCTGCATATACTCAGCTTTGTCATACTTTTTATGAAGGAAACCATGTTGGACTCCAAGAACCTTAAAGACACCTGAAGCTTAAAAAGAACATTAATTGTGACACCGTAATATGACCGGGTCACTCCAGTCTTTGTCTGGGAACATGAGCCTTTATGATTTTCTCTTTAGCAGATGCTTTCGCTGGTTTCCATGAAGGCTTTCCACAGTTACTGAGCTTAATAGGGTCTTCTATCAGGTTCCTTCTCAACTTTTCACTTTCACAGGCAGAGACTCCAAAGATAAATTACAGGCAAGCTTAAAAGATCAGAAAGGCTTTCACATTATATGAGTGGGTGATTAAGTTTGATTTGTGTCTGTTACAGTAATTTTGTCTTTCTCCAGGCCTCCTCCTCTGCTTCTGAAACAGAAAACTGCAGAAAGCACCCCACCCTCTTCATATGCTTCAAGATTGCCCTAATGATGTTTTCATCCTGAAACAGGCTGTGAGAGTGAAGGGCCGTGTCAAATGATGACAATTTTATTTCAGTTAGCCAAGAGCCTGAGTTCAAGCTGAAGTTAAAATGAGTTTCAGTTTTTACTTAGTATACGCATCTTTAACAAAAACAAGTAGAAGTATTTTTGTGTTTGTTTTTGCATTCTTCATTCTCTGTCTTCTTGTCTTACCTTGTAATGACTCAGTAGTATTGAAAGATGATAAACAGGGATACCTGGGTGGCTCAATTGGTTAAGCATCCAACTCTCGATTTAGGCTCCAGTCATGATCTCACAGTTCGTGGGTTTGAGTTCCATGTTGAGCTCTACACTGACAACACAGAGGGATTCTCTGTCTCCCTCTCTGTTTGCCCCTCTCCCGCTCATGCTCACTCTCTCTCTCTCTCTTTCTCTCTCTCAAAATAAATCAATTAAAAAAAAAGATGATAAATTCCTTCCTGGCCAAGAAGCATTGTGGGCATCACACATTCTCCTGTCTCTCTGATCCCTCTCCCTGCACGGAAAATTTCCAGCAGGTTGGAAGAGAAAATCACTTGCTGCTGGAATGATAAAGGGTCATTTTGCACCATAACATTATTGAATTAACCACAAGGCTCTGGAGTTTTTCTTTGGCATTTCTTTCCTCCCCACTTCAGCCTTCATCTCCCATTACATTTTTGTGAAAGGACCAGAGATGTACTCTAAATTGCTGACTGATCTTGGAGACGGCAGTTAGGTCTCAGAATTCCCTAGGGACAAAGTTGATTGCAAAGTCTCCCACTAATGAATACAGTTCATTTCAACGAAATTTATACTTGAAAGAAAACAATGGAAAATGTGGTACAAACACACTGCAGTGTTTATGCAAATATGTTGACTCACTGTTAGGAGTCAATGAACTGAGTAGTTCATTTCTTATTCTGCAGGACTTAAGACGGGAATAAATAGTCAGGGAGGCAACTGCATTCCTTCTTTGTCCATTTGTCTGTTACTTAGGTTTTTGCTTTTTTCTTTATTTTTGCTTTTCTCTCATAGGTGAATTGTTCAGATGACAGCATTTCCAACAACAAAATTCAGATTCCTATCATAGAAAAATGTCCTCTCTTCATTGTCTTAATTGTGATATAAATTTTATTGTGAACTAAAAACATCTAGGAATTGGATTTTTATTTAGTTTCCTCCTTTCTTCACATGTTTGATACTAGATACAGTTTTTTTTAAAGTAAATTGTTTACCCAATTCATTTCCTGCAAAAAATGTTGAAAAGGGACCCTCCCAATCAACAGATATTTACTGAGCAACTGCTAAGTGTAGACACTGCTCAAGGGGCCTGGAATACAGTGTGAACAAAACACACAAAAATTTCTGCTCCTGGAACCGACATTTTAGTTGTGGGAAGAAGGGGGAAGGTAGGGTTGGATATAACACTTAACACACCTTTAACATTACTATATGCTCAAATTCTTAAGCTCATAGCATCATTAAGCACACACACACACACACACACACACACACACACACACACATACACACCTTTAAAATTACACGGTAATTGTCCACATTTTACAAATGAGAAAACTAAGGCACAGAGAGGGTAAGTAATGTGTCCAACACCACACAGGTAGTGAGAGATAAGGCCAGAATTCCAGCCCAACAATCTGACCCTGTCGTGTGTGTTTTTACCCTAATAAAACTGCCCTTCCCCGATTAATCACTATGTGGCAGGTTTTTAGTGGCACAGAATTCTGAAGCAGTTTGTTAAGTGGTCTCGCCTGGGAAGCTAGTCTTTTACTGACCTTGACACTCGGCATCAAACACAACCCAGCAGTTTCTAAAAATAAAGGAATTAAACCTGTGACTCTAAAGTTAATTCTTTTGATTTATCTTATATCAGAAAAACTGAGGCAGACAGCAACCTTGGGTGAGAATCTTTCACATTCTTAGAAAAGTCTGGACTTATATAACAGCCTCCCAACTTGCACCATGGTCCACCACCCCCCCCTCCCCCCCACCCAGGATGTGGCCTGGCCCAGAATCAGGCCACAACCTTGGTATTTCTGGGGACAAAGGGATGCCATTTTTTTTCTCATCTGGAAAACACAAAGATAATACCTCTGCGAGTTCTTTTGCATATCAAGTGAAATTTCTAGTTTTTATTTTAATTAAAATTTTACTTTAATGAAATAATAAAACAAAAGCACACTTTGTACACTGCATAAGGGGAGGTAAATAAATGCCTTCAGTGCATCCTGAACACATTCACCAAATCAGATGGCCAAAATGCAGCTTCATGCTTCCTTCTTCAGGATGGAGAGCAAGGACCATTTCCAGTAAGCTTTTCCACCAGCCCGCCTTGCTTCACCTTTCTCCTCAGACCTCTTGCTTCTACCATTTCCGTATCACATATTCATACACTGTCTTTAGTTATGCTAAGACTTTGTGCCACTTCTACTGGAATAAAGCTTAGATCCTTGTGAGCTGGTACTACGTCAACTACTTCTAAATGAAAGAATAACATAGTAGTTGAAAGTACATCCCTGAAACCTGTCAGCTAGGACTCAATTCCCAGCTCCACCATTTACTAGCCATGGGACATTGGAAAATCATTTGTCTGTGTGCGCCTCATTTTCCTCGTTTGAACGATGGATAGGATGCGTTGTGACTTGCTTGGGTGGAGGTCGTGGCTCGGGCAGTGAAAGAATTTACTGAAGGCAGAACAAAAGAGATAAAAGTTTATTGAACACGCTGCAAGGGAGCAGCGGCCAGGACAGCAAAGGAGAGACCACCTGCCAAAAGGCGGTGGTGAGGAGGGCTGTAGTAAAGGGGGGGAGGTGAAGAGGTATGGGAATGTATGGAATTTTCCTTTTTTGGCACCTGCAAGTAGCCGGCTGTAAGTGCCGGCTGTAAGTAGCCTATTGGTGAGCTACTGCTAATGGATATTTTGAGGTGGGTCGCCTGATGGGCCTGTTTGCATTCAGCCAGTGGTCACTGTGGCCCCTTTACCTTACTCAGGTTTCCATTGCTCAAGTCCATTGCCTAAAAGTGGCCTCTACAGGTGATAATATTGTGGAGAGGAATACATGAGTTAATAGACGAAAACTGTTTAGGACAGTATCTGATTCACAGTATGTGCTATGTAAATCATCTTCATTCTTCTTTTTTATGTCTTCCTTCTCCACATAGTGTTGCCTCCAATGTCCAGGGGCTGTGGTTGGGCTAGGCAAGATGTGCTACTAAATGGGATGTCTAGTTTCATGTAGAAAACATGATTTCAGGAAGTTTTCTTACTCTGCCTTTGCTGCTGTTATAAGCAACAAGCATTACCACCAACATAACGAGGTAGATGAGATGATCTAAAGCCTCAATTTTATTAGTCATTGTATATGGTACTTATTATACTCTGTCCCAAGAGACTGAGTCATTGTTTGAAGGGTGCCTTCCCACACCCATCTGAGCCGAGGAAAAGTTGCCCTGCCTTACAGACACCATTGGCTTCCTCTAATCTTTCAAGTAGTCTTAACAAATACTACATTTGCAGGTCATATTTCATTGCTAAAGTCTCACAAACTTTTAGTTCTCACCGGGTATGTTAGCATCTTTGGGAAAAAATCCACCATCTTTAGAGAGAAAGCAGGGTCCATGAAGGAAGAGATTATTCTAGTTGTGTTTACTCATTAAAATTGTGGAAGGTAAATGAATGAATCTGGTGTACACATGTATTATGTATAGATATATTCATGCATTCACATGTATTTGAAATATATATGTTTTTAAAATAATTGCCTTATCTATATAACCTTTCTATTTTTACTGCCTGAACACTGGAAACAATCCCTTGATTCATTTCTATAACAAGGCAAATACCACATGATCTCTATTCCAAATGTCATTGACTTCTCTGTCCTAGGTCCATTCCATTTGTACAGTTACTCCACTATTCTTTTCCTAACCTAATGTTGATATGGTCATAACCAACAGTATTTTTTTGTAATGACAAAGCAACTGAGTTTATATAACATGCATTATCTCTGATCAAAAAGAAGAATAGTTTCTATTCATATAAATTACGATGGGGAAGGTAGAATGAGCCCTCACAGCAATTTTAAATGAGTTAATTATTTTAAATTAGTTAAAATATGTGCTAGGAAGCTGCCATTTTCAAACCCTTCATTTACTTGATTTAACAGACAGATAAAACGCTAGTTAAATGCACAATTCTATTCTAGAAAGGAGGGCTTCTGGTAGGGAAGAAATCGTGGAGTGGCCCTTTTGTTTAACTCAGCATCTTAGCCTTCTTTGTATATGTATAGGTCGGCTACAACTGAATTTAAGAGTAAGAAATGACAAGAAGTGAATTGGTGTATGCAGTAATCTGAGAAACATGGAATTCCTGTAGGAAATCTGAGAGGAAGTGAGTGAAGAACAAAAATGAAATGGAGTGAGAGCAGTCAGTAAGATCAGAGTGCTGAGAACATATCAGCAGATGTTAAGAAATTTCCAGAAGCAGGATGAGAAAGAAAGAAAGAAAGAAAGAAAGAAAGAAAGAAAGAAAGAAAGAAAGAAAGAAAGAAAGAAAGAAGGAAAGAAGGAAGGAAGGAAGGAAGGAAGGAAGGAAGGAAGGAAGGAAGAAAAAAACGAAAGAAAAGGACTTTTAACAAAGGGAATGTTTGTTTTTCAATTTAAAATTTTTATTGTTCCTGCTCCTTAAACCTTCCTTTTCTCCCCTAATTACCAGCAAATCTCTTAGCCCCTAAAAGCCTTGTGTGAGTGGAATTCTGTGGAAGTGAAAAAAAGAAAAAAACAACCAACCCTGATCTAGCTGGGTTCATGAAGAATAGAGTAAGGGTAGTACAGAAAAAATACTGTTATTTATATTTAAAGAATCAGGAACTTAGAATCAGAAGTTACAAGAGAATTTAAGCCCCTGTGAATTCATAAATGTTTCTTAAGGCCATTAAACTGCCCATGAATCCTGGACTGGAAGGAGGTGGTCCAGGATGATCTACATGTTGAGGATGTCAGCTAATGTGTGGGTGACAGTGGGCACCTTCCTCCAAACAAACATCAGTTTGTCACTGTTTTGTTTAAAATGTGGTGGCTAGGGGCGCCTGGGTGGCGCAGTCGGTTAAGCGTCCGACTTCGGCCAGGTCACGATCTCGCGGTCCGTGAGTTCGAGCCCCGCGTCGAGCTCTGGGCTGATGGCTCAGAGCCTGGAGCCTGTTTCCGATTCTGTGTCTCCCTCTCTCTCTGCCCCTCCCCGTTCATGCTTTGTCTCTCTCTGTCCCAAAAATAAATAAACGTTGAAAAAAAAATTAAAATGTGGTGGCTAAGGGGCTCCTGGGTGGCTCAGTCATCAGATTCTTGATTTCGGCTCAGGTCATGATCTCATGGTTTGTGAGTTGGAGCCCGGCATGGGGCTCTGTGCTGACAGCACAGAGCTTGCTTGGAACTCTCTCTCTCGACCTCTCTACCTCTCTCCCTCTCTCTCTTTTTCAAAATAAATAAACTTTTTAAAAAATATGGTGGCTAAAATGACTACAAAATTCTAAGTGGTTTATTTCCAACATGGATAAGAACATGGGAACGTGGGACTCTTCTCATTCACAGACCATACTATATTTTTGACAATGCTATATCAAAGCAACGTAACTTTGCACCATGCATTTTAGTCCACAATGTGCTTATCTCATAATCATAGATTTTTTTCACATGAACAAGCTAGGGCCCCTTTTCTCTCCCAAATCTGCACTTGAGAATTTTCTTTTATAATCTAAACTTAGGACCTTATATTTTTCCCTATTAAATTTCATCTTTTGGGTTTTCTTGGCCAGCATTCTAACCTGTTTAAATATTTTAGAGTTCTGATTCTATCATCCCTTGAGTCAGCTGCAGATTTGATCCATATGCCTTCACCCTGCAAGGGGTTATAAGGTGTTGTGGGAAAAGAAAGGGAATATGAATCTCAAGCCCTAGATTGTCGACCCCTATTTACTGCTAGCTGGGTGTTGCATACACTGGGCTAGTACCTAACCTTTCTGAACCTCAATTTACCCACTTGTAACATAGGACAACCAATCTCTGGCAAATTTGCCTCAGATTATTATGAAAATCAAGTGATATGTGTGGGTGTGCACAAAAATATACACACATACTTGCAAAATCAGCTGTTTCAATTAAAATAATTGTCATGTAAATGTATGTATTCTTAACATGCATATCATCCCTGTATTCTGTAAAAAAGATTACACTGCCAATACAGCTATGAAGAATATAAAGCCCTCTGGGATACCTATAAATATCTCCTTTCAGGGGTGCCTGGCTGGCCCAGTCAGAAGAACATGCGACTCTTGATCTTGGGCTCATGAGTTCAAGCTCCACATTGGGTGTAGAGATTACTTAAAATAAATAAGTAAAATTAAAAAAAAATCTTCTTCTAGGTGAATGCTTGATACACACAATTATCCAGTTTTTGCTTCTTAAGCGCCTTCTATATACCAGACCAAATGCACCAGGTGTTTGATATGCAAAAATTAGCAAGACACAAGTGTCCTAGCTCAAGCCAACGATAAGAAATTCTGAAAGATGAAAGAGGAGAGAGTTGAGCCACTAGGAGCTAATGTTTACTATTATTGCTCTGACTTAAAGAGGTAAAAGGTTGTTTCTCTGCTCTTATCAGATTTAAAAAAAAAAAGGGGGGAAAGGGATCATTTCCTTCAGACTCAGGAAAAAAGTAAACAGGGAAAAACTAATGCTCTCAGCAGATCTTATTGCTTCTAAATTATCTTTACACTTTTTGGGTTTTGTTTTTTGCTTTTTTTTTTTTTTGATGTATAAGAAGAAAAACAATGACCATTTGAGATGATTTTTGAAAACTAAGTTCTTCCCACCTAGTGATTAGTTTGATCTAAAGAGATTCCTTGAGGCTGAGTGTCAGAAGAGACAAATAAAATAGTGATGTAAGATTCCCACCCCCAGAAATTCTGATTGAAATGATCTGGTATGGGGCCTGGGCATCAGCAGGGAAATCTAATGTGAGGTCCCAAGTGAGAATCACTGCATAGGTGATAAAGCCCTAGCAAAATTTTAAGTTGGAAGCTCTCTGGATCTAAGTCCTATGATGTGAGACAATAAAGATATAATAAAATTCTTATAAAACACGGTCTTACATGTTGGTTTCTTTTAAAGCTTCTTTAAAATTATTACCTTGACTAGTTTTATTATTGGAGTTAATTATTTAAATATAATTTGGGGAACGTAGTAAGTAAAAGGAAACTTACTATTTATTAAAGCTTGAGAAAATATCCCAGAAAAAATACCCACTTGATGATTTAAACTACATGACTATTACCTACCATCTGTTTAATTAAACTGCCATGTAGTGTGCTTCTTGAGTCATGAATTTTCCTCCTTCACAAAGATATTACTGTAATGATTAAAATTATCAAGCGATTGCAATGTCACACCTCAAAAAAAAAAAAATCAGTGTTAGAGCATCTAAACCAAGAGCATAAGAACAGTCAATGGAAAACAGATGTTCATCCTGGTGGGTGTTCAAAACAATTTTTTTAAGTCAGATGTCTCTGTGTGTTTGTATAGTCTCAAAACACAGACTCGAACTAACAGTTTATATTTTTAAATGCTCACTTGTTTGATATGATAATGTCAGTTAGGCAAGCCACATATTATTAAAATCAATTATTTGATTAATTGATCTTTTCCACCTTTTATTCCTATGGATTTTTCAAACATCTAGTAGCGCAGAATCTTGCTGTTCTTAACCCAAACCAATCCCTCCGCTTTATTCACCCAACTCTTTCCCCAAAAAACAGCGAGTATCCTGTTTCTAGGGAAAAATATATCCCACAATTTATTTCAATATTCTGGTGAGAGATGCAAAACCAAGATATCCATCAAATGGTTATTCAATTTTAGAGAAGGTAACTATTAGACATCTGTGGCCATTCGTTCAAGGAAAAAAAATGAGACTTGGAATTTAGAAAAGAGCTCTCTAACCCTCCGAAAACCAAGAGACTTTTAAATATCTTATTTTATAGAGGCATTTGGCAGGGCAATGAAATTCTATCCCCTAAATGAAGTTGATGATGCTGATGATAATCCACTTATGTCGAATTATATTATTTATAAAACACTTCTGTACATTTATTCCTCCAAACATCCTTGTGTAATCATTTCATGAATAGAGAAAATAAGTCTGAGTAATTAAATAACTTACCCATTAGCCATAGAGAATATAAACCATTGGAGATTAAAATTCAAGTTTGTTTCTTTCAAAACACAGTACCATTTCCCTGGTATAAAGACATATTATTAAATGCCTACGATGAATGTGAGCCTAGGATTCCAGAGGGATTGGGAAAAGGGCTTAGATAATAAAAGGGAAAGAAGAGGTCCTCAGAGATTATGGTCATTTTTAAAAGGATGAATTTCCTTTTTCTGAGACAGTATGAAACCACAAAATCTTCATCAGAATAGAACATGAAAATAAAGTAAAACACACAGAACTTTAATCACACCATCCGGTGGGGAGAGTTACCATATCCAAGTCATCTGAACTCCTTCCCCAAAGCCTACAATATTTCAGCTATTGTATTCTATGTTCCTCTGGGATAAAATAGAGTAAAACCTTGCAAGAATCACAGGGAAAACCAAATGTAGAACTGAAGCAAAATTGGCCTCTTTGGCAAAATGACAAAACACAGTAAGTCCCTAGAACCAGGCTGGACATCAAGCTTGAGATTATTTATGAGTTTCTATAGAGGCACTAGAAGAGTCCCCCTCTGCCAGACATTCACCTGGACTTCTGAGTTTGCATTCATCATTCACCATGTGGGTATACTCTTTTGTAACTTTACAAATCACACTGGGCTCTCAAAGTCAAACTTTTGCTCTACAAGAAATCATTCTCGTTTATAGGAAGATGTCGGTGTTTAGTTAGCTTAAGGACACATGTCATGAATTCTTCAATTATCAGTTCAGATTTGTTCTTGGTTTGATATTCTGTTCCAAATTATGTTCTTTCATTGAACTGTAACCTTTCACCTACGTGCCACCATTATCTTGTAGAGGAAAAAAATGGCTTCTAACTATACATCTTGCTATGAGTGCTAATGTGCAACTTTGAATTAGTGGAGAATTTGCCAACACTGGTATGTATCTCTTACAAAGTTCTCAAATGCTGCCGGAAGTTTTACATTTTGTAAGTCCAGGAACAAAGGTGTGGCGTTATCTATGCACTATAATTTGTGTCTTTGTAACACATGACACATTTTTGTGCCTCAAATTTTTGTACTTGTTGCAAACGCTGTTTTCCAAAAGGTTATTCAAACGTATTCTCACTCTGGCCTGTACGAAAGAAAGCCTAATCACTGCCTTTTTGCCTGAATTGGATAATCTATTCTCTCAAACTCTAATAATTTGGCAGACAAAACGCAAATCTGTTTTTATTTTCATTCTTTGGATATTAATTACATTAAAAATTTTTCATCGGTCATTTGATTCTTCTCTTTGTGAATTGTTTGCTCAGGTGTTCTGTCAATCACTTCAGTAAATTAAAGAAACTCAAGGCCCAAATTAGGAAGCTGTTGACTACGTGTTTTGGGGGGTTTTTTTTTGTTTTTTTTTTTTTGTTTTGTTTTTTTACCTTGCTTAAGAACTATGACCTCATTCAGAGGAAGGACTCCATGAGTGTATCTCATAACTAGAAACTCAGGAGTCACAATGTTACATGTGCATGTAGTAAAATTCTTGAGTACTTTGTATATTAGTTATTAAGAGAAACACAGTAAAGCTTCAAAAATAGGAGCCATGACTAATTCTTTACCTACTCTTTGCTGAAGGAGATATGCATGAGATAAAAGTAAAAGTGAAGATAAATCTATTAAGACTTTCAAAGTCCTTTGACAGCAGTTCATAATAAAAAGTGATTTTGTTTTGTTTTTTACTGCCTTGTTTTCTTTTAATTGTATCAGGAAGTTGTGAGCTACAGTTTGTAACTTGCTGAGAAACAGGTGATGTGAATCATGGACTTCAAACAGCTTTCTGCAAATAGTGAGCTGATTAACGGTAGGAAGCCAAGGACAAATGAAGTGGAATTAACTAGTAGGGTTTCTATGACCCCTGTTACAAACGTATGATTTTAATATTGTGATAACGATTTGGAAGGTGAGGTACGCAGTAACATTTCCATCCAATTTGCAGCTAACATTGAGCTCCCATGAGCTTCCTTTTCAAGTGGGGCAGATGGGAGAAGTCGGTTTGTTTGGTTTTTTAAGTTGGCAGAACAGAGGCAGGTAGACATAAGTGTGGACAAGGGCAAGGTTACGTGTTTAAGGAAGCTTAATACTGCAAAACAAGGAATCCCTCAAACCTATGGGCTGTCCAAAACCACCCATTAAGTTGGTATGTGAGCTCTGAATACTGGCTGGCCAGCAAAAATCCATCCGGTTTATTAGCTAAATTTTCCTGTTTGGAAACCCAATGGCGCACACTATCCTAGCCGGAACAAAATCACAACACCTCTGCAGTAAGGAAGCTGTGGAAATCTTGAGAAAAATTTTAAAGCTAATCATCATTAGGTATTTAATATGTGTTAGGAATCAAGCTAACAACCACACATGTTGTATCGAATTATCAAAGCCACACATTCTCATGAGGTAAGACTTTGGTATCATTGGTCCATTTTAAGGATGTGAAAACTGAGTCTCAGAGATATTAGGTAAGTGGCCAAGCTTTACCCAGACAGGAAGCAAGGAGTTTGGAATTGAAACCAGACTGAGTCTATCCTTTACTGCCCTCCTATGTGATAGAAGGGGGAACCACATCCGTGAAGGGACCTGAGGAGACTGTGAGGAGGGTAAGTCAGTCTACAAAGAGAGAGCTTCACCAGGGCTCTTGTAAAATTCTACAAAAGGTAGGGACGGATAAAGCTAAGGCAAAGGGAAGGCGCTAACTCCAGAAGAAGGTATGCCTCTTGAGAGTCATTAATGCAGGGGATAACAACAATTGAAAGATATTTAAAATGTAAAATGTTCAGACAAAGTAACAAGCAACATACTTGCGGTCAAGGGATTGAGGAAAACAAGATTACTGGAGAGACTATCTATACACTTGGGCTGGCAGTAAAGACAGATCACTATGTCTGCCCACAACAGAACCCTTGGATCAGGAAAGGAGGACTAGGGTGAATAAAACTAAGTTTCTGTGTGATGTTTCTTAATTTATCCTTAAAACAATTTTTTTTAATATTTATTCATTTTTGAAAGCACAAGCAGGGGTGGGGTGGAGAGAGGGAGACACAGAATCCGAAGCAGGCTCCAGGCTCTGAGCTGTCAGCACAGAGCCCAATGAGGGGCTCGAACCCACGAACTGTGAGATCATGATCTGAGCCAAAGTCACATGCTCAACTGACTGAGCCACCCAGGCGCACCCTGAATCTATCCTTTTAAAAACTATAACCAGGTATGTTTACCCAACTCTTTCCAATTGGCCTGGCTTTGTTTTTGGAGTTTTGTTTTTTTTTTTTAATTTTTTCTTCTTATATTTAACTTAGACTTCTATATGCACAAAACTGCTTCCCCAACTGGATGCCTTGGAATATGCATTTCCCTTTGTCTCGAATGCCCTCCCCTCCTGCCTCCCGCCCCACCCCCCACTATCATTCAATGGGGAGGTCTTCTGGGTAAGGTAGGGCATCCTGTATTTTTATTTGCTAAATCAGACAACCCTAAATTCTGGGAAGAATCTCTGTTGAGTGTATTTCTCCTTCTGGTATTTATGACAATGGTGATTTTTTAAGATTATCCTTTGAACTTGTCTGCATATGAGTGCCCATGACAGCACAGAACGTGTCTGTCCTGCCCCCTCGGTGCTCAGCACAGCACTTGGAACACAGTGTATTGTCACTAAAACCTTGTTAAATGCAAGACACCCTTCAACTTGCAGATGAACAACATTTTACGGGGATGGGAAATATCAAGTCAGCATTCTTTATAAAATATCTGATATTTGAAAACCTGTTATTAGGTCATTCTTGTTTCTTGCTTTATTTTTGTGACTTTCCCTTGTATAGAAAATGTCGTGGGGCACCTGGGTGGCTCAGTCGGTTAAGTGTCTGACTTAGGCTCAGGTCCTGATCTCATGGTTCGTGAGTTCGCGCCCCGTGTGGGATTCTGTGCTGACAGCTCAGAGCCTGGAGCCTGCTCTCCATTCTGTCTCCTCTCTCTGCTCCTCCCCCGGTCGTACTCTGTTTCTGTCTCTCTCAAAAATGAATGAATGTTAAAAAAAATTTTTTTTTCTTAAAAAAAGAAAGAAAATGTCACTTCTTGTAATTCCTGATTGGCAAGGAACGCTCGCCCACTTTTCACTTTCTCCAGTGCCTTATTCAGTGTCTCTCATGCTTCAAGTCACTAGCACTTAGTGGGAAAATCCTTACTAACAGTGTTACCAACACTGCAACAACTCAATATGGTGAAATTTGTATCATAAAAGCTACAGCAAAAGGCTTCCGTGTCTCTCCCTCCACTGTCACCACAGACATCCATAGCCTCATAGTGTTACTTATGAGATATCTTTAGAATTTTTGAAAAATAAAAATAATCATTATCATTTAACAAATCATTAAACAGACTTGCAAATCTGTTATTACACCTCTGCTGCAAAACGTGTTCTACATTTATAGGAAGGTGGAGGGGATATAAACAGATTGAAATATTTAAGGCTAAGTAAGCCCTTAATTAAATTTTTAAAAATGGTTTATATTACATAGCAATATGAGAGTCCTCAGTATTTTATATGTAAAGAAATTTTTTTAATATTTTGCTTTTATATCTTTTTAATAATAATCCTGATTCCAGAAAGTACCAGAATTTAATTCTGGAGCTTCTCAAAATAAACCATCAGCTTTCAGGTTATCTCAAGAGCTTCAGTGATATTTAAAGGGCAAACTTATCAATGCATATCCTTTTATGCAGTATGATTTCAATTAAGTAAAATATGTTTATTTTTGAGAGAGAGAGAGAGAGAGAATGAGTGAGTGAGGGAGAGGCAGAGAGAGGGGGTGGGGGACACAGAATCCAAAGCAGGTTCCAGGCTTTGAGCTGTCACCACAGAGCCCGATGCGGGCTCCAACCCAAGAACCGTGAGATCGTGACCTGAGCTGAAGTCAGATGCTTAACCGACTGAGCCACCCAGGGATCCCTAAGTAAAATATAAATGGTATAAACTGAAAGAAAATACATCAAATGAAAAACAGTGTTTGTCCCTAGGTAGCATGATTTTCAGTGATTCTTCTGCATACCTTTTTTTTGTTTTTAAGCAAGGTCTACACCCAATGTAGGGCTTGAACTCACAACCCTGTGATCAAGAGTCATATGCTCTACTGACTGAGCCAGCCAGGCACCCCTCTGCATATGTTTTTATATTTTTAAATTATATGCAATAAGATACATTATCATGAGAAAAACATAAACAATAAAAATACAGTAAAACCTTGGATTGCAAATAACTTGTCCTGAAAGCATTCCACAAGACAAGCAAACATTTCTAATAAATTTTAACTTGATAAAGTGAGTGATGTCTTGGAATATGAGTAACAGGATGCCAAATGTCACATGATCACAATTGAGCCAATGGTTCTTGAAATTTGCCTTGTTATACGAGTGCTTTGGATTACAAACGTGTTTCCATAATGAAATATGCTCGCAAACCAAGGTTTTACTGTATTTAGTTTCTTTTACTAGGGTCCAGTCTTCTTCTAAAGAGGAATAAAAGATAACGGAGAACATGTAGATCTAGCATTATTAAGGATTTCTCTCATTTTTTTTCCCCCAATGAATTGAACTTGTTGATAAGTTCTGAATACCTGCCCTAAGTGCTATGTGGAGACATGTTAATGCTGGTTAGGAACAGAGCATAGCATAGCGAGTGGAATCACAGAAACAAAGGAGACTAACACCGTTCCGGAAGTCTGAGGCCTGAGAAAAACCCTCACTGGTGTGCAGCCTAAGCAGGAGGGAGATGCCAGGATCTGCCTAGGGGGCAGAGGTATAACTGGGTTTGGAGCCACTTTACTGAGACCACTGCATTGCAACCAGCCTTGCGTTGACTCTGCTTGCTGGGAAATCTTGCTGCTTGCTGGGTTTCTTCCAGAATGGCCACAAGGCTATGTTCAAATTATTTTAGAAGTCTGGGTATGAGTATTAGAAGGAAAGATTCAGTATTAGCAGATCAATCATCTCTATCCCTGCTTTCTGTTATACAGTTAAACCAGGGGGTGAGGTAGATCGCCACACGAGTAAGTAGGGCAGCTGTTTCATGTCTGAGCACTCCTGCCAAGTATAACAGATTTGGAAACAAAATGCAGTTCATTCCAAGGCAGTTGATTTAATCCCTCATTATCCATCTATGTATTCAGCATCACGGCCTGTCTTGACACCTTATTAATAATTTATTCAAAAGCTCTGTATAACATAGCTGTTAAGAGCTGGGGATCCAGTCAGAAAGACAGGATCAATTCCAGGCTCCGATGTAAATAAGTCGTGTGACTTAGGGCGCATGGTTTAACCTTCTTAAACTTCCATTTCCTCTTTTGTAAAATGGAGCCAGAACAACCTTAAAGATCAGATCAGAGAGAAAATGCTTAAAACCTCTTAGCACAGTTCTTAGCACATATCATGTGCTTATAAATGGTAGCTCATATTATTAATACCTCTCAAAATAGGGAATTTCTAAGAGGGTGAAGTACTTTCCTCCTTGCATGTACATATATTTTCCATTTCTTAAAAGTAGGCTTTCTGAAAGTGAAATTCCTACAGGAGAGCAAGCAGAGCACAGCAGGATGCTTTCAATGTGTGCAAATGAATCTCTTGGTAGACTGAATTTAAAAAGCCAAAAATATCCACCCCCACCCCCCACCACAAGCCTAAAACCTTTACCCTGTGTTATTTTTTAAGTCACATAAGTCATATCTAAGAGGAACATCACTGTCAATATCAGTCTTCACATCCTAATTCAAAGTAGCTGGGGAAAAAAAGACTCTGAAAAAACAGAAAAGTACAGAAATTTATGCTAGGGAGGAAAAGCTTCCGAGTTTGAGGCAATGCCCTGATGCTCTCTTGCTCCTAAAGTATAGGATGCTCCATACTCTCGTGACCAAAGCGTAAAGTCTAATGAGCCACTACTGCCAATAATTTACAGCCCTGTTCTATTGTGAAGGCACCTGCCGTGCACAGGTTAGAGGAAGCAGGGCAGGTGTTTCTGTGACCATCCTCCCCAGGAAGCATCCATATCCAATGGGCTCTCAACTCATAGTTCCACTTGCTATTTAATATATGTTGCCCTAAAGTGTTCCATGCATCTGAGGATGTTTCACTAGATCTGAATCCATTGCAAACAGAATCTCTATTGAACTATTTTTTATGTTTCCCTAGGGGCAGACTAACGTTGAAACCACAGCCCTTCGATTATATCCATATTCATCCTAGACACAAGCAATATGCTGATCTAGCCCCAACACAGGATGCAACCATATCACAGCGTATTCTTCTCTTCCACTGTCCCTTTAAGTTTATTCCATTGTACTGGGGTGATGCTCCCTTGTCCCTGGATGAAAACTCCAGAGACACTGGCCACTCCTAGGGAAGACTCCTCACATCTGCTTGAAGTCACAAGCACAGTTGCTATCGGTAATAAGAAGGCCTAACCTGGGGCGCCCAGGTGGCTCAGTCAGTTAAGCGTTCGACTTTGGCTCAGGTCATGATCTCGCGGTCTGTGGGTTCGAGCCCCGCGTCAGGCTCTGTGCTGATGGCTCAGAGCCTGGAGCCTGTTTCAGATTCTGTGTCTCCCTCTTCCTCTGACCCTCCCCTGTTCATACTCTCTCTCTCTCTCTCTCTGTCTCAAAAATAAATAAATGTTAAAAAAAACTAAAAAAAAAAAGGCTTAACCTGATGTAACTATCAAACCTCTGAGCTTGACACAGTGTGACATCATCTCCTCTCCCCCATTTAGGACCTATTTCAAGCAAGCAGTGGGGAGGGAGACTCCCACCTGCTATTTTTTAAATTAATTAATTAATTTTAAAAGCTTATTTATTTATTTTGAGAGAGCGCATGCACATCCACCAGCAGGAGAGGGGCCGAGAGAGAGGGAGACAGAGGATCTGAAGTGGGATCTGCACTGACAGCAGAGAGCCCCACGGCGGGGGCGGGGGGGGGGGGGGGCTTAAACTCATGAACCGTGAGATCATGGCTGAGCCACCCAGACGCCCCTCCCACCTGCTCTTTAATCTCTCCCTGTTCACCTCCTTCCCTCCCCGTCAGGTTATACTTCCCACCAGGGTAGAAATGGGAAAGACAGGAGAAGATGGTCCTTACTTGGCTGGGTGACTTTGCTCTCTCTGGGCCCGTAGATGGCTACAGTCAGCTCTTTTTCTCACCGGGGAGTTGTGTGCACTGGAGTCTTCTGCTGACCCTCTCTCTTCCGGTTGCAACAGCCAGGCCGAGGCAGTCTCCTGTCCGGTGGCCACATGTGACTCCTTCCTCATTCCCTGCAAACAGGCTACTCATCTCCAGCCCCGTACTGATGAGGTTTCCCCTCACCCCTCCGGGATGAGGTGGGGCCTATTGCAGCTCCATTCTACAAGCCCCCCAGGTACACAGCCCGCTGGCCCAGGCCCACAAACTGGGAGTGAAGACATGATCAGCTCTTCCTTGGCTCCTGCACATGCAGAAACTTGGCCCTCCTCCCTCCATAACATTTTCCAGGACACGATAGGCCCCACAGTGTACTTCAGCTTTCCTCAGGCACAAGTCAGGTACCAATCATCTGTGTATTCCCGGTGTAAGGAGCACATTTCAGAGTTCTAGAGGTGGCACTTTCCCCCATCACCAGGTTTGCGGCGGGGAGGTGGCACCTTCCATCACCCCCTTCACAAAGGGAGACACGCATCCGTCAACAGCCCTCTTCAAATGAATCTCTTCACCAGTCTTGTCTCTCTCTCCGAACCCTCACCACTGTTTACATACTTCATTACCTGAAGGGCTTGGGTCTTGAAACTGGTTCTTAATTATTTTCTTTACATATGTGGATATATGTATCCCCCTTACTACCACATTTGTGCTTCAGTTGAGGCAGAGGCTGGAAGAGCCCCATTCGAACATCCTATTACATAAGTGAAAATGGAATTTCTTTGGAATGGCATTTATTGTCATGTTGCCAGTTCATCATAATCAGTGTTACAAAGGAAATACCAAAGGAAGCAATAATGATCTGCCATTTATTGTGAAACATGACCTAGGTGTGTCTTCTTTCTGTGTTTATAAAATGCCAAGGTTCACATTGTAATGTAACTTTCCATGTAGCAATTGAAATCCCAGACTAAGAGGTTACTATAGGACTAGGTTAGAGTGGATGGACTCCCCGTATGATTGATTTACTCTAAAATAGCTCCTTATTTTAGATGCTGCAAATCCCCCCTTTGACTTACTCTGAATCACAAAAGCCATTGACAACAAATGCACAAATATTTTCTCTGGAAGAATGTGGTCAAGTACAAAAGGAACCCTGAATTTTTGGCTGTAACAAGTTTTTCACAGCACTTTATATTTGCCCATAAAGTATCAGCCTTATTAAGGTTCTTTTCATACTGAGGTTTTAATCTCTAAAGCTCAAATTATTTGACAAGTTAACCAGCCAATATCAGAGCAAGACTACAAGAAAATGGAGAAGTTCAGAAGAATTTTGCTGAAAAGAAGGGTCATTAAGGGTACAGAGCTTGGGGCAATGACCCAACCCTTTTGATAGATGACACAAAAACTATTTACTTCCAAACTGGGTAAACTATGGCCCTACTTTGACACTTGGTTTTGATCACCAGAACATACCTGAAATATTTTAAGATAGCATGTTTAAATATGCATGCTTTGGGGGCACCTGGGTGGCTCAGTTGGTTAAGCATTCAACTATGGTTCAGGTCATGATCTCATGGTCTGCGATTTTGAGCCCAGCATCAGGCTCTGTGCTGACAGCTCAGAGCCTGAAGCCTGCTCCGCGTTCTGTCCCTCTCTCTCTCTCTCTCTCTCTCTCTCTCTCTCTCTGCCGACCTCCTGTGCTCTCTCTCTCTCTCAAAAATAAACATTTAAAACATATTAGAAATAAATAAATATGCATGTTTCTAACAAAGAAACATTGCAATGATAACATAAGAGCCATTTGTAATTAATAAGCCTCTTAAAGAAAATGATCTATAAACCAGTGCATTTTATCTGACACGTATTAAAATTATATTTGAGTTCATATAAAATTTAAATAGCATCTTTTACAGATTTCAACATATATTTCAAATATAAAAGTTGCCCTCAAAATACAATCAGGTGGAATATGAAAGAGGGTGATTATCAATGCAGTAACTTCATGATAGGCATGAACTGAAACAGGTTACAGAATGTTCTTTCTGAAGACCAATAACTAGGTTTGTAGTTTACTTTGAAATCAAATAGTTTAGGTATCCTAAAAGAAACATCTGACCTTTGGGGTACCTGGGTGGTACTGGTTAAGCGTCTGATTTCAGTTCAGGTCATGATCTCATGGTTCGTGGGTTCAAGTCCCACATCGGGCTCTGTGCTGACAGCTCAGAGCCCCGAGCCTGCTTCAGATTCTGTGTCTCCCTCTATCTCTGCCCCTTCCCCACTCACACTGTCTTTCTCTCTCTCTCTCTTTCAAAAATAAACATTTTTAAAAAATTGAAAAAAAACCTGACCTCTAAAAAAATAATTACAAAAATAAATACCTGACCTTTAAAAAGTTCCCCTCTCATTCTATAAAGCCATTCACTAGCTCTCCACAATGACACCCATCACCTTACATAATCCTTTAAGAATGAAGTCCTTCTCATCCAGTAAAACTACAGCTGGAAAGCAGGCAGACAGTAGAAAGCACTAGAATTGTACACAGTGTTGACAGTGTAATCTGAAACTACTCAGCAGTTTCTAGTATCAGGTTCACACATAATTTGAAACAGACAGATTTCTTTTGAAACTTTCTCTAAAAGGTTTTACTTTAACTGGAAGGCAAAGAGTACAATTATCAGGAAAGAAATTATTCTTGCTAATCAAAATGAATTAAATGAAAATAAAATGAGTTAAGTCATTCATAGTATCTTCCCAGTAGTGTGTGTTCCCAAGTCCCTGTTTCTGTGATCAAGCCGTCAGGGGATCAGAGAAAAAAAGCTCATTAAACCATTTGGACATCCATTCAATCACCATTTATTGAGCATCTAATAAATGCCAGGTACTTTTTAAGCACCAGGCTTATTAGCATTGTGGAAGGTAGACCCAATCTACCCTAATGGAACTTTAGTCCTCAAATACATTTCCACAGAAAGTTGATTTGCCATTTGGATATCCATCTAGAAATGGACAAAGATTTTATTCTATTGAAAAAAAGTATATACCCACACAAATATTCTAGCATAACTAGGCTGTTGAGTATTATGATGCTTCATTTTTTGTGTCAGCTTGACTAGGCTCAGCGATGCCCAGATAGTTGATAAAACATTGTTTCTGGCTGTGTCTCCTGAAAGTGTTGCCAGAAGAGATTAGCATTTGAATCAGGAGACTGAGTAAAGGAGATCTGCCCTCACCTTTGTGGGCTAGAATCATCCAATCCATTAAATCTCCTCTTATATGTCTACATATTTCCTCTTGGCTTTGTTTCTCTGGAGAACACTGACTACTGCATACAGAATGTTATGGTCTGAACATCTGTGTCCCCCCTAAAATTCATATGCTGAAAACTTATGCCCTGGGTGATGGTATTAGTAGGTGGGGCCTTTAGGAGGTGATTAGGTCGTGGGGGTGGAGCCCTCATGAATGGGACTAGTGCTCTTGTAAAAGAGACCCCAGAGAGATCTCTTGCCCTTTCACCCTGTGAAGACACAGCAAGAAATGTCTGCAACCTCCAAGAAGGCTTTCACCAGAACCAGACCACACTGGCACCCTCGTCTTGGACTTCCAGCCTCTGGAACTGTAAGAAATAAATTTGTTTATAAGCTACTCAGTGTATGGTAACTTGTCATAGCAGCCCAAACTGACCAAGACCGTTAGGATTCATTTGCTTTGGAAAGCAGAGTTACCTGCCATAACAGAGGAAGCACTGTCAGTGGAAAAGTAGGAAGACACATCGACTGTCTAGAGGGAAGCATTTCAGGTACCTGCTATTCTGCCCAGGGGCCAGGAAGATGACAGTGAGACCCAGGCAGGCCCTAATGTCTACCCTTTCCTTTAGAGTCCATTGCTCCCAGGCCTTTCTGGATGCAGTCAAGGATGAGCCAGTGAAACCCAAATCACTTCCGGGACCCCTTTTCCCAGAGTTGCCACAGACAGATGCTGGAACGGGCTACTCATAAATAAGCAGGCCACCTGGTAAAGGATGATAAGCAAGTGACTAATTTCAAGTATCTTTTTTAAGTTAGAAAAAGGAAGTTCAAAACATATTCATAAGCTTCTTTCTTAACTTATTAAAAACCTTCATTCATGTTTACAACTCACAGATCACTCAAACTTGTATTATTTTTCCAACCTCTTAAAGGAGATTACCAAAGCTTCCCTTTCTTTGAATTAAAGGAGATTCCATCCACTTCGATGGACTAGTCTATCCGAAATGGGATCAGTTTTGAGATTCGCCGCATGTACACCTAATTATTTTAGGAGAAATGTCAGTAAGATCTACCTCACTCCTTCCTACCCTTAATCTATAGACATTTCCCCATAATAACATTTAAATTGCATGCCTTTATTTTGCTTTTTACAATTTGCAAACCACTTTTACAGATGCTGCCTAAGCACTTACTGTCATTACAACCAGGTTATTATTTTACAGATGAAGAAACTGAGACTTAGAAAAGTTAACAGATTGGCTCAAAGGTCACACAGATACTAAAATAAACAGGAATTCAAACCCAATACTTGTAACTCCAAGTATTTCTTTCACTCTACTAATTTACTCTCCTTAGTACGTGCTGAGTATTACAGGAAGAACATTCTTACTACAATCACTAAATATCTGCTCAGTGTCTTTTATGTTTCTGGCACTATACTAGGTGATTTACATATATAATTGTAAAATTTACAATACTTAAAGTAGGAAACAGAGGCACAGAGGACATAAGTAATGCCTGAGATTCACTCATTCATTATTAAAGGAGGCTTAGAAATAAGTTGGTATTCTAGGCACTGGGGATACGCTTATTAACAACAGGGGTCAAGTTCCTGGCTTCAGGGAGCTTATGCTCTGGGAAGAGGAAGAAGGCAGCAAATAAACAAATGAGTGAGTGATATAATTTTAAGTGATATAATGTTAAGTGCTTGAGGAAGATAAAGATAGATATAGGCTGAAGAGTAACAAGGGATGTAGGATTACTTTAGATGGTGTGGTCTGGGAGCAATCTCCTGAGAGAGGAAAGTTCTACCGGAAGCAGAAACCAGCGGAGACAGATCCAGAGAGCGACATGTTTGAAGAATAGAAAGCCCAGTTGCGCTAGAGCATGGAGAGAACCAAACCACGTGGGGTCCTAAGCCATGGAAAAGGAGTAGTGACTCTTATTTAATTGCAACAGAAAGTCATTAGATGATTCTAAGAAAGAAAGTGATCTGAGTTTTGCTTTCAGAAGATGCCTGTGGCTCCATATACTCTGTGTATGGACTATATCTAGGAAAGTATATGAAGGAAGAGGTGAGTGAGTTCAACAGGAAAATAGAATGACTTGTTGTGGCCATGGACATGGTGAAAAGAAGTAGAATTTACAAGATATTTTTGGAGGTATAGCTGGAAGAACTTTCTGGCTGATTGTAGGAATTGACAGATGAGAGAACAAAAGAGAATGTGGGGCCTACACGATTGAGTGGATAGTAGATCTACTAAATGAAATGGGAACAATGCGGGGGCAGGGCGGTCGGCATGTATCACAGGTGGATGACCAAGAAGAGAGTTAGAATCAAGATTTATGCTTCAGAGATGTTAAACCGGAGCTACAGATCAGTGTTCTGACCAGTTATCTCAGCAGTTAGGCATAAGAATCTGGAGCTCAGTGGAACGGATAAAGCTAGAAATAAAAGATTGGGAGATAGCATTTAAAGTCATAGCATCACACGAATCTGATCTGCTAGAAAATGAAATTATTATTTAAGGACACATAGAAAAAAATCCAAGGCACCATGCAATTATTCAGATATCTTCCGCCACCCACCTCAAGGACTAAAGTCAAATCTCAGTGTAACTGAGTATACTGAGAAACCCCCAAAATATTACCTATGAAACTATAAGTTTTCCCCCTCAGCTTTTCTTTGTGTTAGTAATTTTAACACATGTGTGTTTTAAATGAGTGTAGATTTTGTGTGTGTGACTAAATATAGCAAGAAAAACTACTCATCTTCAATGTGCATGTAAGGAGGTGGTGGTGTTCCCTATTTATAGATACAACACATTAAAAATTTGTTGCCTGTTGTGATGTGGGTTGCAAACTAAAGTCTTCCCAGAACTAGGCAGCTCTGCCTTATGGCATCTCTTGCAGTCCGTGTTCCACGGAAGCAAAAGAATTGTGAAGCAATTCTAGAAGGAAGCACCATGAAAGAAAATTTATCTGAGCTTCACCAAAATGGAGAGGATGAAAGCTCCATTCTAAGCCTTGCTGTCCTTTACTATGACGTTATCATAGTTCACACTATTCAAATGTGACTCACAGGGAATTCACTCAGCATTTACTGAGACAGCTGAATTAGCATTTCCAGGTCTCTTGTTCAAATGTTAATAAAGCCGGTGTTTCTTACTAAGGTGAGATTAGGTAAGGCCATGTAGATTCCAAAATAACCAGGTCCCAAGTGAGGTGACCTACTCCCCTCAGTCTACGGTGAGTTTCAACATTTCACCTCTTTATAATTCCTTCTAGACAAATATAACTGCTTATTATTCATTCATTCATCTAGTTAGCAAGAATCTGAGGAATTTCCAGAGAAAAACACTGTGTTAGGCACAGATAGAAATACACATGAGATATGTTACTCTTCAAGAGCTTATTCGAAAAGATGAAATAATCTAAAAATATGGATAGACACAAGATATTATCTATATATGGCCAAGGAGGGAATATATCTTGCTTATTAAAATTCATGACTGAGATTAATAGGCAGAAATCCATGGAGGAATTTGGAGTTTAGGGGCTGACCCTAGAAATGGCCGTAAATGAAAACAGCAGCCTAGCTAATGATATGTACTACATGTGAATTAGTCTCTCTAGGATTCCAAGAGGGTTTATGTCATTATGAGCTTTAGGTCTGTATCTTCATGTTTTTAGAGAAAATCACTGCAGATTAAGACTAAGTCATAGATCTCCAGATGGATCAAAAGCAGATCCACCCTGGTCGTCTTTGCTCCCAAAAAGAAGCCTGCATCTTCCTAAAGCCAATACGATATTACCCTCGAGGAATCTTTAGTCCTTCACTTTTTCCCCTGACCAATGCTATCAAAACAAGCATCTATTCCTGTTCAAACCCGTGGTCGTTAAACAAATAATTGTTGAGTGTTTACTATATGCCAGTGGATATTATAGTAGGCTCTGAGGATATGGAAGGGTACATTTAGAGCCAATTCCTGTCCTTTGCGTACAAGCAATTAGACACGTGATCTATGCTGCATGAGTACTACGGCAACATGGAACAAGGGGAAAATACATCACCCAAGCTGAGACCTGGAGGAGTCTTAGAGAAAAGTCAGGAAAAGGAATAAGGAAGGAAGATGTTTCAGGCCAAGAGAATGTATGTGTGAAAGCTGGGGGTGAGGAAGAATACCACATATTCATTCCTCCAAAACCGCTCCAACTTGACTGAAGCAGGGTGAGCTCCAGAAACAGGGATGGGATAAGACTTGGAGAATTAGGGGGAGGTCAGTTCTAATGTCATCTGGAAGGCAAGGGAAAGCCATGAGGGCCTCAAGAAAAAAAAGCTCATGGTCAGATTTATGCTCTGAAAAGACCTTTCCTAGATGCAAGATGCTGTTGTTTCACAACATTTCTTATTTTTTTCTTATTTGTTATTGGACCTGTATTTGTTACCTTGTCACCGTCAGGCTACTTTATGGGGAAAAAAACCCCAAAATTCAGGGAACCTGCTTTGAATTGAAAGGAAAAGCTGTCATAATCAAAAAGCAGATTCCTTTTATATATATATATATATATATATATATATATATATATATATATTTATATATATATATATTTATGCTCTGTAAAATTTTTTAGCCTTGAGAAAATTTTGTCTTCTAAGTCAAGCCAAATAATGCTGGTATCTGTCACAGAATTAGGGTAGTTTGTGTTGTATAGTGTTTTTTTTTCTTCTTCCTCAAAATACCCACAAAACTTTTGACCTGTCCTATGACCAAATTCTGGACACAAAGGGAGTATTTTGATTATAATAGTGTGAAATAGATAAAAGATAATGTAAGAGAAAGGATATGGTCTCTTAGCATTTAGCTAATCTTTTTGGTCATCATCCAACAAAATTTTCTCTGGGAGTGCAAAAGTATTAGTTACTAAAAAGTAATATATTTTATAGACTCTAACTTCAGCTCACACTCTTCTCTAGATTTAGACCTTGTTATAAAGAATAAAGTTCTTTGTTTTTATAGGAAGACTCCTACCTATAATTACCAGTTCTAGGTATATATATTTTAGAAATTGTATGATTCATGAGTCCATGAAAATATAAACCTGTTCTGTTTCGTAAATATATTGCTTCTTAGCATGTTTCTTCCCACATGACGTAAGGATTACCAACCTCATTCTTTTCTTCTAGCTTCAGTCTTAACCAGATATCGCAGTGGAGTGCTAAGCAAAAGAAATTTGTATATTGATATAAACAATGGGATCATTTACATATGTGTTTTTCATGGACACAAAATGAAGCGTTTCCACATAGAGTCCCTGTGGATAGGCCAGGCTCAGCAGAGATAAGTAAATGCACTGAGCCTAGGGATTCACCACATTGTTCCTTTGGAACATGTTGCCCTGGGCCTCCTTGGTTGAGCTTCCCACTTCTGCTCAGGTCACGATCTCACAGTTCAAGAGTTCCAGCCCCGCATGGGTTCTGTGCCGTCAGTGCGGAGCCCATCTCTCTCTGCCTCTCCACTGCTTGCATTCTGTCTCAAAAATAAATAAACATTTAAAAAAAAAAAGAAGAAGAAGGAAAGAAACATCTTGTCTCAATTGGGGAGGCAACTCAGAAAAACAACTGGAACCGTGTTCTGCAACACTCTTTCTAGCTGTGAGCACATCCTCTCACTTGCCCTGCCAGTAGCTTCCTGTAGCTCCATCTTAGAAATAGCCAAATTTTAATAGCATCACATGATATTCATATGTTTGAGTTCAAGAAATTATTTTCTTAGATGCCAGAAACCTGTTGAGTTGTCCTTGAGGTTATTTTCAGTTATCTAATTTTTTTATTTTAATTTTGAAAACTACCCAAGATGAAAGTTGAGTATTCTAGTGCAGATTTTTTTTAAGTTTTTTCTTTAATGTTAATTTATTTTTGAGAGAGAGAGAGAGAGACAGCATGTGCAGAGGAGGGACAGAGAGAGGGAGGGAGGCACAGAATCTGAAACAGGCTCCGGGCATGGGGGCTTGAATTCACAAACCACAAGATCATGACCTGAGCTGAAGTCGGATGCGTAACCAACTGAGCCACCCAGGGGGCCCCTCTAGTGCACAATTTAAGGCAGTATGATCCCTTCTGGTTCTATGAAAAATTTGGTTAATCTATTATTAGTTTTTATTTCTATTAATAACCGATAAGCAAATACAGTAAATCCTTGGATTGTGAGTAACTTGTTCTGCAAGTTTCTGCAAGACGAACAAATGTTTCTAATAAACTTTAACTTGATAAACAAATGATGTCTTGCAATAGAAGTAGTATATGAGGCCAAGTGTCACATGATCACAACTGAGCCAATGGCTCTTGAAATTTGCTTTGATATACGAGTGCTCTGGATTACAAGCATGTTTCCAGAACGAATTATGCTCACAAACCAAGGTTTTACTGCATCTAGCAAAAAATCCATTGGTGATAAAGAGCAAATTAGAGGCACACAGATAATTTCTGTCATAGTTAATACTAGTCCTGAAAAATTGTCTGTTTTTTATTTTGTTTTAAGGATTTTATTTTTTTAATCTCTACACCCAACATGGGGCTTGAACTCACAACCGTGACATCAAGAGTCACATGCCCTACCAACTGAGGCAGATAGGTGCCCCAAACATCTTACCTGTTAAGATAAATTATTTATTTCATTTTTTCTCTTAGTAATTGGCACACTAAAATCATTACCAAAAAAAACTATTTGTTAAAGGTGTACCTAATACGTTTGTTTTCATGAGCCTCTGTTCATTTCAAGAAGTTAAATTCAGAGTCTAAATAGTCTTTACACAATCTCACAAAAAATGCACTCACACTCAGTGTAAATTGAAAAAATAGTAGAGTATTTCTCTAAATACAAAAAAAAATCATCTGCCTTTGTTTAAACCCTGCCTAAATTGGCATGTGCTTTACATTAGTCCTATAGTGTTCAAACTTGCATACATATGTGTGCATTTTGTATGCTCACAGTTTAGTGATGGTGTACACACACACACACGCACACACACGCACACCTGTCAATCCAAACTGAAATCTGGGGAAAATTTTCCTAATGTAAACCTCCAGTAAAAATAATAATAATTATTATATATGTATATATAATACATTTATACACACACACACACACACATACACACAAAGGCATCATGGATTTCTTTAATTATGTTTTAATGGGTTCTCAGAGTTAGAGTCGGTGAATTATTCTTTTATATTTCAGGTGTAGTATCCTTTTAAAGAAAACATGTAAATGTAATCTTTTCATATGTGCATCCCGGAAAGGGGAAAATCTAATTTAAAAAACAACAACAACAACAACAAAACATAAATCATCTCTGCTAGTTTACTTTTTGCAACAGCTGTTAGAATTCAGAGACGAACGCCGAAATGTCTGTAGGAGTTCTACAGTTCGCCACAGAGAAACATACCTCTTTCACCTTCATCGGAGAGCATCTTATCAGCAAACGCATGAACTCAAACAATAACCACTCTTATCTGCAAAGGCCAGGTTCAGGCTTATTAGTGAAGTGAATTGGCAGCCGCCGCTCCCTGCATAGCAACTGGGCAAATATTGTTCCAGCCCCTGAGTGACCAATGAGAACCACGACAGCGCAGTCGAATCTTTTCAATACAAGTAGTGTTAGGGTGAACAACCTCTCTTTCACTCTCGTTCTCCTCACATTTAATCTTTACCGTTTCAAGAGTATGATCTCATCTACAGACTGTAAATACTTGGGGACTTTTATGAAGGGAAAATATTACAAAGTGCCGAAGTTTGCTTCAAGAACAGCTTAGGTAGGCACTTTAGTTGAGTTACTAGCAATTTGTATACGTTGTGGTATTTGAAAAGTATTGTAGTGTTAGTACATTCCTTATGGATATATCTAAATGTTAGTGTATGAATTAATAAGAATGATGATTTTTATTACTATAGAAAGAGCTAGAATAACGAAAATTAAGCATACAGCACGCTTTCTAATCACTTAATAAATGAACCAGGCACCTTGTTCTGAGACTTCTGGCAGAAAATAACTCTGCAGCAGGTTAATGGGTTAGAGTGACACATGGTGAATCAGGATTAGACTTGACCTCCACTGTTTTGTAATTGAAACTTTGTGTAAATTGACCCCACCCTTCATTAACTCTTCTGCTGCCAAGTTTTTATATTCCAGAAGAGAAAACCTAATAACAATTATGAAGTGAGAGTAAATGCAGAGATGGGCTTTTAAAAAACACAGTTGGGGGCTGGTTTTTCTTTGCAATCCTAAAGGAAATGTCACAGGATTTAAATCCATACAGCACAACATTGACTGTGTTTCCTGTGTCTTCGCTTCTACTTGTGCTTTTTTGCTTTGTTTTTATGATACTGGCAAGCTTGGAAGCTTCTACCTCCTGCGTAAATGTATATGGTTATAACTCGGCAGGGAATCAGGGCTTCAAATTACGTCCTCAGGGTGCAATAACCTTGGTTATTTACTGAGTGCAAAGTAAACAACTCGCTCTAATATTAAAGGTTTCAATGCAATCTGTCACAGGGTTTCCTAATAGAAAAAAAGTTGAATAATTGTCTCTATTCAACTGATGAGTTTTATTTCAAACAAATTGATACTGTCCTTGTAAATGCTGGGATGTTCAGTTTTTGTTTTTCGTCCAGAAGAAACTTCCCACAAATGCAAACTCATTCTGGCCACCTAAGAATTTTGTCATAGAAGCAGCATGCTTTCTTTCCCTTGTGGGTTTTGAAACTTGGCCACATGGTATTTTTGAGTTGGCAGGGTAATACCTTTTAGACCGCGCTTGAGGATTCTGCTTAATTGAGTACAGCAGGTTAACAAAAGTGCCAATGTTCCTTAAAAACAAAAACCCAAATGCTCTGTGGATGTAAAGCTAATGCTAAATATTGGATTAAATTGCCAATTGCATTTTTCCATGTTTATCTTCTGAGATAGGAATAAAATTAAAGTGTGTTACCATAGCAGCATCTGTAACATTTTATGAGACAAAAGATCCTTTTTTCCACACAAAGATCCAAGCCAGAAGCATTATCCATTAAGGAAAGCAAATAAGGCTAGAGGGACATATTTTTTACAGTCATATTATGGAAATACTAAAGATCCAATGGCCTGAGGTCAGATTGTGGAACACAGCTGTTCACATTCTTTTTTGTCCTGGGTTGACACTCTCCGTTAATTCCTAAATATTGATCAGTTTTTACCCTGCAACATACCTAAAATTGGAAATGTTTTCTCATCCAAACATTGTAGGGATAACAAAGAAGTGGATAGAAATGTCTACCTTGGGAAGCATTTATATAGGCTTTATGCCTGACTCAGTTTTGTAATCTAGATTTTTACTCTCTCAAGCTTATTTCTTTGGCTCTATTCTTTGAAAATGATCGCAGGATTCCTCTTCGAAGGAAGAAGCACAGAGATCTTAAAACCTTTTGGGGCCATGACTTTACTTTGCACTTCATCCTATCCACCCTTCTGGTCTTTGCCGTGTCTTTCTCATTTCTCCTTTCTTCTCTTTACTACCACTGCTGTGTTTTTCTCTTGTACTTCATTTTCTGGTTTTTGTGGGGCAGAATGCAAGATTCTTGGAGGCAAATTTCATGCCGCGTACAACATCAATCTTCAAAAATTGCTTGCTGAGTGGATTGCCAAACCAAAAGATCTTAAAGTTTCCTCTGCACATTTTAAACACAGAGATAAATTAATGTGCTGAATAATTCTATTACCTCCTGAGAGTACTGCAAACAAGTGAGTTACAGCACTTTCACATATAAGCGTCCTCAGTGCCAGCCTCAGTAAGCACTCGGGAAATACTTGCTGAGGGAGAAAATGAGTAAATGAATTAATAAGCAACTGAATATTCATAGTGTCTCATAAAACCTCCTATACAGTACACCCCTATTCAAAAGAGCATTACTTGCAATGACCAAGAAGTAGAAGTAACCCAAGTGTCCACTGACAGATGAATGGATAAAAATAGGAATATTATTTGGCCATAAAAAAGGAAGAAAACTCTGACACATGCTATGACGTGGATGAATCTGGAAGATAGGATGCTAAGCGAAATTAGCCAGTCACAAAAGGATGAATACTGTAAGATTCCATTGATATAAGTTACCTAGAGTAGTCACTTCATAGAAACAGCAAGTATTTAGTGGTTGCTGCGGCTGGGGGCGGCAAGAATGGGGGTTACTACTAAATGGTTACGGAGTTTCAGTTTGGGAAGATGGAATGAGGTCTGGAGATGGATGCTAGTGACAGTTGCACAACCGTGTGAGTGCACGTAATACCACTGAACTGCACACTAAAATAAGGTTAACATGGTATGTTTTTGTTAAGTCTATTTTAGCAACATTCTTAAAAATCTCGTATCCAAAGAGAAATATTGTATTCATGACCAGAGAACACATGATACACATAGTATAGTAACTTGGAGGATAAGTGTGGTCCTCATAAGACCTGAAATAACAGAAACTTAAAGCATGAGGAAAAAGGCTCTTCTCACTGACAAGCTGACAAGGAGACCTCCTGTTCTTCCTGATGCCACTGTCAGTGCAGTGGACACAAGTCTCTCTCTATTTGTCAGTGAAGTTCCCCACCATGTTTGTCCCTTTACCTAGTTCGTCGTGACCGTGATTATAATCATCAGTTTGGGGGTATCGCTGTTGAACACTTGCTATGGGCCAAGCATTCCACTAAGCATTTCACACCCACGGTCTAATTTCATCTTCACAGAAATCCCATGAGGCAGATATTTGTCAGATCTGAAAAACCAAGACTCAAAAAAGGTAATTATCCAGGATGGTATATTTGATTAAATAGGAAAACTGGGGTGCAGATTCAGGTCTGTTTCCCTCCAGAGGCCAGGATCTTAACTACTTTTCTGTAGTGACAGAAAAATACTAAGGGGACTGTCCACATTTGATTTACCCTGAGGTCTGGAATCCTTTCAGAAGACGTGGGTGTCTAAGAGCCTTCTCAAATTAAATTTGTCCAAAAATGAACACTTGAGTTGACATCCACTTCCCAACCCCTTCCTTATACAGTCTCAGTTAAGTGGCATCACCATCTCCCCAGATGCTTAAGCCGAGCCTAGGACTCAGGCTCTCCCTCCTTCACAGTCCACTCCAGCAGCAAGGCTACAGGTACAACCTCCACATGTAAACACTCCACTACCCACCCCTGCTCCGCATCATCATCTCCTCCCTGGACCTCAGCAGCTACCTCCTAAATAATAACCTTTTTTTAAAAAAAATTTTTTTAAAGCATTTATTCATTTTTGAGAGCGAGAGAGACAGAGCATGAGCGGGGGAGGGGAGAGAGAGAGGGAGACACAGAATCCGAAGCAGGCTCCAGGCTCCGAGCTGTCAGCCCAGAGCCTGACGCGGGGCTCCAGCTCACGGACTGTGAGATCATGACCTGAGCCAAAGTCGGACGCTCAACCGACTGAGCCACCCAGGCACCCCAATAATAGCCTTTTTATTCTTCCTTTTGTCTTCCATGCATAATTAGAGTGGTCTTCTAAATATATAAATCTGATCATGACATTCACCTGCTTGTAACCCACCAGAAGCTTTTCATTGCTTTTAGCACAAACCTGCTCTTAGTATGGTCGACAAGTAAAGCCCAGCTAGAGCCGATCCACCTCTCCAACCTCATCTAACACCCTTTTCCCCATCTTACTCCTATTGCTATGCTTTGAGTAAGTTGATTTCCTTTCCATGCCTTAGGATTCCAAACACAGGAAATCTCAGGACCTGTGCATTTACGGTTCCCTTTGCCAGGAATGCTCTTTAAAGCCCTTATCGTCTTATGATCATAAGTCTCAACTCAAAAGTCACCATCTCAGGAAGGCCTGTCTGAACACCCTGGCTAAAGGATCCCTCTTCTACCCCATTTCTCTTCATCCCATTGCCTTTTTCTGTTAACTGTGTATCACTCGGCGCCATCTAGAACTACTTATTTATCCTCTGTATGTGTTTATCCATCTCCTTCCCCAAGACCTTTAGCTCCTTAAGAACTGATAGTTTGTATTTTCCTGTGCTATACCCCCAGTACCTAAAACAGCACCTAAAATACAGAATGAATGAATGCATGAATGAATGAGAAGATTGATGGCCATGTAAGTAAACATAACCTCAAACCCTCTGGCTTTGATCTGTGGGGAAAAGGACAATAGATCAGTTGCTACAGTTAAGAAGGATGAGCACCATGATGCAAAGACTTCCAAGGGAATATGGCAAGTTGGGGAGGAACCACCTCAGGCTGGAACAGTCAGGGCTCTCTGGAGAAAGTAGTACTTATAGGAGGCCCTCTTTCCTGAGGTCTGTTCATTTTGTAACAGGAAAGCATAAGGGTATCCTTCTTAAAATGTACGAGGCAGCATAACATCATTGGTGTGGAATACAAACCTTGATACTCTGTTTCTAAATGCTGGAGACTACTAACACAATCACCATCACTATGCTCAACTATCCTTGGAATATAACGTCTTACTTTTGGATCTATCACAATTTATGGGAAACATCTCCCTCTTTTATAAGGTTTATCTTTAGCTTGCCAGGATGGCTGCATTTTTGGATGGTCTGTGTCACATCTTGCTTTCTGACTCTTATTGATAGTGTCATGGTGCTTAATTAAGCGTAATACTGGCATAAACAATATAGTCACAGAATGCTGGAGATAATAAAAAGGGCATGTTGAAAAGCATCAGACATTTATTGGATAGGTTAAAATACGATTTTTATAAAACCTTCCAAAGTCAGAGATTTAAAAAGTTTTTGAATCACCTGAGTCACTTCATACCCCTAGTGAATGTAACGGAACAATGGCTGATTGTAAGTACTTGTGTTTTAGTAGACACTTATATGGATGTCCCTTCTATGTTTTGCTACTGCTCAATCTCCTGCTTACACTCCTACGGTAGCTTCTAACGGATCTCTCTCCTTGTTATTCTCACCTTCCGCAAATCCATCTTCAAACTGCTGTTAGGCCAGTGCTTACAATAAATGATCACTTCATGCCTCCATATACCGCGCATCATACTACAATAAAATAATTTAGTTGCTGTGTTTGTCTCCCTAATACACTGTGTGCTCCGTGAGGGAAGGAACTGTCTTTTTGTCTTTGAATTCTTAGTATCCAGTATCATCTGTCTTATGGTTGGTGTTCGATAATCAGTCGAATGATGAGTCATTCCCAAAAACCTTCATATCATCAACTTTCCCCTTTGTATAAGTGGGGAAATATTCAATACCCAATCTTTTCCCCTAAATTTGAGTCGAAGGTTTGTAGCATTTGAAAGAACTTATTAGATACAAGAGAGAGCTCACGATATGATGGCTTTGTCAATAGATGCTCTGAAGAGTTAGGGAAAAAATGATAAAGTAAAAGATTAAAGCTAGAAAAATTTCTCCACCTTAGAATGTATTTATCATTCTCTGACTCACTTAAAAATGAGAGATTGACATTCATCCGTTTTGTATTACCTGTCTTTTCCCAACTGTTATGTCTGCTATTATTTTAGCATTCAGGATCAATGGCTTACTTAGCCCTTGAGACTCTAGTTAATGTCTTTTAATCATCATGACAACAAAACAGGTATCTGTCCTCAGCTGGATCCCTTTGCCTTGAGTTAACCTAATGAGCAACTTGCCTTTAGGTGTGTTTAAGAAAAGGCTAGGCTATAGCAGAGTTTCCCTCACTTTAGCATGCATCAGAATCCCCTGGAAGCTTATTGAAACACAGATAACTTGAGCTCCACCCCACCCCATCCCGATATTCTGATTGACTATATCTGGATTGAGGTTTAAGAATTTGCATTTTAAACAAGTTCCTAGGAGATGCTGCTGCTGATACAGAAACCACACTTCGAGAAACCCTGGTGTACAATGCTTCTCTAACCTTGATGTAACAATAATGAATCACCTGGGCATCTAGTCAATATGCAGACTTAGTGTCAATAGGACTGAAGATTGGGGAGGGATTTGAGACTCTGCCTTTCTTTTTTTTTTTTTTTAATTTTTTTTTCCAACGTTTATTTATTTTTGGGACAGAGAGAGACAGAGCATGAACGGGGGGAGGGGCAGAGAGAGAGGGAGACACAGAATCGGAAACAGGCTCCAGGCTCTGAGCCATCAGCCCAGAGCCCGACGCGGGGCTCGAACTCACGGACCGCGAGATCGTGACCTGGCTGAAGTCGGACGCTTAACCGACTGCGCCACCCAGGCGCCCTGAGACTCTGCCTTTCTAAGAAGCACTCAAGTGGTGTCATGGCTATTGGTCCAGGGATGACTTTTGAGAAGTTCTCTTCTCTGGCTGCATACTAAAATCTGAAAAGCTTAGAATATATTGCTGTCCAGGTGCTGTCACCAGGTTCTGTTTCAATAGATTTAGCTCAGGGCCCAGCATTTTTAATGAGCAACCTCAGATGATTCTGTTATAGTCGATCCATGGTCTGTATATGGAGGAAAACTGGTCTGGAAAGAATAAAAGCTTTTGTGGAATTTTTTTTTAGTGTTTATTTATTTTCGATAGAGAAAGAGACAGAATGTGAGCTGGGGAGGGTTAGAGAGAAAGGGAGACATAGGATCCAAAGCAGGCTCCAGGCTCTGAGCTGTCAGCACAGAGCCCCACACAGGGCTCGAACTCACAAACCATGAGATCATGATCTGAGATGAATTTGGACACCCAACCAACTGAGCCACCCAGGCGGCCCTCATCTGTGGAATTTTTATACAAACACAACTGTTGCAAAAATATATAAACTACTTACAGAATATATAAAGAAATACTATTATATTTCATTGTTTTTAAGATATATTTTTCTATATTTTAATATCTTTAAAATTGGAAGACCTTTTACAATCAGTAGTGCTTACAAGATTTGGTAGCATTTTATTTCTCTGTGGTACACAAAATGGTTGGTAGATAAAATAAGGGAGTTCTTACTTTCTGCAAAATTCAGTAGTTTAAAATGATTTGAAGAAACCCAAGCATGTCTTAGGAAACGGTTAAAATCCTACAGGAGAACATAGGCAGCAACCTCTTTGACCTCGGCCACAGCAACTTCTTACCAGACACATCGCTGAAGGCAAGGGAAACAAAAACAAACATGAACTGTTGGGACTTTAAGATATAAAGCTTCTGCACAGCAAAGGAAACAATCAACAAAACTAACAGGCAGCCTATGGAATGGGAGAAGATATTTGCAAATGACATATCTGATAAACCTTTAGTATCCAAAATCTGTAAAGAACTTATCAAACTCAATACCCCCAAAGCAAACAACCCAGTTAAGAAATAGGCAGAAAACAGGAATATACACTTTTCCAAAGAAGACATCCAGATGGCTAATAGAAAAATGAAAAGATGCCCAACATCACTCATCATCAGGGAAATACAAATCAAACCCACGATGAGATACCACCTCACAGAGGTCAGAATTAACAATACAAGAAACAACCAGTGTTGGCAAGAATATGGAGACAGGGGAACCCTCTTGCACTGTTGGTGGGATTCCAAACTGGTGCAGTCACTCTGGAGAACAGTATGGAGATTCCTCAAAAAACTAAAAATAGAACTAGCCTATGATCCAGCAATTGCACTGCTAGATATTTACCCAAAGGATACAAAAATACAGACTCAAAGAGGTATGGTACATGCACCACAATGTTTATAGCAGCAATATCAACAATAGCCAACCTAAGGAGAGAGCCCATTGATCGATTAATGGATAAAAAAGATGTGGTATACACACACACACACACACACACACACACACACACACACACACTGGAATATTACTCAGCCATCAAAAAGAATGAAATCTTACCACTTGCAATGATGTGGATGGAGCTAGAATGTCTTATATTAAGCGAAATAATTCGATACAGAAAGACAAATACCATATGATTTTACTCATATGTGGAATTTAAGAAACAAAACAAATGAACATATGGGAAGGTGGAGGAAGAGAAGAGAGGGAAACAAACCACAAGAGACTCTTAATGATAGAGAACAAACTACGGGTTGATGGAGGGAGAAGAGTGAGAGATGGACGAAAGGGGTGATGGGTATTAATGAGGGTACTTATTGTGATGAGCACTGAGTGTTGTATGTAAGTGATGAATCACTGAATTCTACTCTTGAAACCAATATTGCACTGTATGTTAACTAAAATTTAAATTAAAAAAAATAATAAGCAGGTCTTACCCATAATATAGCAACATCTTTTGGCATAGTTTAATTCAGATTTTCCTTATATGAGAGTTTAAAAAAATATCAAAAGCATTTGCAATTCTCCTTCTCTTTCTACAAAAGAGGATATTTGTGGTTCTAGGAACAGGAGTGAAGGGTAAAGAGGCAGTTTGGAAAAAGAGAGGTGACATTGATCTTTAAAAGAGAAATTCAGTGCCAGGGGCTCTTGAAGGAGCCTTGACAAAGAAAAAAGAAGGGAGGTAAAAGGAGAAAGCAGGAGGAAATGGGCAGTAGGAAAGCCGAGCTGCACCGGCCTGGGAAGTGGAACTTTGGGAAGAGGGGAGGTGTGCATGAGGAAGTTAAGGGATGTGTGGAGGCACTGTGAATCCCCTCACTTCCTGAAGGAGTTTTTACAAAGACCTGGGCTTTTTCAAAGTTTTTTAAGCTTAGAGTGTGCTTCCTTTCCATGTGCACATACTGAGACAAGGTGGTCTGGAATATTCACAAACAACTTGTTAATTTAAAATTGAAAAATAACATTTGCTTGCTCAACATTATCTTCTAGGGTAAACACTGTTGCTGAACTCACCCTCCATTAATTTAGAGCATCAGAAAATGTAAGTCTGAATCAAAGAGCCTATTACAAAGGATTTCCCAAATCGGTGTTTTCTAGGTAATCAGAGCATGGAAAATATTTGTGGATGGGAGGAAAAATTGCACACATAGATGATAGATAGGTGATTGACAGATGACAGAGATGGATAGATAGATACAGATTCCTAGTGTTAAGGGAAAAAAAACCACATATGGTAGAGAAAGTTCTTCATGTTTTCAAACTAAGCAGAGAACACTGAGATGCACACTCATTAACATTTAGTGTAACACTGTTCTGTAGAATTCCAGTTGGTGCCCTCTGTAGAGCTCAATTTCCAGTTTTAACTAATGCCTAGCAGTTTTCTATTTGTCAAATGAAGGAAAGGGTTTTTATTGGAAAAGAAGAGCATATGGAGCCCAGAGAAAGGGATAAAGGCAAAAGCATCTAAAATAAACTTCAGCTCTATACTTTTGCCTGAGGCAGACCTTGCTTTCAATCCTTTGGAAGTCCCATTAAGTCTCCCGACAGTGGGAGGGCAAAATAGTTGAACAGGATAGCTACTAACACGAGCTTTGGTCACACCATGTAAAGTCCAGTTGTTTGAAAGTTACTTAATCTCCTTAAGCCTCAGTTTCTACCTTTGTATAATGCAGGTGAAAAGGATGTCTCCCCCAGAGGGACATTGCAAATATGAACTGAAATGCCATATTGAAGCACAGAGTTAAGTAATCATGACTGTCAGCTATCATCATCAAATGCAACCAATGGCTAAGGTTCAATATATGAATGTTTCAGAATTGAATTTGGGAAACATGGAAATACTCAGATATTTCATCAATCCCTTTTATATGCGGCAATATGTACATGCACAAGCAGATGTAAATCAATGTATTTCCAGGTAGATACATGTGAATATAATATTGGGTGTTTAAAGATAGTGCAATGTTCCTCAACGAAATAGTGAAAAAACAACAATTTTCTTTTTAAAACACCAGAATTACGTTTATACCTCTATTGTGAAGAACAACCTTTGGTAGCCTAAGGAGGCATTTTTTGTATTACGTAGAAAATTATTTCAAAATGCTTTCTTACTTGTTGTTTAAAACATAATATTATCGGGGTACCTGGGTGGCTCAGTCGGTTGAGCGTCTGACTTCAGCTCAGGTCACGATCTAGCGGTCCGTGAGTTCCAGCCCCGCGTCAGGCTCTGGGCTGATGGCTCAGAGCCTGGAGCCTGCTTGGGATTCTGTGTCTCCCTCTCTCTCTGCCCCTCCCCCGTTCATGCTCTGTCTCTCTCTGTCTCAAAAATAAATAAATGTTAAAAAAAAATTTTAAACATAATATTATGTTATACTCATTGTTGCCTCCAGCTGAAGCCAGTGCCTATGCATGGAAGACTTTCCACTCTTGAGTGATTTCATACTACTTGGTTCCAGTACTTTATCATTCATTGAAGGCCAGAAAGGACTGGAGCAAACAAATGCCTGGAGTTGATAATAAAAGGATACTCATTAGTGAATGTTCTCTTTTTCCCTCCCTATTAGGATTTGAACTCTTTTCTGTATATTTCAATCCTAATGTACGTATCATCTTGCCTAAGGAACAAGAGAAAAGACAAGTAAAATAGGTCTAAAACTAGGGACACCTGGGTGGCTCAGTTGGCTGAGCATCTGACTCTTGATTTCTACTCGCATCATTACCTCACGATTCATGGGATTGAGACTCACATTGGACTCCACATTGAGACGGCAGAGCCTGCTTGGGATTCTCTCTCTCTCTCTCTCTGCTCCTCCCCTGCTCATTCTCTCTCTCCCCCTCTCTCTCTCAATGAACAAATAAATAAGCTTAAAAAAAAGAGATGTCCAAAACTAAAATAAATATAGAGACATTTCGTTGTGTTTTTTTAGGGAAAGGCAGGAGGATGAGAGGCAGTGAGACCTGACCTTATTCCTAGATATTTCATTAAGTGTGTGTTGTGGATGAATCAAGTGAGGTTTTACCCAAAGTTATCAAAAAAATGTCAATGTGAACAGATGATGCTGAAACTAAGAAGTTGTCTCCCAGATCAGTGCTTCTCCAACATTAATGTGCATACAAATCACCTGAGGATCTTGTTAAAGCAGATTCTGACTCAGTAGGTCCAGGCTGCGGGCTGAGATTCTGCATTCCTGGCAAGACTCTGCATGACACTGATGCTGCTGGTCTGCAGACCACCCTTTGAGCATTAAGGCCCTAAAGCACACAAGCTGCTGTCTTGTGTTGACCATTTATTTCCTAATCTGGGTTTATCTAAGTAAAAGCTACAATCTACTGATCAGTTTGAGTTGGCTAAAGGAAAGTCTAGACTGAACCTGCTTAAAGGAAACATCTATCTTCCATGTAAGGCTAAAGAACTAATTGGACTGAATTTTACACATATCAGTTGTTGGGATATTAGTGAGATAGATACACACACACACACACACACACACATATATGTACATATAGATATGTGTATATATATATATATATATATATATATATATATATATATATATATTAGAGAGAGAGAGCGAAAGCTAGCACAAGCAGGGGAGGGGCAGAGAGAGAGGGAGACAGGGACTCCCAAGCAGGCTCCATGCTCAGTGTGGAGCCTGATGTGGGACTCGATCCCACAAACCATGAGATCATGACCTGAGCTGAAATCAAGAGTTGGAACTTTAACCAACTAAGCCACCCAGCCACCAATGTGTATTTATTCCTGCTGCTGCTCAGTGGCCTCACCTGTTAACCAAACCTATCTTCCTTGTCTATTATCCTTCAGTCTCTTTCCTTCCACGCAACCTTCCAAATCCAAACTGAGGTGGTAGGGTTCCTAACCCTGGGAAAGTCACAGTTCTGATCTTTTGTCCACCAGTCCTGTAAGCATACTTTCATTTACTGAGCCTTAAACTTTTCTTCACTGAAATAAGGAGACTGGGAGTACATGAAGTTAAGGACAAGACATGTAAAGTGCCTACAGAATGGCTGGAACTAAGTTGGTACCAAATGGTACCAGATCCCATCCCTATGCCCCTTGTCTTGTTTCACTCTAATGTGCTTTTGCATAATCTTAAACCATTACAGGTAGACATCACATACATTCTAGCCCTAGCTTGAGACCATCGAGATTTTTTTCACCTCTTTTCTTCAATTTTAATTTATAGTAATTAATATTCTTAAAGTCTGATTTATATACCTTATAAACATCCCTCTACTAAACAATTATAATATTATAGTCTAGGTTGATTTAGAACACTAGCAGATATGGATCTAATGTCAAATAACAAAGGTGATACCTTTATTGGGTCTCTCACATTAAACAGATATAATTTTAAAGAAACATGATCATGAATCACCTTTCCTGGATCTCAACCCCAAACATTTTACATTTTGTCATCTTTTCATTTAGATTTCAACTTAATCCTTCATTAGAATATGTGTTGACACTCTTAATTTGTATGATTTGCTTAACGAAAAGTAAGATATATAAAATAAAGTCACTTTTAAAGCATCTAAAGAATTGTTTGCCATCTTAATCACCAAAACATGTCAGAGACATTATTTAAATGTCTTCTATTTCAATCTGTGGCTTGTCTCTGCCATCCAAAAATGAATAAACTTTAGGAACACCCAGCTGTTTTCTGAATATGAACAGTCAAATGTGGACCATGTGTGATGGAAAATTCTCTGATGGCTGAGGATGTGGATAGACTTGGGGGGGATAGTTTGATGGATAGTTTGGATAGTTTGATGGATAGTTTGATGGAAAGTCATTGTGTATTTTCATTCATTTCTTTAACATTTACTCTGGCTCAGGTACTAGGAGTATGGTGGTGAGCAAAATATTCCCTCCATAAAGTACCACACATGCGCACACACACATACATGCAGAGTACATTTATTCGGAATTCCTACTGGAGTCCCCCCCACACCTTCTATTATCTATTTTATATCAGTTCCAATATAACTGTAAACTTTTTTATGATAAAAATTAAAATTAGCTAATATGGTAGAATTTTGAATTGACAAGAAGACAGACATTCAGGTTTTAGAAGAAAAAATCTATTTGAGGGGAACTGGGGTGTGGCTCAGTTGATTGAGCATCTGACTCTCGATTTTGGCTCAGGTCATGATCTCATGGTTCCTGGGATCAAGCCTTGTATTGGGCTCCGTGTTCTCAGTGTGGAACCTCCTTGGTATTCTCTGTCTTCCTCTCTCTCTCTCTCTGTCCCTTCCCTGCTCATGTGCTCTCTCTCTCTCTCTTTCTCTTTAAAAATAAATACTAAGTAAAACAGAAACTAAATAAATTTACAAAATGTAACATCATCCCTAATGTATTGAGAAGCCTCTGAAAGATATAAGGAGCAAAGGATACGCCATCCATGATGCATAATAAATATAATACTGAGTTTATAGCACATTGCAGTTTTCCAAGTGGTTTCATGACCAGTATCTAGTTCATTTTTCACAACATCCTTGTGAGTGGTTTGTGTTATCAATATAAGTAGAATATGTGAGTGTGCGTGAATATGTGAGAATGTGTTGTGGCATATGCATGTGTGCAGGAGAAGGAAGGGAGAACAAGATATTATTAACCCATTTCACAGATGAGGGCATTAGAAGTGTGACCAACAATGTAACTTCAGTAGTACTGGTAGGTCCCAGAAAAAAGATTTGAAACCAGTCTTGCACTGGCACCCCACTTCTCTCCACTAACCCAACAGCTCTAAGATTCTTTATGAAGTAGGGATTAGAGCCATCTCACAGGTCACCTACACAGTAATGACTACACATGCAAGCACCCTTCCACAGAAGAAGAAAGGGAAGGGGGACTGGAATCCAGTCCCCAGTGCAGGTACCATGTGTGCCCCTGACCTGAGCATTTTCATTCTAGGAGCTCAGGGCCAGTCTGATGAGCAGCCTGTTGTTTTCTGAGACACCAGCTGAGGGAGCATTGTGGACACAGCAACTGATGAAAAGCTCCCCAGCTGAGGGTGGATCCAAGTGGCTTACCCACTACCTACATGAGCAGGGTTTTTAGAACAATTTAAGAGTTGACTTGGGGAATCCTCTCAGCACCCTTTGGAGACCAGACCGTGTGATTTTCACACTATGACATACTATTTAAAAATATTGGATCTCGAGTCCTTTATTGAGCAGAATGTCAAGAAAACAGCATTGGCTAGATAAGCTCCTTTCCCTAAAACCCAATAGAGTAATGTTGCTAACTATTGTAAGTCTAACTGCATTAAAGATGTGTTTAGATGTTACCAATTTGGCTTGTATTTTGGTAATTTTGCAATTGGGAATAAATGTCTTTGCAATTTTTTGGCTTAGCTGGAGTGAGCACTATAAGATAGGTCTAGTATACCACATCATCTCTCCCAGTCCTCAAGAGACCTGAAAAAGAAAGATGGCTTTCTATCCAAGCAGTGCCAATCAGGATTCTATTTCCAACCCCATGAAAAAGAAAGCTGAGCTTCTCCACTCCTTGATGCTAGGATTCCCCACACTCATGGCAAACCATCATGGACTGGAAGCATCCCAAATTTATGTAGCCACTCCTTTTTTAGAATGCAGATCACATTTTTTATACACCTCATTAGACTTCTGAACTGAGCCTTAATTCGACATTTCTTCACCCAGCATAGCCCAAAATTGACTATTGTCTGGATGCAGGCCCCAGTGATCTTAGCTAGAGTTGATCATTGATTTAGGAATTGTGAGGAGGAGAGGAGAGCAGCAACTCTCTACCTTTACTTCAGAACTGGTAAAATTGAAGTAGACAGGAATTTATAGACTTATCAAGCTAAAATGGAAGGTGAATCAGTGTCCAAGTATGGATTAGAATCCAGAATTAGGTTCTAATTATAAACCTAGTTTCTGATCATCAGCCAAGCCACTGGTCCTAGCAGAGTTTGTTGCTTCCTGGGTTCAAAGCAGCCATGCTTATGAGAGCAATTCGGGCTATGTGAAATGGGCCTAACTATAAATACCAGGAGTCTTTAAAACCCTAACTCACCAAATCATCAGTTCAGTCTCTCAATTCCCCATTAATGTTTTCTTTGCAAATTTTAAAGATATTCTCTCCTGGATTTCCTTTTAAAAAATCAAATGCCTTCCTCAGGGCAAGGAGCTATGGCCAGGAACACCTTGCAGCAAGAGGGTAGGTGAAAAGACCAAGTGCAACATCCTGGATGGTACCTGTATAGAGCAGTGCTTCTCAATGGCAGGGGGATTTTGCTTCCCAAGAAACATTTGTCAATGTCCAAAGACATTCTTGGTTATCACAACTGAGAAAAGAGGCTGCTACTGGCACCTGCAGGGTAGAGGCCAGACATGCTGCTAAATATCCAACAATACACTGGGAAGTCCCCACAACAAAGAATTTTCCACCCCAAAATGTCAATAGTGCTGACTTTGAGAAACCCTGGTGTGTAGATAGAAACAACAACCTGCTCGTCTTTCAAATGATGGCAGCTGGGAAGGTCTTCAGAAGTCTAGGAATTTGGAAAATTCTAGAGTCATGATAATGTATCACCAAAGGAAAAAAAAAACTTGAAGGCCATATAGGCAGCATCTGGTCAAATGATTGCATAAAATTTAAAAGAGTTTTCACCTTTTACTTAGCTTGCTAGAACACACCCTTTGCCCTTGAAGAACAGGAACTGATTACATCATCCAGTAGCAGCCCTGCTTGGCTGAAGCAGCAGACAGTTCACCAGATTTCCCAGGAAAGTCTACCCAGCACAGGTTCTTCCAGGGCCTCCAAAGTGCAGGGAGGCTTTGGTGCTGGGGAGAGTGGAGGTGAAAGGGATTGCCAGGGGCCGTTTTGCCAATTTCTCCCAAATCAGGTTGCCCTGTGCGTGGCTGAGGTTAGCCCTCACCAGCTGCCTTCTTACCTATTCGACTTCTCTCCTAGTGTTCCATTTCTCTAACTAGCACCACTGAGGAGTAAGAATTTCACTGGCTCCTCCCCCACCCCATGCCACCATTCTCTCCACATGGGAATCTACTCTAGAGTTGGGAGAACTCTCCTGCCATTCTCAATAGCCAAAGAAGAGTCACCACTTAGCCTAACTGTACTCAGAAGACTCGGTTACAAGGCAATGGAGAGCATATAGAGGGTGTGGTGTGTGAGGGGAGATTCAAATGGCAAGGAGAGACTGAAGGGGAGAGGGAAGGGTGAGGATATAGCACTGCGAGAATTGTCACAAGAAGATAGTTTCCTGCTGCTCATCTGGAGAGCCAAATTCATTTATTTGGAAACTTGGTTGAGTCATTCTTAAGATGAATCTGGTGCTAACTGTTGGATTTGGGTCAGCCTTGAGTATGGTCTGAAAACGCTATGGAGTGTCCATTCCTAGCAGTGGTGATCTCACACGTCTGTGCAATTCTGAGTCACCGATTTGCTTTCTTCTCCCCTGACCCCATTCCCAGTTTCCTACCAAGATCATTGGCTGCCTTGGGAGTTTGGGAATTTGAATTTGTGAAAACTCCCTAGAGCCAAACCCCATGAGCTATAAAACCGGCCCATTATTCTGAGAATCTTCAAAGGTTAAAGAAATATTAGAAAGGGAAGATGGGAGCTTCTTAAAGTCTATTTGCCCACCTCATCATCCCCAGATAGATTGTCTGTAGATTTTTATGGAGAAAAGGAAATAGTTTCAGATACTTTTTCTTTTAAGCAGACTCTGGGTTAATAATTCTCAGGTTACTTCACTAAATTAAAATGTTTTGATGTAGGAAGAACAGATATATTAAGGAATAGCCTGTTCAGTGTCTATCAAATATCCCTTCAAGTAATATTATTTTCCTTCAGCCAGTTTCTTCTTTCAAGTATTTCCTATGAAAAGCTTGATTTACGATCTTTGGTAAAATTCATTTCTTAATTTGTGGAGGTTTCATTTTTTTCCTGACAGTGAGTTTTAATGTTTGGATCAAAACTTGAAATTGAAACAGGTTTCTGTAAAAGTCTAGATAGTAGGACAGCTACGAGACAGCCAGAGTAAAGCTAGCTATTGTCAAACACAAACTTACTGGTTCCCAGAACTGGCTCCCTGAGCAGGGAAAGTTTGCATCATTTTTAAAGCACTTTAATATGCCATAATTTGTCATTCATAATTGAAATATATGGTAAATTATGCTTCTAGAAAAGTTATCGCTCTGATCCATGTCTGATCTAATGGGACCAGCTGCTTCATACCGCAGGCAGGGTTCTTGTCAGCTTACTCCCTCAGGGCCAAACAGGTGTGGCCTTAGCCCCAGTCTAGGTAGGAGACCTCCAAGGAAAGCCCAGGTGCTTTAGGAAGCTCCACGATGAGATCAGCTATTGGCCCAAATCCCTCTGAGTCAGAATTCTGAGTCATTTTTTTTTAAAGGCGATTCCCTATTCATTTCCTCCTGTGATTACCTGTGCCCATGCTTCACAGTCAAGTGTTCTACAGCAGTGAGATCTTCTTTCCTGGAATAACCCAGTCCACTCTTCCCTGTATCCCTACCCTGTTACCAAAAAAAGTATTGCTGAGCCAATCCCTTCATATTTGAAAGCTCAAGACTGAGGAGATCAAGTTAAAAATTCTGTTCAGAACTGACACTCCATATTAAAGATAGGAAAGAGAGGTTGTGGGGGTTATTGAGGATGAGAGGTTTAGCTGTTAAATTATATTGAAATTCAGACATTAGCTGAGACTTCTTGCAACTGAGAGAATCAAGTCTAATGGGCTCCTTTGCCCAGTGCCATGCCTGGGAAAGACTTAAACACCTGAAGTTTTCTCGAAACTCTCAACATGATCTCCTTCTCACATGATCTCCTTTGCTTCTGTTCTGCATACATGTGTGCTGCCTCAGTTTGGCTCCAGGTCTACCCAAGCATGAAACTCAGCCCTTCACCAATTTTTGCGAGGAAGTCCCCTTGCACCAAACGTCACATGATGATAGAAATTGCTGTAGCCCCCAGGACTGGCACACTTAGCCCCAAGGTCTTTCCCCTGGTTGACCAGAAGTCTTGACCTCTCTGCAGAGGTCCTAATGTAGCAAACTCCTACTATCTGTCTTAAATCTCTTCCTGCATATAGTTCTCTTCCTCAGAGAAATTTTGAGACCAGTTGGTATCATCCTTGTTACAATATCATTAGGAATTCACAAGGATAGCACTGGGGATTTCTATACAACTATGCCACAGAACTAATTCATGTCCTCTATTTATCAATCAAATATTTAGTGCCTCCTAAGTATCAGGAGATGTGGTCTTGAATTTTATCTTTGGCAGTAGGAGTAAGGAATGCTTCCTGGTGACTAGCCTAGACCACCAGGAAGAAGATGTTCAAGGACTGGGTGAGCATGCAGATGTTTATAGCACAACGTAGTCTTGGTAATAACGGATTTAACTGATTTTATTGATTACTAGGCAAAACTACACTTCAGTGTAGAAGGACAGAACATCATGGAGCAAAGAGTAGGATGAAATAAATGATGGAGAGCATTTTCTGTTCACTCAGAAGGGGATCTAGAAAGCATATACTTTCCACCATTTCATTGTCTAAGCACCTCCCAGCTTCTTGCCAGAAGAGTTACTGTAACATCTCCTCCTACGCAGTGAATGGCATTGAAGAGGTTTCGTAATACCATGAATCTGCATTAAATGGGGCTCTATACAAAAATTCTGGGGTTCTATAGTCAGGTGATGGGTTTAAATCTCAGTGAGCCAGATACTTACCATTTAATTCTAAGTGAGTCCTTGTCCTCTCTAAGCTTGGATTTCTCAGTTTATGAAGAGATCATGATATCTCCCTACAAAATTGGTGTGAAAATTAGAGATGTAGGTGTATAACATAGACTAGGGTATAGCAGACACTCCATAAAAGGCAATCACAAGTTTTACTACTGCAGATTCTTTCTCGTCAACAGTACAAACAACTTTTCATAAAAATCTCACTTATAACCCTAAGTATAACCTCAATAATATCAACTGTACACTTATGTATGATTACTTCTATTTCCACATAATGTTAGTATATCTTTTTAAACTGTATTTTGAGAAAATCCAAGATGGTATGCTTTTGGGTATAAAACTCCTGGCCAAAAATGTTATTACATCTTCTTTCCTAAAAAAATAATAATAACTAAAACTTCTTTTATATCAGTGACAGAAAATACTAGTCTTCATTTAGCTTTAAAGAAATGTTGAATGTTTTCCAAGGAGAATGAGAAGGGGGTAAGAGACAAGACTTCAAAGTAATAAGTATATAATCCTAAGAAGTCGTTTATTTATTTGAGAGATAATTTTCAAAATATGGATGATTGAAATAAGCCATGGAAATACTACTCCTAATAGTATTATTATAGATCATTATGAACTTGAAGAGAGGAGTCCCAAAATACCACAAGAAATGTATATAAAAGAAATGTTTACAGCGCGGGGAAAACAATACTGTCCAAACAGAAGAGAAGCTTTACTCAGAACCTAAAGTACCTGGAAGTGTTTTTATTTGACACCTCAAAAACTGATGGAGTCATGCTAAACTGTGCCTCAAAACCCAATTGTTCGAAGAGGAGAATGCAATTTAATAAACCGATCTGTTCCTAAAATTCAGGGATTTCACTGCATGGAGATCACCAAGTTACAGCAAAAAATCAGGTTAAAATCTCTTATTTGATTTTGCCATGTGACACTTCTTCTATTGTAGTTAATTCCTTAGATATCAAGTCACTATTGTAGAGGTGGCAATTTGAAGTATTTCTTTTAAGTTCATCTTAATCTACAACATGTCTTTTCTAACTTAGTCTGATCTGTCTAGAAGCCAAGGTATAAAGAATAGTGCTATTATACTGCGTGAGGCAATGAGCCCTACAGGACCAAACTTGAAGAGGAATCTAGGTCATTGTTCTGACAGATCTGAGCTTTAATATTTAAAGACACCTACATGTCTAGAACCATGCCAAGTAGTCATGTGATTTGAGGCTTTGCTTCTGAGATTTACAGTTGAGTAAAATGCAATATAATTGACCCCTTCCTTTAAAAAATAGTCAACTATGCAAAGATTACTACAAGAGACTTAGTGAAGTATAACACACAGCAAAATTACTGATTCTCAAATAATGTTCTCTGTTTTATTTTATTAACGCTGGATTTTTAAAAATCATGAAATGCATTTTTAAAAATGTTTATGGTTGATCTAATCTAATGCCTTCATAAGGTTTTCCCTCACCATTCTTATAAATTCTCATCTCTTTTACAAAGGTTTTTTTTTTTTTTTCAACTATAGTTAGATTCTTGAATTCTTTCAAACATAGTGGGCCATTCACTCCAGCTTCTCTCCGCTGGGTCTGTTCTAATTAGAGGCAATAAGAGAAATCCCTTGGCTTACTTTTTCTATTCAGTATATGTCTATTCAGCCAAGAAAAGTGTACTTTGTTTAATAAAGAGATTACTAATCACCAAACAAAAGGAAAGGGAAGATGGTATAGACAAAGCCATGGATAATCAAAAGTTTAGATTTGAAATTCACACAAAAAGCACATGTTTTTTTCCATGTGCAAGCTCCACCTTTCCCAGCTAGGTCTCTCTTGTGAAGTTATCATCTACTCAGGAACTGGAGGAGGGAAAGGCCAGAAGACAGGAGGGTACCGAAAGCAACTTGATCATCCAAAGACAATCAAAGTGGAAATATGCATCTCTAATAACATAGAATACAAGGAGTCCCTGTTTTAAAAAAATAGCACATTGCAGTTTACTTGTCAGTCAGTTGTTTGGAATCAGAATATATTTTCCATTAGACGTAATGTTACAAAGCAGGCATATCCCCAAAATCCATCTAATTTATTATGTTCAGTTTGAAATAAAGAGAAGAATACAGTGCCGTTCCAATTATTGTCATTACAAAATTTTAAGACATAAAAGTGTTTTTAAATTATTATTTTTCAGAAGTGCTGTGCTTGTGGAATGACACTGGGTTAGATAATTTTATCAGAGGCTTGCAGGAAGGGGACATCTGGGTAGTTTCAGACCACTGGACATTAATGGCCCCTTGGTTTTAGGTGTTATTGGCTCTCTTACATTTGTCGGTCACAATTGGGAAAACTCTTGAAATAACAAGTTAAATAATGCAAGGTAGAGGTTATGGGAAAAGGGGTTGTTTGATTATTTTTTAAAAACTGGGCAAGCTTTGAAAAAAAAGAGGGAACTAAGGAGTTGCTTACTGATGATGCAAATACAAGTAAAAGAGACTGAGGGTAGAATTCACCTATTGCCTATCAGTGAGAGGTTGAAGAAAGGCACCTGGCTATAGGCAAGGCAAGGCGTGTGAAAAGTTAGGAAAAGAGGTCAATTCCTTACCCTGGTTTCCAGGTGACACCACCATTCCTATTTAGTTACTAGGCAGAGTAAACAGAATGGTATTTAAGGAGTAACCTGAAAAAATCAGCGGTGTGGAAGGGGAAGCAGTGTCCTATAAAATACTCACAAATCAGACATTTGTAACACAGGAACTGAATTTTTTTTCCTTTTGATAAGCTTGTATAGAACTTCATGAAACCAGCAGAGTGGAAAGGGCATGTATTTGCAGTCACACGAGCTTGGATTTGAATTGCAGCTCTGTTATGTCATCTTGAACGAATGGTCTAACCCCTGTGATCCTCAGTTGGGATATATTACAAATGAGTATAGAATGTCACTGTGAGGGTTTTATGTTTGCTGGTGAACTAGACATTATGTTGCTGGTGAACTAGACGTTCAATAACTGACATTTATCAGCTTTCTGAAATTTGCCAGTAATGCCTGACAGGTTATATGTTCAGTGACCTACCTGTGGTGTTTGAACCTGTACCAAATCCAGTATATTTTTACCCTGTAATATATTTAAATACATAGTAGATCAAGAACACAATAAATATAACTCACTCTATGTGGGATTGTTGGAGTTGCTATAGAAATTTGGCTGGGCTTCTGACTTTCAAAAGGAATCCTAATTAATAGAATCTTCTCAGAGAGTTATCTATTCCAAGTAAACGAATTATCTCTGTTATAGCTAAAGGTCAAATGCATTTGAACTTGTCATTGTGAGACTCATTTTCTCAAGTGAATGATAAACGAGCAAAAGGCTGTGGATTAGATAAATGGACTGGATGTCATTAAAGACTTGAAATGAGTCTGTATCTGTCCTTGACCTCCATGAGGATGCACAGTGTTAGATCCTGAGGTTATTTGCTCTTTTTATTGAATCAGTGATTTGGGTTCTTTAACAATACCTGTCAGTTCGCATGTCTAGAACCAATGAAATACCAGGCTATTATAACCTTCCTAACTCTGCTGTACTTTGGCAAGTGTGGCAGAATAAATGAGAAACTTACACTTCCAAAGCACAATGATTTATTGAGAAGATCTGTACTACATAATAAACAGATGGGATGACGCCAGAAGCACATGGTATGGTGGTTCCCCCAGAGACCTTCTTTCCTCTATAGATCACATCATTTACTACAAATGCTTAAAAGGCTTTGAAGACTTTGTCCAAGACATTTATTAATTAAATAAAGGCATATTTATTAAAGTAAGTGTGCTGTCATTTTAATGCCCAAACCATGCCTCTCTATAAATGCTAGCAGTTTTCACTTAATGCAAAGTGTGGTTATATTCGAGTAAATGCATTAACCCACTCACAGTGAAGCAAGACAGTGTCTCCAGATTTCTGTGGTCCTTGGAACTTGAGAGTATGGATATGTACTCAGTCATGAGGGTGCAGGATCTGGTAAACCTAAGAATAAAAATCTGCCTTGCAATGTGTGACTTTTGCCTACTCGACAGAGTATCCTTACTATGTTTATCACCAGAACAACCCATGCTACACTTCTCTTGTTGTAAATGGAACTGAAATAAGATTTTTTGGTGGTTTGGGTATATATCACTTCATCCTCCATTGAAATCACACTTGTAGATTTACGCGCGTTCCACAAAAATGTCTTTTGAGTACCTATTATGTGCCAAAGCCTATACTGGGTTCTATGGCTTTAAAGATGAATGGGACACACTCCTACCTACAAGGAGTTCAGGGTAGAATAAAGAAAGGATATGCATAATGTATATTATCTTGTAATACATCTCACGTGCTACAGGGATACTAGGACCCAAATGCCCTGAAAACATCAATGAGAGAGTGATTAATTATTCCTTGGGGACCCAGAAAAGTTTTATTGAGGTGGCATTTAAAGTGGGCCTTAAAGGTGAGAAGTGGCTTGTAAGTCAGGTGAACAACAAACATTTGTCATCCTGGGGGAGGTTGCTAAATGAACAGAATGTGTGTCCGTGCAAGGCATTCTTGTCTTTTGTATCAGGTTGGCATTGTTCATTCATCAAAATCCATACAGAGCTAAAAGCCTGGGGAAGTGCCCTTTGGACATTTCATCCAGAGAGAATAAAGGCAGGAGTATTTCCTCGAGGTCACCCCTTAGCAATGAAAATGCAAGTCCTATATGTTGGGTCTATTCTCTGCATCATTCCAAGTACAGAGTAACTTGACCTTGTAGAGAAATGAAGGTGAGGAAATGGCTAGAATCCTTGATTTCTAAGGAAATACATTTAACCATCTCTCCGCCTGAAGAAAGTAAGCAAAGTATCCAGGTTATTGATGTTTCTTAAATTATACTTATCTCATTTAACACTAAAGGTGTTTAATTGAGTCAACCCTGACCTGAGCTTCAATATATTAAATGCAGCACTTTTACTGTTTTCAAACTGCCACTGTCAGTTGCTATATCTAATAAAAATTAAATGTTTTTGAATGAGAGAATAAAAGTACACCCTAAGCGAAGTTAAAAAACCAAACTCCAGAGGTGCCTAGGTAGCTCAGTCAGTTAAGTGTCTGACTTTGGCTCAGGTCATGATCTCACGGTTCATGGGTTCAAGCCCTGCATCGGGCTCTGTGCTGACAGCTCAGAGCCTGGAGCCACTTTCAGATTCTTTGTCTCCCTCTTTCTCTGCTCCTCCCCCACTTGCGTGTGCTCTCTCTCTCTCTCTCAAAAATAAATAAACGTTAAAAAAATTTTTTTAAAAGACCAAAATATAACTGGAGAAAGGATTTGCAATATGACTGGCAGAGTGGAGAACTGTGCTATACCCAGAGTTCTCACAGACAACGTTAAAAAATATATACAGACAAGTGAAAAGCAAAGATAATGAGCAAGAAATTCTAGAGAAAATAATGATACAAAAAAATGCTCAATTTAACTCATAATGAAATATAAATTAGAATAATAGTCATACATTGGGTACCTACCATATATTACAAAGATTGGCAAGTACAAAATTTTAAACACGTAAAAAAATTTTTTTTAATGTTTATTTATTCTTGAGAGAGAGACACACAGAGCATGAGCAGGGGAAGGGCAGAGAGAGAGAGAGACACAGAATCTGAAGCAGGGTAGAGGATCCGAGATGTCAGCACAGAGCCCAACATGGGGCTCGAACTCACAGGCCGTGAGATCATGACCTGAGCCAAAGTCAGACACCCAACCTACTAAGCCACTCAGGGGCCCGAGCAAGTACAAAATTTTAATACTACCCAATATTGTCAAGAACATAGGGAAACAGTCTCTTTCATAAACTCAGGGGAGGATCCAGCATTTGTGCCTAAAGCTCATACAATTTGGGAGGCCTCTTTGAGAAAAATAACTATTTTACACTATTAAGTACAACCTTAAAATTTTATTTATAAAGAGAAAAATTCCAATGAACTATAACCTTTCAAAAGATGACAAACACCACAAACATTGCAAAATCTAGAAAAATAACAATGTTTGTATTAATTTACTGTCTGGGATATCTCTATAATACCTTTTTTTAAAAATGTTTATTCATTTTGGAGAGAGAAAGAGACAGAGCACAAGCAGGGGAGGGGCAGAGAGAGAGGGAAACACAGAATCCAAAGCAGGCTCCAGGCTCTGAACTGTCAGCACAGAGCCCCACGCGGGGCTCGAACCTGTAAACTGTCAAATCATGACTTGAGCTGAAGTCACACGTTTAACCAACTGAGCCACCCAGGCACCCCTCTATAGTAACTTTTTACCTATATATATTTTTTATTGCATACTTTCTGTTTATCATTTCATGTGACAATTTTGTAACATTTTATACAAAGAAAATAGAAATATAAGTCACGGTTGATCAAAAATTTTTTTCATTTTTGATAGCTCAGAAAAGTTTCTTTCAGACTCACAACTTATTGGCAATATCCTATAAATCTCCAGGAGACCTAAATTTGTAAATTTCAAAAACATCTAGGAAGTTTCTTTCACATAAGATCTGTAATATTTCAGGGAATTTCAAATGTTGTTACATAGTGACTAATCAATCTTAATGACTCTTTGAATTGACCACAGTCCCTTGGTAGTTGATACCTTTGTCATGGTGGTATGTGTTGTTATTTTCCATGCCAGTATTTCCTGTCAAATCAACAAGAAACTGAATCATTTTCAATGTATTTATGATTCACTCTTCTTCATAAATTCAATCATCAAATAAGCCAATAGCCAATTCACCACTCCTACTTAAAATTCATTGTGGCCTTTTAATGAATTACTGCTTTTGGAGTGATTTGAATATCTCCTTTTTTTTATTTCCTAAACAATTCACTTTTTTACCTCAAAATAGCTTTTATTGGTTGTACCACTCATCTTTATTGCTTTGGTTTCATATTCCATTAATTTTTAATCTGAATTTAATTTTATTTCTTCAATAAATAACTTTAAAGATGGCCAAAAAAACCTTTTCCTATATGTCAGTATCAGGAGTCTATAATTTACCATGTATTATATCGAAATCTTCTAAAAGGTCTTTACAAATTTCAGTTAAAATGGCATATTCCCAACTCAATCTTCCATAAGTCTGATCTCCAAAATACCCAAGAGTCAATCTAACTCCAACTAGCATGTGACAGGTATGACAGCAGGAAAGTCAAAGTAAAGAGACAGTAGTCATAATCAACTGTCGTTAAAATATCTTACTTTTGCTAATTTTATAAAACTATTAGAAACATCTACACATTTCAAGATCCCAGGCCTTGGACGAAGGCCATGGAAGCGAGGCAATCTGAGGCTAAAGATTAATTAGCTTGCTGTAAATACTCCTCGGCACACCCTCATGGTGAAAGTACAAATTCTAATCATATATTTGTAGAACAATGTGTTACCAAAATTTAGAGTCACACATCCTTTGGTCCCACTCTTCCATGTCTAATTACTCATTCTACACTCATTCTACATAGACTCTCACAAATGAACAAAACTTTATGCTTCAAAAATATTCCCTGAAGGATTGCTTGTAACAGAGGGAAAAACACACTCTAAGCATTAATACAGGATTAGTAAACTTAGTTATAGATGTCTGTGCTATGATATGCTGTGTAGTTATTAAATGAATAATTAAGAATAAGTTACATACACACAAATATATATTATATATACATAGACACCCAAATTATATTTTAAATGGAAATAGTAAATTATAAAACAGTATATAGAGTTCAGGCACAACTGAGTTCCTATGTAATTATATTTATGTAGAAAATTTCTGGACTATTTATCTTCTAAGGATTGAACTGAGGGGACAGAGAACTTCTAATTATAAATCTTTGTATATTTTAATACTATTCCCTTCCTTTTTTAAACACAATATTTTGTTTTTATAATAAAAAATATTTACAACTGCTGCTCAAGATTCTCGTGCATCAATTACTGTTTTCTCTTTAAACTCATCTTTTTTAAAAACCTAAAATAAAAGTGTATTTCTTCAAGAATCCCTGCTTGCAGATGACCTGAGTTTTAGCTCTTCTTTTTTATTTTCGGTTTTGTTTCTGACTGCTCTGTATTAATCTCAATCTTGCGACCAGAACTTTAGGACAAATACAAACCCAGAATTTGTCAAGATTTCTTGAATGATGCCTTAGTGGAATAAAATATGGTTGACTGGGTGATCAGAATGATTTAAGGTATTTTTTTCTGAAATTATATTATATTGAGTAGACATCATGATCAAATAGAGGATATAAAGAAATTCTAGCCTTCAAGTGGTTACTAAGGGAGGACAAGAGACCAGAAAACTCACAGTCATCTCAGGAGAGAGTGACGGTTGTATTCTAGAACATTTGCGAGAGAGCCTTCCTAATAAAGAAAAAGGTAACTCCTAAAGAAGGGTATAATATTTATAACATAATGTCAACTTTGCCTGGGGAGACAGGGGAACGTGCAGGCTTGCCTGTGAGCCGTCTTTAGCATACTTTACTAAATGACGCAAGGATATTAAGAAATCAGTGATTTATCACTATTTCCTTATGTCTCAATGTCTTCTCTTCTGCAAGTTTGGATTTGCCATAGAACTTTTTTTTTTAATCTTAGCTAGTTACAACATAGGTCCAAGAATTCTAGCCTTTCGACAAACTATTTACTTAAAAAATCCAATACATACTAGGTCTGTAGCTTGAAAGAATAAAAGAGATGGAATGGCTTGTTTCAGAGAGGAACTGTTTGGGCATGAATGGCTCCCAGGGCAACAAGACTAGCTGTTGGGCACTTTGGTCCAGAAAACCTCTGGGGCTTTAGCTCAATCTACATGTCATTAGAGAGCACTGATTCTTAAACTCCACATGTGTAAGAACGCCTTACAGAGCTTATTAGAAAGAACCACCAACAACAACACATGTTTCAGGAACACACTGCCTTAGAGCTTTAGGTGTACCCCATGGAAAGTCACCGTGTCTTGCTCCTGCTCCCCGATCTGTAAAAATAGGAATGAAAATGGATTGTCTGGTAATCTAAAGTGCTTAGGCTAGCTTAAATGATAGAAATTTAATGCCAGGACACAAATGGATAGAAAAGAAAGCAAAGCCTTGGGAGTTAGTTGCACAACCCAGTTGGGAGAAGTGGGAATCCATTCCTTGCTGGGGAAAAAAAAACACATCAGGGCTATAGGACTCAGCAATAGCTCTCTACTTCATGTCCCACAGCATAATTTCTGCCTTCCAGGGGCCATCTTTCAGAATCTCTCCATTTCTGCCCTCTTCCCTCTGTACTTTCTGTGTGCTTCCCACTGAATCAAACCAAGACAAGAGGGGGCAAATGGATAGGAAAGTCCCAATTCAGAATAGAGCATTCTTGCAGCGACTGGCAAGACTGTAGAGGTCAATGTTTGGGTCAGAGAGTTGGTCTGGCCAGCAGGGCAAGAGTAACATTGTCATAAGGTACAAAGTATGGCACCAATGCATTGAAGACCCTTGAGAATGAGGTTTGGAAAAGACAAGTATCTGTCAAAAGAGGGCAATGTACTTGCCTGGAAAGCTCTGGGCAGACCACTCATTCACTTGGCCATTTAATCATTTCATTGAATGTTTACTAAGTGTTAAACACAATGCTACCTACTAGAAATAAACACACATCAACACACAGTTCTCTGACCTCCAGGAGCTTAGAGTCTAATGATGGTGATAAACAGGTAAATAAATATCATCCAGTGTGACAACTGCTATAGAGAAATGTATTGGGTGTGTAGGAACCCAGAGAAGCAAGGAATCTAGAAGACTTTCTGTAGGATGTGAACTTTGAGCTACATTCCAATAATTAATTTTTTTAATGTTTATTTATTTTTGAGAGGGAGGAGAGAGACAGAGCATGAGCAGGGGAGGGACAGAGAGAGAGGGAGACACAGAACCTATAGAAAGCTCCAGGCTCTGAACCATCAACACAGAGCCCGATGTGGGGCTCAAACCTGCAGACTGCGAGATCATGACCTGAGCTGAAGTCAGACACTTAACCGAATGAGCCACCCAGGCGCCCCTACATCCCAATAATTAAACAGAGTGAAGTGGGAAGGGAACCCACATAGATATACTACTGGATGTGAAGACACAAATGGATTTACCACTGTGTTGGCTGAACTCCAGCAATTTTGCTCACCTCAACCTCACCTCTCTTTATTCTGCTCTGTGTCTAGACTCCTTTTCAATCATTTCAGAACTGTAAGGAAAATAAAAATACAAATTACCTTGAAAAATAAGGAATTATTACCATCCAAAGAACTGCAAAAAAAAAAATGTGGTTTCTGGAGGGCAGCTTTGGGGAGAAACATACCTGGCTGAATGTATTCAACTATGCAGTGATATCCCAGGCATAGATTAGCTACTCTAAATAGAAATTTTGTTCCTATCAAGTCCATTTATTTCTAACTTATGGACTGACTATGGAGGATCTTTGAAAGACCTTGTGCAACCCAGTGCCATCTGGAAACTTCCAGCATTTATCAACATTTTAATAGGCCAGTTAAACATTCTTGACCTGGCTAAGTTACAATGCAAAATGTCTCAGGATTTATTTTCCCAAGAAAAAAATATATAGCAGTTTTTCTTCATCTCAGAATACGTAACAGTAAACTTCACATTCTGAAGTATTTTTAAGGCTATTGATTTGCTTCTGGCTAGACTTACAGGAGAGTAATCAAATGAAAATATGTCTCATTAATTATGAATATATCTTTTTACCAATAATTTTATTACATCTTATCAACAACTACAGAAAAGAACTATTTTTCAAAATATAAAAAAATTCTACATCTTAACTCAGTTTAAGTTTGTTCATTATGTTTTGTTTAGGATGTTTCTTACTATTTTTATACTAATCCTCAGGTTAGAAAGCATTTTCACAAGCTGGTAGGGTGAGGTATTATTCCTTTCTTTACAAATGAGGCAAGTAAGTTTTGGGGGGTTTTTAGTTGTTTTTTTTTTTTCCCACTAAAACTGGTTGGGGAGGGATAGTGTGGATTGGCCTGATTTCAAATATGCTACAACACATCCATGGGGGCTCCCCAAAGGGGAAATCACCTCCTGCGTGGTTAGATGGGAGCACCTCTGAGTGGTTCCTGACATCAGGGAAGTGCACACTCTTGGGGGGTTTCGTGCCCTTAGTGTGGTGTTTTGGGCTGAGTCGCTGCAGGGCTCCCACCAAGTGGCCCGCTAATACTGCACAGGATCAGCTAAGTCAGGTCAGCTTGCTGTATCAGAACATCTAGCTGGGCCAGGGGGGCCAGGTTTTCCAAGATGTGCAGTGAGGACCGGGGACCACTGCTCAGTCAAGGATGCCATTGAAAACTAGCTGTGACTGTGGGACTTAAAATGCACAGGCGGGCTTGAGAGAGGTGTTTATGTACACGTGCACACATAGCCACACATATACATACACACATAGGCTTATGAGGTAAGTAAGTTTTAAAAGGTTTAGTGACTTGCCTTATACTGTGCAGCTAGTAAAAGTTGAACTGGGGATGCCTGGGTGGCTCAGTTGGTTAGGCGTCCAACTCTTGACTTCGGCTCAGGTCGTGATCTCACAGTTTGTGAGAAAGTGCAGTCCGAAAGTGCAGAGCCTGCTTGGGATTCTCTGTCCCCTCTCTCTCTGCCCATACCCTGCTCACACACACACTCTCTCTGTCTCTTAAAATAAATAAACTTAAAAAAAAAAAAAAGCTGAACTGGTCTGCTCCTTCAGTATCTCCCCAAATGTCCACAGGATGCAAAAAAAAGGGGGTGGGTTCTGTGGTCAAAGTAGTTTGGAAAATGTTGGAACTAAACAAAGCCAGATAGTTTGGGTTTTTTTTTTCCTGCAGACATTTCGGAGAATGGATATGTGCTAATGTGCTTTGTAAATCTCCAAGGAGAGAGAGGCTGCAGCATTTTCAAACATGCTTGAGCGTGAAATCTTTGATACCCAGAAGTATCTTATGCGATTAATCATGGAACATAATCTGGTAATGCTACCCTACCTGAGGCTCCTTATCTTATAGTAATTCAAGAAAATAACTGAAAACCCTCCGTTAAGAAATGAGTTTATGAGGGCTACAGTGAGAAACAAGGAGAGGAAGAAAGCAAGCAAGCCTGACTAATGCCATAGAAGTTGAGGCTCAGACAGTAACTTCAGGAGAGTCGCATAAACCAAGAACAAAAAGACTCTTTATCTCAAGCCAAATTTCTCTCTCAGTAAAGGACTGTCACAGGAACTCAGTGCAAACCATACATCCATCCTCTTGATTTTTCTGAGTTCTCATTTGGTTTAAACAAGATCAGAGGCCAATCAAAGGAGGCGTCTTTGAAGCAACCAACACCCAGAGAAATCTCCTAAAATATTACACATGGAAAACTTAACATGGCCAGTTTAACAGTAAGCCCGACTACCTGAAAAAAAAAATGATACAATAGTATCTGAATTTGAGCATCTCGAGATGTAACAAATAAAGAATAATTACACTAGTGGACTAATCTTGAGTAAGCACAGAGAAATTAGGGGAAACTAAGAAAGTATTTCTATAATGTAGAAATTTATTATGCTGCATTATGAACATTAACAGCAAAAAAGGTTGAATAGAGTGGTTGTCTCTGAGAATTCCTGCTGTGAGAGACTGCAAAAGAGTTTGCTGGGGAAATGCTTGCTACCGAACAATGCCATTGGTGGTGACTCATCCAAAATTCAGACACAGGCCTAATGAGGCTCTGAGAGAATGCCTGGCAGACTCAGTCCTATTCAGTGAGGCAAACAGAGGGTAAAAAACAAAAGTTCTCAACTGATACAGTTTTCCATGACGCCGTGTGGTTCCTGCAAGTCGAGATATGGCATATCTTGGTCAAATGATTAGTTGACTGCCATCTACCACTTTGGTCATCAGAAGACAGAAGAACACCACAAAGTGAGGAGGGGTTTTGTATTTTTTTTTTACTATTAAAATCCTTCATTTAGATACTTCTGAAACTATCCTTTTGTCGAAACTGCTCCTCCGGTTCAGAGCATGATCAAGCAGGTAATCACCCACCTTAATGGGGTATTTCTGCCGATCACTCGAAAGGTCTATGCAATCTCCTCTGGAGATGCAACCTCCTTGGAGTTTCTCAAGCTTGGTGGCTCATCAGATCCACTGGGGAGATTTTTTAAATTACCCATGCCTTGCCCCCATCCTGGACCAGTTAGATAGACTCTCTGGGGATAGAATCTGTATCTGTTAAAAGTTCTTTAGGTGATTCTAAGTAAAGGTCAAGATTATCCAAAAGCTGCTGTTCATTCATGACTGGTGACTAAGTAGGTTGCCTAGTCTCTGACGAATGATCCAAAAAATTTCAAAGAATTAAGCGTGAAGAAAATGCTGCCAGCCAATGGTCAGTGTATAGTCAGTTGCTTGGGAACCCACATGAGGCCAGTATTGAAGCAACAGAACCTGAGAGCTATGATGAATGCTAGTCAGTAGAATCCAAGAAAATGATCCACAGACGAGAGAATGGAGCCTGGACCAAAGAAGGGCCCCACAGAGCTTTCTCGAGACTAGACTTCACACATGCAGGGGCTGTTATGGCATTTTCACTTCCCCTGGTCTCTGTTGCTGCCACCAACTATATTCTTGGCACCATTATTACCCCCCAAAATAAAATCGAATATTTTTTGTCTCACAAACAATTTTAGATAGCATAAAATATATTAAATATAAATTCCTGCCACCAGAGGAATATACTGTTCATATTATGAATTCAAAATATGAATTCATATTCAGACTTTTTGCTGTGCAAATGCATAGATTCTTGTGCATTTCTTAAGTTTGCCTAATTATCTTCTTAAAAAAAACTACATTTCTAGAAATTTGTTCTAAGTTTATTTATTTATTTTGAGAGATACGGAGACAGCATGAGTAGGGGAGGGGCAAAGAGAGAGGGAGACCCAAGGGAGAGTCTCAAGCAGGTTCCTTGTGGCCCGAACTCAGGAAACTGTGAGATCATGACCTGAGCTGAAATCAAGAGTTGGATGTTCAACTGACTGAGCCACCCAGGCTCTCCTAGAAATGTAATTTTTTAAATTAAAGGGTATAGTTGTTTTAAATTCTGATAGTAATTGCCAAAATGCCTTCCATAATCATTGTAGTTGCTTATACGCCTGAAAGTACTTCTCTTTCTCTTCTCCATGTTCTTGCCTACAAAGTAGAATTTGTCTTAATCCTTACCAGTATGAGAGGCAAAAATAAAAATCTGTTTTAATTTGTGTTTCTTTGGTTATCAGGGAAGTTGAGTGGCCTTAAATGTGATTTTCAGCCATCTTTTTGTTAATTGCCTGTTGGTGTCTCTTACCTATTTTAGTACTGGTGGCTGTTGCTGCTCTTAACTACCCAAGACAACCATCTGGGCTATGACCTACTTGCCCTGGCTCAGCTAGAGTGGATGAGGCTTCCATAATTCTAAATGAGGCTCCCTCCAAGTCAGTTTTCTCACACAAACTATTTGTCCTAGAAAAAGATGAAAGGAGCACCTGGGTGGCTCAGTCAGTTGAGTGTCCAACTTCAGCTCAGGCCATGATCTCATGGTTTATGGGTTTGAGCCCCACATTGGGCTCTGTGCTGACAGCTCAGAGCCTGGAGCCTGCTTTGGATTCTGTGTCTCCCTCTCTCTGCCCCTCTCCTGCTCATTCTCTGTCTCTCTCAAAAATAGAATAAACATTTAAGAAAAGAAAAGGATGAGAGCTTGGGGTTGAACCCTTGGGGTTGTACGGGGGTTAGGAACATTGACTACACACACTAGGGGTAACTGATACCCATCCTGTAAAACCTACAATGCTGAGGCCTGGGGGGAGAAGATTAAAGGAAATATCTTAAGAGGATAAGCTGAGATTTTTCTCTTGCTCATAACATTCAGTTCCAAAGATATAAGGCATAGGAAGATGCTGAGCTAATGAGCTGCTCCCAAGTCTGCATATTATACCACTTAAAGAGTCATCTTCTTCTATGTGAGTCTTATTTCTACAATTCCAGAAAGAAGATTCTAGTTGGTCCATCTCATCAGGCACCCATCCCTCAACTAACCAGCTGTGGTCCTTAAAGCAGGATCACATTATATCAGGAACAGCAGCTATCAATATGGCATCTGGAAGAGGCTCTTGAGTGAACAACTGAGTCCATTACTGTACCTACATGGCTTATAACCAAAGTGGTCTGCAGTGTTTCATAGGCACAAGTCTGAAGCATGCCCACAGCAAGCCTCACCGCTCACCTGGTGAGCCCACATCTATATCTCAAGATGGCTTAATTTTCTCCTCCCAAATGCTCTAATGTTCATGAAATATTATACTGTTAATCTTCATGAGACTTGACACTTCATGAGTTGTATCACCGTGATATTGCCGCTCGAACACAAATCCATAACCCAAATCCTTGAAATATAATTAAGTGGTTACCGAAGCCTCCCAAGAGCAGCTGGGAGGAGGAATGACATCATATAATACACATCAAAAATTTTTAAAATCTTCATTAGATAGTTCTCTTTTTCTTCCCCAAACCTCCCTCTTTCTTTTAGTCCTTCTCCCACATCCACGGCTGTTTCTGTTCTTATTTTGATTTTTCATTTATTTTTTTCTATGCCCCGATTTATATGAATCACTCTGGCATTTTTGGGTATCTGTCATTTTTCTCCACGCCCTGCTCTGATCAGTATAACAGGCATAGGATAGCAGATGAGGAAGGGGAAAGCTGGAAATACTTTTGGCCTTACCAAATTTTGTCTTGCTGAAATCATTGCAGTTTTCCACAAAGAATGGGCCATCCCAGGAGGCACCCAGGGCTTCTTCCAGTTCTTGCCTCAACACCCACCCCCTCTTCCTTCCTGTCTTCTGCTGAGCTGAGTAAAATTCTTTCCGAGGCCCTTGAGAGTCTTGCCTCTCTGTAAAGCCAGGGAATCAAATCCGGAACTCAAACATGCAACAGCAGGGTCCGGCTTCCTCCATTCAGGCAGCCACTGTGTCTCCTGTCAAATGTAGACTAGCTACAATTCTGTTCACCTGTGAATAATAGAAAACCCAATTTACGGTGGCTTAAATCAATAGGGGCTTTGTTTTCTCCAAGAACAAGAAGTATGACCTGAGGGAGCTGCTGGTGTTGATTCCAAAGCAGCTTGACTCATCAAACGGTGATCCCAGAATATAGGAATGGAGTAGGGGGTGGGGACCGAAAGCTGGTGCAAGGGAGCGTGCTCTAGTTGCATGACTAGGGCCTGTCCCTACTGGGACCCCTTGAAGATATCTGAACATTCTAACTCAGAACTGTCCAACCAGCAGGTGAAAGAAAGGCGCATTTACCCGTCAGTCCCCACCTACCCACACTCGGTGGGTGGGATCAGTACTTCCAGCTGCTGAGAGGGCTCCTGCAGGCCCTCATTCACGCCTCACAGAGGCCTGCAAGCCGCAAGTAAGAGGACCTCAGGGTAGTTTAGGGAACGTGCTGTCCCGGGAGTTATACTTGTGGGGAGCTGCAAGCACTGGCTGGAGTAAAAGGTAGGCTACGATGGTGTGATGTGGGACCCAAGACGTGCCTCATGCAGCTCAGAATCTTCTGAACTTGAGATTTTTACATGCTTCTTTAAATCTGGGAAATTCTCCATCATCCCCTCCATGTATTCTCTCCTTCTGGGATCGCTTCTGTACCAGGGTGGTTTATCGTGTCCTCCACAATGCTTCATTTTATTTTATAGATTCTATTTCCTTATTCCTTTCCAATTCCTTCAAACAAGCTCTGTACCCCAATCTCCTTGTACACTACTTCTTTTTTTTAATCTATGTCCAATTCGTCATTTGATTCATTTACGCTATTTATTTAAACTAGTATATTTTCCTATTCAGTATCTCCAATTGGTTACGTGTAACTGTGTATTTGTTCTTCTTTTCTTCAATATCTTCCTTCACCTTTGAGAATATTTGATGCGTCTTTATTTTAAACCCCTTAATTTATCCAGTCCATCAAGTATGTTTCATCTGGGATAATTTCTCCCCTTGGGATTTTCCTTTTTATTCTCAGCAGTCTCTGTGTTTTTCCTGAGAGCGCTTATTCTGAGGGCATTCATTTCCTTGGTGGATAAAGAATCTCTGGGAAGAGGGGTAGAAGCCAGGACCTCAGTCTGTACCCTTTCCAGAGAGCTGCCTTAGGGCTGGGAATGCCTAAATGTTACTCTCTGGACACAGTCACTTTTTGTTTAGCATGCCTTCCTTCTCAAACAGGTGACCCTGCCCCTGGGGACTCTCCCTTCACCATGGAAGCTTCTGTGTGGAGGGTTGTTAAGGAGGCAACGCATACAGCTGGCCAGATGGCCTGACTATTTGGTTGTCAGCTCCCCACCCCAGCTGGTTGTCACATCACCAAGTGTTCTCAATCCCAGCTACAAGACTGAAAGGGGTAGATACAGCGTTGCTCCCTGAACCTAGGTCCTCCTCATGGAGTCCAGCCTTTCCTCCATATTGGGTCAACATTTTCACACACATGTTGTGATCCAGCTTCCTTCTGGCTCCCAGGGGCTTTCTTCCAGTTTTTATGTTAACTCTGGGTTCGATATCCCCCTCCCCATTTCTGTGCATCTCCAGAGTCGGGTTCTGGAGTGGCAACAACAGGCGTGGGTTAGTTCCTGTTCTGACAGGTCTGTAAGGAAGGGAAGATCATGCGTTAGTGGAGTTCTTTTATGAAAACCCCTTAGCACAAATAAGGTGGTTATGTGTGTGACTCCATTTCCCCAAATCTTGTGCGGTCACAGATTTATTGTCATATCTGTCTCCCACCTACGAATATCTAGAGTTTAGCCCCTGACCAGTTTGTGATCAATCCTGGGAAATACCTGTGACTAGGTAAAGATGACTCTGGCTGGCCCCTTTGTCATCAGTGACCAGGCTCTTGCTAGTATGAATCTGATAACAGCAAACTGAGTTCTATTCTAGTTCCCAAGTTTACTCCAAGAGCTATAGCCAAACTCTATCATTTGATCTTGTTTTCCTGAAGGTTGCCACAGTCACTTCATTCTCTTTCTTCCCTCACATGAGCTCCACCAACAGTGAAAATTCAGGTCATTTCACCAATTGGTGGTGAAGTCTAAGCTTGACTAGAAACTCTTTGCTGTAAATCACTACCCACTGGCCTGAACTGAGTGTCTCAGTTCCTATAGATCCTATAAGCTGTGCTCCATCATACCTTTCCAGGGGACGATCTTCCAGAGGCCTTGAAATACAAACATGAAAGTAGGACCTTTCTCTCCCTATCCTGTTTATCAATGACAAAATGACAACAAAGCAAACAAAAAAACCTTCAACATAGGAATCTCCTCAACTCTTCAACTTGATATGTATATTTTGCAGGACTATTAAATTGCCAATAACCAAAATTGAGGTCTAGAAAGTCTTATTCTATACCCACATCCTAATGACAAATCATACAGGCTACATTTAATTTCTGGCATTGATCTATTTTGAGGTTCTGCCTTTCCAATGCCATTTTAATGCATGATTACCTGGAACTTGGTCTGATACTCCTTGCAGATTTTTCTCATTTCTGGTAGGATGTAGCTAGCCTTCACCAGTGGTTTCAAAGTCTGCTTGATTCTTTGCCTTACCAAAAGACCTCAGAGGGTGCAGTCTCATTTAATGAAATCAGAGACACCAATCCTAACATGTCTACTACAAACTTCTCTGCTTCCTAAAATGGCTCAATTTTGTTAAGACATAAGGTGTCTTAGTTCAGGCTACTATAACAACTTACTATACACTGTGTGGCTTCAACAGCAGACATTTATTTCTCACCATTCTAGAGGCTGGAAGTCCAAGATTAAGGTGCCATTGTGGTCAGTTCCTGGTAAGGACACTTCTTCCTGGTTTGCAGATGGCTGCTTTCTTGCTGTGTCTCCACATCACACAGATTGCACAGAGATAGAGGAAGCAAGCCCTCGCCAGTCTCTTCCTATAAGAGCACTAATCCCATCATGAAAGTTTCACCTTTGTGACCTAATTATCTCCCAAAGGTCTCATCTCCCATTGGAGATTAAGGTTTCAATATATGAATTTTGGAAGGACACAAACATTCAGTCCCTAGCAGTGTCTTTGAAGTCTGGATTTAAAAAAAAAAAAAAAAACAAAAACAGCCTATCATTTCTAAAATCATCTTCTCAACCCCTCCTAATTAAGGGAACTCATATGCCACCATCTGCATGTGGCAGTTCCCATGATTTATCCAGCCTCAGCACATATTGGCAACCCTGATCCCAGAGAACTCTCCATCATTATCTCTGATTTGGGGATGATACTTCAAGAACCATCACAGCTTGGGCCAAATTGACCCTCCACTCGTTTGCTCCACATTTTCAACAACTGAACAATGATGAAAGTATTCTTTGGCTGAATTCTGGCATAATGATTTTATGCAAGGTGCAGCAATGCATTATTCTTTGGGTCCCAAATACAAGGCATTTGCTCCCAAATGTAAGCTGAATTAAACCAGATTGCCATGTGCCTACTGCAAAGTCTGACTCGATATGGTGACTCATCCAAGAGAAACAGGTGTGTCTCCCCAAATATCTTAATGAAAAAATATTTGCCTATTTTACCAGAAGCTCTTTAGATATGGAGTGGAGGGTTTTGCACAGTGTTCCATAGAGCTGAACTTTCTAGAAATCTTCTCATAGGGTCCTTGAGCTAAACCGCACAGCACAGGAGCCTCCTTAGAAAGGGGGGTTTGGAAAAAAATGAATGTTCCTACTTTAGGATTGATGTCTCTGAAACCATGGAATTCAAAAAACTCTCTGCACTATTCTCTCATAGTATTCAGAACTACTGAGTTTAAGTTGTAAAGATGTCCGTCTTACCAGTGTAATGGCTGAAAGTTCTACTTCTTGAATGCCTCTTTCTTGCTAGCTTCCTTCAGTAACAAGTGGAGCATAATGGAAATAGTCTCAGGGGTGGCATGACAGAAACAACTAATTTCTAATGTCATTTTTAAGTGCATTGTATGAACTTACATCTCTCAAACACCGATGTCTATGTTACTTATAGGGTGACCAGTCATCCCAGTTTTGACTAGGATTGAGAGGTTTCCTGGGATGTGGGATGTTCAGTGCTGAAGCCAAGAAAATCTGCAGCAAGCTCAGAGGAATCGGTCACCCTAGTTGCAAGCCCACTGAAATATTGCTAAGCTAAATGTCTCGACTGACGCATCATGTTTTTGATGGCCATGCTGCACCAAGGAGCATGTACCACAATTCTTTTCAGAACTCCTCCAGCCCTATATCCTGTCCTGATCTTTACCTATCCACATCATCTTTTCCTCATCTTTTGGGTATGTGTCAACACTCCCTAGAGTTAATTGTGCTACATCCTGTATTCCAGATAATGCCAGAAATTGATGTAGGTTTTAGGTTTTGGCTGCAAGGGACTGGTTGTGAAACATACATATTTATAATTGAGAGGAAAGTGGTAGAGAGAAGAATCCTACTTCCTTTGGCTGGTTTGTGGAGTGAGCTCAGCCCTACACATCCAGATATGAAGTAATTAGAAATAATGAGCCCCTGGGATTACCCCGAAGTCTTCCAGGGGATACAGAGTGTGCCCAAGTCATGCTGGCTATGAAGGCTAGAACTCATTATGGATAAAAGAGGGAGAATTAGAAAAAACTAATTCATGGGCATATGTCCAAAGATTGTTTAAAAACATGGTAGTGGTGCCACATAAACAATATACGGATCCCACAAAGTCATGCCAACATTGTGAAAAGAAACCTGAGTAGTACAGCACCAATCCAGCTGCCCTGAAAACCTAACAGTGTTACTCTTCTGGTTTGTAGCTGGGAATTCATTTAAAAGCTGGAGAACTGGGTTTCGGCTGTTCTTTTTCTGCCCAAGTAATGTCACAAGTAATGTCCATCAGATGTAACTCTGTCTATGTGGATGACGCCTTTACTTTCATGGAGAAACTCCAGTCTCGAGAAGAAAGTGCAAAGTCTCTACCTCTTGGCTTGGTTTCTGCCTCTTGTTGTCTTTATTTTTATTTTTTTCTATCATCTGAGTGCTACATTGGTCTTAATCGTCTTTTCTTAAAAGTCCTGGACTTTACTATTATTAAAAAAGACATGTGTACTTTGTTACTCATATTTAAAAAGTAGTAGTAGTCATAAATTAACAGGAGGCCCATGCTGCACTTGGGGAGCTCTGCAGGCCCCCCCAAAACAGCCCTCAAACCAAGAGAGAGAGCAGCTTCCCTGGCTGGCTGCTAGGTGGTTTTTGGCAAAGATTTCCTCTCTGGAAATTGCTCATATGTGTATCATACATGTTTGAAATAGTTTTCTCCAATTTGGAAAACCATAAAGCAGCAATAAACAAATGGAATTCTGGTGAAAAATCCTTTATAAATATTGTGCATGCTTTTACAAGTGTTGATTCAATGGTCTCATTTTGCCTTTGCTTTTGAATAGCGAACTCTCATTGCTCATCTACATGTCCAGATGTGGTTGGGTCCCTAAGCTGTCCACTAACTTGGGTATATTTTTCACCATTAATTATTTTGTTAAAAATTCATAAGAACCTAGTGCTGAAAAAGGAACCAAAAGTACAATGAAATGAAATCAACCCGAGTAACAAAGGACACTCTTCTTTCCAAAACGTGTGTTCATCCACAGCTCTGCAGGGTTAATTACATCAGTGTGGGACACTGCCATTTCCATGAGCTGTTCGAATTGTCCAAAACTGCATACATGAATAACAACCAAAGCAGCAATGTTGTCAATAGGCTGTGGGTCTTTAAAATACAATGGCAGCAAGATATCTCAAAGTGACAGATGGCTGGAGCCAAGAAGCGCTAATGCAGGGATGTTAAGAAGTTGGTGGATTAGGGTCACATGATTCAAGGAATAGACTAAGAGAATGAATGGCTCATATTTCTTGCAATGTACCTTTTGGATATTTTTGCCCTCATTCCTAAGGAAGATGCTAAGTTAAAAAAAAAAAAACAACAAACTTTGATAAGACACTACTTTTAAAACTCCATGTAAAACACGCTTCAGTTTCACACGCCTTCTGTCTAGTCATGGAAATTCATGTGTGATTAAAAAAAAAAAGCTACTTTGTGATCTATACCTCAAACGGCTTGGGTACTGAACAAAGGAAAAATGATTGATCTTCATTGCCACTTATCCACACATACTTTTGGTAATCATGAAGACGTTCTTCTTACTGCTTCACAAAAACAAAAAACAAACAAACAAAAAAAAACAAGAACAAAAAAAAGCAGAAATTGGAGTCTGAGTGTTTATTTCTGGCCCAAGTGTATTTAGTGGCAAAAAAAATTCTTAAATATTAACATTACATTTCAACAAGGCAGGAGAAGACTGGATTTACATTCCTTCTTGGGTTAGGTTTTGTTTTTTATATTCACTCTCTTTAGATAATCAAACACACGTGTAGCCACACCTTGCCACTTCCAGGAGGGATAGATTGTATGCGAGGCAATGGTAGGGATCCTCAAAGGCGAATCTCAGAGGTGTCTGAGATGACACCTGAAAGCCCACTCCGCTGCATCCCTCGCCAAAGGGGTGCTCGTGATTCTTCTCACATTGTCTTTGAGGTGTCAGTCACCAAAGCAATGAATGTCAACTGTTCTTAATCCCACCAGTGACTTGCTCTGAAAAACGTACCAGCAGGAACCTGTAGTTTCAAATAATCACTGCTTTGTGGTCAAACAGGGGAAGAATATCCCAGTCAATTTATGAGGTCTCTGCCTTCAAATTCTGGATGAAAGACTTTGTTCTAGCTAGCTGAGGAGGGTTATTTATGATGTGATTGTTAAGGAAGGAATGATAATGTTACCATTTTTTCCTCAAAAAAATTTGTTTAAGAGGTCTTGGGTTTTCATGACTGCCACAGTATTTTTTGCCTACTCTTTATATACTGCTTTTGGCTGTGAGAGTAACCTGGGTCATGTTTCAAGGAGTCAACCTTAATTTTGTGACCAAAGAATCTGTAACCATAGCTATCTTGCCTTCATTTTGTATACTCCCCATCCTGTCTTCTTTCTAACTTGTTTGGTTTTAAATCCTGTGGAGAAAGGATTCTAATAGCTGCATGCCATCTTTTGATATGGTTATTAAACGTTTTCTCATTTCAGGCCGTAAGGATAAGGCCTTATCTACATTAGATCGTTTCCAAAAAATGAATCTGAAATTTGAAAAACATCCTAAATTAATTCAGAGCAGGGTAGTTCATAGAATTAAAAGAATATTTTATGGAGGCATCTGGGTGGCTCAGTCGGTTACATGCCAGATTCTTGATTTCGGCTCAGGGCACAATCTCGCGGTAAGTGAGATTGAGCCCTGTGCTGGGCTTTGTGCGGACAGCGTGTAGCCTGCTTGGGATTCCCTCTCTCTGCCCCTCCCCTGCTCACATGCATGCATACACTCTCTCTCTCTTTCAATCTCTCTCTCTCTCTCAAAATAAATAAAATAACATTTTTTAAAAACTAAAATAAAAATACAAACAAAAATAATTTATTGGTTTCGCCCCCTTTTCTTACAAAAGAAAATTTACTTGCATTTCTTTCAGCTTGGAAACTTCACTGCAGCTACTAGAGAAGCAGGTTAGATACTGTATATGATTTAACTACAGGAGAAACAAATGGGGTTTATTTTTTTAACCGAGTTCACCAGATTATATCATATCATACCATCTGTTCTCTGTTCCTGGTTTCTGAGTGAACCCCATATGATATTTCTCAAGAGGCAGGTGCATCCCTAACCCTTTGCAACAGGAGAACACCTATGCACATATGGGGGGTGGAGGGGCAGAAGGAAAGAGAAGGGAGAGAGAATCTTAAGCAGGCTCCATGCCCAGTGTGGAGCCTGATGTGGGGCTCCATCACATGACCATGAGATCATGACCTGAGCCAAAACCAAGAATGGACACTTAACCAACTAAGCTGCCCAGGCACCCCTTTCCTACCAGAATCTTTAACGGTGGCTCCAAGAATCTGACTTTTTAACAAGCTTTCAGGTGATTCTTAAGTCCCTAAGTTTGGGGAATGACGGCCGTGGGAGACAGTGGCAGGATTCCTTGTTGTTTACCCTAGGATTCCTCAAATAATAGCCTGTGTCTTACCAAGGTGTATGGCATCCTGACCACTAGATGCGGCAGTTAAGACCAGACCACCATGGGGATGTAAGCAGAAGTGTTGTGGGCACCTTGAAAGACAGCTGACCCAGGCCCCTACTGCTTCTTCCTTCTTCCTGGCTGGAAGGGGGACGCAATGGTGGTGCACCAGCAGCCACCCTTAGAAATGAGGTCATATGCTAATAAGGGCAAATTGGCAGAGGAGAAGGAAGCTTGAGTCCCTGACAATCATGAGCAGATGATCATGAGCTCCCAAACATGCTAACTTTACATCTCTTTTACTTGATGTCCTCTTTAATCAGTCATTTTTGTGTTTCATTTTGTTTTTAGTCATGGGGTGGGGTAGGATAGATGTTGTATGAAGCTGAACCTAATCCTAAGTGATAAACACACCAAGAAAAATAGTCTTCTTTCCCCTAAACAGTCCTAGAGCCTGCCCATTACCAATAAACAAATTTCTTTTTTTTTTTAAGTATATTTATTTATTTTATGAGAGAGAGTGAGAGCAGGACAGGGGCAGAGAGAGAGAGAGAGAAGGAGAGAGAGAGAGAATTCGAGGCAGGCTCTGCACTGTCAGTGCAGAGCCCAATGTGGGGCTAGAACCCAAAAACCGTGAAATCATGACCTGAGCCAAAGTCGGATGCTTACCAGACTGAGCCACCCAGGTACCCCTAATAAGCTGATTTCTTATAAGCAAGTGCCTGTTGTGAGAGGTCTGGCGATGGATTCCCCCACTTGGGACACACAGTTTTAGCAGCTCCTGGGTCACAGAGAAGAAACAGGGGCTGATCAAAAGTTGAGGCAGGGGTAGGGTGCTCCACAACCTTGTGAAAACCATAGGAGTCCAGAAAGAGTACAATGAAGTCAAAGAGCAAAGCCTACAGGTTGAGTCAGACTCCCTGGGTCGGGTCCTGGCCCCTCAGTAACTTTCCATGTACTCTTCAGCAAGATATCCAATTCTTTCAGACTGCATGTCCTGTACTATAAAATGAGGACAGGGGCGCCTGGGTGGTTAAGCATCTGACTCTTGATTGCGGCTCAGGTCATGATCTCGCAGTTCGTGAATTTGAGCCCTGTGTCGGGCTCTGTGCTGATGACACAGAGCCTGCTTAGGATTCTCTCTCCCTCTCTCTCTGCCCCTCCCCAGCTCTCTCTCTCTCTCTGAAAATAAATAAACATTTTTTTTTATTTTAAAATGAAGACACTTATAAAACCAACTTGACAATGTGATAATGACAAGTAGATGACACAAAATATCAGTAGTAATTTCTCCAAGTAAATAACTATTGTGGTTGTTATTTTTAAAATAGTAAGAAGAAAACTGAAACATCAGAAAACATAGTTAGGAAGTTCCTTCTACCACCTCCCTCACAGCCTGACTTTCTTCAAACTTGCAAAATAGATACTGTAACGGGTTGAGTTTTGGAGGGAGAAAGAGATGTTTAAATAAGATTTTGAATTTCCTACTATTGCAATGCAAATAAATGACCAGTAAAGTTCTGTGTTGCTCTCAGGGAAGAAAATAAAGTAACTCTAATGAGAACAGGGAAGGGAAATGAGAGGCAGCTATAAAAAGTGATGTGAGGGGCATCTGGGTGGCTCAGTCACTTACGTTTGACTCAGCTCAGCTCATGATCTCGCGATTCATGGGTTCAAGCCCCACATCAGATTTTGCACTCTGCGCTGATGGTCTGGAGCCTGCTTGGGATTCTATCTCTCCTTCTTTCTGCACCTCCCCTGCTTGTGCGCTCGCTCTCTCTCCCTCGAAATAAATAAACAAAATTTAAAAAAAAGGGGGATGTGAGCACTCCACTTATTTGACAGGCTGGATGGTCTCAACCAAGTCACTTATATTCCTAGCCTCAGTTTCCTTTTCTGTAGGATGATGATCACTATAGCTACATCGCAGGATAATTGAGATGAGCAATGAAACAACCATGTAAATGTGCCTTGTAAATTACAAAGAATGGTGAATACGTACGGTCTTATTACATATTTAAACTCCACACTACATTCCCAGGGGTGACAGGAACTCTCCAAAGCCTAAGTCTTCTCTGTGCAAACTAACCTGTGCTTCTGACATAGGTTATCGACAGAGACTTTGGGCATCTCCAGCTGCTAGCTTTCCAAGGCTGTACTGGCCATACTCTTACAAGTAACCTACCAGAATAAAATGTAACTACATCTCTGACATTTTTCAGTGACACACGCACCTTAGTCACTATTTTATTCCTTTTCTGGCACAGGGAGAGTTCTGAAAGGCCAGCCATATTCAAATAATAGGAAGAGATACAGAAATCTCTTCTAAATATGATGGGAGTACATGACAGGGGGTTTACTGTATCGTGATCTGAAGCTCTTAACATCAGGGATCAAACACACTACCTTCACCTTTGCCTAGCCAAGAGAATGAGCTCTTTCCTCCAAGGTAATACTGGCTGCTATGAAATATGTATTTGCTTATTCATGAGCTTTACTCCTGCTTCATTCCCCAGTTGTATTATTTGGTAGGTCTCTATAAATTCTTGTACACCTTTTTCCCCACACGGTGTGTTATCTCAGATTCATTTTTAGGTTTCTAGAAGGCAACAGTAATTTGTATCATGCTTTTAGTTCAACATCCAACATATCTGGATGTTTGGTGCACTATATGCAGTTTTTAATAAGGTGCATGTCCAGCCATGACCAGGCCCTGACTGCTTCTTCCTTTTTGAGCTTTCTGATATGTGCCATGTCTCCACTGGGTACTGAGCTATGGATAAGAACATGTTCACGAACCACCCTTCTGCAGGAAAGTCAGTTTAAACAAAGACGCAAAGTATCTTTGATAAGTGGTGGGAAAGCAAAGTCTAATGATGGAGAAAGACCTTCTGAAGAGATAGATGACTTAAGAACTAAGACCTGAAGGATGCATAGAAACTGGATCAAAGGCCATAAGTATGAAAGCAGTCAGTATGGACCAGGAGCTGAAGACTGTATGGACCAGCAGACTGTAATGCAGATGGGAGATGGAGGGGTTGGAGAAGTAGGCAGCAGCCGCATCACCCATGGCCTTAAATGACTTCAGTGTCACTTAAATGACTTTTGTTTTTAATGTAATCAAAACGGGCAGCCACTTAGTTGTTTTAAACAAGGAAATGACCTACCCCCATCTGCATGTTAAGGTGGTGATACTGGCTGGGGCGCCTGGGTGCCTCAGTCAGTTGAGAGTCTGACTCTTGATTTTGACTCAGGTCATGATCCCAGGGTCATGGGATTGAACCCTGAGTCGGAGCCTGTTTGTGATTCTTTCTCTCTCTCTCTCTGTCTTCCTCTGCCTCCCTCCCCGCTCATGCTTTCTCTCTAAAAATTAATTAATTAATGAAAATAAATTTTAAAATTCTTAAGTATATTTTAAAAAAATGATGGCGATACTGGCTGTTGTGGGGATAACCAAATAGGAGGCTCTTCAGTTGTCTGGACTGGAAAGAACTGTGGCTCAGACTGGGCTGGCAATAGAGCTGGAGAAATTTGGGGTCTGCCATTTCTCACATGGTGGTGGGAGATCTTCCAGTGAGTAGAACCATCTCGATCTATGGTGCTTAAAAGTGAGGGATGAGAATGACTAAGGGAAGAGTATTTATAACAAGCTCCAGGGTTCTTACACATACAATCAGTCTGATTAAGTTGAACTGACACTTCCGAATCTCCTATGGCTAGTGGATGTCTTAAAAGAATAACAACAGCAAAGCACAGAATCCACCAGTCTGGGGCCATGCCAGGTCTTATCTTCTGCAAGCTTTCAAGAACATCAGATGTAATTCTGACCAAACTTAGTCTTAAACAAAAATATGGTGCTTCATTATGAAAAGTATAGTTCTCCTAAACAATGGGCAGTAGAGTGTGTATTTGAAGCTTTTCCAGTGGTAAGGATGAATTTGTGCAAATCCATCCACACATTTTCCTGACTCTAGAACAAAATTAACTGAATCTAAGACATAAACCACCCAAGCTCCATGCTAACAATGTAGTCAATAGACTTAATGCTACAATATTTCTTTTTTATGCTGATGGCAGTTCCAAAAAATGTCCTTCGATGTGCCAAAATTCAGCGAACCCAACCCGAAAGATGTTTAAATTATACTGCTCAATGCAAAAAGTAAGCCGCAGTGTAATAAAGAGAGTATAATGTTATACCATGGTTGGATTTGCATTTGCTAGATCACTTTGGGGGCCATGGGGAGGCCAGCCTAGGGAGACAGCCTGGGACAAGAAACACCACACCCAGGCTCTGTAGTCTGTTCCTGCACACCCTGACTCTCTCCCATCTTGGAAAGAGGCGACAACATGCTTGCCAGCAGAAGAGTGCAGACTTCAGATGCAGACCCTGACTAAACTCCTGACTAAACTGTCCTCATAGAACGTCTGACAGAATTAAATGGCATAGTGTTTACAAAACCTGCAGACGGTGAGAACTCAACAAACTTCTACCTCTCTTTGAATAAAGTGATAGAATACTGTAGACCAGCAATTCTCAAAGTAGGTTTTGATGTTCATTTCTGTGAAATCACTGAGCATTCGGATTTAAAATACAAATCCTTGGGGTGCCTGGGTGGCTGAGTTGGTTAAATGTCGGACCTCAACTCAGGTCGTGATCTCATGGTTTGTGAGACTGAGCCCTACATCTGGTTCTCTGCTGTCAGTGCTAAGCCCACTTTGGATCCTCTGTCTTCCACTCTCTGCCCCTCTCTCTCTAAAAATAAATAAACATTTAAAAAATTAATAAATAAAATATAATACAAATCCCTGGTCCGTGCCCTCAACCTCTGAATTCAAGTGGTCGAGCCAGGAATCTGCATTTGTTCAAGACCCATTTGATTCTGATCCACAGTACTTGAGAACCACATTCCAGACTAGCATATACGAGCATATTTAGTTTTATTGCACTTTGCTTTACTGCACTTTTGCAGATATTGCGTTTCTCACAAATTCAAGTTTTGTGGCAATCCTGTGCTGAGCAAGTCTGTGGACGCCATTTTCCCCATTTGTCCTCTTTGTGTTTCTGTGTCACGTTCTGATAATTCTTGCAATATTTCAAAGTGCTTTCATTATTATTTGACTTGCTGCAATCTCATGATAAAATTATAATGGATGAGGAGTTATTTCTGATGGATGAGGAAAGGAAGTGTTTTCTTGAGATGGAATCCATTCCTGGTGAAGATGCTGTGAGGATTGTTGAAATGATGACAAAGGATTTAGACTGTCACATGAACTTAATTGATAAAGCAGTGGCAGGGTTTGAGAGGACTGACTCCAGTTTTGAAAGACATTCTACTGTGGGTAAAGTGCTATCCCAAAGCATTGCATGCTACAGAGAAGTCTTGTGAAAGGAAGTGTCAATCAGTGTGGCCAACTTCACTGCTAACTTACTTTAATAAGAAGCTACAGGGGTGCCTGGGTGGCTCCGTCAGTTGAGCATCTGACTTCAGCTCAGGTCATGATCTCACGGCTTGTCCCTCTCTCGCTCTGCCCCTCCCCCACTCCTGCTCTGTCTCTCTCTCTCTCTCTCTCTCTCTCGCGCGCGCGCGCGCGCGCGCGCTCTCTCTCAAGAATAAATAAAACAGGGGCGCCTGGGTGGCGCAGTCGGTTAAGCGTCCGACTTCAGCCAGGTCACGATCTCGCGGTCCGTGAGTTCGAGCCCCGCGTCGGGCTCTGGGCTGATGGCTCAGAGCCTGGAGCCTGTTTCCGATTCTGTGTCTCCCTCTCTCTCTGCTCCTCCCCCATTCATGCTCTGTCTCTCTCTGTCTCAGAAATAAATAAACGTTGAAAAAAAAAATTTTTTTAAAAAGAATAAATAAAACATTAAAAAAGAAATTAAAAAAAAAGAGGCCTACAGCCACCTCAACCTTCAGTAACCACCACCCTGATCAGTCAGTCATTAGCCATCAACATGGAGGCAAGACCCTCCACCAACAAGAAGATTATAACTTGCTAAAAGCTCAGATAATGGTGAGCTTTTTTTTGCAATAAGAATTTTTAAATTAAGGTATGTATATTGGTTTTTTAGACATAATGCTATTGCACACTTATTAGACTACAGTATAATGGAAACATAAATTTTACAGGCACTAGGAAACCAGAAATTTCATTTGACTTGTTCTATTGTGGTATTCACTTCTTTGCAATGGTCTGGAACTGAACCCGAGGTATGCCTATACATACTTAATTGTTCTGCAGCTGTTTCAGATGCATATGGGTTTGTTTTGTTGTACTTTTTCCCTCTTCCCCAGCCATTGATAAACCTCTGAAAGTTCAGCCCTGGGCCTTCCATCACATAATCCAGCAGAAGCTGGGTTCAATAAACACTTGGTTTATCTAACGGCATGCAAATCGCATTGTTATGGGAAACTTCTCTCATCACTACCCAAATTTTTCAAGACTTACAGTTTATTCACTGTTGTAACTGTCCTGTAAATCCTCATCTAAAGTTCATTTCTGGGGGTGGGGGGCGCCTGAGTGGCTCAGTCGGTTAAGCATCCCACTTGGGCTCAGGTCACGATCTCATGGCTTATGAGTTTGAGCCCTGCATTGGGCTCTGTGCTGACAGCTCAGAGCCTGGAGCCTGTTTCAGATTCCGTGTCTCCTCTCTCTGCCCCTCACCCACTCATGCTCTGTCTCTCTCTTTCTCGAAAATAAACATTAAAAAAAATTTTTTTAAATAAATAAAGTTCATTTCTGGGGCAAGGGAGAAAACTCCTAGCCTCCAGAAAGAGAGCTGTGGAATCCCACCTGGCAACAAGGACACAACACAAATCAGAATGAGAGAGGCGGGGAGACCTGACTGCTATTTTCAATTCCTTAGCCTTCCAGCCTCTACCCTCCACCCCAGGCTTGATGTTTCGGTACTGGAAGTTTTTCTTATTCACTCACTCTATCCTTTGCTGTTTTTATCTGGAACTCAGGTTCCCAATTTTAGCATTATGCAAAGACTGTGTTTATGCACAAGTCCCTGTCCCAAGTATATAAGAATCCCACGACAAATGGTGAAAGGCAGGGCTCTTTTGCCACTTGCCCCCCTCTCTCTCGGCAAGTGTGACCCAAGACGTCCATCATTTCGTTAGGTGGCAGATGAGGTGCCTGGACTGTGAACTGCAGTGACCTACGACCCACCTTTGCTTTTCAGAAGCTTATCATCTTGAATTTATGTAGGGATGAGATGCTGTGTAAATCTGCCATGAAAGCCTTGTACAGGCAAAAGAGGGTGATTCTTCAGGTCTGTGAGCACATGCTTTATCCGTTTGACTTCTATGGGCACCCTACAGCTTTTATTTGGGCCAAAACATAGAAGCCAAGCTTTCATTGTAAACAGATGGTGCTGCTAATAAGGAAAGTTAAAAATTCTTTCAGTCATTCTCCGACACAAGAAACCTGAAGAGATTCTGCTTTAAAATCTCACTAAACTATCAAACACTCCCTCTCCCCATACTCCATAGGCTCGAGGTCACAACATACACCCCTTGCAAACAGACAAAACCTGGTCTCCATTCTTTCCTTTTCCCCCTACTTCCCCATCCTCTCCCCATGCCAAATTCTACATTCCTTTGGTGTGGATACTATAAATATAAAGTGAACAAACTCAATCCCAAATCACGAGGGGGCTTTTCTTTGCATGACCACAACATAAGCATTTGTCCATCATTTTGGGATTTTTATGAAGCCTCTAAGAATGTTCAGAATTCCAGTCTTGCTCAAACAATGTCTCGCTAGTCAGCAGGATTCAGACGTTGAAACTTAGGACAACTCGGGAATTTCTGGTTAGAAGAAAACATAATCCCAAAATGTCTCAATGTGAAAGGTTTTCTTGTCTCTTCCTCCTTTACCCTTTCTCTTTCAGTCCAGAAAAAGAAATGTGGAAATTCTTATGTTTCCTTTAACATGAGGCAATTTGAATTTGATTGTGATCTCCCTGTCCCTAACCCCGAAAGAGGAGCAGCATTATTGTGCTGTGTTGGGTCTTTACTTAAATTTCTCCATCAGATAGCATCTTGTTACATAAATACTTTATGCTTTTAAATCTGAATATCATTGATAACAATCGCCTGCTAGATCATACTTCTGGGGCTTAAGTCTGAAAATGAATCATCCAGACCCCTGAGGTGTTCTTGGTGAGTGTTCTGGAGGAAGGGGACACCAGAGGTTTTTATCCAGTCACCTGTGCCTTGGGGAAGGACAACACTCAACTGTTCGAAAGAGATTTTTTTGGAAAGAGATATTTTTAAAATTTCCCAAGGAAGGCAGATTCCATGAGCTCCTTAAGTAAACTGTCCAGTGTTGCAACAACGTTAGCATTTTCAGAAGAGAATTAAATCTACTATCACTTATCATTAATTTGAAACTTTGTCGTTTGGGCACCAGAAAACATCCCTCCCCGTATCAAGGTCTTTCTGCAGTGTATCTGAAAGCTGAATCGTCTATTTGTATGAGAAATGATGAGGAAATGAAATTTTGAGAACTCTCGTCTCAGTATCTCTGTTTAAATTTTTTTTTAACATTTATTTATTTTTGAGACAGAGAGAGACAGAGCATGAAAGGGGGAGGGGCAGAGAGAGAGGGAGACACAGAATCGGAAGCAGGCTCCAGGCTCTGAGCCATCAGCCTAGAGCCCGACGCGGGGATCGAACTCACGGACCGCGAGATCGTGACCTGAGCTGAAGTCGGACGCTCAACCAACTGAGCCACCCAGGCGCCCCTCAGTATCTCTGTTTAATAAAGATACCTGTTCTTCCAAACTCAGTATTATTAGGAATATCAAAAGAAATCATGTGTCAGGCTGCCCAAGTAAGGTATTATTTGTATCACCACCAAAAAATAATCATTCTAAACTGAATCTGGAAATAATTATTCAAGTTTACTCTATTATAGAAATAATATGAACTCCTAAAAAATTACTGTGAATATAAGCTTATATTAATGGATGCAAACTTTATGTCTATGAACTAGCATGTAAATACTTCTCTAAGCAAACTAGGTATGGGGATCACCCAAAGCCCCCAGAAGGAAATTCTCTCCCTAAAGATGAGGGACTCACTTGAAGAACAGAACCCGGAAGCTATACGATGTTTTATAATGCCTGGTGCAGGTACCGGACGAGCAAGAAGGGAGGCAGTGGACTGCATCACGGAATGGAACCCTGTGTACATAAGGTACTCGGGTAGCTCAAAGTGATTCAGAAAGTAGGAGGGTGAAAGATTGAGAAAAGACACCCCAGGCAACGGGAACTGCAAATAAACTAAGGTTATGACCCTATTAGCAGATAAGGTGGAATCTGAGCCAGAAAATGAGTAAGAAAATGGGCACTTTGTAATGCTAAGCAAAAAAAAAACTTGAAATGAAGCTGTAACAATTATGAATATATAGTCATCAAAAAATATCAAAGCCATCTTATAAAGCAGAAATTACAAAAGATATGAGGAAAAATACAAAGGAATGTAAACTCTCTCAGTCTATGACAAAGTAAAAATACATGAACTTTGAAGTAGACATAAATACCAAAATTGATAATAAAATATGTTATTCAACTCTGTATCCTGAAAATATAGAAACTACTAGTTTTTCAAGTCACTAAGGAACATACATGAAAATTGACCATAAATTAGGCCACAAAGTAAAAGATAATTGATTTCAAAAATAGCAACATTATGAACAATATTCTCTGATCACAATGCAATGAAACAAAAAGTTATTATAAAAATCTCATTTATGAATATAATTGAATATAATTATTTATATAATATATGTAATTATATAAATATAATTCCTGTAATAAACTCCTCTTAGTCATGGTAATTTTTTTAATGTGCTGGTAGATGCTATTTGCTAATACTTAACTTGGAATTTTTCCAATGATATTCATGTTCATAATTATATTAACTTATATGTGTAAATATATATTATATTTAATATAATGTAATGGTATATATAATATATGCTTATTGGCTATTTGAGTATGTATATTTCTATATTATATAGATTTTGTAATATATATATAAATTAATATAATTATGAATATGAATATCAATGGAAAAATTCCAAATTAAGTATTAGCAGATTGCATCTACCAGCACATTAAAAAAGTTACCATGACTAAGTGGAGTTTATTATAGGAATGCAAGGATAACTCATTACTAAGGAATTTATTATATTCCATCAAATTTATAGATCTAAGGAGAAAAATTATATGATTATTTCTAAAGATACTAGAAAAAAACATTTGCACAAAAGCCAGTAATCATACTTGACCCCAGAAAAAGGCCTCAAGGAAATAAAGATAAATTAACACTTCCTTAGCATAATAAAATATATCATTCCCAACCCAAAGCCCATACTATATCTACTGGGAAAACAGTGGAGGCATTTCCATTAAAATCAAATATAAGACAAGAATGCCCACTATCATTACCGCTATTTAACATCGTACTAGATTTAATAGACAATGAAATTAGAAAAAAAGTGAAAAGTATAAAAAATGGAAAGCAGAAAGTTAATCTTTATTTTTAGATGATATCATTATATAGTTACAAATATAAAAGAATTGAGAAATATCTATGAACAATAAGAGAATTTAGTAAGATGAAATGGCACAAAATGAATACACTGTAATAAATTGATTATATCCAGTAAGAAGATGTAATGAGAGAAAAGACCACATTTACAATAATAATAAAAGGATAAAATACCTAAGAATAACTGTAACAATAAATGTTGCAGGGCACATCTGAATATAGCCATAAAACATTGATGAAGGACACAAAATAAGATTTGAACAAATGGAAAGATCTACCTTCTTGGCTAGGAAAACCTGACAACGTAAAAGCTGTTGATTCTCTCTGTTATTTATCTAAGTGCACTTATAGTAATAAAAATATAAGGATTTCTATCATTATTTATTATTTAGTCTGAAATTCACGCAGAAAAATAAACAAAAATGAAACACAGGAAACAGAAGAGCAATGAGAGAATTAAGCTCACTAGATATTAAAATTAAAAGCCTCAAGGGGCGCCTGGGTGGCGCAGTCGGTTAAGCGTCCGACTTCAGCCAGGTCACAATCTCGCGGTCGGTGAGTTCGAGCCCCGCGTCGGGCTCTGGGCTGATGGCTCAGAGCCTGGAGCCTGTTTCCGATTCTGTGTCTCCCTCTCTCTCTGCACCTCCCCCGTTCATGCTGTGTCTCTCTCTGTCCCAAAAATAAAATAAAACGTTGAAAAAAAATTTTTTTTTTAATTAAAAGCCTCAATAGTTAAAACAGTGTGGTAGTGGCACTGAAATTAAGAGATCAACCAAGAAAATAGAATAAAATGTCCAGAAATAGACTCACTATATACAGGAATGTAATACATGTTAAAAATGACACCTCAAAACAGTAGGTAGGAGATTATCATCATAAAGTGGTAGCAGAGCAAAGCACAGGCAACAAAAATAAAAACAGACAAGTGGGACTACATCAAATTGAAAAACTTCTCTGTATCAAAGGAGACAAACCACAGAGTAAAACACCAACCTATGGAATAGGAGAAGATACTTGCAAATCATGTATCTGACAATGGGTTAATATCTCATAGATAAAAAATTCTTACAATTCACCCAAAACCCCCCACAAACAACCTGACTTAAAAATGGGCAAAGGAGGGGTGCCTGGTGGCTCAGTCGGTTAAGCGTCCAACTTCTGCTCAGGTCATGATCTCACAGTTTGTGAGTTCAAGCCCTGCGTCGGGCTCTGTGCTGACAGCTCAGAGCCTGGAGCCTGCTTCAGATTCTGTGTCTTCCTCTCTCTCTGCCCCTCCCCCACTCACACTCTGTCTCTCTCTCCTTCAAAAAGAAATAAACATTAAAAATTTTTTTTAATAAAAACAATGGTCAAAGGACTTGAATAGACATTTCTCCAAAGGTGATACTCAAATGGCCAATAAGCATATGAAAAAATGTACACCATTATTAATAATTAAAGAAATTCGAATCAAAACCATAATGATATATCACCTCATACCTATTAGGAGAGCCACCATCAAAAAAGACAGAGACAGGGGTTGGGGGGAGAAGGAAAGAAAGAGAGAAAGGAAGAAAGAAAGGAAGGGAGGGAGGAAAGAAGAGAGGAAGGAAGGAAGGAAGGAAGGAAGGAAGGAAGGAAGGAAGGAAGAAAAAAGGAAGGAAGCAAGGAAGCAAGGAAGCAAGGAAGAAAAGAAATTAAGAAAAGAAATTAAAAAAAATAAGTTAAAGAGTGTTGGTGAAAATGTGGAAAAATTGGAACCCAGGGGCACCTGGGTGGCTCAGTTGATTAAGCATCTGACTCTTGATTTCAGCTCAGGTCATGATCTCATGGTGTCTGAGATCGAGCCCCATGTCAGGCTCTGAGCTGACAGCTTAGAGCCTGCTTGGGATTCTCTTTCTCCCTCTTTCTCTGCCCCTACCCCACTTGTGCTCTCTCACTCTCTCAAAATAAATAAATAAACTTTGAAAAGAAAATTGGACCCTGTGTGCACTATTGGTAGAAATGTGAAATGGTGCAATTGATGTGGAAAGCAGTATGGAGATTCCTCAAAAAATTAAAAATAAGGAGCCTGGGTGGCTCAGTTGGTTAAGCGTCCAACTTTGGCTTAGGTCATGATCTCACGGTTTGTGAGTTCAAGCCCTGTGTCAGGCTCTGTGTTGACAGCTTGGAGCCTGGAGCCTGCTTCAGATTCTGTGTCTCCCTCTCTCTCTGTCCACTCCCTGCCCCCAGCCCCTCCTTGTGCTCTGTGTGTGTCTCTCTCTCAAAAAATAAATAATAAAACATTTAAAAAATTTTTAAATAAAAAAATAGACTTACCAAATAATGCAGCAATTCCCCTTCTGGGTATATATCCAAAAGAATTGAAAGCAGGACCTCAAATACACATTGACTGACTGATGTTAACAGTAGCATTATTCATAATAACCAAGAGGTATCGGCGATCCAAATGCATCAACAAATGAAGGGATAAAGAAAATGTGCTCTGAACCTGCGATGAAATACTGTTTAGCCTTCAAAAGCAAGGAAATCTTGTCACATGCCACACCATGGATGAACTTTGAAGACTTTATCCTAAATGAAATAAGCCAGGCACAAAAATGATTCTACTTATACGAGGTATCTAAAGTAATCAAATTCATGGGAACAGAAAGTAAGTAGATGGGGCACCTGGGTGGCTCAGTTATGCACCTGACTCTTGATTTCAGCTCACGTCATGATCTCAGGTTTTGTGAGTTTGAGCCTCGAGTAGGGCTCTGCTCTAACAGCGTGGAGCCTGCTTGTTATTCTCTCTCTCTATCCCTCCTGCTCTGTCTCTCTGTTTGTCTCTGTCTCTGTCTGCTCCTCCCCTGTTCAAGTGCACACCCTCTCTCTCTCTGTCTCTCTCTCTCTCAATACAACTAAATAAAACATTAAAAAAGAAAAGAAAAGAAAGAATTGTGTTTGCCAGAGGCTGAAGGGAGGGGAAAATTAGAAATTATTGTTCAATGGGTATAGTGTTTCAATTTTGTTAAATGAAAAGTTCTAGGAATCCATTGAGCAACAATATGAATATACTTGACATCCTTGAACTGAACACTTAAAAATAGTTGAGATGGTCAATTTTATGTTATCTGCTTTTTACCACAATTAAATTTTTTTTAATTATTGTTTTAAAACGTGGTAGTGGGGCAGCTGGATCATTACTTGGAACAAAATAAAGCAGGGTCCATATTTTATCAACTAAGCCAGGATAAAACGCACATCTGTCAAATATCTGCCAAAAAATAAAATCATCAAAGTAGATGATATGGAAAAGGCCTTTCTATATACTTCCTCCTATTACATAAAAATGAGATACTTTCGCATGGCAAAGTACCATCAGCCAAGTCGAAAGGCAGATGACCAAAGGAGCCAACAATCTGCAGCTCATACACAAAGAGATGATCTCCTTAATATGTATCAACTTTTTTTTTAAATTTTTTTTTCAACGTTTATTTATTTTTGGGACAGAGAGAGACAGAGCATGAACGGGGGAGGGGCAGAGAGAGAGGGAGACACAGAATCGGAAACAGGCTCCAGGCTCTGAGCCATCAGCCCAGAGCCCGATGCGGGGCACGAACCCACGGACCGCGAGATCGTGACCTGGCTGAAGTCGGACGCTTAACCGACTGCACCACCCAGGCGCCCCAATATGTATGAACTTTAAATAAATCTGTAAAGAACAAGGCCAAGAGCCCTGTAGAATATGGGCAAAGTACAACAAGCCACAACAAAGGAAATAGAATTGGAGCCTCAACATACGAAGGCATTGCTCAACCTCACCCAGAATCAGAGAAGCGCAAGTGAAACCATCGTGAGACATCCTTTTCACCTATCAGATTGGCACACTCCCAGAAATTTGATTATACACTCTGTTGGCAAGGCTGTGGGAAAACAAGAACAAGTCAATATTGTTAGTGGGACTGTCAATTGGCTTAGGCCTTTTGGGGGGCAATTTGGCTGTATCTATCAAAAATTAGAAATCCATAATCCAATAATCCAACTTGTGGATGTTAATACCATAGATGTACAAGTGTAAAATGGCAAATGTGGAAGTTTGTTTCAGAGCTGATTATTGGAAACAACTCAAATGTCTATCAGTTGCATCCTGATGGAATAAAATTGCAGTGTATTTATCCAAGGGAATACTATGCAACTTTAAACATGAGCATGTTTCCTGTGTGCTGATATATATGTAAATTGTATCATGTCTCTCCTCTTCTCAAGACCCACCTGATGGCTGTCCATTGCTCTAAGAGTAAAAGCCCAAATCCTTAAACTGGCTTATAAGAGCCTATGTGATCTGCCCCCTGTTGCCCTTCTGACCCTCTGTGACATTCTGCCTCACTTTCTCTGCTCCAGTCACACTGGCCTCTCTTTCTCCTTAAATATGCTAGTCATACTCCCACCTCAGGGCCTTTGCACTACCTGTTCCCTCTGTGTGGATCACATACTCCCCAAAGGATTCCGAAGCTCACTCTCTCACTGCCATCAAGTCTTTGCTTACATGTCATTTTTTCAATAAGGTCACCTCTGACCACTCCATTTAAAATTACAATCCGCCACCCCACATTCCCAATCCCTACTATCTTGTTCTAGTTTTTCAATTGCTCTGATTATATTCTAATACAATATATAATTTACTTATCATGTTTGTTGTCTGCTTCATGTACCCTCTCCCCAGATAGAAATGCTATGGAGCAGGGGTGCCTGGGTGGCTCAATCAGTTAAGCATCTGACTTCAGCTCTGGTCATGATCTCACAGTTCCAGGGTTCGAGCCCCACATCAGACTCTGTGCTGCTCAGAGCCTGTAGCCTGCTTCAGGTTCTATGTCTCCCTCTCTTTTGCCCCTCCCCCTCTTGTGCTCTGTCTCTCTCTGTCTCTCAAAAAAAAACGTTAAAAAAATGCTCCGGGGTAGAAATTTTTGTCAGTTTTGTCCATACCTCTATCCCCAGCATATATAACAGTATTTGGCATATAGTAGGTGCATAATAAGTGTTTGTCTCTAAGTGAACAAATAATCGAACATATGATATAGACAAAAGATCCTAAAGTATATTTAAGAGAAGGAGAAAAGTAAAGGACAGTAACTGTTCTGCATACAGTCTTTTTAAGAAATAAAGAAAAAAGTAAGAATTTATAATTGCTGGTAGGTGGATAAAGAAACCTGAAAATCTACAGAAAAAAACTCCTGCCTTGGAGGAGATGTATGAACTGGACATATGGGAAACAGTGGTAGAAAGGAGGCTGCACTTTGAACATATACTCAAGGTATATACCTTGAATAAAAGTATACACACCTTTTTTTTTCAAATTATGTGAACATATTACTTATTCAAAACCTTTAATTACACACACACACACACACACACACACACACACACACACACAGAATAATGGCACAGCCCCCAGAGAAAGACCTAATTTGGTAGCTCTGAGAAGGGCCCAGGGAATTTACATTTTCAGCAAGCTCCCCTCCCCCCACTCCTGAGACAGGTGCTCTAAGGACCACACACAGTGAGAACGCTTTCACCACTTCCTCTCCTAACCCAAGAAATTCTGCGGAACATTCAACATTAGAATAGTTGTCATTTGGAGCACAAGCAAGTGGGCAGATCACAGAAACAAAAAGCAATTTCCAGGAACATCTGGCACCACTAATAGGTGCAACTCAAAAGGTGGTCTCCTTTGTATATGATGTGGAAGGACTGCAGAAACTTTCACCTTTCCTTCAGTCTCATCTGCACACACAGAGCCATGAGAAAGGGGTGCCGTCTTTGCCTGAGATACGTATGCATGTTGGGTATTTCAACTAAACTTCAGACTTCAAAAAGTTCAGAGTTTTAGCACAGGCAGTTAAAAGGGATATATTCAGGTCTTTGTGCTCGTGGTGATCATATACTAACCACCCCCTGCCCCCATTATTCCTTCTGCTTTCACCTTGGCATTTTAATCAATAAAATGATCCCCCTAATTCACAGAGGAAGGATTGTTCTACCACCCTTTTGCTGGAGATGAGAAAGGTGGTGAGGACTTGAAACGTATCTTAGAGACACTCACCCAGTTAGGCCACCCTGCTTTACAGTGATGCCTTTCAGACAAACAAAAGTATTTGCCTCCGTTATTCAGTGACTCCAGCAAAAGTCTATAAATGAAGTGTAGTTAACAAATGAAAGAACCGAATAACATACAAGAAGGGACTGAACCTGCCAAACCCAGAATATTTTCAGTTTGAAAAGCAAACCCATTCTTACTAACTTTACATTGATTCTCAAAGGAGGGGGAAATTTAATAGGTGAGGAAAAAATTCAATTATTTCGTGACCCATTACTTCTTCAAGATGCTAAAAATAAAGATATACACCAAAGTCTCAACATTTTATTTCCATTTCAAAAAACATTTTTTTGCACTATCTCTATTTTGGGCCTCTCAAGATTATTCCATTTCTGGAACACACTTTCCGATGTTTTCTAATTGACTTCAAGAATCTATCATGCTGTTGACATTTTACATGCTACATTAAAATTAATAGCGTCATGGGTCCCTTATGAGTTTCTTCCTTAAATTTCCAAATACAATCCTGGGTTTCTGTTTCTCAAACTGACCAATGAGAAGCAGTTCTGTGACTCTAAGATGGGGAAACAATGGAAGTGGTGAAATAATCCTTAAAAATGTTTAAACTTTAGGCCCTGTCTGAAATCTGTTACAGTTGGCAAGTAGGTAGGTCTTTATTAAATAGTTGGGTTTGTTTCTCCTATTGTTTCTCCATTATATCTGTCTGTGTGGTTGGTAACTGAGTCACTATGACATAATGCTGCAGAGAAAGACTGTAAAACAACCAGACATATGCACATGTTCATCTCTCAATGAGTCGCAATCTTGGGTCTGTTCCCTAGATGTTGGTGGAAAGACTTGATTAATGGCAGACTTGTTCAACATAAAAAAGAACAAAAACCAGATTTATTCTCAGCCTTCTTTTTCCTAGGGGCTTCATGTGTAATGTAGTAATTAATTTATAGCTTTACAGTAAGGCATCATCAGAGAAAACAGTTCAGTTCACCAGAATGTAGATGGAGAATGTAATTGAGAGATACCCCCTGCGTGAAAGGGTAGGTACATAAGGAAGAGCAAGGTGGGAATTGATTTCTTTTATAACTACCACAAATCCACTACTAGTTACCACCTGGATTTCCCCCCAAGGTGTGTTCAGAGACGCGGTGTTGACTAAAGGAACGAGGTCTTTGGGAAATGCTTCAAACCGCAGCTGAACGGGCTTTAGAAACCGTGGGTGGAACTTGCTTATTACCCTCTCCACCGGTGATTGCAATCCCCGACCAAAGTCAAAGCCTTCCTAAGCGTGATAAGGGCTTGGAGCGAGAGGAGCTGATCGCCTCGCGTCCCCGCTCAGGGTTATTTGTGGAAGTGAGCGGCATTCCTCGCCAGGACACACCCTCTCCCCCTCCCCAGCAGCCCCCTCTCTGCCACACGCGCACGGCGCACACGCGGCCCCTCGGCGAGACGCGGCGCACTCGGCGCGGCTGCAGTCGGCCCGCCTCGCATCCAGCCTGCTCGCGAGGGCCTGGCCGCTGGGAGGCTTCCCGGGAGCCCCGGCACGCCGAGACGTCTTCCTCGCAGCCTGCGAGGGGCCGGGCTGTGGGCGGCTCGGCTGCCCGTTCATTTTCTCCGTTGTATTCAGCAAGCTAGGCTGAATTCCGAGACCCGGGGTTGCAAGCTGGGAATAGCTGAGATCTGAAAGACCCCCGAGGGGAGCTTTTTTCAGGGGGCAGAGCGTGTCTCCTGCTCAACTGGTAAGTGAGAGCATTAAATACCATGTAGAGGGGCAGGAAATATTGCTTGGCAGCGTTTCCCCGCAGTGGCGTGCAGGTACTTCAGTGAAACGTACTGTTGTGGGTGTTTGCTTGTCGTGGGCTGGGTAGACCGTCTTTCGCCACGGTTTTCCTAATTCTTCCCAGGATCGTTCTTAGGGGGCGGGGGTGGTGGGTCCAGCTCCGCGCGCGACTTCTCTGTTGTTAGAGTTGGGGTGGGGGAGGGGCTGGAGGCGCGGGGTGGAATTCCCCCCCCCCCCCCCGCCTTTATTCATTTAAAAAAAAATGATACTTTGAGAGAAGCTTCTCTTTCAGGCGTTTATATGCCTGGAGCAGCTTGCGCCGAGTTTGTATTCCTTCTAATTTCTTTGTAATCTGTTCCATCCCTGGTTGAAGTAGAAGGAAAACTTTCACACAGGGAGCAGTAGGACAGCCTCTAATCGCTGATCAGTTGCTGAATGAATTTTAGCTGGAAACACTTCAACGGAAGGGTTTGGTGTTTTTTCCCATGAGAAGTCTGGGCGTTTTCACACCTGTTGCTTTTCAGTTGCCTGAAAGTTTGTTTGTTTTCTTGGGTTTCACTTGATTGCAGTCTTTTGTCTAACAAAATCAAATGCTACGTTTTCATGTTCTCCTCCTCGAATCCCTTTGGTTGGGGTCCCCTTCGTTAGCATTCAGTTGGCCGTGGTTCTTGGGGAACAAGTGGCAGGCAGAATACAATAAGGAGGAATGCATTCCTGATGGCTTGTCTACCATGGAAAGACTAAAGTGAAAAACTGACAATTCCACAGTGGTTTTTGTGGAAAGCATTGCTGTTGCAGTTTTAGAAATATTCAATTTTGGAGAAGTCTTGAAATTTGCTAATCCACAGGTCACCCGCGTGACTTTTGCAAAGAGATTTCCCCCAGTCTACCTGCAGTATGAACATAAAGACCCTGCCTGACACCTGTGCTTTTCAGGGATGCTGAAGTCACCTCTCCCTTGACAGACAGACTACTGATGAAAGAGATAGGTGATGTGTTTTGTGACAAGGGCCAGGGAGGAGGAGGACCACCTCGGAAGGGGCATGAAGTTCGTTTTCAGTTTTCAGAGGATGAAGAAAGTCTTCAGGATACTGGAATGCAGTTTAACATCCTGGTAGGTTAAGTTGAATTCTTGTCCACATGATGAAAAAGACTTTCAATAGCCCTTCTCACACTTCCAAGTGGAGTTCGGTGGAATGCTTGTTTATTTCTGTTGCTGATAAATCCATGGGAAATCTCTGCTGAACCCAGCAATTTTAAAAAAGCAAGTCCTAGCTTATAATTGCACACATAATGGCAAACAGGTTATTTTCAGTAACCCAAGAGCCTCGAATTTTCTTCGACCATTACAGGAACAGAACATACTATGAGCATGCATTTGAGCTTTCATCTCCCCCGCACCCCCAAACTGAAATGGAAAGTTATCCTTGGGTGTCTGATGAAAAAGATTATTGCCAGATATGATACCAAGCTATAAAATACCATCTTTCTGAAAAGATTATGGCTATTAGACATTAGTGGTCACTAGCTATTGTATAATTTTTCATTGTTCCTTTAGGGACGAGACCTGCTTTGACCATCATAGTGTTTTCATTTGTTGTTCATTTGTTGTGCGGTTTTGCTGGGTCTTTTCTTTTTGCTATTGAAAATCTCCATTCTTATAGGTGAAATCACAGACTAGAATTAGCAGCAATGATAGCTCTCTGGGGCTAAAATTAGAAAAGTCCATGGGGCTTTTCAGGCATATCTCTCTTGTCTCACACAGATTCCACAGTCTCCTTTAAAACTCTTCCTTTAGAGATTATTGTAAGATGATGCTTAAGTACTCCTTTTAAAGCATTTTATTTGGACAGTTTTTTTTTTTCTCTTGAGCTTTAATCATACTTTACCAGTGCATGCTGAACTTTGTTTCTGTGAGATGCCCGAGGGCACCCCCCAATCCATTTACCATCCCTTCAAAGTCTATAGACTTAACTCTTTGAGCAGTTCCTTTAAAAAAAAATAAACAAAAGTTCCAATGGCACTTACAAAATACAAGGCTGGGTCCTCTGATGTGATGGCAGATGGCAGTCGTTTGAGCTTTGTTTATGCCCAGGACAAGCTCGGTGTCTCTTAAATTAATCATGAATTGAATAATTGATTTCTCACACCTTCGGCTGCTCTTAATCTCCAGCTGTAAATTTAAAGATAGGTTACTATTAAGGTCTAGTTCACTTGGAAACGCTTTCAAAGCCTATCAAACGATTTTACAGCTGGGTCAAATCTAGTTGTAATACACAGTATGAAATGCAGTGACCTAAACTTCAGGCCCTCCTGGCTTTCTCATTTTGAAGACGGGCTTCAGCGACCTTCCCATTTGTTGGTCAGCTCCAAAGATGGTGGGGTTGATGGATACAATGGGTTTCTGTAAATGTAATTAAACGCGTCTCTGCCAGCTGCCTGTGGTATTCGTGAATGTTTTCATAAGAAAAGCTGTTCTTCGGCTTTATCTGCCCACTGTGGTTTGTGGCATGTTGTGCTATTCTGCAGCCCTTGCAGTTTTTTCCTGAATGATTGAGCTATGATGTCATGTGCTATCTCAGCGCGGAACCCTTTCAGGGCTTTGCTGGGGTCTGTGTGCCTGAGCAAAGGGAGTGGAAGCTCCCTCTGAGCACTCTTGGTAGCGACTCCCCGTCTACTCCAGCACATTCCATTGCCTGGAGACCAAAGCCACCAAATGATTTGCGGTCAGAGTGATTTGGGGCTGGTTAGAGATGATTTAAAAGGAAGGTTATGGGCACATGAAGTGTAGGGTAAAGAAAATATATTTTACTACTTTATTGAGACCACATGGCTCCAACTTGAACTTTTTTTTTTAACATGGAAATTGTTGGCTGAACTGGCTCACAGTGTCTCTCCCCCCCCCCATTTTTCTTTTTTATTGCCTAGAGCAAAGAAGTATACTTTCTATTTATTGTAGGCTTGATCTCACCATTTTTTCTGAAAGTTTGAAACTTTTCTATGCCTAAGAAAACAGTAAAAGTTGGATTCTCCATTGCATTCTTCAAGAGCCAAAGACCATTGTTGGAGAAGAGACTTGAGTCTCTTCAGTAACTGAAGAAAGTTATGCCATGTGACTCTTGGGGAGGCATCAGTTAAGAAAGACATGTGGTCAGTCCACCCCATGGTAGCAGAGGGAGCACAGAACTCAGTACTGGCAGGGTATGTATATCTCTTGATGAGTAGGAGAGCTGATTTTTATAACTGAGGACTCATTCCCTGTGATTGATAATGGGGCCAAATAAAATGGAGTCAATTATTTCCAGTGCAGTAATAGTGATGATAGAACTCAGAGCCTAGTGACCATGTCTCTTAGTCATCCATGGGACTACATAACCCTTAGGTCCACACTTCCTTTGTAAAACTAAGCTACCATCTCCTGCTTCTCCTCTGTGGACACAGATTGGCACAGTAAGTCCCCTATTTCCACCGAACAAGTTCCTGAATCTCTGTCCAGCATGAACTTCAGGTACTTATCATTTCACTTTGTGGCTCATTCTACCTCAGTCTTCAGGGTACATACTATAGCCTGAGAGCCCATTACAAACTATCCAGTAGCCATCTCTATGAAACTGGCTAGCAAAACTGCAGGGAAAGGTAGCTCATGAGTGTCCCCAGTCCCTTGGAAGCTGTCAGTCCAGGGTCTGAGGGCCATAACTGTGATGTAATGGAAGGCTGCTTGAGGCATCCCCCCAAAAGCCTTCAGAGTTGCTGGCGTATAAGCCATCTGCGCCAGTCTGGATTTCCACGGTTTGCGTCTGTGCCTATCCAGGGTTTAAAAGGAAAATGTATGGAGATCAAATTAATGTGGTGGCTTATGAGAAACTCTTGTAGAATCGGAGAAAGGTCAAGAAGGTGGTATTGTTTGAAGGGTATGGAACTACGCTGGAATTGAGGGTCCTCCTTTTGCCACCATATGAGTGCAATACATAGATAAAGCTACTTGGTCACGTTTATCGTGTCCTTCATAAACGTGATGTCATAAGATGCTCAGAACGACACTGGGAAGCAGGTAGGGTAGGTAGTGTTCCTTGCGTTTTACAGCTGCGGGAAGTGAATCTCTAGAAGTTAATGACTTGCTCAAGGTCACGTAGCATGTGACTGGTAAAGTTTGACCTCACATCCAAAACTTCTAACTTCAAATGCTCGCTCTTTCCACTGTAGCAAGCAGCTTCCACAACTCTTAACCTCTATGGACCTCACTCTCGTTATTTACAAAAATGAGGCCTTTGGCCCAGAATATAATGGTCCATTCCAGCTTAAAATTCTATGTCTGGTGAATCACGGGCTGGAAGGGACTTTAAGAAATCACTTAGTCATACTCCTTGCTTCCAGGAGGACACTGTCTAAACTATTTTGAGAAGAAAATGTCAGATCTTTGGTTTGTTTTTTTGTGTTGTTGGTGGTGGTATGTATGTGTGTTTTAACCCAGAACAGGAAGGGGCCCTGGAAGGTATCTGAGTGCCTTCTGGGGTAAGAAAGGAAAAAGGAGCTACAATGTCAATGCCTCATGGGGAAAGCCCTCTCTAGGATCAGCAGCAGTGCTTGCCTCACTAGAAGTGAATGTCCAGTCCTGGGATTGATGTCTAAAGTAAGAGATCAGAGTCACAGGCGTGCTTTGCTGGTTGGCAAGGAATTCTGTAAGGAGATATCAGAGACGTGGTTACTCTGCTAAGAGGAAGAAAGAGCTAGGTGACTCAGTAATGATCTTAAAGTTTATTAAGGGCTCCTGGAGACAGAGTGACTTCAAATCAGTAATGGTTCTATTTAAAGATACAAACAGAAGAATCTTCTTCATTCAGTAAATGTGACCAACAGAAAGCTGTGCTGATCTAGTTCTGACTTCGCTTGTATTGGTGGGGTTGACAGAAGAATACGGATGGGAGAAGAACATTCTCTGGAAAGGAGGTACCCTTGAACCTATGAGTTGAGACCTTTACCTCAATGTCTCCCTTTCTTCACAGCACTGTTCTCTGCATGCTGGAGCTCCAGGTAGGGTCTGGCAGCCTTTCAAAGACCGTGAACTGTCAATGGACAACTACCAGCAATCAGACCAGATTACAAATCCTGGCTTCCATTACTCAGCTAACTTGATTATAATAAAAACACTCCTTGGTTTCTCAATGTTCTTCCTGTTTCTCTCCCATGAAGTAGATGTTAGTTGGGGGGGGGGGGGTGGGAGGGGGTGGAGAAGCAATGACTTTGGAGCCAGAAGAGTTAAGTGACTACCACAAGTCCACGACTTACAGATTGAGCTTGGATAAGGCATTATCTACTCTAAGCCTGAATTTCTTATCTTTGAAATGGGGTAGTAATAATACCTACGTTAAAGGTAACTATTCCTGGGGATCGATGGAGGAATATAGGAAAACATGCTGTGAAAGTTAGTTTGGATCATGAGTAGTGGTGGTAGTGTCAGGCCCTTTCCGTAAATCGTGAGGTCACTGAAGTTTCTTTTTATTCTGCCTTAATTCCATTCCCAGGCCCAAGTCAGAATTACGGCAGTTTTTCCATAGTTGCTATGTGTCAGGAATGTGATCATGTATTTAATCTTCACCAAAATATTATAAAGTAGACCTTTTATCCCCGTTTTATTATCTGGAAATTATGTTCTAACAAAATGAAGCATCTTGCCCAAGATCACATGGCCAATAAATAACAGAGGTAAAATGGAAACCAAGTCTGTTTGGCTCTAAAGCCAATGTGCTTTCAGACCTTGAGAACTGAGGACTTCGCTACCCAAATACAGACCCAGTGTTCTTGGTTTCAGGTTGCGTTGATCAGGCAGTTGCTTGACTGGCCTCCTCAGTAGTTGACTCTAGACCAGTTCCTTGGGCTTGGCTGGGTCCCTTAGCTAAGGCTTCATCTTCATCAGCTTATCCTGATTCATGCCCCATAGTCTTCTGTCCTTTATATGTTCTTATTCCTAGGTAGCCTGTAGGGAACCCCTATGTTCTCCTCCTGCTCCAGGTATATTCTTCCTCAGGAGTATCCTGCCTTCTTTTCAGCTTTCTCTCAGAACCAGATAATCCCCCATAAAGACCTTGTAGCTCTCTACAGTTTGCCCCAACCCATGACATGAGCCCGTCAAGTCCAGATCAAATGCCCACCCCCTCAGCAGGTTTACTGTTTTCACTCCATTGGAAAGAAAACCTTAACCTGTTAAATACAGCTACCACATTACTCTAGAACATCACAGAATGAATTTTGAGAGCTGAGAAAGAAAGCAGTGGAGGTCATCTTATAAATGTGGAAACCAGGGGCGCCTGTGTGGCTCAGTCAGTTAAGCATCCAGCCTCAGTGCAGGTCATGATCTCATGGTTTGTGAGTTGGCACCCCACATCGGGCTGTGTGCCGACAACTCAGAGCCTGGAGCCTGCTTCAGATTCTGTGTCTCCCTCTCTCTCTGCCCCTCCCCACTTGTGTGAGTGCGTGTGCGCGCACGTTCTCTCTCAAGAATAAGTGTTTAAAAAAAAACGGAAACTGAGGCCCGGAGAATTGCCAGCCCCAAATCGCAGCTCTGGGCAAGAGCCATGGCTGATGACAAATCTAGTCAATATTACCCTTCCTTCCAACTTTAGAAATAGTGTAAATTAGCATTTTGTCACATCCACATACCATAGTCTGGTGTGGCCCCTTGGTCAGTGTTTGGAAATAAGTCTTTCTTTTGCTACAACAGCCTGTTCAGACCCTTAACATTCAACACAAGAACAGTTTTCCTTTCTGCAACATGCATCCCTTCTGCTGAACTTAAGCCTGTTTACTCCTCAACAGGATACAAAGAACAGTTGATCATTCTCAACTGTAATTCATGGATGGGAAGAGTTAAGTCTCCCCTTAGCTTTCTTTCCCTAGGTTAAATAATACCAGATCTTTTTTGCTTTTTCTCATAGTTCTTGTTCTCCAACAATTTCATCATCTTTATTTCTATCTGTTGAACTATGTCCAAGGACTCCATGCCTCTCAAGCTGTGAAGTCCAGAACTGGACAAAGAAGTCTCATAAAGGTATGATAAAATGACGATTACCTCACAGTTCCTTCAAACTGTGCTTCAGTTAGTGCAGCCAGCTTTCATGCTCATGTTTTAAGTGACAGCCGGACCTCACTGGATCATTTTCAGCTTATTATCCTCATTTGGCTGGACGTTTCTTAGCCTGTGTTTGTGATAATCATTTCCTCAAAGTATTATTCAGAACTTTTCCTATTGAGTGTTTTTTTTTTTTCGTTTGTTCTTGATTACTTCTCCAATTCATGAACTCATTTGGGATTCTGATCCTATCCTACTGCTTAATTCTTAACCCAGCTACTGTCCCCAGTAGCTTAGCACATTAAATGTCCCTGGAATTCACCCCTGAGAAGCAGACCCCTGAGACTTCTGGCTGCTCAAAGCACTTCTCCCTCATGACTCCAGGATCTGAAAAGCAAGCAGTCTGCCTCCCAACACCAGGCCCGCAAACCATCAGACAGAGTTTTTAAGTGCTGGCTGTGGTAAGCACTTCCATTGGAGAGCCTTCCAGGGGACACCTAGCTAAGGCCAAAACACTGGCCAATTCAGAGATAACTAACCAAACCCAGATCTGTCCTAGGTACAATGGCAGGGGTCTCCAGGATTTCACTTTGGCTCAGAAATGTGATAATTACAAACATTTGCCTTCACAGACTACATTGATCTCCATCGACTTAAGCAACTCCTCTGAAGAAATACATTATCTGTGTTTCACAGATGAAGAGACAAAGTCCCAATAGAGTCAAGTGACTCCCAAGATCACACAACCAAGATTAGAACTCAAGATTGCTGTCCTTAAATTCCTTATGCTTTGGGGTGCCTGGGTGGTTCAGTCAGTTAAGTATCTGACTCTTGGTTTCAGCTCAGGTCATTGTCTTCCAGTTTGTGAGTTCAGGCCTCACATCAGGCTCTGTGCTGATTGTATACAGCCTGATAGTATTCTCTCTCTGCCCCTCCCGCTCATGCTTTCGCTCTCTCTCTCAAAAATAAATTAAACATATTCTTACACTTTACCATATTTTAGTGTTTTTAAAAGCTTAGAATTCTTAAAAATCCTGAGTGGGTAGGGTGGAGAAATGCTTACAAAAATGCAGATTCTGGGGCCCTCTTTCCAAGTCCTGTTGATTCATGAAGACTGAGTAGAATCTTGGAATCTACATTTTAAGTGACACTTCAGAGGGTTCTGAGGGCAAGTGTCAGTAGATTATATTTGAATAAGCCCTCTCTTAAACTACACTTTCTAGAACAGAATCTTTAAATGCATCAGATCTGCCTTTGTACTGTGACAAAGCTCTTGCATGAAAACCAGCCACAGACCTCTCCTAATGAGATAGTTGCTCAAGAAGGCACCCTGGACCCATGGCTGTGGCTCTCAGAAACCTGCTACCCAGCTCTTATTCGGTCCTGCCTTTGACCCCTTCACTTTGCCAACCTGTTTAACTTTCCTTCCTCCAAGTCATCTGTCTTGACTCCCCACTCAGCTCTTGGTAACTTCTGGCCCCTGGTTTTGTCATTCTCCAGATACGGCTCCAGATCAGAAAGCACATCTCCCTGAGGTCTTTCCAGGTGCGACCATATAATAGACTTGAACACTAAATCTTGAGAGGGAATCTGATAACTCCCCAGGAGGTCTTTATCTGGGGAACCTTCTAATCACCTGTACCCTAGCTGGGCATCACTTTTCTAGGGGAAAGATTCACAGCCAGCCCCCTTAGAGACACTGTGGTTCTTGAATTCCTACCACCCAATAAAGCTCACCATTCTTTTTTACTTGAAAACCCAGCTACTCCTGTAGGTTAGGGAATGGGTGATACAATTAGCATTGATTGAACACCCCCAACACAGCACATACTGTGCTGACTCCTTTTCATGGGTTGTGTCTTATTACCTACCTTTCACTGATTAGCACATCCAGGATGGTTATGCATGGTGCCATTTCCCAGTCTCGGGATTATGTGTTCATTGAATACTGAGTCCTACTGTGTACAAGTTACTTGAGTCTTTCAGGTTCCCCAAATCTATGAGAGATCCCTGGCTAGATTCTTGAACTATTATGTGTAATATATAAAATTCTTGATTTATTGAGGAGGAAGTCCAGTCCTGAAGAAAAATGTTTCTGGGGTCAAAGCAGACTAACAGTGGTTGAAAATTTATGTGGAACCCAACTGGATTCCTGCTCTTGGTAGATGTTCCACTCACTGCCTCTTCTGTCTTCCCCTTTTCAAGAGCGGGCATCTTCTACTCTACAGGCTTGACTCTCCCCACACTTTTTAAGAAATGTATCCAGATTGTGATAGTGAGGGCAGGAAATAATCTACTTTGACAGCAGATGACACAGTGCAAAGAAATGTGTTTTTTCTCCATCTTGGTCTCTGCTATCTTGTGACACCCTGAAGAAAAATTTCTGAACATAAACCTCCCGAGTGATTGTCAGATGTATACCTTGCCTTATGTTTAGTAGATGTGAGAGCTCTTTGAGATTATAACAGAATATTTGGTGCCGGAGGGAGAGGGATGCTTGAAGCCTTTTTGGAGCCTGGGCTTAGAGCCTTAGGATTATTGTCCATACATAAAAGCTGAGGTTTTGCTGAAATATCCCATTACCTTGTGTTATAACTTGGCAAATTATGGAATTAGACTGATGTCAAATGACTTGGTAAAGGGTCTCTGCGTATTGTGGCAAAATTCTACGCCCACCCTTAATTAGGTCAAGTTAAACTGAAAAGGAAAAACAGTCTGGTTTGCTAACCACATTGGAAGTATTACTTTCAGGTGGAATTCATATCCAGATTGCATTGTCTGACTCGAGGATAATACACAGGAAGCAGCCGGGGGTTTTCTTCCTTTGCGTAAGCTGATCCAGAAACTGATATTGTAGCATCAACAGTTACCACAGTGCAATAGCCAGAATAGCCCCGCTTAAGGTCTTGCTATTTGTCTTACTGTGAGTGCACGATATTCCGTGGACAATTTCTAATACACACGTGCTGGTTATTACTACCAATACGGATAGCTACTGAGCTGTTAGGGCACCAGCACGTCCTGCCCATGTACTTTGAAACTTCATCTGCTGAAAAAGAAAAATTTCCCTCCACTAATGAAGTCTTTTAGGAAAGAAGACTTGGTTACAAGTGTCTGAAGCAGCAGAGTGACAACACAAGTGAGCTCCCATTTCTAGGTTGCGGGCGATCTTGCGAACACTGGGAAATAAAAGCCGAGTTTTATATTGTAGTTTCTCATGAAGATCTTCACTTTAATAATAGTAAGTTAGCCTTTACTAAGGTCTGATTGGGAGCTTCTTTCCATTTAGTTTCTCCTTTAATCTAGTAATTCCATGTCATAAGTACAATTATTGTCCCCATTTTCCAGATGAGGAAACCGTTTCGGAGAGGCTGAGTACCTCACCCAAACTCAAGGAGGAAATGACAAGAGCCATGCTTCTAACCTAGGTGTGACTGATGCCAGAGCCCATGTTATCTGGAGGCCATTCTTTCAAAGCCATTTGGTGGGGCACCTGGGTGGCTCATTGGTTAAGCGTCTGATTTTGGCTCAGGTCATGATCTCGCAGTTCGTGGGTTCGGGCCCCTCGTGGGGCTTTGTGTTGGCAGTGCAGAGGCTGCTTAGGATTCCCTCTCTCTTCTTCTCCCTTTACCCCTTCCCTGCTTGCTCACTCTCAAAATAAATAAACCTTAAAAAGCCATTTGGTGCTTCCACGGAGGAAAATAGTTAAGTAGTTACTCCCATTTGCTTCAAGTGATAGGAGCTCTTTGGATGTTGACATCTTGTAAACATTTGTTGAGCTTTGACTGTCCCAAGGGTTTAGATAGGCTACATCATTGAATACCCTGCAATAAACAAATTGGCCTCCATGGCCATAGGGGTTCACATTTTCTGTTTGGCTGTGGTATATGAGTAGGGCTAGAAGAAATAGGCTTTTGATAGTTGCAGGAAAGAGGACCCAGCAATAGAAGTCCAAAAGTGTGGTTCCAATCCTGGATACCATGGCTCATGATAGCTCTCTTCAGCTCTAGACCTCTATTTCTTATTCACTCACAGTTGTTTCCTTTATGTAAATTGAGAGTGCCACCTGAAGTTCCGTGGGAATAGCATAAGCATTAGAAGCAGACGTATTTCTTTTCTAATTCTGGCTCTTCCAACTAAATATCAGTATTCAAATTAGTGTCTCTGATCCTCTGTATCCTGATCTGTAAAATGGAGTCAGGAGTACCTATCTCTAAGTGTTGTAAAGATTAAAATGAGACAATACCTGTGATGTGCATAGCACGGCACCAGAGGGGTGTTATGACTACTGACCTTTAAATGTTAGCTGTGTCCCTTTCTTCTACGCCCTTGTAATCTGTATTACTGAGTTGTGTTTAATATACTGATATGATAAGGAATTTGTGTCCTGAGTTGTGCCATCCACAATGTTGCTTATACGGAGGCAGTATTGAGTAGTGGTTAAGAGTATGATCCCTTTAAGGAGACTAATGAAGTTGAAATCTGTGTTCTGCCATTTCCTGTGTGACCGTGGGCAAGTTACTTAATTCCCTAGGCCTCCATTTCCTCTTCCTTAAAATGGGTCTAACAATGGGCACTTTGCTCAAGGAGTTTTTGGGAGAGCTGAATTAGTTAATATATAATAAGCACTTAGAAAATAACTGGCACAGGGTGAGCACTCATTAAATGTCATTATTATTACCTGTTATCTTTGTGGCCCCTTGTAAGCTTTTTAAAATAATTGGTTATGGTTAGCTGTGCAGGGTGAGGCCATGAAACAGATTTTCTCAGTGCAAATGGGGCTGCTCACAGGGGGCTCGTGAGAGGCTGAGTGCTGACCTTGGCCCCATTAGCACCGTTTTCTAACCAGCTCAGGCACGGGGCTGTAATGAGGATTATTGAAGTAACATATGGAAAACTCTTACAGTTAGCTCTTGGGAGAGGAAAAGGCACTAAATAAATACAAGGAATTATTAAAAACTAGGAGACGACCTCACAGGGATGCTGAGCCTTGTATATTATTTGCTATTCTAAGAAGAAACTGGGGCAGGAAGCCAACTTCATCACCAGGTGACAAAGTGGTCTCCTGGCTGTTGTTCAAGGGACGGCGGCATGTAGCTTCACCTCAGCAGATCCTAGGTCATCCACAACCTCTCCCTGCCCGCAGGCATCTCAACCTTCCCATACAGACTTGGGAAGAAGAAGGGCCAGGGTCCCTGGTCACAGGCCAGCATCCCCCCCCCCCCCGCTGCCCCCACTCGACCTCCTATGTACCATCACCAAGGGGCTTCCTTGAGGAGAGCTGAGAGGTGGTATTCTAAGTTAGGACCCACGGAGCAGAATGCTGATGCTGAATTCCCTTTGGTACCAGTGCAGGTGACTCAGGGGCCACCAGCGATCTGCTTCCACAGCAGGACTCCAGTCCCCATCTGGGCCAAGCCCAGGGCTCTGTTGCCAAGTTTTGACAAGTGTGTGAGAGCACACAGCTCTGTAATTTTGGAGATAGCAGGCCATCAGTCCCTATTTACAACTTTACCACCCACCCCTGAAACGTTATTCTCTGCAGAACCAATGCTAACACCAAAATGAAATCTACTTAAAGTGGTCTCCAGGTATCACTTGTGAAATGGTGTATAGGAGGCTTCCAAGAATGAATCAAGATCTGGCTCACCGCCACCACATAGCTTAAGGCCTCTGGTTTCCCCTTGATAGAAGTGGCATAAGATTAATTTCCATGGCTCCAAGCAGTGATTATAGAAACAGCCTATTTCCCGTTGCCACAAAATAAATAGTATCTCAGCCATGGTATCTTTCATTATGAAGTCTCAGAAGATCAGGATACCTACGTAAGTCTCATCACTCAGGAATTCAGCACTTAACGACACATAACCTTTATTTGTACTTTTCTGGTAACAATACGGTTTAAAAATACAGATAACTTCTCTACATAATGGTACACATACCATAGGATCTCAGTCCTTAAAACTAAAACAATTAAGGCATTTATGTAAATAACACATTAAACGATACTTATGCATAAAATATTGTGAAGACATAGCCTGCTCTCAGTTTGCATGGCAAGAACAGTTTGAGAAACAACGAAACCGTGAAAGGTCCACCACTCAAAAAGATAGGATTCTCTCTCGTGTTCCTTTCTGCAACTAGCTTCAAACGGTATCATCAAATATGAAAAGGCTTGAACATTTCAGTAGCCTTTTAAACCTAGAAGTCCTGAAAAGTGAAGATCAGAATTCTTTTCTCTGACATCTAAAATTTTAGAAGGATCTGGCTCGCTTGGTTAGGTTCTTTGGAAAGGTTTGGCAGACTGCATTGACTACAGTGCAAAATATATAGAGATATTCTGGCCCCATTATCACAATGGAATATATTTTTTTTCTTCAGAGATCAGGATTAGTTATTACAATATTGAAAGAAAAAGATGTTTTCTAAGGCTGCTGTGGAGACATATCTTAACAGTCCACCCCAACAATAATATGCTTGTGTGTGAACGACCTCTTGAGCATGGGACAGTGGCACATACCCTCAGAAGCAGTTGGGGAAAAAGCCCCGCGGGTTTTCAGAGGCCCCTCCATGTATTCCAGTGTACCCCTCAGATTAAGGAACTTTCATGCATTTAGCACTTTTCTAAAAAAAAAAAAAAATTACATTATTTTCCTTATTTATTCAACTTGTACACTTAGAACAAGGCACAATCATTACCCTCTTTGCTCTTCCCCTTTCAGGTCATTAAGGCCATTCTCTGGGGCCTTGACATGAATTCTATCCTGGTGTGTGGTTTGTTGTTGTTGTTGTTGTTTTTTTTTTTTTTTTTGGTTTGTCTGCTTCTGCTAAAGAGCTAATGTGCTCCAGGGAGTACCAGAGGTGGTTCTTAACCAAGAATCCTATAAGCTACTTTTCTTCTTTTCCCATTCACCAGAGTCCCCCCGCTCCCCCCCCCAACATTTAAGACAGAGGAGAATGCTCAACAGTTTGTAAAAACTACTAGAGAAATGCTCACAATGTAATAGCTTAAACTTGAAATCTGTCCATATGCATTAGAAACAGCTGTTTTACAGCCTGAGAGAGAAAAATTAGAATTCTGTGGCATAAGGGTGGGAGAAAATGGGCCATTTCACTGTAGAGAGGGACTCGAATTCTGTATTAAGTCATCTAAGTGAAAAGTTTTTGGTCCTTATGGGTATAAATTAATATGAGAGAATGCTTTCAGGAAAGTGTAAGTTCTGTTTGCCCAGAAGGTGAGAGATTTGCCAGTTAGTCCTAATAAATCCAACGAGGGAAAGGAGCCCCTTTGGAGATAGGTGACGTGATGCTCATTAATGGAGAATGTCTTGGCGTGAATACTTTTGCATCAAGTATCTGCTTTCAAGGTCTCTTCATGAATGTTCTTTTTATGTGCTGGTATCTTTTTCCTTACACAATCTTGGTGAAAAATACTGTAGCGGGGTAGTATGAAATGACCTCACTCTCTTCCATAACTACCCTACCAAATGTAGCTCTGATCATTCTCACTGTGTTTTGTTTTTTTCATGGCATTGCCCTATCTGAAATTACTTACGTGATAATTTAAGTGATTATTGTGTCTCTCCCCATCTGGAGTAAAAGCTACATGTGCGTAGGCACATCTGGTCTTTTCCTGTGTAGCCAGGTCTTCATTTTAGCTTCTCTCAATTAGCTTCTCTCTTCTTCCAGCAAGATTTTCAGGTTCCAACCCAGAGGATGCTTGAGGGATGGAACTTTGATTCATTTGACCTCTGCAAGAATCACTTCATAGTTTAAAAGGCATTTTGTTGTTGGGACACTGACTCAGCAGAGCCAAGAACTTTCCTATAAGCTGTTGCTTGGTCGTTAAGGAAACACAACAGAATACAACCCTAACATGTCACATTCTACAGATCCTAATTTGTGATACACTGTGATATTTTTCACCCACTGTCTGAAGCAAGATGAGATAATCCCTGGCTGGTGTGAATTTGTTTTTTTTTTTTTTAACATCTTTTTGCATTAATAGATCAAGTTTTAGGATTAAACACTTAAGTGTATAGGACAATATGCCAACATTTGTTTTCTTTAATCAAGTCCATTTAATTCTTAGTGTGACTATGGCTTTAGAAGGTGCAGTGGCTCTCATAGCAGGGGGAACCTTCCTGGACAGACAAAGGAATAAGGGCACATGTTACAAACATATTTATAACCCAGATCAAGTGGAGGAGCTCTCAAATAGGAACAAAAGGAACAAAAATGAAAGACTAGTAAGTAATTGAATACATCCCGAGACTTAATTTGCTTTCTGTGCCCCCACAATGTACCCTTCCCTTAGCTTTTGTAAGGAATAACTGGCTAACCTTTTGAGTAAAATGAATGAAGCCCCGAGCCAAAGGTTAGAACTGCATCGCTGTGTTTAATCTTCCTAACAACGTTATGAGGTGGTGCAAATAAAATAGGGGTTAAAAGAGCCTAGTAATTAATGAATGATAAAGTGGTAATACAAGTATCTTTTAATAGAGCACAATTGCCCTAAGAAGCGTATCCTTTTTTTCAGCTTTTAAAATGCTGCATGGGGCACCTGGGTGGCTCAGTCGGTTGGGCGTCTGACTTCAGCTCAAGTCATGATCTCACGGTTCGTGGGTTCGAGCTGTCAGCACAGAGCCTGGAACCTGTTTTGGATTCTGTCTCCTTCTCTTTCTCTCTGCCCCTCCCCCGCTTGTGCATATGTGCTTTCTCAAAAATAAACTTAAATGAAATGGTGCATAGATGGCTTTTCAAATTCATGCTTTTCTGGGGTTTCTTTTTGGTAATTTTAATAAGTTTAGCATATATAAAGTAATATGTGCTTATGGTTAAAAAAAAAATCCTGCAGGAAGCTCCAAGATGAAAAGTGAAACTTCTCTCTCTCGCCTCTGCTTCATTCCTCCCCTCCACATAACTTCAGAGTTTTAAGTTTCTTATAAGACTCTCCGGAAATTTACTCTTCAGGTAAACACCGTTGTGGTATTCCTAGACACAGTATGTTTTTTGACAGCTTCACCTAACATTATTTTTAAAGGCTGCATAGTATTTCCCTGGGTGGAATACCATAATTGATTTGCTCCTTTTCTCCTCGCTGATGGACATTTAGGGCAAGATGAGTGTTTTCTGTTACTTACAAAGTGCGGAAATGAACATTGTTGTACAACCGTGTTTCGTGGGTCTTTGTGCCCTTTTATGAGCATAGCAGAGCATAACTTCCTAGAAACAAAACTGCTGGGTCAAATGCATGTGTACTCTAAATGTTAGTGTTGCCAGATCCTCCTCTTGAAAGGTCATACCAGTTCATATTTCCCCATCAGTTTCAACAGCTTTCCATATACAGGAGTCTTAGCTCATGTTTTAAATGTATTCCTTTTCTTTTTAGATGTTCATAGAGCTCCCACTTGGAAACCACCTGCACCCACCTCCACTAAGCATACATACTCTGCATAGTCATACGTGTATAGTAATGCTGTCTGAATATCCTTTTCTTTCCTCCTTTATGTAAAGTATATACATTTTGTTGGGGGTGGGTGGTGAGGGAATGCCTTTCCAGGATCACAGTTTAACTTAGCTAATTGCAGTTCGGAGATTGATAGAAGAAGGCAAAGGGTTCAAGAGTGAAGTCAGTTTTTCCTGAAGTTGGGAATAAATCTATAAATTCTGGTTCTGTGAATCGCTGAAGAATTATTGTGTAGGGATCAATAAATCACTTCTAAAGCAGTGTTAGAAGACTATTCCCTCTCCTCTGTGCACTAGTTACAATTACATTATTAGACTCCAGGGTGCTGGGCAAACTCATTCTGTTAGCTTTTAACATTGCAGTAAATGACCTGGCAACGGATTTAACATTTTCTTTGTAATGTCCAAAATTAACTCTTTAGTTACTGGCCAGAAAATCTCTAATGCCACCAGACCCTTAGAGCTATTTAGTGTTTCAATTCTTAGTCACTTAGAAATCATAGGATATTTTCTTTGTGGGAAGAAGAGGTAGGGAAAGAGGGAGGAATTTGAGCTCCACCTCAGTGACAGATGTGAGGATAAATGAGAAAAATGGGAGGTCAGGATTATCGGATATCCGCATATTATGTATATTGAGCAAAAATACACATTTTACATCTTATTCAGGAGAGTTGCTTTTGGACAAAAGTAAATAACTGTACAGAATCACAGGTTTTAGCTAAAGGGTGGGTTTTCTTTTTCGTGTTTTGTTTTGGTTTTGTTTTTATTTCTTAACACTGAGAATAGACCATACCTGATGGGACAGAGACAGACGAAACACAGCACAGGAGCTGGAAGGTGGGCACACCCTCCAGAGGCTTGGGTCTGAGGGTGGAAATGTTGAGGAAGCAGACGGAGGCTGTGAAGAGTCCTACACAGCATGACTGTGGCACAGAGTTCCTTCTGTAGAGAACTGTGCTTTCCTCTCCCAACGGATATTTTTATGTGAGTGCCAGTCCCCAGCAGAAATCATGATTTATCTTCACCCTTTGGGTGGTATGTGATTCTTCTCCAAGAAGAGTGTTGAAAAATGCAAGAGGATATCAAAAGGTAGGAAATGGGAGGATTTTCAGAAAACTATCAGAATATATTTTTGCAAAATTTCATGAAAATCAGTCTTTAGTTAAATGACAAAATTTTAAAAATCCCTTTAAGGTTCTCAAACGTGCTTTTGAAAAATGTAATTATACCTCATTGGATTTGAAGTTTAGTATGTGATTATCTAACAGACATTTTTAAAGTTAGAGGTCCTACATTAATAAGGCTAAAATGTGAACTTGAGCAAAGAGAAAGTAGAAAGTTTAATACAAAGCAAGTCAGCGATGAAGGTGATTAAATTTAGGAAGTCTTTCTTTTAGAAGAAATGGTCCAATATCCTGTATTGACCCAGGTTTTTGTACGAAGTGTGAAATTGTTTTCTTGTTAAATTTTTTTACTGTTTATTTTTGAGAAAGAGAGAGTGAACGGGGGAGGAGCATAGAGAGGAGGAGACACAGAATCCGAAGCCGTCTCCAGGCTCTGAGCTGTCAGCACAGAGCCTGACACAGGGCTCCAACTCACGAACTGTGAGATCACAACCTGAGCTGAAGTGGGAGGCTTAACAAACTGAGTCACTCAGGCGCCTCGATTGCTTTTTAAAGTATATTTTGTGACAGACTATTTGCAAACATGGAAATGTAGCATTTTGTGTGCTGAACATAAGTTCCATTTAACAGCTAATATATCCCCAATAAACCATTCTAATTAAAAAGACCCTGGAAACTTCAAGAGTTACCTTGATTAAATTAGGCTAATCTAATAAGTGCATCATAATTAAGAGGATTATGCCAGTCTTTAGTATTCAGCACACCAGGCCTTAGATGTTTTGTCCCACTTTCATGCGTCAGCTGTCAGTTGCTTGCTAAAAGAAAGATCATGGCACCAGTCATCATGGTAGACTCTCCATCAATCAGCCATTCGGTTCTTGAATTCTCTCTACAAGATTCCTACCTATTTTCCTCCATCTTGAGTATATCTAGTGACCGGGAACCCCCTCATTCCAATCCATTCCATCTTTGGACATGTGGAGTAATTTCATTCATAAGAAACCTCAGGGAATTGCTTTAGATCCTTCAAAATTGACTTAACACAGTACCTGGACACATATTTTTTAAGCCTACCTTCAGATAACTTGGAGAAACTATGAATCAATGGAATATTAAAATCTGGAGGGACACTAGGATTTTCTTGCCCAAGAGGATTGAGAAAAGACTATGAATGTGAAACAGCATTTACATACAGCATGAACTCCCTCTGTCTTTTTCTAGCATAGGGTAACTGTGCTAGAAATTTCTCAACATCCACAAATTGCCAAAATGATAAGGTAGTGTAGAAAGGCTTTCTCTTAATGTGCACAGCTTGAAAGAGTGAACTGTTGGCCAGAACTCTTCCTTGTCCCAAGCAATTTTTGAGGACCCCCAAAGAAAGGAGTGGCTGAGTTGGAGATAGTATTATCTAGATGTCTGGATATGCACCTAGTGAACGCTGAGAATTAAAATCCTCCACAAGATAAAGTCTTTTTTTAAATTTTTTAAAGTTTATTTATTTACCTTGAGAGAGAGCACAAGATGGGGGCGGGGGCAGACAGAGAGAAGGAGAGACAGAATCCCCAGCAGGCTCCGTGCCATCAGCACAGAGTCCAATGTGGGGCTCGAACTCGAGAACTGTGAGACCGTGACCTGAGCCAATACCAAGAGTCAGACGCTTAACTGACTGACTGCACCTCCCAGGCTCCCCAAGGCAAACTTTGAATATACTGTTCTTTTCAGCCACAGCAAACATATGTAGCCATTATCAGGGACAGCTTAAAATTACAAAAACACGTATTTTTATTTGCTATGCAAGCGAAGGAACTATTATAACTTCCTCTAACTAGCAAATATAATATGCTAAAGTCTCCCCCACCCCTTACCCTGTACCACATAATAGTTTTAGAGGTTTGTTTGGTTTTGTCTTTTGCCAAGTCTTTAAGTACTTCTGAAGCCAATTTTTAAAAGTTGTGTATTGTGCCATCAAAGTAGCTTTGGGGCACGCAGGATGTGAGCACTGACTGATGGAATGGAGCCAGGTGGGTGCTCAACTTCTAATCAGCAAAGAGTTTTTTTTCATCACGAAAATCCATATTTTTCAAAGAAAAAGATTGAAGTCTGTATCTAATCATAACATTAATTTTTAACACTTGAAAACTTAGAGTCGATTGGAGTGAAACGCCAGCCTGAGGTCATTTGCTCTGAAAAAGCAACTGAAATGAAACCTGCCAGTTTATTTGTTATTCAAATAGCCTAATAAAACAAAGTATAATTAGTCCTGACTTCCTGCTCTTGCTCACACACCTGAGGCCCCTCCCTGCTGCAGCCACAGCTCCACACACCCAGGATGTAAGGGGAAGCAGTGGAGACAGCTTTCTTGGGAAATGGCTCACCGTTCTACAGACTCACAAGTATGTATCTGATCCCAGTTGATGGGGGTAGGACAGATGCTATTTAGAGAATTACCTGTGTGAATCAGAATCAGAAAGGTAGTTGCACAGCAGCGTTTGCTGGGTGTTTGTGACTCTTTCAGGAACTTGATTCCAGGAGCGCGTCAGATGTTTAATTCAGGTTTCTGTGTGTGTGGGTATAAAATGTGGCTCAACGCTTCGATGAAAACATTCGCTGTTAAGATAGTTGGTGCAGGCATGTGAGTGCTGTGTGCCAGCCCTGGAACTCCTTCTATACCTACCTCCTCATGGTCTCATTCCCAGTTCCCTCCTTGGTGGATGCTTCATTTATTACAGTTCTTCTAGGAAAGCTGACCTCCAAGTGTGGACTTCTAGAAGGAACACAGAATAAGAAAAAGGGAAAAGCACTTAGAAAAGGGGGGTGGCTTTGATGTGAGCTAGCTGGGGAAATCTTGGAAAAAGAAAGAAAACCAGTTTCTGTAAGTAGTTACGGACTGACGGGACCAGCGTATGGTTGAACTTTGCTGGCTCGCATGCTCTGTTTTTGGTGTTGGTTTTGTGGTTCGTACGGGACCACGCTAGCTAGCCAGGCTTGAACGCCATTTAGACTAGGGTCAGAACATTGTGCGAGGAGGCCACCAAGCCTCCCCTCCACCTCAGCCAGATTGTCCACCAAATCTGAGAGGCTGAAGCACCCACCCTTGCCTGCTGAGCCTGGTTCAGCTGATGGGGACTTATCAACCAGTGCAGTGTTAGCTGAAAGCTCTTGTGGAGAGGGGATGAGAGAGAAGCAAAGCCCTTGGAATTCTGAAGTTTTAGCTTTTTCAGAAAGAGGGATATTTCCCACTCATTTTCTGTCCCCACTTTCACCTGTTTTCTCCTCCCTTACCCCTAATCATGGTTAGCTGGCAGCGAGATTAAAGCAAGAAATGGAGGTACTGATAAACTAGGAAAAATTATAGATGATCCTCCTGTACTTTGATTTGGGGGAAGAATGTTCCACTGTTGAGGGAACAGTTGTATTCAATGTAATTGCTTGTCACATGCAAAGAGAAAACTACTGGGCTTGCTAACGGTCTGTACATCAACTGGTTTATGTGGGTTTCTGTATTTATGTCGAGTTGAAGATACCAAGAAGTCTTATTTCCCTATCCTTACTTTGGTTTTAGTCCTTCTGGGTTTCGTAAGTCTGAGGTAATCGTTGTATCTCCATGGATGGGTTCCAAAAGCATAGAAGACTGACAGCATTGTCTAATAAAACATCTCCCATTTTATTTCCTTTGGAATGCAATCCAAGTTACAACAATAGCTAGTAATTACCTGCCATAACTGTAACAACAGAATAGCTGAATGTGCACCTCTAGCTGTTTTATGTATGCAATTTCTCATTCTCGGGCTCTCTCTCTAATCCATTCTTTCCCTCAACGCTGTGAAGGCTTGGAAACATTCAGTACCAATTTTCACAGTATAGGTAACTTTGAAGTATGACTTGTCAGGTCATGCTTACTTATTTGTCTGCCCACATAGAGGATTGGTAAGGATGAATCTGTTTTTTAACAGGTGTAACAAGAACTTGTGAATGAGTGACAGGAAGGTTGGGAACTTTTTTTCCCCCTCATAGACTGTGAAGTTTACTTTTGTCTACTCATGGGGATGAATCACATTTGCAGAGTCAAAATATCCACTAAAGCCAAAATCACATTTTCGAGTTGCTCTTGCAATGAAGTAAAGTAGCCATGTTCCTATTGATTCCTGTAATTATAATGGTAGCCTGTTTCATTCTTTGAAATGACCTGATTTGGACATCATATTATACATTGACCCTGAGCATTTTCCAAAGGCGGGGGGTGAGGGAGGGCCCACTAATGCCATGTGCCATGGCAAAATGGCTGCTTGTCCAAAACAGAAAAAAAAAATTCTTGTAGTTAACAGTCAGAGCTAGCAGTCAGCATTTCACATTGACTCCTATCTAAGAAAATAATACGTAAACATAGACTGTTAAATCAGACATGGCCAACATGTTTCAACTCAAGTGCCAGCTCTGTCTAAATGGTTGGTAGCGGTTGCCCAGAGCACCGCTGGAGGACTCCAGAACTAAGTCTGGGGCCAGTGAGAAAGAAGTTTTGCTTCGTTACTGATGTCTGTTACTGAAGTTTGTTACTGAAGTTTTGCTTCGTTACTGATGTCTGTTACTGAGCACCGGAAGAGGTAGTTGTAAAGTGTAGGGCAGGTATTCAGTGTCACTATTGTAGAGTTAGATGGGATCTTAGTGATAATTCAACCCTGTGTTTTCCAAAATGTGTTCCATGTACCATTAATCTTTCAATATGATTCTCAAAATATGTTCTATGGTCAAATAAGATTGAGAATGATGCCTGCAGTTTTTCTCTCTTGGAAATTTAGTGTATATTGGCATAGTCAAAGTTCTAGAAAGTTCTATAGTAAAGACAGATGTTTAACTCCTTGCTCCACAAACCTATTGTGCCACAGGACCCTTTTTCAATGCTACCTGTTAACTTGCTGCAGAAATAGTTTTTTGGGACACATTTGAGGAAACACTGGTCTAGTTCATTCCTCACATTTCACAAATCAACTCCAGCCCTAAAAGAGAGGACAACTGGGTTTCATTCAGCTTAGCTGGTCTGTTGACCAGGTGAAACCAGAATCTGGACTGTTGATTCCCGGCCCCTAGGCCCTTTCTACTACATCACCAGCGTGGAAAATACTGGACATAATCTAAGATTTTAAGAAGTTCGGCAGCACACATACTTAGTGTAGATTCTACCTGCCCACTTCTATGCTGTTTCTTAGGGATGCTGATTAACACCTACATGCTCCTTGAGTCCAGATATGAAGAAGCTACCTCTTCTGGTCAAAACAAGATAAAATCATTTTAGAAGTTCGGTTTATTTGAGCTGCATTTACTCCTCTCTCTATTTTATCTTTCTTTCTTACGAGATAAATGATTATGAGAGGAAAAAATTGGTAGACCTGAGTCTGGTTTTGGTTCAAAGGCCATTTTATCACTTCCTGGGCTTTGAATTTCAAAAACTCAGTCTATTGGTCTCTTTTTGACCAGAAGGTTAAAGTACATCTGTTGTCCACACAAATTTAGCTATTGTCCTTTGAGCTAAGAAGTCATGAAATGATAACTATAGTAAATTTAGACAAGGCTTAATTTGACTTTGGTCTGCCTATAAATTCACATGACAGAATAAACATGGTGTGTCTTGTGGTTAATGTGAACATGTGTAAAAAATTAAGAAATACTTGGTGACAAGACAAAAAATACTCCATAAAAATTAATTGGTGTTTAATTGAGGATGTATGAAATGCACCATTTACAGATGGCTTGACTTTGAGCTTAGGCATAAATAAAATTCATCTTGGACAATCACCAAAATTGGGAACTTATGCCCATTTCATGGGAGAGCACTGTCATTCCTGTCATTCTTTTGGGAGAAAGGAACACCTAGAAAATAGAACCCCTTGAGGAACCACTGATGTCTCTGGGTTTTGTTCCGTTGGTCCCCCCCCCCCACCCCGGCCCCTTGATTTCCATTATAATAGCATCTTAAAAACTAGTTCCTTTAGTTTTCTTTGACCGTGTGCTTCTGTGAAGTCATGTGGCTGCTTGTACTTAGGGAGAAAGGGGCAGCTGCAGGCTAAATTTGCCTTCCTATAATCATTGCTATCCCTTTGAAGATAAATTTTTGTAGGAAGCACAAATCAGTGGAGTTGGGAAGTAAAAGTGGAGACACATCTTTCAACATAACTTTGTTTCTCCATGACTATTAGGAAACATGTCTTAGAGAAGAAAATGAAAACTCAACTATTCTTAAAGGCTTTTATTTAATAAGCACTCAATTTTCTATTAACTGGCTTCCAAGATTTACCATTTTCCTTAGAGTTGGAAAATATTAGCCAAGATTCATTGATGAAGCATTATAAATTTTATAAATCAGATTTTTCCATCTTAAAATTTGTTCATGTTTAAAATGCAGGGCACAGAAAATTTCCACAATACATAGTTGTGGTTCAAAATGAGAAGGATACTGAAGCTGTCAATCATAAGATCTGTATTTCTGTTTGTGTATTGAATAGATAGTTCTAGTCAACGGTTAAACCAAGCGATGCCATATGTGATTTTTTAAAACATAAAGTATTAGTATATCATGCTGGGTAGTACATATTCCACTTTGCCTGTGGATTTGCTAGTCCCTTCCATTTAACAGTTGAATTTATTATCATAAAAATCAACAGTATTGTCCTGTTTTGGAGAACCAGAGTGTTCTGGGCTTTCCCACATGTGTATCCCACTCCTAAATACAGTTCTGAGCCTCACTGCCAGTTGCCAGGGTCCTAAGAGAAGAAAAAAAGGAAGGCCACATCAGAGAGGTCAACTTAAAAATTTTCTTACACTGCCCAAGAATGGAAACGATTGTTGGTTTTCAAAGGAGGTCTCTTGTTCAGAAGCAGCTGTGATCCCCCTGATTTTAGTTACCCTTGTGACCCCTTTTGATCCTTAACCAAAGCAGTTCCTGTGACTGCAGTCAGATACAGCCACTCTCTTCCAACAGTCGAACTCTAACCAAATCAGAGGTTACATTTGACCTCACCTTGAAATGTAGAAAGTGAACAATTAAATATTGAACGTTTCTATGTAAAACACCTTCTTGAATTTCAATCCTGCCATATCCTGCTGGTGCTATAACATGATCCTTGAATTTTTGGCACTGTCTCATTTTTAGTCTGGAATGTCTGAAAATTTCGGGAAAAAAAAGACATTATGCAACAAGAAGAAATATATCTATTAAAACAATGTAGATTTCAAAAAAAAAATCCCAGCATGAGTAATATAAAGAAATGTGCCATCTTACAGACCTTTAAATACTATGATCCTTTTTTCTCTGTCATCTCTTATGGACAAAAAAAAATTCCAGTCTTGTAAAGTTCATCAACATTATCCCCTCTCTAATAAACTAAGTTTAACCTAAGTATTCTATCCAAAACTAACCTCTAATCTATATGTATAAGGTATAGCCAATTTTTAAAAATTTTTGAAAGCCGTACCTGTTTCCATGTGATAGAAGAGCCTCTGTTCATTCGATGAAGTGTATTCAGTATTTCCTAGGTCTATAGTTGGGTTTTCTTCTCTATTTGCCTAGCACTGGCCTCATGAAATAAGAAATCCGGGGCGCCTGGGTGGTGCAGTCGGTTAAGCGTCCGACTTCAGCCAGGTCATGATCTCGCGGTCCGTGAGTTCGAGCCCTGCGTCAGGCTCTGGGCTGATGGCTCAGAGCCTGGAGCCTGTTTCCGGTTCTGTGTCTCCCTCTCTCTCTGCCCCTCCCCCGTTCATGCTTTGTCTCTCTCTGTCCCAAAAATAAATAAACGTTGAAAAAAAAATTTTAAAAAAAAAAATAAGAAATCCAATTTAGCTGACATTGGTACCCTCGAGGAATTCCTAGATTGGAGTCGAGGTGCCATCAACCCCTTGATGAATGAATAAATGATTGATGAATGAATGAATATGACTCTATCTCCTAATCCCTTTTACATTTTATTTCCCATTAATGCAAGATTCTTTTCATGCCCTGTTTATGACCTTGGAATCTGACAATCAGTCTCAACTGGCTTACTCCTATACGAGCAACTCTTAATTCTTTTGAATAGAGATTTACTCCACTAATTTTCAGTGTTTGCGCCTTAGCTCCCCATCACATGGCAATCACATGGTTGCTTAGCTCCACCAGATTAGAGGGGAAGAATCTGTAAAACTTGTTAAAATTTGTTTATAGCTATAATAAAAAGTTTGATGAAAGATGAAACTAAATGTATTAAAGAAAATGAAATTGTGAAGATTATCCGGATTTAATTATCCACATTCTTTCCTTTTTAAATTTCTATACATAAATAAGAGTAGCCATTATCTAAAGATAAAATGAGAACTCCTCCACAAGGTTTTGAGGGAAATAAGGCCATATGTACCAAGTGCATGGCATAAAATAGGTATTAAATATATACACATTTACTCTCTCGATTTGAATTTATATAAGTCCTTATGACTATCATGGTTCCCAAATATTGTATCCTCATCCTAACTATGAGATTGTAGTTATATATTTTAACTATTTAATAGTTAAAGTGAAGTATGGACAAGGTCTGATTCAAGTTGAAATTTATTAGAAGTACAGAATGGGAATGTAGATAATTAGCATTTTGATTTTCCAGTATACGAACCAGTGTTTTACGCACTAGTTAAATGACTTCCAGGTGTAATGAATAGAATGAAAAAAAAGTCCAGGGATGTCTTTCAGTGGAACTTTACCTAAGTAGACTCTCCCAGCTGTATTACACACTTCCACACGTGTTCTCTCTCCACCAAACCCTCTCCCCACTCTTAAAACAGAAACAGCTTCCAGGATCTGGAGGAAAGGGAAAAATGTATCTTCCAAGAAGGCACCACATTGAGTATGGCAAATGTGTTTTGTTTCAGAAGACTTCAACTTCAGTTGCTTTGTACCCTGCCTGCCCAAACGGCCATGCTGAGAATTCTGAGACCTCCAGTTTCACTAGCAAAGAATATTCCGACCAATTAGAGATGTCTGCCACAGGGTATGCAAAGAACACAGTGTCATTACCTGTTCCACGCATTTACCAGACCTGTGTTTTTGTTCTCTTTTCTGGCTTGCCACACCAGTATTGCCTTTCCTAAACTGTACTGGCAACCAGAATGTAAGATAGGAAAAATTTCAGGTCAGAATTGAATCAACAGACCTTTTACCTGTTCTTTAAAGAATACCGAATGTCTTCAGTCCTTTCCAGAAAGCTGATAGAAGTATGACCTTCAAGAAACTTAGCAAAACAAACATGCCGTGAGTACATCTCATCCATCTCCTTTGTTGCACCAGTACTTTAAATCTCCAGGATTCTCTTAGGTTAGGCAAGAAAGTGATTTGTATTTTGTCTATTACATAAAGAATCAGACAATGCTGATTTCCTGTTTTGAAGTAGATGATTTTGAGTTTAATTTTGTATTTTTAATATGTACTTCGGTATGAGCAAGTGAGGGTAGATAGACATCTCTCTATATATGCCTTAAGGCAAAAACTGTAATAGGTATTATTTCAACTATTGGTTCAATCCTTTCTTCATGTGTAATCTAATTCTTCGATCAGTTCAGTGCTTTAAAATGTAGGTTTTGGGGTGCCTGGGTGGCTCAGTCGGTTGAGCATCCAACTTCAGTTCAGGTTATGATCTCACAGTTTGTGAGCTCGAGCCCTGCATCGGGCTCTGTGCTGACAGCTCAGAGCCTGGAGCCTGCTTCAGATTGTGTCTCCCTCTCTCTGCCCCTCCCCCACTCATGCTCTGTCTCTATGTCTCTGTCTCTGTCTCTCTCTGTCAAAAATAAATAAACTTTAAAAAAAAACAGGGGCGCCTGGGTGGCGCAGTCGGTTAAGCGTCCGACTTCAGCCAGGTCACGATCTCGCGGTCCGGGAGTTCGAGCCCCGCGTCGGGCTCTGGGCTGATGGCTCAGAGCCTGGAGCCTGTTTCTGGTTCTGTGTCTCCCTGTCTCTCTGCCCCTCCCCCGTTCATGCTCTGTCTCTCTCTGTCCCCAAAAAATAAATAAACGTTGAAAAAAAAATTTAAAAAAAAATGTAGGTTTTATGGGGTGTCTGGGTGGCTCAGTTGATTAAGCATCCAGCGTCAGCCTAGGTCATGGTCTTGCCATTCCCGGGTTTGAGCCCTGCGTTTGGCTCTGTGCTGACAGCTCAGAGCCTGGAGCGGTTTCAGATTCTGTGTCTCCTCTCTCTCTTCCCCCTCCCCCCGCCCCTGAAAAGTAAACATTTAAAAGAATAATAACAAAACCTGCATTTTATATCAGGTATGGTAAGGCCAGTAGACTAGGACAGGACTGCCATTGAAAGATAGTTTTTCATAGTTCCCAAGATTAAGGAGCTACACCATGGGGGAACACAGGGGAATCACCAGGTACTCCCTAGGAGAGGGAAGCATGGGTAAGAGCTTTTATGGATTTTCTGCAGGTAGGAACAGGTGAAGCAGGGTAAGCAGATTTAAGATTGGCTAGTTTGAATAATCACAGGGAACTCCTGGGCATAGGGGCTGCTCCTAGTGTTTTGCTCTCTGGCCCTGGGGTGATTAGAGCAGGGCAATTGTGTCCCTGAGTGAGAGAGCCCAATAGAAGGGGTGGTAGGAATGTGGCTCTAGAAGGATTAGCTTTCATATGGAATGTGCACCCAGAGGAGTCATTTACCGTTGTGAAGAATGGGCTAGCTCTGGGAGGGCTGGTCTTTCTGGGATCAGCAAGGCCCAGATGTCAAAGCCTCAGAATTACAGAAAATAAAAAGGTATGATTAATACATTCCATATACCAAACATTGTGCTGGAACATATAGTATGCTTATAAGTTAAAAAGGCCAGGCCTCTACCCTGGGAAAAGTTGTATTCTAGTAGGATAGAGAGGCACATGAAGAACAGATTTCAATAGAATGTTGGAAGTCAAGTACCACAGTAGTGATAAAGACAAGGTGCTAAGTCCCTTGACACATTTAAGGACCCAATGTGGGTATATAATCTTAGAAGTGCTATTATATTTAGTATATTTAATTACTTGGACCTTTCATCAAAGAATTTTCTGTATCACTTCTGGAAAGACTTCAAATGTAGTCCTAAATATAAAACCCTTCCATTTCACCAAGAACCTTAGAATCATGAAATTTTACAGCTATAAAGTCTCATGTTCTCATATATATGAGGAACCTGAACCAGGAAGGCTAGCTAACTTCCCTAAAGTCACAGTTGAGCCTCTGCTAGGCCCTCGCTGGCTCCAGCGTGCAAATGGTTCCAATCATAAATTAAACACATTTATCTAAATATTGGCCAGGAACTACGCTGCCCTTCTTGTTGCTACAGGGAGTCTGCCATCTAAATATTTGCAGTTCCCCCCCCCCCTTGAGTCACACCCTATCTTAACCACATTTTAACAACATAGAACTGGTCACTTGACAGGTACTTAATATCAGTAACAATCTGACTTTCCTGAGTGTCAAAGCAATATAAATGACTCACATTCATTATTGTACTTAATGCTGAAATGGGACAAATTTCATCTTTTCTCTGCCCTAGGTCTTCTGTATTTTACAATCAGAGATGCTTTTTAAATTTTATTCATGGAGCTGGAGGACAAATAGCATTAGTGTTTAGAAAGCAAGAAGCAGATCAGTCTAATGGTTTGTAAGCAAAGCACCAATCGTGTCACCATATGCAATTGTTGAAGACAAGGGTGGATCATCTCAGAAGACAAAATAGACCATTGCAGAAAATGCATTTGTTGCCTTACTCCTTCTGCCATTTTTAAAGTATATTTCAAGTATTTTATTGTGCTTACAGATTAGTGTCTTCAGCCGTATACGTATCATCATTGCTCAGGTTATAATTGGTCTTAATTCATTTTTCAAAAACTACAGATTGTATGGGATAAGTATGCTAGAAAGCATTCTGCAACATATACTCAAAAAGTAGATGCTAAATTTAGAAAGAATCTCATGGTCAAATAAGTTGAGTAAATACTAGATTAGACAGCGTTACATTTCTTTTCTGCAAGACTTTCTGGGCCTTTAATGAGAAAATGGGAATTGCAGACACCAAGAAGTGAGACAGAATATATAGCATCTTCCAGATCTAGTAGTCCATAGATCCTGCACTGTTGGGTTTTTCATGGAAAGCATATTCCAGAATAACAAGTGGCAGATAGTATTTTGAAAGCATCAAGTATACAATACACAATGGATCAATTAAAAAAGTTAAGAATTTTTTTCTGCCATGAGGAAGCCTATTTCCTAGGTGGGAAAATAAAGCATGAATACAGTAGGCCTCAAATAACAGTATGAGGAAATAGTATAGAAGCTATCACAAAGTGCTGTGTGATCAACTGTCAAAGGAAAGATGTTCAAATGTGTTTAGTACAGAGGTAGGAGAAACAACGTAATTCTACATGCATTTTTGTGCAAGGGACTAGAGGTACAAGACCCATCAAATACGGTTGCTATATTAAAGAAATGAGCATCCTAGAGGGAAGGAAAGCCAGGACCCAGTGATGCAGGTTAGCATGGTCAAAACCTAAAAGGCCAGAACTGCTTAACCTTTGCATGCACATGAGTTTCCTGGAGGATCTGAACTGACGGGAGTAGATTTGGGATGAGGATCAAGATTCTGCATTTCTCATAAACTCCCAAATGATGCTGATGCGGCTGGTCCAAGGATCACACTTTGAGGAGCAAGAAGTTAGAGCAGGAGTTGGCAAAGTTTTTCTATAAAGTCCAGATAGTAAATATTTTAGGATTTGTGGGCCATGCGCTCTGATGCAACTACTCAACTCTGTCACTGTAATGCAAAAGCAGCCAGAGACCATGAGTTAGTGAATGAGCATGGCAGTGTTCCCAAAAAAACTTGATAGACTCTGACATTTGGACATTCTATGATTTGCATATATCACAAGTTTATCCTCTTTCTTAAAAATTTTAAAAATCTAAAAAACATTCTCAGCTCATGGGCCATACAAAAACAGGTTATGGGGGCTGCAGGCTGTAGGTTTGCTGACCCAGGAGTTAGAGGACCAGATATCACACTCCTCGAGTACGAGGCAGAGGTCTCCTTATGAAGCATATCTAACCAAACCAGTTACTCTTTCCTTCTCTTAAACCTCCACTGTGCTTATGATGCTTAACTTTACGTCCAAATGTTCGTTTGTATCTTTTCCATGGAAGATAAGGACACCTATTGACAGTATAAACTCAACTAGTTGCAGAGTTTACCAGGCATTACCTGTAGGATGTAATGTAGTGCCTTCACATGGAAGGTGCCCAGCAAGCATGTGTTCAGTAGAATTTAGTCTGTTACAGGAGCCTATAGCTTGACTATGAGGAAGAGTGGTTCCTAGGTGGGTTTAATGACGAGGGGAGGAGAGAATCCCAAGGAAGGGAAAGGATAGGCAAAGGAAAATCAGCAAGTGATACATGAGGACTATGTAGGAAGTAATAAATTCATGCAAATATTTAATAGAAGCAGAGGGTTAGTATAGGAAAATGATAAAAAAATAAAATCAGGGCCAGGTATATGAATGGCTTCAATGACAGGTCTGAAGTTGAAAGACTGATGTATGTAGGGAAGAGCTTTAATCTGATATAGAATAGAGAAAGAATCTATAGTTTACTGCAGATGGGGAAATCAACTTAATCCACAGTCAGTTCTCATGGGTGAAGATCTGGTCTGGGACTATGGAAAGAGAACAGGATAGAATGAAGTGGAAGCTGGCTCTAGGCTGGAATGTTCTCTAGGACTGTACGAAGACGCAGGAAATGAGAAAATGCCCTAGAATCAAGAAATCCTGCCCTTCTCAAGAGTCTCAGAAGTAGTATGTGTGTTGTTGCTGAGGATGCTCTGTTGGCTGAGTGGTGGTGGTGGTAAATGTTTTCTAATTCCCAAAGTCTTATCTGTTCCTTTATGACTAACCCGTATTTAATTTTTAAGTTCCGGGAATTAATCCCCTGAGTAGTATTAGCAAACTGGTTTTATTTTCAGATTAAATATAAATACCTATATTCTATCTCAATATAGAAAAAAGTCTCTGATGCCCTATTTTTATAAAAGGATGCAAAGTCCAAAGAATTTCATAGAATATGAGACTCAGAGGAAATCTGAGTGCTGATTAAGAGGTAAGCGGACAATACTGTCCCAGAGACTTCATTGCTTTTGGTTGCAAGTGGTACATTCCTACATATTTCTTTAAAAATAAATCACATTTAGGGGAGGTTTCAGGGCAGCTTCATGTTTTTTTTTGTGAAAATCCTGTTGAGAGTATGAGGTGCTGGGGGAATAAGGCAAGTGTGTGAGAGAGAGAGCATGTGCTAAAACAGTCTGGCAGCCTGCAGCCTCTTACACCCAGGTCCTGGTTGTTTGGGAGAGGAAAAGTGCTGACCAGCAAGAATGAATTACAGCACATCCAGCATCTCTCTACCTCGTGGAGGCCAGGCGGTCCGCTAGAAAGGTTTGTAAAGACCAGAAATGTGGAAGCCATTAAATCTGCTATTGCTCAGCTGATCGGGAGTCTTAGGGTCAACAAAAACAGTGCTGCCTACGATTTTTCAACATGATGACTAGTTTCCCCTGATACATTAGATATTTTGAGCATAATGTTTAGATTTCATATTTTTCTTTAGGTAAGAATCATAAAGTTGTAAGAGGCATCTACGATAAAACATTTTATAAGAAGACACTTTGAATTTCTGTTCGTTTTATTTTGTAACTAAAACGGTCTTTCCAAGTTTGGTGATATCCCTTATTTTGAAGTTGATAAAATGTACAAGATGCTTTACGAAGAAAACCTATGGGCAATGTCTAGTCATTAATTTCACAGTCTCTGAGGTTTCCCTCAGTAACATCAGCACAGATCTTTTTTTTTCTTTTAATCAAACAAGCATCTTATTACAGCCTTTCACTTCTGCTTTATTGTTTTAAACATCACCATTTCCTTTCTTTCTCTCCTGCCCTTTGACCTCCATTTGGCCTGCAGATGGTTCTGTGAGGGGAAGGAGCTACAGGACACTCCCGACATTCAGATCCGCTGTGAGGGTGGGGACCTCCACACCCTGGTCATAGCAGAGGCCTTTGAGGACGACACAGGTCGCTATACCTGTCTGGCTACAAACCCCAGCGGCTCAGACACAACATCTGCCGAGGTGTTCATCGAAGGTAAGGAGAGGTGCATGATTTAAAGGGGTGGTTGGGGTCTGATAGCTTGAGTAGAGCTTCCCTGTGAACATGCTTTCCCAATGCGAACAGCATAATGGCGTTGTGATTCAAACCTCATTTCTCCTGAGAATTTTATAATGAACAGTCTGACACTTGGGCATACATCAGCTAATGTCAATATTTGTTCCTTTTAATTGAAAACATTTCAGCTGCGTTAACTTGAATTTACTTAAAATGTAAAGTGTCTAACTCATTTTTTATTTCTCTAGTGAAGAGAGAATGGGAACATCTAGAAAAACCGTGTCTATCGACCAGATAGAGTTAAACTATAAATGACTTGGGAAATCGTTCATGGGAATGCTAAATGATTGAATATTTTTAAATGTTCTCATTTGTTTTCAATTCTAGAATTTTTGCCTCTTTTGTGAAATTCCGTTATTCCAGCTAAATGTATTGTGAACTTGCAATCGCAGGATGAAAAAACTTCAAGGATCAGTGTTGTATTAGAAAACGGGTAGGCAGAGAGTAGAATATTTCTTTTGTTCTTGACAAGACTCAGCCTGTGGGGAATTAGAAAGCTTGACGTGAAAGTATATAGTTTTACACTATTATTGGATTTTGATCAATACCTATAATTTAAGTTGGAAACGTTTTAAGCACCCACAGTATATGTTTTGTTTCTATATCCATAAATTGGTAAGCACTCTGTTAATTGGTTGCTTTTCAGAGTAGTAGTTAAGGGGAGTCTGGGTGGCTCAGCCACTTAAGCGTCCGACTCTTGATTTAGGCTCAGGTCATGATCTCACAGTAGTGAGATCCTGAGATCCAGCCCTTATTCCCTCAGGATTCTCTGTCTGGGTCCTTTTGACCCTCCCCTGCTTGCGTGTGGGCTCTCTCTCTCTCTCTCTCTCTCTCTCTCTCTCTCTCTCTCTCTCTCTCTCTCTTTCTCTCTTTCCCTCTTATTCTCTCTCTCTCAAAAAAAAAATCAGAAGAGAAAATAGTAGTTGAAATGCAAAAAAAAGATTATAATCCTTGAGGTCTTCATGAACTTACTCTTCATCTTTTTATGTTTTTTTTTAACTGTTTAACATCACTAAATTTCTTTATTATTTAAAGTAGAAGAAATCAAGATATGAATCATAATTTGTAACTCTTTCAAGAATTGACAAAAGAAATTTTAGAGGAACTATTACCACTGACTAAAAGTGTGTATCTTTACTTTCAGTAAAAGGATCCTCTGCACTGTCTTGAATATCTGTGAGCTCAAGGGACCTTGCCCTGTTAATGAAAGCAAACACTTTTTATAGAACAATAAATAATATTTACATGGCATTTATAAGTGTGTACATACTCATGCGTAATGATCAAAACCTCTCTGTAAGCCCATGAGATATTATTAGTACAGTATCTCCTTTTTATAAATGGTGAACTGAGACCCAGAGAGGTTAAAGCGACTCTTGCAAAGCCCCCTGGAGATTTGAACCCAAGCAGTCTTGCTCCAAGGCCCAGATTTTTAACCACTGTGTCATACATGTTTCAGAGTGGTAAATGAATGACAAAAAGACTTAAAATTTAATAAGTTCACAGTTTTAGCCATGGGTGGGCTGTGGCAAACATGGTAAAGTATTTTAGAATACAATGAAGGGAACTTAAACTTGCATAAGAAACCTGTTTGCTAAGGATGATCAGACTTGTCTTCTAAATCCGACTTCAGATAGAGCCTCTTAAAATTAAATGCTTTATTTGCTTTTAGCTTTGCTAAAATATGGTGAAATATGGTAAAATATGGTGAAAAATGGTGAATTTTAGAGTTTATTGCTGTTATACTATAGGTGTTATGAGAAATCACATGCAGTTGAATAGACTACCAGATCATTTCAGCCTGCATTTAATGTCCTACTGTGGTCAGATAATGCAAGTACAAACATGATTAAGACCCATTCTTCAAGTATCAAGGAGTTCCCAATCTAACAGCAGAGATGGGCACGTTAAAAAAAAATAACCAGACTCTAAGTGATGTTATAATAAGTGATATAATAAAAATGTATCCAGTGTTACAGGGATACAGATTAGCTTAAAAAGGTTAACTGGAAGATATGTAAGATAAACCTACTTTTCATATAATGAAAGGAAATATTTCTCTACCTCTAAAATCAGTTTTGATATCTAACTCTGATAGACCCAAAACATTCCCACCACAGTCTTTATTTTTATTTCAGTAAATTGGACTCTTCTGAGCCTAAATGCCCATCAACTGATGAATGGATAAAAAAAAATTGTGGTTTATATACACAATGGAGTACTACATGGCAATGAGAAAGAATGAAGTATGGCCCTTTGTAGCAACGTAGATGGAACTGGAGAGTGTGATGCTAAGTGAAATAAGCCATACAGAGAAAGACAGATACCATATGGTTTCACTCTTATGTGGGTCCTGAGAAACTTAACAGAAACTCATGGGGGAGGGGAAGGAAAAAAAAAGAAAGAAAAGAGGTTAGAGTGGGAGAGAGAGCCAAAGCATAAGAGACTCTTAAAAACTGAGAACAAACTGAGGGCTGATGGGGGGTGGGAGGGAGGGGAGGGTGGGTGATGGGTATTGAGGAGGGCACCTTTTGGGATGAGCACTGGGTGTTGTATGGAAACCAATTTGACAATAAATTTCATATATTTGGAAAAAAAAAATTGGGCTCTTCTGTATGGAAGCTCCTGAACTGCCGGTCCACTTCTGCCTTTGAAATCATTTGGATGAGTTATCAATATGTGAGAAGTAATCTCTGGTTCTATATACCGTGCCAGGACTTTAACAAAGATAATGGATTTTTTCCCAGTGCGCTGTAACAGTGGACTTACTTAGCCAACCAGCCAGCAGGTATCTGTGAGTTCAGACAGACTGTGTGTGAGGAGAGGGTGAGGGACCTGGGCAGAGCAAGAATAAAGATCCAGTAGGAGTTAGTCTCCTAAGCCTAATACAAGGTACTTCGGGAAAACTGGCTCCTTGGCCTTGTAAAGTTTGGATCATAATTCACAGGGAAAAGAATGAGATTTTTGTGTATTTTCATCCCAAAGAACAATTACATGTAATAGAAGAGAATTTCACATAAATTCTTACGCTCATATTATGACCAAAAGTAAGAAATTTTTATATGTACTCATTCCAGCACTGAATTAGACTCAGACATATCCCTACTGAATTGTATCCTAAGCCACGCTGCTATTACTGTGTCAGCATGCAGTCATTTGCAGGATCTACTGAGGGTAGGACGTTTTTTTATAGAACTTCAGAGTCTCAACAAAACCTCTAAAAACTTAATGTAGTGGTTGGAAACTGTCTAAATTTCACTGTCTTCTGCAGCAAGTTTTAGAATGACACAAAATAAATTACAGCTTAAATCTCAGTCTGCGCCTGGGATAATCTTTGCTACATGTTGAACTTCCAAGAGGATGGCCCTGGGATGGGAGAGAAACTAGTCAGAGTGGTGTAAGAGGAGGCAGAAGACATGTTTCGGGAGAGAGGACGATGCCAGCTCGCTCTCCAGATGCTTGAGAGCCCAAATGAGGACAAGGAGGAAACCACTGGGTTCAGCAACTGTGGATGTTGTTGGTGATTTTAACAAGAGGGGTTTGGGGAATCTGGAGAGCACAGCGGTCAGATGGAATGAGTTGAGAAAATGTGTGCAAAATATACGAAGAGAAGCAACAAATAATAGATCATGTTGGGGAAGTTTTGTTCAACCATCAGCAGAGGTGTGAGCCAGAATCTGGGAAGAACTGTGGGGTAAAAAAGATTTTTTTTCTTTCACTTTGCTTATTTGTTTTCATACCAAAATAACTAGAGTATGTATCCTATGCTAATGCAAATAATCCAAGAGGGAAAACCTAGATCATGTAGAAGGGCAAGAAAGAATGAGACCAAAGTCTTGGAAAAGGAGAAAGGAGACGGAATCTGGCCCACATCTGGCCTAGATGGTGAGGGGGGTACCCTCCAGGACTAGATGGCAAAGAGATAATCTTAAATTCATAATATAAATAGAAAGGTAAATGTCAGCATGTGAAATCCAGACACCTCCAGTTTCCATCATTGTCACCCTCTTCTGATTGCAAAATGGGTTACCCAGATCATTACAGCTTTAGGAACTGCAAAGAAGGTGGGATAGGATGGTGGTCCTGAAATGTGGGATGAAGGAAGTGGAATTAAACCTGACCTTGTAGGAGTTGGATGGAGAGGAGGGCAGGAATGTGGGGAAGAGGCAGGGATACTTGAGTGAGTGTAATGCACCGTGGCAGATCTTGTGTAACATTTATAGGTTCTCAGTGCTTCGAGTAATCAGGTAAAACATGTGCCCCTTTTAAGGGACATTTTGAAACATGCTGAGATGTTGTATGAGTAATGGCTCCTGTTGATCTCAGCAGGGTAAAGCCCTTCTGAGTACATGGTTTCTTCTCCTGGATTTTAAAAATACACTAAGGGGCACCTGGGTGGCTCAGTCATCTGGGCATCAGACTTCAGCTCAGGTGATGATCTCACAGTTAGTGAGTTTGAATCCCACATCGGGCTCTGTGCTGATGGCTCAGCCTGGAGCCTGCTTCGGATTCTCCATTTCCCTCTCTCTCTACCCTTCCCCTGCTCATGCTCTGTCTCTCAATGTTTCAAATATAAATAAATGTCCTAAAAAAATTAAAAATACACTAAGAGAAGCTGAAGGGATCTAAGCACAGCCTTGGCCATTTTTCACATTATTTATTTTTAAATGTTTCTATAATATTTTCTGGCTAGCTTAGCTTCTAGTTCCATGACCTTGAACAGTTTTTCAGTGGCTCTATGCTTCATTTCCTCCATCTCCTCTGGGAGAAAATTGGATTGCTATAAGGATTGAGAGCAGTGCTTTGATACAGAGTGTGAGCTATGATTACTATTATAAAAATAGCACATTTTTATTTTTAGAAACTGAAAACACACACTTAAAAGGAAAGTATAAAAATCAAGGGTAATGCTACTGCTCTGTGACGGTTACTCTCAATATTTCGATCTTTCCAGTCTTTATCCTGTATGTGTATAGTTTACATACTCCTTTGTACCTTGTTTTAAATTTAACCTGTCACAAACATCTACCCATGGCATTAAACAATCTTTAAAACTCATTTGAATGTCTTTATAGTCATTCATCATTTATAAAATTTTAAATCCTTGGCATTGTTTCCGTGGGTCTTATCTGAGTCTTAAATGATTATTGCTGCACTGGTGATTATAGCAACTGAGAGAGTAGGGAGGGAGAAAATGAGTAACTCGTATGGGGACAGAGTGTAGTCACTCCTTAAATTTTGAAAGGCAGAATATGCACACAGGCTGAACTCCAGGAGTTTCTCTGTGAGGCTGGTTTCACTAACGTCTCTCAAGGTCTCAAATATACATTTAATATGTGAATATATATTTTCAAATGGTTGATACTTGCTTTCATGAAGACTTCCTGTTTGCCGAAGTTGAAGCTGTATCATTTACTTCCAGCTTGCTTCCACCTAGAAATGTGGCTTTTTTTTTCCTTCATCAAGGAAGATGCCAAATAGACAAAAACAATGAAAACCTAGTGTTTTCATGAGGGTGAGGCAAATGGGCATTTTGATGTATTGCTATTCTACACAACCTTTCTAGGAAAATACTTAAAAATGGAAATAATATATCCATTCCTAGTGCAGAGATAAAATTATTGTAAAGCTGCCCATGTGTATTTAAAGCAGCCATTAGAAAATTATAAAGTAGGTTTCTGATGTCAGAATCCCACATCCCACACCATTGGGATGTCAGAAATCCCAAAGGTGTTTCACAATGTATTGAGTAGGGGGAACGAGCAATAACTTAGCAATATGCATAACATCATCTTTTAAAAATGTTTATGCATTTTTAGATAGACTTTGGAAGACTTTGGAAGGATATACCCCAAAGTATCTTGAGTGGTGGTATTCCAAATGATTTTTTTTCTTTAATTTTTGCTATTGGGCATTTTCTGGGTCTTTTCCTATGAGGAAGCATTAAATAGGGTACGTTCTTTAAGTGAAAAGAGAACACCTTTTAAAGGTAAGATAGCAGGTGTATTTTTGTGACATTTGCACTGGCATTTGTATTTTCAGAACAGAGCAGAGATCATGGACATTTGATTCCCTCCCTCTCTGTGGGGAGCAATATAGAAATAGCATTTAGGCTGATGAACAGATAGACGGATAGTAATTGTAAGTTCTGGAACATGTCAGACTGGAGCTTCCATCAAAAACTGAAAGTGGTGGTTTGATGAATACGAAAATGTTAACCAGAGACAGGAATGTCCTTTCCTGACTAGCAGGTGCAAAGCAGATGACCAAAGGGAGGAGACAGAAGGAGAGAGGGAGGGAAGAATCCTTGAGGGGGGAAGGGAACTTGCTGGCACAGAAAGGGAGATTTGATCCACCACCGTCTGCAAGAGCTGCTCTGACACCTGAGACACAAGGTGACTTTGAGATTTCACGAGGGTTGGACAGGTGTGCGAAAACTAGCAAAGGTTTTCTTTTCCAGGGGTTGAAGCCTTTTTGGCCCTTTACCTTTCTCTGAAAATCAGCTGGAAAAAAGGAATTTGAAAAAAAGAAAGACTTTCTAAGTAGATAATCAGGGGATTTTATTTTTAAGATTTATTAAATGTTTGGAATCAGATGAAAAACAGCTATTGGTGTCCCCAATTTCTAGCCACTTTGAGAGCATCTGTGGTAACTTCTGTAGGACTTTTGCTACCCTCTCCCTCTTTAAAACTCCGGCGACTCTAGTAAAATTGATCTCAGATGACCCATGATTTTCTGATAATGGAGGCTACTGATTTTTGCTCATGTTTCCCCAGCTCCCTTCCCATACCTCCTCCTCCTTCTATCTCTATCACCTATTTAAAAAAAATTTTTTTTAATTAAGTTTGAGAGAGCTTGCACACAAGCGGGGGAGGGGCAGAAAGGAGGAAAGACAGAATCCCAAGCAGGCTCTGTGCCACCAGCCAGAGCCCCACAAGGGGCTTGAACTCACAAACTGTGAGGTCACCACCTGAGTCAAGACCAAGAGCCCCACCGACTGTGCCACCCAGGTGCCCCTCTGTCATCTGTTTGTGATGGTTGGCCAGTTGTGCTGCTCTTTGATTTTGTTACTCCCCCAGCTCATCCTGCATGACTGACTTTCCCCATCACCGATCTCAGTGCCTAGGATGAAGTCCAAACACTGTGGCCCTGTCTTCTACATCTCACCTTCCATTTCTAGACTTGCCTCCCACTGCTGCCCCCTAGCATGCTGCTCTTCTGTGGTTGCTTAGTTCACTTTCCAACCTCAGACAAGTGTCGCAGTTCCCACGGTTCCATTCACTCATTCTACAAAAAGTTGCAGGTCTGCCATTAGCGAGGCATGAAAATAAGCCCTCAGAGGAGTTACAGACCTCCATGGCACGTGAAGGTCTTAACGGTACAAGGGAAGTCATGGACCACAAGTTCAAAAAGCCTCTCACCACTGCTTTCTAGTTATGTGACCTTATGCAAATTACTTAATCTCTTGGTTCCTCAATTTTCTGATGTGTAATTGGACATGGTTCACCTCTTAGGTGAGTTATTGTAATTAAATGTTGGGGCACCTGGGTGACTCAGTCGGTTAGGCATCTGACTTCGGCTCAGGTCATGATCTCACGGTTCATGAGTTTGAGCCCCATATCAGGCTCTCTGTTGTCAGCGCAGAGCCTGCTTCAGATCCTCTATTCCTGCCTCCATCTCTGCCCCTTCTCTGATCACATGCTCTCTCTCTGTATCTCTCAAAAATAAACATTTAAAATAATGTAATAGGGGTGCCTGGGTGGCTCAGTCAGTTGGGCATGCAACTTCAGCTCAGGTAAAGATCTCATGGCTCGTGAGTCCGAGCCCTGCATCAGGCTGTATGCTGACAGCCTGGAGCCTGCTCTGGATTCTGTGTCTCCCTCTCTCTCTTCCCCTCCCCTTCTTGTGCTCTCTTTCTTAAAAATAAATAAACATTAAAAAAAAATAATGTTATAAAGTGCAAAGCAGATTGCCAGGCAAGTAGTAAGTACTCAAAAATTGGTAGTTCTGTTCCTAACTCCACCTCAATTTTTCAAAGAACTTACAATTTTCTAGCATATAGGATGTTATAAGGGACCTGAGTAGTAAAGTAAGAACATGGGGAGTTCAGAGAAGACAAAGCACAGAAAAAATTACTAGGCTGATCTTAAAAAGCTATTGAGAGAAGACAAGGTAAGAGTTTCCTATGAGAGTGAATAATAGAATTAAACATACAAACATAAGAAAAGACCAAGAAGGGAAAGTCCTCCCTTCCTTTGGATCTTTATTCAAAGTTCCCGTCTTGATGGAACCTTCCTTGCTACCCTACTTCAAATTGCATCCCGCTCCATTCCCTCCTTCCCTATTCTGATTTGTGTTTTCTCATTTCCCTCAATGCCATGTCATGTATTTATCTTGTCATTTGTGCCTTCAAAAGAATGTCAACTCCACAAGGGCAGGGGTGGGTTGGTGGGTGGGTATTTGCTGCTATATTCCCATTCCCTAGTGGAGTGCAAGCCAGTACGTTCAACTCTTTGCATTGGGGTTCTAGGACATGGAATTTGGCTGATAGAGCTAGAAAATCTGGTTGGAAATCATGCGAGTCACTAAATAGCAGGGTTTTAGGTTTTTAAATTTACGGAATAGAAACTCATCATCTTAGTTTTTTTTTTTTTTAACATATGTTACATTAAAAAATGATAAGAGTTTGAAGACTGACCTAAGAAGACAAGATAAGAATCTATTGTGGTAGTGCAGGAACTAAGTGAAGAAAGTCTATACTAAGTATTAAATAAATAGGAAGGGACAGCAAACATTCCAGCAGAGTTACTTAAACATGACTGTTAAAACATTAATAAAAGACTAGAAAAATACAGTCATGGAAAGTAGCATGGGGTAGCCATCCAAGAAATTACATTAATGCATATATTCTAAATGTATTTAAAATATACTGCAAAGAGTACATATAGTGTGATTTCATTTGTATAGACATATACATAAATGTATGTTAATAAGTTTATCTGACAAATATACATTAGCATGTGCAGAATGGCATTAAGGAAGATACTCACTGTCTTTAGTATTATGTCACACAATTCTCTCTTTGGTTACTTTTCTGTAAGCATGTATTATTTTATATTAAAGTATCTCTAACTCAAGTTAAATACATCTCATAAAAGCAATACCAAGAATATACCTCTAATCACACTTATTTGAAATCTGTCACCTAAAATCTCTTGTGACAAAACACATGAGCATTAAAATGTTAAGTACATTTTGTATTTTGACTAAAAACATGATTAGGTGACCCTCAATTCACAAACAGTAAAGAAGCGAATGAATTTGGGAGAGCGTGATCCAAAATTGGAGACATTCTTCGTCAAGAATGAAGCCACTATTTTGTTCTAATTTATCAAAGACTCAGAAAACATCTCCTAATTAATGAGTAATGAAGACATTGAGAATCCACACAATGTAATTTCCCAAGAAAGGATTAAAGTTTAAAACCTTGGATGTTTTACACAGACACATACATTTATTTCATAGTTTATAAGCCACTTAGAAATTTGGTTGTGGTGGCCAAAGTGATAAGAAATGAAACTAATAGTAGATTTGGCATTCAAAACAATTGCTTTGAAGAAAGCTTTTTATAGTAGATCTTTAAGTAGTTTTCTGAAAAAACAGTCCAAATAAAAATGGTCTGAATCATTCCCTATTTCAAAATAAGACATTGTATGTTATTTAAAAAAGGAAAAATAGTACTCTCTGAAGCAGTGCTAGATACCCTCAAATCTTAATTTTGTCATTTTCTACTTTTTCAGGTGCCAGTTCAACAGATTCAGAGAGTGAAAGTTTAGCTTTCAAATCAAAACCTGGAGCCATGCCACAGTGAGTGCCTATGATCCCATCAATTGTCTGTATAACAAAGAATGTCACGAGAATCGTTGGGGTACAAAGCAGCACGCATTGTGCTTTGAAGGAAGAGGTCTGCTGATGTCAGTCAAAGATCAAATATCTGAACGTGAACACATTTTTTTTAACTTAGGAATTTAGACTTTGAAGTCTGCATTTCATCACTGAGATGCCAAAATCAAACCATATATAATGTTAGTCTCAATGACAGCTAACTGGTTGTAAATATGTAAAACTAACAGTCACATCGAGAGGAAACTAGTTAAATCATTACAAAAATATAAAGGAGGACCACTTTATTGATACAAACTGGAAAACGTCTGATTAAGCCAGAAATGGGTTTCCATTTGGATAAAGTCTATTACTGGTTAGATCTTATGAAAATGGTAAAATTTAGTTATTCTTAGGAAGACAGGTGGGTTATTTTCCAAAATAATAATTATGTAAATTGATATTAATAATTAAGTTTTTGCAAAAATAAAATCAAACCTACCAGAATCTTGCAGAAAACGCCATGAATATTGAGACTGTGCTAATCAGTTTCTTTGATCTGCTAGTATATACATAACAATTATATCTATCCAGGAGTGTGTGTGTGTGTGTGTGTGTGTGTGTGTGTGTGTGTGTGTGTATATATATATATATATATATACACACACACTCTGCCACCTCTGACTTCAGATAAAGATCTCAAGCATAGTAAAGTTACATGACTTGCTTGAGATTGTACAGCCAACCTCTTAGCAAAGCTGGGCCTACCAACCAACTGTTCTTAACCTTTCTCTACACCTCACTAACTTTTATGGGTAAGAAGAGACAAAAATGCCAAGACATTCTCCACAAAATGAGGAACCAGGACAAAGAAGAGCTGCTAGACTTAAAATAGACCACTAAAACCATGAACTAAATACAGAACCCTAACCCTAGGACTTTTTCCAGACATTTCTTTTCTCTTAGGATTTCCAACATCAAACTTTAGGTTCTCTGATAATGGCTGAATTATATATAGCTCCTTTTCTCTTACCCATGTATTTATTTTGGTAAAATCTATAAGGCCCATTCTGTGTATGTATTGACTATAGCCATTCTAAATGTAGGTTATGGTTTCCCATTTCTGAGGCAGTTACAATTGAAGTGGACTGAGTACACAAAAAGAAACTGAAATATTCTGTGGAAATCTTTCAAAGAATAATTCCTGATTTTAAAAAGTTCTGGGGCGCCTGGGTGGCTCAGTTGGTTAAGCGTCCGACTTTGGCTCAGATCGTGATCTTGCGGTTCATGGTTTCGAGCCTCGTGTCAGGCTCTGTGCTGACAGCTCAGAGCCTGGAGCCTGTTTCAGATTCTGTGTCTCCCTCTCTCTCTGCCCCTCCCTGGCTCATGCTGTCTCCCTCAAAAATGAATAAACATAAAAAAAATTTCTGATGGAACCCACTTGCCTTTTTATTTTCCAGAGCTCAAAAGAAAACAACTTCTGTTTCCTTGACAATAGGATCATCATCTCCAAAGACAGGAGTGACCACAGCTGTGATTCAGCCATTATCCATCCCTGTTCAACAGGTAAGTCCTCGTACCTGAAACCACAGGAATCAAACTCATTAGCAAACTTTGTGAAGCAGACTTCATGATTACAGCTTCGATTCCAACTAGTATACTCCCTGCAATATTTTCCTAAGTGGGAGCACAACAGGGGGAGGAAAGAAAATGGTAGGTAAAGTTCTTCCTTTTGAGCACTAAAAATAATGTTTAATCAAAAACCTATTACCAGTTAGTCAGTTAGTCAACATCTGCTTTCCCATTGGGAACATCTCTAACAGCCAATAACCTGATAAAACTTTGAGCTATGACTATTTGATTATTCTTCCACAACTGTGCCCTCTTCCATTCAGCCAAGTTTATTAGCTCATTTAAAATAGAAGCAAGAAAAGTTGACATACCAACAAAAGTTTTTCCAGGAGCTAAACATAATCATACTATAATAATAATAATAATAATAATAATAATAATAATAATAATAATAATATAATTTATTTATAATATATAAATATATATTTATAATATATAATATATAATATATTTATATTATAATATATAATATATATTATAATATATTTATATATATTATAATATATAATATAATATATAATATATATTATAATATATAATATATAATATATATTTATTATAATATAATAATAATAATAAATATAATTATTATTATTATTGGCTTAACCAAGCATTTTTACCCTGCTTTTATTTCATTACAAGACTGCCGTGTCCAAAAAAGAACAACAGTACAAACTACTGAGGTAATAGTGAGCTTACTTTGCAGATACAACAGGAATTAAAAAAAAAAAAAATTAGAATCTTTAAATGTTTTAATTAGTTGTACGTTACTTTGCCTTTGTGCTATGATGTGTATATTTAAAAACAACACTCACAAAAGCCTTCCCCGCCCCCACCCTTGAAGTGTAAACTCATTCCTAACTAATCACTATGTTCTGTGAGCATCATCACCAGGCCTTCTATCTATTGAGCACTCAGGTATTGTAGAGTAATATTCTGGGATCTGTGGTATGTAGAAACCATAGAGAAGAGACATTTGAAACTTGAAAAGAATCAGCCAGTATAACTCACTTAAAGATGGTCTAAATATTTGTTTTAAATCCCTAAATCAGAGTGGAACCTATAGAAATATATCTGATTATATGTAGATTTTTTTTGTGTGTGTTTGATATTTAAGTATTGATAAGTGATGAATGCTTAGCACCATGCTAGGCATTTCATTGGAGAAAAAAAAATCTGTCACCATCTTCATTCCCAGTTTATAATTATTACTAATTATGTAAATTGATATTAATAATTAAGTTTTTGCAAAAATAAAATAAAACCTACCGGAATCTTTCAGAAAACTCCATGAATATTGAGACTATGCTAATCCTATTTCCTATGGGGAAATAGGAAATATAAAAATATGAATATTGCAGAACACATTAAAAGCCTAAGAGCAGGGGCACCTGGGTGGCTCAAGTCCTGATCTCACGGTTTGTGAGTTTGAGCCCCGCGTCGGGCTCTGTGCTGACAGCTCAGAGCCTGGAGCCTGCTTCGGATTCTGTGTGTCTCCCCCTCTCTCTATGCCTCCCCTGCTCACGCTCTGTGTCTCTCTGTCTCTCAATAATAAATTAACGTTAAAAAAATTAAAAAAAAAAAGCCTAAGAGCAGAAAATATGTATTTAAATATGTAAAACCATAATAACGTAAACAGTACATTTTAAGTGGTTTAAATTCTACAGGAGCACTAAATGGAAGGTAATCTAATCTATTCCGACAGTATAGGCAGGAGGCTGAAGGGCTCACAGAAACTCCGTTGCTTTATTATCATCAGCAACGGTCATATAAAATGTTAACACCCTGGAGCCAGATTGCCTGGGTGTATATCCCAGCTCTACCACTTACTAACTCGAAGAGACCTTGACTAAGTGATGTAACCTCTCTATGCCTAACTTCTTCATCTGTAAACTGAAGATAATACCATCTATCTATCTCATAGGATTATCATGAGGATTTAGGGAGTGAATCTCCACATAACATTTAGAACAGCGGCTGGCACAGACTAACTACTGTATAAGTATTCAAATAGTCTATGCACATTAAAAAGACAGTGAAAAGTGAAACCCAATCCTAAATCACAAGCCAATGAAAAGTCTTACAAGGATAATGAATAGGTCCTTTCCATCCTAGCATCTCTACAACTGCCAACATTCCTGATGACATCTTGTCATATTTAGACACATAATATCAGATCACTATCATCTCGGGGTAAGAAGTTAACAATTGCCTATATAGAGCAGAATAAACCCAAAGTGCTTGAAAATAAATGAATGTAGAAGGAGAAATCATTTCCATTCACCACTCTGGAATCCTTCTATTTCCCCAGAGATGAGTTCCATTCAGTAAGTATTTCAGCACCTTTATTTTTTGCATATCAAGAAAAAACAGTATCCTTCTTTTTAACTTCCTATAATTCCTTATATCAAAAAAGAGTTCAAGTTAAAAATAAGGTAGGGGGATGTTTGATAATTTACCCTCCACTGCCAGTAACTTGTGCTTTTAATTCAATGAATCCAGACCATATTTAAAAATAAAATATAATGTCTGTGAGAACTTTGGAAAAGACCCCTGTGAAACCCCCACACACAGAAATCCATTTGGTAATAGCATTTAAAAGCTCATGGATCCCTGAGGAACCAGGGAACTTGTACCTTGAATATCCTTTTGAGTAGAGAAGAGTAACAGATGTGAAATGAGGGTGTAGAACAATGTCTGTACTGTATGTAAGAGTAGACCAGCAAAATGATATATGGCGATGTTTTCTTTCCCTTGTTTCATTCATGTGGAGTGATCCCAATAATGAAAGGTTTCTTTAGCCCATCTGTTCAGCAATTTATATATTCAGAATTTGATCCCTGTGTCTCTGCTTTTTCAGGTTCACAGTCCAACCTCGTATCTCTGCCGACCTGATGCAACCACTCCTGCCTCCTTTCCTCCTATTTTTACAAAGGTCTGACATCTGCAAGTCTCATTCTCTGTGTTTGCTTTGGTCCTGAAATTCCATTCACATTGATTCACATGTGGCTTCATGTGGCAGTCTTTAAAAATGAAAACGAACAGATCAGTAGGCTGTCATGGTTACCTTTGGGGCTAAATAGGTATTTACCGAAAAATTGCTGGGTGATTATAATCTTGTGAAGGGTCTAAAAAATGTGGGCATGGTCAGTGACCTGATAGAGCTTACAATAGAGTGGGAAAGCCAAGACAGGTGGGAAAAAAGACAAAATGCTGTGTTCGAAATTGTTTGGGAGAAACAACAAGTTTTATAGAAATAAAAAAAAATGGGTAATAATTCAGTTTGTTCTAAGTTTGTGTTTTGCCTTGCCAAGCTGAATGACCTCCATTTCATCTGCCAGCTGCTCAACTCAGAAATGGTTCCATGTAGCATATCTTCTCTCTCTTTGTTTTTTTGTCTTTGTTTTGTTTTGAGAAAATTACAAACCTTTATTGAAAGACCTCTAAAAAGGCCTAAATAAGTGAAGAGAAATACCATGTCTGTGGACTGGAAAATGGTCAAGAAATCATGACTCCCAGATTAATCTGTAAATTTAATGAATCTAGTTGAAATTCTAACAGGTTCCTTGTTTCATTTGTTTGTTTGAATTAGAACTTGGCAATTTGACTCTAAGATAAACCCAAAAATAGCCAGGGTACTCCTGAAGAAGGAAAATCATATGATGGTAAGGAAGGCAGGAGATTTGTCCTTGGAGATGTCAAGACTTTGTAAAAATATAGTAGTTAGGACAGTATGGTGCTCGCATAAGACTAGACAAATTGACAGGTAATCAGAACAGAGCCCATAAAGACACTCCAGTATTTACAGAAACATTCCTCAGCAGAGATAAAATATATATATATATATATATAGGACTCCTATTTCATACTTTTTACAAAAATCTACTCCCAGTAAACTAAAGACAAATGTAAAGAGCAAATCCATAAAACATGCAAGGCAGTGGAGAAGAGCATCTTGCTTGTCTTCTTGAGGGGAATGATTTTTTTTTTCTTCTAAGCCAGCCTGAATCCAGCTTTATTAAAGATCTTTCCATAAACGATATTTACTTTAAGACATGGCAACAAATGATATTTGACAACAACTTTGAAAGCCCCCTCCTGGATAGATTACAAAAAGAAAAAAAAAAAAAAAAGATTGTGTGAAACCTTACCAAAAACAGTGCCACTCTAGTAGTCCATGAAGTTGTCCTTCGTTGCTTAGAACAGCACATGTTACCAAGGTGTGGATAATTCAGGTGCTGTGTGACTTCAGAGGTTTTTGAAAACAGCTTCACCAGATCATCACCAGGAAATCTGTTATCTGCTGTATTGCTACCCAAGACACGGCTGATTTTGAGGGTGTCAATGCACCTCTTGATTTAAGTAGATAAAGAAGATGTGAGGTTTTGCTTTCCCTCCCCATGGGGCTTCACCACTGGGGCCTGGCATATAGAGATGTTAGGGAATTCCTCCTGGGCACCAAGAGAAATCCTTGAAAACTAGACACAAAACCTTGTTCCTCCTGAATCAGTGACATATTAGTGGTATATCCCCTTTCTCCAGAAGAAAACCATGAACCATACTGTGTGCCAAACACACAGCGTAGTAAAAAGAAACATAAAACAAACTTCTATATTTTTATAAAGGCATTCTGTATTTTTACAAAGGAATCACAAACTATGGAGTGACTGGAAGCATAGAGCACCCCTCCCTGGGCATTTTCGGTGCCTTTTACCCTCTGTGTCTAGACTGTAGACCATCTCTGTTCTCTGTAGGATTGCTTTCTTCCTTCCTTGCATTTGCATTCCCCTTTATCCCTCTGGGCATCTTTTCTCCCTGCTTTGCTGGGTCCTTTTTGGGCCTGAGCTTTGGTTTTGGAGGGGCAGGTGTAGAAAATAAATCTGCTGATCTCCTTTGTATCTCAAACTAACTTTCCCTTTGTCACCCTTAGCATCTTTGGGGGCATGATGGTGACAGTGAACGCCAGGTGGGCTTTGCCAGTTTAAGAGGTGCCTCCATCTATTTCCTCCTACTACTCTGGTAAAGATTCCCAGGTTTCACAGCTGGTCAGAGGCGGAGCAGCACTTCTGCCTGTGGGCCACCGGCTTCGCTTGGGACGGCAGAGCTGGCATGGACTGTGGGACTTTGGGCGGTAGGGACACATGAGAGACTGGGAGAGCAGCTGGCCTCATGTGGCATTTCTTGCTAAATAGTTGGACCCCTTCAAGGAATTGCAATATCAGGTGGGCTTGGTATATGACATGAGATACCCTTATATGGACCTGAAACACATTCAGGAGTCCCAAAGTTTACCGAGTGGGTGGTGCAGATTACCAAGCACAACTTCTGAATGCAGTCTCCTTCAGTGCTCCTCATCATGTTCCTGCAGGTTCTCCTAGTGGCTCATTCTGCCTGGCTGTGGCTTTTCTCAAGATAAAAATGTTTGCTCCAGGGCGCCTGGGTGACTCAGTTGGTTAAGCATCCGACTCTTGGTTTTGGCTCAGGTCATGATCCTATGGTTGGGGAGTTTGCACTCCCCATCAGGCTCTGTGCTGACAGTGTGGAGCCTGCTTGGGATTCTCTCTGCCTCTCTCTCCACCCCTGCCCCCCTCTCTATTTCTCAGCATAAATAAATTAAAAGCAGAAAAAAAGTTTGCTCCAGGTGGAATCAAATTGTGATCCTGGAATAACTGGAGTTTTGACTCTTCAGGTCCTTGGCATCCTGCCCATTTTCTCTATCTCTGACTCTCCAAAGTTTGAACAAAACACACAATCCTAATAAATCAGAGTCTCCTTTGGTGCCTGAAAGGTCAAATATGAAACATATTTGTGTACCCTTTGAAATCTACCACAAGCAATTTCCTGGACAAGCCTGGAAGTGTTTAATAATCCACACAACCTGGAGCCTGTGAGCAGCACTTTGCCTGCTGTGGTCCATTAAATTGGCTCTTCTCTGGACCCGATCACAAAGTGAAAAAGTCCATTTAAAACCAGAGATTTCCTACATTAAAAAAAAGGGAGGGGGGTGAAGAATGCAGTCAGAAGTAGTTAATAATCTTAACCTTTTTACTTAAAAAAGGCATTCTTGTTAACTACCGAAATTATCAAATGCCTTCTCCGATTTAACACTAGATTCTCATAGTTCCTCTACCAACCTCATCAACTTTGAGAATTTCCTTAGAGCTCTAACACACTCACCGAAGGCCATTTGCCACAACACTTGTTTTTCCCAACAGGCCATTTGTCATCCCTTCAGATAATCTTAAATAAATAATAAATGAAACCGAAAAGACCACACAACTTCTTGATGTAAGTTTGTTTGCTTTTGGTTGATGTACAGGTGAATTGCTTTGTCATATTTGAATTATTTTAAGACTTCTATATGACCTATGTAAGATCTCATGCTGTGAAGTCAGAAGTTTAAAAAGTCAAAAAGTTTAGTTAAAAAGTCAAAAGTTAAGTTTAAGCCATTGCTAGGTCCTCCTGGAGAAAGAAGGTAGAGAACCTATGGAAGAAGACTGGGCATCTTTTGATATTTAATAACAAGTATAAAAGCTTTTACCTCTTTGCATCTGTGAAGCCAAATTAACTTCTAATCCGTCGGACTGTAAAAATGTACTGGTCTGGAATTGGAGTGGGGTCCGGGGCAGCGAGGGTAATTGCAAAGGAAGAGGAAATGAAGGTCATGAAGGGAGATGTACTATGGGTTTTATTGTTTTACTCAGAACTTTAAAATGAGAAAATCCCCAAGCCCCTTGTGTTAATAAACCATGTTAATAAACCTGACGTAGGGAACCCATTGGCAAAGGTGTGTTGGGGGGTGGGGAGGGGAGTACATGGAAAGTTGGAGCATGTGAAAACAAACGTATGCCTTTTTTTTCCTTCCTGTCTGGTTTTCCCAGGAATCTACGTTCATATGAAATATAATGGTTTGGGGAAGTTTGCATTCCACCAGCTGACTCTTAAATGTAGATAAAGGTAACAGGCATTACCATAAAATTCCATAAATATGAAGTGGCAATAAATTTGCAGAGAGACACGAAGTTTCTAGAGGCCCAGTAGTAAACCCTACTAATGTCATTACATGGAGATTATGAAAAGCTGACAACCAATGGGTTTAAAGGTGTTTCTTTTTATCTGAGTTAGTGGTAATTATCTTATGATGCAAGTTTTGCCTTTTTTTTTTTCCGGGAAGCTTTGGAAGCGTTATTGTCTGTTGTGAAATTGTGGACATGTGCACCAGTCTAACAGGGAGTGTTTTCCTTGAATTTTAGGAACTGCAAAACATAGCTGCATCAGAGGGTCAGGTGGTGGTACTGGAGTGCCGGGTCCGAGGAGCGCCCCCTTTGCAGGTCAAGTGGTTCCGACAAGGGAGTGAAATCCAAGACTCTCCAGACTTCAGAATTCTACAGAAAAGTAAGGAGAGGTGCCCATTCTCCCACATTCATTCATTTTCTTCCCTCAAGCTTCCAAAAAACCAAGAAGGGTTTAGTCATTTGGATGAATTGGTTTCTATTTTTGGGAGAGTAGTAAGACCAGATAACCTGCAAATATGTGGGGTCCAGTATATTTAAGCAGTGGTGGTCACTTGTGTAACCCTTTGAAGGTCTAATGAAAGTTGTATATACGTCAGAAAATGTTATAGACTTGTGAACTCAAAGTAGGGCAAATAATTTGAGGAGGAGTATAAGCCTCCTATAAGCCCCTCTATGGATTGTGGTTTACAAAACTTCCTAGTATAAGCTGTTTGTTACTGGTGGAATTTGAGTTTCTGTATTTCTAGAAATATAAATTCATCTATCACTTTACTCTTTTGTACTGTGGAGTTCCCTATATTCTGTAGACATGTCCTAGACAGAGAAAAGATAGGTGGATTTATTATTAATGGAATCCCGTTCTAATACTCTGTTTTGATTTATTTTTTCCTCATGTGGCAAACAGAACCTAGATCTACAGCTGAACCTGGTAAGAAGCTTTTTCTTTTTGTTCGTTGGTAACGTATCTTTGGGGTTTCAATAGTTCTTTGTCTCAGTTTTAAAGCCATAAGCAGAACATTGTTTTTGCAGTTCGCTGGAAATACGAAACCCCCTTAAAGACAATATCTTCTTTATCATGGGGTGTGTCCACTGCATTTTACATCAACTTCTTTATTAGTAAAACATTAAGTTCCATTCAGACAAGAAGGTCAAGCTCAGTGGTTTAAGGCTTTTTTAAATATAGTCTTTTATATTCAGAAAGCAAAGCAAGTTAATAAAAAAAATCGTCCTAAAATTCCAGCAGAAAAGAACCATCTGCTACATACTTTCGCTAACCAAAGCCCAGGAACAGCTCGACCCTCCAGCTTAGAAATGCGTCTCACATGAGAGCAGCCCAGAGATGTAAGCAAAACTGACCACCGGTATTTCTCATTTATGTAGCCTGAGCCATAAACTTGTACAGTTCTCCCAGCATGAAGAAAGTCATCTTGCCCTAGGATCTCTCTTAATTCCCGGGTCATTTGACCTCATCAGAGTGCTATGTTATCCGGAAGCGCCAGATCCAACTCTTCTGCTTCAGACTTCGTGGATATTTATGACTCCTCATGAACTAAAACAACATTTGAAAAAGAAACAATAATGTTTCTCTGTGTATTTTACAGGACGCCCACCTCAAGAGTACTTTCTTTTGTGTTTCTCCCTTTGGCAAAATTACAGTTTTCCTTACTCCTTGCCAAAGGTTGAAAAGCTGATTTGTGCTTTTCTCCAGCTTTGAGCAGCTTCTGCCATCATGTCCTTTAGGAGCCATGGCTTTGCTCTGTCTCTTCTTTGACAGCTTGAAAGTTCTCAGTGGGCTACTGCAGGTCAGGTTACTATGGTTAGTCCCGGACCTCTCACATCCGAGCATTGGGCCATTAAAAGTAGGATGTGATCCTTTTAGGATCCAAAGGTTAAAGGGTACTGAGTAACATCCTTAAGGAACAATTGGAATTGATCTAGTGCCTTTTTGTCATGATTACAACCAGAGATGTTGCCCCACTTAATGTGTCAGTCACCACACCAAATACTGTAGTCACTTTCCAAAACATAGAAATAGACAACTTCATATTCTGTGATAGGTCTTTATATAAAATTGCATCTTGGGGCACCTGGGTGGCTAAGTTTGGTAAGCGTCCGACTTCGGCTCAGGTCATGATTTTGCTGTTCGTAGGCCCCATGTTGGGCTCTGTGCTGACAGCTCAGAGCCTGGAGCCTGCTTCAGACTCTGTGTCTCCCTCTCTCTCCACCCCTCCCCTGCTCACACTCTGTCTTTGTCTCTCTCAAAATAAATACTAAAAAATTACAAATTAAAAAATTGCATCTTGCTGGTTCCCTGATACATGGAACTTCTGAGACTCCATCTGCTGCATGAGCTAAGATGTTAGGGCACATCTTGTGTTTACTATTTTAAATAGACTTATTGATAGATATAAAAGTAGGAGCCAGATACCTCTTTGTCTACAAAAAAAGTTGATGTGAAAAAGTCACGGGCAGTTTGTATCTTACGATACTTTATGTGCAAATAAAACTGAAGTTTTGAGCCACAAATTCTAAAAGCATTATTACTGGAACAGATTACTGCTTTTGATGTTGTGTTGTGGATTTTGTGCAAATTCATGCAATTCTTTTTCATCATGTTGTTATCCCTTGTCATTACCTACAGAGGTGATGATGATTTATGAAACATCTCCCATGATCTGTGTTGGAAATTCATAAACTAACCATCATCTGAAAACTCGTAACACTGGTTAGAAGCTGCATAGTTTAGTTTCTGAGTACATATGTATTTGGAAATTGAAAATACTCAATATATTGGCTAAGAAGGAATAAATTTGGGTGTGGAGGGAGAACAGAAATGCCTGTTACCACCCCCCCCTTTTCCATCCTCTTCCGTTTTATCCCTCAAACTACGAACTCTTTTTCAATTATGATTTTCTGTTTTGCTTCTAGCACAATCATGATTTGATCATGATTATTTAATAAAATTAGTTCTCAGCTTCGTGGATAAAATGACCTCTCGACATACATCGGTGCCTTTTTAACATGGCAAAATCATGAAGAAAAGAGCAAGATAATGAGGGGAACTTCCTTTTAAACTGCATATCCTAGCAATATAAGTTTCTCCTTTCATGTTCACTGAATTTTCTTATTTTTCCCCCTTTAGTTAGATCTGGAAGCATTTAAGAAAACAGGGGTGCCTGGGTGGTGCAGTTGTTGAGTGTCCAAGTCTTGATTTTGGCTCAGGTCATGATCCCAGAGTCGTGGGATTGAGCCTGCTTAAGACTGTCTCTCTCCCTCTCCCCCTCCCCCTCCCCCTCCCCCTCCCCTTCTCACAATGTCCCTCTCTCTCTCTCAGGAAGGAAGGAAGGAAGGAAGGAAGGAAGGAAGGAAGGAAGGAAGGAAGGAAGGAAGGAAGGAAAGAGAAAGAAAAAAGAAAAGAAAAGAAAAAAGAAAAGGGACTCTTCCATTCTAAGTACAATAATAGAATTTGCTGAGAACAAATATATCTTGGTACAGAAATATGTCAACATAAGAAAAAAGGGGTGTCTGGGTGGCTCAGTTGGTTAAACATCCAACTTCGGTTCAGGTCATGATCTTATGGTCCGTGGATTCGAGCCCTGCACTGGCCTTTGGGCAGACAGCTCAGAGCTTCAAGCCTGCTTTGGAGTCTGTGACTCCCTCTCTCTCTCTTCCCCTCTCTTGCTTTTTCATTCTTTCGTTCATTCTTTCTCTCTCTCTCTCTCTCAAAAGTAAATAAACATTAAAAAAATAATAGAAAAGAAAAAAAACTTGTATACAGTCAGGAGCTATTAAAAACAAAACCCGTGTGGTATTGGTGGCTCAGTTGGTTAAGTGTCTGACTCTTGATTTTGGCTCAGGTCATGATCTCAAGGCTCATGAGTTCAAGCCTTGCATCTGGCTCTGTGCTGACCACCTGGAGCCTGCTTGGGTTTCTCTTTTTCTCCCTGCCCTTCCCCTGCTGTCTCTGCCCTTACCCCCTTCTCTCTCTCAAAATAAACATTAAAACACACACACACACACACACACACACACACACACACACACACACACACACACACAGCTAGTTTTCCCTGAACCGATAACTTCTCCACAATTATATTTATTACATTACTAGAATTGCTCATTTCTCTTTTATGCCAGAGCATTAAAATGCTCGCCATCAGGGAATCTACAATAGGCATGTAGTGTCAAATAAAATTCATGATCGTATTTTTTATTTAATTTTTTTTCAACGTTTTTTATTTATTTTTGGGACAGAGAGAGACAAAGCGTGAACGGGGGAGGGGCAGAGAGAGAGGGAGACACAGAATCGGAAACAGGCTCCAGGCTCTGAGCCATTATCCCAGAGCCTGACGCGGGGCTCGAACCCACGGACCGCGAGATCGTGACCTGGCTGAAGTCGGACGCTTAACCGACTGCGCCACCCAGGCGCCCCTTTGATCATATTTTTTAAACAAAAAAAAACCCTTTAAACAAATGAATTCAAGTGGACTGCTTCTGTGAGCTGCTGCTATGAGAACTTCAGAACAAGCAAATGTTAAAATATAATTTGTATTTAAACAGTATTTTGGCACGCCTGACAAAACTAAGTATGATTCTGATTCTTTTACTAGTCGCCAATTGTTTTCCTTGCCCTGAGCTTAAAGTTGACCATCGACATTGTTGGGGGAAAAAAACCCAAAAGATATTTTGAACTGCTTACTTTCCTTAAATGACCTGATTGGCTGTCCATTAGGCCACTGAATATTCAACTGTATAAAGTGGATGCAGGAACTGACTTCCCTGATCGCCGTTTTTTAGCCACTGTTAAGTGGAAAGCAGAAAAACAGACATGACTACAGTACATCTGAGGAAAGAGATAAATTTTATAGGACTAGGCCAGTGATGTTTTCCAAATGCTAAAACATAAATAGTCTTTGAAATTCAGGAACATATCTGAGCATTTGGGTTTTATTACCCTCTCTTCCTACTCTCCAGTCCTCTGACACATTCACTCTTGCTCTCCCCTCCCTAGTTGGTGCTCAATCTCTCTTTTCCTCTCTGCTTTTCCCTACTTCATTCTTTTTATCTCTTTATGCTTCTTCCCTTTTAAAATCATGCGTTAGAGCTATAGAAATGAAATTCACTAGTACCTAGATATAGCCCCATTAGGGATTAGATATTCAGATAAAAAAAGGAACCACCAGATTCTCTCCTAATGCATTTGAGAGACTGAAACAGGTTTTTCTTGTCACTACTGTGTTGTATCTGTCTAATGTGTTTTACACTCCCTTCTCTGTCTAGACAGAAGTCGGCTTGCATCACAAATCTTTTCAGACTGTTTTGTGAATTAATAGCTAGTCAGCTTACTTAAGACCAACATCCGTTTGTCATGTTACCTGCTCTGGCCTCTTCCCTTGACATTCTGACTTTATACTGATTGAATCCTTCAAAGACTAGTCTGGGGTGGAGGTGGTGTGGAGGGCACAGAACACTCATTTGACAGCTGTTAATACTCAGGCCCTTACTCAGCTGTCTGGACGTAGCCACAAACTGTATTGAGTTACTTCTATAGCATTATCTGGTGGTATGCGAAATTAAAAATCCCGTGTCTTGCTGGCTGGGAAGTTACACTTATAAAAATATGATGCCTTGTACTTTCAGTATAAATATCTGCTAACCAAATGCCACCCATCATCTTAGGTCTTCTATAATAGAATCCATGTTTTGATTCTGTGATTCAGAATGTGAAGTTAATTATACTTGTTAGATGTACTAAGGTGCTGAGTTGTAGGACAGCAATGGTAAGGATGTTTGAGATCCCAGTAGATTATACATAGTTAAGAGCTTAAAGGTTAAACAAAGTTTAAACAAAAGTGGATTGTGTGAAACCTGTGATTCTCAAACTGTGTGACGAGGTGCCCTGGGGCACCACACAGATTGACAGAGGTACTGTAATGTTTGAAAATTTTAATGCAAGTACAATGATACTCAGCATTTGATAGACACAGCTATTAGCTTGAAACAGTTCAGGGTTTCAACATGAGGTCACTCCATATTCTTTTCTATGACATCATATCTATGTGAAACTGCGTTTTTGATGTGTACATGTGCTAAACAAGTAAGTGCCACGTGAAAATCAATGTGGAACATGAAATGAGGCTGGCTGTGTCCCATCTGATCTCAAGAGTTCTGCAGTACCCAACAGATGCATGCATTCATTAGTTAGTAATTGTGGTTATTTAAGAATAAAATAATATTTTTCTTTCAACTTATATGTGTTTTTTCAAATAGTAACTAACTTGTTAAGACCTAAGTACTTACTATATTCTTTCAAAATAACTACGTAACAAATGAAGGTATATATTTTGGCTTAGGAGCATCATAAAAAAAAAAAAAAACTATTACTGAGACACTTAGGATCCCGTGGACCAAGAAAGTTTGGCTTAATCTTTTGGGAGAGAGACACATTTGAGAGTGCATCAAAAAGGAAACTGAGTGACTCTTAGAATTCTAAATTCTCCACGATCTTACTCCCAGTCATCTTCTGCACTGACCTTCTAGAATGCTGGCCTGTGAGCCTTTCCTTTCCAGACAGAACCTAAAGGACTCCTTTCTGGGCAATCTGAACATCTCAAGAGAAACAAAAAATCCATATGTGTGATATGGGAGTTTTTCCAACAAAGAGGCCATCTAGATCACCATACTGGGAAGGCCAGAGTGGGCAAGCTCCTCTGCCTTCCTCTGAGCATCTAATCAACTCAGAACCATGTCAACAAAAAGAGAGAAAAGCCCTCTGAAGAAACCTGCATCATGGATGATCTAGAAGAAAAGAAGCATCTTCCCTGGAAAGCAACTTGAATAAAACAGACTTGCAGAGAGAAGAAAATGTAAAAACCCAACCCTCTTCTCAGATAAGAAAATCAGCGCATCCAAAAAGTGAAATTGAAAATGCTTTAAGAAGAGGGGAGGAACATTCAGAAAAAAGCTCTTGGAATGGAAAGCTGGTAGCAGAAATAAAAGTTGAGGAAATGTTTCACAAAGTAGGGCATAAAGACAGCAAAGGACTGTAAGAGCAAAGGTAAGAAGAGTAGATACACTAGAGAACCTGCTTAAGTAGACTACACCTATATATTGGAATCCCAGAGGAGAGGACAAATAAGGGGACGAGATTATCAATGAAATATTTTTTTAATTCCCTGAACTGAAGGTAACTGTTCCCAGATTGAAAGGACTCACTGTGTGAACAGTGGATGAAGATAACTTCACAGCAGCGTGCATCATGAAATTCAGAATATCCAGGACAAGGAGAAGATTCTGCCAGTGTCCAGGGGAAAAAACATGAAGGCACATAAAACAAGATAGAATGGCTTCAGACTTCTTAGTAGTCATGCTAGGCATGAAGAGACAATAAAGCAAAACCTTCAAAATTCTGAAGTAAAATTACCTCAAACTTAGAATCCTATACCCTGCCATACCTTCAATTCTTTGTGAAGATACAGTCAAGAGTTTCCAGACTTGCAAGGTCTCGGAGGTTTTCCTCCACAACTCTTCAGGTGGGATGTGTTCTACCCAGCAAGAGAACTCCCCTAGAAAGAGGAAGATGTGGTGGATGGGAAGCAGGCCATCAAGTGCAGATGAGAGCCAAAGGGAGCCCTGCAGGAGGGTGACAGCTGGGCGTCAGGAATGGATTGGTCCAGATTGGAGTTGTGGGATACAAGAGACAGACACACTGAAGTTTTCAGCACTAAGAGCTCATCGCCACTGCTTCCTCCTTTACCCTGATGACAGAATGGCAGGGTGGCAGGCCTGTTGTGCTCTCCCCTCCCTGCACAGCCTCCCGGTTCAGCTAAGAGCATTCATTTCATCCTCCCTTCCGCCACCGTTCTCACTTGTTCTGGTGCTGAGATTTGGAAGTTGGCCACGTTGAACTTAAAAACAGAAAGCATGGGGACACTTACTTCCCCAGCTGTTCGTGCTGGCTGTCCAGTTCCTGCCCACACTTAGCCCCACCAGACTTCCTCATGGAGGTAAGCCTTAAGGTTCCCAGGACTCATTCAGGATTACTTGTCTGCCGATTACTCCTGTGGTGGTTTTTGTAAACATCATGGGGAGGTTGAAGCCAGTTTACACCCCAAGATAGTTCCTATAAACTTTTTCTGACAAGTTTGCCTTTTCTTTGCACAGTAAGACTTGTGGTTAGGACTCAATTTTTAAAAACCAAACACATTTTTTGAAGGATACAAATACAAGAAACCTAATCAAAGGACGGATGATCTCAAAAGAAGGGGGAGGATTCAATTGGGGAGGGCATGGGGGCATTTCTAAAGTATTAGTAATATTTTATTTCTTAGACTTGATGGGTACACAGGGGTTCATTTTATTGTTATTCCTTAAACCGTGCATTTAAAATATCCTCTATATATGATACAGTTTGCAATTGCAAAAAAAAAATCCTTTATGAAAATTTATGCAAACATTACGTTTACCAGCACTGAATCTCATCTTGTTGATTTTAACCCAGACTCGTTTTTATCAGTTGTGTTAAATAAACCCACTTTGGGGTTTGGAAGGTAAAAGCCGGATTTCTTTTTTTTTTTTATTTTTTTTAATGTTTATTTACTTTTGAGACAGAGAGAGACAGAGCATGAATGGGGGAGGGTCAGAGAGAGGGAGACACAGAATCTGAAACAAGCTCCAGGCTCTGAGCTGTCAGCACAGAGCCCGACGCAGGGCTCGAACCCACGGACCGCGAGATCATGACCTGAGCTGAAGTCGGCCGCTTAACCGACTGAGCCACCCAGGTGCCCCTGGATTTCTTTTTGGTTAGGCTGGACTCCAAAGGCTGGCGGGGAAGCTATGAAAGAAGGCATTTTATGAAAATGTCCCCTTATCACCCAAAGGACATAAGTAATGTTATCCTTGCTGCCTCATCATTTTATAAGGTTTGGCAAACAAAGTTATTTGTATTTAACAAAGTGTTAAGTACGTCCAAAAATTTGAATGAAACTCATGGTTGAGTTCTGAGAGATATTTACATGATTAAGTAATTTTTAGCTAACTATAAAAAAAAATTTATCACCAGTAAAAGTTTCCAATTTAGTAATTTATCACATGCCATCCAATCAAAACCTTTCATCTAAGAAAAATGGATTAAAATGGATCATAGAGCTACTGGTAATTTAAAATTTTTCCATTTTTGAAAATGAACAGTTTTTCAAAGCCTCTAACCACCTTTGTTGGAGATAAACAGTCATCTCTTGACTTCCATTTCTGACCAGAATGTATTTTACAGATGTCTTAAAGGACTTTGTTCAAATAAGATGCTTCCAGATGAAAATGCAATATTACAGCCTAGCTCATCTCATTTCCTCATGGCTTTCTTCATTTTGGTCGTGTCAGAACCATACAAGCCATGATGCTTACTTTCTCTGAACAAGATGTGAGCCTAGTGTCACTTTGGGGCGAGATTTTCCAAGAGCAGAAAAGCTAAACAAGCTCTGGGGCATTTGACTAAAATTTTATCTAGTACAAGTCACTGAGACATAGCAGTGTGTGAAGATCACTAGAGGAACATCCCAATGATTGTCCTTCTGTGGTGGTGGTGGTGTTCAGTGAGGTTGTAGCCTTATCTAGAAGTTTAGTCAATCTGTACGTGACTATACGTTTATGCAATGGAAGTATTCCTGGAAACTCGCATACAATGAGTTTTATTCAGTCAAATGTGAAACAGTCTTTTTGTAAAGCAAATGTTTACTTTTTTCCTGGGAACTAAATTTCATTCATACATTTATTCAAAAATATTCACAGAGAGATGCTGACAACATGCCAACAGACCAAATGCTTTCCATGTTCACAGGGGCTGTAGTCAAGGTACCAGAAATGAACACGCTAATTTCACAAAAAATTACTTATAGGTGTGAGAGCTGTCTCCCAGGAGAGTTTGCCATCCAAAAATTACAATATAGATGGTGGATCTGACCAACTCCAATCAAAAAAGACTCCTCTGAGAAAATCATGTTTAGGTGGAAGCATCAGGCTGAGGGCTTAGAGACAGAAAGAAATGTGGCTTTGCGGGGAGAGCCAGAGTGCACGAAGCTCAGAATGAAGGAAGGAGAGAGGCACAAAAGGAACCTGGCAAGTAAGCAGCAGCCTGGTCATTTAGGGTTCTGTGACCACATTGAGGATTTGTAATCTGTCCCCAGAGTCATGGAAGGATGGGGTGATGATAAAATTTCATTCGCAAAAGTGCCCTATGGTTTAGAAGGGGTAATTATATAGTAGGTCAGGGTGTTTTTTTAATGGCATAACTAAAAATCACAAAATCATAGGTAGCATAAGGAACTTTAAAATTGGCAAGATCATCAACTCCAAAACCACTTTACATCATCCCTGCTAGATAAGATTTTATCCTGTTTCTGAACGTAGGTTTCAAGGCACAGAATTATGTCTATGTTTACAGTTAAGGCATTCTCAGGCATGAACTGGTGATGGAAGTTTCTCCAAGTGTCTCCAGAAACTCCATCTTTCTAGGTATGAATAATCCAAGGTTGAGAGAAGACCTTTCCGGAGAACGCCAAACACTGGGGAGATAGTGCAGGACTGAGGCAGTGGCTCCCTGGGCAGGATGCACCTCGGTGCAGCTGAAAGCTGGGAAGGCTTCATGGCTTCCAGCAGCATCTGCTACAGGGGACAGAGGTGACCTACCTGTGCCGTAAGCCCATCTCTCAGAGGGCTGCCAGTATATGAGGGTTTTTTTCCCTCAAATCTCAAAAGATTAGGCTGTTTTTCTTCTGATGCCAGAATGTCCACATTACAAGCCCTTTGACTGGTCTTATATCCTATTCCAATTTATCATTGAAGACACACAGCACATCTCCTTGTGCAGATGAATTTCTTATTGAATTATTTGGGTAGTGAGAGTAATTAAAATTTTCAGATTCAGAAAACTCCTTGTTTCCTATCTTAAATCTTTCCTTACCTCATTTTACATGGAGTTCCTTGTGCCCTGAACTAGGAAAAAATGCAGAACAACTAGAGAGGCTTTGTCCTCTGAGGGGGGGAAAAAAAAAGCTTGCTCATGGGAGGCAGGATGACAGTCTTCCGCATTTTGACTTTAATGTTAATTAACCATGACCTTGAGAAAATCACTTTAGAACTCACCTGAAGAAATGAGAGATTTGGGCTAGACAACTCCAAAATCCCTTATGGTACTAATATCCTGTTTTCCCTTCTTTGGTTAAGTATATTTTTTTTCTTTCTGTTTAAGTATACTTTTAACTCATTCTGTAACCCTGTGTATTTAGTTATAAAATTTCCTATCCCAGGGCGCCTGGGTGGCTCAGTCAGTTAAGTATCCAACTTCGGCTCAGGTCATGATCTCACAGTTCGTGGGTTTGTGCCCCACATCGGGCTCTGTGCTAAGGGCTCAGAGCCTGGAGCCTGCTTCAGATTCTGTGTCTCTCTCTGTTTCTCCCCCACTCACATTCCCTCTGTCTCTCTGTCTCTCTCTCAAAGATAAATAAAGCTTAAAAATTTTTTAAAAAATTTCCTATCCCTTGTACCTTTCTAGATATATCTCACTTTCCAAATGATTACTCTTATATGAAGCTCCAACTTGAATTATTTCCACACTTTCTATCTTCCTTTTCTTTTCTTTTTTAATTTTTTAATGTTTATTTTTGAGAGAGAAAGAGAGTGAGTGGAGGAGAGCACAGAGAGAGGGAGACACAGAATACAAAGCAGGTTCCAGGCTCTGAGCTGTCAGCACAGAGCCCGACGCGGGGCTCGAACCCACCAACCGTGAGGTCATGACCTGAGCCAAAGTCAGACACTCGACCGACTGAGCCACCCAGATGCCCCTCTATCTTCCTTTTCAATTGGAAGGCCAACAGTTGTGTACAGTACAGTAAAAAAAAACAAAAACCCCACAGGATTACCTCATGGTTTCTCTTATTCTCTTGTTTTTCTTCTATTCAGTGAACTTTTTAATCAAGTAATAATTGTGCACTTCACATGTATCCATATTTCTCAAACCTTTACCTGAAGCCACCTCCCCCCCCCCCTTTTTTTAATGTGCCAGACACCTCTGTCAGAATTTATTGGTGTTTATTGAGCCAGGAGCTGTGCTAGGTCCTATAGAGCATGTTTTTTAAGCTGCTGATTGTGACCCATGAAAGCAGAGGACAACCACCGTTATTTTAAAGAAAATAGTCAGGTACACTTCATATAATCTTCAATATTGTTTTGAGAAACGTTTACGTTATACACGTGTATGTATGCATGGGACTGGGTTAGGTACAAAATGTATTTCCCCCCCTCTGTGGGTTGCAATAAAAAAAATGTGTGAAATCCATTTTTGAGGGCAAAGTTTTCCATACTTTTCTGAAGATAAACTGCAAAGTGTCTTTTTGTGTTTTAAATCCTTGGCCCCACCTCAAGTATACTGCATCAGAATCTCTAGGGGAGAAGAGAGGGTTAGGTAATCAACATGTTTAACAAGCCTCCCAGGTGATTCTTATCTAACAGGTTTGGGAAACCGCATCATGATTCAACATTCAAAAAATTAATAATCTGCACCCAACCTTATAAATAGCCCTCCTTCCTCCCCGTTGCAATAGCCTGATCTTATTGAGGAGCTAAGACATGCAGTTGAATTTAAATAATAATTATATCTAGATCTTTGTGTATCAAAGGCCAGATGTAAGGTCTAAGCTAAACCAGAGTAATGCAGAGCCCTGCCAGTTTCATAGTTGTCATTTATTTTTTTTAGTTTTTCATCTTTTTAAATAAAAATTGCTGATTTAAAAATATCAAAATACTTGAAATATACGTTGCATTTCATAGTTCCACCATGTATTCATGGTGTTTTTCCAGTTTCCAAGATGCATCCTGAGACAGGGAACCTTTTACACTGATTGAGACAAAGGTGAGCAGAGGTGAGCATGCCTGACTTCATACCTACCCAACCCATTACACCACAACTCCTGTTTTATGAGATGCGGTCATAATTTGAGCACGATTTATGGAAATACATTATTGAAATGATAAAACATAGTATATTACCTAGGTTCAGAATTTGAATGAATTTTTCTTGTGCCATTATCAACACTACAGCAATTGGAACTGAATAGTTTGCTATTATTGAGCCCAGTTGGCTTTTTTTTCCACCAAGGTAAATACTGGGAAAGCCAGAAGATTCTATGGTGTTCTCTGTTTAAATCTACATTTGTACTGGGCGCACCAAATGTGCCTCTTAAAGTCTATTTTGATTGCAAAATTTCAAAAATGTGTGTCACTCAGAGGTGAGACATGAAATGAGTTATCAAAGTCATCTTGTCTTAAGTCATCTCAGGCCCAATGTTGGCATATATAAAACTGCTTGCTGCAGTATAACCCAGTGTGATCACGTTATATTGCCTGCCAAAAGTATCCCAGTTACTTGTGGAAACACCAGAGCTGAGTTTTTTTTTTTTTTCAACGTTTATTTATTTTTGGGACAGAGAGAGACAGAGCATGAACGGGGGAGGGGCAGAGAGAGAGGGAGACACAGAATCGGAAACAGGCTCCAGGCTCCGAGCCATCAGCCCAGAGCCCGATGCGGGGCTCGAACTCACGGACCGCGAGATCGTGACCTGGCTGAAGTGGGACGCTTAACCGACTGCGCCACCCAGGCGCCCCCAGAGCTGAGTTTTTAATTAACCAGTATTTTTCACTATTTTTAACACAGGAAGTCTTAAGAGATACCACCCTCTCAAAAAGAAAATAATTCCATTTGAAACAAAGTGACATTATTAAGAAGGCAAGATATAATTGAATAAAGTTAATGAATGGAATTCATGAATGGAATATAAAGGAAGTCTTTTTCATTTTATACTTTGTTTTATTTTACATTTATTACTTTTTTAAGTATTTTTTGAGAGAGAGAGTGCAAGCAAGTGGGGTAAGTGCAGACTGAGAGGGAGAGAGAAAATCTTATGCAGGCTCCACACCTACCACAGAACCCCAGGTGGGGCTCCATCCCACAATGGTGAGATCATTACCTGAGCCAAAATCAAGAGTCGGATGCTTAACCGACTGAGCCACCCGGTGCCCCTACATTTATTACTTTTATTTGTGTTTTAAAAATAAGATCCTTAAAGATCCTTTTAATAGGTAAAAATGTTTTTATTGTAAGGTAGCCCTTTTAACCTGCAGTTAGCACTTTTTCTTCCAGTGTTTAAAACACAAAATCTGCTTTGAGACAAATTTGCTAGTTTTTATTACTGATAGTTGAAAGAAGGTACATTATTCTACAAGTCTCAAAAGTTTGCCCTTGTGGGCTGTCAGAAAAGGAGGTTGGAAGAGAAATATTTTCTCTTCTCCATTTACATCAGTTAGCTATTGCTCCCCAGGACAGCATCCCCTAAGTGAGTGGCTTAAAGCAGCAACTATTCATTTAGTTCATAATTTTGGGAGTCAGCCATTTGGCTTGGCCTCAGCTGGGCAGTTCTGTGGTCTGCACCAGGCTCAGCCAACCTCAGTTGGACTAACTTGCTCCGGCTGTGGTCAGCTTCCAGGTTGGCTGGGAAGGAGTTAGGTTAGGATGGTACCTGTTGAAATGGCTTACCTCTGCTCTTTGTAGCTCTTCCTCCAGCATACCAGCATAGTCTTACTCACCTGGGACTTCAGTAGAGCTCCAAGAGATGGAGCGGGATGACCAAGGTCCCTTGAGGCTTTGGCTCAGAACTGACCAACGATATCACTTCCACTGCATTCTAGGTTAAAGCAACTCACAAGGCCAGCTGGAATTCAAGGGTTAGGGCAACTAGATGGTGCACGTGATGGAAGGGCTTGCCAAGTCACATTACAAAGGGGCGTAGATGCAGAGAGGAGGTTAATTGCAGCCATTTTTCTAGAAAGTCTACAAAGTCTTACCCTACCTACATAATATGGGAATAATCGATAGAGTGTGGGAATCAGAAAAATATCAATTCTCTTAACATTTGCCAATATAATCTTTATTTTACTGGTAAAGTATAGATAAGTATTCAACTTGAAATTAGTTAATACATTCTAGATATAGCTTCTTTCTAATGCTAACTGGGAGGGAATATGTACTGGCAACAAGCATTTACCATGTGCCAGGCAGTGGCCTAAGTGCAACGTATAGCCTGTCACAGGAATAGGTGGTTGGTGGGAGTGTGGAGTCTGGAACTTGACTGGGCTTGATTTCTAATTTTGCCACTCATAAACCAATTTGGGCAAACCAATTTGCCTTATTGTGCTTTAGTTTCCTATCAATAAATGGGCTTATAATAAATCTAAATTGTAAGGTTGACAAAAGGCTTAAGTCTAAATCTATTTTCAGTGCTGATAACTACCTGGTGCCTGATGAGGGCTGTGTAACCATCAGCTGTTGTCACGGTCATGGTCATCATTACCCACAGTAACCCTGTGATGCTTAATGCTTCTTAATTTTATGAGGCATGATTAATACCCTATAGGTAGGTTCTGTTATTTTCTCCTCCAATTTACAGAAAGAATGTTGACGTTCAGGAACGTTGACCACAGTCACAGAGGCAAGATACAGCAAGACCCTTATCCAAGCCCTGACAGCTGGTTCCAGAGTCTGGGCTTTTCACGCTCTACAAGTGCAAGACTGCCACACTGTGTAATGGTAGCTTCCAAAGTAGTTGTCTGTAGGCCCAACATTTACATATTTTGTTCTCCGCCCCCACTCCCCCATTGTCAGCATTTCAGAGAAGGTTGATTTTCCCCACTAACTGCTTTTCGGTTGAGCAGATGTAAAAGGCAGCTGCGTTGTAGTTGAAAGAGCTTCCACACATACTGAACCAAACTAGCTGGAGGAGAATGGAGCCGGAATCTACTGAGCATCTCTCGCGAGCCAAGTGCAGAGATACACACGTTGCAGACATCTCCTTTCATCTTCACAGATACCCCGTTAGGTATACATTATCCCCAATTTATAGGTGAGGAAACCAAGACTGCTCTTGTCCAAAAATCACAAAGCGCAGGTCTGACGGCAAAGTTTTTGCCGCTACACTGAACTGCTAAATTAAATGTAGAGATTCTATTGTGAATAGTAGGTAAAGAGATTCTACGCCAATTGTTGCCTGATTTGTTTGTTTTAGAAAGGCAGGGTGTCCGACTTCTTCAAGGTGACTTCATGGTTTCACTCTGATGAGTTCTTCTGTTCTTTTCACTTCCAGAGGAGATCTGTACCCTGGTTATCGCTGAGACTTTCCCTGAAGATGCAGGGGTCTTTACGTGCTCCGCAAGAAATGATTACGGCTCAGTAACCAGTACTGCCCAGCTGATTGTCACCTCAGGTATGTGAGCAGTAAGAGATCAACTGGGTTCTGCTCCCTGGCATTTAGTGTGTGGCTCACCACAGCAGGAAGAACTACCCCAGAGGAGAGCTCAGCCTTTAGGAATGCCTGCTGCCACTCCAGGAGTTATCCTGACAAACCAACGTCTGGTCAGGAAACAAAGGCTTTGTGGGGAGAGGGCGTAGACATGGAGATGAAGAACAAAAAGATAATGACAGTGCAGCAACTGAACACACATGGGGCTGTTTTCTCAGTCATGCAACTTGGTCTTGGAAACAATGGATCTGGTTTCCAAACATCCGCATACAACCTAGAATCATGCTGACATCAGAAGGCCACCCCTGCATCAGAGGCGCGGTCACTGCTGTCAGCAGTTCCAACTGCAGAGCCGGTACTTATACAAACAAATCCTTATTTAAGCCTCGATTGAAACTTCTGAAAAGGTAATACAAGATAAACCTAATGTAACCCGGAGAAGCCATAAAGATCTTAGAAATCAAATTATCATTGAAAGTGGGCTATAACTCTGATATGAAAAACTGAAGTGGTATATTATACTGTTGAAACCAATACGCAGAACTGCTTGGATATTTTTTAAAACTCAGAAGTGTACCACTAGCAAAGATAACATGAAACGGCTTTTTCCTTTATTTTCTTAGAACTTTACTTGATTACTTTCTGCTATTAGTAAGTAGCTTCACTTTAGTTTGCTTTTTTTTTAATTTTTTTTAACATGTATTTATTGTTGAGAAACGGGGACAGAGCATGGTCATGGGAGGGGCAGAGAGAGGGGGAGACACAGAATCCAAAGCAGGCTCCAGGCTCTGAGCTGTCAGCACAGAGCCCGACGCAGGGCTCAAATTCACAAACTGCGAGATTATGACCTGAGCCGAAATCGGGCGCTTAACCAACTGAGCCACCCAGGTGCCCCACTTTAGCTTGCTTTTATTGCCTCATTTCTGTTATTTATTTTACAGTAGCTTTTAAAATCGTGCTTTGGCCAAGCCTGGCACGTAGTACATACAGTAGGGAACCAAGAAACAGGTTGTAGCTGCATGAGATCGTCTTGGGGAGAACAATGGAACTGCACTTGGATCTCTCTGGAAGAGTAAGAAGTTGGTGCTAGGTGGCAGCAGAGGCACAAACAAGACTGGCTTAAGGATATTAAAATGGAAGTTGTAAATGCTTCCTCGTCTCATTAAGAAATGTCAAGTTCACTGGATTGGTGATGGAGTCGATAGGAATCGGTACTTTAAATGGGCAACAGAAACACCAGTGCCGTGATTGGAGCTGCAGAGCAGGGAGGCCCGCAGGGTTTGTTGCAGAGCTGGCTTGAAGACTGTCCCGTCAGATGGGCATAGCAGTTTCCCAGCAATGTGGCCAAAACTCTGGGCTCTAAGCATCTTATGTGGCAAAAATTGGCATGCGGTATTTCCCATTTTCACCTGGGGTAAATCTGGGAGCCGAACATAATCAACAAATAGTTTTGAGTGTTCAGTTGACCTCAGTAAACCTTTTGAGTCCATTCCTGGAGCTCTGCTGGGCTCTGGGCAAGGTGGGGAATCCAAGGATGACATGATCTTATCACAAGATGCTTTCTGTCTGTTGAGAGTTAACAAGTAAGTTTCTTTTGTACTGAATTACAGCTGTGGCAGTTATCTGAATTGGAAAAACATGATGCGATCATAAGACATTTTACTTTAACTCAGAGTTTTACTTTCCTTAGATTTAAATAAAATGCGTATCCATCATGTACCACATAAAGCCATTATAGTTTGAGCTAATGGGTGGCGTGTTCGTGCAGATCCGCACGGAAATGTGAGCAAACAAAGCATTATTCATTGACGTTATTTGTATTGTCATTTTTTTTTACCAACTTCTGTCTTTAATTGACGTTGTTTGTATTGTCATTTTTTTTTTACCAACTTCTGTCTTTAATCCTGTTTGAAACTTGTTAATAATGAGTTGGTAGCTGGTCTCCCCACTTGTGGCCCCAGTCAGGAAATGAAACAGGTTAACAGTCCCTGAAAACCAGTTTGGAAGAACCAGGTCCTCCAGCTGGCTTTGCTTCTGTACCATAGAAGCAGAGCAGATCTCCCACTGTTTAAACAACTTAACGGGGCGCAAGGGATGCTCAGGTAGTCTATGATAGCTCAAAAATAACAGTTGAACTGTAATATCTTATTATTTTTTTTCCTCTCTTTCCCCTTCCTTAGCCAATGCTGAAAACTGCAACTATGACTCAGTGGGAGAATCCAACAGCGATCACTTCCAACACTTTCCACCTCCCCCTCCCATCTTGGAGACAAGTTCCTTTGAGTTGGCTTCAAAGAAGCCATCCGAGATCCAGCAGGTGAACAGCCCGGAATTAGGACTTAGCATGGCAGCCCTTCAAATGCAGTTCAGTTCTGCTGAGAGGGAGACGAACGGAGTCCATCCCAGCCATGGAGTAAATGGACTGATTAACGGCAAAGCTAACAGTAATAAATCTCTGCCAACACCAGCTGTCCTCCTTTCACCCACTAAGGAGCCACCACCTCTGCTTGCCAAACCCAAACTGTGAGTATTTCTGCATGGTTTTATAATACTTTCCATACCCCTGCTAAATTGCCTTTCTGGCCAGGGAAAACTTTTTGCCTGGACTCAACTATGTGGCAAGTTGCCTTTTCTGCAGGCAAGCTGTCCCTGGCTGATGTGACCTTGCTAACAAGTGCGGGGGTGTAGGGGTTGGGAGGGATGTCCTTCAGTAATACAAAAGATACCTAAAAATAAGGAAGGTAAGTGAGATGCTTGGTCAAATCTACCTTTTGCTAAAAGCTATAACTGGTTTCAGCTGTGAAAATATCGGTCCATGGCCTGGCCTTCCAATGTATAGCAAGGATGTAGCCACTCCCCAAAGGGGATGGGAAAGGAGACCTACTTTGAGCTCTCTATTAAAAACACTTCCAAATGTTTTAAATATAAGAATCAGTAAGGAAATCGGATAGAGATAGGCCTGGGAAGACTGAAAGCTCAGGATGGAAATTCAGTGTGCAGAACCTGGGGAAGGGAACAAAACCAGAGATAACCAGGCTCGTCAGGAAGAAGAGTGCCCCTCACAACGCAACCTACTTGGCTTTGGGATTCCATAGCGCTGCGTATTTCTGTGAATACCATCTTCATATTGGATATCCATTATTTTCTTAGCATGATAAATCTGACATGAGCTGTTTCCGTTGGCACACACAAGCAGAGAGTTGTTATGAATGGAGCCATTACAATGTCAGAGAGAGGCAGAAATCAATTAACTCAATAGGTTCTATCATAGCGTAACAGACCTTGAATTACTGCCCCGATAGGGGTCATTGGAAATGTCAGAGTCCTATAAAATGTACATATATTCTGTGAGGTCATATTTCCATGAGAATGAATTTGCCAGAATCTAGGAGTTATTCTTTGTTTTTCTGGTACTGAACAGCCTACTCTCTTCTCTCTGTCATCAGCTCATTTGTTAGAAATGTCAGAATGTATAAGATATTTCAGTGAGAATATCTTACATGTGTATGTTGCTTTGTTTACTGATTTCATGAACCTTGTTAGACTGATCAACCAGCCAAATGAATGTCTTAAGTTAGCAAATGGGCAGACAGGTTTAGAAAAATAAACTACTGGACAATCTTGCGTTGCAGTTTCAAAAATCTATTACTACGCCACGCTTAATTTTGCATTTCGTCTAAGTTCGTTTTTCAGGTAGTAAGGCTCCTAGGTTTGTGTGCAGTACTGTGAGAGATACCAGGTAAACATTTAATACCTGTGCTCCAGCTCCCCTGAGATGCCAGACAGGTAGAATGGACTCAAAAGTGGCAGCCTTAAAAGAGATTTATACCCTGGTAGCTCCAGCCCATAAAATTAATTGCCGCTGCTGACTCCTTTTATCTTTGTATTTTGAATATGTATTTGTTGTAGTGCTTTTAATGAAATGAGGGACCTGCTGTCTCCAGGGGAAGACTTTTAATGATGAGGACTTGACTTTGCTCTTTGATTAAATGAAGTGTATCGACCATAATGGCTGTCATAAATTGGATATAAATCACAGGCGAGCAAACATGAGGAGCTGTGAACAGGCATTTACAGCCCTTCTTATCTCGGGAGTTTCAGCAGCTCGTCAGCTTGTCGCTCTGCTTTACAGGGATGCTCGTGTGCGTGACGGGGGCAGGCATGTCCACAAAAGAGAACAGTTCTGTGTGGATTAAGAAGATGAGTAGCTTAAGCACAGGTTTGAGAAATGAGACCATGATTTGCTTAGTAGTCAGATTTTCAGTACAATTTAAGTTATAGGAGAAATGGACTTCAGTGTTTAATATCCATATAAAGGGGTTACTCCCCCTTTCATAAGGAAATTCAGGGAAAGGCAGAGTACCTAATCACAAAACCTGGTAGCTTAGAAGTAACATTACTCGTACCAGGTTTTGCCATTGTGTTTTTTTTCCCAAATTTTTATGTGCTTAAATATATCCTTACAACGTCACTTAATGCTTTTCATATTGTATAATTACCTGCCGTTTGCTAGGCAGAAAATAATTTGTGATGACACTTTCAAAATATATATATTTCAAAGTTTTCTTATGAGGTATAATACTTTTGGGGCACCTGGGTGGCTCAGTCGGTTGAGCGTCTGACTTTAGCTCAGGTCATCTCATGGTTCGTGGGTTCGAGCCCTGCATCAGGGCTCTGTGCTGACAGCTCAGAGCCTGGAGCCTGTTTCAGATTCTGTGTCTCCCTCTCTCTCTGCCCCTCCCCCACTCGTGCTCTGTCTCCCTCTGTCTCAAAAATAAATAAACATTAAAAAAAAATTACATGAGGTATAACAGCTTTTTTTGGATTTGTTTTAATTACAAAGTAAATGCATACTCAATGTGCCAATTCAAACAATACAGAAGTAATTAAAGACAAAGTTCATGCTATTTGTTCTTCCTCTTCCATCCCGCCTTTTTCAAATAACCAGTGTTACTGGTTTAATCTGGTCTTTCCCTCCTTTATTATCATCATCTTTTTTGAAAAGGTTTTATCGTTGGTTTAAAAGTTATATCCATTGATAGAGGAATGCTCAATCATTCCATTGAATGACATCTATGAATAACTTAGAATGGCATTGAAGTTATTAACAGAGACTACAGGTAACTACCGAGTAAAATTCTTACATGTGTCTGTCTTTTTTCGTATGTTGGGAAAATGAAATTTTGCCTTTTATGGTTGACAGTGAAAAACTATGCATCACTCTGATCTTTTTCCATTAGCCTGTGATTTTATTCCCTTTTATGAAAGGAGAGGCTTCTACTTTGGTGCTTTATGGCATTTTGTTCTTCTGAATCCTTCGTAACCAAACAAATAGGAAACAATTAGGAGGGGGCAAATAATAGGAATTAAAACATTTACTCTTGTAATATGCTAACCTGGAAATCACCTTTGACCTAACAGACTCCTGAGGAAAGATCATTTTCAAAAAGAAAATCTCTGCATTTTTTCTCTCAGTAGTTCCAGTACTGATCATGAGAAGAAAAAAAAAATCAAAGACTAAAAGGAAAAGATAGAAATGTCATGAATTCTCTTCTTTAGCAAGGTCCAACCACAATCCCTTATTACCCAACAGAAGTCCTCACCAATAGCTTTGCAACCCTCCCAGACCTCCAGCTGAGTCCTTCCCACCCGTCCTGAGGGTGAGTTTCCTGGTTTGGTGTCATGTTGGCCTCTACTTCAGTTTCTGCATCTCTCAGTGTCTTTGTCTCAGATACTGTCCCTCAAGTAGAGGTTTAACACAGTTCAATATAGGCTATTCAGTAAGTGCCATATGCTAAGCACGGTGCATTTGTGGCATAACTGACCACTTGCTGTAGGAACAGAAGTGCACTTAGAACACTACACAGGAAAAAGTATCATGCGTGAGAGTTAGTTATGTGACCGAGTGTCTGATACTCATGATCTTCTGTCACAATGCAAAGAAAAGAAGCAACATGGTGCTTAAATCTTCCTTCTTATCAGAGAAAAAGAGAAAGGAATAAATATAAACCTAACTTATGAAGTATTTGTTACATTACTTTCCTTGTTCAGAGTGCATCAGATTAGCCTGTTGCCTCCCACTCTCTGCAAATTGTGTCTGAAGGTTCAAAATAAACATAGGGCTCAGTTTGTTAAGAGGAAACAAAATCCCTGCTTCTCTTTATTCCTGCCAAAACATAGTCCTTCAAAGGCATGGACGTGCGTGGGATCCCCAGGAATAAACCATGGAGGGAGACTTGTGAATGCCAAATTTAGTAGGTGATTTGCAAAGCATATAGAAAAGCATGGTCATGTTTTTCCACTGAGCTCACCTCCTAAATTTGACCAAACAATATATGAATAACAGGCTGTTTTCAAATCTCATTTATTTCTTTGTTTTGAATATTCTTCCTCCATCTTGTGGGAGGGAGGTAGAATATAAACTTGTGGAAGAAGCAACATGAGAAGTCAAAAGGGAGATTTCTGAAGGATGAATCAATGGACAAGTCTTTACACCCAGAAACAGGACAGGTCAGCAGATAAAATGATACACATTTGCCACTCTAATGCCAGTAATATGCACCTTAGCATGAAAAATCATGCCCTTTCTCCTGTATTGCTGATAAAACAAATTCCTAAATGCCAAAAAAAAAAAAAATCCATGCCCTTTGACTGGAAGGATGGCAGTAAGCTGTTTTCAGAATTTTTACATGCTTAATCAACAGCAAAACTAGATAGGGACTTAACTCTCTCTGCACCTGTTCTTCCTGCTTTCTCTTCGCCTAACCTCTAAAGAGAAAACAGCATCATTTCCTATCTGAAAGGGGTAAAATGATTTCAGCCTGAATCAGGCTTTTCGAAATAATTGCATTTCACTGCCTTTGTTTATGTCTTTCTTCCTTCTCTCAGTCCCACCCTTAGACCTAATTGTTCTGCACTTCTTGTCTCAAGAGAGGGGCATGTCCTATAAACTTATTCATACTGAAGGTAGTGGGGATTTTATGTGTCACCTCAGTGCAGTTGTGGACTGACAAAGTGAATCTACATCTTTGTTTTTTTTTTTTTTAATTTTTTTTTTCAACATTTATTATTTATTTTTGGGACAGAGAGAGACAGAGCGTGAACAGGGGAGGGGCAGAGAGAGAGGGAGACACAGAATCGGAAACAGGCTCCAGGCTCTGAGCCATCAGCCCAGAGCCCGACGTGGGGCTCGAGCTCACGGACCGCGAGATCGTGACCTGGCTGAAGTCGGACGCTTAACCGACTGCGCCACCCAGGCGCCCCGTGAATCTACATCTTTGTAATAATAAGCACTGTGTAAGTCAGACTCCCGTCCTTTGACTGCATGTGCAGGAAGGAGGATGATAGGTTTGAGAGATCGAGGACGAGGAAATAGCAGCCTGTATCCCTGTCTTTATCAGTGATTGAACTGTGCGTGGCTTGCTATATTTGGAAGTTCCTTAAGGTTTCCTCCACACTGCAAGCACAAGTTGTTCCCTTGCCTGGAATGTTCTACTCCCCAGAATGTTCTGCTACTAATAGTTGGCTCCTTTTTGCTTTCAACTCCCAGCTACATGTCACCACCTCCCCTGACCACCCAAACTAAAGCAGCTACCCAGCCATTCTCTAATAAATCATCCACTTTAATTACCACAGAGCGTGAAACTCATTCTGATAGCTTCTTGTTGACTTGCTTGTTAGCATGTGTATTGCTTTTGCCCCATTCTTAGAATGTAAGCTTTTTGAGTGTAGAAACCTTGACCTTTTTTCACTGCTTTTTTAACCAGACCTAGATCAGGGCCCAACGAATAGTATGCTCAAGAATATTTTTGAATGAATGAAGCAAAGCTAGACCAATGAAAAGGAAGAGCGAGCTCTCCCACTTTTAGAGCAAGCCTATTTGTTCCACTTAACTTCATACCTAGATACACTGTAAGACTTCTGTTTTCAAACCTCACCAGTTCCAGAGTTTTCCCACTGTGTCATACTTTTCCAACTGATATCATTCACCTTATAAATGGGATGGTATGAAGAATTAAGTAAAAATCCCATGGAATAGAATTACATTGGAAAAATTCATCCAGCCAAGTTGCTCAATTTGGGAACCCTTTTCAACTTCTTCTTCATTTCTCCTGTTGTTTCATTTGATCAACATCTTACTTTAAAACATTATGGAGAAAGTGAGACATTTGGAAGGTCCAGAAGGACATTTTTCCTCTCTGGTACATACTTGCAATTTTTTTTGGCCACAGTACAATCGAACTGCTAGTTCAAGGTGTGTGTACTTGACATGTTAACACCCCCATCAGATGCCAGACTCTTGATGAAAGGCTGAGAGCTTCTGTGCTACTCCCTTCCTGTCCTGTTGATGTTGGACTCCTGCTCCAACTCCACTGTGTGGCTTGGTCAGTATAACTTAGGAAGTTGAACATTTTTCCATCCTTCACCTCTACTAGTTGGGGTTGAAGAACTCACTATATCACTGACCTCAGAATATAAATGGTTTCTTAGGCTCTATTTTACAAGCCTTACCTTATAGGTTTACGTGCATGAGCACGTACACACACACACACACACACACACACACACACACACACACACACACAGAGGCAAGGAGAAGGTCAGCACAACAATTTGAGGCAAACTAAGCAACAAAGGTCAAGGAGATGTAATCATAAAGCAATTATGAAGACGTCCTTAAGTGTACATAAATGTATTTAAAAATCTAGCACACTTCATCCTCTCAATAATTGAGCATCTATAAAGTGTTAGGTAGTGTTGGCTACTGAAGACACAAAGATGAAAAAGACAAAAGCATCGCCTTTGAATAATCTATATAATCTAGTGATCTCTAAGATCATATTGGCAAGCACATACACAAAAATTCTGCCCATCTTTTAACATCATGTCAATGTTGTAGACAAATGACGGATTCCTAGATGAATTTCATTGCAATCCAGTTGCCTTCTTTTCCCATTTAATGTTTGGAAGATAAGCCATTCTGCTTTTGATCCTGAAAACTTAATAGGCATCAGCTTCTGTTTCTGGTTAAGTGATTTTTGTTATCTGCTGAGTCTAGTCAAATACCAAAGCAGTTTAATAGTGAAAGTGCAAACTACGGAATCAGCTGGGCCTTCAAAATAATATTAGGGCAAAAAAAAAAAAAATAGGGCTGAAAGTATTGTTTTAAATTTGTTATAAAATCACATGCTTGCAAACACACACACACACTCAGGCTCACACTCACCAAGCACATTGGAGAATGGTGAATAAGGAATGTAGGCAAGATCACGGGCCTACTTCTGAAGCACCTGGCTGTGCACGTAGATATGGGCTCTTCATAAATAGAGTATAATGATGACTTTGCATTAACACTGTTGGTGTTGGATCACTTTAAAAACAACCCCTCCCTGAAATGGAAAATTCAATCAAGGAATTTCCTGAAGTGTGAAACTTAACTAAGGAATAACATTTTGATGTATTCTTCCTCATGTGTTTTTTTTTTTCATGTAAAAATTGGCTCTCAGTGTCACATTCTTAGATATCAGGATAACGGTGCTCTGCTCTGCTAGCGTTTCGGTGAATGTAATGTTTTCATTACACTTACAAAAGGAGGTTGAGTCCTTACTTTTATGGCTAGTCATCTTATTTTGGGTCTAAAATATAGTTGGAGATACTTACAGATACCCCATGTACATTCAAAGTGGTGCTCAACCATCTGTAAGAAATACTGTATGTACATTTCAAATATTAGATGCTTTCCATGAAAGAGTAACTTGATGGCGTAATATTTCTTTAACATTTGCATCTCATCTTGTCTCATTATGTGTGAGAGCTCCTTCAGTGATTACAAAGTAAGTTGAAAGAAGTCCCTACTGGGTAGAGGCTTTTTTGAAGAGAGAGGGGCTCAGCTCAGAGATAAGAGGGAGCCACATATGAACAGTATGCCCAGAGATTATGCTGTGGATCTCCTGTCAAAACAGCAATATAGTGTTAAGCCCCAAGAAACCAGAAACAAAATTATATGTGCAGCTTAATATGAACTTCATGAAAAATAAGCACCTAAATCAACTAAAATGTGTATTCTATCTTAGAAGGAAGTACGTCAGAATACTACCAATGGTTCTTTGGTGGAGTTTTGAGCAGGTTATCTTTTCTTGTTAACTAGTCCTGATTTTCCAACTTTTCAACAATAAGGTTTATTATTTTTGTAATTAAACAAAAAGAATTGTTTTAAAGGAAATAAGCACTTCGAATTTTGTCTCCTCCATCGTCTCTTCTGCATTTAACCTCAGCTCATTTTTCTCTTCATCATAGATGCTCCCTTCTCCTTAACAGTAACCAAGCTCGATTTTGCACACAGTTGGAAGCAGGATGTTCTGGCATCCAATGCTCTCGCTTCCCCTCTTGGAGCTCCTCTCTTCTAGAAGCCAGTGACTTCAGGATTCCATATGGGTTTCTAGAACACACCCCAGGAAGCTCTCCACAGACAATGTCCTAAACTCGTAAATGACTTCACTTCTCCATAAACACTCTCCTTAACACCCCCACACCAACCAAAACTTTCTTTCAGTTGCACATTTCAAAAGTGACAGGAATAAAATAATTTTTCACTTTAAAGCTCAAAATAAGCCAGCTGTTTTAAAGACCAGCCTTTAATGTATAGTCCATACAAGGCCTTGCACAGAAAGTAGGATGAAAACGTTACCCTCAAGAACAGCAGTGAAGGAGAAGAGATGTGGTAAAAGAAAACTGAGATCCCAAGTCAAATAACAATATTATCAGTAACATATGTGATGAAGGCACCTGCTGAAATAGGAATAATGTTGTGATTACCACGAGATTAACAAGAGTGAAAAAGTGGGGCGCCCCGGTAGCTCAGTCGGTTAAGCATCTGGCTCTTGGTCTCAGGTCATGATCTCATGGTTTGTGGGATGAAGCCCCACATTGGGCTCTGTGCCAACAGCATGGAGCCTACTTAGGATTCTCTGTTTCCTCTCTCTGTCCCTCCTCTGTTTGCACTCTATCTTCCAAAATAAATAAATTTTAAAAATAGCTTAAAAAATAAGAGTGAAAGGGGCACCTGGGTGGCTCAGTTGGTTAGGCAACTGACTTCGGCTCAGGTCATGATCTCGCGGTTTGTGAGTTCGAGCCCCGCGTCGGGCTCTGGGCCAGACAGCTCAGAGCCTGGAGCCTGCTTCAGATTCTGTGTCTCCCCCTGTCTCTACCCCTCCCCTGCTCATGCTCTGTGTCTCTCTGTCTCTCAATAATAAATAAACATTAAAAAATAAAAAATAAGAGTGAAAAGGCTGAAGAGAACTCTGAGAAGTGATCACAAGTACGTAGAAAGGAATCACGTATTTCTTAGCAAGAGTGAAAACCCATACTAGACTCAGTGAGCATGTTCTGTGACTTTCTTTCAGTCATACACTGTACTCTGAAGGGAGGAGCTGGAACAATGGGGACACTGTAATATTTAATGTTATGATCCTTGAGAAATGTCACTGACATCTATCATTGTTTTAAAAAAAAAACAACTCTAGAAAAACTTATTTTTAAAGGGCACCTGGGTGGCTCAGTCAGTTAAGCAGCCAGCTCTTGATTTCGGCTCAGATCGTGATCTCATGGTTCATGAGTTCGAGCCCCACATCGGGCTCCATGCTGACAACACAGAGCCTGCTTGGGATTCTCTCTTTCCCTCTCTCTCTGCCCTTCTGCTCCCTCTCAAAATAATAAACATTTTTTTAACTCAAAAATTTAAAAAAGAAATCATCACTCAAGCAGTGTGTGGAGTCAGAAGGGAAGGCAGATTAGGCAAATTCAGGACCTTCAGGGGAAAGAGATCTGACTTCAGAAAGTGGAAGTAATCCCAAGAGTGAAAATGACTCAAAGGGAGGGTGAGATGGGAAAATAGGAAAAGGGGACAGTGGTTGTGATCAGAAGACTCTGAAAGTTCAAAACCTTAAGAAAGAACGAACCTTCAAGTGATAAAGGAATTTAACAGATGTCTGTTTAAGTGGAAGTTAAGGTCACAGGAGTAGAGGAAATGAAGTCAAGATGCTAGAAGAACTTAACATGGATGATGGCCAAAGGTGATGGCAGGAAATGAAAGGCTAAATAGTAAAGTCATTGAGAAAAGTGAGGAAATGGCAGAGGTTGTTGGTGAAAAGCAAGGAAGAAAGAGTGATTATGGGTGGAGCACACAAACTTCAATAAAGAAGAGATGCTGGGTGATGATGGCAAAACTGTTCTAAGAATAGCTTTGGGGAACAGGGAGCATGCAGAGCCCTCTGTGCTCAGAGAAGGTCCTGATGAAGTTAGTGACATCATCAAGGAAAGACAGATTTCAGTTAAGGCAAAAGCATTTCTATTGAAAATGGAAACAGAGGATATTGGTTAGAAATAGTCAAAGAAGGGGCGCCTGGGTGGTGCAGTCGGTTAAGCGTCCGACTTCAGCCAGGTCACGATCTCGCGGTCCGTGGGTTCGAGCCCCGCGTCAGTCTCTGGGCTGATGGCTCAGAGCCTGGAGCCTGTTTCCGATTCTGTGTCTCCCTCTCTCTCTGCCCCTCCCCCGTTCATGCTCTGTCTCTCTCTGTCCCAAAAATAAATAAATGTTGAAAAAAAAAAATTAAAAAAAAAAAAAAAAGTCAAAGAAGCCCATAGACAATGGAGGATCCGGGGGACAGCTGAAGAAGGAAACACCACAAGAGGGCTCTAAGTAGAGGTTTGCATCCAGAGAGGTGAGGTGAGAAAATAAGGCAACAAGAATATCCCAGGGGATCACTTGCTGTTATTTCATGAAGATTATTTGTAGTTGGAAGTTGATAGAGCCATTTCTAGTATAATTCATACTTCTTTTTAGTGCCCTATTTATTTCAGTTACATTTCAGCACCATGATCCATTTCGGAGTTCCTAACCTTTTCTATCCAAGGAAGACCTTGAGTTGGGTTTTTATTGAATAAGCCTATTTCCTACATTTGGATATTTTAAACAATTGTTCTCAATTAATGAGTCTCTGAGCCATATATATTGAATTTCACTTTGTGTCTTCAGTTTCTACTATTGGAGAATTTATTTCCGTGCACTTTAGGCTAAAATATGTCAGGTTGCCAATTTTTTACCATTGATTTATTTTTTCTGTGAACGTGTAAGTTTCTCATTCAAACTAATACATCACCTAATGGTGAGAACATTAGTAATAGGGAAGTTTATTTTAGTTGGTTTCTATTACATGTGAAAAAGCGGACTATTCACTTTCTCAACAAACCTAAGAATGACTGCTTCCTTACTTGACTACAGTTATGACTATACAAACCTTGTGGATAACACTGGAATTGATGCAGATTTTTGAAAACCTTTTCCATATGTGGCAAGGAATTAGATATTCTTTCATTTGGTTTTAAGAATAATTTATACATTAAGCTAATTTAACAAAATATGCAGATTTTCATGAAACGAGGTGGCTGGATAAATCACATACAAAATTGAGCACATAAATTTGCTTCATTGTTCAAAAGAGAACTGTACATTAATTGTAGAGTCTCGAACTTTGCTGAACTAGGTTCACGTCTTCTGACCTCTGGATGTGAAGGTTCCCACTGGTATAATACTGCCTCCTCTGTTTATGAAGGCTTTTGTTAGTATATATGTTGATTGTAGGGGCACCTGGGTAGCTCAGTCGGTTGAGCTTTGACTTTGGCTTGGGTCATGTCCTTGCTTTTCGTGAGTTCAAGGCCTGCATCGGGCTCTGTGCTGACAACTCAGAGACTGGAGCCTGTTTTAGATTCTGTGTCTCCTTCTCTCTCGGTCCCTTCCTGGCTCACGCTCTATCTCTCTGAAAAATTAACATCAAAACAAAATTTTTTTAAGTACACACGTTGATTGTAAAGGTTTTTGATGATGCTCAGCGAAATACCTTAGGAAATATATCCATCTATTTAATTTCTGCATCCACATTCCCACTGTGTTTTCTCTACCCCATCTCAATTCAGAAACCTTAGAAATGTATTTGCTCTGTGCCCTCCTCCATTTCACAATGATCTTTACATCTGTTTTTTTTTTTTAATTTTTTTTCAACGTTTATTTATTTTTGGGACAGAGAGAGACAGAGCATGAACGGGGGAGGGGCAGAGAGAGAGGGAGACACAGAATATGAAACAGGCTCCAGGCTCTGAGCCATCAGCCCAGAGCCTGACGCAGGGCTCGAACTCACGGACCGCGAGATCGTGACCTGGCTGAAGTCGGACGCTTAACCGACTGCACCACCCAGGCGCCCCTACATCTGTTTTTTTTTTTATTTAAGTTGAATGATGTATGTATCTACAGTAGGTAGTGAGGGACTCCGGCTGCAAGCCTCCTGATATGAGGCTAGTAAAACCGTGGAATCACTAACATTACCATCCAAATATTTTTGCTTCATTATATATGTCAGGAACCAAAAAGAGTAGGTGCAGCTATCTGGTATTCTTTTTCTTCAAAAGAGTTTGTAAATAGGTCAAATATGGGTAATTACATGCCTCAGCTATAATTTTAAACTTGCTGCTTTCCTAGTAATTGCCATTAAATGTGAAGGTTGTGAAAGATTTTTGGAAAGACCGCAAAATATTTTCTTGTCCTTGTTTTTTTCTTTGTTGAAATAGTTCATATGCCATCTGGTTTCAGGAATGTATCATTAAATGCAATGTTTATAGCAAAAAAAAAAAAAAAGCCATAAAAGATGGCCTCAGTACAAAGCACTGAAAAGTTAAAATGTCTTTTCTTCTCTGTACTTTCTAAAACAGAGTTTATAGTTTGGACTTCCAAATACTTTTAGCCACAGAGGTAAATCCTTGCTCCGGATGACTGTGTTTTCATGTCTTGTGCCCTCCTTTCCTTCATAGCTCTTGCTTTCTTCAAAGGGCATCCTTTAAAAGAAATGCGAAATGTTCACATTTATTTGTATTCTACCACAAAGCAACTTTTCACATAGAGGAGAGGATTATTCATGATGAAGCATTCTGGAATAACATCAAGAGTTTCACTGCATGTTTGTTCTAATTATTCTACCATTAGAAAGCAGAATTATATTTAGTTGTGTCATTAAATTTTTCTGATACTAAACAGCTGCCTTATTAGAGAGAAATAAAGAATTTTTTGTTTTTACCAAAAATTGGCAGAGGTTTCTAAAAGCAACTGGATGGCTCCAGAACATCCCTTTACTTGAGGGACCCCGTCCCCATTTCACCATTTCACCATTTCACCATGCTATTAGCTGGAGAGAAATTTGTATGTTGTTATTTTGCATCATAACTAATGAACAAAAGCTGTTGACTCTACAGTTCTGCCTGGTGCTATCCCATAAGCGGCAGTTCTGCGTTTGCTTTGTATCTGGTGTTGTAGCTGATCTGCTGTCTTCTCATACGGGAAGATCTTGGAGTAGATGAAATGCAGGCAGGCAAATAAGCAGACTTGAACCTAGGTCCAGCTCGGGCATCAAACATAGACATCTGGATTTGGATGGAGTGAGGAGAATGCAAAGGGTCCGTGCTAGTGGGAGACATCTGAGAATCTGGAGTATTTTGGAGGAGCCCATGCTGCAACTCCAAGTCTGTGTCATGGGGCTGGGTGGGAGGTTGCTTTGAGTTAAATTGACATTTTCGTAAGAGTGTAACCTCTGAAAAGGGACCAGAAGTTACCCCAACTTTGTAGATGTCTATGGATGTATAAATGAAAATTTTGAATTCATGTCCTTCTTCCAGATCCATATCAGTCTGAATTGTATACTCCGGGTCAACAAGAATAAGTAAATTTCAGATGATATGAGAAAATAGACATGTTCCTCTTGCTAACTGCATTCCCCTTGGTTTATGAGCAGTCTGTCAGATATAAGCCCAGATGAATAGGTCTTTTTCCCCCCTCATGTCAAATTTCCTCCATGATCTATTTTCAGAGGAAATTTATAAACATCAGTATTTTTTATTCTAGGAAACAACCTACTCATTTCTGGGTTCTGGTGAATTCAGCATGTGCTTCAGTACACTGTTTAAAGGTAGAATAGGATTATCGTGGAATTTATAAAAATTGAGAAACCACTATATACGGGCATAAGCCAAGAGATTCTACTTTGCACCAAGCACTCCACCCCTAATAAAGTCAAGTAATAGTTTGGATATTTATTCTGATAGAAGCCATTGTTGTCATCCTGTATTTAGGACAAGTAGACATTTTTAACATTTTTTTTTTCCTCCAGAAACTCTTACTGCTCCTGGTTATGTAACCTGGTCATGTTTCATATTGATATGACATTTTAAAATAAAGGATTATTCCTTTAGTACAAAAAATTACTTCAGAGGCTTTGCACAAATACAAGCGATCATTATTAATTATTATTGACGTATTTGGCACATTTGTGCTTTATTTTCCAGTCTTGGTCTTGTTTTGTTTTGTTTTTGGTTGTTTGTTTTTTTTTTGTTTTTCTGTTTTTGGTCGGGTCTCATTGGGACCATCAGTGCACCTAGTCAGCCTTTTTTTTTTTAAGTTTGTTTATTTTTGAGAGAGAGAGACAGAGCATGAGCGGGGGAGAACAGAGAGAGTGGGGGACACAGAATCCAAAGTAGGCTCCAGGCTCTGAGCTGTAAGCACAGAGCCCAGCAAACCCACAAACCATGAGATCATGACCTGAGCCTAAGTTGGATGCTTAACCGACTGAGCCACCTAGGTGCCCCTAGTCAGCATCTTCTTAAATATTGTTTTTCTCGTGACATCTTCCTGCTGCAAAAGGAGTGCCTCTGAAATGCAGAAGATCTCCCTCTTGGAATTCCTCATCCTCTGCCCCTTCTTGACCGTCTCTCAAGGCTTAGCGCACAGCCATACAGCTGGTACCCTAAAACTTCCCTTCAGTGTCATCCTGGAAGTGGTTTTCACCTTTTTTCCTATGCCAGCTCACTTGATTCCTAAAGGCCGTCTGTTTCACTTTTTTGTTTTATTCTCTTATTTACCAGAAGCACACCTTCCAGTAGCTCTCAGAGAAAGAGTGTAGGACAAAGTCTTTTTTAGACCCTACTTCTCTGAAAAATTTTTTATTCTATCCTCACACTGAATTGATAGTTTGGCTGGGTTTATAATTCTAGATTTGGCCTAAGAACTTTTAAAGAATTGCTTTAGATTCTTATAGTTTCTTGTGTTTGAGGAGTCCAGTGACAGTCTGCCTTCTGGTCCTTTGTGTGTGACTTTTTTTCCTCCTAGAATACATAAAATCTTCTCTTTATCCCTGGTACCCTGAAGTTTCTTCGAAGATATACAGTATTTTTCAGATACGGTAGAGGATATTTAGTAGCCCTTTCAATCTTAAAGCTCCTGTGTATACATTCAGGAAAATTTTCCTTATTATATTTTATTTCCTCTTCACTTTCTCTGTTCTCTCTTCCTGAAACTTGTATGTTACCCTGATGCTAGAACTTCTAAACTGATGTTTTCATTTTCTTGCCAATTTTCACTGCACTTTCTGTAGATCTCTTCACCTTTGTCTTCCAAATGTTCTGCTGAATTTATTTCTTATTTTTTTCCCCAAGACTTTCTTTCATTCTCTAATTTTTTTTATGGCATCCATCTCTTTACAGATGTCAGTCATTGGAGTTTACTTTTTTGGGGTAGGGTGACTGTTGTGACTGTTGTTGTAATTTAGCTCCCTCACTCCATTCCATGTATTTTCTCTCTTCAAGTTCCTTTTCTTCTCAGTATTTATTTGGACTGAATTTCATGTTTGAGGGTCTTTGGCACCAACAAATTGACTGGGAACTGTGATTGGTTGGGATTTGTCAGCTGGTAGGCATTACCCTAAGATTGAACAAGGACCCCAGATGCTAATATCTATAGGTCTTTTCTCAGAGGTTAATCAGTTGTGCCAGAAAGAAAGGCACTCGATTTCCTTCCTTGAGAAACTGTGGACAGGACTGGTGTTTGCTCAGTGGACAGCATTTGGGAGCTGAAGAGGGGAAGGGGCTGTCTTTCATCATTCAGTAGATACATTCATTTAATTCTGTGTCCTCATTTTCAACCTCTTCTCTTGCTCCTTCATTCTGTTGTACCAAGTGTTTCTGGATCTGTTTCCCACTGGCTCTGTGACTCTATACTGGAAACCTCCTGTCTCCTACATGGTGGAGGAGGAATGGTGGACCAGCTGCAAGAGTAGGGGGATGAGTGGAGATGGCTGGTCTCCTACAGACTTTGAACCAATCCTCTTGAATTCAGCTCCATCCCTTTCTCCCACCTTCAGAGGATTCTAGTGATCAAGTTTTCTGTTGCTCAAGTTAGCTTCCTTCTTGTGTGCTTCACCTTCTGTAGCACTTAGATTTCCACTTTCCACTCCTGCTAACTTGATGATGACTCATCCATTCACTTTTTATTCCAATGAACTATTACAACGTTTTACTTCTTTTCTCTCTCTCTCTCTCTCTCTCTCTCTCTCTCTCTCTCTCTCTCTGCCTCCCTCCCCCCTCCCTTTATTTAGGATTTAAGGGAATAAGCAAAAATAAATGCATCCATTCAGTCACCATTTTTATTTTTATTAAATTTTTTTTTTTTAATTTTTGACAGAGCATGAGCAGGGGAGGGGCAGAGAGAAAGGGAGACATAGAATCCAAAGCAGGCTCCAGGCTGTGAGCTGTCAGCACAGAGCCCAATGCAGGGCTCGAATTCATGAACAGCGAGATCATGACCTGAGCTGAAGTTGGATGCTCAACAGACCGAGCCACCCAGGTGCCCCTCAGTCCACCATTTTTAAATAGATGCCAATTTATGGCTTTGGACCTTCTTTTTTAATTATTTAAATTCAAGTATAAAAAATATATATAAAAAAATAAAATAAAATAAATAAATTCAAGTATAGTTAATATACATGTTATATTAGGTTCAGGTGCACAATATACTGATTCAGCAATTCTATATGTCACTCACTGCTCATAACAAATGTACTCCTTAATCCCCATCACCTATTTCACCCATCCCCCACTCACTCTGGTAACCATCAGTTCTCTGTAGTTAAGAGTGTTTTTCTTGGTTTTTCTCTCTCTCCTTTCTTTTCCCCTCCCTCCCTCCCTCTCTTTTTTGCTTGTTTGTTTTGTTTCTTAAATTCCACATATAACTGGAATCATATGGTATTTGTCTTTCTTTGACTTATTTCACTTAGCATTTTACTCTATAGCCCCATCCGTGTCATTGCAAATGGCAAGATTTCATTATTTTTGGTGGCTGATTAATATTCCATTGTATATACATACAACTCTTCCTTATCCATTCGTCAACTGTTGGGTACTCTAATTGCTTCCGTATCTTGGCTATTGTAAATAATGCTTCTATAAACCTTGGGGTGCATGTATCCCTTCAAATTCATGTTTTTGTAATCTTTGGGGAAATACCCAGTAGTGTAATTGCTAGATCATAGGGTAGTTCTATTTTTAACTTGAGGAACCTCCATACTGTTTTCCAGAGTGGCTGCACCAGTTTGCATTCCCACCAACAGTGCATGAGTGTTCTTTTTCGTCATATCCTTGCCAACACCTACCTGTTGTTTCTTGTGTTGTTGATTTTAGCCATTCTGACAGGTGTGAGGTGACATCTCATTGTAGTTTTGATTTGCATTTCTCTGGTGTTGAGTGATGTTGAGCATCTTTCCATGTGTCTGTTGGCTATCTGTATGTCTTCTTTGGAGAAATTTCTGTCCATGTCTTCTGCCCACTTTTTAATTGGATTATTTGATTTGGGGGTGTTGAGTTTATAAGTCTTTATATATTTTGGATACTAACCCTTTACTGGATATGTATGTCATTTTCAAATATCTACTCCTATTCCATAGGTTGCATTTTAGTCTCATTATTTCCTTTGCTGTGCAGAATGGACCTTCTTTTTAAAGGAAGATATTTTTTCTGCCTCAGAAGGCAGTACAGGACAGAGACAGAATCTCTACCACTGACAAACGAGGTGACCTTGGATAAGCATCCCACTGCCCCTAAGTCTAAGTTTCTTCTTCAGTAAAAGGGAATTATGACAGTACCTATTCCATAGGATGGCGGTCATGTGAAATAATGTGCTGTCCTAGAACATGCCATGGGGCAAGTACTCAGCTAATATTAGCTATCATTGTTTTGTTATTATAAGAGAATGTTAACAATAAATCCATTGTTACTTTACATATAAAAAGTTTCTGAAATAAGCAACTCACAAAACTTGCAAAAAACAAGTGAATTCTTTATATTCTTTTTTCCTTTCTCTACCTTAAAAAGATGGTACGGGAAAAAAATATATTAACAGCAAAACCACTGACCAATTAGGAGAAGTTTTTGTTTTCATTAAAATCACCCTAGGGTTCATAGAAATTATACGTATTAACTCCAGTGGGCTAAATATCAGAAATGGGGGTAGTGATAATAGTAGGCTACAGATGTCAGGCTACAAAATGTTGATGGACATCTTGTTCTTTTGTATAAGCTTAGATATGCAGCCATGCAGAAATCAGTGTTGACAGACCATTTTGTGTGATATGTTACATACTCATAGCTAAAGGCTGAAAATTCATACTCACCATGCTTTCTGCTTTGAAATATTGGAGCCTTCAAAACACTTTATTTTAATAACCAACTGAGATTTCATTAGGGAGATGTTTGTAAATGTGCCGAGGCCTAGAGACATCTTCTCCTATGACAAAGAACTGTGCAAAATAAAATATACCTAGAATTTCTATCCAAGTGTCTGGCATCCAAGAAATCCCTATTCTACAATATCATGTGTACAGAATTTCCTACGAACTAATGCTTTTCTTTCCCATTCTCTTAAAGTTCCCACTTTTCCTTTTCCCCTCCTGTTAGGTATTTGACTGACTTAGAGGCAGATATAACTAGTAAATAATTTGAGAATCAAATCTGGAGATGATCTGGAGACTGCTTGAATCATTATACACAAAAAGAAAATGAATATGTGTTATTTGGGATAAGCCCAGAACAACCTGAATTGACAGTGAAGGAATCCAGTAGCCTTTTCTTGGAAAAAGCCAAACACTCCTCCACTCTTCTCTGCTGCTAAGCCAGGCAACATCACTAGAAGTTCAGAATCATGCCAGGTGTGTGTAGAAAGGTTACTTCAGACCAGGGATCATGACCAGAAAATTCAAAAAAGCATAGGGTGTTTAAGAATGGTTCCAAAAGTAAACATGAGCACAGAGTACAATTCTTCCCTTTTCTTAATCCTAATTCAGTTCTTTGTTTTTTAAGTTTATTTATTTATTTTGAAAGAGAGAGAGAGGGATTGCACCCAGGAAAGTGGGGGAGGGGCAGAGAGTGAGGGAGAGAGAGAATCCCAGGCAGGCTCCATGTTGTCAGTGCTGAACCCAATAAGTGCCTTGAACCCATCAATGGTGAGATCATGACCTGAGCCAATATCAAGAGCCAGATGCTTAACCATTTGAGCCACTCAGGTGCCCCACTAATTCAGTTGTTAAGAAGAAACTATCTAGGGGCGCCTGGGTGGCTCAGTCGGTTAAGCGGCCAACTTTGGCTCAGGTCATAATCTCACAGTCCGTGAGTTCGAGCCCCACGTCGGGCTCTGTGCTGACAGCTCAGAGCCTGGAGCCTGTTTCAGATTCTGTGTCTCCCTCTCTCTGACCCTCCCCCGTTCATGCTCTGTCTCTCTCTGTCTCAAAAATAAATAAACGTTAAAAAAAAAAAATTAAAAAAAAAGAAACTATCTAAAGGCAAATCAAAGTGTTAAACTGATTTAGAATTTGATTCATCAGAACATTAAAATGTATATTATATAGATTTATTTATTGTCATCTGACAGTTTAGGCATACTCCAGAGATGTTGCAGGTTTGGTTCCAGACCACTGCAACAAAGCAAATATTGCAAATAAAGAGACTCAGATTAATTTTTTGGTTTCCCAGTGCATATAAAAGTTATGATTACACTATAGTCTGTTAAGACTTAAATAGCATTATGTCTGGAAAAAAAAAAAAAACAACCAATGTACATACCTTAATTTAAAAGTACCTTATTGCTAAAAAATGCTAAAATACCTTATTTCTTAAAAAGCTCATCATCTGAGCTTTCAGAGAGTTGTAATCCTTTTGCCGGTAGAGGGTCTTGCCTTGATGTTGATGGCTGCTGATTGATCAGGGTGGGGGTTGCTAAACTTTGGTGTGGTTGTGGCCATTTCTTCAAATACGACAACAGTGAAGTTTGCCTCGTGGATTGACTCTTCCTTTTAGGGGCGATTTCTCTGTAACAGGTGATGCTGTTTGATAGCATTTTACCCACTGTAGAACTTCTTTCAAAACTGGAGTTAATTCTCTCATAGCCCACCACTGCTTTATTAAGTTTATGTAATATTCTGAGTCCTTTGTTGTCATTTCAACAATCTTCACAGCCTCTTCACCAGTAGTAGATTTCATCTCAAGAAACACTTTCTTTTAAGTTTTATTTTATTTGAGAGAGGCAGAGAGTGTGAGTGGGGAAGGGGCAAAGAGGGAGAGAGAGAATCCCAAGCAGGCTCCTCACTGTCAGCGCAGAGCCCAGTGCAGGGTTTGAACTCATGAAACTGTGAGATCATGACCTGAGCCAAAATCAAGAGTCAGACGCTTAACCGACTGAGCTACACAGGTGCCCCAAGAAACACTTTCTTTACTCACCCATAAAAAGCAACTCCTCATCCATTCAGGTTTTATCACAAGATTGCAACAATTTAGCCACATTTTCAGGCTTCCAATTCTAGTTTTCTTGCTTTTTTCACAGTATCTGCAGTTACTTCCTCCATTGAACCCCTCAGAGTCCTTCCAGACTTCCTGCTAATGTTGGTATTTTTATCTCTTACCATGAATTATAAATATTCTTAATGAAATCTAGAATGGTGAAGCTTTCCCGAAGGTTTTTAATTTACTTTGCCCAGATCCATCAGAGGAATTACTATCTGTGGCAGCCTTAGACTTGTGAAGCATATTTCTTGAGCAACATGACGTGAAAGTCCAAAATACTTGACCCATGGCCTGCAGAATGGGTGTTGTGTTAGCTGGTATGAAAACAGCATCAATCTCATTGTCCATCGCCATCAGAGCTCTTGGGTGACCAGATGCATTATCAATGAGCAGTCATATTTTGAAAGGAATCTTTTTCTCTCAGCAGGTCTCAGAATAGGTCTCAACAATGGACTTCTAATATTTAGTAATCCATGTTTTAAACAGATGTGCTATCATCTTGGACTTGTTCCATTTATAGAGCACAGGCAGAGTAGATTTCCCATAATTCTTGAGAACCCTAGGATTTTTTTTTTTTTTACTGGTTATTTATTTTTGAGAGAGGGTGTGAGTGGGGGAGGGGCAGAGAGCAGGAGACACAGAATCCAAAGCAGACTCCAGGCCCTGAGCTGTCAGCACAGAGCCTGATGCGAGGCTCAGACTCACTAGCATGAGATCGTGACCTGAGCCGAAGTCGGATGCCTAACTGACTGAGCCACCAAAGCTCCCTGAGAACCCTTAGATTTTCTAATGGTAATGATCATTGGCTTCAATTTAAAGTCACCAGCTGCATTAGCCCCTAACAAGAAAGCCTGTCTTTTGAAGCCTTGAAAACAGGCATTGACTTCTCTGTACTATGAAAGTAGTAGATGGCATCTTCTTCCAATAGAAGACTGTTTCATGTACACTGAAAATTTGTTGTTTAGTGCAGCCACCTTTATCAAATAGCTAGATCTGGAAACCTTACTGCAGCTTCTATGTCAGCGCTTGCTTCTTCACCTTGCACTTTGATGTTATGGAGCCAGCCTTTTTTCTTAAACCTTATAAACCAACATCTGCAGGCTTCAGACTTTTCTTCTGCAGTTTCCTCACCTCTCTCACAGCCCTCATAGACTTGAAGAGAGTTAGGGCCCTGGTGTGGATTAGGCTTTGGCTTAAGAGAATGTTGTGGGTGGTTTGATCTCTCCAGACCACTAAAACTTTCTCCATATCAGCAAAATCATTACTGTTTTGCTTTCTTATTATTTGAGTGTTCTCTGGAGTAGCACTTTGAATTTCCTTCAAGGACGTTTCCTTTACATTCACAATTTAGCTAAATATTTGGTGCAAGAGGCCTAGTTTTCAGCCTGTCTCAGCTTTCAACATACCTTCTCACTAAGCTTAATCATTTCTACCTTTTGATTTAAAGTGAGAGACATGTGACTATACCTTTCACTTGAGCACTTAGAGGCTATTGTAGGGTTATTTATTGGTCTAATTTCAATATTGTTATATATCAGGGAATAGGGAGGCCTGAAGAGAGGGAAAGAGATGGATGAATGGCTGGTGGGTGAAACAGTCACAAGACACAGCATTTATCCATTAAGTTTCCTCTCTTATATGGTCGTGTTCATGGTGCCCTAAAACAGTTACAGTAGTAACCTCAAAAATCATAGATCACCATAACAAAGGAAATGTATGAATATATAATGAACAATTTGAAAAATTGCAAGAATTACCAAAATGTGACACAGAGACACGGAGTGAAAAATACCATTGGGAAAAAAATGGCACCAGTAGACTTGCTCAACACAGGATTGCCACAGACCTTCAAGTTGTAAAAAAAAAAAAAAAAACAGTATCTGCAAAGTGCAAGAAAGCAAAGCACAATAAAACATGGTGTGCCTGTATATTCTTCACAGCTCATGGTTTGCTTTTTAAAACGATTTCACAAAAAGAATAGTCCTAACTAGAATATTGCCATGTAACTAGACACTCCAATTTTAGTGGTGGGATAGATTAGAAACCTTATGTAGAAATTCCTCAGTCTTACCTAGAGAAAGTGGATTTTCTTACATATGAAATGGAAACTTATGGTTAAAAGAAGCTTTTAGGACCTCATATAGGCATAGGTTGTTGGTATCCTTAATTTAGCTCTTTTTTTAAATTGAGGTATAATTGACATTTAACATTATATTTCATTTGTGCAACATAATTATTCAATATTTATATACTGCAAATGATCACAATAAATCTGGTTAACATCTGTCACCATGCATAGTTACGAAAAATGTTCTTCTTGTGATAAAAACTTCTAAGACCTATTTTTTTAGAAGCTTTCAAATATGCAATAGTATTATTAGCTGTAGTCCCGAAGCTATGTATTTTACATCTGTATTCATTTATTTTATAACTGGAAGTTTGCATCCTTTGACCATCTTCACCCATTTTGCCCACCATCTAATCCCCTGCCTCTGGCAGCTACCAGTCTGTTGTCTGTATCCGTAAGTTCGGTTTTGGGTTTTGGTTTTTCCCGTTTGTTTGTTTGCTTGTTTAGATTTCATATGTAACTAGAATCCTGTGGTATTTGTCTTTCTTTGATACATTTCATGGACCGTGGTGCTGTCAGGGCCTATCCATGTTGTCACAAACGGGAAGATTTCCTTCTTTTTTATATGGTTGAAAAATACCCTGCTGTGTATATATGTTTTCTTTATCCGTTCATTCATTGGTGGACACTTAAGTTATTTATATATCTTGGCTATTGTAAATAATGCAGTGAACGTGAGTGGGTATATTTTTTATAAATGATGCTCAGTGAATGTGCGAGTGGGTATATCTTTTTAAGTTTTTCCATTTTCATCAGATGAACACCCAGACGTGGAATTGCTGGATCAGTGTGCTAGTTCTATTTTTAATTTTGGAGGAACCGTCAAATTGTTTTCCCTCATGGCTGCACCAACTTGCATTCCTACCAGTGGTGCCCGAGGATTCTGTTTTCTCCACTTACCAACACTTGTTGTTTCTTGTCTTTTTGGTAATGACTGTTCTAACAGGTATGAGGTGCTACTCATTCTGGTTTTGATTTGCATTTCCCTGATGATTAATGATATTGAGCACTTTTTCATGTACCTGTTGGCTATCTTTATATCATCTTTGAAAAATGTCTATTTAGATCCCCTGCCCATTTTTTCATTAGATTATTTTTTGCTATTGATTTGTACAAGCTCTTTATGTATTTTGGATATTAACCCCTTATCAGATATAAGACTCGAAAGTATTTAATCCCATTCAGTGGATTACCTTCTCATTTTGTTGATGGTTTCCTTTACTGTGCAAAAGCTTTTTAGTTTGATGTAGTCCCACTTACTTATTTTAGTTTTTGTCACTTTAGCTTTTGGTGTCAAATCCAAAAAATCATTGTGAAAACGTCAAGAAGCTTACCACCATGTGTTCTTCTCAGAGTTTTATGTTTCTAGGTTGTACGGTCATGTCTTTAATCCTGAGTTCATTTTTGTGTATGGTGCAAGATAGTGGCCTAGTTTCATTCTTTTGCATGTGACTGTCCAGTTCTCCCAACACCGCTTATTGATGAAACTCTCCTTCCTCCATTGTATATTCTTGGCTCCTTTGTCATAAATTAATTGACCATTTACATATGGGTTTATTTCTGGGCTTTCTATTCTGTGCCATTGCTCTGTGTGTCTTTTTTTTTAATATCCAATACCATACTGCTTTGGTTAGTATAGCTTTGTTATACAATTTGAAATCAGGGAGTGTGGTACCTCCAGCTTTGTTCCTCTTTCTCAAGATTGCTTTGGCTATTGAGTCTTTTTTGGTTCTATAGAGTGTTTTAGGATTATTCTGTTCCTGTGAAAAATGCCATTGGACTTTTGATAGTGATTGCATTGAATCTGTAGATTGCTTTGAGTAATATGGACATTTTAACAATATTTGTTCTTCCCATCCATGAGCAAGTTATCTTTCCATTTATTTGTCTTCTTCAATTTTTTCATCAGTGTCTTATAGTTTTCAGTGTACAAGCCCTTCACCTCCTTAGGAATTCATTCCTAGGTATTTTAGCCTTTTGTGATGCACTTGTAAATGGGACTGTTTTCTTAATTTCTCTTTCTGACAGTTTGTTTATTGGTGTATAGAAATGTAACAGATTTTTGTATATTGATTTCGTATCCTGCAACTTTAATGAATTTATTATTTCTAACAGTTTTTCGTGGAGTCTTCAGGGTTTTCTGTATATAATAGCATGCCATCTGCAAATAGTGACGGTTTTACTTTTTCTTTGCCAATTTAGATACCTTTTTTTGTTTTTCTTGCCTAATTGCTGTAGCTAGGAATTCTAATACTATGTTGAATAAAAGTAGCAAGAGTGGGCCTTGTTACTCATCTTTTACCTGTGATTATGTTAGCTGTAGACTTGGCATATATGGCTTTTATTATATTCAGGTACAGTCTTCTCTACCACTTTGTTGAGAGTTGTTATCATAAATGGTTGTTGAATTTTATCAAATGCTGTTTTTTACATCTATTGAAATGATCACAGGAGTCTTTATTTTTTTTTTTTAATATTTATTTTTAAGAGACAGAGAGACAGTGTGAGTGGGGAAGAAGCAGAGAGAGAGAGGGAAATACAGAATCTGAAGCAGGCCCCAGGCTCTGAGCTGTCAGCACAGAGCCTGATGCAGGGCTCAAACCCACCAGCTGTGAGTTCATGACCTGAGCCAAAGTCATACACTTAAACAACTGAGCCACCCAGGCTCCCTGAGTTTTATTCTTTATTTTGTTAATATGGTGAATCACATTGATTGATTTGTGGATGTTGAACGATCTTACATCCCTGATATGAATTCCACTTGATTGTGGTGTATGATTCTTTTAAGGTATTGTTGAATTTGGTTTGCTAATTTTGTTGAGAATTTTTGCATCTATATGCTTCAGGGATATTGGTCTGTGAAATTCTTTCCTTGGAGTGTCTTTGATATGAGGGTAGTGCCGGCCTCATAAAATAAGTTTGGAAGTCTTCTGTCCTTTCTGTTATTTGAAAAAGTCCACAAAGGATTGGTATTAATTCTTCTTTAAATGTTTGGTAGAATTCACTAGAGAAGTCATCTGGTCCTGGGCTTTTGTTTATTGGGATATTTTTGATTACTGATTCAATTTCCTTATTAGTGATTGGTCTTTTCAAATTTTCTTTTTCTTCCTGATTTATTTTTGGTAGGTTGTGTGTTTCTAGGACTTTATCCATTCTTCTAGATTGTCAAATTTTGTTATGTGTAATCGTTCATGGTAGTCTCTTCTGATCTTTTGTATTTTTGTAGTAACAATTTTAATGTCTCCTCTTTCATTTCTGATTTGGGTCCTCTCTTTTTGTTTCTGGTGAGTCTAGCTAAAAGTTTCTCTCTCTTTAGTTTCAAAGAATCTGCTCATAGTTTCATAGATCTTTTTTATTGTCATTGTATTCTCTTTATTATCATTTATTTCCTCCTTTTTCTTTGTTATTTCCTTTCTTCACTAACTGTGGGCTTCATTTGTTCTTCTTTTTTTTCTAGTTCCTCGAGATGTAAAGTTAGACAGTTTGAGGTTGTTTTGTTTGTTTCTTGATACAGGTATTTATCTTTATGAACTTTACTCTTAGAACTACTTGTGCTGCATCTCATAAGTTTTGGTGTGAGTTTTTTTTTTTCACTTGTCTCAAGCTGTTTTTTAATTTCTCTTTTGATTTCATCTATGACAAAGTGGTTATTTGCTAGCATTATGTTTAATCTCCACATATTTGTAAATTTTCAATTTCTCCTGTAATTTATTTCTATTTTTATACTATTGTGATTAGAAAAAATGCTCAATTTCACTCTTCTTAAATTTATTAAGGCTAGTTTTGTTGCCTAATGTATTACTGATTGAGGAGAATGTACCATATGTGCTTAAGAAAAATGTTTTTTTCTGTTGCTTTTGAATGGAATATTCTGTATGTATCTATTAAGTCTGTCTTGTCTAACATGTCACTTGAGGCTGATGTTTGCTTATTATTTTCTGTCCAGTCCTATCCATTGTTTTAAGTGAGGTGTTAAAGTCCCCTACTATTACTGTATTGCTGTTTATTTCTCCCTAACAGACTTGTTAATATTTATTTTGTATATTAGTTTCTCCTATGTTGGATATGTAAACATTTACAGATGTTATATCTTCTTATTGGATTGACCCTTTTGTTATTATGTAATGCCCTTCTTTGTCTCTAATTATGGTCTTTGTTTTAAAACCTGTTTTTTCTTATATAAGTATAACCTCTCCAGATATCTTTTGGTTTCCATTTTCCATGGTTTTCACTTTCATTATCTTTTCCCTTCACTTTGAGTCTATGTGTGTTCTTGCATCTGAAGTGCGTCTCTTATAAACAGCATACAGATAGGTATTGTTTTTTAATCCATTTAGCTACTCTGTGTCTTGTGTGTGGACAGTTTAGTCCATTTACATTTCATTAATTGATAGGTATGTATTTATTGCCATTTTGCTGTTTCCTGGCTGTTTCGTAGTTCCTCATTTCTTTTCTTATTCTATTCCTTCATCATTTTGTGATTTTCTGTAGTAGTATGCCATCATTCCATTCTTTTTATCTTTTGTGTATCTGCTATAGGATTTTGCTTTGAGCTTACCATGAGGCTTACATAAAATAATTTATATTTATAAGTCTATTTTAAGTTGATAACTTAAATTTGAAAGCATTTTAAAGTTCCACATTTTTACTACACCATGTTTTATGGTTTTGTTTAGTTTGGGTTTTATAACTTTTATTTTATGCAACCCTGACTAATTATTGTAGCTATAGTTGTTTTTACTGTCTTTGTCTTTTAATCTCCATACTAGCTTTATAAGTGATTAATCCATCACTTTTCCAACATTAGATTATTCTGAATTCTACTGTATGTTTACCTTTATTGACCTGTATGCAACAAGCTGTTTTGCTGCTTGTAAGATTCTGTCCTTATCTTTTGGACCCCCGGGTGTCTCAGTTGGCTGAGCATCCGACTCTTAATTTCAGCTCAGGTCATGATCTCAATGTTCATGGATTCGAGCCCTGCATTGAGCTCTGTGCTGACAGTGTGGAGCCTGCTTGGGATTCTCTGTCTCCCTCTCTCTCTGCCCCTCTCCCACTTGCACTGTCTCTTTCAAAAATAAATAAATAAATACTTTAAAAAAAAAGATTCTGTCCTTTATGTTTTGACAAATGTGTCTTAATGGATTTCTTTGGGTTCATCTTTTTTGGAACTCTCTTGGGAGATATCTGAATTTTCCTTCCCCAGGTTAGGCAAGTTTTTAACGATTATTCCCTCAAAGTTCTTCCCCTTTCTCTCTTTCTTCTCCTTCTGGAATCCCTATATTGTGACTGTTGGTCCACTTGATGTTATTCCATAAATCCCCTAAGCTATCTTCACTCTTTTTCATTATTTTTTCTTTTTGCTATTCTGATTCATTGACTTCCACAGCCCTAATTTTGAGTTCACTGATCCTGCCTTCTGTTTCATCTAGCTAGTCTGCTGTTGAACCCTGTTAGTATATTTTTCAGTTCAGTTATTGTATTCCTCAGCTCTGAGTTCTCTGTGGTACTTTCTTACATTTTATATCTCTTTGTTAAAGTTCTCACTGTGCTCATCCATTCCTCTCCTGAGTTTGGCGAGCATCTCTATGACAGTTATTTTGAACTTTTTATCAGGTAAGTCATTTTTCTGCATTTCATTAAGGACTTTTTCTGAGGTTTTATATTGTTCTTTTGTATGGAAGTGGTTTTCTGTTTCTTCATTTTCTTTGTCTCACTGAGGTTTTTATTCATTAGACAAAATATCCAGCTGTCCCATTCTTGAAGGAGTGGCCTCACATAGATGAACCTTATTATTCAACGCTGCCCCAGCTCCTGGTTGTCTCTCAAGCCTTTGTTTTTGCCCAAGCAAACGTCTTTTGTTTTAGCAGCCCCCAGTAGTTGAGGGTTCCGAGACCTGTCAGTGTCCCAAAAGGATGGATATTAGCACCTAGATTCAGGCTGATTAGAAGCCAGACCCTCAGGCAGCCACTTTTAAAGTATGGCAATATAGGTACAGTATTGTGGGACTTCAAGAGTAAGTCACACTGGCCATGATAGCTAAGTATTCTAGAGGCATCTTATGGGCAGCAATCACAAAAAACTCAGGATGCCAGATAAGTGTATAAACTCTTCCCCAGGAAATTCCAGTGACCTGGAGTAAGACAGAGAACACAAAGATGCATTCACCAGCCTCTGTCCCTGGAGTGTATCTCAGGAGCACTTAGATGTGTACTAAACCATAAACCCACTCCTCAGGCTGAAACTCTGGGACAAGCAATTAGACCTCTTTTACAGAAAGACTAGGGATATTTTTTTAGTCTACTATGTGCACAGTACCCTGGGAATGGTAGCTTGCCAAGAATTGTCTCTCCATTTCTTACAGTTCTGTGGGACTAAGGAACGCAGGGTCTGTTGGCCACCAGAGCTAGGCAATCAAGATGCATTCCCTGGGTGGCAGCCGCAGAAACTGGGGCACCAGACACATATAAAAGTTCCCTTCTGGGAGATGCTGGCACTTTGGAGCGTGGCACAGGGAGAATGCCAAAATAGCTAGCTGCCTGCTGAGGTCTCTGTATAGGATGATAGTAGGGCCTTAGGTGTGTGTTTAATTAGAGGCCCGCCCCTCAGGCTGCAGCTGTGAAGATAAGCTGATTGGCCTTTCATAGACTGAGTTCCTTTCTCCGTTTGTTGCCTGTGCCTTGGGGGTGGTGGCCAGCTAAGAACTTTCTTTCCATTGGTTACAGTTCTGTGGGAACCGCAGACGGAAGTCTTGCTGGCCACTAGGTCGGGGAATCAAGAGATGCACCCTGGTGGCAGCCACAGAAAATTAGGCACCGCAGGGTACAAGCTTCTTTTGGGGAGAGAGCCTGGTAAGCTGGAGTGAGGCAGACCTTCTACCCCTGGAGAATATGGTAGCAGGCAGGCCCCTAGAGTTGTGTCCCTGAGTGAACCCTTTTAGTGCCGTTTCCCAGCTCTCCATAGCCTTGTGGATCTCGTGGATGGGAATCCCATTGGTTTTCAAAACTAGAATTTTGGGGGCTCATCTCTCAGGTGCAAGTTTTAAAGTGGGGGGGGGGGGTCCGTGACATGGGGTTGCAGCTCTTTACTCCTCAGGGAGAATCTCCTAGTTTCTAGTTCCTTCCCAATCGGGGATCATGGCAGGGGGGCTGGGGTTTATGGTGAGACTGAATCTCATCCTCTCCTACCTGTTTCAGTGTGGGGTTTTTTTTCTCATTAGTCTGATGTGTAGGAGTTGCTCGGCTCGTTTTTTAAATTTTTCTCACAGGAGATTATCCCATGTGCAACTGTACGTTCAGTGTGTCTGTGGGAGCATGTAAGTTCAGGGTCTTCATATGTCACCATCTTGAACCAGAGCCTGTTAATTTGACCTATTATTTAACTCAAATACAAAATACTGTTGTTTTTGATCCTGAAATTTGATTAGTTTACTGCTTATGGAAAGTGCTGAATATTAGCTGTATTTTATTAACTATTTGATTCATTTAAAAAAAATTGTTTATTTTTGAAAGAGAGAGAGAGAGAGGGAGGGAGGGAGGGAGGGAGACAGAGGATCCAAAGTGGGCTCAGTGCTGGCAACAGAGAGCCCAGTGCAGGATTCAAACCCACTAACTGTGAGATCACCACCTGAGCCGAAGTCAGATGCTTAACCAACTGAGCCACCCAAGTGCCCCAACTAATTCTTTTTTTTAAGTTGTTGAGATTTGTTGAAAAGTTTGACCAATGCAGTAATTTTAATTGTAAAATATTAGTATTCTTCAGTTGTTAACAATTAAGCCAAAATGAAATGCTTTAATCACTGACACTGTTGCTCACAAAATCTCAAATCCTAATTATCTGAGGTACCAGTTTAATATACTTAGAAAATTGTGAGCTCTGGAGACATTTTTCAAAATTGTAGCTAGGATTTGAATCCAGCTCTTAATGAGGCAGACCAGTATTAACTGTAGCAATTCATTTATTTCTAAAAACAGCATTTACTGTTTTAAGGCTAAATATTAAGTAGCGATGTAAGCCCTGGCATTTATTTTTCAGCTGAGAAAGTTATCTGTGTTCAATAGGTGGAGGGAACCAAGTAGACATCCTGCTCACACAAAGCTAATCAGTAGTTCGACAGCTGCAATCAAACATCCAACACAGTGTCTCAGAGGCCGTAATCTCTGTGTCTCCTGCATTGTTTTTTGTTATAAAAGGTTTGGGGAGCATGGAGGAGGGATGGTGCAGCTTGAGATTGTGCATAGTCACCACCTTTCTTTTTTCCTAGTTAGAGCATTTTACTAGCTCGACCTCCTTTCAGCTCAAAGGAACCACATCCTCATATTATTTCATCTCTGTCTTCCATCGTTATTAGCCTTTTTTAATGAATAAGCTACTATGAAGGTTTTTAAAAATCAGCCTTACAAAATGTACTATTCTACAAAAGTGAACTTTCCAGAAAACCGACACTATTCCCTTAAGCACCAAAGTGAAGTAGAAGAGGAAAGAAGTGGGCAGGACGGGGTGGAGAATAACAGTAGTGGTAATAGTGTAATAATGATAGAAATGTTCTGAAATGTCTACCCTTCTGTGTAGCCGAAACTTTTCTTGGAGGCCCAGGATCATTTTCATGAATATCAGAGATGAATCCTGTTATCTGTTGAAGAGCTCTGACAATATAATATTTAGGTCCATTGGGCCCCTAAACAATATCTTCCTCCTGCACAATCAGCATACCCACTGAGGTCAAAAGACAGGTCAAAACAGTTGTGTGGCTTCTCTCATTAACAGACAAACCATCCATTTTACATCCGGAAGCCCGTCTGTCCCTCCCTTACTGTCCTTGCTGCCCTGCCCTTCGCTCCAGGGTCCTGGCCCTCACTTCATCAGTTCCATTTAGTATTTCTCCCCAGGCTGTCAGTAAGAAATAAGGAAGGTATTTAGAGGAGGTCATTCACTTTGCTGTGAGAACAACTATGAGAAAGGAAGACCTCTCTTCCTCATATTAACCACCTATTATATTAAAATTGGAATAAATTAGTAATCTGACTACATCTGGCTCTTTTCCTCTAACCCTTCCATTCCTATCATGTTGTGACCCCCGAGTCAGGGTGAAAGATGTAGGGTGAGGGCAAAAACCCATTCATACTTTAAAACTCCTTTTCAGGGCTCCAGGGTGGCTCAGTTGGTTAAGCATCCAACTCTTGATTTTGGTTCAGGTCATGATCTCACGGTTTGTGAGTTAGAGCCACATGGTGGGCTCCGTGCTGACACTGAGCTGGCTTGGGATTTTCTCTGCCCCTCCCTGGCTTGCACACTCTCCCTCTCAAAGTAAATAAACTTAAAAAACACAACACTCCTTTTCTCTAATTTTTAAAACAGTAGTCTGCCTCATTGTATATACAACCGACAGTCATGTTGGTGGAAATATTTTTGCAAGGGCTGGAAGCAGTAAGTTTCAGCTTTAGGTCTTTGTGCCTGGTGGTTGCTGGAAGTGTCTCTTGTAGAAAAGCAGGGATTAATTGTATCGTGTTTTAAAGGTTATTTATTTTGAGAGAGAGTGAACATGAAAGTGGGGGAGGGGCACAGAGAGGGTGGGTGGGGTGGGGAGAGTGAATCCCAAGCAGCATGGAGTATGACTGGGGGCTTGATCTCACAAACCGAACCATGAGATTCATGACCTGAGCTGAAATCAAGAGTCAGATGCTTATCATTTTTGACTCTGATTTTCTCTTTCCCTTCACTTTTATCACCCACATTTACAATTACTTTTATTGTTACTATGTGAAACGTAGTTATTCCTACTAAATGCTGTACATCTGACTAATATCCCATAGATTAACATAAACTTTACTGAAAGGAAACAGGAGAGAATGACCCAGAAACTCTCCAATGATTTAGTATCAGTGGATGAGTTCTGCTGTGGAAAGTCTGCCTCTGGCTACTTTTTAATTTGGCTCTATTCATTGATGCAATTTTTCTTTCTTTTCTCCTTCTTCAAAAATGGCATCATTTTGTATGAAATTTTGCCTTAACTATATGCCTTAATGTTGCTATATATACATACTTGGGCAAACGTTACAGACACATACACACACACACACATAGAGTATCTATGTATTGGGAGTATAGGCCCATTTAAGGAGCTTCAAGATGTCAGACTGCATTTGGGATCTTTTTGCCTTTGCCTCATGGTTGTAAGATGGGTGTAGCTGCTCAAATGCCATGTAGCTGCTCAAATGTCCTCACACCAGTTTCTAGACCAGGAACTATGGGGGAGAGGCAAGAAGTTTTGTATGTCTCTGTTTATTTTATTCTGAAGAAGATCCTTTCCGGCCAATTTTCCCTTGAGCGTCATTGACCACAACTGTGTCTTGGGTCCATTTTTCGTTCCAAAAAAGGATGAGAAAGTGAGTATTTTGCAAAGGGGAATGGAATCACCATGACTGGCTAAGACCTAACCATTCTTGGGGCTTGGAGAGAGCCCAACATTCAAACGATTCTTCACCCACTATCTGAAAACATTGGAATTCAAGTTGGGTGGAGCAGGATGGCCATTAGGGAGCTAACAGTGAAACATCGTCTGCCACAGTATGTTTAAGAACGTTCACTAAGGTTGCCCTCAAGTTCATGCTTCCGTTTGCTAGTGACCTTGGTGTCAAAAATATGCTGCCAGTTGTGATGAAGAGACTGAGAAAGAAGAGCAGACCATTCGAAGAAATAGCGGTGGGGGGAGGACAATGGTCAGTAACATGAAGTGGGAAACATTGAAACATAGGAAACAAGGAGCTTAATCTGTGTACAGTGGGTAAAGAGGATTTGTCTGTATTGGGTTGTTCTAAACTTCATTCTTTCAAGAGGCAGCTTTATGTGCCTTTGGAGCACAAGTGGAATATGCAAACTGATGACTGTTACATAAGATACTATGCATGCAAAATAGAATGCCAGCTTGTATTGCCTTCTCTTTTGAACACTCAGCCTTAATCTGACCTACAAAGTGAATAGGATTAAACATTGAGTGTACTTATCAAACAATGGAATGGAGACTAACCAGATGCTCAAATCTCTAAGATAATTCAAAGATAGTTGATATAAAACATATTTGGGAATTTTTAAAAAATAAAATTGTATGCAAGTAACAATATTTTTGAGTGCCAGATGGAGAAGACATCTGTAGAGTGAGAAACTCAAGAAAACACACTTGCAAGATTGAGGCACATTTAGAAGAAAATTGTTGGCTCTGTCACTAATGAGGAGTTAGGAAAATATTTTCTCTATGTACAGAAGGTTCACTTTACTTGATGGATCACCCAAGTGGCAGATGCCAGTTTTTTTTCTAAGAATTTTCTTTAGTAACAAGGTGCTTTGTAGTAAGTCAAAAGTATACTATCTGGTTTCCCCTGTGCTCTTTTCTCTATTCTTCAGTGAGATTCTGGTTATTTCCATTAATACAGGGCAGCTCTGTCAATCCCTAGATAGATAACCAAGCTTTAAAGAACCTGTTTGGTAAAACTCTTTGATCCCTATGTCTACAGTGACCCTCTGTTGGTCATGAAACAGGCAAGACCAAGTAAGAGAACGAAGGAATGATTTAACCCATGCCCCTAAGCCTTCAAAAGAGCCTATCTTATTGGAAGTTACGTAGTCTCACTTCAAAGACCAAAGACAGCATGATTTTCCGAGATGCTGTGACAGTGGTTTGGGACTGAGCAAAACACACATAGCATGCGGACCAGAGACAGCAACAGCTGTGTGGCTCATCTGTTTCCCAATGTATTTCCTGAGCTATGAAGTCTGCTTGGAGGAGTAGCATCAGTGAATTCCAAGCATGCAAAGAATCTGACCATTCTTTCTCATTTTTAAACCACATTACCTTTGTCCTTTTCCTCAACCTTCAAGGCCATTTCTCTGTGCATTTTTCATTGATTTGTGGCCAGAAACTGATGAGGCAATGGAAAACTTAAAACCTGCTATTAGTGAGGGTTTAAAAGTAAGTATCCTTCAGGAGTCATTTTCTGTAACTAAGATCTCATTCTCAAAAGACACACACATAGAACATAACATGACCATGGGTGGGGGTGTGGGGGTACCTCAAGAGTGCAAGATGACCGAGAGAGTCTCTGTGGAAGACAGAGGACATCCATGAGACTTGTGTGTGACAAGTATCATGAATAGTCTGCAGTGTCTGGTCATTTTCATTTTGCTTCTTTAATGTATGTTTTCCAGACATTCCATTTCTGCTGCCCTCACTTCATTATAGGCCTTGGCACCTCATTTCCAAGTATTCCGACAATATCTAAACTGAACTTTCTACCTCCGGTCTCTCCTCATGTGGACCCTTCTTCACCCCACATGCGTGCTCCTACCCCAGCGAATAGCAGAGCACTTACTTTAGTTTTCATTATTTACTTCTATATTTTTACAAATAATACTTAGAATATTACAAGCTACTAATGGCAACATTAATAAGTATATCATTTATTGAATGCATAGCTTGAATCACAAAGCTTTCTTGGAAAACAAGTCGAAGGCTTTCAAGCATAAAGTCCAGGCAGGAAAAATGGTCTGTTTTGAGGATACTTAATGTAGAAGTAGCAGGCCTTCCCATCACATGTGTGAAGGGCATCACTAGAAGCAAGCCCAACATAAGTGTACCCACCTACTGTGTGAGTTTTTGTTTCTCATCTACTTTATTACTGCTCTCATTAGAATTCTTCCCTGTCCGTATGCATTTATTTATGTCCTCTCTTCCCTGATGTGGCAGAGATCATGGTTTCAGTTCAAAACAGCTCCTGGTTGGAGTGCCTGGGTGGCTCAGTCAGTTAAGTGTCCAACTTCAGCTCAGGTCATGAACTCACCATTCGTGAGTTCAAGCCCTGCATCACGCTCTCTGCTGTCAGCCCAGAGCCTGCTTCAGATCCTCTCTCTCCCTCTCTCTGCCTCTCCCCTGGTCGTAAATGTGTACCCTCTCTCTCAAAAATAAATAGTAAACATTAAAAAATAAATAAATAAAGGGATGCCTGGGTGGCTCAGTCAGTTAAGCATCTGACTTTGGCTCAGGTCAGGTCATAATCTTGCGGTTTATAAGTTCGAGCCCCATGTCGGGCTCTGTGCTGACAGCTTAGAGCCTGGAGCCTGCTTCGGGTTCTGTGTCTCCCTCTGTCTCTGCCCCATCCTGCCAGAACTCTCCCTCTCAAAAATAAATAAACTTTAAAAAAAATGAGTGAATGAATGAATGAATGAATGAAACAGCCCCTGATTTGTAGTTGTGTTAGGAGGCTTACATAAACAACAGACAGCGTAACAATTCATTGCTTCCTCATAATTACCATGTCTGTAGGAACTTAAAAAATGGTGCATGCCATTTACAGTAAATGGGGCTGACTCTATAAAAAGTATTTGTAAATTTTGTAATTCTAGGGATATATGTCAGCAATTATCAGATGGTCTCAAATCCTGGCAAACATCCCAAAAGATATTTTAAAAGATAAATTGGATGAAAAATAGTGATGAGACTGTCAATAATCCCTCTCTGGTCACTCTTACAAGTTCTACATTTCCTTTTTATGAATGCATTTTTTAAGATAGTAAACCTGCTTCATTTCTTCATCCTGATTTGAAATTTTGGTTATTTCAAGAAAACTTTGTAATTTTGAGTTTTGGATATCTTAAAAGATACATTGAAAGTCTAATAATGGATGTCCGTTCTTAAGTTAACTATGACTTTTTCTCAAAAAATTTCATGATGCTATGTTTTTTGTCCTGAGCTGGAGTTGATAGGTTATTAAGTTTCTTAGTTAACCTTGCAGGTGCTTTCAAGATAATTTGAACATGAGACTACCGGAAAGGACTGTAAAAAAGCTGCAGTCAGAGTTGGTGGTATGGAAAGTTCTTTTGAAAGATGGAAAACATTAATTTAAAAGAGTTCGAGAGTTTCAGCCAAAAGAGCTGGTCAGGTTGTATAGCAAAAGAAAACTGTACAAGACCCCTCCCCCCCCTCTGCTGTACTTCTCTTTGAATCGCCTCTCTACTGCTGTTTATATGAAATTGATCTAAATGCTCCCATTCCAGGGACTCGTGAACTTAAGTACAGGGAATGATAGCAACTGCAAATGAGTTTAAGAAGACAAGCTGACTGTCATTATGACCTTTTTAAAACGTTCTGTGACATCTGTTTTCCATTTTTGCTAGGCTGTTTGATTAACTTTAGTTTTGCAGAATTGCGGAAATCTTTTTTGCTCAAAATAGTATCTTGAAGGAAGTGACCCTTATTTAATAGAGAAGAATGTTAAGTGTAATATGGGCTTGATTAACTTCATCCCAAGTTTCAGATTTTTCCCATTGGCTTCAAGGTCTCTTCCCCTGTATGGCTCATTTCTGTACAACCAGATAAAACTTCGGGTGGTGGAATGCTCTGATCTGGCTGGTGCCAATGTCATATTTCTAAGATGGCAAAAATGGAAGAAATTTCAAAGAGAATAGTGACAGTTCAGAAACTATTCCTGTCCTTATCTCTATTATACGAGGTCTTGTGGGCTTCTGAGCTAGTGAGCATGTCAAGTTGTGAAAACTATTCCTTCCTTATAATGAAGGTGATCTTTTTGATAAGAATAATTGTCTTGAAAAAGAAAGAGGGACAAAAAGGTCAGTACATCCCGTAAAAACCTGGGACATGAATGCCTCTTTTGCTGTGGTTCAGTGGTCCTAGAAAGCTCATACTGGACATGGCTTAGAAGGCAAAGCAGAGCATTAAATCAACAACAGACTGTATTTTTCTGTTTGCCAGAGCACACAACAGCCCGGTTGCCCTGAGATCAGAACACAAAGGGAAATAGCTGCATTTCAACATGTCCTGGCTTCACTAGAGAAAGCCTACTGGGTTTCTGGCTTTCCAAAGTGGACAGAAGCTGGCAGATCAGCTGCCTTTACCCCTATGTGCTTAGCTATTCTAAGTAGTTTCTGAGAAAGCAATGTGGATTGTACTAGACCTGATTTTTCTATTCAGAGGAATTAATGAGCTTTAATTAGTCACTTTTTACATGGCTTCTCTGCTTCAGCCTGGCAAGTGCTGCTGGTTCTTTCATTTTCCTTGAGTTCCATACCCAGTGTTTCTTGAACAAATCTGTCTTCTGTATCTGACTTGGGCTGGTTTCATTCTCCCAGCTCCTACTTAACCCTCAAATGAGGTGACCTTAGCTCTCTGACCTCTGGCTCAGTATCGAGGCCAGATTTGTCCTGGAGAAGGAAAAAGTAAATTGGAACTAAGTTAGGTGGAGGAGAAGACTCTGTGTTTTAAAGAAAGGTTTGTTTAATGTATTATGGTAGTATCGAGATGTTCCCTTAATATCTTACAAATAATTCATTTGGAAAGAAAGCCAAGTGCATAGTGTTTTGAGGACAAGAACACTTCCTCCTTAGTGAACATACCAGATACATCATTCTGATGCTCCAGGCACTAACTTACCAGGATCCTGTTTCCCAACTATGGTTTTTTAAAAAAAATTAGTAATAGTTTTTAAATAGCTTCCAGTATTTCAAAACCTCTAGTAGGTTGCACAGGTCAACTGAAATTACTGATTTATTTCCATTTAGCTGCAATCATATTAATTCATTATGGTAACCCAACATATGCTGATTGATAGTTGTGTAGTCTCTGTTTAGCACTAAATGAGAAAACACTTTAAGTAATTTATTGGATGTAGTTGGATTTCCTTTAAACTATAAAAAAATGCCTTGCCTATTTCATTCCCTCCTTTCTATTTTCAAGGATTCATTTTCTCTTTCTAGATTCCCAACTTCCCACCTGCTGTTTCTCCTCTATTCTTCTTTTACAAACACCATGCCCTGCTTTTCAGGAGGCATAGACTAGATTAGGTCATCCTGTGTGTCCTCCACCAGCACTGAGGACTTCTCCCATGATAACCCCCATGTAATTACTCACTAGGGTTGTCTCTCCACAAGATTATATGTTCTGTGACATCAGGCTTGTATCACTCCTGTTCTTCACTTTGCCCTATCCCTACCCCAGTGCCTGGCACATCATAAACAATAAATATCAGTGGGTTTAATGGCTAGATTGAATTCATTGTCAAACTGAGTGGCATTTATTTATTTGAATGCTTGACTGACTCCATCACTAGGCGATCATATTCTGGAGGAATATGGTATCTGTGGAGGTATTAATCATTTTTTAATCCCCAGCACCTAGCACTATATCTAGGACAGAAATTTAATTCAACTACAGTTGAGATTTTAAAAAAATGGGGACACTGTAGATTTTGATAAAGAATTTAATGATCATGATTCTTATTTTATCACTAGGCAGTCCTATGAAAAGATGATCCTTTGCCCAAAATTCCACTCAATTGATGAGTCTATGGGCTTACTCAATTTCTAGTAAGTGAGTAATACCATGATTTTAGGTCTGTAAGTAGCTTAAATTTAGAGTTTTGGTTAGAGATGGTCCTACCAATCCCTGTTGTAGATAAAGAGTTTGAATGAGGTTGCTGACTGGACCTTTTAACTTGCTGTTCTTGTTTATTTTCTGCTTGTTTTGTTTGTTCAGGTCTGGCCTGGAGCCTAAAAATAAAAGCGTGCTTGCAGTTTGACTTTTGCTGTGATTCAGTTTTGCAATCTTTTCAAAACACCCTTCAGAAGACCTCCATATATCTGTGGACATCTCCTGGGTTTTCCAAAACAAACACAACACAAGTGGGGGGAATTTGGAAATTTCCAAATTGTAACAGATGGGAACTTACTTTCTTTGTTTAAGAAATATTTGCTGCAGAGAGGGGGGAATCCCAGAGGAAAACATAAGTCTGAAATCTCCACAGGGTCCTCTGCCTTTGCTTTCCCTGGCTGGGGGGAGGGAAGGCAGCAACCAGATGTCAGAAGCCAGCAAAGACCTCTCCATCCTGAAAGCTCTCAACTCAGAGAATACAACTCTGGGGCAGCTACCTCAGTCCTAGGATGTTTCCCTGTGAAATCACTTCCCTCTTCAGATAACCCAGGAGAAAAACTTAACTTGTCAGGGAAGAGTGGTGTCTAATTAAGATTCAAGAAGGCTTTGTGTCCAGGAAAAGGGTGCTACTATGGAATGACTCCTGGTGGCCCTCTTTTCCTTTCTGCTTCTGCTTACATATTGGATCAGCTTAGGTAGGAATATGGATCAGGGAGACTAAAGTGTCCCTTTCACAGCCATTTTTTTTTCTCTGTACCACAGTCCGTCTACAACACCAGCACAATGGCCACAACCTTGGAGTTACAGACCTACTACCCCAGTTTCTCCATAGTATAGAACAGGACAAAACAGCCATGATGAGGGCTTGGGAAATTTAGACCTCAATTCTTATGGTCTTGCAGCATGAGATGAATGAGAGGATTCATGAAAGGAATCAAAGGATTCATAAAATTTTAAAGCCAAAGGGAACTGCAAAGGTCACCTGGTCCAACTCCTCCATTTTTCTAGGAAACAAAATGAGACCACAGAACTTCAGTGAGTTGATAAATACAATCAAGCGGCGGTAAAAAGGACACTGCATGCTTCGGGGTCAGGAATGAGCATGAATCCTGACTTACCTCATTAGTTTAGCTATGACCTTGAATAAGTCACTCATACTCATTCTCAAACTCAAAGTTTCAGGTTTATCTATAAAATGATATCATTATAGCATTTAAAGGATTATGGAGATGATTACCTTAGAGGAAAGTCATGTAAAATACAGCATAAGGTCTGCCACTCAGTAAGTGACTACAAGTTGATAGCAACCATTTATCATCATCATCATCATCATCATCACCATCAAAGCCAGAACCCAGGACTCAAGTTTTCTGGTTCACCACTTCTTTTATTACATTTCTGTGAATCATCTTTATATATTGTCAATACTGTATTGAATGACCCCACTTTGTATTAGTTGAAGCACAAATAGTGGGGATATCATTAGAGACCATGAGATGCTGGGCAAATGATGATGTAATTCCTAAAATAAATAAATAAAGATATAACACTTAGAGAATCAAGATAATATAACCTGAATTTTATATTGAATTAGGTCTTCATATCGCATTCTCTTTATTATTTTAATGATGTTTCCTTTTAAAAACACATTCTCTAATGTATTAAGAAGAGTTCTCTCCTACTTACTGTTTTCGTTCCTTTCTCATTCCAATATTGTCACAGTAAACTGCTAAAATGGAATGCATTCCACCAACCAAATTCCAAATGATTGTTTTGGTAGTGAAAGCATTATTAATGTAGGAACTACTCATGCTGTTCTGCACGTGATCTAAATCCAAGAAACTGGTTACTTGGGGAAATGTTAAGGACTGTGTGCGGGAGAGAAAAGGACAGTTGAATGAAACCTTCCCAACTGTAAATTTTTTACTGCCACATGTGCTCAGGAATGTTGAATCTTTGCCCTCAGATTTGTTCATTATTTTTGCTTTATCATTAACGACACTAAGGTCAGGAAATCGTGGATCCAAGTAAAAACAGACTTGAGCCCTACCTCATTCTGGCCTGTTAAATGTCCCTGCTTTTTATCAATTTTCTCTCTCACCAGCTTGGATTAAGTCTCCTAATCTGACACCATTTCTTTCTTTCTTTCTTCTCCCTTTAAGAGCAGTGTGTGCATATCCTGCTTGGATTTTCAGAGTACTCTCATCAAACTATTCCCTTCATCAAGAGGAAGGACTCGAAACTCTAGCATTGGCACTAAAACCTGAGAAGGAAAACCCTTGTGACGTAAAATATAAAGCTTTAAGGGCAAGAACAGTTTTCTATTTATTGGCATGCTTCCAGGACTAGCACAGTGTTTTAGCACATAGTACATTTCAATGTATATTTGAATGAATAACAAGCCTTTCTTGTTTTCCAGTTTATGAGTTGTAACAATTCTCATAAAAGATTTACGAACCTATGAATCTTGTGAAAGTTATTTCTTTTATTGAGGGGTAATTAACATGTATTCGTTTTAGATATACAGCATAAGGATTCAATATTTGCATATTCTGCAAAATGATCACAATAAGTCTAGTTAACATCATCACCATGTGTAGTTACAAAATTTTTCTGGTGATGAGAACTTCTAAGATTTCTTCTCTTAGCAGCTTCCAGATAGGAAATATAGGATTATTGACTATAGTCACCATGCTGTATGTGATTTATTTATTTTATAACTGGAAGTTTGTCCTTTTGACCCTACTCACCCATTTCACATCCCCCCTACCTCTGGCAACCATCAATCTGTTCTCTGTTTCTATAAACTCAGTGTTTTGTTTTGTTTTGTTTTTAATTCCACATGTAAGTAATGCATGGTATTTGTCTTTCTCTGTTTGACTTTTTTCACTTAGCATAGTGCCCTCAAGTTTCATCCATGCTGTTGCAAATGGCAAGGTTTCATTCTTTTTTATGGCTGAAAAATATTCCATCGTGTATATATATATATATACCATTTTTTTTAATTCATCCATTGATAGGCTCTTAGGTTGCTTCCATTCTTGGCTATTGTAAATAATGCTGCAGTGAATATGGGGGGTGCAGATAATATTTTTGAATTAATGTTTTCATTTTCTTTGGATAAATATCAAGAAGTGGAATTTCTGGATCATATGGTGGTTTTATTTTTAATTTTTTTGAGTAACCCCCATACTGTTTTCCATAATGGCTGCACCAATCTGCATTCCCACCAACAGTGCATGAGGGTTCCTTTTTCTCCACATCCTCACCAACACTTATTAACTCTTGTGTTTTTCAGTGATAGCCATTCTCACAGGTGTGAGGTGATACCTCATTGTGGTTTTGATTTGCATTTCCCTGATGATTAGTAATGTTGGCTGGACACCTTTTCATGTACCTGTTGATTATTTGTGTGTTTTCTTTGGAGAAGTGTCTATTCAGTTTCTCTGCCCTTTTCCCTTTTTTATTTTGTTTTATTTTTTAATGTTTCTTTAATTTTGAGAGAGGGAAAAAGAACATGAACAGGGTAGGGGCAGAGAGAGAGGGAGACACAGAATCTGAAGCAGGCTGCCCTGTCTGCATAGAGCCCAACACAGGGTTTGAATTCATGAACCATGAGATCATGACCTGAGCTGAAGTCAGATGCTTAACCAACTGAGCCATCCAGGCACCCCTCTCTGCCCATGTTTTAATCAGTTTTTTTCCTATTGAGTTGTATGAGACTTTTTTTTATTTTTAATGGCATAGACATTAACTCCTAGAATTAATGCCGTGGTACATCCAGACAGTGAAGTATTATTCGACACTAAAAAGAAATGAGCCATCAAGCCATGAAAAGACATGCAAGAACCTTAAATACATATTACTAAGTGAAAGAAGGCAGTCTGAAAAGTCTGTATACTGTATGATTCCACCTATATAACATCCTAGAAAAGGCAAAACTATGGAGAAGGTAAAAAGAACAGTGATTGCCAGGATTTGGGAGAGAGCTAAAACACAGGATTTTTAGGGCAGTGAAGCTACTCCATATAATACTATAATAATAGATACACATCATTACACATTTACTAAACTTCTAGGATGTACAACACCAAGAGTGAATAGTGGGGTAGATTATGGAGTAATGACACATTAATGTAGGTTCATCAGTTGTAACAAATGTAGCCTTCTGCTGGAGCACTCTGGTGCTGTAGCACTTCCTTCCAGTAGAGAAAGTTATGCATGTGTTGCATGCTATGCATATGGGACATCTCTGTGCCTTCTGCTGTATTTTGCTATGAACCTAAAACTACTCTAAAAAATAGAATCCATTAAAAAATAAGGAATAAATTAGTTGATATATCAAGAGGCCAAACAATATGAATGATAACCACTGAAAAACATTAAAAAGATCATGCCTAGAAAAGGAAAACAACCCAAAAAGCTAGAAATAATAATTGAATGCCAAAGCAGCACCTGAGTGGCTCAGTTGGTTAAGTGTCCAACTCTTGATTTTGGCTCAGATCATGATCTCACGGTTTGTGAGTTGGAGCCCCGCGTTGGGCTTTGTGCTGACTGTGCAGAGGCCTGCCTGGGTTCTCTCTCCCTCTCTCTCTGCCCCTCCCTTTGTGCTCTGTCTCTAAAAATTAATAATAATAATTGAATGCCAGAGAAGAGTAATGAAAGTAATGTAGGAGTAGGATCTAAGAAAAAGTATTTGCCATTTCTCTGAGCGAGAAATCTGCATGATCAAGTAACCACACTCAGGTTGGAGATGTCTCCAGAGAAAGCAATTTACACCTGGAAGCCAGCCATAAAGTACCATGGCTAAAGTAGAGTTCACTCGATAGGTAGAGACTTCGGAGCTAAGACTGAAAAGAATCAGATTTTAGATCAAGTTGGATTCTATTTACTACCTATTGCATCAATGTATAGACAGGGAGAGGGACTCAGCAGATACACAGTAACAGAGAGCTTATTATTACTATTTGTCATTTGTATCCTGAGGTTTCTCACACTTTCCTGCATAGTAGTGTGGGTGCTCCACTCTCATGGGCCAGACAAATGAACAAATAAAAAGTAGACAGATGGTCAGAGGCCCATGGGAGGGGACACACTGGGACCCTACCCTGAGGTTGAGGCTTTGGGTGAGGATGTCCTTCAGTTTGAGGGGCAGTTTTCACTCCTGTGTAAAAGGTGGCCAGGCTCAGCAAAGGCATGGAAATCAAGAGAGGACCATAAAGGCAGTAGCCTAGTTTCAACTGTAGGTATTATTCTTAAAAGTGTACAGATGACTGTAGGATGACTGTATGTGTGTATATGTATATACATATGTATATGTATACACACACACACACACACACACACACACACACACGCATATTTTTAGAAACAGTATGAGTGGGTGAGAAAGGCAGAGGGAGAGCGAGAATATCCATGCTAAGCATGGAGCCTGACACAGGGCTCAGTCCCATGACCCTGGGATCATGACCTGAGCCAAAATGTAGAATTGGAAGCTCAACTGACTGAACCACTCAGGGACCCCAGATGACCATATTTTGAAGTAAAAAAAAAAAAAACCAGACACATGCTATGACAATGAGACCGCATATTTGAAACTACAACTGTCTGAGGAAATTGAGGCTATATGGTCACTATATGTAGAAAAGAGAGGGAAATTTAATTGCATGTAGAAAAAGAGGCCAAAGCCTCCAATCTATTAAGCCAAGGGATAAAGAGTTACAAAAGCCTGCAGATCTTTCCTAATTTTGTCTAATTTTTCCTGTTTTCCTAACTTTGGGGAGGGCAAGCAACTTCCCCAAGCTACATATTAGCTTGTCGTCAGAGGCTTTCTAGCGAATATTGAACCTAACGGTTGAGATACGGTAAATATCATCAAAGGATTTCCAACATTTTAAGAGATTATAACTACTAGAATGAGAATAATTATTTTTGCCGTGGATATTTTGCTCCTAATTTAATAGTAGTGCAGGCTCTTTGCTACCAAGTCACAGCTCAAAAGTTGGGAACAGTTGGATCCCTTTTCTCATCACTTCTGATTTTGTATTCCTACCGTGTTTGGTTTTCTGCATTTATTTGTAATTGTTTCCTCACAAGACAAATATGGATGATGGGCTGAGGGACAGGAAGGCTTCAGTATTTTAGATTACATTTGAAAAGTATATACTGTAGTCCTTTTGCTTTAGAGATGTAAATTAACACAGAATATGTTTAGAGAATAAGTTGATAGAGACCAGTGGTTTTGAAAATGTGGTCCCCCAAACCAGCAACATCAGTACCAGCTAGGAACTTCTGGGAAATGCAGATTCTCAGGCTCACTCCAAATCTCCTGAATCAGAAACTCTGGTGGGGGGGTGGGGGGGTGGTGGGAGGGGGGGGTAGGAAGCAAGCAGTCTGTAATTTAAAAGCTTACCAGATGATTTTAACCACTGGTATAGATGAATCATTCAGACAAACACAATTGGTTTAGAAGATAGTTCTAAGCAAGACTGGAATGAATGCATCAAGTCCTTAAAAAAAAAAAAAATTTATTCCGGCAGTGTAGTAGTTTTCTAATGCTATGTAACAAGTTACTACAAACTTAGTGGCTTAAAACAACATGTATTTATTATCTCACAGTTTTCATAGGTCAGATGTCCACATATAGGTCAACTGGGTCATCTGCTTGGGTCTCACGAGGCTGTAACCAAGGTGTCAGCCAGGCTGCACTCTCATCTGGAGGATCAACTGGGGAAGAGTTTATTTCCAACTCCTTTCAGGTTGTTGCTAGAGTTCCTTTCTTTTCAGTAGTAGAACTGAGGACCCTAGTGTCATACCACCGAGTGGAGGCTGCCTGAAATTTTTGCCCTGGAGACAACCCCAAAAGCTCTTCATGGTACGACAGTTTGCTTATTCAGAGTTTTCAAGGCCAGCAGTTTAGTCTGTCTCTAGTCTGCTAAGATGGAGTCGGATATAAGGTAACATAATTTTGGGAGTGATGTCCCATCACTTTTGCCATAAACTGTAACCTAATCAAGTGAGTGACTGCCTGTCACCTTTTCCATATTCTGTTGGTTAGAAACAAGTTACAGGTTCTGTCTGCACTCCAGGGCAGACAGGTGTGACTTACAGTGGACCTTATGGGTATATTCACCACCTGTAGAAATTATATATATATATATATATATATATATATATATATATATTTTTTTTTTTTTTTTTTTTTTTTTTAAGAAATTGACCACAACTTTTAGTGTACTTTTTATTCTAAAAAAAGCACATTTGAGGGATGCCTGGGTGACTCAGTTGGTTGGGCGTCTGACTTCAGCTCAGGTCATGATCTCACAGTTCGTGAGTTCAAGCCCCACATCAGGCTCACTGCTGTCAGTGCAGAGCTCACTGCAGATTCTCTGCCCACCTTTCTCTGCCCCTCCCCTGCTTCCACTTCCCCTTTCACAAAATTAAATAAACATTTAAAAATTTAAATAAATAAAATAAAGCACATTTGGAAAAGTGTATCTTTTTAAAGAAAAAGTAATGTCATTGCTCATTACAGTTTTAACAGGTTGAGGTCAAAGATAGATTTTCTTCCAACTACAAGTAAAATTTAATGTTGTTTTGAAAAAAATCATCCTACTTAATCAGCTTTGACCTAAACACTCTCCCCCCCTGCTCTCCCTTACCCACATCCTGCTTGTTCTTCAGGGCCCCACTCAAATATCTTCTCTTCACAAAGCCTTTCCTGATGCTTCTAACTAGAACTGTTCTTCATTTTAATCCCCACCATTTTATTGTACTCCTCTGGCTTACTAGTCATCTGGGTAGATGATTTATCTCTTTGTCATTCTTTTCTGTGTCATTGAAGCCTCACTAAGTGGATGTAAGGGAAACTGAACAAATAGATGTTACATAAATGAGATCACATTTTACATCTCTGGAGCTACTCAAGCAGCATAATATATGCTACTATTCAGGTTTGTGGAATTATGAAAGCAATTAATTAATTTTAGGTGTCTTGATTTACTAAAGTCTATTCAATGTAAAGCACCACATTAGGGATGTAGTACAATAGTATGTAGTAGCAGCTTTGGAATCAGATACCCCTGAGCTCCGTTCCTGGCTTCTCCAGTTAATGACTGTGTGTGGCCTTGGGCATGATACTTAATGTCTCTAAACCTCACTTTCCTTAATATAGTCATTACCTAATAAATATCAAGCCGTTATTAATACCAAGTTGGAGGCATTAAAATTTCTTGACAACACTTAGCACAGTACACGCAAGGGCGAGGGCTCTAGAATTTCAGCTCAGTTCTGGAAGGATAGCATGCACATGTATCATGCTCGTTTGAGAGGATAGTGACTTTCTGGCCAATCAGACTCAATAGACATTGTATCATTCTGGGGGTTATTTATAAATATTCTCCATCTTTGGTGGTGATTTTAGTGGTTAGAAGAATAGAGAAAAGAGTGGGTGGAGTGACAGGATAGCGGGACTCTGTTTTGGTCAGTAGCATGGGAAGACGGGTCCCGTTCAGAGAACCGAGGGAGATGAAATAAGCGTTTTTTCCTAAATGCTGCCCTGAGGATTACACAGACATTAGGAGCGGCTTCCAGTGAGTCAGGGCTGGAATGTTCGACAGAGCAGTGCTCTGTTGAACACCAGAGTCCCACGGCGTTTCCCCGCAGCCTTGCCAAGTGTAGAAATTCACAAGGTCAGGCTCAAACTTAAAAGTCCTTTGCTTCGGTATCACGCTGAAGTCATTTTCATTCCTTGCAGTAATCTAATGGGTTCCTGTAACTTTCTCAATGAAAAGGCGAATGTTAGTGTGTTTTTCCCTAGAACGGAGGAAGTGTTTTCTTAGCCAAATTGGATATGTGAGGGTGTGGGTGCTAAAATGACTCTGAATTTGTGCCTTTCAAAAGTCTGTTGTAGAGTTCTGTGCTTGTGGGTTAGGTGAGATTGTGGTCCCCGCCCCCTCCCTTTTTCCTGTTTTCACATGATAGGGCTATACAGATAGACACTTGTAAATGATCCTTGCTAACTACCCAATGGATATATTAGCATCAGCATCTATATGGTTTGAAAATATGGTTTTACTTATATATGAATTTTTATTTTACATACATATATTTGCCATTTACATCTACTGGTAACCTCCACAACCCAGAATTGCTTTTTAGTGACCACAAAACTTACTTAAATTCCCAATGTACATTGGCTGTTACTGCTTACAATGTAAATAATTACAAAATAGTTTAGAGGAGGAATTTGGAGAGTGAGACAGGAAGAAAGTGGAGAAGGAAGTGGCCTAGACTTGTGACCAAACCTTTTGGTATAAGGATGAAAACCCTAAACTAAAATATATTAATAGTGTAGAGGAAAAGTGAACAAACCAAGAGTTTTGACAAATCTCAGTTGAAAGAATGTTCTCATCGCTTACCCTTAGAAGCCATATGGCAACCACTTGACTACTAAAAACTAGCTAATGCTAGATAGACTCTTCAGACTTCCCCTCTTAATATTAATCACATAAGTCTCAATTTATCATGCCATTTTAAGTGGAAGGAGAAAATATGGAGTTTGCATATAGTTAATTCTTTTAACATTTGAAAGTCCATTTTGGTCCCAGATTCAGATACCTCAGCATTTCTACCAATAACCTTTTCCTTTCCTCCTCCTCCTTCCTCCCTTTCTCCCTCCCTTTTTTCTTTCTCCCCAGTACTCCCTCCCCCTTACTTCTTTCTTTCTCTGTTCCTATATTCCCTCCTTTTCAGTTGGGAGGTATTTGAGAGGAATGAGCTCATATTAACTGTGATAGCTAGCATTCAGGATGGACTCATATGAATTTTGCTTACTGGTATTCATGCTTTTCTGTAGTCTCCTCTCAGGTTGACTCAGAGTTGGTCTGTGTGACCAATAGAATGTAGTAGAGGTGACAATGGATCACTTCCACACCTAGCTTATAGAAGACATTGTGGCCCCCTGGTTCACCCCTCCATGGCAGCCTCCATTTTGTGAGAACACTCACCAGCCCAGTTGGAGGGACCCACATGGATAGGGACTGAGGCCTCCCACCCACAACCAGCACCAATTTGCCAGCCATGTGAATGAGCCGCCTTGGAAGTGTCTCCTGCAGGCCTGGCCATCATGACTGCAGCCTTGTGAGAGACGCTGAGCCAGAATCAACCAGCTAGAACATTGCCAAATTCCTGCCCCACAGAAACAAGGAGATAATAAGTGTTTATTGTTATTTTAAGCCAGTTTGGGGAAATGTTATACAACAAATACATTTTACACAGTACATACACACAAATAAGCAATGCTAAAAATACTTTAAATGAAAGAAAAATTCAGAAATACAGGATTAAAAAGTCTAAAACTTTTTTTACTTAATAAAAAGTCTATCTCCCTTGAATGTTTGGAGCCTAAGTAACTGTCTTTGTATAAATCTAAGAAGGCTGCCTCCGTGTTTTTCTCTGTGTTTGTTAGAAGAAACTGAAATGTATACACACTCTATAAGAAATCACTGCTACTCTGTATCTGTAAAGCCTCTCCACTGCTCACTTTTTTTGGCAAGTTATCAATGCTGATCTCTTCTGTGTTTTTAAAGTTTTAGTCATCCTTACTTAGTTAAGATTATTATGAGTATAACGTTTAGTTTATGTCCTTTTGTCATAATGCTTATTTTATATGCCTAAGTAGTGATTGCACTTATGTTTATTCATATGAGTTGATCTGAATGCAAATTCCTCAGTGCTCTGAGGTGAAATTACTATTAATGTCTTCCAGAACAAATCTGAGATAAGATCATAATTGTGGTTTTCCAAATATTGCTTTCCAAATACTGTTAAATTATGCTGACTATTATTTTCCGTTCTGGTGCTTCTTAAGCCTATTACATGGTGATGATTTTTATATGGGAACAGTCTAAAGAAAAACACTTGTATGATTTTAGATAGAACCAAAAACCAGGATTCAACCAAAATTTCATGGGGTACCTCAGAGTAAAATGTGTTATACCCACCTCACTGACTCACTCCCATCATCCTAAACAATGTTTGGCTCAAAGTCATTCAGTCTTTATTTTACATACACTATACAAATGTTCGGTGAGGACCTAATGTGCATGACTCATTGCTCAGCTGTGCTGAGCACTGTTCCTAGGCCTGGAGGATAGAACAGTGAACGAGACAAAGCCTCTGCCTGAATGAAGCTTACATTTTAGTCCGAGAGACAATAGATAAACAAATACTAAACAATATTGGCAAGTATTAAGGAGAAAAAGGCAGAGTGCAGGGATATAAAGAGAATGACACATAGAAGGATTTATTTTTTTTTAATGTTTATTTATTTTTGAGAGAGCGCGCGCACAAGTGGGGAAGGGGCAGAGGGAGAGAAAGACGCGGAATCCGAAGCAGGCTCCTGGCTCTGAGCTATTAGCACAGGGCCCAACACAGGGCTCAAACCCCCAAAGTCGGCACTCAGCTAATTGAGCCACCCAGGTGCCCCTACAAGGATTTATGTTAGGTGAAGGTCAGGGAAGTAAAAACTGAGCTAAGACTTGGGTGATGTGAAAAGAGTAGATCATGCAAGGATCTTGGAGAAGAACATTAACCAGCAGAGAAAGTTCAAGTTTAAAAGCCCTGAGGTGAAAAGAAGCTTGATGTGTGGGAGCTCAGAGTTAAGAGAAATTATAGAAAGGCCATCAGAGTAGGTAGAGTATGACGGGAGAGAGGGATAGAAGTGGAGGATGAAATTGGAAAAATGAAGAGAAAATTTGCAGGCCAGAGTAAGGAGTTTGGTGTTTATTCAAAGTATGGTGGGAAGCTAAAGGGAAATTTTAAAGAAGTTACGTGATTTAATTTAATTTTTAAAATATCTCTCTGGCAGCTGCATGGAGAATAGGCTGGACATAGCCAAAACAAAAAGGGAGACCACTTGATGGATTATTGTAGTTCAGGCCAAGAATGATGGTGGCTTGTGAGGATGATGGTAGAAAGTAGAGGGCATAGAAGTGATGGAGATTCAGGAGACAGGTGGTAGAATTTTCTGCTGGGTAACATCTGGCATGTAAGGGAAAGAGAAGGATGACTCCTGATTTTGGGTCTAAGAACAGGGCGAAAGTGGTCATTGTGGATGTGGTAAACAGTAAAGGAGGAACAGTTTGGAAGGTGAGAGAGAATCAAGTGTTCTGTTTGGGCCATGTTAAATTTGGGGTATTTTGTACATTTCCATATGGAAATGTGAAGTAGACAGTTGGAAATACAAATCACAAAGATATGGAAGTAGGGCTAGCAATCTGAGAGATCCCACCAAAAAGGTAACATTTAAGGCCATGAGACCATGTGTTGTCTTATAAGGGAGTGAATGTGTATGGAGAGGAGGTCTAAGAGCTGAGCCTTGAAGCACTCCAACATTTAGAGGTCTGGAAGGAAATGTGAAGAAATACACAGTAAGGCAGGAGAAACCCAGGAGAGTGGGGTGTCAAATGAGGAAAGTGTTTCCAGAAGAAAAGAAATGAACAATCAGTTCTGTCAGTGCTGCTAAGTGGTAAAAAAACAAAAAACAGAGGACTGAGAATTATCTTTTGGATGTGGCAAGATGGAGGTCATTATTGACATAGGCAATTGAAGCTTCTAAGGACTGTGGAGACAAAAACCTGAGTGAAGTGTGTTGAGGAAGGAAAAGGGAAGGTAAGAAGCTGGACACAGTGAACATAAATAAGTCTGTTTAAGCATGTGCCGTGAAGACACATAGCAAAATAATGTAGTACCTACCTGGAAAGGTTGATTTCCTTACATTTCTTATCTGCAAGGAGAGAGGCTTTATATGACCTTTAAATTCCAACAGACTATGTTTTTCAGTTAAATATCTTGGAGTAATAGCCTGAAAGGCTTAAACTGCCTTTCAGTTTCCTGGCCCCAATTGAATGGCATCATCGTTGCCAAGGGACCATGTTAGCATCATTTGCTTCAGATGCCCATGTAATGATTTGGGATAATAATACAAACCTTAAGACATGATTTGAATGTTCTATTATCAGAACATCTTACACCCATTACTTTATTTACAGCCATTTCTGTGACTCAAGTAAGTATTGTGACATTTTCTGATATAATAGGGTCAATCTCAGAGCAGAGCTATGTGCTAGTAATTAGACCTCAAAGCCTCCACACTGCACCATGGCCAAATGGACCACAGCAGGTGGAAGTGTGACCAGGGATCTCTGGCCTGTTGTAGCTGCCGATGACTGAAAGTGAAAGTAATAGCAATAGTAACTGGTAATATCCTACTACTCTGAAATAATTTTCACAAAATTATGTAATCCTATGGACCATTTAAAATGCCCTTTTATATACCTTAAATTCTCTAACTCTGATGGTTTTGAGCACGGCTCTGCTCTCCTGATGACTGTTTCCTGACTTTACCTTTTTGGAAAAAAAAAAAAGTTTACAACTCATGTCTTCAACCTCCAGAACTGTTGCTTCGGAGAAGGTTTGAATAAGCATCTGAAATTGTTGGCCCTGAGATTGATCTAACTCGAATTTCTGAAGCTGCTACCAGAATGCTTTTCCCGTGAAGATCAGAAGTGATTAGAAAATATTGCCCACTCTCTTGCCCTGGTCTCCCTTTCAGAAGCAACTCCACTTTGAACAGTGACCCCCCCTCAGGTCAGGCAGCCTTGGTAAAGAGTCCTCTGCTCTGGTATGCGTTCCATACATTGCACTCTGAAGGTTCATCCTGTGTCTCGGGCCCATAAGCTCTTCAGCAGGAATGATGCAAAATTGGTGAACTGTAAACCTCTCCCTGTGGATATGAATTTGTTGGTATTTTAGTCTGCTTGGAAACAGTCTGAGAAACATTAAACCCAGCTTTTTTGAGGTTGGTCCAAATCATTTTTTTAGACGGGAGAAAAAAAATATTATGTCTCCTAAGGAAACTTGTAACCACGAACAGTAAATTTAAAAGGTTTTAAATGTTTTTTTTTCCTCCCACATACCCCACTTATGCATAGTTTAAATCCCTAGTTCCTCTCACCAAAAAATAAATGCTAGACTGCAGATCAATGGGTTCGGCCCATGCAAATGTATTTCTTAGATTAAAATCCAAAAACAATGTGTGCTGGTGATACCCCACCAATCTTATCCTTTCTCCAGTTCTCCAGTAACCCATTAAATAATCATATGTACTAGGTTTTTTGTTTTTTATTTTTTTAAATTTTTTTTAAAGGTTTATTTATTTTTGAGACAGAGAGACAGAGCATGAAGGGGGGAGGGGCAGAGAGAGAAGGAGACACAGAATGGGAAGCAGGCTCCAGGCTCTGAGCCATCAGCCCAGAGCCCGATGCGGGGCTCGAACTCACGGACCGCGAGATCATGACCTGAGCTGAAGTCGGACGCTTAACCGACTGCGCCACCCAGGCGCCCCTGTACTAGGTTTTTTAAATCTACAACCATTCATTTGTAGAAAAGCACCTTTATTTATACCATATGAACACAACTTGCTCTGCTTGATGAGAAGGGACTTAGACCTCAGCTCTCCTATTCAAAGTAAACAGTCACTTCCTTTTTCAAATGTAGACTTTTCCAGGTTAACTTGATCTCTCGGGGGTAAATACTCAGGCTCAAAGGACCCGTCCCATCCATCCTGTCCTCTCTACTGTGCGGCAGGAGGAGCCTGTGACAGGAGGAGAGCCACACAGCATAGTGGTTGCAGAGGAAGACACTTCCGGTCTGACGTGGCCTTCATTGAGATGACTTTTCCCTCTGTGTTGCTCGCTGGGTATTAGCTTCGGTCCTTGTTGGAAACCTACTCTGGCTTCCAGCCTCAAACCCTTCACATCCTTTGCCCTCCTCATCTTGACTCCAGGATCTTCAGGATATTTGGCCTGCTTATCTCACATCCACTGGAGCATATGGAAACTTCTGACTCTTCCTCGTGCCATGCTCTGGCTCTCGGCCCTGGGGGAGCAGGTGTAGGGCTGGAACACACGATTGCTTTTGCTACTCTATGTGACTAATTCCTTTTGGCTTGAGGCTGGGTGACCTACTTCCAAGTACCAAATTGCAGTGTGGGGCCTTTCTGATTTTGGACTTCCCCTCAACCTGTCTGAGATTTCTATATGTCTTTCATGTTTTTCCTCCTCTCTTACATGAGGCCCGGGGGAGCAAGGGGTACTGCTATGTGAAAAGGGACCGAAATAGCAAATTAACCTGAGTTGATGACTTCTAAATTTCTTCAGGAAAATATTCCCCTTGCCCAGGAGAGACTTTTACCACCTCCCTCTGAGGAGAGAAGCTACCCCCTACAACCAGATCTAACATCTGCCTCACTCATGAGCATACTGGAAAGTTCTTAATCCTCTGTGTCCCAAGATCGGGTCTGGAAATTCATTGCCCAGCTATGGGAGACCAAGAAAACTTAGATTTTCTCCCTTGGGTGCCTTCTTAGAACTGAAATCCAGAACAGTTGTCCCTATGGGTTTTTCTTACAACTTTACAAATTTTCTTTTGAAAGTCAGAGCTGAGCAATGATTTTCTTGTCATGCATTGAGTTCTGCCTTTTTTGAGAAGTGTGCATGGTTCACCCTCCACAGGGCAATCGGAATTACCAAGGAGGAAAATGTGCCACATAATGTTTAGAATATCCTCTGATGCATTTTTAATTCTCAGACGTTCTTTCAACTAAAGAGCAAATCAGAAGTCCAAGGATTCACAAAAGTTAAGCTTGAACCAAAACCTAAAATCTCACAGTAGTTCTTTCCTCTCATTCTTAAGCTACTTATACATTAGATCATTGCTGGGTAAGAAGGAGCACTCTTACTTTTTCATACGGAAAAATGTTAGGACACACATTTCCATGGAATATGTTTTTCCCACAATAGTTTCCAAAGACTTGGTCTTTGGCTCTGAAGCAACAGCGTTTCTCCAACTGGAAGTTTCACCACCGAGTCCCCCGGGTTTCTGTACTCCTGTAGGGACACTCTTCAGTCTCTGCTTTATCCTGACATAAAACTTAGGGATTCTTTCTCTTGGGTTAAAATTAGTCACTTGATTTTCATGAATTACAGTATCATACATGGCACCTTTCTTTGTAAGATAGCTAGAAAATGGCTTAAGGAAATATTCTGCCTGGTGACAGAAGAGGAATATGGTATTCTTTCTGTTTCTCTCCTAATGCTTAACCTGCAAAGGATTAGAATTCTAGTCATTCTTTCCTAATGAACCATGTTTAGGCTTTATTACTTTGTAATGATCTCTTGATCCATTCTCTAAACTAGAAGTCTTATTTCCCCATGATTTTTATTTAGAGGGAGGGATGGAGAAAGAGGGAGAAGGACAGGGAGGGACAAAGACAAGTCTATGTTAAGGAATCATTAAAAAATTCATTTCATAATAATTGCAAACACTGGTGAGGTAACTTAAGACTCAAATACGTATACTTACAAATTCTAATGATTTAAAATTGCTTCTTCAGGCACCTGGGTGTCTAAGTCGGTTAGGCATCTGACTTTGGCTCAGGTCATGATCTCACGGTTCGTGGGTTTGAGCCCCACATCGGGCTCTGTGCTGACAGCTCAGAGCCTTCAGTCTACTTCCAATTCTGTGTCTCCCTCTTTCTGCCCCTCCCCCACTCATGCTCTGTCTCTTTCACTCTCTCAAAAAATAAACATTAAAAATTTTTTAATTGCTTCTTAATAATATGCTCACTAATATGTATTGAACATTTAAACATTGACCTCAAAGCACATAAAAATGCCATTCTTTACACAAATATTTTGATATATTTTTTAATCTTGGAGCTTGAAATCTGTAGTGCCATTGTTTTGAAATATGTAAAATTATTTCAATGTCTTTCCATGGAATTTAGACCCAATCTGCAGACACTGTGGATTCCTGTTATGTGCCAGCTACTCTAACTGGTATCCTTCATCAATCAAATTCTCACAAGAACCTTGCAAACTGGACGCATTCTCTCCTTTGCATGTATGAGGAAACTCAGGGTCAGAGCCATCACAGAGCTCCAGGTCATACACTGAGTAAGGGGCTCTTTTAAGCCACATTACATATAAAATATTTGAATACATGTGAAGTAGATGACAAACTTTTTTTTTTTCTTTCAACAATTGCATGCTTACAGAAAAAATACTAGTATATGAGCTGAAGATCTTATTACCCTGGGGGAGCTCTGTTGGTGCCGCATCGGTTGGAGTTGGGACGGGCATATTCTCCTCTGAGTCAAGACCCTGAGGACTACTCTAGGGAGAGAGATTAGGATGAATGCCGGCGCAGGGGGTCCTTATAGCCTGGGCAAAGTTTTTGTTTCAGGTCTGCACCAGTTATAGAAGTGCAGAACCAAAGAGAAATTCACTCTGCTCAGGTTCCTTCAGGTCAGGGCACTATCAGGCTCTCAAAGACCCTTGCCTTTCCCCTCTCCCCAAAGGCTAGCCACAGAGCCTCCTTATCAAATTCACATCCGGATACTCTTTCATATCGTCAGGTGGTAGCAGTCCCACTGGGGAAAGAAGGAGATACTACAAATTTTCTATGTAAGGAATACATTTACTACATATCTTCTTACAGGTAAAGCATGTTGTAAATAGTAAGATAGTAAGTATTCAGTAGATATTTGTGAATAAATTAATAGAGGAATGAGTGACTAATTCTTGTTCCTTGACCCAGAATAACATGATTTAGAATGGGACCAATTTGTTCTATGTCATTTCCCTATAGGAGAATGATTTCGATAGTATACATGATATTTAATGTAAAATATACTTTGCAAATAGATCATCTCTAGGCTAGAAACCTTTTTCTATACCTTGGCCCTTTGGAACATTTTGTACTTTTTTTTCTGTTCCAAAAAAAAAAAAAAAGTTCCCCTCAGAATGTTACCGCAAACCCTTTCTAGCTGACTTCCGTGTGTCAGGCGGAAAGATTCTCTCCAGGCTTCTCCAACTATCCTGTGTGGCCTCAAAAAAATCATACCATCTCTAATCAAGTTCCCCTTTCCCTCTAACCTGTTTCTGGGGTCCCCACATCTCTCCTGTCCTCCATTATTCATAAGCACCACCTTCTGTCTTATCTTTCCCTTGCCCTCCTCCTGATCAGAGAAGACTCCAAGCTAACTTCTTGTCACGCCTCATTTTAGCATCAAGTCTCACTTTGCCTCACTTGGAACAGGGGATTATACAGTGTCTAATATACATTTGCCAATATATATTGGAGAAAAGACTATTCATCTTGGTAGGCAGGCTTCTCTCCAAGTCCTGTAGGGTAGTGTGGGGGTTATCAGACTTGGGAGTCAGAAAAAGCTTGTTTGAATCCTATCTCCAGCACTTAATAGTTTTGATTTGTGTGAGTTATTTCAATGATCTAAAAGATGAGGATAAAAAAAGTAATGAATACCTGAGATAATGCATGTAAAATACATAGCACAATATTTACTATTCAGTAAATAGAAGCAATGATGAAGGTGGTGATGAAGATGGAGGAGAAAGTTGCTTTGAGTAACTAGTAGCCATCTTGGGAGGCCTAGGGCATGGCCCTGAGGAGGGGAGATTAGGAATGGCTACATTTTAGTAGAGAAAGGGAATGTCCTATAAAAAGGGCTCAAGGTAAATGCAAGTAAGAATGGTTTCTCTGGGGTGCAGAGTGAAGATGATATCATATCGCAATAGCATCTATTTTGTCTTAGACTAATTTAGTCCCATGCTGTGGACATTAAGCTTGGGGCCAGTTTACACTGCAGAAGTAGGTTCCGGTTTTGTGGGCCAACTTACTGTGCACCACAGATCTTAATCTCTTTCCCAAAGAACAGACATACCAGGAGCCAGAAAATAGCTTTTAATTAATGAATTTGTCGTCTACAGTTCACTGGTAATGAGGGAAATCCTGTACTGAACATTCTTTTAAGTATAGATTCAGGATCTGGATATGCAACTAGTGAGGTAAGCAATTCAGCCCTTTTCCTATGATTGTGAGCCAAATAAATGGCTGACTTACTAATGGGTATGTGGATTTGTTTTAAGTGTGGTGGGTGGAGGTGGGGAGCAGAAGAGGGTGAGTCTTTTCTTGGCATGGGCCAAAATGAATGAAAATGCTTTGAGTGTTTTTATAGTCTGTTCTGTGACGATTTCCAGGTGGCATTCTGCCATTACTCTGGGCACACCCATATGGACTCAATCCTTTTCTGTAGGGATATCACACTTTCTAGTTGGCAGGGTAGGGACCAAAGCAAAAAGATAGTTTTCTCCCCACTCAACACATCCCTGGTTCCTGCCAAATGTGAGGTGTGGGAGTGATGTACCGAAGTAATGAGAGTAATAATAACCATGATGGGCCCTGCTAGACACTGGAAAACTAAGAAGTGTGTTCCACCTTCATTTTGCAGCCACTGTTCCAAAGTTCCTAGACTTCTCTTTACTGAATATTCGAGCCCTTTTTTAACACAACCCTAATCTTCAGGACATTTCCCCAAATTCAAATTATAGCAGCTTAAATTTGAAAGCAGTCTTAGAGATTATCCATTCCAACATCCTGCCTATCACAGGCATTCCCTGGGAGCACCCTTCACAGGTGGTCATCCAGCCTGTGCTCATCAGAAACCTCTAGAAACTGGGAACCCACTTCCTGGGAGAATCAAACATTGCTGGGTGTCTGCAATGGCTTGGAGGCAGCATGATGGTGGGGTGGGGCATGGTGTGAGGGAATATTGGACTTGGAGGCATGAGACTTAGTTTGGCCCTTGTTCTTCTACTGAAGGGTCTTAGGGATAAGTCACTGTGCCTCAAGATGAGTCACTCTTGTCAACTATGAGGCTGTTAGACAGATCTCAGTCACTTCTAGCCACAACATTGTGATTTAAAATTGTTTTTTCTATGTCCAGCCAAAATTGGCCCCCTGTAGCTTCTGGCTATTGGTATTAGTTCTGACTCTGAGAATTCTAGGGGATGAGTTTTCTCTCTCATTGACATGGCAGCTCATCAAGTATTTGAAGATGGCTCCGGTGACCTTCATAAGTTTTCCCTTCTTTAGTGTAAACATCTCAAGATACCATAAATCTTTCTTTTATGACTTGGCTTTTGGACATCCTTATCTTTCTCATAGTCCTCTTCCGGACAAACTCAATTTCAGCTCTTTAAATTGTGGTCCCCAGAACTGGATGGAACATTTCAGAACCGTTCTCATAAACACAGGAAGTATTAGGACTATAGCAACCATCTTCATCTGCGTCCTTATCTAGACCGTGTGCTGCTTTTAGTTAAGTTTGCATTTAACACAGGTGTTCGAGCTGCCATAACCGTTCCCTAGCACAGGCTGTGTCTGTGGCCAGCTACAGAAAACCACTGGGTTCTTTCCACATGAGCTGCTCTTCAGCCAATTCTTCCCTGTTGTGTACATGCACATTTAGTAATCCCCCCTTTTTATTATACATGTAATACATACACCTAGCAATGTTAAAAAATTGAAAAATAGCCTCTGAAATTGCAATACCCGGAGATAACATTGTGAAATTTTCTTATGTTAAAACATGTAAATTATTTTTTAGAAAAATATCAGCATTTATGGTTTTTCTTACATGCTGATTTTTGTATCACTCCTTGTCTCTGATTTTGGCATATCATTCTGTTTCTGAGTATTCCTATAGCCCATTGAGCAGAGGACCTCAATCTAAAGCTGGGTTTTACCCTACTGCAGCCTCTCTTTCTAGCCTTGTCTCCAACCATTGCCCAGCTATTACCCATGCCCGCCACAGTTCAGACTTCCGTATGTACTGTAATCTCCTAGAATCTTTGCCAGCCCTCCTGCCCCCATTTGTCCTTTTGGGAAATGCCTATTCATCGGTTAAGAGACAGCTCAAACATTACCTCTTCCCTGAAGTTTACCTGACTTCCTCTTCCATCCCCATTCCATGAGAACTCACTGTTCCCTTGTCTATATGTATGTTGATCTTTGACACAACTCTTTTACAGCACATGCAAGTGTATAGTTGGAGATCCCTGACTAAGATTATGTCCTACCCTGGGAGCCTTATATAAATTATCTAAACTGTAGTGTCTAAAAACTCTGTCAAAAGAGAAAGAGCTAAGACAGCTTCTCTGCCTGTTATGGCTGCTCTTTTGATGTTCATGTTAATTACCCTATCCCTGAGACACTTTGCTCTAAGACGTGGCAGATTAGATGTTGGAATAAAGGTCAAGGTTAACATTAGAGGGAAGAGAAAAGGATATGTTCTATTTGAGAGACTCAAGACAGTGGGTTTCAAAAAATTGTTTCTTACAAACATTTATACTCTTGTGTGTTCATGATTCGCATGCATACAGTCTGTTGATTAAAATTGTTTTCATTAGTAATGTGTATCATAGGCTCAATTTATTTTTGGAGAGCACAGACTAATATAAAAATAAGTTCAGCCAAAGCAGCTCATTTGAATGGTATGTGTTTTGTTTGAGTGTGCCTTTGGTGACTCTTTCAGTGAAGAACATCCATTTTAACCCAGTCAATTATTAAAAATGAGCTGTTCTCCTTGCTTCTATAAATCAGATTTTCAGGCACACTTAATCTTAGAAGAGTGTGCATGTGCACATGTCTGCCCACAAGCATGGAACCAGAGACATTCGTTAAAACTGTCCTCACGGTGACATTGAAAAATTTGCTTTGTCTGTGTAAGTTCCCATCTTTAGGGAGAGGAAAAATGATTGGGAATCACAGGCTTGAATCCCTCAAAGGGCCAGACTTGTAAGGTTAAGATTGAGCGTGGAGCCTGGGAACTCTCCCTTGGTCTGTGAGAGGCAGGATCGCCGATCTCAGAGCTGCTGCCTAGAATTTAACTGTGAGCTGGCGGTGCCCTTTTGAACTCCCCCTGCCTGCTACAACTCTGGTCTCTACTCTATCACGGGTCCCAAGACAGTTTCTGCTCCAGACTGTCTGAGGAGCCTGGGGAACTCAGAAAGGAAACCTTTTAAGTCTGCTTTTCTTGAGAACGCAAAACCTGCAAAACTTGGCCAGACATCACGCTGGGTCTCCCTCTGTGGTGACTCAGAAATCTCAAGGAGAGCAGGAAAATCTAGGAACACTAATAGCGTTGAGAGGGCCAGAGGGCAAAAGGGATGAAATTTGTGTTTCCATTGAGTGGGTGACATTTTTCATTTCAAAGCCTGATGTAAAATCTTGCTGGTTTTTGGTTATCTGCAGACTGAGAACATAAACACTGCTATTAAAATATTTCATCTCTCCCAGATGAGGCCCTGCACAAACTTCCTTCTATGTGCAGGACTTTCGGCAACATCCATACACAGCTTGGGAAGGCATCCAAAGTCTACTCTTGCTTTTTTTTGAAGTTAAACGGCACTATCTCTGTGGGAGACAGGGTGGGGGTCAGGGAGGAGGGGTCCTAAAAGAAGGTCAAGGATGAGCCCAGGGAGAGGGAAAAATTAACACATTGAGAAACCAATCACAGTGGTTCCTTTCTATCCCTAACAGCGTAGACCCCTAAACCAGTTGTTCAGAGTTAGGCCCATTCTAGCAATATTCAGACTTGGATTACCCACAAGCTCAGTTCGAGGATTTGGTATGACTTCAGATGTTCTATGGCTGCTTAGAGCAGAGAAGTGTGTATCCCTTCAAGTGGGGGCCATGCCCTGTGCCTCCTGTGACCACTGCTCAGCTCTGATTGCTGAGCTATAGAAGGTTCGAGATCAATAATCAATGAGCCACACACTCTGGCAGCTCTCCAGCACTGCCTACTGACTTGATGAGTCCTTGCAGAAAGGGGCCAGGGTTGATGTGCCATGTGGATCCCCAAAGCTAACCCACTTAAGTCTGAATGTTCAGCTTGGCCTGTGAGAAGAAAGTATCTCTGGTTTTCACGGAGCACTAAGTCTTTTCTGTACTTTTATGCCTTTTCTTCCATTGATCTTTCTGCTCTTCCCTAAATCAAGTGGGTCTCCATGACTTTAGATGAACATCTTCAAAATTCTATAAAACCTCTGAAGCCAGAGCTTCAGGAACCAATTAACAAGTACCCAAGAATCAAAACGTAGTCTCTAAAACCAACAATGCAAATAGATATTCCTCCAAAGGTCTTAGAACTCTTACCTCAAAATACACCTTTTATTTCATATATGTGATTTGCATATCCCTTTGGCATGCATTTGTATGAATGTCTGGTGAAAGCGTGTAAAATGTAATAAATAGAAAATTTTCTGAGTACCCCCTCCTGCAGAGGTACTTAAAATATTCAAAGCATGACACATTCAATATTAAACCTATTTTCTATGCAGAATTAGAACATGAAGACAACATAAAGTCTCTGGCCTGAACTTTCAAAACTTGTATTTGCCCAGAGCCTGGAAGAGACATTCAGGAGGTGGGCTCAACTAGCCTTGCCATTGTGTGGTCCTGCTTACCCAATTGTTGCTCAAAAGTGTCTTTCCCAGGACGAGTAAAAGGTAGGCACCCACACGTTCACACTGACAAATATTATGTCATTTTCCCAAAGATCACCAGGCCCAGAATTGACCTCCTATGAGTCAATATAGTGCAGTCCACTTCTTTGCAGTGGGATTGTTCCTAACTCTGGGAACACACACATATGAGGGCCTGTCTACACTCATTCTCAGCCATCACTCTCTGCTGCCAAACACTCCCAACAGGGATTCTTTACCATCTGGTTCCATCAGGGCTACCCTCTGTCCCTCTTGCTTGTAGGTTTGGAGGCCTCTGCCCAGAATCGTGTCCTGGGACACTTTGAAGTTCCATTTGTCATCTGGTCTCTGGTATCTACTCTGTGTCCCCTGAAAGTTAGGGAAGACAGCACAATGCCACTGTCACTTGCTAATCAAGACAGCCCCTCTGAAAAGCGGTATTTAAGATTGATGTGGGGGGGGGGCAGGGTAGAAACAGTATATATTTTTATAGATAGAAATATATTTTCCATTAATAAACCATTTTGCTGACAGCAAAAAGTTTAGCACAGGCACACTCTGTCGGTTTGTGGTTGACTGACATATAGAATCTCTTCTTCTGAACTGTATTATCAATAATAGTATATGGCAAGCATTCGGCCCTCACAGAAGCCCTATGAGTCAGCCCTGTTTTTATTCCCATTTTACAGATAAGGAAACAGAGACACAGGGTAATACCATATTTAAAGTTACAGAGCTAGCAAATGACAGAGCTAGGATTTGAACACAGGCTGTGGGGCGTCAGAGTGTAGGCTCCTAACACCGCATAGCATGCCAGATTAGCGCCAAAGTGATCCCATACAAATGACACTCGCCATCATCTCCCTCTTCCAATTTTTATATTATCTCTGCTCTTATTTTCAACTTAATTGTGTACCTCTTCTTACATGTCTTTTTCAAGTCTCTCACTTTGCAAAATGGAGCTGATCTTTATGAAACATCCTCAAAACACATACAACAGTGGACTGATGACGCCCCAGACTAAAAAGACCATGCTTAATCAGGGTCACGTAGTTAGGGGGCTGAGATTTGATCTTATCTATGGAAGCTTTTAAGTTGAAAGCCTATAAATAGATAGTTCCTATATTCTGTGAATGATACACGTATATAGTTCAAATTGTATTCTCTGCAGCCTGTACATGTCCTCATCATATTAACAGACCTGACACCCCAAGGGTGCAGCAGGAAGCATGCATCCCATTCATCTTTGTGTTTCCAGGGCTTAGCATTAGAAGGTGCTCAATAAATGTGCTGAGCACATGAATGAATAAAGGTATTAATAAAAGACCAACATTTGTCATACCCCACAAAAAAGGAAAGGGGAAAGAGTGTGTAGAATTCACCTACCATATAATCCTAATCCAGAATAATCCACTGACGCGCATATGGTGGGTTTACATTATTCCTTAACAGTTATTGTTTCAAAATGAGGCATCCCATCTCTGAGGGCTCCATGCTGGCTTGTCTGTGACATTCTGCTAAGAATTTAGAGTATAAGAGTATTATTTGGAAATAACAGTAACAAATGAAATCAGTAGGTTTAGGATCCGGGCACCGAAAGATTGCCTTGAAGTGAATCACTGTTTATGAAGCCATATGTGATTTGAGCACCTCAGCCTGCCTCCTGTCTCTCAAAGTGCTGGTGTGTCGGAGGAAGCCCAAAACGAAATGTACTTTAAACGGATTTCCTGGCAGGAGCTCCTAGCAGGTGTTTATCATGGCAAGTCCTAGAAGTAGCCTGAATGCAATAAGGTCTTTTTAAACTCATGTTCCTTCAGTTAGCTACTAAGATTTGTAAGTTTAGCTGTAACAATTGGTAACTTGCTTACTGGCTGTCAGGCATTATTTCTAAGTGGCGTACAGGTATTATCTCATTTAAATTTCACAACATTTCACATCATTGTCAGGACATTACAAATGAGGAAAGTGAGGCATACACCAGGAAAATACTTGTCTAAGTGTAGAATGAAATTAGAAATCCAAGCAATCTGACTCTAGAGCCTTCACTGTAAACTGTTGTCCTGTACCACCCCGTGATAAATTTCATCTAGAACATGCCAAGACCTGCTGATCTTTGGCCCCTTCCCTTTCTTTCTCACTAATGTCTGTACCCTAGCTTCAATGGCATCTGCTGAGCCCCACCCTGCGCCCCTGCCAACCTCCCAGCCAGTTCTCCCACTCAGGTCCGAAAGGTCACAGGTACACACCCAACTTGAGATAGCATTAAGCAAGCTTCCCTCTCACATTTAGGAAATGTTCGTTAAATGCTCCAGCCATTTAACAAGTCTATTTAACTTCATTTTCAATTTAACCACATATCATTTCAATTTCCTTTTCCTCAGTATTGTATAGTCCTGGGAATAAAAGTTGGAAATGTGCCTATCGTAAGCTGAGTCATATTTTATGTGTCTCTTCCTCTCAAGCCACTATTTCCTTAACTTTTTTTTTTTTAGGATTAAGAGATATTTTTATTGTAAAATAAAACACAGATCCAGAGTATATGGCACACAAAACAAATATATGGCTTAATACTTATTGAGAAATATAGCTTATTATATAATTTGTATACGTGATGATTTCACATATAATGAATGGCTTGCTTTTTATAGCAAGTGCCCTGGTATCACCACCAGGTCAAGAAATAGAACTTTGCTACTAGCCCAAGAACCTCCGTCTATGTGATGTACCCAACTCCCCACCATCCCACAAAGTTATTACTCTAATTTACAGTATTCATGTTCCAGTTGATTTTTTTGGATTTCATCATTTCTTTAACATTATTTAGGTTTAATTGACAATAACACCTAGTTAATGGGTAAAATTTGATAAGTTTTGACATATGTCTATATATCCGTACGACCAAGGTAATGAATATGTCCATCACTGTCAAAAGTTTCTTGCTACCCTTTGGAATCCCCTCCTCCTTCTACTCACTACTTTGAGGTAACCGCTGATCTGCATTCTGTCACTATGCATTTATTTGCATTTTCTAGATTTATGTAAATAGAACATACAGTATATACCTTTTTCCTTTTTTTTTTTTTTTGACCTGGCTTCTTTTACTCAGTGTTATTAAAATATATATCTTTGTTGCATTGTATGAATAATTTATTTTTATTGATGAATAGAATTCCATTACATATATATGTACACACATATATATGACACATATATCTATACATGTGATATATATCCCAGTGTATGCATTCAGTTGATACTTGAATTGTTTTCAGTTTTTTAATATTACAAACAAAAGTACTTGTGTACAAGTCTTTAAATGGATTTATACTTTTCTCTTAAATAAAAAACTAGGAATGGAATGCTAAATTATATGGTAGGTGAACGTTTAACCTTTACCCCAAGTAAAAGTTTTACTTTCCAAAGTGACATATCATTTTACTTTCCTATCAGTATTTGAGAGTTCCAGTCCTTCTACATCCTAGCCAGTATTTGCTTTCATCAATTTTTTTAATTTTGATCATTTTAATAAGTGTATAGTCATATTTCATTGTGATTTTAAATTTTCATTTCCCTAATGACTAGAGCATCTTTTCGTGTGCTTATTTGCTATCTATATATCTTCCTTAGTGACCTTGTTAACATCTTTTGCCCATTTTTCAATTGAATTGTTTGTTTCCTTATTATTTTCTTATTATCAAGTTCATTATAGTATTTATATATTCTAGGTATAAGACATTTATCAGATTATGCTTTGCAAATATTTTCTCCTTATCTGTGGATTCCCTTTTAATTCTCTCAATAATAACAGCTGAAGTTTTTAATTTTCATGAAGTCAAATCATAATGGGTCATATTTTTGATGTTATATGTAAGGAGTTCTTATCTAATCCAAGCTCACAAAGATTTCCTCCTGTTTTCTTCGAAGAATGGATAATATACATAGGTTCAGACCTGTGATCTACTTTGTTGTTGTTTGTTTAAAAGATTTTATTTATTTGTTATTAGGTAAGCTCTGTATGCCCAACATGGGGCTCAAACCCATGACTCTAAGATCAAGAGTCATGCTTTGCCAAGTGAGCCAGCCTGGCACCCCCTTATGATCTGTTTTGAATTAGTTTCTGTATATGGTGTGAGGTATAGACTGAATTTTTCTTTCTTTCTCTCTCAAAATAAATAAATACACTTAAAAAAATATTATCCTTTCTCCACTAAATTGCCTTTGTAACTTTGTCAAAAATTTGTTGTTTGTATATTTATAGGTCTCTTTCTGGGCTTTTATTCCCTTCATTAGTCTCTTTGTTTGCCTTTATGCCAATATTCCACTGATTTGACTACTGTAGCTTTATAGTACATCTTGAAACCAGTCATTTTAGTCCTTTGCATTTCTGTATGAATTTTAGAATTAGCTTGTCAATTTCTGTCTAAAAGCCTGTTGGAATTTGAACTGAGATTGTGTTGAATCAGTAGATCAATTTCAGAGGACCGACATCTTCAAAACATTGTCTTCTAACTCATAAGCAAGGTATCTCTCTCCATTAACTAGGTTTAATTTCAGTGTATAGGACTTGTTCATCTTTTGTTAGATATATTCCTAAGTGGTTTATATTTTTATTCTATAAATTGTTTTTAAATTTCAATTTCTGATTGTCCATTCTTGGTGTACAGAAATAAAATTGATTTTTATATTTTGGTCCTGTAAGTTGCAACCTTTCTTAACTTAGTTTTTTGGGTTTTTTTTCTTTTTTGGAACTTTCATAAGATTTTCTACATAGACTCTAGTGTTTTATTAAAAAAGGCAATTTTACTTCTCCTTAAAAACTAGTTATTTACTATTTCTTTTTCTTGCCATATTGTAGTGGCAGTGCCTTTAATGTTGAATAGAAGTGGTGAGAGTGGACATTTTTGCTTTATTCTTGATGTTTAAGGAGAAGGCATTCAGTCTTTCACTGTTAAGTATGGTATTATCTGTGGTTTTTTTCATAGATATCCTTTATTAGGTCGAGGAAATTCCTTCATTTTCCTAGTTTACTGAGAATTTGTATCAGGATGTTGGATTTTGCAAAATGCTTTTTCTACCTCTGTTGAGATGGTCAAATAGTTTTCTAAAATATGGTGAATTACATTGATTGATTTTCAAATGTTGGACCACCCCATTTCATCATATTATCCTTTATATATATTATTGGGTTTGACTTGCTATAATTTTGCTTAGTTTCTATATGTTTTAAGTATTCCCATATATTAATAATTTGGGGCCCCCCATCTGGTTTATGAGTCTGTGCACTAAACTCCAGCTAAGCTAGCCAGAGCTTACTTAATGGCTACAAGTAAGAGTTTTTTCCTCTGCTTTAAATATTTATGTGATTTTGACCTAGGACCATTGAAAATCAAGGAAACCCCCCCCACACACACACACACACATAATTTCTACAATCTCACATAGAGGGTCTGATTGAGTTTCATAGAGGGTCTGACTGCGGTAACACCGTAAATACTGTGCCATCCACTTATTGCTCTATAGGCCATCCTTGACACAAGCCTTCGTGCTGCCTTGGACTGAAATAGAGTCCCTGTCCCAAGGTAAATGTGATGGAGGAGACAGGCCTTAGGAAAAATGTACAAATGCTACCTTAGACTAGAGGGTTGCCCTCTGGCCGTTGTCTTTAGCTTATCAACAAACATCAGTATATTTCAATACGACTTAGGTTCTGATCATAGGGGAACTAGGCTCAAGATTTGTAGATTTAAGCAGGAAGCAGTAAGTGACAATATGATATCCATGTGACAGTAGAAGTTGGAAGGCAAAAATTAGAAGACAAGCAGGAGACAAACTGAGTAGGTTCCAGTGTGTTTTATGCATAGATTCAGAGAGTATCAGTGGGAGCAGGGACCGCGGAAACTTTCAAACCTACCTCCCTCAGTTCACAGATGAGACTGTTAATCCAAGAACATCCCTGTTTTGTTTTGTTTTTTTCTTCTCTTGATGTGATCAGAAAATACTCCCTCCCACCCGTTTAGCCATAATTTATTTCCTTGGAAAATAATGCCTCATCACACATGTTCAAGCCTTAGGTTAGTACACACAATGGCACTTTGCACTTCCCGGGACTCTCACCACCCTGTTCAGTCAACACTGTCTAATTAGCACTCACTTCTAGGCCCTCACCTGTCCTTTGAATCACCAGTCCTGCACTATAAGTCAGGGAGCCAGCTGGCTTGAGGAAAAGAACATACCTCTGCCAACAGTTCATAATGATCTCAGATGATTTTATAATCAGCCCCAAAGAACCCAGAGAGGGTACCAGACTCCCCTCCACCTGAGACTGTCCTTTTGTATCCATTTTTCTCCCTCATGGATGAACTTCATGTGTTTGACAGAGGGCACAGTGAGGGATGAACAAGGAAAAGGAAATGAGTAGGAAAGCCAAAGCCAAGAGAGCTCTTCCTTACTCTTACCTCTTTTGTATTTGTTCTCTCTAGAAAAGGCTCTGAATGCTCTAGTCTCTGCCTTTTAAAAGAATTATTAGTGGGGTGCCTGTGTGGCTCAGTCAGTTAAGTGTCCAACTCTTGACTTCAGCTCAGGTCATGGTCTCATGGTTGGTGAGATCTAGCCCTGTGTAGAGCTCTGCATTGACAGCATGGAGCCTGCTTGGGATTCTCTCTCTCCCTTTCTCTCAGCCCCTACCTAACTCATGCCTGTGCACTTTTTCTCTCCCTCAAAATAAAAAAATAAACTTTGTTTTGCTTTTTAAAAAAAAATGATTAGTAGAATCTTTTTGTTTCTAACTCACATAATCTTAGCACTGGAAGACAGTGGGAGGCTGGACACTTTTTAGCAGACATGCATCACCCAGCCTTCTCCAAAAGAACATCCCAGCCTCTAAGGAGGTAATCCAGATTGTTCATAGGCTTATGTTAAACCATAAGATGGATGAAGTACCTTATATAATTACTATATTCAATGTATTTGGCCCATTTATGGGCACTAGAATATAAGTTTTTAAAATCAAAGTAGAGACTTAAACTCGTCTCTCTTTTGTGCCTTATAACTATGATCGAGCTGTTGTTGAATCCCTTTAGGGCAATAGATACTCAATAAGTGTTTACATAACAAACCTTTACATAGTACTGATTATATACCAAACACTGTTCTAAATAACTCAGAAATGTAAGTTCATCTGTTCCTTACTCATTATAAGAAACACGCTATTAATACCTGCATTTTACAGATGAGAAAATGGCATCCAGAGACATGGAACAATTTGAGGTCATACAACTAGTAAAGGGAGGAGCTAGCATTTGATCCCAAGCAGACTGGCTCTTAACACTTAGCTAAGAATATATTGATACGGAATTTTTAATCATTAATGTTGATGCTTATGAGATTGTGATATGGTTTCAGCATGAAAAATGAGGATCAGATGAAGTTTTCGTTGATCTAAAAGAATGAAGCACCAGACGTCAGAACATATCTTCTCTTCCAAAATTACGTACAGGTTATTGGTTACAATCTGGTTGATCCCTTAGTAGTCATATGTTTATTGCAGCATAGCCCTTACCCTATATCACCTTTCTTAGTTAAAAGAGCATCATTGCTTTTCTTACTCTATGGAAATAAAAGAATCCTACAGCCATTTTGTCTTTTTACTTCTTGTGTACCTCATTACAGATCTGAAATCACTTGTTTTTCTTCAGAAACCATTAATTTTGAACTCTCCTATATAAAGAATGTTGGGGAGAAAACATTGTTTTATTTTGATAGTGGAATAGTGTCTGGCTTCAAAGTTCACAGGTGTAAACTCAATTTGAGTATCTCCTACACGCTCTTCATCTAACTTCCGGGTTCTGGCATAGCTGTGAACACATATTATTAGATTTTGTGCTCTATTTGGATTTTAATGCACTGCATAGGAAAACTCTAGCCACTCTGTCATGTTTTTCTGGTTCTTACCCACTTACTAAAGCCTGTAATTATGTGAACACTGCTGGAATATTCTTCACCAACTACTCAATTCTGATATTTCTCCAAAATACTTTGTATGCAATGACTCCGAGGAGATTCGTTTTCTCTTCTAATAAATACCCTTACAACTTTATCTTCAGATTTCTTCTATAATTCTTTATTTTGGTATATATTTTTCTATGCCTCCTTTTCTTTATTTCTAATGTACTGTAAATTCTTAATATGGTCTTGTTAATCCATCTGTTAGAACAGAAGCTTTTTGTACTGTCTCCCCTGTACCAGGAGAGTGACCAAGTTGTCACTTAAGAAGCTGCAATCCACAATTTGTCAATACATTTCATATAAAAAAAAAGTGTTGTATGGAAACCAATTTGTCAATAAATTTAATATATATAAAAAAAAAAAGAAGCCGCAATCCCTCACTGGTAGGTAGTTTCACTCTCTGAAGATTTTAGTACAATTTTCCTATTCTTCATGAAACTAGGTAAACATGTGCTTTTTCTTGCTACGGTATATTACTCATATCTATCATGTTTTTTATTCTGTGATTTCTTCTTTCACACAAAATTGTGTGGTATTGTCTCTTACCCTACCTCATCCTTTTCCCTTTCTGTAGCCAGTTCTTTTGTTTGAAATGTTTATTTATTTTTGAGAGACGAGAGAGAGACAGAGAGAGACAGAATACAAGCAGCAGAAGGGCAGAGAGAGAGGGAGAGAGAGGATCCCAAGCAAGCTGACTTTGTGGAGCCTGATGCAGGGCTCCATCCCAAGAATCGTGAGATCATGACCTGAGCCAAAATCAAGAGTTGGACCCTTAATCAACTGAGCCACCCATGTACCCCTATAGCCAGTTCTTAAGAAAGGAGTGGCCACGGATAAACCCAGTGGTTAGCTGTAGGAATCACCCACAAGCTAATGCCCAAGATTGTATGTGTAATGTGTTGTATACATAGGTTGTTCTAAAAAGAGTCATAGAGTCTGTATTTGAAAACATTCAAAAAACGTTTTTAAGATGCCAACATAATGATATTTACCCAGAATAAAAGAGCTACACATATTTATTGGTTTGTTTCTAGTTTTTGTGATGAGAAAATTGTTGCATGTGATTTTTGACTGATAAGTGTGTCCTTGGGGCCTTTAATAACTCCAATGTAGAATAAAAATGAGGAAAACTGGACTCTGGCTATATATGTAGCGGGTTTGTGATTGTTGAACATTGTGGTATTTGAGAAGACTTAGGAGGGTTTGGAGCTGTTTTCCTTCCCTTCATGTCATCCAGTCTCCAGTCAACACTGGGCAGAGCCCAGTTGAGTGCAGTGGGGCAGGGCAGATGGCGAGTGGCCAGGTAGAGAACTATGCTGTGCGCTGGGCATATACAGTTGCAGGTGCTTAGCATGGCTGGTGCAGCAGTCAGGATAACCACGACATGGTACAGGGCCAAAGGCAGAGGCCAGGTGGCCCATCACAGCACACCACGGTGACATGATGACAGGAAGTCGGGAAGCAGATGCTGTTTGGAGGTTTGCAGGAGTTGAGCAAGCTGTCAACATTGAAGAAACTTGTCAGCAGGCAGTAGAGACCCAGCCACTGGGCTGCTAGTCAGAGTCAGAACTCCCAAGGACTATTCGGATTACACAGTCAAAGGAGCAGTGGTAACCAGGCAGGTTCTTAGGAAGAGAGTCAGAAATAAGGAGCATGACAGTTCGCAGTCATAGTTCCCGGAGGCCAAGGATGAGACTGGACCAAAAGAAATTCAAGTAAAAACTTAAAGTCACTCCATCACTATACTGAAAATCTGTGATTTTCTGCTTTGCATTATTGGCCCACTCTTCCTGTCATTGCTTTTGATTAAACAAAATCAAACAAAAGGAAAAAACTACCCTGGCACCCATTAGAGCTAAATGCTGTCTCTGCCTGCCTTTGGAAACCAGGTAACGATGCTTAGAGATTTTATTAGCCGTGTCTCGTTTTTGCCTCCATTGGCATGGAAAATCTAGGTAACAACAAGCAAATTTGACCAGACTGCTAACAGTCACTGAGGCTTCATGTTTTCCTGCAGTTGTGTGAAACATTCAAAGGTGTGGATCCCAGCAGAACACTGAGGTTCAAGAGAAACTTTGGAAAAGGGGAAGAAACTTTTCAGAGCACACTGCCTTGGCACACTCTTTTTCTAGTGTACTTGCAACTGTATTATGATGCAGAGCAAATTATGCTGACTGATTTTGATCCCAAATCATAGGTAGATGCTTCATTTGAAAAGTATACAGATAGTGTCAAGAAAATTAATAAGGAAAAGTAAATTCAAATAAAAAGCAGTGAGCAGATGTGTCTCCTATTCAGACGGTTTGTTTAGTTTTTGTCTAAAACAGAGATCAAACTTTTTTGGTTAAAGGCCAAATAGTAAATATTTGGGATTTAGTAGGCCATATGGTCTATGGCAAAATATTCAATTATGTCCTTGTGCTGTGAGAGTAGCAATAGACAGGACATAAATGGCATGGCATTGTGCCACTAAAAGTTTATCTACAGAAATAGGCAGTGGAACAGATTTGGACCATGGGCCCTCATTTGTTGACCCATGGTCTAATGAAAACAAGTAAACAGCATTTCTACCCACAAATACATGTAACGTCCTATTCTCATTGAACGGCGAAAAAAGCATATTGTAGCCACAAAGAGCCAAAGACACCTTTAGGTAATTTTTATTCTTTTTTTTTTGGATAGAGGCAATATTGATCATTTTGATTTAAATAATAGATACTGAGTACCGGTTATATTTTTACTCAGTACTGGGGGGCGGTGGTGGAGGAGAGTATCTTGGTGACCTCTGACCTCCAGGAGCTTTTGGTATGGTAGGGTGATGACACAGGTAACTGTGCGAAGCAGCAGCAGAGGCAGCCTTCAGAGAATAAGTGAAGGAGACTGTCAGAGGGGGAAAGACTAATGTGAACTGGTTGAGTCTTCATTAGGAGGTGTGGCTCTTAAGGAGTCCTAGAGGCCAGCGTATATGTAAAGTGGAAAGAGGTGAAGAAATCAGGAAGAGCATGAACAAAGGCTATGTGTTCAGGAAAAAAATAGCGAATATTTAAAGTGGAGCAAGGTAGCCAGGCTAGCCAGGGCAAGGTGATGGATTGTGCTGTCTGTGCCTTTTAACCTTCATTAGTAAGAGAGGGGTAACAATAGTAGCTTCCTGCTACGACTGAAGATTTAAGAAGTGGATATTTGTAAAGCACTTAGAACAATTCCTGGCACATAGTAAATGTTATATGAGTATTTGTCAAATAAATAAATACTAGAGGTAAGGATTGGTTAATAAGATATGGTAAGATGGAGTATAATTGAAAACAAAATAATTTTCCAAAGATACGTTATCAGGTAGTTACACAGTCAAGCATCTGCAGTGTCAACTAGTTTCTGGACAAGGGCCAAGCTCCTCCATTGGGCATCTGTGATTGTCCTCTGATTCTAAATGAACAATGAGTAGGTGAGGAATGTAAGAAGTAAATCAGTTTCCAGCCTCCAGTGCCACTAAAGTTGTAAGGAAGCCAAGTCAGGAAAGTTGATTCATGGGAAAGAATGGAGAATGATTTTGCACACATGGTATTGGGGTACTGGTAAAAACATGCAAGTGGAGGCAGCCTGATGGCAGCGGGTTGCTTGAGTTGGGGCTGGAGGTGGAAACCTGCGAACCATCAGCCCAGAGGTGACCACTGAGGTCTTAAGACAAGGAAACCAGATCAAGAGAGAGAACAGGGCATTGACTATTGACCTTACACATACCTTTATTTATTTGGAAGAAATAAACTACTGCTGTTAACCCAGATCTGTGGGAAGAAAAGAGGATACAGCATTCCCTGCCTCCCCTTTACTTTGTAAGTGTGAGTCAGATGTGAGTTTCATAGAAGAATGGGGTGTGAAGTTGTAAAGTACACAGTAGTCTATGTGAACAGATTTTTCCCATCTCGAGCAGACCCCACAGAGCTGCAAACAATGCTGCCTTATGAGCTCTGGTCAGTCTGGTCATGGGATACCTGTGGGGATTTCTTTCCTGCCTCAGAGAAACGGCTTCCCCAGGACTTGGCAGAGAAACCCGTCTGAGGAATGCTTCTGGCTGTGGGTGCATTCCAGCTCAGGATGATGTCCCAGACATTTTCCTTTTAATGAAGCACCAGCTCTTTTCTCCCTCTTTTTTTTTTTTTTAAAAAAAGAAAGGTTGTTACAAGTGGAACATAATGGGGTCCTGACTGTGTTTCATTAACTTTTAATTTAAGCCGTTAGTATGGAATTAGTTAGCAGACTTGTGAATCAATTAGCCAGTGGGATTCCGTTTTAACAAGGGGAGTACTGTGTGTTTCCAAATGCTTGCTATGTGTGTGAATGTGCAGTACAAGGAACTTTGTTGTTTGTCCAAAAGATGAAAGAGAATCCCAGCCTTGCTCCTGCCTTCTGGTTCCAGGTTGGTGACTCGGCTAGGACAAATTGTGCATCATCAAACCCTTATCTTCTGTGCAAATATGGCTGGGTTTCTGAATAAATTCAGCAGAAATTCATTTTTCATGGTGATGAACACAGACTTTCAGAGTCAGATCAGAAACTCTGCCCTGAACGATAGTGAGCAATTTGAACATTTACTCTTTGATGCAGAGACTCCTCATACTCTGGGAAGCAGCAACTCCTTGGAAATTCCACAGGAGTCTTATTAAAGTTCCCACATATGCTCCAGGGACAAACTGTTTTCCTCCTTACTCCCAAATCCCACCTCTAGGTTGGGAGATCTGGCAGCTGGTGTTCGGGGTCTTGCTTACCAACCCCCTACTGGTTAGGGAGAAAACCCCCTTAGCAATTTCAGTCTCAAATCTGAAGTCCTATCGTCTCACAGGAAGATGGTAACATAATTGGGAAATCTAGGGGGAAAGGGTAGAGTCAGTTCTAATGCATTATGGAGAATTACGTAGAGTTTTAAAGCCAATTTGGATAGATGAAATTGTTGAAGTAGTATCAGAAAAACTACATAGAGGGGTGCTCGGGTGGCTCAGTTGGTTGAGTGTCCAACTTCAGCTCAGGTCATGACCTCGCAGTCTGTGAGTTCGAGCCCCATGTCGGGCTCTGTGCTGACAGCTCAGAGCCTGGAGCCTGCTTCAGAATCTGTGTCTCCCTCTCTCTCCGCCCCTCCCTCGGTCGTGTGCTCTCTCTCTCTCAAATAAGCATTAAAAAAAAGAAAGAAAGAAAAAGTAAAACGACATAGAAAAATGCATAGAAGGAAAAGATAGGATTGTGATTCACATTAATATTTTGGCAGTGGAATGCTGTACAGACAATATAATTGATTAAAATAGTGTACTGACTGGCATAGAAATGTATTAACCAGTATTAGAACATTTGAAAAACAAGTTAAACTATTAAGTACAATCCAATTTTAATTTTAGAATATTACATGCACATGTATGTATAGTCAGAAAAAAGAAAACACCAACCAACCAACCAACAAAACAAACAAAAAAGTGATGGATAGACAAAAAAAATTATAACCACTGTTATCTCTGGGTCCTGATACTGCAGATGGTTTTATTTTCCTTTTGAGGGTTTTGAAAATTTGTATAATTTTAAAATTATTATATAAAATGGACTCCCTTCTCCTGAAGCAGAAAAAAATAATGTAGGGGTTGAGAGAATGTGTAAAGTCTTTAGCTTGCAACCTTTAATAGAGTACCAAAGCAAGATAGAGTCATCCCAGTGGAATTTTCTGCATTTAAAAATCATTTACTAAGGTCCATATATCAAACTAGCTATCAGTCTATCTAGCTAATTTTCCATCCATCCACCTCTGTTACCGTTAAACTCATTTTTAAAAAGATGAGAGATATGGAACTAGAGTGTTTTATACTAAGCAAAGTAAGTCAGAGAAAGAGAAATGCTTATGATTTCACTCATATGTGGAATTTAAGAAACAAAACAGATGAACATAGGGGAAGGGAAGCAAAAATAAGATAAAAACGAAGAGGGAGGCAAACTGTAAGAGACTTTTAAATTCAGAAAACAAACTGAGGGTTGCTGGAGGGGTGTTGGATGGAGAGATGGGCCAAATAGGTGATAAGCATTAAGGAGGGCACTGGATGAGATAAGCAGTGGGTGTTAAGTGATGAATCACTAGATTCTGTTCTTGAAATTGGTATTACACTGTATGTTAACTAATTTGGATTAAAATTAAAAAAAAAAAAAGAACTGAGAGATAATGGCTCTAAATTTCATAGAAATTCTTACCCTTTGCCATAAGGTTTTCTATTCTCCAATCAAGGAGTGAAAGAAGTTGCCTGCCAATTCATTCATGAACTTACTTACTTGTTTTCTCCCAAAAATTTATTCAGAACCTACTATTAAACTACATGGTAGTAATCCTACAATAAAACAGCCACAGTAATCTTCATTGTTCAAGAATTCTGTTTGAGATCATCTTTTTTTGTGTTCCTCTTGAGTGCAGACATCAAGAGAAGTTACCACAAATTTTGATTTATGGTACTTGTGGTTTCTCCAGAAATATTATAGAAGTTATTTTAAATGTACTATTTTTTCAGTAGGAAAGGACAAACTTGTGCTGTCCAATACAGGAGCTACTAACTACGTGTGGCTAGTTAAATCTAAATTAAATTAGAAATTCAGTTCTTTAGGCACTCTGGCCATGTATCAAGTGCTGAATAGCCACATGGGAATAATGGCTACCATATTGGATAGTATAGACATAAAACATGCACACTGTCTCAGAAAGTTCTGTTGGACAGTGCCGGTCTAAACTTAATTGGTAAGAAACTTGTGTGTATGGGGGCATTTTTCACAATTTTTCTCTTCATTTATTAAAATTCAGATGTTTATTTGTAGGTAACTACTTTTGTTTATTCCTTTTTTTTCTGTACGCTCTTACTGCAAGCTCTCTAAACAATAAGCTTCTGAGAATTTCAACATTTGTTAGCACTCGCTCCCGAGAATAGGCATCAAAAGCCAAATCAGTCTCTTTACACACTTACGTATATGTATGTACTTTTGATTAAATATTAACTTGAAATGATTGTAAATGAGATTTGAGGCTTGCAAGGACAACAGAAAAGTCTGTATAACTTTAATTTAAAGCATGCTTGATAATGTTAAACTGTTAAACTATAATCCAGCATCTTTGTTAAATAGCTAGCTTTCACTTGGTTTTGCTCTATAGCAAACTATTTTTAAAATTTCACAAACTTTTAACAAGTGTTGTTCACTCCCATAGATAGAAATGACCTAATTTCTACTTTTTGAGTAGTAACTTAAAGATTAAATAACTACCCAAGAATTTTCACAAGTTCCTTATGTTTGCATTGAACTGGATCTTCCTTAGGAAGGTGTCTAGAAAAGCAGAATATATGACAGTTATTACTTTATTCGTAAACATAGCATATCTTTGTGCTTAAATATGGCATTACTGGCATGTCTGGGTGGCTCAGTTGGTTAAGCATCCAACTCTTGATTTTAGCTCAGGACATGATATATCAGTTCCTGGGATCAAAGCCTGCATCAGGCTCTGTGCTCTCTCATTATAAATAAACTTTAAAAAAATACAGCATTACTTTTTTAAGTAGAAAATTTGTTTACTTTTGTTTTTTTGGGAGAGGGAGAGAGAGCAAGCATGCATGCATGGGGGAGGGGCAGAGAGAGAAGGAAACAGAGAATCCCAAGCAGGCTCTGTGCTGTCAGCAAAGCCCAATGTGGGGCTCAATCTCATGAGATCATGACCTTAGCTGAAATCAAGAGTCTGGCACTTAACTGACTGAGCCACCCAGGTGCCCCAAACTCGTGTAGTTTTTAAATTATTATGTAAAATGTACTGCCTTCTCATAAGTAAACGCTATCTGTCCTTGAAGAGGCATGATTTTTGAAATGCATAAATTTGATAGATTTAAATGATATTTAAATATCATATTATTGATGGGTAGCTCTTGGCTAAGGGTATAAACAGTTTTTTTGCAAAATAACCCAGGCCTGGCTCTCTCCAGTGTTGTGAGGACCAGGAATGCAAAAGCCTCAAAATTATGCTACTGCTCTAAACTGAGATTTTGTGGTTAAAATTTTTTTAACTCAAGAATTTAAACCATCTGGAATTTGTGTTGTCATATAGTGTGAGGTACAGATTGAAATTTATTATTTCCTGTGGTTTATTGAATAATCCATACTTTCTCACTGATTTGAAACAGCAACTTTATCATTCTCTAAATTCTGCGTGCTTGTGGATGTTTCTGGTTTTCTCTTCCATTCCATTGACCTCTGTCTACACTTGAGCCAGTATCACACTGTTTTAATTATTGTACCTGTTTGTATCTGTTAGTACAAATACCTTAACGGGCATATACACACATACACGGAATACTCCTCTTTTTCTGCTCTTTATTCTCAGATAAACTTTTGCATATCTATGTCAGTTTCAGCAAAGAATTCTGTTACGATTGAGAGGTATGGACTTAAAATTTTAAATTGGTTTTGTGGAGAATTGACATCTTTAGGTCACTGAATCTTACCATCCGCAAAGATGACTCCTCCATTAATTCTTCTAACTCCCTTGGTAAAGTTTAGTGTGAAAAAAAAAAAAAATCATGTCCCCACGTATAGACTTTGTAGATTTCATATAGAACTTGTATGTCTCATAGTTCTGTTACTCTCAGGCCTGTCACTTGCCATCAGCAACTGGCATCCAAGGCCACAAGAGTGATCCCCAAGCCTTCTGCTCCCACTGCCACTAGGACTGCAGAGAATGGTGCATTGATCGTTCTGAGCTAACATCTCCTCCACATGGTGATCTCCCACCTGCCCAAAGCCCCCCTGGAATCCTAACCAGATGTCCCTCTCCAGAGCAGCCCTTTTTTATTCTCCTAGTACCACCATAAGGTCAAGCTCCAATTTCCCCTTTGGGACTCTTGTGTGTTTTAAGCTAGGTATTTATTGATTATCTGATTGAAATAATTCCTCTGAGGATTACTTGAAGCTTCCATACATCAAACTATAAACTATTAACAAAAATGCCTTCTGGGGGAAAGGATGCTTTACTCTGTATGCTTCCCTACTGTTTTGTTTCATTTTTTTCTCCAAATAGGTATTCTTTGATAATACAAAGTCTTAAACAAAAATGCTTTGTCCTTCTCAAGATGAGTTCTGTTTTAAAGGAAGAACTACTCAAATGAATAGCTAGTCCCGTAATTCTTCTCTTTTGGAATCAAGGAACTCTTCAGATATTGGATGAAAACTGTGGACACTTTCCCCTGAAAATGCACATAGACACACAGTTTTGTGTAGTTTCAGGGAAGCAAGGTCACTGCAGTGGAGATTAGGGTCTGTGCATAATTGGTGCCTTGTAAGGTACATACCACTGAATTAAGATACTTGTGGAGGTTTTTATTGCTTTCAGCTTCCATGTCACACCGAATATTGCATCACAGAACAGAGGCCACTCTTTAGGGCCTAACTCCCAAAAGTTACTCCACTCCTGTTTTAGAATATTTAGAAAATTTAGAAATTTGTTCAGAACAGAGTTGCTAAAAAAAAAATCATAAATTACATGATATTTAATGAGGTAAGGAAAACTACTAGAACTAATCAAAGGGGGGCACCTGGGTTGGCTCAGTCATTAAGTGTCTGATTTCAGCTCAGGTCATGACCTCACAGTTCCTGGGTTCCAGTCCCCAGCTCAGAGCCTGGAGCCTGCTTCGGATTCTGTTGTCTCCCTCTCTCTCTGCCCCTCCCCTGCTCACATTCTGTCTGTCTCTCTCAAAAATAAATAAACATTAAAAAAAAAACTAACGAAGGAATATAACCAAGTGAAAGAAATTTGTCCTTAGTTGACAGCCCACCCCCCCTCCCACTTTCTGAGTCTTTCTTGTGATCCTTCTGCCTTCCTGAATCTACCCCAAATTTGGGTACCCTTTAGATGACCTAAGTTCTCTCCATTCCGAGAAGGTTTCCTTCATCTTTCAATTTAAACATCTCAGTTATCAGACTTTCCCAGAAAAGAAACCCAAACAGAGGAGAGGGGTGAGCCCTTATACTGCAGGAACTCTAGGGACAGATTTTAAACTGATCTGCCACAGTCAAGAATCCTACTCCAAGATCTGTCCGAGTACATTGAGTGTGTGTACCCAGTAGAAAAAAGTATATTTGATCTTACTACTCTAAACTTTGTAATGGGGAGGACTTATTTTTTAATGTACCTAATAGTACAGGAATATATGTATTTTATAAGTAAATAAAAATGTATAAAATGGACCCTGGTACTTTCACTGTATACTAAAATGTTTAACGTCCCCTTCCTGCTGCCTCCCACCCCAATCATACTGCTGCAAAAAGAAGGATCAGAGAGTATTTAAGTGACTCTGCCTGGGTTTGAATCCTAGCTCTGCTACTCATTAGTATGAAACTCTGCCTGGAGATTACTTAACCTTTCTCTGAGCATCAGTTTCCCTAATCACAGAAAGTGGTAGCAAAGTACTTATGTCATGGGGTTGTTAGAAGGATTAAAATTATAATATGTTCAGTAAATGTTGAACATGTTCAATAAGGACATAACTAATCTTTCCCCTCCTCAATTGCTAAGCTCTTGCTCTGTTTTTCTGTTGCTCCCCTGCACTGGGTGAAATCACACAAGATCCCATAGCTTTAGAGTTTTACAAGTTTTCTCATCACAAACTAGAGCATTCTCAGTATAGTAATTAAAATCCTGTCTGTTACAATAATCCAAAATTGGGTCCAGTCCTACGTAAAATCTGTCCTACCCCCAACCCTATCTCAAGTGAGCCCCAACTCTGCCTGGGACACCTGTGGTCAGGGAGGCACGGGACTGGCCTCCCCTCTCTGGCTCTTGGTCCCTTACCTGCTTCCCAACTTTCTAGCTGCTGTTGCTCCTACAAACACAGGAGACTCCTCCTCTTCTCCAGGCCTCACTGTCTGGGCTTCTAGAGGCCACTCCACACAGTTAGGTTCCTTCACTCTGTGAGTCTTCTTAAGGGCGGTTCTGTTTATAATGATCCAGGCAGGCTCCCTCCCAGGCTTACTGGGACCAAGGGGGACTTCATACATGCTTGTCCAGTGGTCAGTGGGAGTGCTACCCTCTCCTGCCACGGCCTGAAGTTCCAAGGGACTTAAGCCCTTCTAGAGGAGCTCTTGAAGCCCCTCTCATTTATCTGAAAGTTAGGGGAATATGACCCTCCCTTCCCCCAGGGTGGAACTCTAAAGACAAAACTAACTCCCTCTCCCTCTCCCCCTCCCCCACCCCCTTCTCTCTCTCTCTCTCTCTCTCTCTCTCTCTCTCTCTCTCCCTCCCTCCCTCCCTCCCTCCCTCCCTCTCTCTCCCTCTCTCTCCCTCTCCCTCCCTCTCCCTCCCTCTCCCCTTTGACAGCCTTGATCCCAGTTTTCCATTGGCTGGAGGGGGCAATCAATGGCTAAGGGTGGCAGAACTGGTTTTTCAGTCTCCAGACACATCCTACACTCCGGCTTTTGGTCTCTTGGCAGGTGGTTTAAAACTTGCCTTCAGGGTGTGGGGCATCTATCTGGCATCTATTTTATTGTTCAGAGCCTGTGAGGCTTTAGTCAAAACTGAAGCTCAAAGGTTTGCCATTTAACATCCCGTAATAAATGTGAGGGCACTTAACCCCCAGGGTTTGATATATAGTAAATGCTCAATAAATCTAGCTGTCATTGTTATTGGCAGTAGTAGTTTTTCTTTTGGTCTTGTAAAATCTCTACTATGTATATAGGTTTACCATAGTTTGAAAAATATAGTCTGTGGCGTGTTTTATATAACCACTGTTGTGAAATCAATTTAAACGTTCTCAAGTGGCAGTTTTTAAATGAAATAGGAGTAGGAAAAGAAAAATCAAGAATACATTGGTCTAAACAGGTATCATTTTGCAAAATTCTTGTTTTTAAATAAATGTGTTTCATCCATCTGCATATATGTATGTGTGTGTGTATGTGTGTGTATATATATGTATATATATATATATGTATACATATGTATGTATATATTGTGATTAAAAATGTATTTGTTATAGGGGTACCTGGGTGACTCAGTTAAGTGTCTGACTTCGGCTCAGGTCATGGTCTCACGGTTCGTGAGTTTAAGCCCCACGTCGGGCTCTCTGCTGTCAGCGCAGAGCCTGCTTCGGATCCTCTCTCTCTTTTTGCCCCTCTCCTGAGTGTGCCCTTTCTCTCTCTTTCTCTCAAGGGTAAATAAACATTAAAAATTTTTAGTTAAAAAAATGTATTTGTTATAGGTTTCAATCAAAAACATTTGAGGGGCACCTGAGTGGCTCAGTCAGTTAAGTGCCCGACTACGGCTCAGGTCATGATCTTACAGCTTGTGAGTTTGAGCCCCATGTCATGCTCTGTCCTGACGGCTCAGAGCCTGGAGCCTGCTTCGGATTCTGTGTCTCCCTCTCTCTCTGCCCCTCCCCCGCTCGTGCTCTGTCTCTCTCTCTCAAAAATTATAAATAAACATTAAAAAAAAAGTTTTAAAAATTAAAAACAAAAAACATTTGAAAGCCACCAGGCTGTAGAACAGGATCTGAAGTTTTCCTCCACAATAATTAACAGGAGAAATTTTGTTAATTCTTGTTTAAATTCATGTTTAATAAAACATGAAGTTTTCCTCCCCAGTAATTAACATGAGAGAATCAGGGTGGTCTTACTAAAACAAGTGGCTGTGTTGATAAACGCTAAGGAATATAGAGCACTTTGTTCCTCACAGGTCTCTGCACTGAATGTAGTTAATCTGTGGATAATATCGAACCATTTTATTGTTCTAATAGTTTCTTAAGAACAAGTGTTGTGTACCCCAAAACAGGATGCGCAAAGTACGTGCTTTACATTTCTGATGGGCTTCTTCCAGGGCCCAGCCAAGGAGAACACAGTCAGTGTTGACTAATGACTGACATTCAGTTTGGCTATTTTACTGTCCTCTGGTAGTTTTGGAAGGAGTTAACTTATTCTGCTGCAATTATAATACTTAAAGTAACTCATTGCTTTCTATTGTTCTCAAACTTGAAATACAGGGGCTCATTTCTTTTTTTTTTTTTTTTAACTTTTTTTTTTTTTTTTTTTTTTTGGGACAGAGAGAGACAGAGCATGAACGGGGGAGGGGCAGAGAGAGAGGGAGACACAGAATCGGAAACAGGCTCCAGGCTCTGAGCCATCAGCCCAGAGCAGGGGCTCATTTCTTAAAGGATGAAAAAAATCATCGTTCCAGTACAGCTAAATCGTCCAGCGAATGTAGATGGAAGAAAAAGAGAAAACCCCTGTTCTTTGCTTCATCCAGAGTAGGCAGTTAATTGAAAAATAATCCTAGCCCCTTAACCTTAAAAAATTTTCTAAAACATTCTTTAAACCATACTATTCCTAGTCACCATGAACATATAGGCAAATTCCTTGTCACTTGTACTAACCCATCTTTTATTTAGATAATGAATTTGGGACTGGTGTTGGGAATTCAAGTTCTGTCTCTTAATGGAAGAGTGTGTACCATGTACTTCAATGTAGTTCTGTACTTCTTTTTCTTTCTTCTTTTTTCAATGTTTGTTTATTTTTGAGAGAGAGAGAGAGAGAGAGAGAGAGAGAGTGCACAAGCTGGGAAGGAGCAGAGAGAGAGGAAGACACAGAATGTGAAGCAGGCTCCAGACTCTGAGCTATCAGTGCAGAGCTTGATGGTGGGCCCCAACCCATGAACTGTGAGATCGTGACCTGAGCCAAAGTTGGATGCTCATCCAACGGAGCCACCCAGGCACCCATGTAGTTCAGTACTTCTTAAGTAACCAGTAGTGTGTGTGTGTGTGTGTGTGTGTGTGTGTGTGTGTGTGTAAAAAGCACATGTGAAGTAATTGAAAGTCAGCATGTCTGTTTGACAGGTAAATTCTTGAAAGAGCATATGTAGGGGTGCTTGGGTGGCTCAGTCGGTTAGGCTTCCGACGTCCACTCAGGTCATGATCTCACGGTCTGTTCTGTGAGCTCGAAACTACGAACCGTGAGATCATGACCTGAGCCAACATTAGATGCTTAACAGACAAGCCACCCAGGTGCCTCTGTAACATTCCTGCTTAAGGGAATTAGCAGATTGGCACTTTGTTGTCCCTAAAGAAGGTATATAATCTGTGTGCCTCTTATTAGAGGCAGAGTGCATGTCTGTTATAAAGGAAGAAAATATAAAACACTTGCTTTAAAAGTTCCTCTTTTTATAAATATTAGCTGCTAACTTTTAAGCTTCTATATTCTAAGATAAATTTCTTCCTTGTACCTTATGCAAAAATTAATTCCAGATTGATTACACAAGACATAAAAGGAAAAGTTTGATAAATTCAAATACATTAAAATAAAAAACTTATGATCATCAAAAGACATTACAAGTGAGTAAAAAGCCACAGAGTGAAAAATATTTTTAAATCCTGTAGACAATACCAGACCTCCATCCACCACAATATGTAGCTTACAAAATAAAAAATTCCTGCAAATAACTCTTACAAAAGGAAAAGGCAGTCAGGCAATTAAAACAAAAAAAGGTGTAAGACGTGAACAGCTGCTTCCCCGTAGAGGGAATGGGAATTCAGATTGCTAAGAAACATGAAAAGATGTTCAACCTCATTCGTAATAAGGAAAATATGAATTAAACCAACAAAGATATATCATTACACTCCCACCTGATTGGCAAAAAATTTAAAAGTCTGACAATACCAAGTTCTGACAAGGGTATGAAGTAACAGGATATTTCATACACTGCCAGTGGGAGTATAAATTGGTAAAAACCACATTGGAGGAGAGTTTGGCATCATTTGATGAACCCGGTGTTACACAAACCTTGTGACCTCGCAATTCCACTCTTAAGTATATTCTTCAAAGCAGTGCTTACCGGTGTGCACCCAGGGTCATGGAGCAGAATGCTCAGAGCAGCCAGAAGCTGGCAGCATCCCAGAAGTCCATTAACAGTAGAACAAATAGGGAAATTGTGGTAGAGTCATTCAGTTCAGTATTATTCAGCGAGTAAAATAAATGAACTATACCTAAACAAAACAACAGGGACCCATACTCCCAACATGATATGGAACAAAAGAAGCAAGACAAGGGATACATACAGTATGAATCCACTTAAATAATGCCCAAAAAGGGGAGAGACAAAGAGGTGCATACATGGAATAGTAAAACTATAAAGAAAATCTTGCAAGTCAGGACTGTAGGTACTGAGGGAGGCCAAGGGTCTGATGGGGACAGCACATGCAGGACATTTCTGCAGTGCCCAAGTGCCTGACTTGTTCTACTTTTTGACCTGGGCAAAGGTTACATGACTTCTTTGCTTTATAAAGCTTCGTTGAGCCCCAAACGATTTTTAAAAAGACATGTAGATAGAAAACAAATCTAAGGGGCGCCTGGGTGGCGCAGTCGGTTAAGCGTCCGACTTCAGCCAGGTCACGATCTCGCGGTCCGTGAGTTCGAGCCCCGCGTCGGGCTCTGGGCTGATGGCTCGGAGCCTGGAGCCTGTTTCCGATTCTGTGTCTCCCTCTCTTTCTGCCCCTCCCCCGTTCATGTTCTATCTCTCTCTGTCCCAAAAATAAATAAACGTTGAAAAAAAAATTAAAAAAAAAAAAAAAGAAAACAAATCTAAGAATTACTTATAAGAGGGAGAGAGAGAGCTATCCCCCAGAGCCCCCAGATACATGAGGCTACACTAAGTACCTGCAGCCCAAGGAAAGTAATAGAGTTAGAATCTGTCTCATTTGTTACTAGTAACACCCAGCTGTGCTCAGGGAGGCTGGCGCTCCGGCAAACCTTCTGTGGCCGCCTCATCACTATACCAATAACAGCAGCTGTGAATAGGGTCCATGTGAGCAAATGAAGACTTTCTTCCAGAAGCAGGGGGCAAGAACAGCATGGCCAATATCTAGACAATGCTTGGTTGGTACCGCCTTTTTCTTACTGATTATAGGAGTTCTAACTATAGGAGAGGCTGGGGAAAGTAATGGAACTCTGTGCCCATGAAGAAGAAGGAAACATGGATTTTTGGCTCCCAGCCAGCAACCTCAGCAAAATTCCTTTGCTCCCCTCTGGCCATTCCCCGATTCACTGCCTACAGCAGTGAGGAGTCACCTATTAGGAATTCTCTAAGAAGGGGAAAACTGCTTCACTTATTTGCACAGTGACTGTCCCAATGTCTGAATTCTAGGTCCTCAATTCTAGGTCCCGAACAAGAGTTCATTGTTCCAGCAACACAAACCAACAAACACCACTCAACAGTAAGGATCTATAAAAAAGAATCTACCTGACCTACGAAACTGCTTTCTGGCTCACCAGGGAAACAAGGATTTCTTTAGTTGCGAATTGTCTCAGGGATTTTTTTTTATTTTATTTTATTTTCGGCTCCCTCGTGGGCCATGACCGTTAGGGTTTAAAGAACGGCTTCGAGGCCTGTGTTGTTAGAAAGAGAGAGAGAGCACTCTGCTGACCTTGGCTCGGTGAGGACTTTGGCGCAGAAAGGTGAACAGCGTGTGCTGTCAGTGGAAGCTAATTTACACCCCGTGCGGGACTGAGGCCTGCTTGTTTGGAGTTGTTTTTCCTGTGCTTACAGGATTCCTGGGAATGCTGTTCAGGCATGTCTCTGCTGGTGATGTGCTGTCATCTTTCTCTTTTCCATTTACAGTATATAGCTTTTACAGGTGTAAACAGCCTGGACTTTTTAAATTATTACTCACCGTGTGTGGGAACAGCGTATGTTAATGACATGCATATTGCTTTGCTCAGTATAGCCGAAAACAGCACCGGGTAGGAAATTTATCTTTGCAGATTTTATTTTTCTGATGGAAGTAAAAAAGGAAGTGTGTTACTTCTTAGTGAAGCCATTTGGAAATACATTAACTCGGAAACTAACATGCTGTACGTTACAGCTCACTAGGGAGGTTCCTGGGTAATTCCCCATATTTGTCCAAAAGTTGTATAAATCAGCAACCCATTGGCTTATTACAGATCTGGTAATCATCTAGAAGCTAGCTGAGGGTCAACAAATAGACATGTTTCAGGACAATCTTCAGAATTTCAAAACCATTGTCTTTCAGTACATAGTTGCTTTAAAAAACTAATAATTAAAGTCCCTTCACATTGTAAGATTCTGTGGCTCTGGGCATGTATAATCTCTCTGGTTCATGATGATGACAAATATGGATGCAGAGCCCCATAACCAAGTATCCCCACTTGAACTTAAATTGGGGCTGCGTTTCTGGGGAGCAGTGGTTAAACAGTCACAAAATATCTGTTGATAGAGCCATATGCCCACACCTGTCCTATTATTAAATAAGCATATAAATTAGGTTTCCTGTTCGTTGTGATCAGGTAAGTATTGTATTTGATGGTGCACAACATCAAATCTTTGTCAGTGTCTTAAAAGGAATTGTGTTTTCATGCCAAGAGCCACATATTGAGAAGAAATGTGAATGAATGCTATGTGTTTTCTCTGTGAAGAAAAAGGACCAGGAGTGGCTCGTTTCCAAAACGAGAACATTAGCTGACAGATCGAGGTGGGAAGCTAACATCACTCTGCCATACGTTTTAAGGGTTGGTGTTCCATAGGTAACCAAGCCTTTCCTAGGCTGTAGGCGGAGTCTCTAATACAGTGGGTAGTAAGTATACTCTCTCCTAAAGAATGTGAGATTGGAGGAAAACTTTGCATTAAGGGAGGGGGACTTGAGCATGGGCACTGTTTGGAAGGAAACACAAATAGGAGAGTAAGAAAAATAAAAATATTTAGAGAATTTTCCCCCCATTTGAGGCCTGAAGCACTCTTTCCCTTCCTCTGTCCAATCCAATGCTTAAACTTGCCCAAATTTCCTTTAGGGTTATGTCCAAACTCATTTTCACAGTTCTGCGCATGCGGGGCTCTTGCACAACTTCGTGCCTCTCTGTGCATAGTTTTTCCCTAAGTTGGAATGCCCCTTCCCCCACCCAACCCTTTAAACTCCTACTTAACTCATCTTTTGGGGGCTCAAAAGAGACCTTTGTGAACTGAGACCCTCCCTCTTCTTCCCCCTACAGAGGTAATTGTTTTGACCTTATCTGTTTTACCTCCTGGTGAGTTATAGCATTTAGCACCTTATAATTATAGGGCATAGTTTATCTCTGTTTCTCTATTAGAATGTGAGATCTTTGAAAGAAGGGATTTTATCTCATTTATTATATTTATACCCCTTAAACCTGGCCCAGGGTCCAACACAGCGTAATAGATATTCAGTCAATGTTGATTGTGTAGTCCTTTGAGATCCAATCATCTATCATTTTTTTAATGTTTATTTATTTGACAGAGAGTGTGAAGGAGGGGCAGAGAGAGCGAGAATCCCAAGCAGGCTCTGCACAGTCAGCACAGAGCCCAGTGTGGAGCTCTGTCTCACAAACTGTGAAATCGTGACCTGAGCCAATGTCAAGAGTCAGACGTTTAATCACCTGAGTGACCAGGTGCCCCAACTATCATTTTTGAATACAGAATCAGGCTGCTATTCACTTATTCTTGTTTGCTCCAAATTGAGTAAAAATATAATTTAAGGGGCGCCTGGGTGGCTCAGTAGGTTAAGTGTCCAACTTCAGCTCATGGGATCTCACATTTCATTGGGGCTCTGTGCTGACAGCTCAGAGCCTGGAACTTATTTCAGATTGTGTGTCTCCCTCCCTCTCTCTGCCCCTCCCCTTCTCATGCTTGCTCTCTCACACTCTCTCAAAAATATATATATATATATATATATATATATATATGTATATGTATATGTATGTATGTGATGTAAAGGGTCTCCTTCCAACTGGGAGAACTGGTCATTGAACATGGATAATTTTTATCAAGAAGTGAGCAGTTAGAGTTGAAGAGTTAAAAAAAAAAGTAAAACAGTTCTCTCCTGGAGCTTACAACTTGTTTGACAGGGTGTGTGTGTGTGTGTGTGCGTGTGTCTATGTACATACACTTACATATATACAGTTGTACTTGCTCTTTCAACAAGTGCGTGTGGAGTGCTAACCATGTGGCTGGAACTGTGCCACATGGCACTGGAGATCCAAATGCATATACCATGGCGCCTGGCCCCAACATTTAAATACCAGTGTAGTGCATGGTGTGATCCAGAGGCAGACAGAAGGGGAGGAGCTTAGCAAGAGGGGAAAACAACATAAATAAACGTTACAAGTTAAAAAATGAGCATGGAGTTTACAAAGGGCAGTGAGGAATCTGACAAGATTGAAGGTTTTATAGAGCTATTTGAGGGCCAATAAAAAGCTGTAAATAGCAAAATTTTATATTATGCTGCAAGAATTTGAGAGCTGTGAGGGACTGTTGAGCAAGGTGAGTGATCTTTAACTAACCTAATTCTGCAAACACATGTCGATTTCTGACTGTATAGAAAGCGCTGTGCAAGTACTTTGTGTGACACATTCAGAAAAAAAAAATTTATTTATAAATACATATATATTTCATTTTTTTAAAATTTTTTTACTGTAAGCCACTGGTGTTCCTTAGGAAAGTGTGAGAATTCCTAGAGGCCTGCAATGAAGGTGCCTTCTTCCAGAGAGAATTTGTGCTGCCAGATGTCTAAAGAAAGCACCAGTCTGGTGCTATTTTAAACTAAATCCAAGGCCTGAGGGTGTTTTTTTGTTGTTGTTGTTGTTTTGTTTTTGTTTTTTTTTTTTTAAATCATCCTGATGCTGGCAATCTGGGTTGTAAATCTTCAAGAAAAAAAAAACAAACAAACAAACAGCCCCCTGTAACTTTCAGCTTCTTGGGACCATTTTTCTCCCCTGTCTTCTGATACCAAGGTAACTTCCTTTGTAATGCCCTCGCCTTAGATGTGTCTGTAGGTCATTTTACCTTCTGGTATATCCTCTACTGAGGGCCTTTTGGTGAGGGGTTTCAACGTGAAGGAGTCTGTGGTTATTAGGACAGCCTTGGGATTTTTTCTTTTGTCTCTTGTTTTTATGAGGCCATGAAGACTCAAGCTCATTTTCTAGCTTCTGAAAAATTCCCCCAGGGTAAAGCACCTTTAAGTACTCTGCTTACCACTCTATGTTCCCATCTTTATTTAAATCTCCCCTTATAAATTCTTATTTCTTGATAGTGTTACAGTGTTTTAAGAAAATGATTTTTGCAATTTATCATGTGTTTTGTTATTGTTTTCAGTGAAGGGTCGAGATACCCAGGCAGGTCTATTACGTGAAACAGAAATTCTAAAATAAGATTTGCATTTTAGGTAATTAGCTATGTAGAGGATATATGGGAGAAAAAAATTAGGGGATAATTATGATAGTACTAATAACAAGTAATGGGGATCTGAACCAAGGCACTTGGAGTAGAAACAAGGGTATGGTAAGTTCAGTTTTGGACTTATGTTTGAGGTGCTCGTGGGCATCCTGGTGGACATACCTAATATGTGGTTGGAAAGATGTTTCTGGAACTCAGAAGAAAGGTTGAGACTAAAGACATATTTCAGTCATCCACATAGACAGAGTGATTAAAGCTATGGAATGGGAGAAATACCCCAGTGAGGGTCTATAAAGTAGAAAAGAAGAAGGCTGAAGGCAGATACTTGAGAAAAACCTACATCTAAGGATCAGATGCAGGAAAAAGTGAAGTTAGTGAACAAAACTAAGAAGGAGTGGTCTGACAAGTAGACAAGAGAACTGGGAGAACAGGGTGTTGTAGCAAACAATAGTGGTTGGTGTCAGCCTCTGAGGAGGGCTGGACTCATTCCTAACATGGTTTAAGATTGGGTGAGGGGGAGCACTAGGAAGAGGCTATTGGATTTGGTGCTTCAGTGGCCACACAAGACCTCTTCAAGGCCATTTGAGTACAATGCAAAGGGAAGAAGCAAGATTGTAAGAGGGTGAGAAGAAAATAGAAAAGGGGTATGTGAAGACAGCAAGTATCGAGACTGTGCTTTTAAAACATTTGGTGATGGGGGCACCTGGGTGGCTCAGTCGGTTGAGCAACTGACTCTTCTTGGTTTTGGCTCAGTTCATGATCCCTGGGTCATGGGATTGAGCCCTGCATTGGGCCACGCTGACAGTGTGGAGCCTGCTTGAGATTCTCTCTCCTCTCTCTCTCTCTCTCTCCACTCTCTGCTTTCTCATTCTTTCTCTCTCAAAACAAATAAATAAACATTAAATTAATTAGTAAATAAAATAAAATATTTGGTGATGGAAGGAAAGAGAAAAAATGGTGTCTCAATGATCCAAAAGTCATTGAGGAAGTGGGAAGTGGCCTTAGGATGAGAAACATTTTCCCATTGACAAGAGGAAGAGATTTGAAGATTGGAAGCTCAAGAAAGCATGATAGCTGGATGTGGGCCCTGGAGATGGAAGGAATGGGACCTTGAACACCAGTTGGGGCTTGGATAGTATTTCAAGGGAATGGAAGCACTTCCCCTCCCAAGTTAGAGGTTGAGGAGGGAAAATTGAGTGATCTCCTAGATGGACTAGGTATGGAGGGACAGAGAGAGAGATGGTACCTTGAGGAGAATGGGTGAGGAGAACAACATCTATTACAGTGACTCTTTTAAGGAATCAACTTTGTACCAAAAACAAAAGATTGTGAGTAACCAAAAGAGACAGAATTGCCTGGGTTTATGGTTCAGCTAACAAAATGAAATGTGACTTCTCCAGGATGCCTTTCTGATCTTCTTGCTTGGTCTTTCACAGTACTCCTAAAGCAGCTGTGCTGGGTTCAACACGTTCTTGTTCCTTCACTTCTCCATTAGTACTCACCTGAGTGGAATTGTCTACTTGGAAGGGAAGATAAGTATCTTGATCCACTTTTGTCATCAGTAGGTAGGGAAGTATTTTTTAACCAATAGGTATTCAAAAAATGTTTATTGAAAAGAAATGGGAAATTCAGAATATTAAGATTTCAAGGAGAAAAGGATATGTTCAGCTTTGGGTGTTAGGGGTTTGGAGTAGGAGTATAAAGACCAAATAGAAATATGGGTTAAAGGTGACAGTCCTACCCTAAGCTACATGCTGAAGATCTGGTGAATGAGATAGGAGAGGTGGTTGCCATAGAGCTGTTTTCAGGAAGTTTGTTAGACAACATGGAAAAGCCCAAAGGCATGAAGTGGTACATCAAAGAGTAGGAAAACGTATTTCAATAAAAGGAAAGGAAGAGCATGAGGTGAAAATGGTTATGACGACAGATGAGATACATGTCAGTAAATGACTTCATGAAACTCTCCTTGTTCTGTTAGATTGGTGAGACAAAAGCCAGACTTCGGTTCACAGGACACTAACCTCGAACTGTGGCTTGAAACCAGTTAAGAGCCAAGCAAGGATTACTCTTGACCCTCTCGGTCCAAATCTCAGCTCCTTGGAAATATGTCAGTAGAGACCATTAATAAGCGGTATCCAGCGTGTGCTCAGATTCCCTGCTGTCTGCCATTTCATGAAGCTCGTTAGTTTACGTTCATCTGTCCAGACACTGTGTATGTAAAAACATCTCTCTTGGACCTCATATGGTTGATCACAGAACCTGTCAAATAGAGAGCTGATCTGCTTGGATAGAAAAGGAGGGCGGGGTCTGTGGAACATAGTTTAGCAGAAATTTCAACAGGGAAGCGTCCAGGATGGCAGTCTGAGTCATGACCAGATGTAAGGGGAGAATACATTTCCAACACACTGCTGGTAATAATTTAAGTTACACTCTCTCTCATTCTCCTGCCTGCTAGTTTGCAAAGATTTTCCAATTCAGGGGAGATTTCTGCAGCTCTTCCTAATAGTAGTTTAATGTGAAGACATTATGTTATGAGCTTGTTACATTCACAATTAGGCCTCCTTGATGAGTATTTAGGTTCAGAGTCAAATCTGAGGAATCAGCTTCCAATTATACTCATTTACTTGAAGTTGTATAATGAAGAGTTATGTGTGCGTTTCTCTTTGCATTTGAAACAAATGTGGAGAAGCATATGGCAACCATTTTCCTTCTTTCCCCATCAAAACCTGGAGTATAAATACGGGTGTGGAAATTACAGCAGGCCTAAAAACTGCACAGACTCCCAACCCCCACATCCACTTAAGGGTTTGAATGCCAGGCTCTCTGGGAGAAAGGCTAGCAAGGAGGGACCTCCCTAAAGGCAAATAGATGGTTGGAATGCTAATGTGGAAAGTCTCATTGTCTCTAGGGCTCTTTCAGGGTAGATTTTTTTTCTTTTGTAAAAGGTAATCATTTTGAAAAAACATAAATTGGAATCCATTTCCTGTCCCGGGGGGAAGGTCCAAATGATGCATTTTTCCCCCCTCAAAATAATGATAACTCCAAGTAAAGAATCAGGCCTGGGGGGGGGGTTACAGAGGGGATGATATTATTGACTTTATTGGAACCATAGAATTGTCTTCTCACTTCCAGATTAGTGCTCTTCTTACTACATCATGCCACGAACACTCTTGTAGGAACATACAAGAAAGACCTGTTCTGAGACTCCTCCCCTGCCTCAGAGCAAGATGGTTACAGTCAATTTAGGATGAAAAATCAATAGCAAACTCAAATATATACTTAAATGGCAAATTTGACATATATAGTATTTTGACTCCCCTCTGCAAAACGAAAAAAAATCATTCTTTCAGCTGTTTTGAAAGTTATTGTTATGACCAAATCATGTGTGTTCATCAGAAACCTTCTTTGCCACCTCCAAGCTCCACCTCATGGTGTGCCCTGAGCCCAGAGGTAAGATGAGAGGTCGGGGGAGCTCAGGGATGGGGCAGAGAAAGAACCAAGCTAAAGTGAACTCTGAATCCAGTCGGGAATGTGTGGGATGAGGCAACAACAAAAAAATGTATTTAAGCCTGTCAATAATAGGTTTGCCAGCATTTTTTAGAAGTTCCAGACCAGTCTCAGAAAATACATGATCCCAAGAACATGAAGAGGAAGGTCAGTCAAGTCACCCCAAATTTATGGCTGAATTTGGGAATCGCTCATGTCAAGACCACAAATCAAAATCTAGGAACCAATAACCTTTTTATTTCTGAGAGTTAGAAGTTTAGAAATTATTAGAAGTTATTTTAATCCAGTAATTCCTGATTTTTTTTTCACTTAAGAACTCTTATTTTAAATCCCTCCACTAATGTATCAAATGTGTCTACCAGCAAAGCAGGGGCAATGGAGGTGGAGATCCATTAAGTGATGGCTAAGATCGTCTGTCTTGAGCAAATATATGGTTTCTGCTGGGCTTCTGAGGATTGTTGAACTCTTACCACATCGGGAATTCTGATTTAAAATATCTGCGTTTTAAGGATGTGGAAAGTAAGATTCAGAGGTATGAGATGACTTCCCCAAAAGTGATACAGCTGCTTTGCAACAAAACTGGCTCCAGAATACAGGTCCCCAAGCCCAGTCTTGGGCTAGTTTCTTGATGTCAGTGATTGTCCGTGATACTTCCCAGAACATTGGGCTTAAAGTGAGCAATGATGGTCTTTCCCAAATCTTGGTAGAATGTTCTCAATTTAGATTTTTTCTCCCATAAAACAATGAATTTTTTGATGTTTTAAGGACTGCTACCACTTTCCTTCTTAATGACAACAAGATGAATGTGCAAATGTAAACATTAATTTCAAAACCTCGGAAACAGACTCTCACAGATGTCTTTTTCACGGACATGTGCTGTGACTGTGCTTCAGTACTGCAGGCATGCAAAGTCGGTTTCTTTCAGCAGAACTGCGTGGTGTTCCTATGGTGGAATTAAATAGAATGGTGTGTAGAGTGTCACAGATTCCATGTGCTGTAAAACCTGAACGAGTCTGAATTCACAAGCCACGTTGTATGGCACATCCAGATTCCTTAAGGTTACAGCCAATGGGAGTGATGGAAGAAAGTACGTCTATAACGTACATCCTGCCTGTATCCAAGAAAGATTTAGGGCTTCTGTCAACAAGAATTCATCCAAGCCGGTTTGAAACTGTTCAAAATCAGAGGGTAATACACTTTGGGAATTTGGTAAGCTGAATGTTATTTCCACGTTGGTCACCATGGTGAACACAAATAAGCAAAATTGACGGAATGGTAACAAGGCGGAAAGAAAATGTGCTTTCTATAGAATTTGATCTGTTCTCAGGAATGATCAGTGGTGACCATAAAGGCTGGTTGCAACATCTAGTCCAATGGCTGATAAATAACAGGGCTTCGGTAATTAGCACGATGGACGAGGGAAAGTACTGACTATTTTCAGTGGCTAAATGAGAAATCACATTAAGCGATAGGATATCCTGTATGTTTATATTACTTACCTTTGGAAACCAGCTCTGATTCTTTTTCAGGGCAAGTGTTGGGAACAAACTGTGGCTCTTTAATCACTTAAGGGTACTTCTGGGAAAATAGCTCATTCTTAATTTCTCTGCCGAGTTAGACAAGAGCTAATTGCAAAAGGATTAAAACCTTGAAAACTGCTTTGTTCAGCTTATTGCTTCAGGTTTCCCTTTGGAGTGCGGATGATGTGTTTATTTGACATAATAAATACCACCATCCGCTTTGTTCCAGGAACCAAAAGGCTATGTGCTTGCCCAAGGAATTTCTCAGTTGTTTATATGTAAGGAAACACTGCTCTGTTTTATTGGATGGAGCCATTGCAACTTCTTTCTTAAATAGGGAATGCAGAGAGCTGTACTTTCCCCACACACAGAGAAACCAGAAAAGACCCTTCCACACTCCAAATGCCTGGTTGTTTTCAACTCCGGAGAGCAAAGTGAATTAACAGTTACTGAAAGGGGTGTGTTCTTTACTTAGGAAGCTTTTCTACATGTTAATTGGAATATGCATTTGAGCCTATGTTATAGATTTCTTAGAATATTAGATGGGAGTATTTGCCATTTGCTATATATAGGTTGGAGAAAGTTGAAAACAAAACAGAACCGCTCTATGAGCCAAATTGAAGAGCCAGAATGCAGAAGAATAAAATAATCACAAGTTAGGCAGCCTGGAGTTTTTTCTGGGCTTTTGTTTCTTTTTATACATACCCTGCCACATGAGGAGGGCAGTTGTGTGAAATGCATGCTTTGTGGTGACTTAGAGTGTACGCAACAGAGCAGTCTTCCAAACAGCTGAAAGCTCTCTGGTCTCTTATGATTTCCAAAAGGTACTCCTTAAATGGGCATAACTGATGGGTGATTGGCAAGTGAACAACAGAGAAGGCTGAGTCAGAGTGACCTGCTGAAGCCAGCCGGGTGTCCGTGTGCGTGTGTGTGTGTGTGTGTGTGTGTGTGTGTGTGTGCGTGTGCGTGCGCGCTTGTGTGTATGCGTGTGTGTGTGTGTGTGTGTGTGTGTGTGTGTGTGTGTAGGAGGGGGGAGCAGTGGGCAAGGGGCGGGGGTTAAGGGAGGCTGCAAGCTTAGCAGAATGTTTGAACAAGACAAAGAGCAGTTCCAGCAACCAAATAAGGAAGTCAGCGCCGAAGGATTTCAGAATAGAAGTGTGTCAGAGACTCAAGGCAATCTGGGAGAGTAAAAACAAGCAAAGAAAAATGTCAAAGGATTTTTGTTCCACTTACACAAAATATAGAAGGAAAAAAGTATCTCTGGTCCTTAAGCAGTGATACAAATGCAAAGCATATCTTTCCCCTTCTGTTGGCTTTTTGTAGACATGTGTCTGAAGAGATGTTTAGAAACTCTTTGAGCAGCTGAAATAATAAGCATTTTTTTTGTTAAACATGAAAAAATGCAAGTTGTACATTAGAAGCACTGTAGTATTCCTTTTATGCATAATTTATGAAACTTGTCAAAGATGATAAAAGTTTCCAAGAAGCCACAAAAATATCTTGAATCCCATTTTCAGATGTGCTCTGAACACTGAGTTACAACTGTGTCCATTGAGAAAAAGCTTACCTCTTAACAAGTTCATTAAATATCCATTAGACATATTGTCTAATTAAATATGTTGATAGTTACTGAAGAAGATGTCAAAGGAGGCAATTATGCAGAGAAACTGTCAGTGCCTGTTTTAATCTTCCCAGTCTCATCTCCCAAATTCTCTATAGTGGCAAATAATTTTTGTTACCAATAATATGAATTAACATTGATTTTATTTTGATACTTTTTTGTAGCGTGGGTGGAGCAGATTTGGAAGAATTTCAGGACATTCCTAAACATAGTTAGAAACACCTTTTTGTGCTATAGAAACGACATAGAGAAATTGTTTCCAATAACCAAGAAATCATTTAATTTATGTTCATAGCCAGGAATAGACAGAGGGCATTAATCTTGTATCAGAATTTGTGTAAATCTTAACTAAGTTTTAAACAACTTTAGGGTAAGATAAGTGAATGAACCTACCCTTCTGCTCCTACCCCAAATACACAGTTGGCTAGCCCTCAGTTGAATCAAAAACTACCAGAACACTGCTTACTAGTAAATAGGAGAATTTGCATGTAGAGCTAAGTGGAGGGCAGAAAAGGGGAACACCACAGCATGCAGACTGACCACTGCGTCGAGGTGATCTTAGAATGCAGTGCAATCTACTTCCGAAAATAACCACTCTTTTTAAAAAAATTTTTTTTTAATTTTTTAAATGTTTACTTATTGAGAGACAGCGCAGGCGGGGGAGGGGCAGAGAGAGAGGGAGACACAGAATCTGAAATAAGTTCCAGTCTCTGAGCTGTCTGCACAGAGCCCAGTGAGGGGCTCAAACCCATGAACCGCGAGATCGTGACCTGAGCCCAAGTCAGATGCTTAACCAACTGAGCCACCCAGGCGTCCCCAAGAATAACCAGTCCTTTTAAATTTAGATATAAACCCTATTTAATTTTTTTTTAATGTTTATTTATTTTTGAGACAGAGAGAGACAGAGCATGAGCAGGGAAGGGGCAGAGAGAGAGGGAGACACAGAATGTGAAGCAGGCTCCAGGCTCTGAGCTGTCAGCAGAGAGCCCGACGCGGGGCTCGAACTCACAGACTGCGAGATCATGACCTGAGCCGAAGTCGGACACCCAACCGACTGAGCCACCTAGGCCCCCCAAACCCTATTTAATAAGCCACTGTTATTTATCAGTTTCTTCAGGAAGATATCAGCCTCATGAAAAATGTTTATCATTACTAGCAAAGAATTAAAAATTTTAAAAACATGCAATTTAGCAATAAGTGTCAAGAGTTATACAAACAGTATTTGACCCCAAAGTTATACTTTTCAGTATTTGCCCTGAGGAAATAATTCATAAGAGGAAAGATGTATAAGCCTGAAAATGTTCACTGTAGCATTTTGTTAAAATTTCAAAACAAAGAAAGAAACATAGAGCCAAAGAACACAGAATGTTAGTCCTCTTGTCTTGATTAAGTAAATAATACGCAGCCACTAAAACTAGCAATGATAAGGCTATGAAGGTGAAAACATTAATGATAAATAATATAATGAGGGTGTAAATTTAGCTTATAAAATTAAATACTCTCAGTGTAGCTATGCTTTGAAGACTGGAAAAGAACATGGGGAAAAGAATCATGCTAGTGTATTCTGATTATGGATACATTTTTTGTTGCCTTTATTGTATGTTTTCATAATAAACATTTCTGAAAAAAAAATGATTAAAAAAAGAAAACTAAGGGAATTTCCAGGGTAAGAAAGAACTGAGGCTTCAGAGTTTATCTGTACAGCAAATATAAATCACAGAGCTCAGTGTGCATCATGATACTGTGACAAAGTTAGTGATTTAGAGAACTGCTTTATGTACTGACCCGATCTGTCACTTATCTGCAAAACAGCAGAGCCAGCTGTAGTCCTCTGAGAGGGACACAGACAAAATATAACTTCAGAGGCTCCTGGACCATTTCTCTGTGATCTCTCCAGAATAGCTCTGGCAGAGTTGGTACAGGATTCAAAAGCCTTACCAACGGTGCTCCAGTTGAAAGAGAAGACACTGGATCCACCCCCACAGAGATCTCCTTCTCAAAGCACTGGATGGTACCCTGTAACAAACCTTGGCATTGCGAGCTCAGAATTCTAGTCTCTGCCCTCAGAGAGAGCAGTTCATTTCGTCTTTCAGTGCTTCGTTTTTGATCCCTCTGCTACTGAAAATAATTATAAAGACTTCCAAGTGTTGAGGAAGTACTTTGCATAAAGCAACTCATTTGCATTATTCACAGGAAAAAGTTAATTGAGAGAACAGTACACAAATTATTTATATACCCAGGTGTCAAAAGCAGAGAAGCAAAGAAATCTATCTTTATAGAATTTCCTGTGATGATTTATAATAACTGGATAATAATTAGAGATGTTAGCTATAATCTCATCCAACTCCCTATAGTGCACATTTGAAAATTGAGACACAGGACTGGAAGAGAGTTAATGGTGGAGCCCATTCGTTTGTTGAATATAGTATTTAAGTCCCTAATGGATGTTTTTCTGTCCAGTCTCTGTTGCCCTTCCCTTCTTGCTCTTTTCCTGTGGTGAACTTAAATGACACTTCCATCAGTTTTGTTTTGATAGACTAAGAGTTGGAAGGAGCTTTAATCTATATTCTTAGTCAAGGTGGTACCTTAGTCAAGGTGGAAGCAACCTTGCTTCATCTAGTTTCTTATTTAGAATATAGACTCCTTGATGGCCATGTTTCTTAGTAATAACAATAGAAATTGCTAAACTGTTGCAACAGTACCATGTACACTGTGCCAAATGATTTACAGCGTCTCCGTGAATCCTCACAGCTTTATTTCCATTTTACAGAGAGGGAAAATGAGGCACGGAGAGGTTGAATGGGGTATCCAAAAACATCTGCTTAACAAGTGACAGAGTTGGGATTCAGATCCAAAGCATGGGCATTCGAATATGAAATTGTATGACTTCAGTGAAAACTTTGAGGGTACACTTAAAATATCACGAGCAGGTGGCAGTTCTCTTCAAAATAACCACAAGTATGAGAAAGAACTTCCACTCTAATTCAGAAAATAAAACTTTGGGCTTCAAGAAGCCGGGTATCCAAATGGCAGTTTGTCCGTTTGAATATGGGAATGATAATTACAGAGACAGCTCCAAAAGTTACGTGCATGAATAAAAATTTGGAAGTCGATACATAAAATTTGAAATATAAATCCATGAAGCAATGAAATGATACTTTTTTTTGTATTAAGGGAGGGTTTCAGTTCAAATGGTTGAGAACTGATTGTCTCTGCATTTTCTTATGTTATGGGCCCTGCCACATCAATAGGAAAAAAGATTTGGCAGCTCAAATGTCCTGCTTGTGTACGACTTCCAAACTCCAAGCATAGGAGACATAAAGCTATAATAATTATCATTATTACTGTAATTATAATTATTCTGTAACTTACAGGATGGGAGGGGGTCCAGGCAGTGGCAGGGGAACTCTAGACCCCTGCTGTGCTTTCGCGTCTTCAACTGTCTGGAATATTTAGTTGAATCTCTTATAAGGGAATAATTGGAAGAAATTACTTTGACTCATTCCATACCCCTCCCCAAATTAGCGTGGACCAAATGGCTTCGTCTTAAATTTTCATGTTCGAAGCTATGTATCTATGAACCAAATTGTGCCAAAGGTACAGCTGGAGATGGAAGTCTGAAGCATACCCTCAGCCAGATATTGTCTGGTGAATTGAGTTGATTACCTGTTTGTTCTCCACCCCTTTCTATCTTTGCTTAAAACCATGAGATACTAAGTTTTTTGGTCATGTATCCTTGTTAGAAAAATATTTTGTATATATTATGTGAATGTGTGTGTACATCTATATACAAATATGTACATACAGGTATATTTTGTGCATGCGTGTGTGAAAAAATATATATGTATTATGACATATGTTGTAAATAATACACAAAGATAGAAAGGTTTAAAGGATAAGATGAATATAGAGATTTTAGTATTTTTTTACTTCTCAGTGGATTATCATTGAAAACCACTGCTCTCTGTAATGCCCCAATACCCATTTGAAATGTTGCCACAAAAGTCCTACACCCAGCTCAGGGTGGGTTGACCTTAGGCCTCATCTTAGAACCATTTAGCTGAAGAAAACATGCAGCTCAGCCTCTTCAATGAATAGATGAAGAGACCATGAGACTAAGGGACTTTTGCCTAAGTATCTCATTTCTAAGCACTTGATGAGATGATTTGTTATATTTAGAGCCTGGTATAGTCGAAATTTGTTAAGATGGTAGCTCTTAAGGGGCATCTGGGTGGCTCAGTCAGTGAGGCAATGGATTCTTGATTTCAGCTCAGGTCATGATCTCATGGTTCGTGGGTTCAAGCCCCACATCGGGCTCCATACTGACAGTGCAGAGCCTGCTTGGGATTCTCTCTGTTTCCTCTGTTTCTGCCCCCCCCCCCCCCCCCCCGGTTCATGCTCACACACATGCACACTCTTTCTCTCTCTCAAAATAAATAAACCTTAAAAAAAATTTTAAACCACCGTGTTGTATACCTTAAATGTATACAATTTTTTGTTTACCAATCACAGGTCAATGAGGCTAGGAAAAAAAATCAGTTTTCAAAAAATAAGTCTGAGTAGGTATATGATAACAATGAACTGAGTGTAGCCATTGTTTTACCAAATAGCTGAGCTTTTTTGGTAGCAAAAGAGCTCTTTGCTCACCATGAACAAGTTGAAAAAGAACTCCTTAGGAACTTAAAAAGTGAAAGGTAGAACATTTTGCAGATGAGGTTGAATGACACCAGATCAGTAGAAGCTGTGGGCAAAGTGGCTGTATAACTATAAGTGACAGCGTGGTAACCCAGGAAGTATCCGGAGCTGCAATGCTAACTTGGAATCACATATCACCATGTTGTTAGCCTGCAACCCAAGGCCAACTTGTTCTTCAGACGCAAGTCCAACTTCTAAGTGCGTAGGGATTTTTGTTAAGCCTTTTAAGGGTATTCACATGAATTAACTATTGTGCTTTACCTACACTCCCGTAATTCACTTTCAGTGGGCAGTTTTATTTTCCCAGATGTGCAGTCTGTTCACAGGCGAGTTATGAGTAACTCGTAAAAGGAATGTCTGAATGAATGAACAACTGCAAAGCACCTGTTGTTAACAGCTGATTTTGTCTCCTCACTTAGATTATAATGAGCTTGAGCGTATGAGACTGTGTTTTCTTCTTTTAAAACCTTGTGACACCTACTGATTTAGGTTCACACAGAAGACGCCGTGAATAGAGACTAAGTGGTAGAGTTTGTCTTTCTATCTGATGAAAGGAAAGTGTCAAGAGTTCAGGCAAACGTCAGCTACCTAAGATTAGAGCTACATTATGACTTTTATAGGCCCTAGGCTCTTTTGTCTTGGTGTGTCCCTTTCTCCATTAAAAAAAAAGTTAGAATTGTATTGTTAACTGCATTGGTATAGAGATGAGTGTAACCCAAGTTAGGTTCATTATTGTATAGTAGTCCTCATTATAATTCTTACATTTAGTTTTTCCTAAGTATAAAAATACTGAAAACTAAAAAGGTTTTTGTGGGCTGCCGAAAGTGTTGTGGGCCCTAGCCACTGTGTCCAGAGTGCCTGATGAGTATATTGGCCACCCCTAAGGTTATGGATGCAGGAGCTTCATAAACCACAAATGTCCTCATCTATTTTTACTGTCATTGTAGTAAAGAACGTTGCTAGCCACTTGTAACTTCTTCTGGTTTTCCTGATGCGGCTCTCTGAGTAGCAACAGGTGGTTCAGGGATTTCAAGGATAGCAATTCCCTTCTCCTTAAGTAGCACCATGTGGCCCCGAAAAGCCGGAGGGTGCCCCCCCAGCCTGCACCCTGCTAGAGCTGTTCACGCGGTCTTTCAGCCATGTCGTGATGACTGTGAGGCAGGTAACTGAATCCAGAATGAATCCTTCTGTGATGCTGAAAGACTGTGCCTTTGTTCTCTGATACGGAGTCAACTTGAGAGGATCATTTTTGTCAGACCAGTTTATCCATTGCTGGGACGCAAGGTTTTGTTAAGTGTCATCCACTTGGGCAAACAAACAAGGGAACAATGACACCAAAGTTATGTCAGGCTTCTTCCGTGCCACCCACAAGTGAAGATGGAATAATGTTGCCATCTATAAGCTAATGAACTGAATGCAGCTGTGGTGCTAAACATGTATGTACCTGTTGCTAATAAATTAATCTCTATTGAAGCTTTTCAAAAATTGAGATAATGATTGGCAGAGGGCTTGGTTTTCAGGAGGCAAGACTGAATTTAGTCCTTATGATTGCTGTCTTTTTCTTTCTTGAATTGAAAACTTTACCTTCTGAATCTTAACCTTGTCAACTTTGCACAGAAATGACACTTTATAAACTGGTGCTCTAAGCTCCGATGACTCTCAGCACAGTCTTCTTTCTTTGAACTTTATTTATGTGCCACATTTCATTAAATTTCATCACATATTATGAAAGATGTGGCCATTTGAAAACATTTAATAGGTAGCTAGTTTCTCTGAATAAAGCAGATTGAACCAAAGTTTAATTTGAAATGTCACTTGATATCATCCCGATCAAGTGGCCACATTACCTCAAAATCAGTTCCCTTTGTCTTAGGCTACTAAAAACAAAAAGACAGGGGTGCCTGGGTGGATCAGTCAGTTAAGCATCTGACTTTGGCTCAGGTCATGATCTCGGGGTTTGTGAGTTCGAGCCCCGTGTCGGGCTCTGTGCTGACAGCTCAGAGCCTGGAGCCTGCTTTGGATTCTGTGTCTCCCTCTCTCTCTGCCCCTCCCCTGCTCATGCTCTGTCTCTCTCTGTCTCAAAAATAAATAAAACATTAAAAAAAAAAAAGACAAATATACTGATACAAGAATAATGATCTTAATTCCTTGGGACCATAGGACTCTCATTCACATCTAGTGAACTCATACATAAAAATCTTTATTTTTATCTCTTGAAATCTTTTACTTCATTGTATCAGTGGCAACACAGTATAATGGACCCATCCTCTAATAGGCTTATAACAGGCAGTATCAATATTATTGTCAATTGTTGTAACTGTCCATCATATAAAGTGTATATCAGATAAATTCATTCTTTTAATTACTGGTACCAAATATTTCCTCTTATGAGTTTTACGATCTACACTGAAAGAGTTTTCCATTGTAAAATGCGTCTATTAAGTTTTTATTTTTAAAGAAAATTTAATTAGAATATTTACCCCTTATTCTCTCTCTTGTCTTATTCCCTTTCTGTGCTAGAGCCTTGGTTTGCACATTTTATTGTGTCAAAGATGTATACAGCAAAACCTTGGATTGCAAGTAACTTCTGTGAGTGTTCTACAAGATGAGCAAACATTTCTAATAAATTTTAACTTGGTAAACAAGTGATATATGTCGAATGTCACATGATCACAACTGAGCCAATGGTTCTTGAAATTCGCTTTGATATCCAAGTTCTCTGGATTTCAAGCATGTTTCCGGAACGAATTATGCTCGCAAACCAAAGTTTTACTCTACCATAAAATAATCTCCCCAATTCTTAGTAGTCAGGTATCTTTGCCCACAGACTTTTCATTGCTGCCCTCAACCAAATCCCTGTGTATTTCCCTAATGAGAAAAATTAAGTACTTTAGAGAACATAATCCTATTAATATGAACCAAAGGATTAGTTTATTAATTCAAGGGGATGGATGCTCAAGTTTAGGATGTAAAGGATTTGGTCGAGGAAAGGTTTCAGAGTTAGGGAAAACAGGCCCAGTGCCCTCCTCCTGGCAAACGTTTGCGTTTAAATTGTCCTCCTGAGAAAGGCACTGCAACACCCACAGCAGCTCCATTACTGAGGTAGTTTCACTTCCTGTGTTTCTGGGAGCAACAATGGAATGCTGGCTGATCTGTTTGTTTTCCAAGTGTCCAAAGCATCTATGTGAAATGTAACACAAGCTTCCTTATTTTTCTGTCACCAGAAGCAATAGTATCAAGAGAATCATCTCACCCACAACCTCCTGAACTGCCGTTGGGATTAGTATAAAATCTGAAAATGTGTAATCTTAAACTGATGATGTCATATTTATCTATTATCAGTCACTGTATTTTTAAGGCACAGCTTAAGGTATTTCTAATGTAGGATGAAGTTAAACTAACCAGTCAACTGATAACAGTGTTTCGCCATGGACTCAGGAGAGTCGCATAAAAGTCAAATTCCGGCTCTTAACTATGCCTTTTCAGTAATCCACGTGGAATCTGTGGATGATTCCATCAGAGCCAGCATAACTCATTTGATTTGGAAAAGGATACTCAATAATGAGTCAGATCCTTCTGTGGATGAAGCAGGACATGTTTAGAAACTGCCTTAACTATTTCAGGTCAAACTGACACCGTGTACCATTAAACTTTGTAGTAATAAATTGCTGATTTACTGTTGGACATCGTAGTGTCCTGAGATTGTTAATGGACTCACCATAATTATATACTTTTCACTCCAGATTTATATTCTCTGGAGTTAACAATTTATGTCATTCATTGTTCCTCCACTTGCTTACCTACTGTTTGGTTTTGGATAAGTTACCTAACCTCCCTGTGCTCATCTTCTTCCTCCATGAAGAGGGGCATGGCCATAACAACCATATTTCCCCACGGGTTGTAGAGTAAGATGAAATGTGAGAATGCATGTGAAGTAATTGGCATAGTGTCAGTACAAAGTAAAGTTCGGGTTATTATTTTCTAGTCCGTTCCTAACTAAAGACTGTATTGTGTAAAATACATTCCTGAGACACTGAAAGGTTATAAATATATACATTAAAAGGGGAAGAACACCAGCCTCTACCTTCTACATATCAAACACCATGTTAGGCACTATACACGCAGCCTCTCACTTTATATTCTCAACACTACTCCAAGGTAAATACATTTACCTCCATTGTACAGATGAGAAAACAAAAGCTCTGTGAGTTTAAGGTCATGGAGACAGCCTCTGATTGACCCCAATCTGTCTGGCTCCATAGCCCATGCCCTTTACAGGGTACCCTTGTAGTAGATCTCTTCAGGCCCCTGCTGGCTCAGATTCTGTGCTTCCTCTCGAGTTGCTTGGAGGCTCAAGGCTTACTTTGCTCACACAAATGCGATCCGTTCTTTTGTTTACAATTGCAGGATCTTTTTTTTTTTTTTAATTTTTTTTGCATTCCACAACTGCAGACCTTCTGGTTGTCGTGTTCCCTCTCACATGCTCTTTTATGTTCATTGGGTTCTAGTCACATTTACACAAGTACAAACAGTCCATTTCTTTTCCCCTTCTCCCTCCTCTTAATAAAAAGCTATGTACAAACCAAAGAGCCAGAAAGTTCTCTTGGCCAATGAAATACATTAATTTGTTTTTATGTTGAAACTATGAATTGTCCTTGGAGGCTTGCCCTGTACCTCCTCCCCTAATGGTCTGTCTTCATGATCAAATAATGCACAGTGTTTAGCCTCTTGAGAAGATGCACATTTTCATGTTTAAAGATTTCTTTTGTTAAAATAATTTGGTAGTTGTTGTTATGGAAACAAATGTGTTTCGTATAAAATGCTGCACTTAATTAGAAAAGGTCCATATTCAAAGTGGTCCAAGAGTTTTTAAAGGTGTACATCTTTTAAAATGAATACAGATTAAAGTTAATCTGAAGCATTCTACTCCCAGAAACATTTTCACAGAAATAATATTAATTGGAACCAACATCAGATAAAATCTATACTTGCTGTATACTATTTTCCTAGGCTTGTTCTTGCTGGCTGTATGTGACTGGGAACCATTGCAAAAGTAGTTACCTATAATGAAAGAAATGGTCCATTCAACCACAATTTTGTACCTTTAAAAATATAGCAACAGCCAAATCAACTTTCTAAAAATAATATCAAAGTGACAGAAATGAATGGAAATATTCCCTTATGCTGAATTGATATCAGAACGTATTGTGCACAGCATTGATCACTCTGAGAGAATACGTAGCAAAAGCCTCCGTATAGAAAATGTGCCAACCCCAAAGCCAAGAGTTAAGAAAATCCCAAGGTTTGGGTAATTTTCATTAAAATATTATTTTAGATAAAATGCCTGAAGACATACTAACATTCTTTTATTGCTACATGTAAATAAAGGGAATGAAAATACAGATTTTGGCCTTAATTTATATGTTAGTAAAGCATGGTTGAGCAATCAGTGTAGAGTTGGTAGTTTTGTTGTTGTTGTTGTTGTTTTTTGAATGGGCATTTGCTGATGCTATCCATTTTATAAACTATTGTTCCCTATGCTGAGCATATCTGAGATAGGTGCTGTGTGGTACCAGTTAGCAGTTATAGTTGTATATCTATGTATATACTCTATGGTTTAGCTTCACCGCCAAGATCTTGTTTGTTCAGTGAACGCCATTTGTTTTTAGTTGTCTTTTGTCATTCTGTTAGTTTTTAACCACCTATGTTTCACCTTTTTCATTTGTGTGAGAGAATATGAAAAGAATATGTAAAGGAATGGTTTGAAGGATTACTTTTACCCGTTCCACATTTCTCCCCAAACAACCAGGCCCTTGAGCAAGTTATTTCATCTCCACAATTAAATTTGCCCATTTGAAGCCATAGGTCTGTGAGCCAAAGCATGCTAACAGTGCAGCTAGTCAAAAGTCCTAAAACACAACCCTTTAAGTCCTAAATGTCAAATATTTCCAGTGTGGCCAGACAGAATCCAAAGAGTGCAGCCCCTGGTCAAATAAAAGTTGATTGCATACTTGTTCTCTATGCCTTTCATCTTACCTTAAAACCATAGAACTTTAAGGTTTAGCTAAGGGAGAATGAAGAAGAACCATCTAAGGAGAAGGTTGTTGATCAAAATCCTCACTGTGCACGAGAGGATGGAGTGTTCTTTTTCAGGCTTGGCAGAAATTCCTATCAGTGCTTCTACAGATAATAGTTTTCACAGTTCTGGGACTTGCCAGAGTGATAGCTAAGATGTATCCATGCCTCCCACGCTTCACGCATAAGAGCCTTAAAAGTTGAAAACATTAAAATATTCAGTGTTTTGCACCAGTTCCTTAAATCCCTCTGGATTTGAGCTCTGAGAAATGAAAACTGGTCCACATGAATGCTGCTTTCTGGGCTCCTATGGAAGGAATAAGGCAGATGGCAGATCTAAGGGGTCACCCTTCTTTTGCTGCCTCTTGAGAGTAAAGGAATTGGATGTTTTCTTGCAGCTAATCAACCTGTCTGTTCCACCCTCCACACCCTCCCGTGGTGGGGAAGCATGTGAGGCGGTAGTAACTCGTGCTTATCTAATTTATTCCTTCTGTGCTCTTGCTGAGAATGGACTCTTAAATCATAATATTTTAAAATTTAAGAACCGTGGGGCGCCTGGGTGGCGCAGTCAGTTAAGCGTCCGACTTCAGCCAGGTCACGATCTCGCGGTCTGGGAGTTCGAGCCCTGCGTCAGGCTCTGGGCTGATGGCTCAGAGCCTGGAGCCTGTTTCCGATTCTGTGTCTCCCTCTCTCTCTGCCCCTCCCCCGTTCATGCTCTGTCTCTCTCTGTCCCAAAAATAAAATAAAAAACATCAAAAAAAATTGACTTTAGGGGCACCTGGGTGGCGCAGTCAGTTAAGCGTCCGACTTCAGCCAGGTCACGATCTCGCGGTCCGTGAGTTCGAGCCCCGCGTCGGGCTCTGGGCTGATGGCTCAGAGCCTGGAGCCTGTTTCTGATTCTGTGTCTCCCTCTCTCTCTGCCCCTCCCCCGTTCATGCTCTGTCTCTCTCTGTCCCAAAAATAAATAAACGTTGAAAAAAAAAAATTGACTTTATAAAATTTAAGAACCGAAACTTTAAAATTCATCAAATTAATCCCATTATGGTGGAACTAAGAAAACTTCACAGAGTTCCACAGTTAATGGCACAGATTACTAAATCCTAACTCCCCTTTTAGAGTTCATTCTTCACTGTCACACTGCAGCCTGCAAAGAAAACCCTGTGATGCGCCAAGTGATGTCATTGCTGCTGCCCTCATGGCCATTTGACACGGGAATGAGCACCCGAGAAAGTCAAAGGCGAAGTTAAATAGTGAAATACTGAGGTTTTTACCTGCTCATCTTCTCAAAAATTGAAAAGATGGCAGTGCCTCGGGCTCTGCCTAGAAAGAGGACTGCATTATATTGTAGGTTAAAAAAAAAAAGTAGGTTACAGATTCATATGTAAATGATGATCTCATCTCGGTTTTATAATGTGTTTAAATACACATACAAAAGTCTGGAAGCAAAGACTGTAGGCTGTTAACAGTGTTTATCTCTGGTAGAATTACGGTGAAATATCCACTTTGGGTTTATTTGAATATTTTACAGATATTTTAAATTTACAGATCTATTTCAGAGGGAGGAAAGTAGAATATCTGGCTCAGGGCTGGGAACCTAGAAACCCGACTGCTCAATATTAATAATGAAGGTGGGGATAAAATTACTTCACACTTTAAATATGCAGTCCACTGGCTATTCAAATCTAGTTGGCATTATTGGCAGTTATTTGAAAGGACCTGCCCCAACAGTAGATGTTCAGTAAATGTTAGGTACTAACATTCATTCACTTATTTTATTGACAGCTTGTTGGGTGTAAAAGAAATTTGGTCACAGTGGTCAAGGAGCTTGTAGGAGAAATAGGACAGAAATAATAGTGTGCCAAACTGACTACTGGAGGGTTACGCACAGAGCGAGGGTTGGTGAAAGGAAAAATTGCTGATCTGGCTGGCTTTAGGTTTGGGCCCACAATAAATCAAACAAATTTTATGCAGGAAATTAATTTGGGAATTAATGTGTCCATTTCCTACTTTAAAACACTCTAGAGTCATCCCCATGTAGGTTAAAACAAGTGACTCAGGGCCTCTTGTAGTTTATGACAGAAGAAAAAGGCCGATAGGGAACTCGTTCCTAAGATGTTGCTAAATCAGAATGAGTTACACTTCTTACCCTAAGGGTTCCTAAATTTAGTTATTCATTGACACTCAGAACAGAGTAAACTAATGGAAATCTAGAAATTATCCTTTTACTTTAAAAGAGCATATCACAGGTTACTTTGTACTTTTTAATTTAAACGCTGCACATTCTGCTTGTACCTGCAAATCTGTAGCACCCTAGTTAAATATGAGTAGCCCTCGGGAACTGGACCCTCCCTTACCCCAAGCTCCAGCCCGGAGGATTCATTCCTTCGGGGCTGCTTCCATTACACCTCCGGCTTCCATTCCTGGCCCCGGGGAAATGTTGCCCTGGAGTCAGAGTCATTGGACATTTCTTTTTAGTCTATAAAGGAAAAACAATCATAAACTGGGGGGGGGGGGGGGGGCAGGAATCATCCTGACTTGGCAGTCAACATCTCCATTGGCCTGGGGGCGGGGGTGGGGGAAGTTAAATTCTTTCCCATTATCAATTCTTCCTGAAAGTTCTGAGAAAGCCTGGTTCATCGCTGGCTGCCCTTGGAAGGGGCACCAGAAAGATGCAAACGGAGGAGGGTGGCCAGAAGGAGGGGGCGGGAAGCCTTGGCTAACCTGGGGCCGCTAGCTGAGTTAGGCTCGAGCCACGCCTCCTCTGAGGACTCTTATTTTGAAGGACCATAGACACAAGCCTTTCAGAGATTCACTGAGTCACACAGCGGTGCTGTGCAGATCCGTATAAAGCGCCGGTACCTGCTGGTGGCCACAGCCCGCTGAGCCGGCAGGACTGGGAGTAAAGGAGCCCCGGGGCCCCAGGCTCTGAGACCCGAGGTAGGCGCGGGGGGAGTTGGCCCCTTGACTGGTAGAAATGTATGAATTAAAAGGAGCGGAGGGTTCGGTGGTCGGTGAGCTAGGGTGGGAGGGCTTTAAAAGTGGACGAGGGGGTGGGGAGCAGGGAGGCAGAGTAACTTCTAAATGCAGACTTTCCACCCGAGGAGGGTCCTTTCACGGAGCCCTCTCCCTCCCCCATGCCTGATCAGAGCAAGAATCACTGAAAACAGTTCCAGATGGGAATTTTGCTTCATCTTAACAGGATCGGGACTGGAGATGCTTTGCTGCCACGGATGATCCCTCCCTCATAAACTTTTCTGGCCCCATCCCTCGCTTACCGTGGCCCCACTCAAACAGGGATCAAACCTGTTGTGGAAGGGCAGAGAAAGCGAGGCTGGCGGAGAGTTAAGGGATGAGGGGATGACCTCATTCCCTGGCAGCTGGAGGGGGATGCAGCGGGGGAGAAAGGGTCCATAGGGTCCGTTCATCTGGAGCCATACCAGAGCACTGCGCCCTTGCCCCTCCCCAACCCCATCCTCCTTTCTTCGGGGGAATTCACCTCAGTACCATTCAAAGAAAGTTTGCTTGTCACTTGGGGGCTTTCCCCCGACCAGGGTGCGGTGGCTGTGGCTGGAAGGCAGTAGGCTGGTCTTGCGAGGCTCGCTGGTGGAGAGGGGGTCTGCAGCTCCGCCCCTACAGTTCCCGGTGGGAGCTGCTTTGTTAGCTGCACTGGGCGGGCGCGGGCGCGGGCCCCTGGACGTGGCTGCAGAGTTAGCGGCTTGCAGCGGCGGCCACGGCGGGGCCAACGAGAAAGGGTTCTGTGAACGGTCAGGCTGGCCCACTCTGGTATGCTGTGTGTTCAGAAATCTGCAGAGCTGGGAGCTGGCCTCCGGAGGAAACGGACCCCACCCTGGGTCTGGGGGCTTCTTCCCTGTTTGCCTTATTTAACATTCGGGGAGGTTCTGTCTGTAATGGTGAGTGGTTCTGACTCCAGAATGGGAGAGTTTGGCCACTTGAGCCCTGAGTGAGGCTAGCGAGTTTTACACTTGCTGGGGACTGAAGGGGGCGCACAGGCATCTTTCCACCCTGCTGAGCTGGGTCTTGCTCCAGTGGCGGGCCTGGACCAGCCTAGCCCGGTTGCTGGTCTGCAGGCCAAACACCAGGAGGGTATGCATTCTTCAGACCCGGGAGTCTCTAGAGCCCCGTGCTAGCTGGATCTACATTTTGATTTGTAGTCACAGAGAACTAGTATGAGAAAGGCAGAAATGAACGGACCCGATTTTTAGAGGCATGAATTGAAAAACTAACCATCACACCCACTCCCCCACCTCCCCCATCCTCCAGGCTCAGCCTTGGTCTTAACCAACTTTGGAAACTGCCAAGTTTTGCCTTTCAGGACACCTTCTTGGTTGTGTTATGAGGCTCCTGTCAGAACTGCATCAACAACAGCCACTAAGGAAAAATTGTCCCACTAATTGTCCAGGCATTTTGGTTTGGTTTGCTTCTGGAGCTCACAGCACATTAGCTTTTTTACTATATTTTCACATCCTCAAGTAAAGGGGATATTATTTGCAAGATCTGACAGACTTCGATTTCGTGATAAGTGAATTTTTCCTCCTAGTCTGTATACATTGATTGATACGGGCAACAGTATGAAGTATACGCATCCGTATGCCTTAGAGTGAGTGCCTTCTTGTACTTTGAACAATAAATGTATGCTAAATAGGCAAGAGTTATATAATCAGCAGGTATTTCAACTAATTCCTGAGCTTTATTTTTTATTTATTTTATATAAAATAAGATTTATTTGCTACTTATCTTCTTTTGTCTTTAGAATGAGGGTTGCCCAGTGCCCATGCCACATCCATTAATCAGAAACTAGGCAGGTACAGCAGATAACAAACGTGCCAGCATTCTAACCATCTCTTCAGCTGTGTGAAAACTTGATCAGAGTGAAGAGCATGGGTAGATGGTTAAGAAAGTAACATAGCTTTCTTTTGGGGGACTGTTGGAATCCATGAGTCCTAATTTGACAGCTCGTGTAATAAAGTAGCTCACCTGCTTTGAATAGTGTAATGGCTGCATGTCCAGTCTGTCGCAGGTGAGGACATTGACTAAGTAAACAATAGAGAAACGTCCTGTGTGGAGTAGCCCTGGTATGCTTCAGTATGTCTTTGTGTGCTCTAGTTGACTTTTAAGACTTTCTAAGATTAACAGGATGAAGTTTGAATGCCACTCACCACATTGCACTGTGGTTGATCTCAAATACCGTACAATATTGTCATCTCTGTAGAAGGGCTGTAGTATTTGTCCTACTTGGAGAATAGTTGCTTCTTTCTACCCCCAAAATATTATTTTCCCTAGACTGTAGTAATTCTTCTACTCTACTATATTTGAAACAACTATGTATTACTGAAATTTCCTGGAAATTGTCAAGGAGTCTGCACTGCTCAAGGTGGTAAGGATATTATTTCAAGAGGAAGTTATTAATCTGTTCAACAGTTGTTTGATTTTTACTCCCACTTTCCAGATCTTTTTTCACAATCATTGAGAACTGTAAAAATATGTATTAGACACCATCTCCCCTTTGGTGTATGTTTCAACATAAACAATTTCATATCAAAAGGTATTGTACTTTTTCAACATTTCTTTCAGAAGATCCAGATAAACATTGGGTAATTAAAGTTCACTATGCTTCTAAAATTGCCTATTGTTCAGTATCTTGCAAAATAATTCTCTTCAAGGAGATTGGGGGTGGGAGGACAGACACTAAATATAAGCTTTAAAAATTAAAGTTATGTTAAAAGAGCACTCAACTCTTTTTTGAAAGTTAAATATATTGGTTCATCCTACTAATTAAACACATCAAATATATTGGTTCATCCTAATAATATTCTTTTGAGACACAGAACAAGAAGTGAAACTCTACCAGAGTTTAAAGACAGGTGTAGGGAACATAAGAGTGTTGTCCAGGATCATACAAAGATAAAACTGAGGCACTTAATTCTGCCTAGTTCTATGTCCCAGGTTTCTGGCTCTAGAAAATCCCTGTGAGGCTGCACTAATTCAAGAGCTGTTTTAAAAAGGATTTTGTCAAAGGGTAAAGAATTGGAGGTGTTAGCTGAGAAAGGTTTCATCCATAAGGAGATTTTATGAATAACATGCAGTAGCCCATTCTTTTAGGGAACGTCTGGAGATACGGTGGAAGTAAGGAAAGCCTGAGGTGTCCAGGAAGGAGAAACACCATTCTGACACCAGGGCGTTTACAGCTTTCTGCCCAACCCCACTAACTACTAATGGCACAGACTTCTTCCTGAGCAGTAAGTCTTCGCTGTCTTATGGTTATGTGCTTTAGGGTTAACCGTAATATGTAACATATGCCATTCCAGTTAGGCGAGCTCCCTTACTTGTATATTTTGGATAACGACTGCAAGGACAGAAACCGAAAATGTGGGATGGTTAGTTAACGTCTGTTCCCAGTTTCCCACTCAATGAGCATTGGCCCAACTGCCAAAGCTTCACCACTCTGGGAAGCTAAGATGGTGATTTTCACAGTTTGGCATGGACTTTTGGAAGGCATAAAGGCTTATTTGATGGAAAAGATTTCCTCCTGAGGGAGAAGCTGCCATTTGCAGACAAGGTGTGTCAGCCAGAAGAAATGAGCAAATAACCATTTTCTGGTTTCTATTGGCAAAATGTTGCATTTTTTTTCTCTATGTAAGTGTTAAAAATAGATTCATAGGAAGACACACAAAACCAAGTAAAAAGAATAGACACTGAAGTTTCACCAATGGGAGGGAAGAGAACTAACTTTTGTTACATAGCTATCACTAACCAGGCTCTGCCGGATGCGTCAGGTTCTTTTGTTTGTTTGTTTATTTACTTATTTATTTTGAGGGAGAGAGAGTTTGCAAGCAGAAGAGGGGCAGAGAGAGAGAGAGAGAGAATGAGAGAATCCCAAGCAGGCACCTCACTGTCAGCACAAAGTTGGATGTATGAACTCACGAATTACAAATTCATGACCTGAGCTGGAATCAAGAGTCAGACACTCAACCAACTGAGCCACCCAAGCTCCCCATGTTATGTTCTTTTACCACACTCAGTTCTCACAAAATTCTCTGAGCTAGACCCAACACATTTCCTGGTATTACAGAACTGGGATCAGGTACCCCATCCAAATAGAAATGAAGTTCCATTCGACTACCGTACATAAGACTCTTCAACTTGATCCTCCTTTTCATGACATTTGTGATATCTTTGTGAAATTGCCAACCCTACTGAGAATTAGCAACCCTCTCCTTTCAGACGGGTTAGATTCTGAATGTGGATTTGTAAATTAGTTGCTGGGAATTCTGAACATACTTTTTTATTGAAATTATGTCCCACTTTGTGGTTAGGTTCCCAGGACAGCCCAGAAATCATAGCTGAAATATTCTGCTTTATTAATAGTACCATAGAACTGAGCCACTATATATAACATGGGTTTTGTGGGAACATGCACTCAAAGCTCCAACGTGATTTTTTTTCCCAAGGTTTTTAATCCCAGCAACAATGGCTGAAAGGACCCCACCTTCTCTTTTTCCATTTAAACCCTAAAGGGAAAATAAAGGTACAGAGAAGTACATTTCCTTTCATACTCCCCTTGTGCTAACAAGAGACCCCACCCTGGAATTGCAGAGCCACGGGAAGAGAGGGTCCCAGCAATAGCTGTCTTTGTGACAGCAGAGAGGGAAGAGAAGAATGGGAAAAGGGCCCAGGCAGTAGGGCAGAAGTGAGGCCCATTTGTCAGCTATGGGACCTATTTTGGAGGGCCAGTCAATGCGAGGTGCCTACTGGTTGACATTATTTCCTTACTGAACATAGAACCTCAGTCTAGACGTTAGTACTACTGAGTTGTATTTCATTATTTTTATTCGTATTTATTTTAAATTTTCTTTGTCTTTTTTAAATGTTTTTATTTATCTTTGAGAGAGAGAAAGAGAGCAAGCGAGAGAGGGGGCAGAGAGAGAGGGAGACACAGAATCCGAAGCAGGCTCCAGGCTCCGAGCTGTCAGCACAGAACTCGATGCGGGGCTCCAACTCATGAACCGTGAGATCATGACCTGAGCCGATGTTGGATGCTTAACTCACTGAGCTACCCAGGCACCGCATATGCTCATTATTTTTAAAGTCAGGATTAGGTTTTGAATGGAGTCTTTAATAATAGGAGGAAAACATATTCATAGACCTTTTCTTTTTCTTCTTGATGCCAGTCCACCAAATTCCCAAACAAGTACCTGTTTGGGACTAGGTAAACTTAGCGTAACCTTGAATGCTAATGTATAATTATTATATTGTAAGTAACCATATAATAAGAACCATTTGTTGGGCACTTCACACCAGAAAATGTGCTAAAATGTTTAACACACTTTGTCGCTTAATCCTTAACACAGTCCCACAATCCCACGGTACTGTCAGCACCACCATCTTAAAAATGACAGAAGGGAGATTTCAAGAGGGTAATTTGCCTGGAGTCGCATGGATCAGAAATGGCAGGGCTGGAGCCTCATTAACTTGAAGATCCTTGAGCAAGTGCCCTGCGAACTGGCTGGACTCTGGGAATAAAGCAGTGGACACATCTGCAAAAACCCCTGCCCTTGTGAAGCTTCTATTCCAGTGGTGGGATGGAAGACAAACCATAAGCGAACTAAACACCCAGTGCTTCTGGTGGAGTTATGTGTTATGGGGGGAAATGAAGCCAGGGAGGAGGACAAGGAATGCCAGGTGGGGGTTGCAGCTTGATAAGACAAATATAGCAGAGGAGTGGCTCAAAGTCCACAAGATGAGTCCAGGAGTGCTGACACAATTGTTTCTCGCAGCAAGCCATACTATTTTGTAACACCAAATGTTTGAGTGTGTGCCATCTTCATCAGTCACTGAATACTCCAGCAAGCGATTGGGGAGGGATCCAAGAACAAAGGATGAAGGGCTTGACATCGTCTGTCCAAAGGCCAGTGGGATCTGGTGCACAAGCAGAGCGCTTGGGCTTTGCAAACAACACAGAGGTGGCCCCATAGTCGCCCTGGGAAGAAGGCAGTCTGCGGGCCAGAGGCAAAAGTGGACGGAAGAGACAGGGGGAGCTCATGGCAGTTCTCTGCTGCGTGTTTCTGTTTTTCTCAGTGAACTAGGAAGCATGGTCATGAGTTGAGGGCAGGGGGAAAAGAGCATTTGAGGGAGTTTTGAGGACAGAGGAAGGTGTGAAACACACACTTGGGAGAGGAAAAGCCTGAATTTGGCTGGAGAAATGTACACACAGGGTCTGCCTAAGGTCAAATTCTGACTCAACATCCACAATATACTGCACCTCAGAATTCTGAATTCCGTAGTCATGAGAAGGACTGTCTTACTGTTTTTTTCTTTACACATCACTTCAGTGGAACAGAGCCCTGCACTTAGTATATGTGTGGTTTGTGTTGTTGATTGGCTGCTGTAATAACCTACCTATGCACTTGTCCAGAAATTTCCTTTTTTAAAATTTTTTTTAACGTTTATTTATTTTTGAGACAGAGAGAGACAGAGCATGAACGGGGGAGGGGCAGAGAGAGAGGGAGACACAGAATCGGAAACAGGCTCCAGGCTCCCAGCCATCAGCCCAGAGCCTGACGCGGGGCTCGAACTCACGGACCGCGAGATCGTGACCTGGCTGAAGTCGGACGCTTAACCGACTGCACCACCCAGGCGCCCCCAGAAATTTCCTTTTTTAAAAAATGTCCTATCCTAATCACATTAATCTCATTCCACTCTGAAATGCTCAGATACATACACTTCCTAAAACAGCACTGGTATACCAATTTATTCTATTCCTGATTTTTTCACTGGGTTAATTTTTTTTTAATTTTTTTAATGGTTTTATTCATTTTTCAAAGACAGAGAGATACAGAGCGCTAATGGCAGAGGGGAAGAGAGAGAGAGGGAGACACAGAATCAGAAGCAGGCTCCAGGCTCCGAGCTGTCAGCACAGAGCCCGACGCGGGGCTTGAACTCACGAGCTGTGAGATCGTGACCTGAGCCAAAGTTGGATGCTTAGCCGACTGAGCCACCCAGGCGCCCCTCACTGAGTTAATTGCATCTCTCTAACATTAAGACTGAGTTTTTTAGACTCTGAAAGAGCTCTTAATGGTATGCTTTTTTTTTTTTTTGTATTACCTTGCAGTGGCTACATAAATCAAACCTCATCTTTACCATATTATGCCTTTGTTGAGTGCAATAAAGATGCCTTCTACTTTTGTATCATTGCTGGGTGGTTAGCACACTGCAGGGACACACTATAGGTAGTCAGCTGGGAAACAGGAAAACCAATTGCAATGGTTAGAATAATGCAGGAAATAGATATTGGTGGTCTCAGCTAAATTAGTGGTAAAGGAAGTGATTGGAGTAGTTGGGTCCAGGCAAAGTTAAAAGATAGAATTGACTGCACTTGTTTGGTATTGATGGCATGCAAAAGGTAAGGGAGTGTGGGATGCATCAAGGATTCCTCCCAGGGTCCTGCCAGATGGTGGCTGGATAGGGCCAAGAGGGACAAGAGGTGGGACAGCTCTGAAGGAGGGGCAAATTTGGTTTTGAACCTACCAAGTGGAGGTATCCAGCAGGCAATTAGATGCCTAGATCTGACGTTCTGGGAGATCAAAGTGGGGACAGTGAGTTGGCAGTTATCTCCACAGGTGGTAATTAAACCCTTAGGGGAAGATGGCTGCCCCAAAAAGAGAGTGAAAAGAGAAAATCTGACTCAGTATTTGGCGGGGGGGGGGGGGGGGGGGGGGGGGAGTGAAGATCCTGTCATTTGACTAAGCTGTCGTCTGCAACATCTGCCCAGTAACAGAATATTGAAGTTAAGCATATCCCAGTGTAAACCCACAAATGGACTAATTCAAAACTGGAGTTGGAAGAATTTGTAGTTTTTCTTGATCAAGTCTCATTTCCTACTTGTGTTCATAACCATAAATGGATGCATTTATATGGAAGGTGATAGGTGGATTAAAAAAAAAATCTTATTTTCGGCACTTATTAATAGAGTGAATCCACACGTGCTCCATACTTTTCCTACACCTCACATCACTGTGCTGTGTAACAGAGTGTTGGAGCACATACTGTTCACATCAGCAACTACAGATCCATCCCGGCAAGTGACTGGAGATACCCAGGGACAGTAGATAAGGAGCTGGACCGTGCCTCTCCCAGGGGAAGCTTGTATTTGCAAGAGACAATGGTACATAAGAACTTGCGAATCTCCTTGAAAGGCAGAAAAATCATGTAGGGATAAGATGGCAGTTGTCCAAGTGCAGGCTATTCCTTGGCCCATCTTCACAACCAGCAAGAGTTGTCAGTTTGCAACCCACAGAATTCTGTTTACTGTCAGTGCATCTACTTTTCCAGAACTCTTCAAGGTGGTGGTGGATGGTCAGGTAAACCACCAGGTATGTGAAGCTGTCAGACCTTTTCTGTACTCAAGTTGGCTTCCTTGCTTCAGGAGACAAATAAGTGATAAAATCTGGTAGTGCACTCGAGGAAGTTACTTGGAATCATTTTATATTTAGAGATTTAGATCCCAGCCCATCACAAGCATACCAAGGTTGAGACTTATGAAATCCATTTCTTTTGATAAGGGCCAAGTTCTCACTCCTGTAAAAAAAATACCAGGGCTTTTGCTGCATCCCAGTAGGGTTGGTGGGTCGGGCAGCTGTCCTTCCTTTCGCCCTACAGATTAAAAAGTATAGAGTGTGTAATTGGTTGACTCTGAAGGTGCAGTTATCGTAGGAACTTGCACCTCCTGACTCCCAACTCTGTTTTTCTTTTCAGCACACCAAGCATCCTGAGATGCAAGGTGATATTGCCACCTGAAAGTGTGCACTCTGGGCAACTACAGAATTTTCTGAAAGCTTAAGCACAGATGGCAAATCTGGCAAAGTCCATTTAAGAACGCTGATTACAAGTTCAGGAGGAAAGGTTTTAAGGGTAAATGCTAAATGCTTCAAATCCTAAAGAGCAGTTTACCCGGGAAAAGAATCCCAACGGAAGAATCCGGTTGGGTTACCGAGGGAACCACACAATGACACTTTCTGCAACTTGGCCACCTGCCCTGGCCGGCAGCTGAGGGGAGAGTGTCACAGTGGTGTTGAGTGGACGGCTCAGCCATGGAGTGGCAGTCACTGTGTACCAGGTGCTCTGGCTGCTCCGCGTCTGTCCCCGCTGTGTACCTATAATGTCGGGAGCCCCCAGGCAGGCGCCAGGTGACTTCTACAGCTCGGCTTCGAGCTTGACCTGCCTGGTGTTTATTGTCTTTCTGACCATATCATTTTGATTTTGTCTACTCATTAAGCCAAATGCAAATCTGATAATGAAAGAGAAGGCTTATCAGATTGGACTTTTAAATAGTGGCTCCGGTTGCTTCATTTTACTGTAATGTTCTACTTACATCTATAATCAGGTCGCCTTTCAGAATGACATTGATAATGAATGATTTCACAGCCTGTGTGGTACGATAATTACTGGGTCACTGTGTTTGAAGTAAGCAAAATAAATTATGTAGCGTTCACAGAGTAATACAGTACATTGTTAATATTTACTCATTTGAAGAATTAGCAAAGAATATGAGGAAGACCGATTATCTTGAGACAAAGTTTGGTGATATGGTTGGCTCTGCTCTGAAACGTGGGTGTAATTTTCTCTTTCACGCGATGGCTTTAATGGATTCTCTTCTGACTTTGAGCTAATCAGCTCATCCTTTCATTGCTGCTTTTGGTCTGGCTTCAGATACCATATCCCTTCTGCAGTTTTCATTAAAAAAATAATCGCTTTTGTTGGCGAGAGGCATTCAACTAAAATTATGAATCAGAAAAATAGGGCATTCTAGCTCTCGGCAGTCAGATTAAAGGTTAAAGTATTATGAAACCACAGGATCTGACTGAACCTGTGGGTCATATCCTGGCAAGGTTGACGTACACCTGGTGTTCTCCTTGACCACCCAGAAATCTGCATCGTGGTGTAGTTGTCTTAAGTTGTCTTAAGTTGTCTGCATCTTGGTGTAGTGAGGCTCAGAACTGTGTCAGTGACTCACAGGCCTGTTGCTTTCATGCTGCCTCCTTTTATTTTATTTTATTTATTTTATTTTTTATTCTTTTGTCCTTTAATTTTCTGACCTAGCTGAGGAAATGGCAGTCATCCCGTCTGTCTTCTGATGTGCTGGGGGTTCTCGCTCAAGCTGTTCACAGCCAGCCGTCTTTTCCCAGGCAATCCATGTTGCCCCTGGGTCTCTGCTGGCCTCTCATTAAACCAACGACTAGATGAGGTGAGCTTCAGTATCCTTAGCTTTACTCTCCCGGTGCCATGTAAGGAGAGAAACAAAAGGGCATTCCCATCCAACTCGGCCTCTTTCCTCTTCATTTTCTTTCCATGATCTCTTGGAGGGCTTGATTAAAACATTTAAGAAGTTGATGACTTGATGGGTTATGATTCCCTAGTCTTGGAGAAGTAGAAAGCTGTATCTCAGACATCAGTAAATGACACATTGTTGTTTACATCATAAGCCTGAGCGTGATCAGTAAAACTGTATTAGATGTAAAAGCTTCACAGAAATCCCAGGTGCCAGTTATGCCCCCCCCCCAAAAATGATAGAGATGTTGAAACAAATGTGTGATTGTGTAGATATCATAGTAGTCAAAGACCAGGGAAGTATATAATGTCATCTGACCTCACTCTAGCTTCTGTGGCTTTGCCAGGAAGGGATTCTAAAGGCAGTAAGGTTTACCATCAGTAGGCCATGTAGCATAAATAAAAGACTTCCTTGCAAACGTTTTAGAATTTTGTATGCTAATTTATATTTCAGGACATAATACCCTTTGGGTATACTGTAATTTGGGAAACGGAGGATAATTAATGAGTTGGAGCAACCCCTGAGCTAGGGTAACAGAAAGTTTAGCTTGCAAAAATCATAGGTTCCATCTGGTCAGTTTATCTTCTGTTTAGCTCAAGTCAGAGGAAATTTACATAGTTTAAAAAGAGCATTTATAGTTTACATTTGATTTTCAGCGATCCCAGTTCTTAGACCTCAGGATAAACAGACTGCATATAGTACTTATGTACTGTGTGAGTTATGTTGACATAAGGCTGCAGCCATAGCCCATTATTCTAGGTAATAATTATACTATAATCAGAAAGTCTTCCCATTGTACAGTGGTTTTGAACTGTACGTTAGTAAATGCTTTTGCTGTTTTAATAGTCAAGTAGGTTCATCCAATGAATTAGAGGTCTTCCATATTAGGCTTTTGGAGACACAGCCATCCTGGGGAACACATGAGGTCTTCGAGAAAAATGGAGCCTAACTGAATGCAGAGGCAAGCAGAGTAAAGAATTCAGTCAAATGATGTCATCCCAGAGAAGCAAGCCCATGCCCGAAAAACTGGCAGCAGCTTACCCATACCAGGCCACCTGAGACATTTCCTGGGCTGGAAACAATGTTACGGAAATGGAACTTCCCTGCCAAATTTACCACACCTTGCCCAAGCATGGGTACCTCTCATATTGCCTCAAGAATAATCACAGCTTTACAGCACATCTACCAAGAACTTCCGTGAAAGTGAAGAAGGAATCAGTCATGCTTGTAATTTAGCAGACTAGAGGACAGTGTAGATGTGCTTCCCCTGCCCATTAAAAGTGAGGCTTTTAGAGGTACCTGGGTGGCTCAGTCGGTTGAGCGTCCAACTGTTGATTTCAGCTCAGGTCACGATCCCAGGGTCATGGGATTGAACCCCACCTCGGGCTCTGTGCTGAGCGTGGAGCCTGCTTAAGGTTCTCTCTCTCCCTCTCTCTCCCTTTCCCTCTTCCTCCCCCTCTCCCTCTCCTTCAGCCCCTACCCCCCACTCTCTCTAAAACATAAATAAAAATAAATAAAAATAAAAATGAGGGTTTTACAGTGTGCATTTACTGTGAACTATTATCCATGAGAAAGTAATGTATCTGGCTGTGAGAATCAAATAGCTTTGTCTTTTGTTTGGTTTCAGACCACAATTCCTCCAGAAAACAATGACTACATTACCATTAAAAATTAATAATCATGACTGTGCCTGGAAGTAAAGGTTGCTTTTTTTTTTTAATGTTTATTTATTTATTTTGTGTCTGTGTGAGAGAGCCCAAGCAGGGGAGGGGCAGAGAGAGGGGGAGACAGAGAATCCCAAGCAGTCTCCACACTGTCAGCACAGAGCCCAGTGTGGAGCTCCAGCTCACGAACCATGATATCATGACCTGAGGCGAAACCAAGAGTTGGGCGCTTAACCGACTGAGCCACCCAGGTGCCTAAGATTGCTTTTGACTGGTCTTTCTCTCTACCCAAATCCACATGAATAGCTTTATTCATTCATTCAATAAATATTTAATGGTACTGTTAATTTTCAAAGTGTTGTTATATGCATTCTATATTCTTACAACAATCCCGTGAAATCCTTTTTATCCTTTAAAAATGTCACATATATATATGAATATATATGTGAAAATTCATATATATATATGTGAAATTTTTAAAGAATAAAATACACACACATATACATACATACATACATACATACATACATACACACACCTCTGTTTTAGAGGAGGAAAAACGAACCTTGAGAAGGGGAAGTATTTCCCAGAGTGGTCAGGTAGCATAGAGCTCACTCACTCAGCTTCCCTCACCGTGTCCTAGACTCCACTCACAACCACATGCCCTCGATGTACAAGACTGTGTGACTGCTGTGGTATTCTTTAACCCATAGAATTCTAATTTTATCTAAGATTTATTAGAATATATGAGGTAAAAAAAAGTTGTGCCAGAGGGACTTGAACTAAAACATCCTACAGCAAATTTTCCCTGCCAACTTCCTAATAAATGAAGGGTGAGTTCCAAACACTAAAAAGTTACCATTGGAGTATGACATGCTTTAAAATCTTTCCATATGCTTTTTAAAAAGCTAGCAAATAAATCCGGTATTATTCATTTACTCAGCAAACACTTACTCAGTGTGTCCTACACTCAGCAGGTCCCCGAATGAGTAAGGAAACGTTGGCCAGGCCCTCTCTTAGGTTGGGGGAGAGACGAGCCCGCAGCAGAATGCATTGGTGAGGACTATGCATTGAAGCGGATAAGGGGATGCAAAGCCCTCAAAGGAAAGGGTGCGTGTTCAGCCCCAGAAGCACCAGGGGAAGCTTCAGGAGACAGCTGAGACCTGACCGCAGACCAGTCTGAAAGAAGTTGAAGGTGGGTGGAAAAGGCAGCTTGGCTCCACACCCAAAAGCTCAGAGGTAGAGAGAAGGTTATGTGCCTGGAGGGTGGCGGGCACTTGTATGGCTGGAGAGGATCCCACATGGACGGAGCTGGGGAAGGCTTCACCAGAGAGAGACAGGCCCTGCCTGTCACACTGAAGTGTCATGGAAAGTATGCAAATCACTTTTTCTGTGAAGGGATACAGGCACAGATTGGTCAAAATATATCCTATATGTCTATATAATGTGAGAAATCTTTCTAGATACTTTTATAAAGTATTTATTTTAGTATTTTAGGGCCTGTTTATCACTTCTTACTAACCCCTTTATTCTTCTTTCAGTAACATTATCTGATTTTGATTTTGATTACCCATAAGACAGGTGGTTATGAGTTTAAGAGACTCCAAAATCATAACTTTCTTAAGAAAGATTATATAAAGAATTCGACAGATGTTGGTGGGAACTGGAGCCATGGTTTTAAATATTAACGTGATGTATTCTTCCAAAGGACTTGAGAGTCCTTTTCAGAGTGATTTGTGAAAAACTCTCAGAGGTACCACAAATTTAAATTAAAGTAGTCTGAATGAGTGAAGCTTCCTCTTCCTGTAGTTGGAGATAGCAAATAGTTGTTCCAGGATCGTTGTTCTTGCTCCTCTCACTTCTTTCCCTTCCTGGTGGGCCCTTTGGCCAGTTCATTACTAAATTATCTGCTCTAACCTGAATTCAACTACTAATGCTATGACTTCATTCTTAAAACACCCCATGAACCAGGTATAGCACAACTGGTGAAAAAGCCTCTAGTTTGACAACACATCCTGATTAGATCTCTTCTTCAAACAGTACTTCCTGCAACCTCCCTCCTTCCCTTCTCCAACAAAATTCACTCTTTTATCACGAATGTGCAGATATTAACTTGTACATTTGGTGCAGTTTTACACCTCTACACACTTTACCACTTGCATTCTTAGATATAAGATCCAGAACAGGAAAATATATTGGAAGTGCTCTGTGGATCCACTATATGCAGTCAAGGTGAAGATTCAAGTTCATACGTCATTTGTTTTCTCATGTTTTCTTTTATAACTTGAATAACTGAGAGCTAAATTTTTCTATTTGATATGTGTAATGTAAGTGGCTGTAAGTACCTGGTGATCATCTTAAACTTAAGGCCTTAAATAACAAACAAGGCATCAATATCCATATTAGTAATATCTGATCAACAAAGAGTTTCCTTTATAAGAGGGAGAAAGAAGAGGTGCCTGGGTGGCTCAGCTGGTTAAGCGTCCAACTCTTGACTTCAGCTCATGTCATGATCTCACAGTTCATGAGTTCGAGTACCGCGTCGGGCTCACAGTGCTGACAGCATGGAACCTGCCTGGGATTCTTTGTCTCCCTCTCTCTCTGCCTCTCCCCTGCGCTCTCTCTCTCTCTCTCAAAATTAAATAAATAAGCATTTAAAAAAAAAAGAGGGAGAAAGAGGTACAATTATTTTGTAATTGTCTTATGTGAATTTTAAGTACTGGTCCTGTAGGGAGAGCAGGTCTGGGGCATAAGAGATAACCTTAGGGAGCAATCATGTGGAATTTGTAGCTTGCTCTGTGCAGGTGGCCTGTATGTCATGGTAGTGAAACTGCAACAGAAAGAAGATTTATTACAGTAATTACAGTGACTGGTTGTCATTCAGACTCCTATAAGGCACAGTCTACCCAGAGTAAGCTAATGGTCTGTTCATTGCAAGTCTGTGCCGGTAATTAAAGACTATTCTGAAAAGAAGAGATTCTGAAAATGTGGTCCCCATACCAACAAGATCAGCCTCGCCTAGAAAACTGTTAGCAATTTAAATTCTTGGGCCCCATCCCAGATCTACTGAATCAGGAACTCTGAGGATGGGGCCCAGCAATCTGGTTTCTCAACCTTTCTAGATAATTCTGATGCCTACAAACGTTTGGGAACCAGTCCTGTAAAGGAGTATGTTGTTCCTTAAATAAGTAAGATTTGAAAATGATGATCTACCAAATGCCAGGACATCCATTTCTTACCCAGAGCAGTACCTTCTTTTTTGGCTGGCCGTATTACCGCGAAAAAATGTCAATTTGGCAATTAAGACCAAAGCCAAACAAAGTTTTAATGCTTGCTAATGAAGAAAAAGCCTGAAATTAGTGGACTAGCTAAAAGCAGACTGGCTTTCAGAGCTGCCCCATCTTCCATCCTGGTTTTAAAAGCTTCTTAATTAATTTGAAAGTTCAGTTGGAAAAAGATTGGAAAAAGATCATCTATTCTTTCCTCCTTTTTCGGATAAAGATACAGTCGTAAGATCTTTTTGAGGGCAATTGGGCTGCAATCATTGAAATGTAAAATTCACATACCCTTTGACCTGACAATTTCTAGAAATTTTTCCCACAGAAAACTCAAAACAAATATGCAAGTTGTGCAAGGATCGTCATTGTTAACACTGTTTGTACTAATGAGTCCTTGAGGAGAACATGTCCGTCATTAATAAAGAATGGCATATCTGTACTATGGAATGCCGTGAGGCCATTGAAAATCGTGAAGTGCATCTGTGTGTGCTGACGTGGATGGATAGCCATGATATGTTGTTGGAAGATAAAAGATCCCTGAGGGAAAATGCAGACACACGATCCAATTTTTGTGGACAAACAAAAATCCAAACTATAAACATAAATGTGTTATATGTATTTATATTTGCATAGTTCTGGAAGGAGAGCTTTAAAGTATTAACAGTGGTTTTCCCTGGTGGGTGGTGATGGGGAAGAATTTTCACTTTTACTTTATCATTCAAGTAGTTTCACTTTCTTATACTTGAATTTCCCACAATGAGTATGTATTCCTTTGGGGACAATAATTAGGAAGAAACTAAGTCCTCAGAATATTAAGAGAGAGCTAATTAGCAGTAGAACAAACTCTGGCACCCTGATCTCCTACTTCCCGATAGGTGTTGCTCGGCATTATTTTTCACTTCCCCATAACGGAGTTACTCAGGATTTTAGAGCAAGAATGTAGCCTAATCTACTAATTATACTTGTAGGAGACTGAGCCTAGTGGGGCTGAGTGATGGAGAGGGGTCTCCTCAGATTGTGGCTGAGGGAAGAAGCAGGTAGAGGCCCTTCCCAACCCCCTGGAGACATGAAAGTGAATCAAAGTAAAGGGAGGCTTCATGCTTGAAATTCATGGTCACTCCTGAATATGAGCCTGCCGCTTTGTCTCCTCTTAGGGCCTATCCTTGATGGGTTCCAAGACTAATAACAAAAGCCAGAAATTTGTGTAATTTAAAGATTGAATGTACTTATTATCTTGGTGGGTGGTGACTGGAAGCCAGGGCTACTGAGCAAGAACCAGGATTCATTAACTGCCTTTCAACCCGGCAAGTATGCCATATAGAAGGACCTGACTTGGAACTCCTCTCTTCTCCCACTGCCTCTCCCTCTCATCTTAAAAGAAGGCTTCTCATATCATTACAGATGATAAAATAATTTGAAGAAAATGTAAGCAAACTCAGTATAGGAAAGACACAGTACTCCAGGTAGTTGTCAAACTTAGAATTAAGCTCATCGGAGTTCTGCGTTCTGGTGGAATTCAAACCCTCAATATGGAATATACTTTTGTTCTGTACCTTTAGTAGTAGAAAGGAAAGGCTTAGATTCACAAAATGTGTTTTGTGCTGAATAATTGTCCTGAATCTTAGTCTTTAGCAAAGGAATGAGAAGATTCTACTCTGTGACTGTATTTCATTTTTGAACTTCATCAATGTCAAAGCCTCTTGGAACTCTTATTTCCGGAAGAAAGAAAGAATTTCAAGATATTTGTTCTCCACCGTGGTTTGTAATTTTATTAATTTCTTTAAGTTTATTTCTTTAAAGTTTATTTGTTTTGAGAGAGAGTGAGGGAGTAGCAGAGAGAGGGGGAGAGAGAGAATCCCAAGCAGGCTCTGCACTGCAGCACAGAGCCTGACAAGGAGCTCAAATTCATGAACCCTGAGATCATGACCTGAGGTGAAGCCAAGAGTCAGACGTTTAACTGACTGAGCCACCCAGGCACCCTTGTAATATGATTAACCTCTGAGGTCACTGCAGACACAAATGAACTTCCCCTTAAAATGTAACAGAAGAGTACTTTACACTCAGTAGAGAGGGGATAGGTTATTTTGCAACTGTTCCTGTAGGGTGTAAGAAGGTTTTTTTTTCCTTGAATCAGAGTATACAACTCAGTCCTCAGCATGAGAGCCACTTAACATCTGAACGTAAATGAGTCCAGTGTATTACAACGTTCTCTTTTCATTCTCGGCCGCAGCCCAACCCCTGTTATAGTATTCTTGAATGTATTCACGTTCCGACCGGGCACGCCAGTAGACTTTCGTCCTTATCTTTCCTTGGCAACTGATAGCGTCAGAGGAAGAGATAAGCCGCCCCTGGAGAACTGAGCCATAATGGGTTCCAGACCTGGACATGCCCTCTGCGCAAGCATTTCTTTTGAAGACTCGGGGTTACATTAAGTGTTTGGGAGGTTTTGTTGTTTGCTGCTCAAGCAGCCAGATCAGATTTGCTTCATTGTGGAAACTGCAGCCAGAGACGAGGTGTACATTTTTAAGGTGATCTCTCATGCTCCGGCGCACTTAGCTGTGGAAAGGAAAAGGAGGAAGGAGGAGACAGTATGTTTTGACATGTGACAGTTTCTGTAGCAACGCTGAATTCATGGACAGGGCTGCAGAGAACCTGATGTCTGCTCTTAAAAGTCTGAATTGAATTCCTACTAGATTCTGAGATCTTAGAAGAGATTTCAGTACAAACCAAACTTTACATTTCATCAGTGTTGAAGGAAAGGAAAAGGAAACCAAAATTCTGTGGAAGCCAGGTTTGGCGTTACTTTTACATTCAGGACTTCATTTAAACTTCCTAAGAATAAACTTTAAAATAGGCTTTAAGTAAGAATAAAACTTAAACTTTATAAGAAAGCTCAGTGGTAGTATCATCCCCATTCTTGAAGAAGAGAACACTGAAGCGTGGAGAGGTTAAGTAGCTGGCAGTGGTGAGGTTCAGAGCACACGTGGCTTACCGATCCCACCGCACGTGGTAAGAGAAGCACGGAGAACCAAGCCGCGGGTTCCATTCCCTCCTCTCATGCCCACACCCACCCTCTCCTCTGCCCCCGCCACTAAAAGAGAGATCCTGGGGCATATTTATTCTCTGTTATTATGTACACATATGAATGAATTTGCTAACACTTGGTGTCCTAAAATACAGTGAATAAACTCCTGACCAGTTGTTCAATGTATTTAATTTTAAATTTTTTTTTTCAATGTTTATTTATTTTTGGGACAGAGAGAGACAGAGCATGAACAGGGGAGGGGCAGAGAGAGAGGGAGACACAGAATCGGAAACAGGCTCCAGGCTCTGAGCCATCAGCCCAGAGCCTGACGCGGGGCTCGAACTCCCGGACCGCGAGATCGTGACCTGGCTGAAGTCGGACGCTTAACCGACAGCGCCACCCAGGCGCCCCATAATTTTAAAAAGCAATCGATTCCTTTAATCCTCCCTCATAGTCGAGGCATACTAAGAAATGAGGATCTGATGACAAGCAGAAGTTGTGTCCGGCCACAGAGCCAGGAAACTTAATTTTCCTAGCTCCCGAGGTATCCATGTTTGCTGGAACCTGAGTGTGAGTGGTAGCTTGTGAGGCCCGCGGCCTTTCTGCCTCCCGAGTGAGAGGCCTTCCTGCTGTCACCTGGCTCCTGGAGGGAACAGATGCTCTCCCTCCCCACCCCCTCCAAAAATTCAGAAGATAAGAGGAAAACCTTTCCCTGACCATAAAATGGCTTATTGTTAAGGTATCTAGACCTGCAGTGTTAAACTTCCTTATAAAAGTCCTTTAAAAGATGCCAGTTCCTCACATTCCGAAGCTATTCAAAAAGCCTGGGAAATCCAGTCTACCACTGGGGAAAGTCCATCTCTCTTGTCACTTATATGGTTTCTAATGGTATGATTTCTAAATCTGTCATCTGTAATATGCTCTCCTGGATCTAGATCAGAAGAAGACAGGTGTCGTACAAAATGTGCACTTTTAACTTATGCTTAGCACGAATGTCCCCAGATGTGATCGCAGGACCTGGCATACCATGGGTGGGCAAGACGCATGCACAGCAAGAGTGAGTGTGACCCGCACACTGAGAGAGGGCAGGGTAGCGGGGCGGCCATGTGCCAGGCCAGCCGTGTAACGCACCATTGCCTATGCTTGGTCTCTTCCATTGCTTTGTCTCCATCATTACAGCCTCTCTTCCCTTCCTCCTGCATGTTCCAAGCCTGCCAATCGCACCAGCATGGATTCCCTACTTTGGATACTGCTGACCTTTCTCCATCTCCAGAATATGTCTTTCCCTCATACCCCCATAAATTAGAAGTAAACCTGCATTTTCTGTAAAATAGGAGAAAGTAGCCACCCAAAACTGGTTGTTACATTAACAGGACAATTGTGCAGTTTTGGGAATTGAATTGAAATTCAATGGATTTTCTTGTTTTCCTTGGAACCCATTTCTATTGAAAGACTTATACCTTAGCATTTTAATAAGTAATTTATCAGAAGCCATTAATGCTAGGTGTTAAAAACAAACAAACAAAACTATGACTCCTTTATGCCCATCAGATAAACGCACATGTGACACTAATGGAAACCTAAATGCTAGCCCTTTCTAGAAAACTAATCAATGTTGAGCCCTTCCACCACCTTTCATGTCTTCCGGAAACATGCTGTGGTCTCCTGGAAAACTGGAAAATGGGGGTTAGCGAGTTGCTGGTAAGAGCAGAGAAAGGGAGTGTAATGAGCAAGGTCTTGCAAAGCTTACACCAGCTTTATGGCTACAGTCTAGCTTTTGCTGACATTGAAGTTGATTTGGAAATCACCTGCCCTCCTGAGTGAGATACATAGGAGCTGCCTGGCAAGGCTGGTGAAGTGCCGGGAGCAGAACAGACAGAGCCCCAGTACCTGACTGGGAATGCCAAAGGTATTTACATCAGACATACAGTGCTGCACACATTTAAAGCTAAATAAATTGTGTAGTGAAGAAATACAGACTATACCCAGCGAGGTGATTACACTGCTTTTATTTTTTTTAATTTTATTTTTCATTTTTTAAAATTTACATCCAAATTAGTTAGCGTGTAGTGCAACAATGATTTCAGGAGTAGATTCCATAGTGCCCCTTACCCATTTAGCCCATCCCCTATCCCACAACCCCTCCAGTAACCCTCAGTTTGTTCTCCATATTTATGAGTCTCTTCTGTTTTGTCCCCCTCTCTCTTTTTATATTATTTTTGTTTCCCTTCCCTTATGTTCATCTTTTTTGTCTCTTAAAGTCCTCATGAGTGAAGTCCTATGATATTTGTCTTTCTCTGACTAATTTCACTTAGCGTAATACCCTCCAGTTCCATCCACGTAGTTCCAAATGGCAAGATTTCATTCTTTTTGATTGCTGAGTAATACTCCATTGTGTATGTATGTATATATATGGAAATGTATATATGTATATATACACACACACACAATGTATATATACACAAACGTATACACACACACACACACACACACACACACACCACACACACACACACACACACCACATTTTCTTTATCCACTCATCCATCGATGGACATTTGGGCTCCTTTGCATACTTTGGCTACTGTTGATAGTGCTGCTATAAACATGGTGCACGTGTCCCTTCTAAACAGCACACCTGTATCCTTTGGATAAATACCTAGTGGTTTAATTGCTGGGTCATAGGGTAGTTCTATTTTTAGTTTTTTGAGGAACCTCCATACTCCATTTTTTCCAGAGTGGCTGCACCAGCTTGCATTCCCATGATTACACTGCCTTTTTTTTTTAATTTTTTTTTTTTAGCGTTTATTTATTTTTGAGACAGAGAGAGACACAGCATGAACAGGGGAGGGTCAGAGAGAGAGGGAGACACAGAATCTGAAACAGGCTCCAGGCTCTGAGCAGTCAGCACAGAGCCTGATGTGGGGCTCGAACTCACGGACCATGAGATCGTGACCTGAGCCAAAGCCGGACGCTTAATCGACTGAGCCACCCAGGCGCCCCGTGATTACACCGCTTTAATGCAGCTGAACACCATTTTAGTCCATGCCATGCTTGCTGGCTTCCTGTAGCTTCAGTGAAGGCAAGCTCCATGTCTGTGTTTTGTTCATTATTAGATTCTCAGCACTGAGCCTAGTGCCAGTATGTGGTAAAGCTCGTGGGTAAGAAGACACAGTGGAAAAATAAAAGGCCATCCCCAAAATTTATAGTAGGTACAAGAAGCTTATAGTTGCTCTTTAAGCTGGAGTTTTTTGTTATTTTCCAGGGGGCATTAAATTTTGCCCTGATAATTGGATTTACTGTGTTTTGTGGACTATTAGGTGAATTAAGTGGCCAGTATTTCTTCTGATTTCCTCTAGTGCTTTCTGGGTTTGGATATTATAGACCATATTTGGAATAGGTATGACTCAATGATAACAGCCCTGAAAGTAGGACTTTGAACTAGAATTGCCTTTTCTTCTGCCTCATTTGTTGTTGATAATATTAATTGTTCATTCACTGGTAAACTCTGCAACAAATGTCAGGTTTACTTTTTAGAATTAGTAAAATCAGTTTTCATAATTCTCGTCTTTTGAGAGAAAACAGAAAAGACCACAGTGTTCTGTGGAGGGAGAAGAGTGACAACCAGCCAATTAATAGAAAAATGAGAGCTGATGTAGGGGCACCTGGGGGAACCTAATATGTGAGCATCTCATGTAGTCACTTTAGCTTTTATGCAGCATGATTTCTAGCTTTTCCCATGTATATACAGAGAATTTTTTTTAATAGAAATGTTGCCCTTCAGACACCTGGGGGCTTGGTCCATTAGTGTCCGGCTCTTGATTTTGGCTCAGGTCATGATCTCATGGTTTGTGAGTTCGAGCCCCCCACTTGGGATTCTCTCTTCCTCTCTCTGCCCCTCACCTGCTTGTGTGCTCTGTTTCTCTCTCAAACTAAATAAATAAACTTAAAAAAAACGTTGGCCTTGAAAGTCTGGTACAGGTTATTTTACAGATCACCACAATGAAGTCCAGAAACGACCACACTGGGAGAAGTCCACACCAATTCCCAGGTGTTTTCTAGACCAACTGTCATTTCTTTGTGTTAGCCTGTGGCCTCCCAGTTCTCATTTTACTGAAGCGGGAAGAGGCCTTGAGGGTCTGGGCAGGTGGAACCATCAGACTAGATAAAAGATGTGCAGAGTATGCTCATGTGGCAAATGCTGTGAAAAACGTGCCCAGGTCTCTGAGGACAGGAGGCTGAAGCACTTGATAAAGTTTGGAGGCCTGAAGAAGGGGCCTTTCCCCAGGGACTGATACTGGAACTGACGTCCAAAGGGTGAATGGGGGACGGGAAAGGCATTAAGGCAGGAGGATTGGCACCTTGAAGGGTAAGGCTGAAACTCTGAGAATGGGGGCAGTGACAAGAGGCTAGAGCCAGGCGAGCAGGCCCGGTGGGCCTGTTTAGAGAATTCAGAATTTATCCCAAGAGCAAGCAGAGCTACTGGGGTCCCGGTAAGTGAGAGTCACAAGACTAGATGTGCAACTGGAAAAGAAATCTCTGGGCTGCATGATGAGAACACTGCAGGGGAGACGTTAGGAGAGAGAAATGCAGGACTTGGTGGTGATGTAGATATGGTAGGTGAGGGGCACCTGGATGGTTCAGTCAGCTCAGGTCATGATCTCACAGTCCGTGGGTTCCAGCCCACATCAGGCTCTGTGCTGACAGTTCAGAGCCCGGAGCCTGCTTCGGATTCCTTGCGTCTGTCTCTCTGTCTCTGCCCCTCCCCCACTCTTGCTCTGTCTCTCTGTCTCTCAAAAATAAATAAATGTTAAAAAAAAAAAATTTAGCTATGGTAGGTGAGAGGGCTGACTCCTGGGGTTCTGACTTGTGAAACTGGCTCAGTGATGGTACCATTTACTCAGGAGGAAGAGAGGATTCTAACAACAGCCAACAGAGCTCACCTCTGTGCCAAGCGCTGGTCTCACTTTATCTTCGCACTAGCCTTCTTACATAGGTCCTATTATGCCATCCCGTGGATGAGAAAACTGAGGTACAGAAAGCTTAAGTTGTCTGAGATCATACAGCTAGTGGGAACTAGAGAGAAAACACATGCATATGAGAGAGAGAGGGGAAGCATACATATAAAACAGGACAGTGCCTGGCGTTTATGAAGTATTCAGTAAATGTTAGAGATCACCTCCTCTTCCTGTTCATTGATTCTTGGATTCATTCATGGACTGTGTGCCAAGCTTTAGAAAATACACTGGGGAATATAATAGATGGGGACCCTGCCCTCAGGGAGATTGCAGCCCAGTAGAGGAAACAGACCATAAATAAACCAACTGTTATCTTGCTTGGGCAGGTTGGTAGGATGGTAGGATGGTCCAGGACCCTTAGACTGAAAAGTTAGAATTCTAGCTCTTGCATAAATCTTGGATGGACATACAGGGGAAAAAATACACATTTTGACTATGCCAAAAAAATGTTTCCCAGATGTTCTCTTGAGGTTCCACAGGCAACCCCAGCGAGTTAGGTCAGAAATGGGCATGGTGCCAGTTGTATAGGTGGGGCGGCCGAAGCTCCAAGAAGAGGCCGCAACACGACAGTGTCAGGGTCTAAAGCAACATGGGTTTCTGCATCCTGGCCGCTCCCGCTGGACCTCAAGAACAGCTGCCTTTGGGCACGAGGTGGAAGGAAATGGCCCAAGTCTGACGGCCTCTGAACAGGTCAAATCACAGCTCCCCACTCTCAACTATATATAGTAAAGAACTTACATAAGAGTGCTATTAAAACAAGACGACAGAGAGGAAAAGAGAATGCCAGCTGAATTTTTTCCACTAAAGCTCATATTTAACAGATGTGTTTTCTCTGTTTCTGCAATGACAGTGTACCGGGGGACAGTTCCCTAGGTCAGGAGGGAAACAGTCCACTTACTTGTGGAGTTGCAGTTGGGTCCGTCTGTACTGAGCACAGACTGGATCCATGGTAAATACGATGATACTGTTGACCTTTTTACGTAATGTTGCTCCTCTTCCTCAGCTCCCAGATCTCCTGATGTCTGTGGCAAAGGGGCTGTGTGGAAGAATGAAAACATGGCTGAAATGATTTAAACTCAACCTTACAATATATTTGGGATATAATGTTGAAAAAGGAATGTTCTCAATTCAGTAAAATGGACTAACATATTACTGTTAGGTCTCTTTTCAGATAAATGCTTTAAGTTACTATTAGCGATTTCATTTTATAAAGGCATTCTTAACCCATCTAATCTCTTAGTCTCTAGTGCCTGCTGATGCACAGATTATGTTAAATTTATACATTAGTTTATGTCTACGTTATGTGCCCTTGACATTATATAATATTAGTGGGAGGACTACAAGTTCCATTTTTCCCAGGGCTCTCAATTTGCCTGTTGGCTGAGCGTCCAGGGTCCACATTTGGACCCTAAATTACATGGTCATCCTGAATATTAATTACTAACAGTTATTGAAGGTTTGGTCAAGCTTTGCTCTAAACACTTCATATGTAATAAGGAATTTCGTCTTCACAGCCTCAGAGGGAAGGGCTATTACAATCCCCATTTAGGGATGACGAAATAGGCTCAGAAAGATTAAGTGATCAAGGACACTCAGCCACTAATTTAAACACAGGTGATTTAACTCGGGCGTCTACACTCCTGAGAAGTACACCATTACCTTTAATTCCAAAGTCAGTAAGAAGTGTGTAGATAAAACTCCCAGGAGATGGTAGCACCTGTTAGGCTAGAAAGCTCTTTGAGTTCTTAAATGGAATTGGTTTCCCAGTTCGCCAGTGCTGAGTCCTTTATGGAGACAGCGAGGACCGTCCACAGTCCAGTTTCGGTTTTACTGAGCACAGAAGACTCAGGTGAACTTGTTTTTCTTTCCTTTGAAAGAATAAAACTTAAAAGAAAAAAGTTCTGGAGGAGGCTAGATTTAGAAGTATAAACTCGGAAGTATTAGAACCATCCTCCCTCATTTTCCAGGCTGGCCTTCCTTCTCTCTCTACACCCCTTCTCTGGAAGCCCTTCCTTACCTCCCACATTTTTGTGATCTTGTGGTAAATCTCATTTTGTTAGTGAACCAAAGTGAAAATGAACAGTAACTGAGAGGTTTGCTATTTACTACCTGCTGAAGGCTATAAAAGAAGGCCTCATGTTCACATTAGCACGTTACTCTCACGATCCATTGCGTCTCAGGGTTGTTCATTTATAAATTAATTATTTTACAGTATCATATTAGCTTTGTCAGCACCCGGGCACCATTGTGGACTTTAGAGTTAAACCTTTTTTTTTTTTTCTACTCTCTTATTTCTCATAAAAATAGTCCTTATATCAAGATGAAAGAAGGGTCAAATACCAGCTAGAATCAGCACACTGATGAATAATCCTGTTTATATTCATGGAAAGCTAATTGTTTCAGGGAAGGGTTTGCTCCGATTGATATTTACTTTACCCATCTTCATCAATCTTACCTTTCATACCAAGAAGTCTAGATCAGTTGACATGGTTTCTGTTTTTGCAAACAAGTTTATTATGTAACACATCAAAATTCAATTCCTTTTCAGTTTTATTGAGATATAATTGACATAGAACAGTGTGTTAGTTGAAGGTATACAACATAGTGAATTGACCTATATACTCCTGCAAAATAGTCCCCACACTAAGTTTAGTTAACATCCATCACCTCAAAAACTTACATCTTCTTTTCTTCTGCTGACAACTTTTAAGATCTACTCTCTTAGCGCCTTTCAAATACGCAATACAGTATTGTTCACTATAGTCCCTGTGCTGTACATGGTATCCTTAGAATTTACTGATAACTGAAAGTTTGCACATTTTGACCTCCTTCACCCATCCCCCACTCCCTCCTTTAGCAACCACCCATCTGCTCTCTGTTTGCACAAGTTCAGTTTTTTTAGATTCCACATGTAAATGAGATCATACAGTTTTTGTCTTTTCTGTCTGGCTTATCTCACCTAGCACAATGCCCACGAGGTCCATCCGTGTTGTCACAAATAACAGCCTTTCCTTTTTTTGTGGCTGAATAATATTCTATCGTACATAATACATGTAACTATATTTTCTTTACCCATTCATCCATTGATGGACACTTAGGTTGTTTCCATGTCCTGGCTGTTGTCAGTAATGCTGCAGTGAACATGAGGGTGTTTGTTTGAGATAGCGATTTATTTGTTTGAGATAAATGCCCAGAAGTGAAATTGCTGGATCATATGATAATTCTATTTTTAATTTTTTGAGGAAACTCCATGCTGTTTTCCATTCCATTGTTTGGCTACACCAGTTTACGTTCCTACCAAGAGTGCACCAGGCCCTCTTTTCTCTACCTCTTTGCCATGTTTGTTATCTCTTGCGTTTTTGACGATAGCCATTCCAACAGGTGTGAGGTGATATCTCTTTGTGGTTTTGATTTGCCTTTCCCTCATGATTAGTCAGGTTGAGCATCTTTTCATTGCCTGTTGGCAATTTGGGTATCTTCTTTGGGAAAATGCCTGTTTAGTTCCTCTGTCATTTTTTAACTGGAGTCTGTGTATTTTTTGGAATTGAGTTGCATGAGTTCCTCCTTTATTTTGGATATTAGCCCCTTAATCAGATATATGATTTGTAAATCTTTTCTCTTATTACCTAGGTTGCCAGCCTTTCGTTTTATTGGCAGTTTCCTTTGCTACAGAAGCCTTTTTAGTTTGATAGAGTCCCCCTCATTCATTTTTGCTGTGGTGGCTAGATTATGATGTTAATATGGTAATGCCTCAGAGCAGAAAAAGATCATCCAAAGTTGTGTAACACAGTAAACATCACACTGAGGACTGTTTGAGGAGAGCAAAAGAGAGGTATTTCTTGGCTTCTTAACTTCCACATCTTTACCATAAGATCAATCAGATAGAAAAATCTTTGGTTACAGCCAATATTGCCATTGTGATAAATCAAGAATCTAACAATTTCTGACTTTTCTGTCTGTTCACCACAACATATATATATATCAAAAAAATAAAAAAAGCAAAAATTTGAGGAATGTTAAATATTAACATTTAATATTAATATTAATATGCTTTCTTAAAGGTACCTTCTTCAAGGAGCATTATATGCACCTTTTTAATGTTTTCCATAATGGTGCTGTTGTTTAGAGAATTAAAATACCATTGTGAAAATGAGCCTATGTGTCACCCACATTTCTCCTGCCATATAACACCCCTCTGCTGGTAGGGCAGCTGTCTGTCTAGAGTTGCTCATTGAGAATTAAACACTGATTGTTTAGAGCAAAATGGCAGGTTTGAACAAGTTTTCCTAATAAGGAAGAATGATGTAATGTTTATGGAGGGGGGCCAGGTTCCCTCCGTTTGTTTTATTTATATTAGCTGAATTCCAGGGGAAAATGTGCTACGAAGCATGAGGGCTGCTAACTATATTTAGCCAAGCTCCGTAAGTAACACCAGAAGAAGGCTTTCTTTTTTTCTTAATTATATACTCACCAGTGTACTATATGATGTTTTTTTCCAGGCATCCTGTTTGTATGTAGTTTGATTAAGGATAAATAATACTTTTAGTTACATTTTTATCTTCTCCTTTGAGGATGAAGAAAGTATCTTTTGCAGTCTCTCTTTAACTTGGCAGGTTTTCTGTGAGATGCTGTTTTGGGGGGTGAAAAGATAGATAATTAATGATGATACCATGGTTGAAATGAGTCATTTTTTCAGAATGGAATTTAAGGAGGCAAGAGGTGGTGACTGTAGTCTTTCAGAAGTAGGATCATACATGTTAGAGAGCCATGTTCTGTCTCCTGTCTGGCCATTTTCAATCTAGATTCTCTCCCATCCACTAAACTTTCTCTAACTAGAATGCATAGTCTGTGCATTTTAAGACAGTAGGCTGTGATTTTTGTACCTTGGCCTTGAGACTTTTATTTAAACATTTTTATAAACCAGAGGAAAAAAGTAAAATTTGCAGCCTTATTTAAACATCAGCTTTGTAATTTGGTCATTCCCTGTCTTGTTGATGTGTTATATGATGTTTGCTTTTGCTTCATCAAATGATCCAAGGCTTAGGTTGTATTTCATATGAGAGAAAATTCAGATTCATCACCATCCCGAAGCCTGCTCTCTCCGCCTTGCATCTCACCGATCTTCCCCGTGGCTGGTCGATACCCACGCTCACTGCGGCTGGCAGGGCTGACTGTCCCACATAACCACGGCCTTACAGTGTGCGTGTTCACAGGATATGACTCTCTGTGGAGTTAGAGACTCCTCTTACTGCCAAGGAGAATGCTGTCCGGGATGGTAGAGTGCCCTCATCTATCATGATGAGTAGCACCAAGGGTGCCCCGAACAGGCCTACCTGTGTGCATGTCTGTGTGGAACAGTTCGAGAAACACAATCTTAGAAAAATTTCTGATATCACTTGCTGAGAAATCAGTAAATATGTTAGAAAATGAATAAGAATTTGGAAAACAGCTTTTCCACCACCATGGACACATCCATCACCGCTCCCCCATGATTCTAAAGCCCTGCAGTATGATTCCTGTCCAGAATCTTCTTGTGAGAAGCAGTGAGGGGACTTTTAGAACCAGGCCTGTGGGGAGTGCTGTCTAATAGAAATATAATGTGAACTACAAATACAGGCCACAAATGCAGTTTTAATTCTTTCATAGTCATATTAAAAAGAAAAAAAGAAATAAGCGAAGTTAATTTTAATAATATCTTTTATTTAACCCCATAACTTACAAATGTCTTTTCAACATGTAAGTAATATACTAATGAGATAATTTTTTGCACTCTTTCTTGAACTAAATCTTCAAAATTTGGTGTGTTTTTTATACATATAGATCATCTCAGTTCGGACTAGCCACATTTCAAGTGTTCAATAGCCACATGTGGCTAGTGGCTACCGCGTTTGGACAGCACAGGTCTAGAGGATATAAATTGCGTATACACTCTAAATCAGTGTAGCAGAAACAGCGTTCAGTATTCTAAATGTTCATCTCCATCTTTTCACAGCTGGAGATGAATTTGCAAACCATATGACAGGAATAAGAGCCGATCCCGGTGGTAGAAATGGAGTTCACTTAGAGAGGTATCTGTTGAGTACCTACTATGTGTCAGGACCTACTTCACATCCTGAACCACAGTTGTGTACAAATGGACAGAAAAAGTCTCCCCCCTGCCACCCCGCCGCACCCCCAAGGCACTGACCTCCCAGGGCTAGAGTAAGGGTGGACCGGAGGGCTAGGTGTTCAGGCAGAAAGTATAAAAAGAGATACAGAAATGTAATAATTCTGTGGTAAATGCTGTGAAGAAATAAAACAGGATAATGAATTAGAGCGACATGGGAGTCCTTTTCTTGCTCATTTGAGTATTACGTGAGTCATTTAGGAAGTGAATTGGGCTGTGTGGTGTGAAAAATGTTTTTAGTTCAGCCTTAGGCAAATACTTCCTCTAATTATCAAAGTGACTCAAGAGATTCTCCTTTTCCTTTAAAAGAGAATTTCATTATTGAAAAACACCAGTACCCAAAGAAATGGAAGCCACTGAAAAAACTGGTTTCTATGTACTTCAAATAATGTTTTAGGACCAGGCCCCAGATGACAACATCTCTCCCCCAGGATATAACAGCTGACATAGCTAAAATATGAAGTATGGCCTAAATAATACACAGAGAGACTGATAATTTAGGAAAGATTTTTATGTTTGTTTTAACAGAGGCAAACAAATTAAAATTTTTTATCTGTTCCTTTTCCTCATTTGCTTAAGTAAACTTCAAAACTAAGCACTTCCAAAGAATTTGGTCTCAACTATGTGCATGAGCAGCAAATGTTGTCAAGATATGGGACTAACTGAATAGTAAGTGTACGGAATATGAAAGTTTTGTGTTGAAAAAATATCTTGTTGTAAAGATGCAATAGAACTACCATGTAGTGTGTATCTGTGTTTTTTATGTAGGACCTGGCTTAGAAGACAAGCAGGAAATGGTTAACAGTATTTAGTTGATGCTGGGGAGGGAAATAGGTGGAACCTTTTCATAGTGTCCTTTTTGTATCTTTTGAATTTTGAAGGGCATGAGTTTTTACTTTTAATGAAGTCCAGTTTAGCAGATGGTTTTCTTTTGTAGATCACACATTTGGTGTCTTACCTAAGAAATCTTTGCCTTACTGATGGTCACAAAGGTTTTCCTATGTTTTCTTCTTGAAATTCTGTACTTTAGGTTCATAATTTAGCTAGAAGCTACGTATCGGTTACTTTTATATAAGGTGTGAGTTGTGGGTCAGGGCTCATTTTTTTTTGCCTATGGAAATCAAACAGGATATATGTTTGCATTTTTATCATGTGCACTTTAATATAAAGAATTTAATTCCAAAAGAGATAAAAAGGAACAGTGTACAGAAATGTCTGCAGCTATTCATTATAATTACAAATCTACTTTTAAAAAGAAAAAGTTTCGTTCTAACTACCCTGCTGATTTTCAGGAACTATCATTATCCTTGTGCTTTAGTTCTCTAAGCCAAACAAGTTAAATTCTGTTGGTCAAAAAGATTATGTTGACGCCTTGTTTTTCCAACCAGTTTCCCAATCAAAACTTGATGGCAGTATTTTATTATGGGTAAGAAACTAAAAATGTTACCGGCCATTGTAAGAGTAAATTTCAACTACATAATTAGATCCGCTGACTGGAAAGGGGTTATAAAGACAAACTTGCTGTCTCCAGGAGAAGGTGGGGATACTAAAACTTCACTGGAAACGAAAGGTTATGGATACATTTGCGATTGCCAGAATTCCTCAGGGAAAGCACGATGTAGAGGGCTCTTCCATATCCCTTAGATGAGGAGTGGCGTCCTGCCATCAAATCGCCTTCCAAGGGGGAATGCATCTATTTAATGCTCCTATTTTATTGTACTGAGCCCATCGGAGGCCACCACACCTTCTCCGTCCTTGAGCAGAGCTGGGGCTGGAGAAATAATGACTAATGGTTTGAAAATACACTAAGTAGCAAGGGAGCCCATATATCGAAGGTTCTTTCGGACCACTGAAGTGCATGAATGATTTCTATTTGAGGCGGTGGTGGTAGGGAGGGTGCTATCCCTTTTTCGTTTTCAAGTTTGGGACCATTGGAGGGATAACCTGAGGAGACAGAAGGAGAGGGATCCAAGCCTCAGACTTGTACTGGGGAGAACTGGAGGAGAAAGGAGGTATGTGGCTGGGCCAAGTGAGCTAATACTTCCCCCTGCAGTTAAGCAGGCATAGCTGCCCATTCACAGATTCACAGGCAGCATTATACATTCACTGGGGCAGGCCCCGCTTCCCAAGAGGGAGGAGAACGCACTCTCCCTGCAAACAGCAGGTCCAAAGGGGAAGAGGAAGGAAGGGCTGATCTGAGCATGCCCAGATGCACCTCCCATGCACTGGAAAGGGTTCTCTTCTTATGGAAGTACCCTCCCCCCCCCCGGCCCCGCCCCACAAAGTGGAAACAGGGTGAAGGATGGAATGTCACTCCTTCAATGGCCCAATGTCCTACTGATGCTACAAAGTAATACTTTTTAAAGAGCATAATACTCTTGAGAGGGGTGTGTGTGTGTGTGTTTAACATACACCATAAATGACTAGTGTCCTCTGGCTTATTTTCACATTTTTATGAATTCTGTGGATCTTTAATTTACTCATATATTTTAAAGACCAGGAAATATGTCCACGGCCAGAAAAAAAAATCACTCGCAAATTCATAACTCATGTTTCTACACTTACTACATTAATCCTGTCTGATCTAGAAGGCATTAACAACAAAAATTCATAATAATTTTGGTTCCCTCGTATGAACTCCTCCTGTGCTTCTGAGATTACAGATATGCTTCTGTTTACTGGTGGCCACGATCAAGATAGAAGATCGTATTTGAAAGGTCAGGTTAGGAATAAACGTGCGCACGCACACACACACACACACACGAATGTTGTGACTGTGTTACTAGGACATAACACTGTTAGCCAAACAGCTGTGCGTGATTCCTAAGCAAGGGCTCAGTCCTTACTCTTCTGGGAAGAACACAGTTCCCTTGTTGGAGCCTGACTGATTGATAACATATCTTTCCTTTGTTTTTTGGACTGTTTATCTGTTTTCTTGTTAGAAGGGGCTTTCTGGTTTAATTGTTAGTGAAAGAAGTCTGTACCTTGGTGTCTTCACATGAGTAGCTGAAAGCAAAAACCTAGTTACTACTCGAAGCTCTGTCAGTGGCCTCCTGCATGATATTGACAGATGTACTTCTTACTCTGCTGTACAAGATCCAGGTTCCTTCCATCTGTCATTCTGTGAATCTCCTGTTCATATCGTCTTACAGATATTTATTTATTTATTAGGTATGTTTTAAATGTTTGTTTATTTTTGAGAGAGAGAGCACGCGAGAAAGGGAAGGACAGAGAGAGGCGGGGGACAGAGGATCCGAAGTGGGCTTTATACTGACGGGAGAGAGCCTGTAGTAGGGCTCGAACTCATGAGCCAAACGGTAAGCTCACGACCTGAGCTGAAGTCAGATGCTTAACCAACTGAGCAATCCCGGTGCCCCTCATCTTACAGATATTTATACCCCAGTAGCTTTTTCCCATTGTTTGTTTAAAATTTTAAAAAGAATAGTCTCATCCAGGTGTCTATACTACTTCCCTAAATGAAGGGCCACCTAATTTGTAAAATCTTATAATCTAATCATAAAACCAGTATAGTATGCAATAAACTTTATTATTTACATGTTTTGGAAAAGATTAAGAAAGTACAATAAGACAACCTCAATACTATAGCTGTATATACTATGAAGTTTTCTTCTTTCAAAAGGCATTGCAAGATGTTGCAGGGTTTTAATTGTATTGAGAGGTCATAAGTATCATATTGTAGAAAACTCCATTTAATCAAATGCCAGGTAAATGCCTCTTGACTATACACAGTTGTATATAACCATGCTGAAACCTCATGTAGCTATGGTAAATCTGTCTTGTTTTTTCTTAAGAGTAATTACATTAAGTAATTGGGCTGTTTTATCTAAGAATTATTTTCATGGTTTTAGTCATTTCTCAGGGAGGGAACCTCATTTATTACAGTTCTTCCCAAGACACATTTTGATAAGCTTCATTTACTGCTGGAAGGACTGGATCTGCCTCCTGAGGGGGAAGGTCAGTCAGCACTGTCATTACTGTGTCTCCTCCTGTGGCCTCTAAGGAATGTCAAGGTCAGTTGGTTATAAGCTAAGAAAGGTCAGAGCCATTTAAAATTTGCAATTCTTTTCCGTGGTCACAAGTCTTTTAGTGCATGCTGCTAAGCTACATCTCTTGAGCTTGCCAAAATGCATTTTTGAGTTTTTTTTCAAGAACCCTTTTCCTCTTTGGATAAGACGTTGGAATTGTTGCCTGGTGATCAGGCAATGATTATAGTCACACTGTGGAACCCTTGGCTTATATAACTTGGCTGTTAACATTTAATCTGGCAATGGTCAGGAGTACTGGGTGGCTCAGTCAGTTAAGCATCCGACTCTGGATTTCGGCTCAGATCATGATATCGCAGTTTGTGAGTTCAAGCCCTGCGTTGGACTCTGTGACAGTGCAGAGCCTGCTTTGGAGTCTCTCTCTGCCCCTCCTATGCATTCTTGCTCTGTTGCCCTCTCTCAAAATAAATAAATAAACTTTAGAAAGATTTAAAAAATAAACTAGCAATGGCCAACCTTTAAATGAAAACAAATTACTCTTTGAGGACTCAGGTCCAACCGTGCCTTCCACTCATTTATTTACCTTTGCAAGACGGAAATATGTACAAAATGTTATTGGCAGCTTATGATCTATTCAGAAATGTGGTTCACCTCTTCAGTGATAGACATATGTTTTTTAATTTATTTTTTAATGTCTATTCATTGCTTTTGAGAGAGAGCAGGCAAGCAGGGGAGGGGCAGAGAGAGAGTGAGACAGAGGACCTGAAGCAGGCTCTGCGCTGACAGCAGTGAGCCAGATGTGGGGCTCGAACTCATGAACTGTGAGATCATGACCTGAGCTGAAGTCAGATGCTCAAGTGACTGAGCCACCCATGCACCCCACGATAGGCCAACATAGAAATCTAGAAAGTCCTCTTTATAAATTAGTGTTGTTCATCAATACGTGAAAGATACTATTTTTTTTTAATTCCTGCATATTCAGTAATGTAGCCTCTCAAAAGATGGAGTATAAACAAATTAATATTCACGTGTCCAATCTTGAAAGACTAGATTGTGGATTTTATAGCTTGGAGGAACTTTAAAACCTATGTTAAGGGACTACTTAACAGTCGTCCAACTTGCTTTTTCACAGATAAGAAAAAACTGAGACCCGTCTCAGTTAAGGCCACACAAATAATTTGTGGCACAGTCACCTCTGCCAGGGAAAGCGCTGAGTAGCCCAGTGGCAGCGTCTGCGAGAAATAAAAGTCTGTAAAGCACAGTGTGTGAGACATAAGGCATTATGTGCCTAAAACTGTCCATATGGAATATCTTCAGGACATAGCCAAGTTGTCTCTCTGTACGTGGCTGTTTGGGGCTCCGTTGCAATGTTTATATTCCAGTAATGAAGAAACAAAGGGGTAAGACTGACAGAACCAGTCTTGGGTGGAACCCACATTAGAAAGGTCCCCTGCGGCTGAAGGGATCGTAGTGCACATGGAACTATGGGTAAGTCCTGCTGCCTTGACCAGAGATACCACCACGTAGTAGTCCTGAGCCAGGCTTCCTCAGTTTAAGCCCGTCGGCACCACCGTCCAGCTGTGTAACTTGGAGCAACTTACTTGTATCTTTGTGCCTCCATTTCCTCGTCTGTAAAATGGAGATAATAAAAGAGGCCTTACCTCTAGGTTTTTATAAAGATTAAATATAGTTCATATAGATTAACTTCTTAAAACGGTGTTTGGTACGTAGTAAGTGCTCAATAAGAGCTATTATCAGTGGTAGTAGTAATCATCATCATGATTGATTAAATATTTGGATGAGGCCTCCCCTGGTGACTTCAGATACATGGAATGGATGTTCTCATGCTTCCAGGGTGTTGAGTTCTTCGGACAGTAGCACTGTCTCGTCTTTTATGATGTGATCTGCTTTAAAATATAAGCTTTTGCAATTTTATGTTTTAAGAGTTAATATGTTTATATGTCTTAAGAATTGTATATATTGTAAACATTATATCGTTTCTATGCACAAGGCTAAAAACACTCGAACTACTAACGGAGGAGACTATCAAATGCAAAGATGAGCGGAACACTGTTAGCCATTTGTTCTTACAACTTCCAATGGTTTCTTTCGCCATTTTATGAACAATATACGCATTCATTGTTTACTGATTCATCAACTTCAGATAGTGCTAGTAGTGTTTAAGACGATTCTTACCAGCAAGATATTCTTGTCAGGCCTTTGGCACTGACCAGCTGATAACTTTGTGTAGTTAATCTCTACATTTCCATTTCCATATCGGTAAATGAAGGAAATTAGACTGGTTGGTCTCCAAGGCTACTTCCTTCAAAGGGTCAGGGAATATTTGAATTAACTTAAGCAAAAAAAAAAAAAAAAAGGTGGAAGAGAGCAGTTATCGTGTACGTGGGATTCAGAGATAAAACTGCTCTGAGAGTTATCTACATCCAGGTGCTAAAAGAGCATCCCGGTTTTACCTCTCTTGTCTTCTCTCCACTTGGCTTCTTTTTATGTATTGGCTCTTCCATGGCGGCCAGCAGCTCTGAGGGATTCTGTCCTTTGGGTTAGCTGTCCAAGGACAGAGACGCATTTCCCTTTCACCTTCAGTATGAAAAATCCTGACTGGCCTGGCCTGACCTGGGTCATATATTTATCCTTGAATGATTTGCTGAAGCCAACAATGATTGGCTAGTCCTGGGTCATATGCTCGCCCTGTGACCAAGGCTTGGGGGATTATGACAGGCAGACCCACGAGGAATAGAGTAGAAGCAGATCTGTAAAGGAAGGGATGAACTACTTTTACCAGATGAAAGGAAGAATGGCAGATAAGGACAACAGATGTCCACTCTTCTTGGAGTTTCAGGAAACCCATTTGAAGAGGGAACTCATCCAGTTCACCAACTAGTGAGTCATTACTTGCTTTTATGAATGCTTACTGCCGTGTCGCCAACCACTGGCCTCACTCTCCTTCCAGAAATAAAGCATGACCTCCACCTCCACATTCTTTAACTTAGTATCAGCCGTTAGGAACTCCCAGCGGTGCTTCCACAATACTTGAAAAACGGGTCGAGATATCAACATCAAGTTGTGGGCAGACATCAGTGCTTCTGATTCCAGACCCAGCGCAGTCATCCCTCGCAGCTTTGTTTGTAGCACTGGATTAGGGCTTTATGACCTGCCTCACGACGGACACGCAGGGAACCATTTCCTCTTTCGGTACGGGGGCCAACTTTGTTATCACAGGATACAATCCATGCTTTGAAAAAGAACATTGCAGCAATGGGCAGAATGCACCCTTCTAAAGAAAAGAAATGCCTAGAGATGACTAAAGTTCTCAGCGAGTCCTGAAAATATCCCTGAGACTCTTTTCCTCAAGGTAAACATAAACTTGAGGCGTTTCTGACTGAAAACCAAATAAAATGGAAAATGGGCACTGGCACAGGCTTCCGCTGCCTGGAACATGATGGAGTGCCTCACAGATGCCAGATTGGGAACTACGCTGCCAGCTTCACAAACACTCCCCTTTGGGGGATGGGAGTTTCATATTTTGGATACTGAAAAACCAGAGTATAAGTACTGTCTTACTATGAGAGCTGTGATTATTTCACCTTTCCCATATGCCACATAAAAGGACACCTGCTGATCTCACAGGTAGGGACATTGACGAGCAAACGAAAGCACAGAACACACAAACCTGGCTCTAGAAGATCTGGCCCGTGGGTGTGTGAGAGCGTCACTGCCGAACCTCGACAGTGCCCTACCGGCCTTGAGGGTAGGCACAGCTTGGAGGAGGGAGAAGGAGTTGCTAGATATTATCGGGGAGGACTTCAAGGAAAGATAGATGTTGAAATGGGCACGAAAGGATGAAGACAGCCTCAGTGGATGGAGAGAAATTGGTGGGGTGTGAGCCTTCCAAAAGAGAAAAGACCAAGAAGGAAAACCCAAGGTTTTCCTTGGGGGAGTTTGGGGGACAATGAGACTAATTTGGAAGAATGAAAATGTGGAGATAGAACAGGAGTTAGGGATAGGAAGTTAGGGCTGTTTGGAGCCAAATTGTGGGAATCTTCGAATTATCATGTTATTTAGGGGGAGAAATTAGAGAAGGGGGGGCACTCTGTCTTAGGCATGCTAAGTTTCTGTCACATGAACTGGGCAACAGAAGTGGAATTCAGGACTAGGGTCTGGGTCAGAGATAGATTAGGGAGTGATCGGAAAGTTCTGATGTTGGGGGAGCACCCATAGTTAGAGAGCCAGGGAAGAACCCGGGAGGAAAAGGCACAGTATCAAAGGCAAGAGGACAAGGATGCTGGTGGTAGTGATGGCAGCAGAAAAGCTTCAAGAAGGAGGGGGTGATCGCTATGCATTGTCAGGTGCTGCAGAGGGAGGGCGGAGGAAGCACCAGCACTGACAGATTATAGGTCCAGAGCACAGCATAACTGTATCTTTATGGTGAACGAAATACCTTGATTTTCAGGAGGTTTACAAAATCAAGCCAAAGGGATAAGTTTTGCAGTGGAAAGAGAAGGGTTTATTAATGGAACGGTGAGTGGTTCCTGAGCCACTGAAATAGTTCACATTTCTTTAAGGGAGAACATTCTAGCAGAACCATAGCCAACCCAATTCCCACGGAGCTGTTGTGAGACACACAAAACCCTAAAGCTATTTTTCTTAACTTATGGACAGAACTTATCTGTATTAAGAAACAAATGCAGTTTATGTTCACTAATCAGATGATGATTGTTTACTGCATAAAAGTATCCTTCCGGGGGCACCTGGGTGGCTCGGTTGGTTAAGCGACCAACTTCAGCTCAGGTCATGATCTCGCAGTTTGTAAGTTCGAGCCCCGCATTGGGCTCTGTGCTGACAGCTCAGAGCCTGGAGCCTGCTTCGGATTCTGTGTCTCCCCCTCCCCTGCTCACCCTCTGTGTCTCTCTGTCTCTCAATAATAAATAAACGTTAAAAAAAATTAAAAAGTATCCTTCCTTTTGTAAGAGTCATTTGTGGAAGGATTTTAGTTTGCCTCTCCAATGCCTTCAAATCTATTTCTGCTTACCAGGAAATAACATATTCATTTTTCAAAAACTGTTTCATTGGACATGAAAACAGCATATGCATAGGATGAATGTATATATACGAATAAACACCACACTTGGGCTTGGGTAGCTGTTTATGAGTTCCTTTAAAATCAGTTTCTTTATAATGTTTAAATGTTACTGGACTGAAGAGTAAGGATCATAAAATCTGAAAGTTTATTAGGACCTTACAAATACTATGTTGTAAGTTCCCATTTTATTTTTTTAAGTTTATTTACTTATTTTGAGAGAGTGAGAGAGAGTGGGAGAAGGGCAGGGAGCCAGGGAGAGAGAATCCCAAGCAGGCTCCCTGCCGTTAGCACGGAGGCCGATGTGGGGCTCGATCTCATGAACCATGAGAGCATGACCCGAGCTGAAATCAAGAGTCAGACACTGAACCAACTCAGCCACCCAGGCCCCCTATAAGTTCCCACTTTGAACATTTCCCTCTTGGGTTGACTCTGTGTTCTTACCAGTAAATAGCCTGTGGGAGAGTGGCTTTATCTGCAGGGTATCTGTACTCCCTTAGAGCAGCACATCCGGGTGTCCTGAGTGCCATATAGCCTGATGGAACAGCTAGTCTTGTACATTAGCAAAATCTGAGGATTCTAGTTAAATTCTGCCAGTATTTATTGATCTTACACGTGAGCACAGTGAGATATTGAAGATAAAATGTTTGGAAGGGGCAGACAAGTGAGAGAATTGTTCTTTTGTTCTCTGAGTGGATTAAAGCCATTTGGTGAGTAGATAATGGTTATTTCTTTTGAGAGATATGACACTTTGCCCTTAGTAATAATGCAGTCTTACCAGTACAGAATGCATACCACTGTTTTAGATATATTCAATTCAGCAAACATAACCTAAAATGGATGACACAGTAGGCTCTCAATGACCACGTGGAAATTTGAGCAAATATTCATATTCACCATACGAAACCTTAAAATATGATACGAATTCTTCATCTCATTATAAGACTGAAAGCTAGGTATCTGTCCATCATTTTCCCCCCAATTATTTAAAATCTCAGAGAAATGTAATGCTCAAGACCTGAGTAGTTCCTCAACATCCGCCTCACAGGGAGTGGTTGTTTGTTTGTTTGTTTGTTTGTTTGTTTGTTTGTTTTTTGGTGTTTCCTTTAGAAATGAGATCACTAACTCTGCCCCAGGTATTGACAGAAAAGGTTGGAAACCAGGTTTCTCTTCAAAAGTACACTTTGCCTATGTTAAGAATTAATACTGGGGCACCTGGGTGGCTCAGTCAGTTAAGCATCCGACTCTTGATTTTAGATCAGGTCATGATTTCACCATTCATGAGTTCAAGCCCCACACAGGGCTCTGTGCGGACAGTGTGGCCTGCTCAGGATTCTCTCTCTCTCCCTCTCTCTCTGTTCCTCTCCCTCTTGTGCACGCATGTGCGTTCTCTCTCTCTCTCTCTCTCTCTCTCTCAAAATAAATAAACTTAAAAAAAAAAATACCAAACATCTTCAGTTGTCAATAGTCCATGTTAATTTCTGTTATGTCCACTATATTTTAGCAATTTTTGTAAGAATCAGCGGCTATTGGGGCGCCTGGGTGGCGCAGTCGGTTAAGCGTCCGACTTCAGCCAGGTCACGATCTCGCGGTCCGTGAGTTCGAGCCCCGCGTCGGGCTCTGGGCTGATGGCTCAGAGCCTGGAGCCTGTTTCCGTTTCTGTGTCTCCCTCTCTCTCTGCCCCTCCCCCGTTCATGCTCTGTCTCTCTCTGTCCCCAAAAAATAAATAAACGTTGAAAAAAAAATTTAAAAAAAAAAAAAAGAATCAGCGGCTATTATCTTTCGGCTGTTTTCACTGGCCTATGCAGCAACAGAAATGAAAATTATTTAAGGCATTTAACTGTGATGTGGAATTGATGCTTTTTAGATCCTGACCTCACATTCCTCCTGTGGAAAAAAAAAAAAAAAAAAAGGCTAAGGCTGAGACACCAGCATTCCACCCCATAGATTCATCAGGCTTATTCATTATGACTTGCCAACACCATCCGAGTCTGTCCCTTATCGTATATAATTTAGTCAGGATATAATCCGGGTTTTGTTTTGTTTTTTGTTTTTTTTGGTTTTTTTTGGTAAGACTAAATGCTTTGGACTAAATCCCTTAGCCTTTGCAAAGCCAAACTGCTACTTACGCGCCCCATAGAGAGTTGCATCTCCACAGACCTCCTGAAGGAGACCCCTGTGCATCTGGGAAGCCAGCTGTGGGATTCACGTTCTGAGGAACAGCTCAGGTCAGTGTCCACCCTTGTTAGGAACACCACCCCTACCTGTTAGTCCTTATTCCCTGAGCTACATGAGGGACACGGCTGAGCTTTGATACTCCAGAGACGTTCCCAGGAGGATTATGGATTGGTCCGCACTTGCTCCCTGTTTCTCATGGTACATGGAATGACTTCAAATAGACATCAGCTTTATATACGAAGACATAAAGAGCTACTGTTTTTCTGTAGCAGAGCCAAATGCAGTTCTTATTCTAAGTGGAAAGGACGAGTCTTTCTAAAAGAGACTGAAGTCATGTGCTGATTTCACTCAGGTCACTTCTTCCCTGAACCCTCCTATGTAATTAATTGTGCTGAGTCCTGGCTCTATCTAGAGAGTCAGGATGATTTACAAAAGGCTCAGAATAAATTAAAGATCAAAGAGCAAGGCTTTTGTAAAGAAACCTATGTCATTTTGCAATAAATGTTAGACACACATTCCTGAGAAGTGGTCAGTTTTAATTTGATTTTAACATTCTCTTGTTTATGTGGTACTTTGTAGAAAATCCAAATCTTTTATCCCTGCCCTCTCCCCCAACCTTAGGGGGGATGTGTTTAAACTCATAGTTATTTTTGCACTTAACAACCTCCCCAAAACCTAATGTAGTACATTTTCATTTGGCTTATATTCACTCGTTTTTATTATGTAAATGATTGTTCTCAAGACTGTGATTTATGGACCTTTTACCAAAGGGCAATAATAAATTAGTCCTAACCAAAGCAAGTTGTTAGATACTAACGCTCACCAAGTGGACCTTTTTTTATAGGATACGAAGACATAAAGTATGAATAATAGAAACAAGAGCAAGACAGTTGAAGTACTAATATAATAAAGTAGATGGAACTTAATCAGTACTCTCTGAACTGAAGCCCGTGTAGGAGTTTTATATTCCGTTTTATAAGTTCCCAGAATTAATATATTGAGTTCTCTCATAGATCTGATACGGAGCTAATCCCAGCTGGGGAGGAATGTTGTGGGAACACCCGGTTTATTCCCTAATTCACTTACCTACTTTCCTTTGAGAATTCTTAAAATTCCCCAGTCCAGTATGGGGCCCTCCTGTTGTAGGCCTGAATATACCGAACATACCTGATAAACCCAGCATGGTATCGAAATTGCAACCGGAAATTAACGACGGTTGTTGTCATTGACAGTGACGTGTCTGCCCTATGCGGGTGTTCGGCTGGGTGTTGGGAGGATGCTGGGAGTCACAGCCCTGGCTGTCAAAGTGCATATAAATAGCAGGACCAGCACAGCTCTCCGTTCAGAGGGTGCAGCTACGGCCCCGCTTTGTCATACAATGGCTTCTGTATCACACAATAAAAAATGAAAGAAAATACATAAGCCAACAGCATATTTATTCTGAAAGCACAAATGTTTTCCAGCTTCGCGATCCCAAGAGTTCCTCCAGACAATTATAAATACTCCATCTTTATTAACATGAGCAGGGGATAAATTACTTCTTGCGATCCAGACATTGCTCCGGAGAGAGATACTGGGAATTCCCAATTTACATAAAAGTTGTTCTCCAGAAGTTTGCTTTCACATCATTTATTTTGAACTTGGGCTGCAGTTCCCCAGAGAAAAAGTGATATGTAGTAATAATAAACTAACATTTTTAATAAACCTTTTTTGTTTGTTTGTTTATCGAGCACTTTAGAGAGAATGGTATATAGCATGAGGCTTTCGCACCAACCGACCCTTCACATCCAGGTTCTGCCCTTAGACAAATTATTTGACCTCACTGACCTATGGAGAATTTGTGAAAGGGGGATGAAAATGCCAGGTACATGACTGGTGCTGTCTCTCCTCTCCCACCCCTACTGTGGCTTTCTGAGTACGAGAAAGCCACTACTTGCAGTGGGAAGAGATAAACAGGAAAATCCCCTTGCAGTAAGGAGAACATTATCTCCATTTTTTTAAAGGTCCATTTTGTACAGTAACCAGAATTCATGCGGTGGTTCTCTCCTGTTGTGGAACGTTTCTTGAGTTCACACTGTGAACCAGGCACTGTGCTTATTTTATCCTCGTAATGATCCCGCAGTTAGTAGCCGGTGGAGTTGGCTTTCAAGCCAGTACCGTCCAGCTTGAGTCTAGCTTCTTTCTCCTGTACCACACTGCCGCTTGGCTGGTTACGTTTTCCAAGGCTGCTTTAGTCTAGTGGCAAGACAGATGACTGAATTGGAAAGTAAACTGTGTTCCACATCTCTCTCTCTTTATCCCTGTCAGATCTAAATCTTGGCCCCATCCAATGGTCTGTACAACTGCTGTAGTTAAAATCTGTGTCCAGGGGTGCCTGGGTGGCTCAGCTGGTTGAACGTCTGACTTCGGCTCAGGTCATGATCTCACCATTCTTGAGTTCGAGCCCCGTGTTGGGCTCTATGCTGGCCAAGCTCGGAACCTGGAGACTGCTTCAGATTCTGTGTCACCCTCTCTCTCTGCCCCTGCCCCATTTGCACTCTGTCTCTCTCTCTCAGAAATAAATAAATATAAAAAAATTTTAAATCTGTGTCTAAACTATTAGGATTGGGGGAAGGAGGCTCTTGATTTTCTATAATGCAGGAGGAGAATCCACTGAGTTAGTATTTACATATTCCCTTTCTGAGCTGCCCAGATCTTCTCATCTTTGCACCATTTCACCCTAAAGAGAATCAAGTTTGAGGTCAAATATTCTTAAATATATTCTTGAATATGTAAAACTTAAAACATTGATGATTCAGATCTTTAAGGCCCTCATGCTGTGGTGACATAGAAGCATGAGGAGAGAAAGTTCTTAGAAGGGAATGATGACCACAGAATGTTTTAGTTTTTTTTAAATCACATTGGAAGTCGGGGTTCTTCCATGTTGACATGCCTGGTGCAGTTAAAGAAGCCAGACACAGACACAGATCTAACCTGGCTCTACAGGTTACTTGCTCTGTGACCTTGAGCAAGTTACCTGAAGTGTCCTCATTTGTAAATGGAGTGTGACAAGTGCATGACAAAAAGCCCAGCCCTCTCATTTCCTCAACTGTTGACGCCTTTAGAATTTGCAAGAGGGGTAAGAGTAGAAAATTTCTTAGGTTTTTTGAATGAGGGTTGTGGTACAGGAAGGGGAAAAAGGCTGGAGGCGGGGGAGGTGTTGGTTGATGGAGTAGTTGTGCAAAGCCAAACACTTTAATATGATGCTCAAAGTGCTGTCCTTGCGAGTAGGGCTTCCCAGAACTCTTTAAGCCTAACAGTTCAACCTTTACCCAGTATTTCCAAGAAGTTAAGTTTCATTTTCAGAAAAAAAGCAGAAAAAAAATGGGGAAACCAGAAAAGTGATGACTTTTTATAGTATATCTTTTAAAGTAACTTCCAAAGGCTTTTCTGGAACCTCTCATTCCCTTTGTAACTTAATGAGGATGAAGAAAATGACTTAGAACTGTGCATTTCATCACCTCAGAGTCCAGGTTTTAGATCCATTTAACTCCAGTATTCTTTAAAATACGATGATCTGCCAGAAATCAAGTCAGACACTTACTAATTCAGAATAACTATTTTACTTCCCTTCCCACCTCTCCAGTTCCCTGCATATTTTATTCTTCTTCCAGTGCAAAATGGGGGAGTAGAAACCCTAGCAGAGTTCTTTGATGCAGCATCTGTCGGTAGTCAAGTCACTGTAATGCCTGTTCATTTCTTGTGAAATGCTGTATTAATACTTTCTTGAACTGAACTGTCTAAAAGCATGTCAGCAGCTTTAAGCCCACATGGGTTAACAAACTTGGTGGTTGTTTTAATGGCCGAATGAGTAGGCTTAACTCCAGGAGAGTTAGAATACAGTGGTGGTCTGGGCTTTCCTGCCCTGGCTTCTTTGAAGACTGGCTTCTCAGAGCCACTCCCTCATCTTGGGGCAGAGGAGTCCTCACACTAGATACAGGGAACGATATGTTGTCTGTAGCAACCCTGCCGGAGCCACCACACGCAGTTATTTGCTGATGCCAGGCCAAGCTTAAAATACCTTAAAACACATCGGAGGCTCTGGCTGTGGTGAGCCCAGCTGGCCAGAGTAGGGGAGCAGTGCCTCTGAGGAGGGCCATGCGGATGACTCCCAGTTCAGATGCAGTCAGCCAAACGTTGAAGATGAACATTCGAGGACTAGGATGCATAAGTAGGAAATAAGAAGGTGATAGAACAGGCAGGGAGATCAGAAAGGAGATTTGGGGATTCAAGATGAGCACTAGATGATGGGGTTTAGAGCTGTTGGGTGGTTTTTTATGCATTCTATTCCTGGGCCAGTTCTAAATATGTGAATGCAGGAACACATGTGCTGGACAGTGGACCCAAACCACACCGACATCTGGAACTCAGCATCTGGTGAATCCTAGCAGTGTCATGGCTTTAAAAACGCTCCAGTTAAAAATGCTTTGAAAACGCTCCAGTTAAGTTCCACAGGACTGACCCCACAGAGTTCTTTGGTGTTGGAATCTTTGATACTCTGCACAGATTAAACATATAGGATCATCCTTATACTTCATACACATACTAGACCCACCTAATATATACTTTTCAGTTCCCAGGAAAGTATTTCTTGCTCTCTTTGTGGATTTAAGTGTAATCAGTTTACTGGCTAATTATAGAAGGGAATGGAAAACAAGGGAAGGATGTTCCTACATCTAATGATACTTGTTAACAGAGCTAAAATCCTTTTGGTTTTTTTTTTTACTGTCAGCAACTTCAATTCCTTTTATTGCTCTGAATCTCTAAAAGCTTGATTTTGAAAATTAAATAATTAAGTTAATTAAATTAACCCAATAATTTCATTATTTAATAACATTAAAATTTATTAAATTAATTAAACAATTAAATTGAGGGTTTTGTGTTTTAGTTTCAAAAGGTTTAAAGTTAAGACCGAAGTTAGCTTTACGTATTCATGATTGTTTTATCTGGTTGTTACAGTGCCACCTTCTGTTGAAGTTTCTTTTGACAGCCATTGGTGCACTGAATTAAAAATGTCTTGGATGTAGAATTCAGCTAACTAGGGAAGCTTGAGTAAAAGAGAGTTAGATTTTAGCTAATTGTTAGCTGCTTACTAACTTCTTTTGTAAAATCTAAACTTCAGACTATCTCTTCTCGATGGAAAGTACTTGGGGAATTAAAACTGCATTATTTATTATTATTAATAATTATTGTAATTTACTCCTTATTGAACACTTGCATATTAAAGATAGGTGCCATTTGTGTATTTTAGACATGGCACAGAATATCAGTGTGTATTAAGGTTTGTGTAAATAATTGGCAGTTCAGAGTCTAAAATTTTGGTGGTAGTAAATTTTGCATATGTCTTTGTAGGTAACAAATGCAGAAATTAAAGTGGAAATCACCATGTGGTATTTATTAAATGCAGAGTTGATAGCACTAAAATAGGCAAATTGGATGAAGCTAGGTCTTCCAAAAACAACTTAAATGTTTCTTTTAACTTTCTCATTATGACAGGATTTTCTTCCAAAAAATTGGCAAATGAGAGGACCGAGAACTCATGTCAGAAATTTTTCTCTTCATATTTCTGGTTCTATTCAAATGAAATACGGCCCCTGGGAGTCAGACGTAAAATTTCCATCACTGAGATTTATTTGTAAACTGATTTGGATCATCTTGGGTAAAACTTCAATTAGACATTGAGATAACCGGTTACGCGTAGTTAACCTAGCGCTTTGTCCACAATCCATAACGGGCAACACACTTGAGGCTACTAACCGGTGCCTAACTCCGACCGGGTGCGGCCTGGAGCTGCCAGACGCGGGGAGTTCCGTCCACACGCGATCCTCACTGCCTCGCACGAACGTTCCCCCAGTTCCCTCTCTGAAGGTGTCGCTTTTGTCTCCCCTCAGGGACCCTCTGAAAATCCAGCAACTGCAGAACCAGGTCCGGCTGGAGCAGGAGGCCAGCGCGCGGCACCCCCCGCCTGCCGGCGCCCCGCGCAGCGCGCCGCCCTCGCCGCCCTTCCCGCCGCCGCCCGCCTTCCCTGAGCTCGCGGCCTGCGCGTCGCCCGCCTCCCCGGAGCCCATGAGCACGCTCGCCTCCCGCTCCGCGCCCGCCATGCAGTCCTCCGGCTCCTTCAACTACGCGCGCCCCAAGCAGTTCATCGCGGCGCAGAACCTCGGCCCCGCGTCGGGCCACGGCACGCCGGCCTCCAGCCCCAGCTCCTCCAGCCTCCCGTCGCCCATGTCCCCGACCCTGAAGCAGTTCGGCCGCGCGCCCGCGCCGCCCTTCGCGCAGCCCTTCGGTGGCGCCGAGGCCGAGGCTCCGTGGTGCCCGTCCTCGCCGTCGCCCCCGCCGCCGCCGCCCCCCGTCTTCAGCCCGACGACGGCCTTCCCGGTGCCCGACGTGTTCCCGCTGCCGCCGCCTCCGCCGCCGCTTCCCAGCCCGGGCCCGGCGTCCACGTGCGCCTCGCCCGCAGCCCGCTTCGGCCACAGCCAGACGCCCGCGGCCTTCCTCAGCGCCCTGCTGCCCTCGCAGCCTCCGCCGGTGGCCGTCAATGCCTTGGGCCTGCCCAAGGGCGTCACCCCCGCGTGAGTGACAGCCCCACGCCCCCGCTTGCCCCGCCCCCTGAGCTCGCGGGGGGGGGGGGGGGGGGGGGGGGGGGGCCGTGCCCCCTGATCCGCGATCCAGGGGTAGCCCTGGGCCTTTTTTACGAATTTCCATCCAGCCCGTGTTCAGCTCCCTTACCGTTGCCAAGTCAGTACTTTCTACTCTGCACTAAGCAATACAAGATTCTGCTCAGAAACTACCCAAAGTCTATGCGGTGCGCCTATGATTTTGACGGTAGTGGCGCTGGCTACTATATAGGACGTCGTGCTAAGCACTCCACGTATGTTACCTCATTTGATACACTCCTGAGAGGTGTCCTTGCCCCACTTAGGGCTGAGGATTCCAGTAATTAGAGAATTTGCTCAGGGGCACATTAGCCCCCGAACTGAGATTTGAGTTCATGTCTGTCTGACCTCAGATCCATGCACTAACCAACAAACTACCCAGATATTTGAGATCAGTATTAAAATAACCGTGGAGGGGGTGGGTTATTAAGTGTACGTTTCATGTTTTTGAATTATCTAAATTAACAGAATTAAAAAGCTAGCCTTTACGTAGACGTAGTGATTGAGCGGAAGAGAGGAAAACGTGTACGTGTCTTTGTGTTACTGATGCACGTGAGTGAGGACGTGTGCGATGTAGTGAAGAAGTGACCGTGCCGGTTCTGTCCCTGACAGTGATCTCTATGTAAACTACATGGAACCTCCAGCTCAGTTTTTCTATTTGCAGATTATCTAAATACCTGTCTTCCCTTATGTCACAGTGATGTGGCAGCCATCTGAAATCTTTAAGTAGGAAATCCGTGAGGATAAATAAGATAACATCTACAAGAGTACATTAAAGCCCTCAAAAGAAATATATAACGTAGGTGTTTAGCACATTCTGTCGATGACTAAAAGCTAGCACATGCTCATTTCACTGAAGACTTCAACACAAGTACATGTCAGCAAAGGTCAAGACATTTCCCACATCTCTGAAATAAACTCAGATCCTACTTCAGAGTCTCCCAGAATCCCAATATTGTCCAGAGAGAGAAGAAGGAAACCCTACTAAAGGACAAAATGAGGGGCATCCCTTGGGTGGCTCAGTCGGTTAAGTGTTCGACTCTTGATTTCTGTTCAGGTCATAATCTCACGGCCATGAGATCGAGCCCTGCGTTGGGCTCCATGCTGGGTGTGGAGCCTGCTTAAGATTCTCTCCCTCCCTCTTACTCTGTCCTTCCTCCCTTCATGCTTGCACCCAGTCTCTCAAAAAAAAAAAAAAAAAAAAAAAAAGAATGAGAAGACCTTAATTCAGGTTATTTTCATTGATAATGAAAAAGTTTTCCATTCTCGGATGTACTGACACCACCTTAGAGATGAGCATTGCTATGTTTGACTTTGACAAGGTGTATGAAGGAGCTTCAGGTAGCAATATCATGTTTTGATAAGCACTTTCTAAATGTCGATTATATGAATTCTATATTTGAAATCTGGCTTCTCAAATCCATATGGGAAAAACCTCAGTCAAATGAATATGTAAATAGAATAAAGGAGTTTGTATAGTAACGTTGTGATAATGGGGTTCTACTGAAAGTTGAGTGAGTCAACTTGCCTGAGAAAACTTGCTTTTTCTCTCCTACTTTTTTGTTTTATTTGGCTGCTAGGAAATGAAGCATTATCTTGCCACAAAGAAGCTCACTGTTAGATTCAAAAAGTGGTAATTTGTTGCAGGACACTGTTTTGTCCCTCTTACTAGGAAATGGCACCAAATCTTGCTTCCCAGGAAGATAAGTACTCATCTGTGTAATATTTCTCCTCAATGGTGTCGGGTGGTCATGCCTTTTATCATCGTAAATAGTCTTTTATCCTCTTAAGTAGAAATAATAGATTATTCTGATCTTTGAAATTCTCTTAAGAAGGTATGCAACTTCAAGAGCGTACCTCAAGTAATAGAAGCATTTGTTTATCAACATGTATCACAGTTATTAATTTTATGGAGTAAAATACTGTGTAATTGTTATCACTAAAAATTCTAGCAGCTCCTGCCATTCCTTAAAAATTAATGGAGAAGCCATGCTAATTTTGTGGATCCTATGGAAAACTGTACCCAAAGATAGACACTGTGACACCAAAGATAAGTGGCAGTAGCAGGCTACAGATTTTTAGCTCTGTGCTGGTCCAGTAAGCCCTAATTATACAGTTACCCTTTCGTCTTCAAGGAATTTTTCCTTTTGCTAATAAATCATACATATCTGAAGAATTCACTCTTCTGATTCGATATATGTGACTTTTGGAACATATTTTTTCCTCTAGTATTTTGTGGGATCCCTCATTTGTATTCTGAATTAAAAATGAAAAGGTAGTTGGGGCGTCTGGGTGGCCCGATCGGTTAAGCGTCCAACTTCAGCTCAGGTCATGATCTCACGCTTCGTGAGTTCGAGCCCCTCATCGGGCTCTGTGCTGACAGCTCAGAGCCTGGAGCCTGCTTTGGATTCTGTGTCTCCCTCTCTCTCTCTGCCTCTCCCCTGCTCACGCTCTGTCTCTCTCTCTCTCTCCCTCTCTCTCAAAAATAAATAAAAATTTAAAAATTTTGTTTTTAAAATGAAAAGTTAGCTTTTATCCTTCACAATAATCCAAATGATTTGCCCAAGACCGAATTTCTGACCTCTTTGAACTTGTAAGAACTGGCCAACTGTTGCCAAATGAATCTTTTAAATGACTTTCACTTATACTTCACTGGGAATTTGTGATTATGATAGCAAATTCAGTTTTGCTTATATGTATGGTTTCTCAAGTTGAATGGTTTTGCCGTATTTATCAAGCGCCGGTAAGTAGGTGGATTATCCATGATTCAGTAAGCAGAAAGACTGTATTTTTTCTTTGCCCTCCTTGTTTTACCAAAATCTTACATATAAATATCACTTATCTTAGTTTTCTTAATCATCAGTTGCATACTAGTTGTTTTATTCTGTTTGTTTAGCAGTGTCTTTGTTTTAATTCGCGAAAGGTCACGCACTAAGGTTTTAAATAGTCTGCGGAGATAAGGTTCTGTTTCTCACATGTCTGGGTAGCACAGGTCAAGTCAGGAAACAAAGGCCTTGGATGCCAGTGATAGACCACAAGGTCAAGAAGGCCAGTGACAGTGGGCTGCGGTCAGACTCGCAACAACAGTATTTGGTTGTTGGCTGATTGTGGTTTGGGAACTTCTGCACATCCAATTCCCCTGGTGCCTTCCTTTCTTCAAACAGCTTCATTCTTCCCGAGGGTTACTGGGGTCACCAGCAGCTTCTCAAAGCTGTTGACAGACACAAATGTTAAGTTGACTAAATCTTTCAGATGGAGGCAATGAGGAGAAAAGATGCCTTAGAAAGAAGCCCGTTTGCACTTTGATAAAAATTAGCGTATTCTGTTCCCCTCTCAGTCGCTGATAGTTCGTTTTACAGCTTCCACTGCTGTAAGCCTGTTCCTTGACACAGTAAATCAGCCCTGCAAAATGGTGGCAATCCAGAGGATTCAGGAACACCACCTAGGAATCGTGCAGCAGGTCTGTCTCTGCTGGTCTCTGAGTGGCTGTACCAAGTCTCGTGGTGAAGCAGGTCAGAACTGTCCCCGAGAACGAGACTGGCGCTTGTTGGCACTGCATTTTTTTGCCCATCTTCACATTCCTACAATGTGTTCTCATAAGGGAGTGCCATACAGCCACAGTGCTACAATGTTTCCTACTCTTAATTTCTTCCTTTGTATAAGGAGGCCTTTGGTTTGAAGTGATACCCCATGTTTGTCCAGAGTTAAATCGTGTGTCAATAAGAGCCTTTATATACGTGTATTAATGAGAGCTTTTATTCTGTAGGCGCCCAGCTCTTTACAAACATTATCTCATTGTCCTTCTCTTTCACCCTGATTTATAAGAAACAGGTAGGTGGGGACACTATCATCACTCTACATGCAAGGTGAGGGCACCAAGAGGTGAAGCGATTCCCCAGGGTTCTGGAATAAGCCTAAGCAAAGAGAGAGTGACTTAACCTTGGCTGGATTGCCCAGGTTGATCTCAGTTAAGTCTGATGTCTGCTATTTCTTGATTAAAGAAAACGGCTGCAGACCGACAAAACAAAATCCCCTAAGTCTTAAGAAACAGTTTGTAAAGATTTATTTGTGTTTCAGGCAGTTTTGAAGTCAAGATAGTGGTTAGATAGTAACTAACAGAAAAGACAAAAGCTGCATTGGACTCTGCAGACATTATCTCATTCTTGTCTTTTTCCCCCCTTGCAGGAAACAGGTAGGTGGGGGTAGGTGGGGGCCTTGTCGCTCCCCATCAGAGGCAGAGGCCCAAAGGGGTTGAGGACCTTCCCAGGGTCTCATTGTTGGGTTCATTAATGTCTAGTATCCTAGAGGATTGCACAGAAAGTTGCATCCAATTCTGAGCAAGTATTTGCTAGCAAATGAGTAGGCAAGTTTTCGGGGTCTGCTGTGACTGATGATGATCTGCTGAAATGTCTGCCCCAGGAACAGGTCAGAATCAGACCTGCTCATCTCAGATGGCTCTGTACCAAGTAGGTATAGTGAACACACATGTGTGAGTATATCCTTTAAAGAACCCAAAAGGTAACGTGAAGAGAACTTAATATTTTTATAAAGTCACCTATTTTCCTTTAAGAGCTCAATTTATCCATTTGTACTCTAACAGCTTGGGCTTTGTCATAGAATTTAGTAAGAAAATAGAATTGATATACAAAAATGCAGTTTGGGTATCTTGGGCTCTTTCATAGATTAATTCACATATTACATTCGTGGATATGAGGGATACCTGAATGCCAACGTGTTAATGATTTTGCTTCCTCTGAAATGTTGTGGAGTTTAGTTATTATTAGATGTCACTGAATATGAGAAGAGGAGAATAAGAGGACTTTCAGAAGTTGTATCAAGGGCAGGGCGCTTTCAAGATTATTCAGTAGCCAAGAAGAAAAGAAAAAGAAAGAAAACCTCCCAGGATTTGGTGGTGTTTGAATCTGGAAGATTTTACCTTCCAGATGCATGTGTGTGTGCTTGAGAAGTTCTTACCCCCAGCCACATGAATATTACTGTTTAAGCTAGAGTAAGCAGATCAGTAATATTTTTTGCACAGTTGGGCTGAATTGTGTATACACTGAAGTATTTATATTTCGTGTGGGAGGCTTGCATGAATTGTTTACTGGTTAAGATTTGCTTCTGAGGATGAGTTTTTGTGAAGAGTTGTGGTTTTAGTAACAGTTTACTTTGAATAAGCATTTAAGCAATTTCATTTTTAATTGTACAAACCATCATGAAAGGAGATCACCTCTTTGTCATCAAATTCTCTTGTTAAAATTTCCTAATGAGTTGTTGCTCTTCATTTATCAAAAGTGGTGCCACTGGGGAGAGCCAGCCACAGCCATCTGTCATTAGGAATTCGTCTTACAGGAAAACAAACTCAGTTGCCGAAGCTCTGCCTCAAAAACTTACAACTATTTTTCTTTTCTACTGTAACATTATATAGGAACCCTTAACTCTGTGCTCAGTTTTTAACACAGTTGCTTGAAGTGTTTTCTGAATTATGTCAGTCCAAATGAGATACTCTCTGAAAAAAAAGGTTCCATATTAAAACAAGGGTGAGAAATATTGTGTCCTACCCCTCTTTTCTCAGGGTTCACAATGCCCTGTTGACCTTGCCACGCTCATTCAGGCCCTGAGACCTTTGCACTGCCTCGCTCTCCCTCTAGTCTTCACTCTGTCACTTGGGCCTCGATGGTTCTGTCATCTCCTCTGACCTGTGATTGACTGCACTGTGTAATCCAGTCATCCACTCACACTCCCGTCCTTTCATGGCACTTACCACCTCCTGCTATGCCCTTCCTTTCACGCTTCTATTTCCTTTCTCTCTCTGCCATCCCCACCATAGAATATAATTTTTCTGAGTTCAGTCCCTTAGTTTTACAGGAAAATAAACATGGTATTGCTAGCACTCAGAACACAGCTGAACACTGAAAAGCCAATCAATAAAGGTTATTTGCACCTTTTTGGAAATTGGTCAAGAGTTCTTGGCATCTCCTTAAACTCCTTTATGTCTTTCATTCCGTTCTCCTTGGCCAGTTTCATCTCTGTGATTCAGTTCCATACTGGGTAGTTTCTGTTGGCCTCTCCAGAGCCCCTCTTAGTATGCCAGGCACAATCTAAATACTCAATATGTATTAGTTCATGTCATTTTCCTAATAACCCTATAGGTACATGCTATTAATACCCACATTTTACACTTTACAGAGGATGAAACTGAGGCACATAGACATAAGTAACTAGCCCAAGCCCCAGTGTTTTAGGGAGTAAAAAATAAGAGATTGTCCCTTCTACACCTTTAGTCATGCTGATTCAGAATTCCTTCCTCTCCCCCCACCCTCCCCACCTGTCTACATCCTTATGATGGTTCAAGATCCTCGATACTGCCTCTTTCACAGAGCCTCTGCAGTCAGTCTAGCCAGCGTTCTTTCCTACTTTTTTTATTCCTATTGCTCCTAGAATCACCATGACATAGTTTGTTCCTTAATTTGTTCTCCAACTTATCAGCCCCTTGAGATCAAAGGCCACCCATTAGGATTTGGCTATCTTCTGGTCACATAGTGTTGGGACTACAGTGATGTAGCTTTTGTTTTATTATTTTTCGTTTTTATGTATAGAATTCTACTGCCTAGAATTCCAAGATGTCATCAGGTGACACAATGGCTTGTCTTACAAACCAACTGTTGAATTTCAGGCTTAACAGAACTCATATTGATGCTTGCCTAGCATTGTGCCTTGCTGTATACTCAGTAAATATTTGTCAGTGACTGTTAGACATTTAAAAATCTTTTAGTTGATTGATTTGATTTCAGTGTTAATTGTTCAGAACCAAGAAATTATGTGTACCTTAAATTCTGTGAGTCAAATAAAATGTCTTTAAAATGGCGGGGAATAGAGATGAAGCAAATGCTCTTCTAATGCTTGTGATCTTGATACATTTAGGGAATCACCTTGTTAAGAGAAATATAGAATGGCCAGGGTTTTTATTTGGGTCAAAGAGTAATTTTAATTGTACTCTTTGAAACAGTAAAATACCTGGGTGGCAGGGATCCAAACCAAGGCGAATGGCTTCTCTATGAAATGTCTTAGGGCAGGTGTTCTCAGGTCCCTTAAAGAGTCAAAGATACTGAGAACTGCTTTTTAAGCAACAGGACTTATTCTGTTGTGAATAGACAGGTGTTTACTTGTCCAAGGGGACTTGGGGCTGTCTTTTACAAAAGCAGTTCCCTGTTTATATTGTTTAGATGATCTGTTCTGCCCTTGATAGCCGCCCTTTGCCCCTTTCTTTCTTATTGGTGCAAGGAACATGGCTCTCAGTGTATTCTGCCTGCAGAAACACAGTGAAGCTTCTGTCATCAGAGGCTGCTCATCATCACGGAGTTGTGCAACTCATTTATGTTGTCAAGTGTAAAATAATGGGAACCTGTGTCTTCCCAATAATAAGTGATGTAACACAGAGCTAGCTTTAATGTTGCCTTTCAGGTGACTTCAAAACCTACCTCTTCCAGTTCTCAGATGTAAGGCTTTAGTCAAAAGCAGTGTAGAACTTTTTTTCCCCCAAAACTATGTAATTTGTATTTGTTCTGAGCCTAACTTATTTACATGTGGTTTGATTATATGGATGGCTTTGGCATAAGTTTTCTTGCCTGAGGAGGGAAGAGAGAGGTCAGAAGTGAAGATAGTGCATCCATTCACTAATTCCATGAATGTTATTTGAGGATCTGCTGTTTGGCAGGCATTGTCATGGACAAAAGAGGCATGGTGAGAGAGGGACAATTTAAAAAGAATGTACATTAATAAACTTTGATAGGTGCTATGAAGAAAACAAACATGTTACAATACAACATGAGTAGACTGGGTCAGGGTCCTCCTTTCCAAGGAGACAAAAAACTGAAGCCTGAAGGCTGATGACACCGTCTTGAGAAAAAAAGGAAGGGAGAAAGGCTCCAGCTCAGGGAAGCTGGCAATGTGTGCACATTTTTGTTAACCGATTATATGGTCCTAAAAATCGAGGTTAAAAATCACTATTTCTATGGCTCTTGTTGTTAATATGTCACAGCTTCACTGCCCAGCTCCTTAAAATTCAAGATCAACTCCCAGTGAGTAAGATACAACGAAGTTTGACCTCGTTCTTGATATTCAAACACAGGATATCACAGTATTTTCTTTAATACCAATGTTTAACACCCTCCCACTTGAACTTTGGGGCAAGTGACTAGAAAGAAAGGACCTGGAAAAGCTGTCAGGGTAGTTTCTGTTATAGGTATCAGAAGATTAAATGCACATGGTTTATTGATTTACATAACTAGTATGGAGTCAGGCAGTTCCACGGTGGGTTAAGGGCTCCAGGGTCTCTGTCCTTCCAGACGGTCATCATTAGCCCCTTGTGGTCAGCATGGCTACAGCAGTTTTGCGCATTTCCTTTTGACATAATGGCAGCCATTGAAAGAAGAGGCGTATTTCTTCCTGTGTGCTTCTTTTTAGAGATGAGAAATTTTTAGCTAGAGCACCTCCCCCTCTCCCACCCTCATTTCTCCAATCTCACTGGCCAGGGCTCCATCACAGGTCTCTGGCTACACTAATCACCATTCAGGAGATTGGGACCACTCAAATTAACTTAGATCACTCACCCCTGAGTTTGGGGAGGTGGTCACCTTGGGGAGGTGGTCACACTGAGGGGTGAACACCCAGCAAAATCAGGGGAAGCTCTGCAAGGAAACAAAGGGGAATAGACCGGAGGAGCCCAGGCCTCAGGGCTCAGAGTATTACTGATGAGGGCCGAGTACACAGCTGTTACAGGATGCTTATGCTTTCTCTTGCATGTTTAGTGATTGGCTGTTCCCAGCATTTTGGGGTGAAATGGTGAGAAGCAGAGGATTGGGTGAACTTCAGTGTTAAATGACATCCTCAGCCTTACTAGTGTTTTCTACCATATCAGTAAGGTGGTATCAGGCACAGGATGCCTTGACTCATTTGCAGTAAACCTTTTTTTTAACTTAGAAATGTCTTATCATAAAACATATAAGCTAAATGAGGAAGCATATACAATGTATATATATAGTCTAAAAGGATAATAATAAAAGTCATACCTGTTTCTAGTATCTTTGAAGGTTCCCCACATGACCCTCCCCAGTCGTATTCACAACTATCCCTAGAAGGTAACACTACCCTGAATTTCAGAGTTAATCCTTCTCTTGTCTTAATGGTTTATATAAGTGTGTTTCCCTAAGTTTATACCTCAAACTTTTTTATGAACCAGAATCACCTGGAGGGCTTAAGACACAGACTGCTGGACCCTAACCCCAAGGTTTCTGACTCAGCAAGTGTGGAGTGACTCCAAAAATCTGCATTTCTAACAGTTTCTCAGGTGACGCGGAAGCTGCTGGCCAGGGACCACCCTTTGAGAACCCCTGCCTTGGCAGAAGACTGCTTAGCTTTTTGCCTGTTTATAATTGGAAGCATATTTTATGTATTCTTCAACTTGGCTTTGTTTTAGCTTAGCATTATGTTTTTGAGATTCATCTTTGGTGATAGGGTAGCTATGCGTCATTCATTTTCACTATTGTATAGTATTCTCTTTCTGTTGCATCTTTACTCACAGCCCTGTGAGGGCAAAGGAAGAGAAGTGGGAAGCAAATTGCTTACAGCACCAACAAAAGCAATACCACACCCATCAAGCATCCAGCCCCAGCGACCCCTGGCTCACGTGTTCCGACGTTGTTGCTGCCCTTGGAAAGAAACATTCTGAGGTGTCACCTGAGAGCCCTAGGCTCTCCAGGGGGTTTAGGAGGCTTGGGGAGTACCCTGCAGAGCGGGGCCTGCAGACCTTCCAGGGCCCATTAGTATAAAATAGACCGTTTTATAACATTGACCTCCTCTAATCAAATCAGGATAGAAGGGAAGGTAACAAACGATATTTGCTTAGAATGAGCTAGACACTTTGTTGAATAAGTTGATTACAAAGGATCAGAAGGACTGAACTTCTGAAAGTATGAAAGAAATATGTTCTCTTTGAACTCTTCTCAACAGCCCTATATGGCATATATTTTTATATTTGTTTATAAAACATGTTAAGAAACTAATCCAAAGTCACAAACCTAATACAAGGCAGAGCCAGATTTTAAACCTGTGATTACAAATCGTTGTCTTTTCACTTTACATTGCTGCCTCCCTGGGACTGAAACACAGGCCTGCCCTATCCTTGGCATGTATCTGACCACCTGAGACACACTCCCTAAGGCATTTCCACTTTCTCTGAAAGCTGGTTCCAATTAGTGTTACCTGAACACTGCAAGCAGCTTTCATGGTTCCTTCCATAATTAGTTGGAATAGATGTAACATTAGAAAAGAGTGGGATACATTGATACATTGTACTCTCTTTGTTGAACTTGAATGCCTGACAACTGACCATATTGTCTTGTGCTTTTGTCCTACAGGGGATTTCCAAAGAAAGTCAATAGAACCGCTAGAATAGCTTCTGATGAGGAGATTCAAGGCACAAAGGATGCTGTCATTCAAGACCTGGAACGAAAACTTCGCTTCAAGGAGGACCTCCTGAACAATGGCCAGCCGGTATGGAGAGACAGATTTGGGGCTTGTACTTGGAATATTAGCTACCCACATCAGAGAGCTCTTCCCTGACTCAGGTTCTTGCAATCTGTCCATGAAATGATTTCATTACCCCTAAACCTCAGTGTTCTTCTTAGCATTATGGCCTGAATCTGGGGGGAAGGGAGGAAAGTAGAAAGGCTTCCCTCTACTCAGCCTTCACTGTTTCCTCCTATTCATGAAGAACATTCTGGGAGTGAAGATAGCAAGTTGGAGATAAAGAGGAAAGGCTGATTTTAAGGTGGGGAGTAAAACAAAGGAGGAATTGCAACATTACAAAGAAAAAGGAACAGACCTGGGCTGGGTAGGAGGGGGAAGGCATGCTCTGGAATGATTTGTATCTACCAAAAGGAGAATCTGGATTCTAAGACATGTACTGCTTCTACAGAAAAACTATCTTCACTAAGGAAACAACCCCTGAAGTCCAGGACTGTCCTACTAGACCATAAATAGATAATGATTCAGTAATGAAGGAGTAATGCTTGTTCTACAATATTGTTCTAGTTTGTCAAAGCCAGACAACTAAACGCAAGAGAAAAAAAAAAAAGAATTACATTTTAAGGGGGCAGAATTGTAGAGCAGGTTTAGTATAGTATCTGTACGGTAGATTTGGGGCACCTGGGTGGCTCAGTCAGTTAAGCATTTGACTTCTGGTCATGATCTCACAGCTCATGAGTTCGAGCCCTGTGTCAGGCTCTATGCTTACAGCTCAGAACCTGGAGCCTACTTCCGGATTCTGTGTCTCCTCTCTCTGCCCCACCCCCACTCATGCTCTTTCTCTGTCTCTCCAAAATGAATAAACATTAAAAAAAATTAAAGATAGATAGATCGATAGATAATTCCTCCATTGGACTTAAATGTTTCCTCATCAGTTGTTTTTTTTTTTGTTTTGTTTTTTATTGACCCTCCTCTTACCACATCCAGGTTATTTTTAAGGGGACAGGAAGAACAAGTCTCGCAAATAAGATTTCCCAGGTGAAGGAAAGGAGCCTTTTGTGGCTTTATTTTGGAATTGCCACTGGAAAAATTTGCCTGGCTCTTAAGTAGAAGAAAAGGGCCTCTTTGTATAAAATCTCCCTCTCAGATACCTTTTTCAGAGTGGAAAGCTCTCTATGTTAAATATGTTTTCCAGGAATTTTAACTATCTCACATTGATAAATAAAAATGTGAGAACAGACCATGTTTGATTAGAAAGGTGGAGGATGGAGGAGGGGTGCTGAATGCTGCTTTTAATTATTAGGGCATCCTAATCTGAGTTCAGGAAGATTAAAATTCTAATGAGGTCTTGTGTTAGTCATTCATTTCATTGAGAATAGAAGATTTTCACAAAGGGGAAATATTTTTTCCCTGAAATAAGTAATTGCATGTGTAAATACACATACGCAGGAAGCTTTCTCTGCTCCGTCAATGAAAGCCTTTGAAAGATTAAAGCAAATACTTACGGGAACTTATTCAAGCCAGGTAAAGGCATTTCTCCAGTTTTTTGGGTTTTTCTGGACCTTTGTTTAAATATTCCTTATGGGCTAAGATTCTCTTGGTTAAAGAGTCTTAAGACTTCTATAGGCTGTGATATCATACTGTGCATATTATGTTACATATTTATATCTATTTGTTTAGCAGTGAATGACATTCACAAGTTCCATGGATTTCCACATTTGAGAGTTTAAAAGGACAACTTTTTCCTAGTGTTGCATATTATTCTGTTACTTATTTTTGTCCTCTGTAGACAGGGCTTGGATAGCCATATAGCCTAGTGGTTTAGAAACAAAACTGAAGTAAATCTGGCTTTTAATGGTAGCAAGTACATTGTGGGAAAGGAGTTAGTATCAATAGTTGATATTTCTGCTTATAAGAAACAGAGTGGAAAATATTCCACTCCTACCTTTGATATTGCTACAGCTCTCCATGAAAACATTAGAGGCATTTAAGAGAGCAGGTATTTAAAACTCCTTTTGAAAACTTGAATTCAATGATTCTTTAACAGATGTGAGAAAATTAATTTAAATAATAACATAGTGGCCTGAGACAGCCCATGCACGAAACACCTGCCTCTACCTCTTCTTGTCTTCTGCCTCTTCTTCAGTAAATGAAATAATTTGAACTTCGGGACTGTTTGTCATTTGGCACTGACTTGTTTCACTTCCCGGTTTCAGCTGGGACTAGAACCAGCAATTACTGGAAACTGTAAATTTATTCAACATATTTTCCTGATTAGAGAGTTTCCAATACAATTTGCATCGATGTTCAGAAGTTTGGAAGCTTACTGAAATAACTTGTCTATTTTTTCTTTTAAGATTCCGTCTTACTAATTCTCTCTTTTGAATAAAACACTTGTTTGTAAAATGCCCTTCATGGGACAGAGGGTCTCTGAAAGTTCCTCCTAGAACTGTCAATTCTAAGGTTTTTTAGGACCAACACTCAAAAGCAGGAAACAGCCCACTGGACAGAACAAACACGTTGGCATAAGAACGGCCCCGCAAATATGTTTTGGCCGGATCCAGAGCACTGGCTGCTAGACGTGAAAACTTTACCACTTTCTCTGCCTGATGGGCAAGCAATCTGCATCTGAGTAGAATCTCGAATTGTGGAGATTAGCTTTGGCAAGTGTCCCTCACAGTCCTTTTGCTAATTCAGCCATGTGCAGTCATTCTCTGTGGACTATTATATTTGCCTACCTTCACCTGCCACACAGACAGCCTGGGAAGTGCCTTTAGAGGTGAGAACCCCGAAACAGAGAGGATCATCACTGCCAGCTGGTCTAAAATTCCTTATCAGAGGCTTGGAGCTGACCAGGCTGTTCTGAAGCTGTGGATGGTTATGAAAATAACCTTTCCTTAAAAAAATACTTTGCTACTTGAGTATCTCTTTTTTCTATATATTTACCATTAAAGATTGGTATATGACACATATTTCCTATGTGGTTTCTGCCTTGTTTGCCTATTATATTCACCTTAAATTTGTGCTGTATCAGTCAGTGGCTCTCAAGATTAGTTACCTCATATCCCAACACTATATTAAGCCACAAAGACCAGAAGGAGAGGTGACAGACTGAACAACTGAAGGAAGGGAAAGAAAGAGACTCCTTTTATATATAGGTATCTGAAGGTTGAGGGGAAAATAGTTACAGAAAATATCAAAACTCATTTTTTAAGATTCTTTTTCAGGGTGCCTGGGTGGCTTAGTTAAGCTCTGACTCTTGATTTCAGCTCAGGTCATGATCCCATGCTTTGTGGCTTCATGCCCCATGTCGGGCTCTGCGCTACTCACAGCATGGAACCTGCTTGGGATTCTGTCTCTCCCTCTCTCTGCCCCTCCCCTGCTCACATTTGCTCTCTCTCTCTCTCAAAATAAATAGATAAACTTTAAAAAGTGTTTGGAGCATGTGGGTGGCTTAGTGGGTTAAGCCTCCAACTTGGTTCAGGTCATAATCTCATGGTTCGTGAGTTTGAGCCCCACGTTGGGCTCCGTGCTGACAGCTCTGGAGCCTGGAGCCTGCTTCAGATTTGGTCTCTCTGTCTCTCTGTCTCTCTCAATTCAGTTTAAAAAAAATGAATAAATAAAATTCTTTTTCATCAGGCAGTATATAATTATGACTTTTCTAATTTTGTCTTTTTTGTGACTTACTTTGTTTAGAGGTTAACATATGAAGAAAGAATGGCTCGTCGATTACTAGGTGCTGACAGTGCAACTGTTTTTAATATTCAGGAGCCAGAAGAGGAAACAGCTAATCAGGTACTGTGTTCATCTGGACTTTTTTTTTTTACGTTTATTCATTTTTGAAAGACAGCACAAGCAGGGGTGGGGGAGAGAAAGAGGGGGACACAGAGTCCGAAGCAGGCTCCAGGCTCTGAGCTGTCAGCACAGAGCCCGACGCGGGGCTCGAGCTCACGAAACGTGAGATCATGACCTGAGCTGAAGTCGGACGCTTAACCAACTGAGCCACCCAGGCACCCCCATCTGGACTTTTTAGAAAAATAATAATTATTCTGTTCCCTTTCCCCATAGTCTTCATGGCCACTATTCTTGGGGCCAATTCTGTAGGAAGTAGAGGGCAAGTCAAAGAAAAGCAGTATTAACATCATCAATCAAGGTCATAGCTAATATTTATTGAGCACATACCATGTGCCAAACAGTGTGTTAAGTGTGACTGCTAGAGTTACTGCAGTCAGTGATAACTGTTCTTTTTATCTTCCTGTTGATCACTTTATTCTCCTTTCAAGTATCTTTCTGTTTTTGCTGTCCTGTGCTTTCATGCAAAATCCTTTTGTGTGGAGAAACATATTTCACTGAAATTATTTGAAACAGCCGGTGAATATTTAGTCAAAGTAAACTATTTATAGAAAAATTATGTCTTTATTTTCCTTCACATATACATTTATACGTCACTAATCAGCAGAAAACCTAAAATGCTATTTTTGTTCCCCCCAAAAAAGTCACTGCATGGATTTGATGTAAGCTGTTTTATAATCTGCACTGTTTCTGCTTGGAGTTTCCAAATGTAGTCTCAAGATTAAAGAAGGCTTTTTAAGACCTGTTTAAATGATCAAGTCAACTCTTATAGATGTTAAAAAATGGATCTGCCTTTAATATCTGAAGATTTTTCTGTGTTAAATATTGCTACTGCAAAAATTTCACTTAAAACTAGATATCTTGCTAGATTCTTATTTCTGTCACTAGTCTTCACTTCTTTTTTTCTACCATTACAGGAAATTGGGTCTCCTCATGCTTCTGTAGGGAGTCCTCTGGATGGTCAAAAGGTTAATAAGCTTTTCACCTTTCTTCTCCTTCTAGTCTTTCACTGTATCTGTTATCTTGTGTTCTTTGTTTGCCTGCGTGTCTATCTTTCCTGCCACATATTAATTGGAAATACTATGACCAGTGTCTAAGATCAGATGAACAAAATTACTGCAGTGTGATTTTTGTCATACATTTACGAACTTGAATTTGCTTCTGTCACTAGTGGACACTCTGAACTGTGAATTGTTTCTCATTTGTTGTACCTTTCTAGGGATAAACGTGCCCATTCTTAAACTGATTCATTTGATAGTAATTAAAACAACTCATTTGCAGTTTTATTCATACTCTTGTATTTCTTCCCTCAAGACGACAAACTTTTTTTAAAGGTTGAGTAACTTCTTTAAGGAAAACCTAGCTGAAACATCTTTTATTTATAATTAAATAGAGAGTATTTTCTAATGGGCTGCCTTGTGTTCACTGTGCTTTGTAAGCAAGAGAACTGTAGGGTCCACCTTGATCACCACAGGATGTTGATGGGTACTTTGTTTTTGTCTTTTTAATCACAGTTTTGACTAGACTGCCAATCCCATTTTTCTTTGAAACATTGGTGGAGAATAGTTCCTAATAGCTGCACAGCTGAGGAGGAGTTCAGAGGCTTTGTGGCCGAGGACTGTTATGAGTGAAAAGAAATGCCGTTTTTCCCATTATTCATTTGATAAAATGCTATGTAATATTGCAGCTGCTGGCCACATGTACTGTTACCCTTCTGAAGAGCTGCACCCCCCCCCCCCCGCATCAGCTTTTACTCTACAGAAAGAAATCAGTGTTCCATCAGGTTTTATTCTTATGAACAGTTTGAGAATATAAAGCTGTTGCCTTTTTCTTTCTTTCCCCCTACCCCCCAAGAGACAAGAGAAAGAAATTCATCTTCATAGTTTTTTGGGGGAGGAGGATGATAAGACTTGAAGACAATTTGAAATATCATATATACTTACTTCCAGATGTTTTTTTTGTTTTATATGGGACTGAGTTGGGCTCAGACTTGTTTTTAAGCTCCATGGTAAAAATATCACTGTCTTCTGAGTGCCTTATTGGAGGGGAGGGTAAGACTCATGAGACACACTGTACCACAAGAAACTGAGGTTGCTAACATGACCTTTATTTTTACCTGATGTAGGAATACAAAGTCTCCAGCTGTGAACAGAGACTCATCAGTGAAATCGAGTACAGGCTAGAAAGGTCTCCTGTGGATGAATCAGGTGATGACGTCCAATATGGGGATGCACCTGTGGAAAATGGAGTGGCACCGTTCTTTGAGATGAAACTGAAACATTACAAGATCTTTGAGGGAATGCCTGTAACTTTCACATGCAGAGTGACTGGGAATCCAAAACCAAAGGTAAGCTAAAAACATGGCTTTTTAAGAGTCCTGTTTTCTGAGGAAGAATTAGGCTTCAAAAGTACAGCATGTGTAATAGGAGGAAGAGATACAGACTACCTTTCTCAGTACCCATGATGTAAAATGTTTAAAGTACTATTAAGTTCAAGGCCTTCCTCAGGAGGCATTAGAAACCAGAAAGAGCAGAAGAAGGGTAGAGTTTGGGTTCGAAGAATAGAATAGGAGAATAACAATTAAATAATTGACAAGGAGCTTTTCATACACCTACATCATTTATTCCTCATGTGATATTATCAGTGTCACTCCCAAATTACTGATGACTGAACTACGCTCAGTGAGGTTTAATCAACTTGCCCAAGGTCAGGGAGCTGGTGAGTGGCCAGGCTTGAACACGAACCCCATGCTGTGTACCATACAAAGAAATAAAGTTTACCATGGATTATAAAAACTTCAGATCTTTAATCTACAAAACCAAGCCTTCCTGTATTTATAAAGGGGCTAGAGGCCAGAATACTGTTGAGAAAGGATAATCAAAGGAACTTCTGACACTCAGGTGGTCTAGGCTGACCTAGATGGGAGCCCTCTTTCTACAGATGCATGGAAATGCTAGATAAAGCATTGCCCTGTCTCTAAAGGGAGACAAGAATAACTAACTGCTCACTAGCCCAGAAAACAATGCACAGATTACACTTTTCCCTAGAACTTGGGAGAAAAGAATAAAAAAGATACCCATGAGAAACTGAAACTCCAAATTTACTTTAACACATGATATGGAGCCAACAGCTGAGAAATTAATATGAAATTTAGTCCAGGATGGATTAAAATCCTTATGTTTCTGGCAGAAGCAAGCAAAAACTGCCCTACAGAACACCCTCACAGTTTGGGGCATATCAAACTTCTGTAGAGTAAGAGGGAGGAAAAAGAAATTCACAGTAAAAACTTACAGACCATAGGAGAAAATAAGCAACAATAAGGAGAATCAATAGCACAAGAAACAAGAGACAATAGAAGCTTAAGTATTGTGCAGTGTTGGGCAATCTTAAGCAAACTGTAAAATACCTGTGTTTAAAATGATTGAAACAATGTTAAAAGAAATAGAAACTTCAATGAAAAAGGACAGTACCAAAGGCCAGGCAAATTTGTACAATAAGCATATAGAAGGGAAAATACACTCACTGAAATTAAAAGTTTAACGGTGTCATAGAAAAAAGAGCAAAGAAAACAGCCTTAAAATTTTACATATGTATCCCCCTGCTAATAAAATGAGACTTTTAAAGTAAACTGTTGTTAGAGAAAACTTCTTTATTCTTGACATGATTTGGATAATTGCTGTGTATTCACAAATATGATATCCAATGCACATACTAAAAATAAATTTGCAGCTTATGAATGAAACTCAACAAGATATTGTTGTTTCCAAATATCTTAAGCTTCCAAAATATTCACAAATCCCTTGTTATTTTTAAATCTTACTCAAGGCTTAAGATCATTGCTTAAGTTCTAAGATCACCGATTCTTATTTTAAAAAACACCATGTTCACCAGAAAGATGAGCTGTTGTTTTTAACATAATTTTGCATTTCTGGTATGAATTTCAATGTTTCACAGCTTTAAGGCTTAATTTTTTAAGAACGTTTTATTGTTAGATTTTCTTCTTCACCTTTCCTTCCTCCTTCCCCTTCCTTCCTCCTGTTCTCACTGCCGCTCTTTTTCTTCCCTCCCTGTCAAAGTGTGGAATATTCAGCATGTTCCAAAAAATATATCCTTTCTTTTAGCTTATGCTTTAAAAAAAAAAAATTCTGCCTTTTACATGCTTGTTCTGACTGAGACATGAGAAGGTTGAAAGGCGTTTCTAGTTCACCCTGTTTTCATCTTATATATCCTCCCCTTCCCTCTCCATCAACAGTCTTGGCAAAATTGTTGGACTGTTTCCTAATTCTCATTTGAAAGTTGTAGTCCAGATATAGCAGAGCTGAGGAACAGGATTAAAGGGAAGAAACAGTTCTGAAGAACTGGCATAGTGGCCAGAGTGCAAAAGGAGGAAACTGTGTTCTAATCACAGCTTCTGGGTTCCATCAGAAATAATAAAACCACCGAGCAGAGAATGATAATTATGAAGTATCATGCTTTACATAATTTAATTTTTAAGACTGAGAGTTATTAGTCTAGTTGGTGACTCATCTTTAGTTCTGCGGATTAACAATACAGGCTGTAAATTTAGAGCTAATTGAAAAATGGGGGTTGGAAGAGTTACAGCAGTCAGATCCCGATTATTCATGTCCTTATTTAGTGCTATATATTTCTAGCCCGTCCTTTCTTAGAAATGTATGTTTTGGAAAGATTTTTCAGATTCAGAAGCTTTGATAGAGAGTTGAATTTGAATGCCAGTTGTGGTCTCAATGTGCATTCTGATTTACATTAAGGAAGAAGCTCATTTTAAAAACTGAAGGCTCTAAAGGAGGTTTCTTCTGTTAGGAATGAGTTAGGAAAGCTTGAGTTTGCAAGGAACACAGATGACAACAGAGAACTTGTTGTGGCTTTAGAGAGGGGGATTTGTTTAGTTCCCTAGCCAGAAGTCTGGAGGCGGGCTGATGGCAGGCGTTAGTTCTGCATCTAGGCCATGGTAGGGCTGCTGGCACTGTGATTCATCATGATGGCCCTGTGCCTCAACCGTCCAAAATAATAACTAAATCATGAGGGATCCGCCGGCCAGTGATTTTATTTAAAGATGACCAAAGGTAGGAGGACCTAGGGAAGAGGTAACTGGACCATTTTAAAATGTGTTATTTAGTCCAAATTTATTTTTACTTTATTCTTCACATTTAATTTTCTATCAAACCAAGTTAAAATATTATTGAAAATTATTGTAAGTTTAAATACTACTGTGTTTTTTCTTAACATAGTGGGGAGAACTGACAAACACTCAACTTTGAGCATATGCTCCTTGGCCCAGAATGAAAACAGTAGGCCTCCACCCACCACCAACCCTTAACTGTTGCTCACTCCTCACTGCCATTTTGTCTAACACAATTCAGTGGAATGGAGTAAGGAGTCTGTTATTGTTCTCTAAAATAACCTTTTTGGGGCACCTGGGTGGCTCAGTCAGTTAAGCATCCAACTTTGGCTCAGGTCATGATCTATCTCACAATTGAGTTCAAGCCCCGCGTTGGGCTCTGTGCTGATAGCTCAGAGCCTGGAGCTTGCTTCGGATTCTGTGTCTCCCTCTGTCTCAAAAATTAATATTAAAAAAATTTTTTTTAAATAAAATAAAATACCTTTTTACCTTTACAAGTAATATTTTTAATTCAGTACATTTGAAAATAGAAGCAAAAATGGAAAATGCCTGTGAAGCCACCCCAGAAGTTATTACTGTCAACGTTCAATCTAGATCCCTCCAGATAAATAATACGTAAAAAAATATGTGAGTAATATGTGAATACCTACTTACATACATACTTTTTAAAATATAAGGATGTATCATTTTTTAATTTTTTTTTAACGTTTATTATCGAGAGACAGAGACAGAGCGTGAGCAGGGGAGGGGCCAGAGGGAGAGGGAGACACAGAATCTGCAGCAGGCTCCAGGCTCTGAGCTGTCCGCACAGAGCCCGACGCAGGGCTCAAACTCACGAACCACGAGATCATGACCTGAGCGGAAGTCGGACGCTTAACCGACTGAGCCACCCAGGCGCCCCAAGATATATCATTTTTAAAAACTAAAATAGAATTAAACCTGTTTCTCACGTACTTTTTTCACTCAAAAATCAATTTCCTGTTCAGATGTTCTGTCTAACATTTTAACATGAAAACTCAGATCAGCTCTGCAGATCACACAGTTATTCCTTATCAGTCCCCCAAACAGAGTAATACTGCACACATCCTTGATCTTTAATCATTGTTTCTTTTCACAGATCTATTGGTTTAAAGATGGAAAGCAGATCTCTCCAAAGAATGATCACTACACCATTCAAAGAGATCTTGACGGGACCTGCTCTCTCCATACCACAGCCTCCACCCTAGATGATGATGGCAATTACACAATTATGGCTGCAAACCCTCAGGTAAAGATTAAGGGTATAGGTCTGGCTTCAGTTCTGTGCATACTGCTTACAGGCATTTATTTGAAGAAAGGAACTGTTTAATTAAAAAGGTGGAATCTTATTTCTTTGACTTGAAATGATTTTCCCAAATTTTACATCCATCTTGATTTCAGAAGATAGGAAAATTCTTTATTAGTATCTATTTCATCAGGTGTTTTTCACACGAGTAATTCCAGTGTAGACGTGCATTCTTTCCACCAATGTTACTGAGGGCCTCATAGGTACACTTATGCAGGTGATGGGGTTGCAGTGCTGGACAGAAGAAAGTCCTGAGGTAGAAAGTAAGCCAGTAAACAAATACATAAATAATATAATTTCAGATGGGATTAAGTTCTATGAAGGAAAAAAAAAAGAAAAGTGTAGTGAGTGACATATATCAATAGGCTGTAGTAAAAATCCTCAAAAAAGTAAGATATTTAAAAGAAATACAGATACACTTAATTCACTGGAATTTAAGTCGTATATAAGTGTAGATAAATTATAATTTTGATGGCATTCAGGATTATTTGTTTCCATCCAAATGTTTTCTCTTGTATTTGCCCTTAGATTTAGGGTCAAAAAACCAGCTGAGTCCTTTAGAATTTAACAGGCAGCTACTGGTACCAAGTCCCCAGTTCAAGCCTGCAGATTCCTTTTTGAGTACTGTACATATCTGATACACTTTGCTGGGTACAGAGGATGCAAAAGTGAGTAAGGAGTGATTCTGTACCTTAAGACCTCCATGTGTGACAGGGTAATTTTACAAAGTCAGCAGAAGTCACTTTAAAAAAAAAAAAAGAAGCTAAAATTAACAACTATAGAACTAATGAAGATTGTCCAGTTATGTTTTTTAAATCTCTGATCTATTTATATCATTCCATATTTCATTATTCCTTTAGAAGGAAACATGAAATGTTAGAAAATGATACAAATAATTTCAGCAAAGCTTATAGACCTCTAACAGTTTGTGCAATGTTTGTCCTAATATTACATTGTCATATAAACATCTGTTTCTGCAATACTACTAAGATTAGAATGGAACTTGAATTCTCCACAAATCAGGTTGTGAGGGAGCACAGCCGACTTCACTGTCACAGTTTCCATGGTAAATATGCACTTTCTCCAGGTTCCAATTTTTCAATCGGTGAATACATGACCATCACCTTGAAAAATAGTCAAAAGCGCAACTCTTACTGAAAGTTACATTTTAATACTTATTTGTGTTCATATTTGGAGGATTTGAGGGAACAGAAGTGCAACTTGCTTTTTTTTCTTACTGTATTTTCAGTATGTTTCCTTGAATATTATTAACAAATTTCAATTCTCAATCTTCTGCCTTTAATTAAAATAATAGAGAACTCCACAAAATCCGAACTTTTTCTTCATGCTGGGTCCTTTGTTCCTCTGTCCCCTAGAAAGCCTGGGATATATTATGGAGATCGAATTAACTGTGTTCCAGCACTCCCCAGTGCTGGTCCCGATGTTAATTTTGAGGCATTTTTCCTAGCGAGTGTTTTAAACTGTTACTGGAGTCAGCGGTTTTATAGAACAAAGAACATAAATGTAAAATTGCACTTATGAGTCTGCTTCTAGTCTTCTTCAAATTATACTAACCTAGTTTTACATACGGAAAAGTTCTAAACGGGGAAGGACTTGCTGCTCATGGCCAATGGCAGGGTGCAGACTTGGAGACTGCGTGCCAGCCTCTGAGCATTTAAACTACTGACAAACTAGTTGAAGTCATTCGATATCTATTGAAGTCATTAGATACAGGAGGGCTGCTGAAGATCCCCTTTGTAATACAGAAGAGGAGGAAGGGAAAGAAATAATACCACAAAGGCCAGAAATATCGCACAGGGTTGATGCTACCGAAGAGCCTAAATGGTGTCATTCAGGGGTTAAGAGCATGAACTCTGGTATCAGACAGATCTGAGTTGAATTTCTATCTCTGCCACTCACCACCTATGTGACCTTTAGCAAGTGGCATAATTTCTCTGTGCCTATTTCCTCTTCTGTGAAATAAGAGTAATAATATGGATTTAAATAGTATACTTGGTTTACCTGGCATATAATATGCTTTCGGTAAAAGCTAGTTATTGTCATTATTTTAATTCAAAGACACTAATAACCCTGTCTTAAAGCAGCAGCCCTAAACGTTGGCAGGAGCCTGTGGAATCAGGATGTGAAGGATCAGTTCTGTTTCTAGATACTCCCCTACAGAACTGTTAGAGAGTAGGCAAGTCAGTTCAGGATGGAATTTCTACCCAACATGTTGCTGGTGTGTGGTCTTCTGACCTCCTGGCTTCTCCTCCTTACCACCCCCATGGGAAAGGAGTCAGGCAGCAGATGTGACCGTGCCACAACTGCCACAGCTGTGGGCCTGGGTGGAGGGAGCTGGGAGCAGGAGACCGGCCACACCCACAGCACAGCTGACGGGAGCCACACAGGAAGCTGGGAAGTGGCTTTGCTCCCAGCACGCTCAGGGCCCTCATCTCAGTCCCTAGCCCCCAGCGAATTCCAAGCCCCGGGGTAAGTCCCTCCGTTAACTCTCTCTCAATCTTGGCCTCTACCCTTTGAAGAGGAGACAAAGGAATGAGAAGTGCACCAGTTTACATCAGGTTGCCAAAAGCCCAGCCCTTCTAACAGAATTCCCATCTCACCTGGGATTTCAGCAAACAGTAATGTGACTGCCCTGGGTCTGTCAGAGGGAGCAAAAGATTCAAAGAGCTCCGAGGCCACAGTAACCAGAGCACTTCCTGATACCAAGAATTCCAACTACCTCTCAGTGTGAGTTGATCCACCCAGTATTCTAACTTAAAGAGGGTGAGGCTAAATTAAGTCTCCTTTTCTACCTAAGGACCAGGGGCAGGCATAGGAGGGGGGACTTGTGAAGAGAATCTGAGGAAATCCTAAAAGTGGGCACGCAGGCCTCAGATTGAAATTGCTGTGAGAGAGTTTTTAGATTTAGGGTACTTGGTATTACATGCCATTCCAAGTCTCAGCATGTTGCCTGGTTGATTTTAGTTTCGAGAGTAAAACTCCTTTCCTCTCCTGGCGTCTTCAATACTGAGCAAGTATGTGCAAATATGCCACATGTAGGTTTTGTGAGTTATCACCTAGAAATTGGAACAAACTCTACCATTCATTAGAAGGACAAAGAGGTATTTAAACCATGACAAACAGCAGACCATTATCATTTGTTGCTATAGGAATACCATAATAGAAATGTTTAACAGTGTTCTATTTCATCTCTACTTTATAACATCTTTTATTGTATATTAAAGTATTTTGCCATTTTGTAATTTGATTTAAAAGAAGCATGATAATAAGGCACTGGAAAACATTTACAGAATCAAAGCTGAATTTTTCAGGATACATTAATCATGAAGGCATAACATATAGTCAAAAGAAAACTTAAGTTGATTCCCCAATTCCTTGATGCCATTTAGTTACCTTAAACTTTTTTTTCACATTTTAAAAGCATTCAGTTTGAAAGGGAGACAGCTCCTTCTATTTTTTTCTGGTACACTGGACTGTACATGACGTGGAATGACCAAGGGAAAGAGGAAAAGGCTGGCCTGGAAAAATGAGTTCAGTAATGAAACACAGACGGCAGGGCTTTCCTGAGCAGTGGAAAATAATTACACAAAGCAGCCGGGAGAAAGGGTGAGAACCAAGGAAAGAGAGAAATACTAAAGGTTAGCAGAATATTTTATAGAATATTTTTCCACCTGGGTTAATCTTTGGGGAATAAGAAACACGTTAGATATTATTGACTGCATCCAAATTCTACTTGGGATGGAACCCACAGCTCCAAGCACATACTGGACTGTGTATCACACACCATGTATGCGGCTCTGGCAATTCATGAGAGACCAAAGCAGTCACATAGTTTAGTGAAACAATGAGTGATTGTGCCGTGCTACACCAAACATAATGCCAAAATGAGGATCGCACACTCGGTTTAAGACGCAAGTAAATCTAAACATGAATGTTTTACTTTTTGTTGTGTTGCTAAGTTACGCTGTGTTGCGCTTGGAGTTTGGAAGGGCTGTTTTGCAATTTGATGTTTCCTCAAGTTGCATTATGTATACAAGTGGCAAGCTTATATAAAGACCTGTGTGCCACAGTTAAATTTCATAAGCTAGGAAATATAAATGTTATTTCCATATTATACAAATAATTGGCTTTGCGTGAGGCATGAATAATCTTTACAAGCTGAATGTTTAATACATAATCACTTTAAGAATTCAAGCTTATTACTTGTTCTATAGCTTTAAACTCCGTGGATTTGTTTGGAATAGAAAAGTAACACACAGCTGAATTAAATTTAAGAAGTTGGTTTGCTTGTGTTTTGTTTTAGCATTATAAGGTTTCCTGGCTCATTTCAAACTTTAAACATTCACTTCCATTACTCCTTCATGTGTTAATAATAAAGTAGATAGAAAAGAGAAAGTTAAAAGCAAATGCAGCAGCATTAATGTCCATCAGAGCCCAGCAGTCACAAGGATTACTGGGGTTCATTTGCGAAATTAATATGATTAAAATTTTGTATGACCTTCATAAAAGAGATGGTCAGACTTAAAAATCTGAACTTTCAATTGCATGCACCAGAGGCATCCTTTCAACAATGTTACAGTGAATTCTGGGATCTTTTTTCTAACTAAAAATATCAAAATTATACAGCTTATGAGTTTGGGTGCTTTCTAATTTTTTTAAATGCTTATTTATTTTTGAGAGAGAGAGAGTGACAGAGCATGAGCAGAGAGGGGCAGAGAGAGAAGGAGACACAGAATCTGAAGCAAGCTCCAGGCTCTAGGCTCTGAGCTGTCGGCACAGATCCCAATGCGGGGCTCCAACTCATGAGCTGTGAGATCATGACCTGAGCCGAAGTCGGATGCTGAATCAACTGAGCCACCCAGGCGCCCCTGGATGCTTTCTAAATGCCCCTGGTCATTTACTGATTACTAATATGTATTTAGCCAATAATACTATATTATCAAACTAACAATTCTGCTTCCTGAAGGTCATGACTTCCCCTTTCATGTTCAGAAGTGAAAGATGGTGTAGGAGTTAAAAACATGACAAATGGTGACATATTCCTTTTTCTTAAATTTGGGTAGTTAGGAAGATACTCTGTGGCACTATTTGTGTATATGGTTCTAAGCAGTAGTGTAGAAATCTTGAAAACACTGTAGAAATGTGTAATCTTGACAAAGCAGTATACCAACCTGTTGGGTTTTTTTTTGGAGATGGAAGAAGAGGCAGGGTTTATCCTAAGTGGAGTCTAGTGGTTAGAGTTGAGTAGGACAACTTTTATCTCCATACCTCAAATGCAGCCATTACATAAATACAGTGACTATACCAGTGTGCTTGGCACCTTTCAAACAACAGCATAAGTTTTTCCTTTGGAGTAAATTATATCCTAATACCGAAAGAGAGAAAGAAAGAGAAAGAGAGAGAGAGAAGGAAAGAAGAAAGAAAACCTGTTGCATATGAAAAAAATAATTTTTTTTGAAAAGAAAATGTTTTTAAAACAATTCTAAGGGATGCTTCATGTCCATCTGGTTGTTATTATAATTATATCCATATTCAGTGCTATAATAATTTAACATTTTTTTTTAAATTTTTTTTTTCAACATTTATTTATTTTTGGGACAGAGAGAGACAGAGCATGAACGGGGGAGGGGCAGAGAGAGAGGGAGACACAGAATCGGAAACAGGCTCCAGGCTCTGAGCCATCAGCCCAGAGCCTGACGCGGGGCTGGAACTCACGGACCGTGAGATCGTGACCTGGCTGAAGTCGGGCGCTTAACCGACTGCACCACCCAGGCGCCCCTATAATAATTTAACATTTTGAGTGTTTACTGTGTGCAAAACATAATACTAAGTACTTTACGCCTACTAACTCATTTAATCTTCATAAGAACCCCTGCAGGATTGATTAACTATATGGTCCTACTTTATCGATGAGGAAACTCAGGATGTTAAATTACCTGCCTAAAGTCACTCAATTATAAGGGACAGAACTGGTTTATAAACTTAGACTGACTCCAGAGCTAAGGAGTGTCATACAAAGGTGTCTGAGGCTCATCCCAGCATTAAGAGCACTGAGGGGCAGGGAAGACACTCATTAAAAGAGTTATTTTAAGGAATTAAAAAGGGGGGGGGGGTAAAAGCACACTCAGGCAAAGTATAACCACTTGGAAAAATTTACTGCAGTCAACCAAGCTGTTGGGACCCCTGAAAATCATCCTGGTGCATGTCTGTGCATGTATAATGTCTCAGACTCACAGTAAAAATACCAGCAATGATTAATAATGGTAACTTGGTAACTTATGACATCAAGTACCATTTGATATTTGGAAGATGAAGATCATCTTGGGTTACATCATTTAATCTTTACAACATCCATGTGAGACAAATATAGTGCGCTGGTTTTTACAGAAGAAACAAAGGCTTGAACAAATTTGGTGATTTGGCCAAAATCTTCGGAAAGTCAAAACTCAAATCCAGGTTAGAGAAAATTTTTTTCTCTGCTTCCCCAAATTCAAGGTTAAAGATTGAATTTAACTTACATCTTTCTCTAACCACAGAAATGATAACTTAATGTTAACTTCCCTTGTGGGTCCTCTGGGTTTTACACAACGAGGAAAAATGTATACAAATTATATAAATCTATTTTAAGATATTCAGATTAAAATTATTTGCTTAAGTAGCAAAGCAAATACTAAGGAAGTCATATCCCATATCAGTACAATTTTGAAGCTATTTGTATAAAACAAAATACAAAATTCCTTGCCTTTGGCTTCCAAAAGAACCATGGATCTTACATGTTCACTTGTTAAATCAGTTACTACAATGCATCGATTGCATAATTTTAATGGGGGTCTTCTAAACAAGTCACGTCTAGATTTTCTGTAGCAGGCATAAGACTTAGAGGGGTTAGAGAAAATTAATTTTTCAGATTTCAGGCTGGCTTAGGGGGGCCTCCCAAGGGTTTGGCAAAAGATTAGCATGAGAGAACTGACCTGAACTTCAGATGCAACAAATCTAAATTAGAAATAATCCCTCTCGGGGTGCCTCGGTGGCTCAGTGAGTTAAGGGTGTGACTTCAGCTCAGGTCATGATCTCACCATTCGTGGATTCAAGCCCTGCGCCAGGTTCTATGCTGACAGCTCAGAGTCTGCTTTGGATTCTATGTCTCCCCCTCTCAGCCCCTCACTTGTGCTCCGTCTCTCTCTAACAAATAAACAAACATTAAAAAAAAATTTTCTTAAAGAATCCCCCTCATAATGTTCTACTTCATGTCTCCTTGGAAATTTTCAAGAAAGGCCATGTTTAAATATGACCTCAGTAGCAAGTACTGTGAATGCCAGGGGAAGTTACATATCTAGTGGGATAACACTTCTTCAGTTTCCTTTCTTTATGACCACCTCTTTCTATCTGATAGCCCCCGGTTCTTCTCCTGTCTGTACTACAGCACTAAGTGTCTTTGCCTTTTCGGAGCGGTCAAGGCCCCAGAGAAGTCCAGTCTGCGGGGAGACCCTGACAACCCTGCTGACTAGATTCCTGCCCTTCGCTGAGTCCTGCTGTGGGGTTTCTGTGTGTCCCCTCCAGCACTGTGCCCCCCTCACGTAGTTCATCATCGGCTGGAACTCAGAAAGCAGCTCCTCAAAGCATACAGCACACCTTTGCTCCCCTTACCTGCCAGTACTGGCAACTTGGAATGAAAAGGAGATTCACTTGTCAATTCTGACTCTAAGTGTACATGAGGGCAGCTCATCCACTATGAGCTAGAAATCACTGAGTCTGATCATTAATAATCTGCTTATCATTTTTCCTCTCTTGCCGTTCCCTTCCGGCCATCATCAGAATTTAGAAGTACAACTGCTCACATTCTCCTAGGATATGAGAGAAGAAAATCACTGATTTTGCCACTCTGCTAGTAATCGGGGAAAAATTAAAAGAAGGGGCCAAACCAAAAAGCCAGAGTAACAGTGGGGATTTATTCATATCATCTGAGTCCTCTAAGTATTACTTTTGTCTATCCTCAGAGAATATTTATCAATTTTTCAATTTGACAAGCAACTTTAAGAGAGAAAATTTGAGAGAGAAAATATGGCTTTTCATTACATAGGCCCATATCATATGACCCCCCCACACACACATATTTTAGATATTTAACTGCTTCTGATTTTTAAGTCATGATTTTGCTCGCTTCATGCGAATACGATGACCTATGTGTGGGTCATTATACTCTCCTTGACACCCCCATGTGTATTCTCACATAATGTTCATTTTATCATACTGGCATCTCTTTAATGTATGGTTTTTGGAAGAGACACTACTCACATTTAAAAAATATATTACTAAAAAGATATGTTCGAAAACTAAAATCATCTCGTTTGATTTCAGAATTAGCTACAACCAATAGATATTTGACCATGAAAATGGAATTATCGCAAGAGAGTAATGTCCCCCTGCCATAGTTCACAATCCAACATTGTGTCTTAGGGAGACCATAGCAGATTACAATGAATTCATGAAGGATTGTCATTTAAAGACCATTCCAGGTAAAACAGTAAAGCTTTTTTAAGAGTCCTAGGTCAGACCTAGTCACTGAGTTCCTTAAATACAGAGTGCACTGAGGAGTTTAACTCAGGGAAAGTACATTTCTGAGAGGGATTGGTGTCGTTACTAATATGGTCTATTTATTGGTTAAGAAATAATGTCTTATGGAGAATAGGACAGTAAACACGGTGGTGCTTGAAGGTTAGTTGTTTTGCTTGCAAATCATTTCTTTTCCTGATGTCTCTGACAGGGCCGCATCAGTTGTACGGGACGGCTAATGGTACAGGCTGTAAACCAAAGAGGTCGCAGTCCCCGCTCTCCCTCAGGCCATCCTCATGTCAGAAGGTATTTCACACGTTGCTTCTCATAGGTGTTACTACGGTTTCATTTCAGTTATTACTATAAATTCACCACTACTAGAACCGTGATATGACCCCAAAAGTGAACACAGTTGCAAGACAGAAGAAAGTGAATACAATCTTAAAATGATACATTGTATGGCTCCCTGATTATTCTTGTCTGCAATTCAGAAACGGGAAAGGAACAAACGGTTGCCAATGTCGCTAAGCCCAGCTAGATATACTATCACTAATTTGTTAACTGGGGCCCAATTTATGTATGAAGATATCAAGACTCAACACCTTTAAATGGCAGCACATTAATGTGAAAATACCAGTAAACGATACACAGATATTCAAAACCAAACTTCTCCAACCAACAGCTGTCTAGACTGCCCATTACAAATTATTGCCACTAGATTTCTTAAAATCAGCTAGTTTCCTAATGTTCACATTTCAGTCACTTCTAAAGAGTTTATTTTAGATGACAGTTTTGTAGGCAAGGTGTGTCCTATTTTAAATGCTCAACAAATACTTGCTAACAATAGAGTGTGCTTTCTAGTCCTAGTTAACCCTGAGTTTGTGCAAGGATGTTGATGGAGTAACAGTAGGCAGAGACAAGGAAAGGATATTGCACTTAAAAAAAGAATATGGTAAGTCAACCAGCCTGTCATCTTGGGTTCCTATTTAGGTATTTTACACAGTATGCTCAAATAGCCCAGACAGTAAACTACAGGCCACAGATGCAAACACTTTTGGTGAAGAGAATGCATACTAAGTTAGGCTCACAGAAGGTAAGCACCAAACAAGTGGTGTTTCTGCACCTCCTCGTGATTGGATGCACAGAGTCCTTTGTTCAGCAATTTGGAAGACAATTCTGGCTCTGAAACACACGGGGGGTTAATTCTAACTTGTTTGTGACAGTGTCTGTTCGCAGGAACCTGTGCCTGTATGTGTGAACGTAAACACAACATAGTACCACGTCCATGCTCTTGCATTTTTTTTTCTTCTGCTTCGCTTGTGTCTTCAATACATTTAAGACTGTCCATGTGCCAGTGTCTCCTAGGAAAGCATTTTGTTCATAAATTAGACCTGTAGTTAGAGAAGAGGAAACTACCTAAAACTGGGAATTACTGACCTATTAATTATACCGCTCTTTCATTTGTTCTGCTTTTTCTGGTTAAATGTTTTTAAACTTCTCTTCTAGTGATTAGTGACAATCTTGTTCCTTTCTTACATCTTCCCTGCAATTACTTTAAATTTTATTGCTCTTAAAGGTGCCTCTAGCAACGTACTTAAAAGTGAGAGAGGTACACAAAATCTGGAAGATTTGCACAATTTTATTTTAAAGCTAAAAAATATATAATTTGTTTTCCTGGTTAATAGGAAAAGGAATTTTGATTGGAAAGATCTGAAATTCTTACAAAATAATAAGAAATGTTAATTTCCTATAAATTTAAAATCATAGTGGGAAGTTGTAATTACTACTGGAAAAGATTTGGCAAAAAATGAGCAGCAGTTGTTGCTACTTCTCATACAGCTTCCGAAAGTATTTAGGAAAAAAATAGGTTAGTATAGAGCACTTCATTTTTTCCCATTTCCCCTTTTATTATTGATATTAGCTCTAAGAATTAGGATAGCAGAGTTATTTAACACCAGAAAGTAGCAGACTATTAAATTTCTAATAAACTTGGAAATGAACAAGGTTTTGCTTTTTTGACTTTATGTGTAAACTGTAGGAGTAAGAATCAGGTAAGGAAATTATATTATTGCTCCACATATTATTAAAAAAATAAATGACTGAGAGTCTGAAAATAACTTCTGTCTTCCCCTCCCCCTCCCTCTTTGTTTTCTTCCTTTCCTTTCCTTTCATCTTTCTATCTGTTTATTATCTGTCTTGTGCTAAGGCCTCGTTCTAGATCAAGGGACAGTGGAGATGAAAACGAACCAATTCAGGAGCGATTCTTCAGACCTCACTTCTTACAGGCTCCTGGAGACCTAACTGTTCAAGAAGGAAAACTCTGCAGAATGGATTGTAAAGTAAGAGCTGGTTATTGCCTGCAAATCTCTGGCTTCCCGTCTCCCCTCACTGACATTACTCTTGAATTCCTTTTAGGGAAATTATGTAAGGTATACATACATCTTTAAAATGTTTTCCAGCATACATCGGGGAAAAAAACGAAATATACTAGATGTTATATATTGTTTTGTCATTCTTTTAAATTTTTACTAAATGTTTTCCTTCTTTAGAACTCTATATAGCATACTGTACAAAGTCACTGGGCGGTTTTTTCCCTTTAAGTTTCCAATTTTGTTGAAGTAGTAAATGTGTTAAATCTGTTACATGTCCTAATAATTTATCTTCATTCTTTTTTCATATAAATTTTGTAGTTACGTATCTACTCTTTTATTCCTCCCATTTCCAAGGTTAGAGTGACATCCTTCTCTCACCCTTTTTACAGCAAGGCTTCTTAACCCAGGGTCCTTGGGGAGGCAGCCTTCATTAGGTGTGTGAGTTTTGAAATTGCATACAAAATTATGTATATGATATAGCTTTCACCAGTTTCTCAAAGGAGCTCAAGGCCAGAAATGTTTAATTACCACTGCTCTGAAATTTTTTATGATTGTTTTGGTTTTTTGCCCCATTATTTATTATAAGTTTTAGCTCTTAAATATGGAAAAGGTTTTTAAAAATTATTTGGGGTCCCTCTGCTGGTTCTGTCTGGGATTGCAGAACACAAATGTAAGGTACTTGAGTATTAAATCTAGGTTTATAGAAATGTGTTTTAAAAAGTACTCTTCAGAAGTATTTTATTTTCCAACATAATTCTCTCTACAGTATAAGTACAAAAGTTGAGTTTCAGCATCTGTGTATTTATATGTATTATTTTTGGTCTATAATTAATTCATATAGACTACCTGTAAGATGACATTTAACAGAGTAAATTTTATTTTAGTTATTAGATGATACCAAGGGATTATTACTTCATGTGTAAAAAGGTCTAAAAAAATCTACATTTTTTAAGAAAAAAATTATCAGTATATGTAAGCTTTAAGAAGAAAAAAATCAAAGTAAGACTTATATCACTAAAGCAACAGATAGATTTACCCCCAAAAAAGCACCACTCCCCTGCTTTTAACCCATTAGGTGCATTCCTAGACACTACCGTTGATCTGGTACTAAGTGCTAAGGGAAAATGACTAATCCAGTCCCTCTAGTAACAAATTTGCTCATCTCCCGCCTCCCATCCCCATATCAGCTCAGAGCATGTATATGTTCAAAATTATGACCTGCTTATAATGACCTTAAATTTCTGAAATCAGGCCTTCTTTACACAACCAGAAAAGCTGGAATTAGAATAGGGGTAGAAGAATTGGGCATTTTCCCTTTGCCTTTAATGTGATTAGGTCTGTACTGGCAGAGATGCACGTGCATCAGTGGTTTGAGAGTGCACACTTTGAAGGACTCTCCTACTAAACATACCATGACCTCAGTCAGGATCTAACCTAGCAAGGTGGCAGTGAGCAGTGCCACCTTATTTCTAACCTTGGGAAAGGCCTAGAGCCTGACCAGGAGTGTCCACTCCCTCCCCCTCCTCCTCCTCCTCCCCCTCCTCCTCCTCCCCCTCCTCCTCCTCCTCCCCTTCCTCCTCCTCCCCCCTCCTCCTCCTCCCCCCTCCTCCTCCCCTTCCCCCTCCTCCTCCCCCTCCCCCTCCTCCCCCTCCCCCTCCCCCTCCTCCCCCTCCTCCCCCTCCTCCTCCTCCTCCTCCCCCTCCTCCTCCTCCTCCCACCTCTAGTGACCTCCAAACAGGTAAAGCAGTGTATGTGGAGAGCTGAGGGAGAGCAGGTGCCCAGATGAAGAACAGAGAGCCTGCCCTCTCCGAAGCCAAGCTAACTACTGCTGTTTGTTTCCAAACTGTCTTCATCCTTTTAGCCAGTAATTTCAGTTTCCTTACTTTTTTCCCTTAAATTCTCGAGAACTTTGCTATATGTGCAGAGATGGGTATCTTATAGATACTCTTTTAAACGAGAGTATCACGCGGCAAGAATGGAACTTGGCAGAGCTGGTTTTTCAAAAGAATTATTTTACAGTCCAAATGACATCTTTTTGTATGCAACTTCCCACTAGTAAATCTGGGGTGGGGGTGGGAAAAAAAAAAGCCTTCCTTAATGGTGCTTTTCTTCCCTTGGACAATCAAGGGCAAAACTATAAAGAGCTGACAGATGGCAACCATCCCTACCCCTTCACAGCACAATGTGTTATTAGCAATTAAATGTGCTTTTATCTGGTCTCTGGTCAACACAACTGTCATGCTCTCAGGATTTTATGTTTCCATTGTGATGCTAATTTGTTGAGATGGCTTTCTGGGTAATTTCATATTGCTCTTGTTACTTAATTTCAAAGATGATAAAATAATAATAGGTCTGTGTGCTGATGGATGCATTAACTGATGTCTCCATAGCTATGGCAACCCTTTGATAATAAGCTTTATAGTGTATAAATGCCAGCTGAGTGTGTTATTGTGGTTGGACACCTTTTTCCAAAGAGCTCAGCGCCCTGATCCCAGTAATCTTCATAACCCTGGTGAGGTAAGACAACAAATTTTTTTAAGTCCCCTGTTTTCCTTTTCTCTAGGAAATATAAGAGATCTAAGATATCTTATAAGAGATCTAAGAGATACAAGAGATGTTTAGAAGGGAGTCCATGATTGCTCAGTAAGCCATTGAAAGGTTTAAGCAAAAGAGTAACTTGAGCCGACACTAAAACCCATCCTTATAGTACCAAAGGAGGAATCATGGTGGTTTCCCAGCTATTAACGATTTCATTGTTTCAGTATTAGAGAAATTTATATGCTCCTTTCTGGTTTAGGTCAGTGGGTTACCAACCCCAGATCTAAGCTGGCAACTAGATGGAAAACCTATACGCCCCGACAGCGCTCACAAGATGCTCGTGCGTGAGAACGGGGTGCACTCTCTGATCATAGAGCCAGTCACATCACGAGATGCTGGCATCTACACATGTATAGCCACTAATCGAGCAGGACAAAACTCATTCAGCCTGGAGCTTGTGGTTGCTGGTAAGCAAGTCTGTGAATTTTTTTCTCTCAGAATGAGTATCGGCTGTAAAAATGTAAATTGATCCTACATTATTAACCAGTATGGAGAACACATAAAACTGCTGAAAAAAATACAGTGTATCATCAAAGTAGCCAATTAGGACACAAGACTTACCAAATCAGAAACATTAATTGTTTTCAGTGTAGCCATTATTATTTATCTTTCCCTTCTCCCATTAGCCTGGCCAAGAGAGAGGAGGAATTTAGCAGCTGTTCTGGTCATTCTGTTTCTCATGTGTGAGTTGGCCTCCAGTCTTCCATAGAGAAGGAGCAATGGCATCCTGGATTCCAGAACCAAACTTACATATAGGATTTGGCTGATGCATACAGTGCTACCCAGTTTTTAAAGTAAGAGGCATTGGCTTCAAAATTCAAAACTTCTAAACATTATCATTTACCCCCAGTGTCGCAGTCATATTCAAATTTGCTTTTTAATGAATTACATACTATTAAATTTTGTAGAAGTACATAATGTTATATAAAGTTTTACCCTTAGATAAGGAAGGTTTATAGTATCCTTAAGAGTTGAGCATCTATTATCTGCTCTCTTTTAAAAAAGAAACAGTGTTTATTTCTCATATCCCTATTTGCAAGGTGCTTCCTAACCACTGTATCACCTGGCCCTCATAAAAGCCCTAAGAGATAATTAGAGCAAATTTTCTTGCTCATTTTACAGGTGTGGAAATGAGGGAGTGTAAGCGACTCTCCCAGGGTCCTATTTAATTAACTGAGGGCCAGATTCCCATAGTCTGTTGACTCCTAGTGCTCTTCCCCACATGATGAGTCTTTATTTCTCTTTCAAGAAATAAAATAGCAATGAGAATAAAGCCCTCCAGGAGGTTGTGGCTAAAATCCTGGATAATGATGCTAATTAAGGCACCAGGACATTTTTCGCACACAAAAGTCATAAATACCTGGGCTGTTGTAGTATGTCTTAACCGTGCTTTTAAATTTTACATCAAGTATTTGATATTCCTACACAACTAGGATCAATTTCATCCATTTCTCTAACCATCCCTCCTCCAACCAAAACCGTTCAGCATTCTCCTGTTTAATGTTCCCTTGGGTCAGATCTGTCCTCAGGATGAGAGTTGAAGGTCTGAAAGACACAGGCATCCTGGTGTGCCTGGTCAGCACTTGCATTAGGTGCGGTGCACAGCGATTACAGGTGTCATGTCTTTGGCGTCAGATCTCAGTTCTAATCCCCACTCTCGTCCGCTGGCTATGTCCTTTGGCACATATATAACATCTCTGCAACCCAATTCCCCCATGTGTAAAATAGGGACCATAATGCCTCACAGAACTTTTATAAGGATTATGTCATTTTAAATGTTTATTTTCGAGAGGAGAGAGAGACAGCGTGAAATGGAGAGGAGCAGACAGATAGGGAGACACAGAATCAGAAGCAGGCCCCAGGCTCTGAGCTGTCAGCACAGAGCCCAACGTAGGGCACGAACCCACAAGCCGCAAGATCATGACCTGAGCTGAAGTCGGAAGCTCAACCACCTGAGCCACCCAGGCGCCCCAAGGATTATGTCATTTTATAAGGATTAAATCATGCAAAGCTCTGTATCATCAGTTCCCTGTGTAGCAATGCTCCCAAATGGTGGATGTTCTTCCTACTGGAGAGTGGCTTTGACGTTAAGGTTCATTTTATGCCTTGTATGCTCTTTTCAAACTGGGATCTAGAAAAAGAATACTGAGTGAGGTCTGGTCCCATTTTCCCTCAAACAGCCTAGGGCAGGAAACCATATGAAATACGGTTAATGAAATAAAAGTATAATCCTCTACATCATTCAAGGTCTTAGAGAGTCTTAGGTATTTGAAATTTTCAGGTAGAATTTTTATTCTCTTCACCTGTTTCTCCCCTAGCTGTTTTGCCTTGATATATTTGTCATCCCAAAGGAGAGGGTGGTTTATAAAAACATGCATCCTCAAGTTCGTTATTGGGAGCTCAGAAGAACATAATTAAACTTTATTCTTTTTCTGAAATTGTTTACACCTCAGATCTAAGAAAAGAATTTCCCATTGGATAGTAATACTCAGAGTGTTATTAACAAATAGTTCTAACTTTTTTCAGTCTAAGTCATAAAGTTGTCTCTTATGGCTTCCTTGCTTCAAGGTAATAATAAAGTTGTCTTTTTATAGCTTTCTTCAGAGAATACAAACCAGAGTTTATAATTTGGAAGATATATATTCCTAGTTTATACATAACAATTTAAAGCTGCCAAATTTAGATAAAGATGTGTCCCCCACTTTTTCCCCCTTTAAATCCTATGGTATGTCTCATTTAAGCCAAGACTTAACAAATCTTCATAGCAGACATTTCAGATTGCAGGAAGGGAATCTGAGTGGATCACATTCCTAGAAAGACTTGTTCTCCTCAGAGTCACTAGGTGGCGGTGGTTGGTAAAGGCTGCGAGTGCTTGGTGACATAATTAGTAGTGAAGCCATCCCAGATGCTAGCAATGACTTAGGAGTGTCATGCAGCCTGTCAGACAGGCATTCTGTGGACCAGATGGCCAGTGGACTGTGTGGGCCTGTCAGACTTGAATTAATTGAGGAAATAAATGAGTGGAATGAAGCATAGGAACCTTTCTTGGTAAAAGAATAATTTGGAGAGAGGACTAGCATCCTAACCACCTGAAGTGAAAAATGGTACCATAAAATAAAAGGTCTGTTTAAGCGATATTTCTAAAAGCTTCTGGATTCTTTATAGTGCCACTTTTGTATATCACTGATACATCATGCATCTCATGTTTCCTTAGCTAAAGAGGCACACAAACCCCCTGTGTTTCTCGAGAAGCTGCAAAACACAGGAGTTGCGGATGGGTACCCCGTGCGACTGGAATGCCGTGTTTCGGGCATGCCACCGCCTCAGATATTTTGGAAGAAAGAAAATGAATCACTCACTCACAGCACTGACCGAGTAAGGTGAGAATACACGATGACTTAACTTAATCCACACCTGCTCAATAGGCCCTAAGGATATATAAAGATGCACTTTATATAGCACATAAATCTGTGTAAGAGTCATGCTATTAATGATATCAAAGACAAAAATCACTCTTCACCCTAATGTACGATTAAGCTTTTGGAAGGAAGCTCTAATGGCATGTGATGAGGCACATTCTAACTTAATTTCATCGTGATTTTTGAGTGTTATGTCTAAAAGAAAAGATGAATTCATTCGCTTCAGTGGCGATACAGAAACTATTCAGTGGGCTTTGTAAAGGCAATCCTCGACTAGAAATTAAGTGCGCACATTTATTCAACCTCTTGATGTCTGCTCTTCTCTCCCATTAACTTTAATGGGGCTAGCAGCCTTTCCAGAATAAGTATGACCCTATTATCCGCTACTTGCACAATTCTGTTTCTAATGATCTAATTAAAAATGATGCTTCGTGTCCAAAGCCACTCTTTAAAAATTTAGAACGCTAATGACTTTATCCATTTCTCCAGCATGCACCAGGATAATCATGGCTACATCTGCCTGCTCATTCAGGGAGCCACAAAAGAAGATGCTGGGTGGTATACAGTGTCAGCCAAGAATGAAGCAGGGATTGTGTCCTGTACTGCCAGGCTGGACGTTTACAGTGAGTGCCGCTTCATCTCATCTCATTGCATTTATTCGTTAAATCATGAAACATTAGACATTGGGACAGCAAATCACATGACTTTTATATAAGCTTATAAACAACTCTAGCATTTTATTTGCCAAAAATTTCATACTGCTCTTTCTCTTTCTATTTATAGTTTCTCAACATTAATAGTGAACTACACCAGGAGAACAAATACCCAAGTATCATTCAGGAACTTTGCATTAGTAGCCAAATATGCATGTTTATTTCTCTGACTTTGGCTAGTCAGTTATTGGCTTCCTTACTCAAGCATCCTTAGGAGTTAACAGTAGGCAAAGACATAACCATGTTGTTCACATTTTCTTGTTACTGTGTTCTGCAAATGACTGCCTCTTAACATTTCTTCCTGTATTATAATCCTATCACAGTGTCTTCATGCACTCTAAATGTGTGTACCATTGATCCTGGAATGCATACCTCTTGTGGCTTAGCGCTTTCCTCCTTAATATACATTAAGCAGCTTAGCAATAGGTTTGTGTTTGTGTATGAATATTTGTGTACATGCATCCTGAATTTAAAGAAAATTATTTCTGTTGAATTCACGGACTAGTACAATAGCATTATGCGATCTACTGACGTAAAGAAAACTACTAGAAAAAATTAAGAACTGATTTTCAAACTTTACCTCTTCTTGAATAGGAAGTAACTTTGTGAGGTTCTTCAAGGTTGAGTGACCTCAACCTTCCCTACTGCCCAGTTTTTTTCAATTGATTAGTGTTAAAAACATCCATCCAGAATACACTTATTGTAATTATTATAGCATTTATACATTTTGAGCTTTGAAGATTTTTTTAAGAGGGAAAGAGTTGAGAATTAGGAATCTGAGTGACTATTTCGAAAGATTTCCTGTGCTGCAGTAAGTATTTAAAACAAACTACACCAAACTACTGCGTAGCTATTATAGTCCCACTACCCTGCAGTAAATCTGCAGCATATGAGGAAAATGCAAAACTGTGCTTAAATTTTAGGATTTCTACCATGACAAAGAGCGTGTGTCTGGTACATATATAAAGACATACTGTATTTACTTGAAACATTTAAGTGCTTTCCAATTACATCTTGTTTATTTTAAAAATCTTATTTTTCCTTTTTCCTTTTTTATTGTAGCCCAGTGGCATCAGCAGCCACAGAGCACCAAGCCAAAAAAAGTACGGCCCTCAGCCAGTCGCTATGCAGCGCTTTCGGACCAGGGACTGGACATTAAAGCAGCCTTCCAACCTGAAGCCAGCCCGTCTCACCTGACACTGAACACTGGCTTGGTGGAAAGTGAGGACCTGTAATCCAACATTCTTGTTAAAGCTGAGACACTGAAACAACCATTGCCTTGACCAACATACTCCTTTGTCACATTATGTAAAGGGCAAAAACATACCTTTGACTGTAAGAAATAAACACCAAAATAATATTTTTCTTACTTGATATACCAAATTTAGAGTTTAAGTAGGTGATGCTAATAGAAATGTACACATTGCACAGAAAATTCACATTCATCATCCAATTTAAAACTTTTGGAATTTCTGTGATGAAAGCGATCTGAAATGCCAAAATGCTAATGGAAATCCACTGTTCAAAGGTAACCAGAATTTGTATTTTCAGACGTGCCTTTAAACACTAGCTATAGGTGCTACATAGCATGACAGTGTGGAATGCTTAACACGAGGCAGTTGTACAAGTTAATACTAAAATGACTCGAAATGGGCAGCGTATTCAGACAGCTACAGTGAACCAAGTGCAATATGTGGGGATGAAAAGGAAGAGGAAATGACAAATCCAAGTAAATGCCTTGTCTTTGCAAATTGTTTTATATTAAATCATAAGGAAGGAATTACTTGCCTTAAATCTTATTAATATCAAGAGTTTTCTAACAAGGTTGATACCTTAGTTCTTAACTTTCTTTTTCTTTATGTGTAGTATTTTCTTTTCATGCTACCTTGGTAGGAAGCTTGCTTACAGACCATATTAAAAGGCTAATTTAAATATAAATAATATAAAGTATTCTGAATAAAGCAGAACTATATTACAGTCCATTCCACGAAAGACACCCCACTCACCCAAATGGCCAAGGCATATAGTATTCAGAGGAAAGACGGGCCTGGAAGGAGTAGGAAGAATGAAGGAAAATGCTACCGGCACACTTACGTTGTATTCATGGAGATAAAAGTAGATGGGCGGGAGACATGATAGAGGCCAGGCTTTTTTTTGGTTTTCCTCAAAATTAAAGTATAGGTGGAAAAACACTGCCACTCAAAAGTCAGGGGATCTAGGGGCAGCTGGGAGATTGGAGCACATGTGCTATGGAAGTTTCAGTGTGTCTGAAGTCTGTGTAGTAGCTGAAGAGGTTAGATGTGTTGAGCAAGTGGAAAATGGGCCGAGACTGCAAGATTGGCATCAAAGAGAAACTGCCTGTGGGAGCTAGTCTACTCGAGGGAAATGGATTCTTGGGAGAGACAAAAACAGGTTTGTGCCATAATCTATTTTTTTTCCCAATGACACCAATATGGTGAGTGAAAAACATTGGTTCACTTCCACGCTGCCATGAAACCTTGCCTTAAGGTGCTGGGTTCTGGGTAGTTTGTAAAGGCATCTCTGCAAAGACTGCTTTTTGAATGCATATTGATCCTTGCAACAGCTAGATTGAGAGGATTCTGACCAGACTTGATGGCTTTAAGTCGGAACCAATAAATTTTAGAAAGGAGAAAAAACAATTTGGCCGGATATTATGGTATTATAAGACATGAGGTTTTAATGGTACTTTGCTATGAAAAGAAAACACTGTATTCCTTATGCAAAACACATATATCTTTCATTATTTATAATAAAAACGTTGAACTGTCTTAGCTCAGTTAATTCAATACGTAGTATTTTTTAAAATAATTTTATATCTGTGTACCACCCCATATATTTCATATTACTGCTTCACATGTACAGCTTTCTACTTCTTTTTAAGAACACCAACCAACCAAGTTTTAAATGATTCATAGGCTTAATCACTGGGTGGCAGATGTTCTTTGCAGAGTGGTGCAAGTTTCTTTGACCACACTTAATATGCATTGCTAATATGGAATTTAAGATACCATATAAAGTCTTTCATGGACCTATCTATATTGTAGAATTATGACTTACGTCATTATCTTACTTGCCAAATTTTTCTGAATGTGACTGTTTGCTAATTTGCTGGGTTTGGGGTTAAGTAGCATTATTTGCCACCTTTTATGTTGTATTTATAAAAAAAGTACTATCATACTACTTTGGATTGTTGTGCTGGTGTAATGTGGATTTAACATCAATAAATATTTAACAAATAATAGTTGCAATTTTGTGAAGCAAAATATTCCATGGTGTAGTTTTATATTGGGGCTGCAATTAGTGCAAACTTCGAAGCTTAAAATAACGTTTATTAGCTCACAGTTCTATAGGTCAGAAGAGCTGGGTTCTGTGCTCAGAGTTCTAGAAGGCTAACTTATATCAACACATCCACGGGACTACATTCTCATCTAGAGCTCTCCCCAGCTCGTTTCTTTGCAGTTGCAGGACAGAGGTCTCAACGTAATCTGTCAGCTAGGAGCCGCTCCCCACTCCTACAGGCCACCTGCATTCCTTGCCATGTGGTCTCCTCCATTTTCAAAACCAGCAAACAGACTCTCCCTCAGGACAGATCCATCCCACGCCTTGATCTTGTAAGGAGCCCAGCCCCTTCTAAGGGGTCACCTGATTAAATCAAAACCAAGTGAATACCTCTCTTTCCTGATAATCACCTGGTTTTTTTTATCTAATTACATATGCAAAATCTTTTCAAAGCAACACCTCAATCTGTGTTTGATTGGATAACTGAGAGAAGGTGTGTATACACCAGGAGGTGGGGACATTGAGAGCCATCTTAGAATTCTGCCTACCACACCAGTTTATATAAAAATTTCCTCTAAAATCGAAAAACTAGCCGAATCACTGCTACACATTAGGCAAACAAGAGACAACCCACAGCAAAACAAATAGAAGAGGATGAAACAATCTTGCCATAAACCCCACCCCTGGTGCAGCAGCCTACAATCAGGAGGGAGCTCAAAATCGTGCTTCAAGGATCAAAGGATCTGAACCCACAGGAGCACCCTAACTTTTAAGACCAGCACCTGAGAGACAACCCCCAAAACATCTAGTTTCACAAGCCAACGGGACTTAACATCCACAAGACCCATAAGGCTATAGCAATCTGCCAAACACTTGTTAAAAGGCTCCCATGGGGTTGCCCACACTAGAGACCAGTGCAGAGGCCGCCCGCTGAAAAGTGCCCAGTCTTTCTGTGAAAGAAGCCTATTTGCTCATCTTAAAACTTCAGCATGAGGGGTGGACACCTGATTTAACAAACATCTAGGGGCCCACTGAAATAATCTCCAAAGACTGAGGCTGGTAAGTACCATCTGTCTGCTCACCCCCTGCCTCACTCTAGGTCGCCAGTATTCCCAGGAAGAGTTTATGCAAATCCCTGGCACCCTGATTTTTGCTGCTGCCACCCAGGAAACACCCCTTGATTGCCTGGCTGTGGTGACTAGTGGAAGCAGATTCCATGGGACTGTAACAGAGAAACCGTTCTCAACCACCTACTGCCTGAGGGCTGAGCAGAGACAGAATGAAACAGTCTCTCTGCTAGAGACGACTATTGCTTATCGTCATAGCCGCAGCCAGAGGGGCAGGCTTCTGACACACACACCTAAGAGCCAACTATAATCCTCTCCAGAGACGACCTCCAAGGCAAGGCCAATCACTTCCCACTCTCCCGCTGCTTCACTCTAGATTGCTGGTATCGCCCCCAAAGGAGCTTGGGCACATGTCTGATGCCCCGGTTTTTGCAGCTGCTGCCCAGAGGACACCCCTCAACAGCCTGGCTCTGGTGGCCAATAGGATTTACATTTAGGAGCCCTATAAGGCTGTAATGAACGAAATTCGTTCCACAAGAAACAGCATAGAGACAGCAGACTGAAAAGCACTGCCAGTCTCTCTGTGAAAGAGAGGACAATTAGCTTGTCATCATAGCTGTGCCCTGAGGGGAGGCTTGTAATTAAATACACATCTAGGCCAGCAGGCACTATCTTCACACTCCCCCTCCACCCGGCCCCAGTTCACCGGTATTTCCAAGAAAGGAGCTCGTATACACATCTGGTACCCCTGCTTTTCTGGCTCCTTTCCAGAGGGCACATCGCTTGACAGCCTAGCCCAGCCCTGGTGACCAGCAGGGCTTCAACAGAATGGTAGCACACAAAGAAATAGCTCTTAACTGGCTATAGCCCCAGGATTCAGTGCAGAGGCAGCACATATGCCCTTCTCCCAGTCTTCCGCTGAAAGAGGTATATTTGCATACTTCAAATGTTGCTGAGAATCTGGCTTCCAAACAGCCTGAATCTAGGTGCTGACTGAGGTTCTTCTACAGTTGGCACAATGACAAGTCTTGGCACCAGGCCCAACTACTAGGAGCCACTAAGGATGAAGTAGGCCACTTAGACAATATCAAAGGTTCGAGCTAGGGCAGGGTTGGACAATAAAATTCATCTCCTACACCAGGCCACTCCTTCAAGACTGGGATAGGTGGCTACTTTATCCAAAGCATAAAAACCAATACAGAGTGTCAAGGAAAATGAACACAGACAACATTCCAAAGAAAGAACCAGATAAAACAAGAAAAAGGCCTTAGCATAATGGAAATAAGTGACTTACCTATTAAGAGTTCAAAATAACATTCATAATTATGCTCACCAAGCATAGAGGAAGAATGAATGAACAAAGTGTGAACTTCAAAAAGAGGCAGAGAATATAAGTCAGTACCAAACAGAAGTCTCAAGGCTGAAGAATACAATAAATGAACTGAAAAATACAAGAGGGGTTCAACAGCAGACTAGATGAAAAAAATTAGAAAACATCATGGCAAAAAAAGACCAGATGAAGAAAAAAGCATCAGTGAACTTGAGGATAGGGCACAGGAACTCATTCAATCACAGCAGCAAAAAGAAAAAAATGAGAGAGTTAAGATAGCTTACGGGACTCATGAGACAACATCACACTGATCAACATTTGCAGCATAGGGTCCCAGAGGAAAAAAGAGAGAGAAAGAGGGAAAAAAATTTATTTCAAGAACTAAGGGCTAAAAGCTTCCCTAACCAGGGGAGGGAAACTGACATCCAGACCCAAGAAGCCCACAGAATTCCAAAAAAGATGAACTCAAAGAGACCCACACCAAAACACATTATAACTAATGTGTCAAAAGTTAAAGGTATAGAGAAAATCTTAAAATCAGCAAGAGAAAAAAAAACAAACTTGTTACATACCAGTGAAACCACATAAGACTACCAGATTTTCAGCAAAAACTTTGCAGGCCAGAAGGAAATAGCATAATATATTCAAAATGATGAAAGAAAACAACAACAACAACAAAAACATCTAACCAAGACTACACTACCCAGCAAAGTTACAGTTCAGACCTAAAGGAGAGATAAGTTTTCCATACAAAAGTTAAAGTTCATCACCACTAAACCAAACTTACAAAAAAGGTTAAAAGGTTAAAGGGACTTACTTAAGGTGAAAAGAAAGGGCACTAATTAGTTGCAGAAAAACATATGAAAGTATAAATCACACTGGCAGAGGCAAATTTAATACAGCAAAGGTAGTGGATTAATCACCTATAAAGCTAGAATAAAGGTTTAAAAAGCAAAAGGAATAACTATAATAACAATAATTGTTTAAGGAACACACAAGATAAAAAGCCATAAATTGTGACATCAAAAACATAAAATGGGTGGAGGAGAGTAAAAAAATAAGCTGTAGAATGTATGCAAACTTAAGTCATTATCAACTAAATATAGACTTAACAACAGAAATTGTTTTATAGAAGTTGCTTTATAGAAGTTGTTTTATATAGTACCCACAAAGCTGAAACCAATAATAGACACACAAAAGATAAAGGAATCTAAACATACCACTACAGAAAACCATCAAATCACGAAAGAGCAAGGAAAGAAAGGGAAAAAGAATTACTAAACAACCAGAACAAATTAACAAAATGACAATAAGTATATACCTATCAATAAATACTTTAAATGAAAAGAGACTAAATTATCCAATAAAAAGACAAGAGTCGCTGGAAAGATGAAAACCAAGACCCATCTGTATGCTTCCTTTAAAAAATTCACTTCAGATTTAAGAACATACACAGACTGAAAGTGAAGGGATAGAAAGAGACATTCCATGAAAATGGAAACCAAAGGAAAGGTGGGGTAGATAAAGTCTGTTGTTTCTGATAAAAGTCAAGATGGTAACAAAGCACAAAGAAGGTCATTATAAGTAATAAAGGGGTCATTCCAAGAAGGGGATATAATTCCAAGTATTTATGCACTCACCTATTTAGGAGCACTAAAGATATAAAGCAAATATTAACAGATCTAAAGGGAGAAATACATAGCAATACAGTAACAATAAAGGAGTAATACCTCACTTTCATCAGCAGATAGATCATCCAGACAGAAAACTGGTGAGGAAACAGTGGCCTTAAACAACACATTAGACCAGATGGACTTAACAGATATATATATATACAGAACATTCCATCCAAAAGTAACCGAACACACATTCTCAAGCACACATGGAACATTATCCAGAATAGATCATAGGTTAGGCCACAAAACAAGTCTTAACAAATTTAAGAAGATTAAAATAATATCAAGCATCTTTTCTGACCACAATGGCAAGAAACTAGAAATCAATTACAAAAAGTAAACTGGAAAATTCACAAGTATGTGAAGATTAAACAATATGTTACTGAACAACCAATGGGTCAAAGAAGAAATCAAAAGATAGATCAAAAAATACCTTGACAAATGAAAATGTAAATATATCACAACTTATGGAATGCAGCAAAAGCAGTTCTAAGAGGGAAATTTCATAGTAATAGATGACTACATTAAGACACCAGAAACATCTCAAACAACCTAATTTACATTATCAAGGAACTAGAAAAAAAAGAAGAACAAATATAGCCCACAGTGAGTAGAAGGAGAGAAATAACAAATATCAGAGCAAAAATAAATACAGACAAAAAAGGCAATAGAAAGTAGACAAAAGGCAATGAAAAGAGCTGGGTTTTTGAATAAATAATCAAAATAGACAAAACTTTAGCTAGACTTACCAAGAAAGCGAGAGGACTCAAATAAAATGAGAAATGAAAGAGGAGACATAGTGCTAATACCACAGAAATAACAAAGGATCCTAAGAGACTACTATGAACAATTACACACCAACAAATTGGACAACCTAGAAGAAAATTATGTATATTCTTAGAAACATAAAACCTAACCAGAATGAAACATGAAGGAATAGAAAATCTCAACAGAACAAATACTAATAAGGAGATTGAATCAGTAATCAAAAACCTCCCAACGAACAAAAGTGCAGGACCAGATGGCTGGTCCTGAATATTACCACACATTTAAAGAAATATTAATACCAATCCTCCTTAAACTCTTCCAAAAAATAGAAGAGGAGGAGGGGACCCTAATGTCATTTTATAAGGCCAGCCTGACCCAGTATCAAAACCAGATAAGGACATCACAAGAAAAGAAAATTATAGGTCTGTATTCCTAATGAACATAGATGCAAAAATCCTTAACAAAATATTAGCAAACCAATTCATCAAAACATAAAAAGGGTTGCACAACATGATCAAGTGGGATTTATTCCAGGTATGTAAAGATGGTTTAACATCTACAAATCCATGTGATGTACCACATTAACAAAATGAAGAATAAAAACCATGACTATCTCAATAGATGCAGAAAAAGCATATGACAAAATTCATTATTGATTTATGCCTTTTTCAACTCTCAAAAAAGTAGGTACAGAGGGAATGCACCTCAATATAATAAACACTATGTATGACATGCCCATAGCTTACATCATACTCAATGAGGAAAACCTGAAACTTTACCTCTAAGATTAGAAACAAGGCACAGGTGCCCACTCTCACCACTTTTATTCAACAAATTACTAGACCTTGCCAGAGAAATTAGACAAGGAAAAAAAAAAAGGCATCCAAGTTGGAAAAGAAGAAAAACTATCATTATACGCAAATGACATGCTGCTATATGTACAAACCCCCAAAGACTCCACCATAAAACTATTAGAATAAATGAATTCAGTAAGTTTCAAGATACAAAATCAGTTGTGTCTCTATACACTACATATTAGAAAGAGAAATAAAGAAAACAGTCTTGGGGTACCTGGGTAGCTCAGTTGGTCAAATGTCCGACTTCTGATTTTGGCTCAGGTCACGATCGCACCAATTCACGAGTCCAACCCTACATCGGGCTCTGTGCTGACAGTGAAGAGTCTGCTTGGGGATTCTCTCCCTCTCCCTCTCCCTGTCTCTCTGCCCCTCTCTTGCTCATGTGCACATGCATTCTCTCTCTCTCTCTCTTAAATAAACTAAAAAAAAAGAAAAAAAAAAGAAAAGAGTCCCATTTATGATTGCATCAAAAAGAATAAAATATCTAGGAATAAATTTAACCAAGGTAAAAGAACTATACACTGAGAACTATAAGACAATGATGAAGAAACTTTCATGAAAAAGATACACATAAATGGAAATATATTCTATGCTCAGAGATTTTAAGAATTAATAGTTAAAATGTCCATAATACCCAAAGAAATCCATAAAATCAACATAATTCGCATCAAAATTCCAACAGCATTTTTCACAAAAATAGAAGAAATAATCCCAAAATTGGTCTGGAATCACAAAAGACCGTGAATAGCCAAAGCAATCTTGAAAAAGAAGAACACAGCAGGAAGTGAAATTAGTCAGAGAAAGACAAAAATCATATGACTTCACTCATATGAGGACTTTAAGAGACAAAACAGATGAACATAAGGGAAGGGAAACAAAAATAATATAAAAACAGGGAGGAGGACAAAACAGAAGAGACTCATAAATATGGAGAAGAAACTGAGGGTTACTGGAGGGGTTGTGGGAGGGGGGATGGGTTAAATGGGTAAGGGGCACTAAGAAATCTACTCCTGAAATCATTGTTGCACTATATGCTAACTAATTTGGATGTAAATTTAAAAAAATTAAAAATATAAATAAATAAATAAATAAATAAATAAATAAATAAATAAATAATTTTTAAAAGTGGGAAAAAAAAAGAACAAAGCAGGAAGCATCATGTACCCTTGTTTTAAATTATATTACAAAGCTACAGTAATCAAAACAGTATAGTATTAGCATAAAAAAAGTCACAGAGATCAATGAGACAGAATTCTGACCCCAGAAATAAATCCACACATATATGGTCAATTAATTTATGACAAAGGTGATAAGAATATACACTAGGGAAAGAACAGTCTCTTCAATAAGCAGTGCTGCGAAAACTGGTCAGCCACATACAAAAGAATGAAACTGGACCACTATCTTATACCATACGTTTAAAAAAATAACCCAACATGGAATAAGACTTGAACATAAGACCTAAAACCACAAAATTCCTAGAAGAAAAACATTATGTGGAAAGCTTGACATCAGTCTTGATGATGATATTTTGGATTTTATACCAAAAACAAAGGCAACAAATACAAAAATAAACAAGTGGGACTACATCAAATTAAAAAGTTTAAAACAGCAAAGGAAACGATCAACAAACAAAAAGCCAATCCACTGAATGGCATTAAGTATTTGTAAATCTTATTCTCTGATAATGGTTAATATCTAAAACTTATAAAGAACTCATATAAATCAATAGCAAAAAAAAAAAGTCTTATTAAAAAATGGGCATATAGGGCACCCGGCAGGCTCAGTCAGTACAGCATGTGACTCTTGGTCTCAGGGCTGTGAGTTTAAGCCTCATGTTGAGTGTAAAGGTTACTTAAAAATAAAATCTTAAAAAAAAAAAAACAAACAAGGTAGAGAATCTGAATAGACATTTTAGCCAAAAAAAACCATACAGATGACCAAGAAACACATGAAAAGAAGCTTAATACCATTAATCATCAAGGAAATGCAAATCAAAGCCACAATGAGATACCACTTCATACCGGTCAGAATGGCTATTACTAGAAATAGCAAGTGTTGGTGAGGATATGGAGAAAAGGTAACACTTGTGCACTGCTGGTGGGAATGCAAATTGATGCAGATGGTATGGAAAATAGTATGAAGGTTCCTAAAAAAAAAATAGAAATAGAACTACCATATGATCCAGCAATTCCACTTCTGGGTATTTATCCAAAGGAAATGAAAACACTAACTAGAAAAGATATATGCACCCTACATTTCTTGCAGCATTATTTATAATAGTCAAGACACGGAAGCAACCTAAGTGTGCACTAATAGATGAATGGATAAAGAAAACGTGGTATATATGACAATGGAATATTATTCAGCCATAAAAAAGAAGGAAATCCTGCCATTTGTAACAACATGGATGAATATTGAGGGCATTATGCTAAGTGAAATAAGCAGCAGAGAAAGGCAAATACTGTATGATCTTCTATGTGGAATCTAAAAAAACAAAAACAAAACAAAAAATAAAACTCACAGATACAGAGAAGAGATTGGCAGTTGCCAGTAGCAGGGGCTAGGGAGTAAGCAGAATGGTGAAAGTGGTCAAAAGGTACACACTTCCAGTTATAAAATAAGTAAGTCCTGGGATGTAATATACAGCATGGTGATGCATATTTGAAAGTTGCTTAAGAAGGGTTGCCTAGCAGGCTCAGTCGGTAGAGCATACGACTCTTGATCTCAGGGTGTGAGTTCGATCCCCACATTGGGCATGGAGCCTACTTAAAAAAATAAGTAAAATAAATAAAATAAATATTTTTTAAAAAGTTGTTAAAAGAAGTAGATGTTAAAAGTTCTTATCACAAGAAAAAAAAGTTGTAATTATGTGTGGTGATGGAGGTTAACTAGATCTTATTGTGAGCATTTTGCAATATAAAAAGAACCATTATGTTGTATACCTTAAAGCAGTAATAAATGTCAATTATGCCTCAATAACAAGATACAAAAATGAAATTAAATAATTAAATACATCAATATATGAAACATTATAAATCTTGCAATAAAGAAATTTTTTCAATCTAGTGTATTCCAAAGAAATTGCCACAGGATATGTTTTTCAAGAAGTATCTCATAAAAGCTTTTTATTCAGTGCTGATAAGATCAACATCCTGGGAAAAATGCTTGAAGAAGTAAGTGATGTCATATAGGACAATTTTCCTTACAAAACTTCTGATTCTCAGGCTAGGAATGATCATCATCTTCTTAGACTTCTTCATTCATCCTAAGTACCATCAACTGACATTTCACTAGGAAAGAGTGCTTCTATCACTGCAAGGGAGTTGCTACATACATGACAAGAACACAATACAAAAGCCGTGGTGCTATGTGGGCACGAGGTGGGCTGCTGGTAACGCTATTACTTAAGAAACTACCACACCAGCCCGAGACATTTAACGACTCAAATTAGTGCTCTGCCCAAAGTGCAAATCACATATCACCACATATCATAAAGGTGACAATTCAAACGAATAAGCTCTTTTGATTATGAAAGCACTTGGAAATAGAGATCTGTGGCCTAAAGCCTGGGGACTGTGTTGTCACGTGATATGAAGGCTAAGAGTTGTGCTAGGTGATAGGCAGTACAGCTACTGATTAATCTCTGAGCCAGTTAGCAGGTCATTAGATAATTTCTCCAACTCTCTACCTCAACCAAAAGTAGGATAACAATTATTTGTACAAGGAGGTGTACCTATGACCAAAGATGTTGAGATCTTCGGAAAAAAATTTATGTGGAATAATACTTCAATTACTGAATATGGCAAGGTGGCTTGCTAAGGTAAACATCTAAGTAAAATGAAAATGAAAACAAAATTCCACATAGGTTGTATATAAAAAACAATTTATGGGGAAAGGGGGGTAAAAACACTCAAAGGAGTCACAAATAAATTGACCATAATCTAATTCAGAACAAACTCCCCTCCTTGATTGGAACGGACATAAGTTGTTGACTATTTGGCTGATTGTACATACTTGCCTTTGATGTGTAAAATAAGAAAAAAACGTGTCAGGAGAAAACCTTTCCACCCATGAAATTCTTATCATAGCCAGATCATACCCAGTATCCTTTCCTAAACCGTGACAATTTTAGCTTTAGTATGAAAGATGTTAAATCACTCCTGTAAGAGATAATTAGAAAAGGGGGTTTAAAATAAAAGCCTGAGTAAAAACAGAGAATTTGGCAATGCAGCCTTGTGAAAAATAAAAGAAACGGAAGTAAAACCTTGGAGTCACAGGAAGGAAGAACCTGGAAAATGGTCGCCACCAGATGTCAGTACTCTGCTCTTACAGACTGTCACACGCCACTATCCTAGGTAGAGTTAACGAAAGCCATACATAATCCTGTACATAGAAGGGGGTTTGAGAAAACAAAGCTAGCCCGCTGGTAAACCGGCCAATGGAGGTTGGCCATACAACGCCACACAGAACAAAGTTTTAAAAGGTCACTTTTTTAGGGGCGCCTGGGTGGCTCAGTCGGTTGAGTGTCCAACTTCAGTGCGGGTCATGATCTCACAGTTCGTGGGGTCAAGCCCCGAGTCGGGCTCTGTGTTGACAGCTTTGAGCCTGGAGCCTGCTTTGGATTCTGTGTTTCCCTCTCTCTCTGCTGCTTCCCTGCTCATGCTCTCTCTCTCTCCTTCAAAAATAAACATTAAAATAAATAAATAGTCGCTTTTTTATCTTAAGTATCACAGTATGTTTGGAATCAACAACTTCAAGTCAAAACACCAGAGACAAGGTGAACATGCAAGGGAGGTGCTAAACCACGCCTCTGAGAATACATTATTACAATTTTTATACTCCCTTCTGAAAAACACTCTTGACTTTTTTAGTAAATATAAAATTATTTATAGGACTTTCATGGGTTCACTCTCACTTTTAGTCTCTCAACTTTATTTTTCCATAAGATTTTAAGTTCCTCAACCACAAGAGATAGTTTAATTATGAATTTGGACTATATTTTTGTCACAAATTGTTAATTATTCAAAAGAAAAAGGACACTGAAGAATTTAATAGGAAAAATTTTAGAGATCTTTCTTTTGGTATCTATAAAACAAAGCATTGGACAAGGTAATAGATATTTAATGCCACTGTGCTTCTAAAGTGCAATGGAATTTATGTGTATTCATTTATATTCCTATGTGGTATGGCTCTCAAATGTTTGCTTACTGATTCTCATAAATAGAGTCTGTCAAGCATATAAAACCAGAAAAATCCATTATAAATACCTGTGCTGTTCAGAGCATGCAACACTTCAGATTTCACCCATGTTATGAGATACTTTTTTATTCACACTGATCTGTATTCTATGTTAAAATTTTATCTAATTAAAGAGTTTGCCTACTTCAGGAGGAACAACTCCATGTTAAATATTTAAATTAACATGCTTTCACTAAATTCCTTCTTTTGGGAAGTTTACCTATTAGGGCAATGGCTCTCCAAGTGTGATGCACAGATCATCAGAAACTTACTAGAAGTGCAAATTTTTGACACCATACCCACTGAATCAGACCCTGAGGGTGGGACCCACCGATCTGAGGCTGAAAAAGCCCTCCTGATGATTCTGGCACACTGGAGCTTAAGAACCATTGTCTTAGGAGGGATCAGAAATCCTAATTCCCTACCTGCTCAGTTGATTCTAAGAGCTGTTCTTACTTGTTGTGTTCTGAAAGAATCTCTGTAAGGTTAGCAAATGAATTATTTTCCTTCAGGAAGACAGTGGTGTTTGCATGTGGTTCTTCACAGTACCTGGTAACAACAGACTAATAAGACAGTCTGCTCTTTGCCAATGAGAGTACCTTTAAGAGGCCTCAGGAACTTTGTCTTAATTTGCTGAAGTAGTGGTTGCTGCTCCTGTAGAGGTAGCCTCACTATCTGTTCAGGGTCTTCAGGATGCTAGATAGCACCAGAATCTTTCCCAATGTGAGAAAGAGGATTATCTGAGGAAAGAGGTAAACTCTAAGAATGTCCATTCACCTCATGAAAATAATGTACTATCACAAAATGTGAACAAGTTATAGAGAAACATCCTTATAAATGGAACTGTTGGGATTTCCAATTCAAGATGGTACTTTAAACACATATTTTTAGCACCACTATGTCCCCAGACAACAAAAGCAAAATACTTCAAGGGTGCGTTTGTTTGTTTGTTTGTTCAGGTATAAATCCAAAGGGGCAAAGTGAAAGGAGAGGAGACCAATGAAAGAACATTTTGATAACTAGAAACAAATGGAATTTGGGCACTAACTTAACAGCAGACTCAAAACTGAATTCTGGCCAGAATGAGAAAACTGAAAAACAACCCAATTTCCATGAGAGACCCCACAAAATTTCTAGAATTAGGGAATTTGGTACTTTTGGAAGTCAAGATGATGGCATAGCTTATAACAGCAAGACTGGTTGAAAATATATTTTAGAAGCAACTGGACTCTCTGATCCTCTCCGACACTTTGCACACAAGAGTAGATGGTAAAACACAAATTTTCTGGACTGGTCTGAGAGATCATCAGGCACCCATAGTGATAGAGTACCAACAACTGAGGAATCAAGTAAAAGTTTATAGGTTTCTTCCCTCCTTTCAGTTCCAGAATACTGACAGCCAGCATTCCAGACAGTAGATATCTTCCTGGAGAATCTGACCAGCTCAAGAGAAAACCAGCTAAAATACCAGTTCTCAAACTATGGTCCAAGAACCCCTAAGAGTCCCTAGATCCTCTCAGAGAGTAAGCAAGGTAATACTAAAATGTTATTTTCCATTTTCACTCTCATTCTCTCAAAAGTATCAAGTGTTCAAAGACTACACTATGTGTGAGATTGCAAAATATTAAAAGCAGAAAAAATGTGGGCCCAGCTGTCTTCTATTAAGCTAGATATTAAAAAGATTTACAAAAATGTAAAATAATGTCACTTTTTTGTTTTAAAAATAACATTTTTCATAAAAATATTTATATTAAAATGAAATGTTAATACAATTTTTGATGGATAAATGTTTTTAATATTCAGTTTTAATTCTGGTAATTACTTATAGAAGTAACCCATGGCAAATACTAATAGATGTAACCCACATAAACAAGTTCTTTGGGGTCCTTAATCCTTTTTAGCACATAAATGGGTCCCTAGACCAAAACATTTGAGAACCAATGAGCTAAAAAAAACTGACTTGGGATTCTGCCAGTGAAAATGTCCACATCATCCCATGGTGAAGACCATAGCCAACAATCCCCACCTATGTACAAGAAGCTATTCCTTTTTAAATAATTTTTAAAAAAACTTCATATTTCAAAATAAAACACATATACCAAAAAAAAAAACCAAACAATAAAACAAATATGTAGATTAGTGATTTGTTCTAAGGCTAACATTCTTAAAATCACCATCCAGGTCAAGATACAGAATTTTGCCACATACCCCAGAAGCCCCTCTACATGTCCTATGAATATTATCATTTCATCTTGCCCCTGTTGTTTTTGTTGTTGTTGTTGTTGTTTTAAATTGTGGTAAAATAGATGCAACATAAAATTTACTGTTTTAGCTTTTTAAGTGCAAAGTTTAGTTTGCCCTGTTTTTAAATTTAATATGTTTTTAAAGTCTCTCTTAATCTACAGTTTTCCTTTCATCTCTTTCTTTTTCTTATAATTTATTTATTGAAGAAATCAAACAGTTGGGGCTGTACCATGTTTTATAGACTGGATTTTGTCAAGTGCTACTCATGGTGCAATTCAACATGTTCTTCTGTCTCCAGTATTTCCTGCAAATTAGCAACTGGCTCTGGAGGTAGATCAGCCCTGAGTTCAATCCATTGTGGTTTTTAATATCCCACTGTTAAGTATAAACAAACAGCCAAAAATCACAAAAGATCTGAGAACAGCATCTAATATGCTAAGAATCCAAAAAGTAAAGCAACTCAGAGAAATAGAGTACCTAAAGCAGAAAATTTCTATTATTAATAAACTCAGAGAAATAGAAGAAAACACTGCATCTAGGAAACAAGCACAGGATGCTATGAATAAGGAATATTCAGAAAACAAAAAGAATATTTTAGGAATTGAAAATAAGCTGCTATGGGGCGCCTAGCAGCTCAGTCAGTTAAGCATCTGACTCTTGATTTTGGCTCAGGTCATGATCTCGCAGTTCATGAGATGAAGCCCTGAGTCAGGCTCTGTGCTGACAGCATGGAGCCTACTTGGGATTCATTCTCTCTCTCTCTCTCTCTCTCTCTCTCTCTCTCTCTCTCTCTCTCTCTCCCTCTCTCTCTCTCTCTCTCTGCCCCTTCCCCACACAGCCCTCTTTCTCTCTCTCACACACACACAAAATAAACTTAAAAATAAATAAATAAATAAAAATAAAAGCTGTTAATTGAAATGTAGTATCAAGATAAAATTGGGGGACATACCCAGAAAGTAAGGCAAAAAGGAGAGTGAGAGATTGAAAGGGTCCACCAATAGATGAAAAAAGACCCATGCCAAAGCATACCATAATAAAATCTTATAATGCTATGGGCAAAAAGAAGGTCTTAAGCACTCCCAGAGAGAAATATAGATACCAAAGACACAGGTTTTCTTTAAAACTTCTTAATATCAACATGAAGACGTAGGACTTTGGAGGAGTTCCTTGAAAATTCTGAGGAAGAAGGATTCCTAACCTAGTATACCATACTCGGTCAATTTAACAAATAGGAAGAATTAAAGACAAAGAATGAAGTTCTCAAAAATGTTATCTCCTATGCACCTTTTCTCAGGAAGTTACCTGAAGATGTGTTCTACCAAAGAAGTCGTAAATCAAAAAAAGTAAGATATGAGATCCACAGGGGATCCAACAGATGGGAGAAGCAAAGGGAATGTGTAAGATGATACTGAGGGAAGATCCCAAGAAAACAGTTATGCAGCAAATCTAGAGAATAACCAGTCAAGACTATAGCAGATCAGGAGACAAGAAAGACTTATTGAAAGCATGAAATGGATTCATTACCCAGTGTTTTGGCATACACAGTTGACCCTTGAACAACACAGGTTTGAATGGTGCAGGTTCATTCATATGCAGAATTTTTTCAATAAATACAATACAGTACTATAAATGTATTTTCCCTTTTTATGACTTTCTTAACACTTTCTTTCTCTAGCTTATTGTAAGGGTACAGTATATAATGCATATAACATGGAAAATACGTGTTAAACAACTGTTATCAGTAAGGCTTCTGGTCAATGGTAGGCTACGAGTAGTCAAGTTTTGAGAAAGTCAAAAGTTATATGTGCATTTTCGACTGCATGGGGAGAGGCAGGTCAGTGCCCCGAAACCCCGCATTGTTCAGGGGCCAACTGTATCAACAGGATATTTATATATTTGGGAAAGGTTTGGGATTAGTGAGTGTTGAGAACACAAAAAACTAAACAAATAAGATTATCCATTCCAAGGAAAACAAAATATTGTGCCGGGAAAGAAAAGTAAACACCAAATACTAACACAACTCAGCTATGAATACTGTTTATGTAATTATAATAATGTAACTGCTCATTATGATGTAACTATACTGAGAACTGGTGGAATGGGAAGTGTGCTTGCACCCAGAATGCTGGGGGTGCTTGCGGCTCACAGAGAGAAAATCATCTGCTTAGTAGGATGTTGTCACATAATGCCTAATTCTGAAAAAAACAAACATGTTAATTACAAATAAGGAGGTTAATATCAAATGACTCTCTGTCAATGTGTAAGTGACACATATAAAAACTAAATTTAAATACTGAACCATAAAAATGGTAGTGCTGGAGTTTTGGACAGTAGGTACTCTTTCAAATATATTTTATGCTTCTTTGGTTTTCTCTTTGATTGCTTTCAATCTGTAGCTTAGGTCACCTTTCTCACTCACAAGACTGATACACTGTTTTCCCAGTTGTGAAAAATTGGAAAGAAAGCAGGGCCATTATGGAAGATACACTGCAAAATATTCTGTAGGAATATATTCTCAGTCCTAGCCCCGGCCCACTCTCACTATGGATTGAAGTTTAAGGCCACCCAGTTTTAGAACTGACTTCTTGTGCATATCAAGAGACTGGTCAGAGCAAGCCATGGAGCATGGGCCAAGAGCAGAAAAGCTGCCAGCTGTGGAACAGCAATGTCCACAGGGATTAATTGGAACTCATACAAGAGAATCACAGAGAAAGGTATGATTAAAATGACTCAGACTCTGGGAAACCATGAAAAAGTTGCATGATGGCTTGCCAGTTCCCTGATGGCCTAACAGCATAAATATTTACTTCTAGCAGACCCCTTTAAGGGGAATAAAGTGCCTGATGTAAAGAATGCAATAAACACAGCAGACAATGATTTTAGATTAAGTTTTCACTCTCTGCGATATTCTCAGAGATACAGATCATGGTTAACATTTTGTGAATAAACCAAAAATCATATTGCTCATAACCTATACGTTTCAGATCAAGATGAATAAATTTTAAACACAGGACTTGAAAAAATAAAGCTGAGAAAGTACATCAATAAAAGTGGAAACACTGGAGTACAAAACATAATGCTGCTGGCACTCAGAGAATCCAAATACAATGCTAGAAGCCCCAGAAGAGATACCAGAAATCCTCTCAGGAGGAATGGAATTAACACTTACTAAACATCTACTACATGCCAGGCATTGTACTAGCACATTAATGCTATTTTATTAATCCTTACAGCAATTCTAGAAATTGTTATTCTTTTACAGGTGAGTAAACAGGCTGAAAGGAGGAATGTAATTTACCAAAATCACTCAACTATTTACAGAGTTAGAATGTGAAACCAAGACTTTCTAGCCTCAAGGGCCTTATTGTTCCAATAACCTCAGCGCAAAAGATATGAGACCCTCTACTGGGGCCAGACCTTATGAAAAGGAACTAAAAATTAGTGACATAACAACCTTTTAGTAGATGAGAAGTTACTATAAGAGATCACTCAAAATCAACCACAAGAAAAAAATTGGAAAGGTAACAAATACCTGGAAACTAAAGACCATCCTACTAAAGAATGAACGGGCTAACCAGGAAGTTAAAGAGGAATTTTAAAAGTACATGGAAGCCAATGAAAATGATAACACCACAGCCCAAAACCTCTGGGACACAGCAAAGGCAGTCATAAGAGGGAAGTATATAGCAAACTAGGCCTTCCTAAAGAAGGAAGAAAGGTCACAGATACACAACCTAACTTTACACCTTAAAAAGCTGGAAAAAGAACAGCAAATAAAACCCAAAACCAGCAAAAGACAGGAAATAATAAAGATTAGAGCAGAAATTAATGCTATCGAAAGCAAAAAAACAGAACAGATCAATGAAACCAGAAGCTGGTTCTCTGGAGGAATTAACAAAATTGATAAACTACTAGCCAGCTTGATCAAAAAGAAAAAGGAAAGGACCCAAATAAATAAAATCAAGAATGAAACAGGAGAGATCACAACCAACACAGCAGAAATAAAAACAATAATAAGAGAATATTATGAGCAATTATACACCAATAAAATGGGCAATGTGGAAGAAATGGAAAAATTCCTAGAATCATATAAACTACCAAAACGGAAACAGGAAGAAATAGAAAATTTGAACAGACCCATAACCAGCAAAGAAATCAAATTAGTAATCAAAAATCTCCCAAAACACAAGAGTCCAGGGCCAGATGGCTTTCCAGGAAATTCTACCAAACATTTAAGGAAGAGTTAACATCTATTCTCTTGACGCTATTCCAAAAAACAGAAATGGAAGGAAAACTTCCAAACTCTTTCTATGAAGCAAGTATTACATTGATTCCAAAACCAGACAAAGATCCCACTAAAAAGGAGAACTACAGACCTACTTCCCTGATGAACATGGATGCAAAACTCCTCAACAAGATATTAGCCAACAATACATTAAACAATACATTTTTTAAAAATCCAATAATACATTAAAAAAATTATTCACCATGACCAAGTGGTATTTATACCTGGGATGCAGGGCTGGTTCAATATCCACAAAACAATCAATGTGATTCATCACATCAATAAAAGAAAGGACAAGAATCCTATGATCCTCTCAACAGATGCAGAGAAAGCATCTGACAAAAATACAACATCCTTTCTTGATAAAAACCCTCAAGAAAGTAGGGATAGAAGGATCATACCTCGAGGATCATACCTTGAATCATAAAAGCCATATACAAAAGACCCAACACTAATATCATCCTCAATGGGGAAAAACTGAGAGCTTTCCCCCTAAGGTCAGGAACAAGACAGAGATGTCCACTCTCGCCAATGTTATTTAACATAGTATTGGAAGTCTTAGCCTCAGCAATAAGACAACACAAAGAAATAAAAGGCATCCAAATCAGCAAAGAGGAGGTCAAACTTTCACTCTTAGCAGAAGACATGATACTCTATGTGGAAAACCCAAAAGACTCCACCAAAAAACTTCTAGAACTGATTCATGAATTCAGCAAAGTTCCAGGATATAAAATCAATGCACAGAAATCTGTTGCATTCCTATACAACAACAATGAAGCAACAGAAAGAGAATTCAAGGAATCGATCCCATTTACAATTGCACCAAAAACCATAAAATGTCTAGAAATAAACCTAACCAAAGAGGTGTAAAATCTATATGCTGAAAACTATAGAAAGCTTATAAAAGAAATTGAAGAAGACACCAAAAAATGGAAAAAGATTCCATGCTCCTAGATAGGAAGAACAAATATTGTTAAAATGTCAATACTACCCAAATCAATCTACATATTCAATGCAATCCCTATGAAAATAACATCAGCATTCTTCACAGAGCTAGAACAAACAATCCTAAAATTTGTATGGAATCAGAAAAGACCCCAAACAGCCAAAGCAATCTTGAGAAAGAAAACCAAAGCAGGAGGAATCACAATCCCGGACTTCAAGCTATAGTACAAAGCTGTAATCATCAAGACAGTATGGTATTGACACAAAAACAGACACAAAGATGAATGGAATAGAATAGATAACCCAGAAATGAACCCACAAATGTATGGCCAACTAATCTTTGACAAAGCAGGAAAGAATATTCAGTGGAATAAAGACAGTCTCTTCAGCAAGTGATACTGGGAAAATTGGACAGCGACATGCAGAAAGATGAATCTGGATCACTTTCTTACACCATACACAAAAATAAACTCAAAATAGATGAAAGACCTAAATGTAAGACAGAAAGCCATCAAAATCCTTGAGGAGAAAGCAGGAAAAAAATCTCTTTGATCTTGGCCACAGCAACTTCTTACTCAACATGTCTCCAGAGGCAAGGGAAACAAAAACAAAAACGATCTATCAGGACCTCATCAAAATAAAAAGCTTCTGCACAGCAAAGGAAACAATCAGTAAAACTAAAAGGCAATTGACGGAATGGGAAAAGATATTTGCAAATGACATATCAGATAAAGGGTTCATATCCAAAATCTATAAAGAACTTCCCAGACTCAACACCCAAAAAACAAATAATCCAGTGAAGAAATGGGCAAAAGACATGAATAGACACTTCTCCAAAGAAGACAGCCAGATGGCCAACCGACACATGAAAAAATGCTCAACATCACTCATCACCAGGGAAATACAAATCAAAACCACAATGAGATACCACCTCACACCTGTCAAAATGGCTAACATTAACAACTTAGGCAACAACAGATGTTGGCGAGGATGCGGAGAAAGAGGATCTCTTTTGCACTGCTGGTGGGAATGCAAACTGGTGCAGCCACTCTAGAAAACAGTATGGAATTTCCTCAAAAAATTAAAAATAGAACCACCCTACGACCCAGCAATTGCACTACTAGGTATATATCCAAGGGATACAGGTATGCTGTTTTGAAGGGGCACATGCACCCCAATGTTTATAGCAGCACTATCAACAACAGCCAAAGTATGGAAAAAACCCAAATGTCCACTGATGGATGAATGGATAAAGAAGATGTGGTACATATACACAATGGAGTATTACTCGGCAATCAAAAAGAATGAAATCTTACCATTTGCAACTACATGGATGGAACTGGAGAGTATTATGCTAAGTGAAATTAGTCAGAGAAAGACAAATATCATATAACTTCACTCATATGAGGACTCTAACACACAGAACAGATGAACACAAGGGAAAGGAAGCAAAAATAATATAAAAACAGGGAGGGAGACAAAACATAAGAAACTCTTAAATATGGAGAACAAACAGAGGGTTACTGGAGGGGTTGTGGGAGGGGGATGGGTTAATTGGGTAAGGGGCACTAAGGAATCTACTCCTGAAATCATTGTTGCACTATATGCTAACTAACTTGGATGCAAATTTAAAAATAATATTAAATAAATTAAATTAAATTAAATTAATTAAATTTTTAAAAAGCCTAGTATATTCTTCATGGTTGAACAGCTGTGTACTACTAGTGGAAATGCTTACCTGGTTCTTTATATATGTACAAATCTGAAATTTTAAAAGAATATGTGCAATGTGATCCATGAGAATATATGTTAAAAAAATCCAAATTCAAAAAAAAAAGATCACTCAAAATGTCAATATGATATACACAAACAATTCCTATTACACTCCTGGCAAAGCACTGTATGTATTAATTTCAAAAATACACACAATACTAAAATATGTTAGTCAGCTAAACTAATTTCAAAATAAAGCACAGATTTACATCACTCTCAGGAAGGAAGAATTGTATTGCTTCTTCAGGATATACAGCATTCTGAATACCACATCAGCATTATTTGAAAACTTGATCACCAAAAGCTTTTTAAGGAAGAAATTAATACTAAACTCTTCTACTTAGACTAAAAGTGATTTTATTTACTGTTGAAGACAATTTGGAGGCTTCTAATTTAAAAAAACTAATCACTTTGGTTGTTCTGGCAAATGTCACACTAGATGACATACATGACATGTTACTATAGGACTGGTAATTAAGAAGATGTTGTTGTGCCCCTAGGGAAAATGGAGGGAAATTTTGTTTTCCAAAGGGTAGGCCCCGAGTTGTATTCTCACCCAAAATTCATAAATTTATTCCCCCCTCCCACCATCCTCCTTTTCTTTATTATCAACACTGAGGTATAATTCGTTCATTTAAAATGTATAATTTGGGGGCGCCTGGGTGGCGCAGTCGGTTAAGTGTCAGACTTCAGCCACGTCACGATCTCGCGGTCCATGGGTTCGAGCCCCGCGTCGGGCTCTGGGCTGATGGCTCAGAGCCTGGAGCCTGTTTCCGATTCTGTGTCTCCCTCTCTCTCTGCCCCTCCCCTGTTCATGCTCTGTCTCTCTCTGTCCCAAAAATAAATAAACGTTGAAAAAAAAAATTTAAAATGTATAATTTGATTAATTCTGAAGACATATACACCCATAAAGCTGCCACCACAAGATACAAAACATATCCATCACCCTGAAAAGTTTCCAATGCCTCTTTGTAGCCCCCCCTTCATCTACCCTTAGGCCCAGACAACTACTCACATACTTTCTGTCATTTGAGATTAGTTTATATGTTCTAGGATTTTAGATAAGTAGAATTACATAGTATGTACTTTTTCTGGTCTGTTTATTTCACCCAGCTTATTTTGCAATTCACCCACAATTCACCCACGTGTATCAGTAGTTGATTCTTTTTGTACTGCTGAGCAGTATTCCATTGTATGAATACACCAGTTTTTGTTTATCCTTTCTCTTATTAATGAATATGTAGTTGCTTACAATTTTGGCTATGATAAATAAAGCTGCTGTAAACAATAATGTACAAAATTTTGTGTGCACATGTATTTTTATTATACTGGGAAAGTATTTAGGAGCAAAATGGCTGAGTGGTACACTAAGTGTATAACTTTTTAAGACACCACCAACAGTTTTCAAACAGCTTTTAATACTTTAAATTCCCATCAGTTACATATGAGAGTTGTGGTTACTCTGTATACTCAACAATAGGTATTATCAGTCTTTTTCATTATACTATTCTAATGGGTACATAGTGATATCTCACTGTGGTTCAATATGGTTTTAATTCAGATTTCCCTGATCACTTAAGCTACTGAGCAATTTCTGGGGTACTTACAGTCATTCATAGATCTTCTTTTGTGAAGTGTCTAATAAAATCCTTTGGCCATTTTTTATTTGGTTGTCTGCTTTTTAGTTGTAACAGCTTATTACATATTCTGAATACAAGTTCTTTTTCATATATGTATTGCAAATATTTTCTATTAGTCTCTGACTTACCTTTCATTTTCCTAATAGTATCTTCCAAAGAGCAAGAATTCTTTATTTTGATAAAACCTAATTTATGATTTTTTTCTGCATGTTTTTTGCCTTTTGTGCCCTAAGTAATCTCTGCCTATCTCAAGGTCACAAACTTTTATTTCTATATTTTCTTCTAGAAGTTTTATGATTTTAGTCTTTATATTTATGATCTTATCCATTCCAAATTAACTTTTTATGTATGGTGTGAAGTTAGGGTCAAGGTTCATTTTTCTATATGACAGACTATACAGTTGTTACAACACCATTTGCGGAAAGGCTTCCCTTTCTTCATTCAATAGCCTAGACAGCTTTGACAAAAACCAACTGAGCATTCTTGAGTGGATCCAGCCCTGGGTTCTCTTTTCAGTTCCACTGATCGATAATATCTATCCTTTTACCACTACCACACTTTTTGATTAGTGGTGCATTATAATTAGTCTTGAAATAAGGTAGTAATTTTTCCAAATCTGTTCACCTTATATAAAATTGCTTTGACTAATCTAGGTTGTTTATAGTTCCATATAAACTTAAAATCAGCTTATCAATTTCTATCTTTTAAAAAAAACCTGTTGGAATTCTTATTGAAACTGTACTGAAGCTATATATAGATCAATTTAAGACTTAACATATTACCTGACATGCTGAATCTTTTAAACTAAGAACACAGTAAATTTCTCTACTCATTTAGATCTTAATTTTCTCTCAGTAATCAATATTCTGTAGTTTTCAATGCAGAGATCTTATACTTCTGTTAAATTTATTCTTTTAACATTTATTCATTTTTTGATAGAGAGACAGAGCATGAGTGGAAGAGGGGCAGAGAGAGGGAGACAGAATCTGAAGCAAGCTCCAGGCTCTGAACAGACAGCACAGAGCCTGACGCGGGGCTCGAACTCATGGACCATGAGATCATGACCTGAGCCGAAGTCAGACACTCAGCTAACTAAGCCATACAGGCGCCCTAAATTTATTTTTAAATATTTGAATACTTTGATACTATTGTAAATGGAATTTTCCCCCATTTCCTATTGTTTGCTACAATACCAGAAATTTTCCTTTCTTTTTTGTACAGTGTATTTGGTGGAAAAAGTGAATTTCTATGATGGAATCATTATTTCATTACAATATATTGTATGAAAGTTGAACCACTTTTGTTTTTGTTTTTAATGCAGTAATCATTTTTCCAATGGCAACTATTCTGCCAAGCACCACAACAAGAAAATGCTTAATCAAACTGCCTGATCAAACAAGCATGGGTATTTTTCTGGTAACGACATCTAAGTCATCATAGCACAATACTCTGACCATTAACCCTATTCAACTCATTCCCCTTGCTTGTGTTCCATGATTAGCCAACTGTATGATCAGAATTTAGGCTACTGTGGAAAATAAGGATCTGAGAGATTTGAGCATACATATGTTCTCTCAAACTTTTTCCTTTAACCTCAACTTTATTGTGGCCCTTTCGACAGTTTAATTGCTTTCATTCATGATTTTTAATATGAAATTTATTGTCAAATTGGCTTCCATACAACACCCAGTGCTCATCCTAACAGGTGCCCTCCTCAATGCCCATCACCCACCCTACCCTCTCTCCCACCCCCCAACAACCCTCAGTTTATTCTGTTTTTAAGAGTTTCTTATGGTTTGGCTCCCTCCCTCTCTTTTTTTTCCTTCCCCTCTCCCATGATCTTCTGTTAAGTTTCTCAAGATCCACATAAGAGTGAAAACATATGGTATCTGTCTTTCTCTGACTGACTTATTTCACTCAGCATGGAACCCTCCAGTTCCATCCATGTTACTGCAAATGGCAGGATTTCATTCTTTCTCATTGCCAAGTAGTATTCCATTGTATATATAAACCACATCTTCTTTATCCATTTGTCAGTTGATGGGCATTTAGGCTCTTTCCATAATTTGACTATTGTTGAAAGTGCTGCTATAAACATTGGGGTACAAGTGCCCCTATGCATCAGCACTCCTGTATTCCTTGGGTCAATTCCTAGCAGTGCTATTGCTGGGTCATAGGGTAGATCTATTTTTAGTTTTTTGAGGAACCTCCACACTGTTTTCCGGAGTGGCTGCACCAGTTTGCATTCCCACCAACACTGCAAGAGGGTTCCTGTTTCTCCACATCCTTTCCAGCATCTAGAGTCTCCTGATTTGTTCATTTTAGCCACTCTGACTGGCGTGAGGTGGTATCCGTGTGGTTTTGATTTGTATTTCCCTGATGAGGAGTGACCTTGAGCATCTTTTCATGTGCCTGTTGGCCATCCGGATGTCTTCTTTAGAGAAGTGTCTATTCATGTTTTCCACCCATTTCTTCACTGGATTATTTGTTTTTCGGGTGTGGAGTTTGGTGAGTTGTTTATAGATTTTGGATACTAGCCCTTTGTCTGATATGTCATTTGCAAATATCTTTTCCCATTCTGTTGGTTGCCTTTTATTTTGCTGATTGTTTCCTTTGCAGTGCAGAAGCTTTTTATCTTCATGAGGTCCCAATAGTTCATTTTTGCTTTTAATTCCCTTGCCTTTGGAGATATGTCAAGTAAGAAATTGCTGCGGCTGAGGTCAGAGAGGTCTTTTCCTGATTTCTCCTCTAGGGTTTTGATGGTTTCCTGTCTCACATTCAGGTCCTTTATCCATTTTGAGTTTATTTTTGTGAATGGTGTAAGAAAGTGGTCTAGTTTCATTCTTCTGCATGTTGCTGTCCAGTTCTCCCAGCACCATTTGTTAAAGAGACTTTTTTTCCATTGGATATTCTTTCCTGCTTTGTCAAAGATTAGTTGGCCATACTTTTGTGGGTCCAATTCTGGAGTCTCTGTTCTATTCCATTGGTCTATGTGTCTATGCTTTTTGTGCCAATACCATACTGTCTTGATGATTACAGCTTTGTAGTAGAGGCTAAAGTCTGGGATTGTGATGCCTCGCACTTTGGTCTTCTTCATCAATATCACTTTGGCTATTCGGGGTCTTTTGTGGTTCCATACAAATTTTAGGATTGCTTGTTCTAGCTTCAAGAATGCTGGTGCAATTTTCATTGGGATTGCATTGAATGTGTAGATAGCTTTGGGTAGTATTGACATTTTGACAATATCTATTCTTCCAATCCATGAGCACGGAATGTTTTTCCATATCTTTATATCTTCTTCAATTTCCTTCATAAGCTTTCTATAGTTTTCAGCATACAGATCTTTTACATCTCTGGTTAGATTTATTCCTAGGTATTTTATGATTCTTGGTGCAATTGTCAATGGGATCAGTGTCTTTATTTGTCTTTCTGTTGCTTCATTATTAGTGTATAAGAATGCAACTGATTTCTGTACATTGATTTTGTATCCTGCAACTTTGCTGAATTCATGTATCAGTTCTAGCAGACTTTTGGTGGAGTCTATCGGGCTTTCCATGTATAATACCATGTCATCTGCAAAAAGTGAAAGCTTGACTTCATCTTTGCCAATTTTGATGTCTTTGATTTCCTTTTGTTGTCTGATTGCTGATGCTAGAACTTCCAACACTATGTTAAACAACAATGGTGAGAGTGGACATCCCTGTCATGTTCCTCATCTCAGGGGGAAAGCTCTCAGTTTTTCTCCATTGAGGATGATATTAGCTGTGGGCTTTTCATAAATGACTTTTATGATGTTTAAGTATGTTCCTGCTACCCAGACTTTTCGAGGATTTTTATTAAGAAAGAATGCTGAATTTTGTCAAATGTTTTTTTTCTGCATCAATTGACAGGATCATATGGTTTTCTTTTATTAATGTGATGTATCACATTGATTGATTTGCGAATGTTGAACCAGCCCTGCAGCCCAGGAATGAATCCCACTTGATCATGGTGAATAATTCTTTTTATGTGCTGTTGAATTCAATTTGCTAGCATCTTATTGAGATTTTTTACATCCATATTCACCAGGGATATTGGCCTGTAGTTCTCTTTTTTGCTGGGTCTCTGTCTGGTTTGAGAATCAACATAATGCTGGCTTCATAGAATGAGTCTGGAAGTTTTCCTTCCCTTTCTATTTTTTGGAACAGCTTGAGAAGGATAGGTATTATCTCTGCTTTAAATGTCTGGTAGAATTCCCCAGGGAAGCCATCTGGTCCTAGACTCTTATTTTTTGGGAGATTTTTGATAACTGATTCAATTTCTTCCCTAATTATGGGTCTGTTCAAGTTTTCTATTTCTTCCTGTTTGAGTTTTGGAAGTGTGTGGGTGCTTAGGAATTTGTCCATTTCTTCCAGGGTGTCCAGTTTGTTGGCATATAATTTTTCATAGTATTCCCTGATAATTGCTTGTATATTTGAGGGATTCGTTGTAATAATGCCATTTTCATTCATGATTTTATCTATTTGGGTCATCTCCCTTTTCTTTTTGAGAAGCCTGGCTAGAGGTTTATCAATTTTGTTTATTTTTCAAAAAAAAAAAAAAAACAATTCTTGGTTTCATTTATCTATTCTACAGTTTTTTTTAGATTCTATATTGTTTATTTCTGCTCTGATCTTTATTATTTCTCTTCTTCTGCTGGGTTTGGGGTGTCTATGTTGTTCTGCTTCTAGTTCCTTTAGGTGTGCTGTTAGATTTTGTATTTGGGATTTTTCTTGTTTCTTGAGATAGGCCTGGATTGCGATGTATTTTCCTCTCAGGACTGCCTTCACTGCATCCCATAGCATCTGGATTGTTGTATTTTCATTTTCATTTGTTTCCATATATTTTTTTAATTTCTTCTCTAATTGCCTGGTTGACCCATTCATTCTTTAGTAGGGTGTTCTTTAACCTCCATGCTTTTGGAGGTTTTCCAGACTTTTTCCTGTGGTTGATTTCAAGCTTCATAGCATTGTGGTCTGAAAGTGTGCATGGTATGACCTCAATTCTTATATATTTATGAAGGGCTGTTTTGTGACCCAAATGTAATCTATCTTGGAGAATGTTCCATGTGCACTTGAGAAGAAAGTATATTCTGTTGCTTTGGGATGCAGAGTTCTAAATATATCTGTCAAGTCCATCTGATCCAATGTATCATTCAGGGCCCTTGTTTCTTTATTGACCCTGTGTCTAGACAATCTATCCATTGTTGTAAGTGGGTATTAAAGTCCCCTGCAATTACCACATTCTTATCAATAAGGTTGCTTATGTTTGTGATTGTTTTATATATTTGGGGGCTCCCATATTCGGCACATAGACATTTATCATTGTTAGCGCTTCCTGATGGATAGACCCTGTAATTATTATATAACGCCCTTCTGCATCTCTTGTTACAACCTTTAATTTAAAGTCTAGTTTGTCTGATATAAGTATGGCTACTCCAGCTTTCTTTTGACTTCCAGTAGCATGATAGATAGTTCTCCATCCCCTCACTTTCAATCTGAAGGTGTCCTCAGGTCTAAAATGAGTCTCTTGTAGACAGCAAATAGATGGGTCTTGGTTTTTTTTATCCATTCTGATACCCTGTGTCTTCTGGTTGGAGCATTTAGTCCATTTACATTCAGTGTTATTATTGAAAGATATGGGTTTAGAGTCATTGTGATGTCTGTAGGTTTCATGCTTGAAGTGATGTCCCTGGTACTTTGTGGTCCTTGCAACATTTCATTCACAGAATCCCCCTTAGGATCTCTTGTAGGGCTGGTTTAGTGGTGATGAATTCCTTCAGTTTTTGTTTCTTTGGGAAAACTTTTATCTCTCCTTCTATTCTGAATGACAGACTTGCTGGATAAAGGATTCTCGGCTGCATATTTTTTTCTGTTCATCACATTGAAGATTTCCTGCCATTCCTTTCTGGCCTTGCCAAGTTTCAGTAAATAGGTCTGCCACTACTCTTATGGGTCTACCTTTGTAAGTTAGAGCCTGATTATCCCTAGCTGCTTTTAGAATTTTCTTTATCCTTATATTTTGCCAGTTTCACTATGATATGTCATGCAGAAGATCAATTCAAGTTACGTCTGAAGGGTGTTCTCCGTGCCTCTTGGATTTCAATGCCTTTTTCTTTCCCCAGATCAGGAAAGTTCTCAGCTATGATTTGTTCAAGTACACCTTCAGCGCCTTTCTCTCTCTCTTCCTCTTCTGGAATTCCTATGATACGGATATTGTTCCATTTGATTGCATCATTTAGTTCTCTAATTCTCCCCTCATACTTCTGGATTTTTTAATCTTTTTCTCAGCTTCCTCTTTTTCTATAATTTTATCTTCTAATTCACTTATTCTCTCCTCTGCCTCTTCAATCTATGCTATGGCCACCTCCATTTTATTTTGTACCTCAATTATAGCATTTTTTAGCTCCTCATGACTATTTCTTAGTCCCTTGATCTCTGTAGCAATAGATTCTCTTCTATCCTCTATACTTTTTTCAAACCCAGCGATTGATTTTATGACTATTATTCTAAATTCTTGTTCCGTTACATTGCTTAAATCGTTTTTGATCAATTCATTAGCTGTCACTACTTCCTTAAGTTTCTTTTGAGGAAAATTCTTCCATTTTGTCATTTTGGGTAGTCCTTGCGGTGGCTCAAAACTGCAGGGCACTTCCCCTGTGCTGTCTGTAGTAACTTGTGTTGGTGGGCAGGGCCACAGTCAGACCCAATGTCTTCCCCCAGCCCACCGCTGGGGCCACAGTCAGACTGGTGTGTACCTTATCTTCCCCTCTCCCAAGGGCAGGACTAACTGTTGAGTGGTGTGGCCCCTGTCTGGGCTACTTGCACACTGCCAGGCTTGTGGTACTGCTTGCATGGGATCTGGCATATTAGCCGGGGTGGATCCGCAAGGTGCACAGGGGTAGGAGGGACAGGCTTAGCTCCCTTTGCTGTCGCTGTTCCCCTGCAGGAGGGGCCCTGCAGCACCAGGACCGAGGCAGACCCATCGGAGGGATGGATCCACAGAAGCACAGCCTTGGGCGTTTGCACCGTGCAAGCAAGTTAGATGACGGGAACTGCTTCCCTTTGGAATTTTGGCTGGGGAATGGGAGAAGGATATGGCGCTTCCCAGCGCCTTTGTTCCCCTGCCAAGCTGAGCTCTGTCTTCCAGGCTCACCAACTCTCCCTCCTGGTGTCCTCTCGCCCTCTTGCTCTCCGAACAGAGCTGTTGACATTCCAGATGTTAAGTCCCACTGGCTGTCAGAACTCAACGGAGTCTGGCCCCTCTGCTTTTGCAAGCCAGACTTCAGGGGCTCTGTCTTGCCGGGTGGGCTGCCCCTCCACTGCTCCAGCTCCCTCCCGCCATCCGTGTAGTGCGCACTGCCTCTCCGCCCTTCCTACCCGTTTCCGTGGGCCTTTTATCTATGTTTGGAGCCAGAGAGTCCATTCTGCTAGTCTTCTGGTGGTCTTCTGGGTTATTTAGGCAGATGTGGGTGGAATCTAAGTGGTCAACAGGATGCAGTGAGCCCAGCAACCTCCTATGCCACCATCTTCCCCCTCGTGAAAAGCCGTCTCCCACTTTCATTTATGATTTTTAAAGAAGGTGATCTGAAAATTTTATTTCACTCTCCAGAAAAACCCTCATTGATATTAACAGTTGTGAAGTTTTTGTTAATCTTTGATTGCCTTTTCGTCCAGGAAATCAGTAATCTTAAATATTGAAAAGATTCACAATATTCACCTAACCTAATCATTATCCATACAATTCAAATTTGTCAAAATCAATCTGTCATGGTGCCAGACATAGGACAAAACAATGAGGGAAAAAAAAGGACCCTTAATATAAACACACAACCCACTACTGGAGACAAGTAAAGACTAAATTAATACAATATAAGATATTTTTCCCCTGCAAAGCCAGGGGACCTTCTCTTTTTTATCAACTTTTTGTTGTAAGCAGTGCTAAAAATGTCACAGAACAGAACTTAATATATACTCTTAATAACAAACCAATCCAGCCATTATGGCAACTATACAGAAACCCCTTAATAACTGTAACTCCTCAAATTCAAGTACAGACATTAATATAAGAAATAATCCTAATAGGGGAAGAATGCAGACAAGAAAAGTTTCTTGCAGGATATAGAAAGTAGCCTTAAAGAGAAAGATTCCAATAACTGGGAAAAACTCTGTCAAGAGATGACAAGGAGCTGTCAAGGGGCTCCAAGGCTGAGGCAACATACTGATTTAGTAAATCAACAAATGTTTACTGTGGATTGGGGTTGATCACTGTGTTAAACACTAGATCTAGTTACAGTGAACTAGACATGTATGCTTATATCTCACTGGTTAGAATTTAATCACATGGCTACACTTAACTGCAATGCAGTTTGGGAAGTATACTTTGTTTTTTTTGTAGAAGGCCACGTGTCAAACTTTCATTACAATGAAAGAAGAGTATAATGGACTTTGGAGAACAACCAACAATCTCTCCTAGGATAATAAATCATCCAAGACAAAAATAAGCCAAAAGAAACTTCCAGGGTGGTGGTAAAGGAAAGTCCCAGTTTGAAAACTGTACATCACACTAAAAAGCATTCAGTCCAGATTGGAGCAGGTGGATAGGGGACAATGCAGGGGGAAGGGGGGCACTAGGAAGATACCTCAAAGTGATAGGTCATGCTATAGAGAGGAGTTTTAGAGTTCTGTTAAAAAGTTTAGGAGACAGAACCTTGATGGATATATTTCAAACCAAACAAATATAAAACAAAGCAATTATTAACTCCAGAAAATCACTAAAAATGAGGATGGGAAAAAACATAATTCTAGAATACTCCTCAACTTTGTAGCAGATAATCTTCAAACATGGCCCTCAACACTACCTGGCAATTATATTACCTTCCTCTAGTCACCTCACTTTCTCACTCTCCACAATGACAAATTCAAGCCTCCCCTACTCTCCTCAAACCTCAATGCCCCTTTGAAGGTGATTCTAGAGAGTCTCTCACTTTCTCTACAGAGAAAATAAAAGTCACCATTTGAGGTTGATAGTCATGAATTTCACATAAAACCATTTTTTTCCCTTTTACATGACTTCCTAACACAGGCTTTAGCTCTTCCAATATAAGCACAGAGAAAGCCAAGAGTTGATCATGTAAATTTATGAGTTTGCCAGAAAGATGCAATAAAAATACAAAAAGGACAAGGGAATGTAGGACATTGTCAAAGAATGTTATTATCTAATATAATGTTTGACTGAATTTCCAGACAATCAAGGTCCCTTTGGAATATATTGTGACAGAAGGAAGGAGAGTTGATACAGCCCTAGAACATGACCAACCATAAACCTGTACTTTTGTCCATTCTAAGTGTGTATGAACTGCTTCTTATCCCCCTTCCTGATAGATACTTAAAGAAGGCATTCTCCATTATCACTTGCTTGCTGCATATGAAGTGCCACAGGCTGTGCTGCTCTACTCTAGTAAGGGTATCTTACCTGATACAGCAGCTGTGGTCAGCAAATTACTTGGTTAAATGTGTAATAGTTCACCATCACTTACCATCAGTCCTTTGCAGGGAAAATCTCATTAATTCAATGGGGATTTGACAGGAATCACTACCTTCAACTGTTAAGTCTTTGAGACTAACGTTAATCTCTACCATTCAACCAGGAAAGATTACTGCTTCTGATTTGCTATCTTGTGCAGAAGTTCCAGTAGTTTCCACCTGTCTTTTCCTACCATGAGGACTCTTACTCTATAGGTTAAACATGATGGTTCTGTCAATTACTAAATGTATCCATGATAATTACACATTCAGAAACAGGGAAAATGACCACACAGTGAGTCTAGTGATACAGTGAGCCCAGTTGTGAGACAGACTTGAGCCAGGACTCCATTTATCACCTGGCTTCCATATGCCCCCATATACACATGGGAATCATTACAGTGTCTAAAATCCCCTAGTAACAAGTGAGCTTGACCCAGTTCCCAATAATCCTTGAAAGATCTGGATAGATCTCTTTCTCCAGTGGACTGTTAAAATGTCCACACTACCCAAAGCAATTTACAAATACAATGCAATCCCTATTAAAACTCCAATGGCATTTTTCCCAGAAACAGAACAATTCTAAAATTGGCATAGAACCACAAAAGACCCCAAATAGCCAAAGAAATCTTGAAAAAGAAGAACAAATCTGGAGGAATCATATTCCCTGACTAGGAAGGTATAGAAATCAAAAAAGTACACTATCAGCACAAAAACAGACACATAGTTCAATGGAATACAATCAAGAACCCAGAAATTAAAAATAGACAAATACAGTAAACTAATTTATGACAAAGGAGCCAAGAATATACAATGGGGAAAGAACAGTATCTTTAACAAATGGTGGTGGAAAAACTGGACAGCCACATGCAAAAGAATGAAACTGGATCACTATCTTACATCATACATAAAAATTAACTCAGGATTTGGAGACATGAATATAAGACCTGAAACCATAAAATCCTAGAAGAAAACACAAATGGTAAGCTCCCTGACACTTCTCTTTGATGATTTTTTGGTTTGACACCAAAATCAAAGGCAACAAAAGCAAAAATAAACATATAGGATGACATCAAACTAAAAAGCTTCTGCATAGCAAAGGAAACCATTAACAAATTGATAAGGCAACCTATCAAATAGGAGGAAACATTTGCAAATATCTGATAATGGGTTACTACCAAAGTTTTATATTAAAGAAACTCATGCAACTCAATAGTTAAAAAAAAAATCTGGGGGCGCCTGGGTGGCGCAGTCGGTTAAGCGTCCGACTTCAGCCAGGTCACGATCTCGCGGTCCGTGGGTTCGAGCCCCGCATCAGGCTCTGGGCTGATGGCTCAGAGCCTGGAGCCTGTTTCCGATTCTGTGTCTCCCTCTCTCTCTGCCCCTCCCCCGTTCATGCTCTGTCTCTCTCTGTCCCAAAAATAAATAAAAAACGTTGAAAAAAAAAAGTTTAAAAAAAAAATCTGATGAAAAAAATAGGCAAAGGACCTGAACAGACAAGAACAGCACATGAAAAGGTGTTCAATATGACTAATCATCAGGGCAATGCAAATCAAAACTAAATTCACCTCACACCTGCCAAATGGCTGTTATCAAAAAGAGAAGAAATAACAAGTGTTGGTGAAGATATAGAGAAAAGGAAACCGCTGTGCATTGCTGGCGGGAATATAAATTGGTGCAGCCACTGTAGTAAATAAGAGGCTCTTCAAAAAATAGCACTACACTATGATTCAGCAATCTCACTTCTGGGGATTTATCTGAAGAAAATGAAAACACTAACTCCCTAGTGGATATAACTCTAGGGAACATAAATTCCCTGGCACTTTTAGCTCTATGTGCAAGCAGGCAAACAGTGTCCTGGAAGCCTTAGGATAGTCTGTCAACAGAAAGAAAAAGGTGGTGGCTACTGGGAATGAAAAGTACACGAGGACCAACATGCACAAGTATGGTAAAGGGTTCCAAAGAGAGATGGATAGAGATCTGACAGTTCTATGTTTTCACTCTTATGTGGATTCTGAGAAACTTAACAGAAGACTGTGGGGAAGGGGAAGGGAAAAAGAGAGAGAGAGAGAGAGAGAGAGAGAGAGAGGGAGGGAGCCAAACCACAAGAGACTCTTAAAAACTGAGAATAAACTGAGGGTTGATGGGGGATGGGAGGGAGGGAAAAGTGGGTGATGGGCATTGAGGAAAGCACCTGTTGGGATGAGCACTGGGTGTTGTATGGAAACCAATTTGATGATAAGTTTCATATTAAAGAAAAAGAGACATCTGACAGTTCTGCTACATGTATGTCTCCTGGTGCACATATGCAAGAGTTCCCCTTGGATAAATAGTAGGGTTATAGGATATGTGTGTGTTCAACTTTATTAGTAATGCCTATTTTCCAAACTGTGTACCAATTAATACTCATTTCAGCAATGTCATATTTAAACGCGCCCATTCACTTATATCCTTTACAACCTTGCAACTGAAATTTGGTCCACAAGACCATCAGCATAGGCATCGCTTAAAACTTTGTTAGAAAGCCGGTATATGTCAGACCCCACTCCAGATTTGCTAAATCAGAACATGCATTTTTCAAAGATCTTTAAGTAATTCATATTAAAATTTGAGAAGTCCCACTATCACTTAGTATTATCCTCCTCATTAATTTTTGCCACTCAAATGCCAAATGAAATTTCATTGTGGTCTTAACTTGTATATCCCTAATTAGTTAGAACATAAGTTCAACATATGTTGACTATGTGTTTCTTCTTCCATAAAATGTCTGTTTTGTAACTTTTGCATATTTTCCTACAGGGTTATTGTTACTGATTTATTACTCATTTTATATTCTTGATATTGACTCTTCTGGAATTGATCTTTGTATTTAATGTGAAGTAAAAGAACCAATTTCAATTTCCTTCCCCATTTGCCTTTGGATTCTGTTTCCATCATTCCACAAAAATAAGTCTCATTTAAGAAATCAATCATTTCCATATTAGCAATCCATCTTTTACTTCCTTACTTAACATGTTCAGCAGTACTGATATTCAGGACTCCCTCCTTCAAGAAATTTTTCTTTTAGTGGCTTCTAAAACACAGTTCTCTCCTCATTTCCCACCTACCACTCTGACTAGTCCTCAAAACTCTTTTGCAGGCTCATCTATCTCTAACCACTGAGTAAATGCCATTGTTACTCAATACTCCACCCTATGTTCACACTTAGAACAGTGCCTGGCACATAGTAAGTACTATCCAAGTATTTGGGGAATATCATCATCATATTTTCACTCTAAACTCTCTACCTGGGCAATCTCTTCATTCTTAGTGTTCAAGACTTTAAGTACTATTTATACAGGGATGATTTACAGTGTATGTCTTGCCCAGACATCCCCCTTGGAGTTCCTAATTTATGCCTATTTGATGTCTCCTCCTAGATATCTCCAAGACACCTCAATTCAGCATGTTTGAAATTAAACTCATGATCTTCTCTCTCCTCCCTCCATAAAATTTGGTCTTACTCAGTTTTTTCTGCAAATGCTACCACCACTCATCCATGTCTGTAAATCAGAAATGCATCTGTTTCCTATAATCAATCCATTGCCAAGTACTGCTGATTTAATTTTCTCTGACCACTTACCTCCATTATTCCCACTACCCCTAGATTCAACTTCCTATTATCTCTCACTTGCATTACCTCAAATGTAGGTCTCCCCGCACTATTTTCTTTTTCAGCCTTTTCTCCCCACTAAAACCAGCATGATCTTTTCAAAATGCATCACATTTCCCTCCTACTTGAAATCCTCCAATGACTCTTAGGATAAAGTGCAAAACATTTAACATGAGCTACAAAGATCTGTACAGACTAGACTTACAGCCTCTTCTCACACCACCCTCCCTTTTGCTCTGCATTCCAGGCATAATGAATGGCCTTTCAATCCCTGATTCACCATGTTCCCTCTTACCAAAGATTTTAACACATGCTGTTCCTTCTAAATGGAAGGTTTGAGTTCAACTATCGCTGCCTCAGAGAAGCCATCCCTAACGTTCCAGAATAGGTCAAATTCCCCAGTCAGATGATTTAATAGTAACAAGAGCTTCTCATTGTTGTCATGCTTATCACAATAGGCATTTTCCATTTGTGTTATTGTTTAAGGTTTGCTTGCCCCCCACCACAACCCCATTAGTCTGTGAGATCCAGGAAACCAGGGTTCATTTCTGTTTTTCTCACCATTGTGCTTCCCATGACTAGTAGTATCTGGTATATAATAAGAATGAATAAGCATTTATTTAATGAAGGAACACTCTGAATCACTGAAAACTTTTCTTTCTAAAGTATGTCCACATTTTCCTCACTCTAGCATACACATAACAAAATTTCCAGAAATGGGGCTCCTGTTAATGTGTTTAAAATTGGAGGGGGGGGGGGATAAAAAGCTGGTTCTGGTCCAAGATGGCAATATAGGAAGACTCTGAACTCCCCTCCTCCAAGGGCACAACAAATCTATACCTATTTATAGAGCAATTCCTCCTGAAGAACGATGGCTGACTGAACAGCCCCTGCACAACAAAAGATAGAGACCACACAGAGAATGGCAGGAGGAGACAGTAATAAAGACAAAGTAATGAAGTAATAAATGAAGTAATAAACCCCCAACACTGCAAACTCCAGTGGGGAGGGAGAGCTAGTACTGAGGAACTGTGAGCAGACTCATCTGTCCTGGGGCATAGAAAAAAAGCTGCAGTTTATAGGACAACTAGAATATAAGGGAACTAGAACCCTGCCAGATGTCAGAGGAGATGCTGGAACTCTTGTCTGGGTCAGAAGGGCTGGCGGGTGTCCCGGTTTCCATTCCCCTGCCACCTGATAGCACAGACTGGAACATGGTATGAATGTCATAGCTGGCCTGCTGTCTCAGCAAGCCCCAGGTGCAAAGCCCACACCAGCCCAAGACACCCTGGAGCTGGTGATTTAAAAGGGCAACTAGAATATAAAAGAACTTGCCCTAGAGCCCTGCCAGCTGGCAGGGGCACTGCTGCAACTCTCTCGGGGTCAGAAGGCCTGGAGCGCTAGTTTCCGTTCCTCCTCCAGCTCGACAACTGGGATGTGAACAAGGGTCCAAGCACACAAGCCAGCTGATCACCTTAGCAAGCCCTGGGTCCCTGGTGACACAGCACAAACCACCCCACTCAGGCGGCCTTGGCACAGTGCACATCAGGACACCACTGGCCAGCACACTCGACAGTGCCAGCCATCTCACCAGAAAGCCACAGGCTGAAGCCCCCTGGAATACCCCAGGCCCACAGCACTTGGGCTGCAGACAATTTGCACAGGCAACCCTGGCACATGGTACTACTGGACATCCCAGCTCACACCTGCACTGGCTCCAGCTATCCCAGGGGCATCTTGGCCCAAGATCACCTCAGCTAGAGATATCCTGCCAGGGCACCCCTGTATAGAGCACCTGGGGAATGCCACCTGTCCATGTCCCATCTTGCATCCAACCACCTTGCCAGAGTGCCCCCTACGAAGAGTGCCCCAGAAGTCCCCCAGCCGTTCACTTCAGCTCCAGCTGCCCCACCAGGGTGCTACATAAACGAAATGTCCTGGGACCAACTTGCACCCTGCCTTGATTCCAGTCACCCTGCCAAGGTTCCCCCTGTAGTGAGCACTCCAAGACACCCTAGTCTGCACTCACTTCAGCTTCAGCTATCCTACCATCCTGGCCTCTGTGAGGATCATCCCAGGACTCCCTGGCTTGTGCTGACTTCAGCTTCCTCTGCCTGGGCATCCTCTACATGGATAGCCCAGGATACCCTGGTTTGCACCTACTTCAGCCTCAGCTGTCTTGCTAGAGCATCCTCTGTACAGGGAGCCCTGGGACCACCCCAGCCCATGCCAACTTCAGCTCCAGCTATCCCACCAGGGCAGATCCAGCAAGAAGTGACCTGATCCCCAGCCCACACCAGTCATAGCATAGAAAGTCAAGCAATATGAGGAGACAAAGGAATATACTCCAAACAAAAAGAATAAGACAAAACCTCAGGGCGGGGGGGGGGGGGGGGGGGGGGAGGGGAACACCTGAAGAAACAGAGTTTAAAAATATGCCTAACAAAGAGTTTAAAGAAATTAGCATAGCCTGGATGGCTCAGTTAAGTGTCGGACTTCAGCTCAGGTTATGATCTCACAGTTTGTGAGTTCAAGCCCTACATTGGGATCTGTGCTGACAGCTTAGAGCCTGGAGCCTGCTTTGGATTCTGTGTCTCCCTCTCTCCCTGCCTCTTACCCACTTGCATTCTGTCTCCGTCTCTTTCTCAAAAATAAATGAACATTAAAAAAGAATTAAAGAAATGATCATAAAGATCCTCAGCAGACTAGAGAGAAGAGTGCATGAACTCACTTATAACAAAGAAATAGAAAATATTTTTAAAAAATAATCAGAGTTAAAGAATATAACTAAAATGAAAAATATAGAAGAGAAAATCAACACTAGATTAGAAGATGCAGAACAACAGATCAGCTCTCTGAAAGACAGGATAATATAAAGCACCCAAGCTAAACAGAAAAAAAAAAAGAGAGAATTTTTAAAAATTAAAATAGATTAAGGGACTTCTTGGACAACATCAAGCAAACAAAAACATTCATACTATAGGGGTCCTAGAATAAGAAGACAAAGAAAAGGGGGCAGAAAAATTATTTGAAGAAATAATAGCTGAAAATTTCTCTAACCTAGGAAAGGAAACATACATCCAGATTTAGGAAACACAGAGCTCCAAACATGTTGAACCCAAACAGGTCCACACCATGACACATGATCAAAATGTCAAAGATAGAGAATTTTAAAAATAGCAAGAGAACCAAATAGTTATGAACAATGGAAACCCACTAAGGCTTTCAGCTGATTTTTCAGCAAAAACTTTGCAGTCCAAAAGGGAGTGATGAAAGGAAAAAAATATGCACAAAGTGATGACAGGAAAAAAATCTACAACCAAGGATACTCTATCTGACACAGTTATCATTCAGAATTGAAGGAGAGATAAAGGATTTCCCAGGCAAACAGAAGTTAAAGGAATTCATCACCACTAATCCAGCCTTATAAGAAATGTTAAAGGTACTTCTTTAAGTGAAAAAGAAAAGGGCATAATTAGAAGGAGGGGAGGGAATAGTAAACATGAAGAGGGGAGTAAAAAATATCTTTTACAAAGTGTTTGAACTTGTGACCATCAATTAATACAGACTATTATATATTTAGGATGCTATATATAAACCTCATGGTAACCACAAACCTAAAACCTATACCACATACACACACACACACAAAAAGATAAAGAAAGCCAAACATAACACTAAAGAAAGTCATCAATCACAAGAGGAAAAGAAAAGAATGAACAGAGAAGAACTACAAACACAATCAGAAAGCAATTAACAAAACTGCAGTAAGTACATACCTATCAATAATTACTTTAAATGTGAATGGCATAAGTACTCCAATCAAAAGGCCTAGGGTGACAGAATGGATTAAAAAAAAAAAGCCCCATATTTATGCTGCCTACAAGAGACTCATTTCAGGCCTAAAGACACATACAGATTGAACATGAGAGGATGGAAAAGATACTCCATGCAAAAGGAAGTGGAGGAAAAGAAGAAAAGCCTAGGTAGCAATACTTGTATCAGATAAAATAGAATTTAAAACAAAGATTGTCACAAGAGACAAAGAATGATATAATGATAAAGAGATCAGTATAACAAGAGGATGAGTATAACAATCAGGCCAGGCCAGCAATTATAAATACCTTATGCAACTAACACTGGAGCACATAAATACATAAAGCAAATATTAACAGACATAAAGAGAAAAACTGAAAGAAATACAATAACAATAGAGGACTTTAACATCCCACCTACATCAATGGATATATCATACAGGGCAGAAAATCAATATAGAAAAAAAAAAAGAAAATCAATATAGAAATAGTGCCTTTGACCTGTAACACATTAGATCAGATGAATTTAAAAGATATAGAGCCAACATTCAATCCAAAAACAATAGAAAACACATTCTCTTTAAATGCACATGGAACATTCTCCAGAAGAGATCACATGTTAAACAAAAGAAGCCTTAATACATTTAATAAGACTGAAATCATATCATGCATCTTTTCCAACCACAATGGTATGAAACCAGAAATCAATCACAAGAAAAAAAATGGAAAACGCTAACATGCAGAAGCTAAACAATATGCTACTAAACAATGAGTCAAACAACAAATCAAATTAAAAAAATACATGAAGACAAATGAAAATAGAAACACTATGTCCAGAATCTTTGGGAGGCAGTGAAAGCAGTTTTAACAGGGAAATTTATAGTGATTATAGGCCTACCTCAAGAAACAAGAAAAATCTTAAACATCTAACCTTACACTAAAGGAACTAGAAAAAGAGAAACCAATAAAGCTCAAATTCAGTAAAAGGAAAGAAATAATAAAGATCAGAGAAGTAAATGTAACAGAGCCAAAAAAAAAAAAAAAAATAGAGACAATGAAACCAAGAGCTACAGCTTTGAGACAATAAAGAAAATTGATAAACCTTTAGCAAATGAAGAAAAAAAATAGAGGACCCAAATAAATATAATCAGAATGGAAAGAGACGAAATAACAACCGACACCACAGAAAGACAGGGATTATAACAGACTACTATGAAAAATTATATGCCAACAAATTGGACAACTGAGAAGTGGATAAATTCCTAGAATATTCTAAAACTGAATCAGGAAGAAAGAGAAAACCTCAGCATACAAATTACTAGGAACAAAAATGAATGAGTAAGCAAAAACCTCCCACAAACCAAAAGTCCAGGACCAGATGGATTCACAGTTTAATTTTATCAAACAAGTAAGAAGAGTTAATACCTATACTCCTCAAACTATTCCAAAAAGCAGAAGAGGAAGTAAGGTTTCCAAATACATTCTATGAGGACCACATTGCACTAATGGCAAAACCAAAAAGGAAACACAGAAAAAAAGGAAAATTATAGGCCAATATCCCTGATGAACATACATGCAAAAATCCTCACCAAATAGTAGGAAATCACATTCAACAATACATTAAAAGGATCATTTACCATGGTCAAGTGGGATTTATTCCAGGGAATTAAGACTGGCCCAATATTCACATATAAATCAATGTGATATGCCACATTAATAAAATGAAGGATAAAAATCATGATCATCTCAAGTAGCTCCATGAAGTGGAAGATGGCAGCAGAGTAGGAGGGCCCTAGACTCACCTCATCCCACAAATACAACTAGACAACTATCAAATCATCCAAAATACCCCAGAAATCGATCTGAAGACTGGCAGAACAAACTCCACAACTAAAGGTGGAAAAGATGTCCCATGAAAGAAGGTAGGAAGTGCAGATATGCAGTTTGGGGGAGGAACAGATCATGGTGACACGGATGGGGAGAGAGCCGTGGTCACAGAGAAGGGCAAGAGACATCAGTGTACTTGGCTCTGGGAGAGCTTGGAGGACATTAGAGCTGCTCTTGGAGAAAAGGCAGGGCAAACAGCCTGTGGATGTATAGCATGAAAACAATGATCTTTAGAGCACCTGGGATACCAGTGGGGAGGTTAGTTTTCAATCTCAGAGCTTATCCCACAGAGGTAATATTCATGGAGAGACCCCCTCTGGAAATAAAGGAACTGGCAGGTACCATTTCCTTTCCCCACCCCTGAGTGTAAACACCAAGCCAACTGCATAGCACAAACACTTGCTACTTAACTTGCTTATATCAAACCCCACCCCACACTCTGGTGGAACCACCCTTCCCAGTCTCGCTTGCCTCAGTCCCAGCATGGCAGGCATTCCCCCCTAAAAGACAGGCACAAATCCCTGCCCACATCATGTCTCCCAACCCAGGAGTTTTGCAAGGACTTGGTCCCAGTGGAGGTGGTGACAGGTCTCATTTCACAAGCAGACTAAAGTACAGCTGGTTAAAACACACCACATTCAGGCCAGGAACCAAACACTGACCACAATAGGCAAAGAGCCTCTACAGACAACTAGCTTGAAGGATAAAGTGGTCATGACACAACAGCAGAGCAGATGCAGCACACATTGGAAACACTCCCAGAAATGCCAGGCCCTGAGGCCTTCAATGCAGGTCACTACAGGATGTCTTCTTCATAAAGCCATTACCCTCAAGAACCGGAGACATAGCTGACATTCTTAACACAGAAACAGGCACAGAAACATAGACAAAATAAGAGAAGAGAGAAATTACTCCCAAATAAAAGGACAAGGTCATGGCCAGAAATATAAGCAAACAGATATAAATAACGTGTCTGATGGAGAATTTAAAGCAATAATCATAAGGATACTCAATGGACTTGAGAAGAGTGGAGAAAATCAGTGAGACCATTAACAGAGATAATGAATAACACAGCAGAGATAAAGAGATCAATAAGCAAAATGAGAAATATACTTAATGGGATGAACAGTAGGCAAGAGGAGGCAAAGGAATGAATAATGACCTAGAAGACAGAATAATGGAAAGTAACCAAGCTGAACAAAAGAAAAAAATGAATTACAAAAAATGAGAATAGACTTAGGAAATGCAGTGTCTCCATGAAACATAATAACATTCATATTATGGGAGTCTCAGAAGAAGAAAGAGAGAAAATGGGGCAGCGAATTTATTTGAAGAAATAATAGCTAAAAACTTCCCTAACCTAGGGAAGGAAACAGATATCCAGATGCAGGATGCACAGAGAACCCCCAGCAAAATCAACAAAAGCTGATCCACACCAAGACATATTATAATTAAAATGTCAAAGTATAGCGATAAAGGGAAAATATTAAAAGCAGCAAAAGAAAGAAGACAGTTACATACAAAGGAAACCCCACTAGGTTATCAGGGGATTTTTCAGCAGAAACTTTCCAAGCCAGAAAGGAGTGGCATGATATATTCAAAATGCTGAATGGGAAAAACCTGCAGGCAAGAATACTCTATCCAGTAAGGCTAACATTCAGAATAGAAGGAAGGATAAAGAGTTTCCCAAACAAAACCCAAAGGAATTCATGACCACTAAACCAGCCCTGCAAGAAATATTAAAGGAGATTCTTTAAGTGGAAAGGAAAGACCAAAAATTGCAATATGAAGGTAGGAAACAAAAAAGCAGTAAAATGAATATTTCTGTAAAATATCAATCAAGGAATTCACAAAATAAAAGGAAGTAAACTATGACACATATCCTAAAATGTGGGGAGGAGAGGAGTAAAGAATAGGTTGAAACTTAAATAATCATCAACTTAATTTAGATGGCCATATGCATGTTATATATAAACCTAATGGTAACCACAAAGACAATACTACTAATAAATACACAAAGAATAAAGAGAAAGAAATCCAAATACATCACTAAAGAAAACCAGCAAACCATGAAAGACAGAAAGGCAAGAAAGGATTAGAGAACATCTTCAGAAATAGCCACAAAACAAGTAATAAAATAGCAATCAATATATACTACCAATAATTACATGAATGTAAACGGACTCACTACTCCAATCAAAAGACATAAGGTGACAGAATGTATACAAAAAATAATAAGACCCATCTATATACTGCCTACAAGAGAATCATTTCATACCTAAAGGTACCTGCAGATTCAAAGTGAGGGGATAGAGAAACACCTATCATGTAAATAGATGTCAAAAGAAAGCTATAGTAGGAATACTTATACTAGACAAAATGGACGTTAAAGACTGTAACAAGAGACAAAGAAGGACACTATAGAATAATAAAGGGGACAATCTAAAAAGAAGATATAACAATTACAAATATTTATGCATCTAACATGGAAGCATCCAAAAACATAAAACAGCTAAAAACAAACATAAAGGAACTAACGGATAATAATAAAATGGTAGGGGACTTTAACACCCCGCTCACATTGATGGACAGATCATCTAAATAGAAAATCAACAAGGAAACAATGGCTTTAAATGACATACTGGAACAGATGGATTTAACACATATACAGAACATCCCATCCTAAAACAGCAGAATATACATTGTTTTCAAGTGCACATGGAACATTTTTTGGAATAGATCACATATTAGGCCACAAAACAGGTCTCAACACATTCAAGAAGATGGAAGTCACGCCATTCATCTTTTCTGACCATGATGCAATAAAACTAGAAGTCAACCACAAGAAAAAATCTGGAAAGAATACAAATACATGGAAGTTAAGTAATATGCTAGTAAATAATGAATGGGTTATACAGAAAAAAATAATAATAATAATGAAAACACAAAGGTTAAAAACCTTTGAGATACAGCAAAAGCGATTCTAAGAAGTTTATAGCAATATAGACCTACCTTAAGAAGCAAGAAAAATCTCAAATAAACAACTTTATACCTAAAAGAGCTAGAAAACGAACAAACAAAACCTAAAACCAGCATAAGGAAGAAAATAATAAAGGTTATAACATAAATAAAGGATATAGAAACTAAAACAACAACATAACAGATGAATGAAATCAGGAGCTCATTCTTTAAAAAAAAAAAACAACAATAAAATTGATTAACTTACAGCCAGAGTAATAAAGAAAAAAAGAGAAAGGACCCAAATAAATAAAATCACAAATGAGGTGAAATAACAACACCACAGAAATACAATTATAAGAGAATATTATGAAAAACTACCTGCCTAGAAGAAATGGATAAATTCCTAGAAACATACAACCTACCAAAACTGAAACGGGAAGAAATAGAAAATATGAACAGACCAATCACCAGCAAAGAAATAGAATCAATAATCAAAAAACTCCCAACAAAGTCCTGAACCAGAGGGCCTCACAAGCAAATTCTACCAAAATTTTAAAGAAAAGTTAATACCTATTCCATTCTTGTCAACTATTCCAAAAAATAGAAAGGGAAGGAAAATTTCCAAATTCATTCTATGAGGCCAGCATTGCCCTAATACCAAAACCAGATAAAGATACCACACAAAAACAGAGGACTACAGGCCAATATCTCTGATTAACATAGCTGTAAAAATCCTCAACAAAATACTAGCAAACTGAATACAACAATACATTTTTTTTTAAAAATCACTCACCACAATCAAGTGGGATTCATTTCTGGGTTACAAGAGTGGGTCAATATTCTCAAATCAATCAATCTGATACATAACATGAATAAGAGAATGGATAAGAACTATATTACTATTTCAATATATGCCAAAAAAAAAGCATTTAACAAAGTACAACATTCTTTTTTTACATTTATTTATTTTTGGGAGTCAGAGAGAGACAGAGCACAAGTTGGGGGAGGAGACACAGAATCCAAAGCAGGCTCCAGGCTCTGAGCCACATCAGCACAGAGCCTGATGCAGGGCTTGAACTTACAAACCATGAGATTAGGACCTGAGCTGAAGTCGGACACTTAACTGACTGAGCCACCCAGGTGCCCCGTAACAAAGTACAACATTCTTACATAATAAAAACCCCTCAACAAAGTAGGTTTAGATACTCAACATAATAAAGCTCATATATGAAAAACCCACAACAAATATCATTCTCAATGGTGAAAAATTGAAAGCTTTTCATTTAATGTCAGGAACAAGACAAAGATGTCCACTCTCACCACTTTTATTCAACACAGTACTGGAAATTTTAGCTACAGCAATCAAACAACAAAAAGAAATAAGAGGCATCCAAATTGATAAGGAAGAAATCAAATTTTCACTCTTTGCAGATGACATGATGTTATACATAGAAAACCCAAAAGACTCCACCAAAAAACCGCTAGAATAAACGAATTTAGTAAAGTTCCAGGTTACAAAGTCAATAAACAGAAATCTGCTGCATTTCTATATACCAAGAATCAAGAAAACAATCTCATTTACAATTGCACCAAAAATAAGATACTTAAAAATAAACCTATCCAAAGAGGAGAAAGACCTATGTTCTGAAAACTATTAAACACTGATGAAAGAAATTGAACATGACATAAAGAAATGGAAAGACATCCATGGTCATGGATTGGAAAAACAAATATTGTTAAAATGTCCATACTACCCCAAAGCAATCTACACATTTAATACAATCCCTATCAAAATACCATCAGCATTTATCACAGAGCTAGAACAAACAATCCTAAAAGTTGTATGGAAACACAAAAGACCCTGAATAGCCAAAACAATCTTAAAAAAAAAAAAAAAAAAAAAAAAAAAAAAGCAAAGTGGGACCACTTACACCAAACCCTGCCCCTTCTTGCCTGGTAACTGTTTATCTACTGGAGTGGGACTGACACTGACCAAACCAGACAGCCTCTCCTCCAGACCAGCACAGCCCTTGGTCCCAGGCATCAACAGACAATTGTCCTGCAGTTTTGTATATTAGTCTGAGTTCTTTCTCTTTTCTTTCCTTCTCTTCTATTTTCCCTTTTCTTTCAACCTTTTTTTTTTTTTCCTTTAGAATCAGGCTCATAGTTTCTAATTTGATTTTTGGTCAATTCTTATTATATGTATAATTTCAAACCTATATTATTTTTTATTTCTTTATTTCTTTCTTTCTCTGTTCTGTTTGTTTGTTTAATCAGGCATTATTCTGTTTATACCTTTTCTGTACCTCCTTCTTTATTTTCCTCTCTCTCTGTATTAAGCCTTATAGTTTCTTTGATTCTCTGCCTGTGTTGTTGTTTGTTTTTGTTTTGTTTTGGTTTTTTGCCCCTTTCATTTTTCTCTTTGTATGGGATGTCCCCCCCCCCCCAACACCTTTCCTTCTTTCCAGGGTTACTTCAACAAACAAATCAAAGCACACCTGCTGGAAAGTCCAAACAATCCACCACTAAGAGCAGTGGGATAGAGAAGCCAAATACACAACAACTTAGTGCACACTCCAAAAACACTTCCTAGACAGTCTATGACCCCTTTTTAATATAGTAGTACTTGCAGGTACAGGACACATAACAAGATATTAGAACACTTAAAAGACAGAAACATAGCCAAAATGATGACACAGAAGAATTCTCCTCAAAAGAAATTCCAGGAAGAAATGACAGAGAATTGCTCAAAACAGATAAAACAATATACCTGAACAAGAATTTAGAATAATGGTCACAAGACTAAGAGCTCAGCTTGAAAAAAGCATAGAAGACAGCAGAGAATCTATTTCTGCAGAGATCACAGACCTAAGAAATAGTCATGATGAATTAAGAGGTGCTGTAAATGAGATGCAAAATAAACTACACAAAGTGAGAGCAAGGATGGAAGCAGAGGAGGGAATAGGTGAAATACAAGATAAAATTATGGAAAATAATGAAGCTGAAAAAAAAGAGAGAAAGGAAACTACTAGACCATGAAGAGAGAAGTAGAGACCTATATGATTAAATGAAACCAAATAATATCCATATAACACGTGTTGCAGAAGAAAAGAGAGAGAAAGGGGCAGAAGTTTAATCGAACAAGTTATAGCTGAGAACTTCCCTAATCTGGGGAAAGAAACAGACATCCAAGTCCAGAGGCACAGAGAACTCCCTTCAGAATCAACAAAAACAAGTCAATGCCATGACATAATCATAGTGAAACTGGCAAAATACAAAGATAGAGAATCAAAAGATCAATCAATCAATCAAGATCAATCAAAAGATCAATCAATCAATCAAGATCCATCTATATGCTGCCTACAAGAGACTCATTTTAGACCTAAGGACACATGCAGATTGAAAGTGAGGGGACAGAGAACCACCTATCATGTTATTGCAAATTAAAAGAAAGACAGAGTAGCCATACTTATATCACATAAACTAGATTTTAAAACGAAGACTGTAACAAGAGATGAAGAAGGGCACTGTATCATAATTAAGGGATCTATCCATCACAAAGAGCTAACAATTGTAAATGTTTATGCCCCCAACATGAAACACCCGAATATATAAATATATTGATCACAAACATAAATAAATGGATAGATAATAACACTGTGTAGGGGACTTTAATACTCCACTTACAACAATGAACAGATCATCTAGGCAGAAAATCAATTAGGAAACAATGTCTCTGAATGATACATTGAATGATACACTGAATGATACTTAACAAATATATTCAGAAATTTTCATCCAAAAGCAGCAAAATACACATTCTTCTCAAGTGCACATGGAACATTCTCCAAAACAAATCACATACTGGGTCACAAAACAGCCCTCAACAAATATAAAAGGATTGAGATCATACCATGCATTTTTCAGACCACAACGCTATGAAACTTGAAATCAGCCACAAGAAAAAATTTGGAAAGCCTCCAAATGCATGGAGGTTAACATCCTACTGAAGAATAAATGGCTCAACCAGGAAATTAAAGAAGAAATTTATATATGGACATAAATGAAAATGAAAATATGACAGTCCAAACCCTTGGTGTGCAGCAAAGGCAGTGCTAAGAGGAAAATACATTGCAATTCAGGCCGATGTGTGGAAGCAAGAAAGGTTCCAAATACAGAACCTAACCTCACAGCTAAAAGAGCTAGAAAGGCAGCAGCAAAGAAAGCCCAAAGCCAGCAGAAGAGAAAATAATAAAGATAACAGCAGAAAGAAACAATATAGAATAAAAAAATTATAACAGATCAATGAAACTAAGAGCTGTTTTTTTGAGAGAATAAACAAAATTGATAAACCCCTAGCCAGACTTCTCAAAAAGAGAGGAGACCCAAATAGCTAAAATCACAAAAGAGGAAAGATCACAACCAATACCACAGAAATACAATTATTTAGAGAATACTATGAAAATTTATATGGCAACAAACTGAGGCAATCTGGAAGAAATGGACAAATTCCTAGACATCTACACACTACCAGAACTCAAAAGGTAAGAAATAGAAAATTTGAATAGACCCATAATCAGTGAAGAAATTGAACTGGTTATCAAAAATCTCCCAACAAATACGAGTTCTGGGCCAGATGGCTTCCCAAGGGGAATGCTACCAGACATTTAGAGGAGAGTTAATACCTGTTCTTCTCAAGCTGTTCCAAAAAATAGAAATGGAGGGAAAGCTTCAAGACCCATTCTATGAAGCCAGCATCACCTTGATTCCCAAACTAGACAAAGACCCCACTAAAAAGGAGAATTACAGAACAATGTCCCTGATGAACATAGATACAAATATTCTCAACAAGATACTAGCAAGTTGAATTCAACAGTATGTTAAAAGAATTATTCACCATGATCAAGTGGGATTTACTCCTGGGCTACAGGGCTAGTTCAATTAATATATTGATTAGTATATTGATTAGTGCAAATCAATCAATGTGCTACATCACATTAATAGAAGAAAGGATAAGAACCATATGATCCTATCAATAGATGCAGAAAAAGTATTTAACAAAATACAGCATTCTTTCTTAATAAAAACCGTCAAGAAAGTTCAAATGGAAGGAACATTCCTTAACATCATAAAAGCCATATATAAAAGGCCCACCGCTAATACCATCCTCAATGGGGAAAAACTGAGAGCTTTCCCCTGAGATCAGCCAGGGATGTCCACTCTCATAATGTTGTTGAACATAGTGTTGGAAGTCCTAGCCTCAGCAATCAGACAACAAAACGAAATAAAAGGCATTTAAATTGGCAAAGAAAAGGTCAAATTTTCACTCTTCACAAATGGCATGATACTCTGCATGGAAAACCTGAAAGACTCCACCAAAAAACTGCTAGAAATGATACATGAATTCAGCAAAGCTGTAGGACATAAAAATCAATGTACAGAAATCAGTTGCATTTCTATACACCAATAATGAAGCAACCAAAAGAGATATCAAGGAAATGATCCCATTTACAACTGCACCAAGAACCATAAAATACCTAGGAATAACCCTAACCAAAGAGATAAAAGGTCTGTATGCTGAAAACTATAGAAATCTTATGAAAGAAATTGAAGAAGACACAATGAAGTGCAAAACCATTCCATGCTCATGGATCAGAAGAACAAATACTGTTAAAATGTCGATACAACCCAAAGCAATCTACACATTCAATGCAATCCCTATCAAAAATAGCACCAGCATTCCTAACAAAGGTAGGATAAACAATCCTACAATTTGAATGGAACCATAAAAGGCTCTGAATAGCCAAAGTAATGTTGAAAAACAAACAAACAAACAAACAAGGAGGCATCACAATCCCGGACTTCAGCCTGTATTACAAAGCTGTAATCATCAAGACAGTATGGTATTGGCACAAAAACAGACACATAGATCAAGGGAAAAGAATAGAGAACCCAGAAATGGACCCACAAATGTATGGCCAACTAATCTTCGACAAAGCAGGAAAGAATATCCAATGGAAAAAAAAGACAGTCTCTTCAGCAAATGGTGTTGGGAAGACTGGACAATGACATGTAGAAGAATGAAACTGGACCACTTTTTTTATATCATACACAAAACTAAATCCAAAAGGGATGAAAGACCTAAATGTGAGACAGGAAACCATCAAAATCCTACAAGAGAAAACAGGCAACAACTTCTTTGACCTTGGCCACAGCAACTTCTTAATTGACATATCTCCAAAGGCAAGGGAAATAAAAGCAAAAAGAACTATTGGGACCTCATCTAGATAAAAAGCTTCTGCAAAGCGAAGGAAATAATCAGCAAAACTAAAAGGTAACCTACAAAATGGGACAAGATATTTGCAAATAACATATTGAATAAACAGTATCAAAAATCTATAAAGAAGTTACCAAACTCAACACCCAAAAAACAAATAATCCAGGGAAGAAATGGGCAGAAGACATGAATAGACACTTTTCCAAAGAAGACATCCAGATGGCAAAAAGACACATGAAAAGATGCTCAATATCACTCATTATCAGGGAAATACAAATCAAAACCACAATATGATACCACATCACACCTGTCGGAATGGCTAAAATTAACAACTCAGGCAAATACAGACACTGGCGAGGATGCAGAGAAAGGGGAACCCTCTTGCACTGTTGGTGGGAAAGCAAACTGGCGCAGCCAGTCTGGAAAACAGTATGGAGGTTTCTCAAAAAGTTAAAAATAGAACTACCCTATGACCCAGCAATAGCACTACTAGGAATTTATCCAAAGGACATGGGAGTGCTGATTCATAGGCACATATACATCCCAATGTTTATAGCAGCACTATCAACAATAGCCAAATTATGGGAAAAGACCAAATATCCATCAACTGATGAGTGAATAAAGAAGGTGAGGTATAAATGCACAATGGAATACTACTTGGTGATGAAAAGAATGAAATCTTGCCATCTGCAACAATGTGGATGGAACTGGAGGGTATTATGCTAAGTGAAATAAGTCAGAGAAAGACAGATATCATATGATTTCATTCATATGTGGAATTTGAGAAACTTAACAGACAACCAGAGAAGGGAAGGAAAAATAAGATACAAACAGAAAAGGAAGCAAACCATAAGAGACTCTTAAATACAATGAACAAAATGAGGGCTGGTGGGGTGGGAAAATGGGTGATGGGCATTGAGGAGGGCACTTGCTGGGATGAGCACTAGGTGCTGTATGTTAGTGATGAATCACAGGAATCTATTCCTGAAGCCAAGACTACACTGTATGTTAGGTAACTTCACAATAAATAAAAATAAATAAAATAAAATATTAAAAAATAATAAAAAAAAATAACCACTATAGTTATGGTAAAAAAATAAAAGATGCCTCCAAAGAAGGCATACAGATGGCCAACAGGCTCATGAAAAGATGTTCATCATCACTTATCATCAGGGAAATGCAAATCAAAACTACAAGGAGATATCACCTCATACCTGTCAGAATGGCTAACATCAACAACACAAAAAACAAGGGCTGGTGAGGATGTGGAGAAAAAGCAACCCTCCTGCCCTTTGGTGGGAATGCAAACTGGTGCAGCCACTCTGGGAAACAGTATGGAGGTTCCTCAAAAAGTTAAAAAAAGAACTATCCTAAGATCCAGCAATTGTACTGTCTACCCAAGAAATACAAAAACACTAAATCAAAAGGATACATGCACCCCTATGTTTATAACAGGATTATTTCAAACAGGCCAGATTGGAAGCAGCCCACATGTCCACTGACTGATAAATGGATAAAGATTTTATTATACACACACACACACACACCCCTCAACATCAAAACCCCAAATAATCCCATTAAAAATGGTCAGAGGACCTCATTCAACATTTTTCCAAAAAAGGCATACAGATGTCCAACAAACATATGTAAAGATGCTCAACATCACTAATCATTAGGAAAATGCAAATTAAAACCACAATGAGATAGCACCTTACACCCATCAGAACGCCTAAAATCAAAAAGACAAGAAATAACAAGGGTTAACAAGGATGTAGAGAAAAATGAACACTTGTACACTGTTGGTGAAAATGTAAATGGGTGCAGCCACTGTGGAAAATAGTATGGAGGTTCCTCAAAAAACTTAAAATAGAAATACCATATTATCCAGTAATTCTACTACTGGGTAATTATTTAGGGAAAATGAAAATACTAATTGAAGAGGATATACGCATCCCTATGTTTATTGTAACATTATTTGCAATACTCAAAATATAGAAAAAATCCAAGTGCCCATCAGTAGAGGAATGGATACACAAGATGTGGTATGTATATATACATACATACATACACACACACACACACACACACACACTGGAAGATCACTCAGCCACAAAAAGGAATCAGATCTTACCATTGGTGACATCATGAATGGACCTAGAGGGTATTATGCTAAGTGAAATAAGACAGCGGAAGACAAATAACACATGATTTCACTTATATGTGGAATCAAAAACAAAACAAACAAAAAATAAAAACATACCCCCTAAATACAGAAGTCAAGCTAATAGGAGGAAGTAATCAAAATGGGTGAAGCAGAGTGGGAAGTACAGGCCCCAGTTACAGAATGAATAAATCACAGGAATGAAAGGTACAACATAGGGAATACAGTCAATGGTTTTATAATTGTGTTGTATGGTGACAGATGCTACAGTTGTGAATATAAAGTAGTTGAATGACTATGTTGAATTGCTGATATTAACATAACATTGTGTGTCAACTATATACTTCAATTAAAAATATTCTTTTGAAAAAAAAAAGTTCTGCAGGTAATACTGATACTACCCTTATCTCAACTATTAGCCCAAGAATTCTAAATTAAATTTCTGGTAATTATTCAAACTAAGGTCTATTGCCTAAGAGAAAATAGTTGATTGGCTTAGCATAGCAAGTTCAGGTTTTTTTTTTTTTAATGTTTATTTATTTTGAGAGACAGAGAGAGAGAGAACAGGGGGAGGGGCAGAGAAATGGAGAGAGAGAATCCCAAGCAGGCTCCTCACTTTCAGCTAAGAGCCCAATGGGGAGCTCAAACTCCCAAACCATGAAATCATGACCTGAGTCAAGATCAAGAGTCAGATGCTTAACCAACTGAGTCACCCAGGTGCCCCACAGCAAATTAAGTTTTAAATTGAAAGTAAGCATCAAAATTAGAGATAAATGACCAAAAAAGATAAATTACCAAAAAGTAAATCATAGGGATTTGATCAAAAAAGAATATTCCAGGATACATACTAAGAGTCAGAACAGATATATCTCAATAACTATCACCAACAACAGGACAAAGTAATGGACTGATGATCTTAAACCAAAAAATCATAGTGGTTTAGGGAAGCCTGGGTGATTCAGTCTGTTGAGCGTCTAACTCTAGATTTCAGCTCAGGTCATGATCCCGTGGTTGTGGGGTTGAGCCCCAAGTCAGGCTCTGCGCTGAGCTTGGAGCCTGCTTGGAATTCAATCAATATTTGGTTTCTTAATTAGCTAAATGAATGAAAACACCATATGGTCTTTATTCCCAGGAGCTCACAATGTAGTTGAAAGATGAAATGAATATTAAAAAAAACTTCATTATTAGATAATTTGAATATAGTTGACCCTCAAACAATGCAGGGGATTAGGAACACTGACCACCTGCACAGTCTTAAATCCACATATTGTGATACCCAAAAACTTAATCATTAATAGCCTACTGTTGACTAGAAACCTTCCCAACAACATAAACAGTGAGTGAAAACATTTGTGAGCTATATGTATTATATTCCGTATTCTCACAATAAAGCTAGAGAAAATGTTAATAAAATCACAAAATACATTTACAGTACTATAAGATATCCATATATAAGTGGACCCACATAGCTCAAACTCATGTTGCTCAAAGGTCAACTGTATATTTGCCAAGTTGTTAAGAATTCACTGAAGTTCTTGAATGGCTGCGCATAAAAAACACCTGCCAACTGATTTGAGCAACAGGATGCATGCATTAAATTGCAAACTCTACCAGGTCAGAGGGAGTAGGAGAATTCGCCTGGAATGGAACAGTAAAGGCTTATTTTACCTATTTCAAGATCTCTTCCAATATTCTACTAGTTTGTTATGACCTGGGTGAGGGGGTGTAACAGTTAAAAAGGTTTTATTTCTTGAAGTACAAATACACACACTTAAAGGTTAAATCTATCTGTAGCTTTAATGTCATTAAGTCAGTGAAATGTATTGCTTTCTTCCTAATCACCAGTCAAATCACCCTCACTGATGATTTCAGAAGATGTGATATCCAGAGAAAGAAACTCAAACCTATGTGGGATGTTATAAAGAAGAAATGCAGGTAGCTAAAGGCCTGCAGGTGAGGCAGCATTAGAAAAATGGCCTACTCCTCTCCATAACCTCTCCTACCTTAAAAGCATCAGCTACAACACTGGAAACCATCCAGACTGCTCCATTTCTTTTATGCACCTGGAACTGTTAATGCCTGATAAAATCCAAGTACTACCATGCTAGCATTTAGTAAACAATTTGATTAGTGACACTCATTTTACTCACACTAATTAACTTTCCTACTTCCTAAATAAACTTCTTTAAGTAAAGATTATGTTGAAGATAAATTTAAAATAATTTTTTTTAAGGAATCAGGAAGCTTGACATAGAAATTAGATCTGACTTTATTACTTTTTATTTTTTATTTTTATTACTTTTATCACATTGCATTTATTTAGTACATCCAATTCACACCTTTGCACTGACTTGCAATATAAAATAAAATCTGTTTACATAAAATAATGTTCAGCTCCAATAAAACTTACTTTTTAAAGTGCAGTAAATATCTAAACCATATTTCAAAATGATAAATAATAAAAATCAACATGAATCCAGTGACATTTAAAATATCACACTATTCCCCAGAAAAGAATTTGATGCAAAACAGATGTTGCCTGATATTTCAGTTTGTGTCTTCCATTCTCGGGCAAATATTTTCTTTTAAAATTAATGCTTTAACTGTTCCTTATAAAGACATCTTATTCACTGTTACTGCATATTTACTTAAAGTATCATTTATGCTATTCATAAGTAATTATTTCTAAAATTTTATAATAAAAATTATTACATTCACTCATACAAAATATTCTGAATTTTTAAAATGTCATAATTTCTTACACTGTTTTTAAGTAGTCTGCTAAAATTAGTGTTTTGAGGATAAAAAAAACACACCCAAAAGAACTACTTCTATTTCCTAAGTTGATAATATCTATGTAGCTCATTACTATACGAGATATTAAAACCTGAAGGGTTATTATTACACATCACTTTGAGAAATTCTATAGGATGGATCAACTGTACCACACTTGTATTTGTAAATTATTTTGCCCAGCTGCTTAATCAGGAGTAATGCACTCAAAGAAATTGGATTCTAAATTTATGCCTGTATCTAACTGATGTTTTTTTCCAACCTGTATAAAAATTGATCTTCTAAGGCATATGTAAAAGGAATACAATGTTTAACTTTGGCAGGACTGCTAAAATACTGACAACTAACCAATGCCCTATAAATACTCTTATCTTAGCAATGGCTCACAAGGTTAACTTCTAGAGAATTTTGCCTGATACAATGAAATAATTCATGACCATCAGACCATATAATTTTTGCCACTTTCGCAACAAAATATGTAAATTAAAATAATGTCTGTTTATAGCACTTGCAAATGTCTATATGTTAAGATTGCTACAACCTATAAGGTTCTTAGCATTTAGAAAACACAACTGGTCACACACTGTTCTTTTTAGACATATTCATATAAAAATGGAAATAGTATTTGTAGCATCAATAAGTTTGATTAGCAAATGTCACCCAAGTAGGTATCAACAGCCCAAATACAAATAAATCAACAGCCCAAGTGTGCCTTTGATTATAATCACTATTTTAACTGAATAATCTGTAAATTATATCATGAGTTGTAATCCCCCATCCACTACCAGAACATGCCCTGTAACATATGGTGATTCTAAAAGAAACACAACCGCATGTGCCACGTCAATAGGTTCTCCAAACCTCCCAAGAGGGATAATTTTCTTTAAATGTTCTTCTTTCAGGTCTTTCGTCATATCTGTATGAACAAATCCTAAAAGAAAAATGTTTATTTAGTTGACACTTAGAGACACTAAGACATCTGAGCAATTCTAAATAAAAATCAATTTGCATCAGAAAGTTTGAGATTATCAATAAACTTGTTTAGGAAATACAGAGTTCCGCTAGCAATCAAGCATGTTCATTAAGTTTAATTGAATAACACCAAAATATTTGACTCCCAATTATTTCGCCCAATTCATAGCACAATACAAGTGGGTAGATACAACATGAATAAAAATTTCATTCCTTGGGGAACCTGTAGTTTATGGAAGAAACGCTCCCTTGTTCCCCTAAATATAATAAAAGGACATCTGATGAATATCCTTATATATAAAGTATCACAAAAAAGTAATTTTTACTTGATTGAGGGTAGAGGGGTAGTAGGGTTAGAGGGAAGAAAGGTGGTGACATGAACTGATTCGACAGTTCTGACAAAAATTAGTTTCATTTGCTATAGCTAAGACAGTTGATCAGAAAGACCAATATTTCCAATATTCATAAGAAAAAAATCTTATGGGATGATCCAATTCTTTTTTTTATAAAGTTTATTTATTTAGGGGCGCCTGGGTGGCGCAGTCGGTTAAGCGTCCGACTTCAGCCAGGTCACGATCTCGCGGTCCGTGAGTTCGAGCCCCGCGTCAGGCTCTGGGCTGATGGCTCAGAGCCTGGAGCCTGTTTCCGATTCTGTGTCTCCCTCTCTCTCTGCCCCTCCCCCGTTCATGCTCTGTCTCTCTCTGTCCCAAAAATAAATTAAAAACACGTTGGAAAAAAAAAGTTTATTTATTTATTTTGAGAGAGAGAGAGAGAAGGGCGGGGGGGGGAGAACAAGCAGGGGAGGGGCAGAGAGAGGGAGAGGGAGAGAATCTCAAGCAGGCTCTCAGCTATCAGGGCAGAGCCCAATGTGGGGCTTGAGCTCATGAACCATGAGATCATGACCTGGGCCAAAATCAAGAGTCACAGGCTTAACTGACTGAGCCACCCAGGCATCCTTGAAAAGATCCAATTCTGATGCAAGCATAATACATTGTAAATTCAAAATTTAACATGGCATTGGTATATGAAATAAAGCTCAAAAAGAACATGTTCTAACGTGTAGAGGTTTATAGTATAAAGTACTATATATTACGCAACCAATTCTAAATGGTTCATACTGAAGATATATGCAAGAATTCTAAATTTATTAAGAAAATCTTGTGAGACTAGTCTGAGACAAATACATATTACCAATAAAGTGCTCAATTACATAATCACTATACTGTATAGTATTCAATCATTTAAACTTTTAAAAAGAAAGCAAATAATTAACCCTCAGGAAATTAACAATAGAAAAGATCTTTAAAATGTTAAGGTCATGAAAAATATATGGACTAAAAGTCAGACATGTGAAGTGAAACTTTAACGTGCAATCTCAAGAATACAGTTTTCAAAGTGGCTTATGTTAAAATTAAATTTGTCGGGGCGCCTGGGTGGCGCAGTCGGTTAAGCGTCCGACTTCAGCCAGGTCATGATCTCGCGGTCCGTGAGTTCGAGCCCCGCGTCAGGCTCTGGGCTGATGGCTCAGAGCCTGGAGCCTGTTTCCGATTCTGTGTCTCCCTCTCTCTCTGCCCCTCCCCTGTTCATGCTCTGTCTCTCTCCGTCCCAAAAATAAACGTTGAAAAAAAAAAATTTAAAAAAAAAAAATTAAATTTGTCACTCAAATTGTAAATCAACCTAAATACAGTGACATTTTAAACTATAAGGATAAATGTGAACTAAACACTATACTGAAAATTAACATTAAGTCACTTGTTTATTATGTAATACTATGTTATTATTTAATTGTTCTTTGCCTTAGATTTCACTCATAAATATCCAAACAGTTTCTGAAAAGTCTTATGAGAAATAATCATAGATTCTTCTATCACAAGGCCTATGACAGTGACAACTTTATTAGGGGAAAACCAGAGACAAATTGAATGTCTTTCAAAAAGGAACTGTTTAAAGAAATCATGGTATATCCACATGATAGAACAATATGTATCTATGAAAAATGATGCTATAGAAGAACATTTAAAAGTGGAAAATAATATTTGCATATTAAAAAGGTGGTTACAAATGCATTATCCCATTATTAAAAAGAAAACAAAAATATATATACTAACAAAAAAAGTCCCACCAAAATATTAACAGTGGTTATCACTAATTACTAGCATTACAAGTAATGATTTTTACTTTCTTCTCTGTACTTGTCTGTACTTTCCAAATCATCTACAACAGATATATATTATTTTGGTATTCAAATAAAAAGTTACTGAAAAAGATGCACAGTACTAACTTCAGATGGTCTGTAATGAGGGCCTGGAATAACAAAATAATTTTACATTGTGAGATTTCACTGTGAAATAAGACAGTGAGACTTCACTGTTTCATTGTGAGATTACACTGTAAAATATGACCTCTTCTGCTACTACATTTATTTAAAAAGTCAGCAACATTTCCTTCAATCCCTTTCATCTTTAAGAACAATGAGATGGCCAGAGGAAAAAAGAATAAAGAGAAGCAGCTGACACAGATAACACTGGATAACCAGCCTCTGCAGAATTTCAAGTGAACTGTAAATGAAACTTCATCTACAGTGAAGAGTCAGAATGATCAACAGGCAATCCAAATTACCTTAAAAAGCACTATCACGGGACTGCTTGATATCCAAAGTTTTAGGTCTTTGGACACACTTATTTTCAAAGATACCTCAGAGTGTATTCGGGGAAAAAAAAAAACCTATCTCACATGTTTAAGAAGTTGAATGCATTAGGGGCATCTGGGTGGCTCAGTCGATTAAGCACCTGACTCTTGATTTCAGCCCAAGTCATGACCTCATGGTTCATATTTTGAGTCCCGCCACTACCCCATCAGGTTCTGTGCTGACAGTGTGGAGCCTGCTTGGGATTCTCTCTCTCTCTCCCTCTCTCTATACCCCCTGTCCCCACTCACGCTCATTCTGTCAAAAAAAAAAAAAAAAGAAAAAAAAAGCTGAAGGAATTAAAATTATGAACGTAACATTTAAAAGACATTATTTTCTCAAAGAGTTCATAATACACTTATTTTAATCTAAGGTTGTTTTAATTCTGGCAAAACTGGCATGTTTCTCCACTAACTCTCAAAGCCCTCAACAGAAAATCAATAATGTGTTTTAATCTTAAAAAAAAAAAAAAAAAAGAAAGGAAAGAGAAAAAACTCAAAAAAACTACAGTAAAAATGGTTTGCAAGAAAGACCCTGTGACAATCAGTTAGCAAATCCCAGGCTCAACTTCTAACTGGTCCTAGTAACTTTTTCTCAAAAGCAGCATTTTGTGGTAAAAAAAAGACCCTTGGATTAGGACACATTAAACTAGATTCTGGTTCCCTGCTCTGCTAATACTATCAAAGCTATGACCTAAGCAAAGTCATGTACTATCTAAAACTGTATGACTATTTCTGTATCATATAATAAGTAGATTGAAAATGATGGACCTCTGAGATTTCCTTTAGCTCTACAAAACTATGATTCAAAGACGAAAAGTATGCCTCATTAAATGACTACTTAACTTGAAGATTAGGAAAGTGGGCTCCCCTACAAGGACCCTCAAGTCGAATAGCTCCAATTCAGGAAGCACTGATGCTAATTCTAGGTTTTTATTCATTCTGTGTGGAAAGAAACTCATTTGCCCAGCTTCCGGCTGGATATCAGTCCTTATGGGTCTGTCCTTTTGGAGACAAAGAATAAGGCCACACAATCTGTGAGAGGCCATTTGAAGGCATTCCGCCTTGGAAAAAAAAAAAGACAGATCTAGAACAGAGCATGAGGTACTGAAAAGCAAATCTTAGATTTAAATAGTGAGACAAGGTTTTTTGGGTTTTGTTTTGTTTTGTTGAGAGAGAGAGAGAGAGAGACAGAGTGAGAGACACGAGCGCACGCACAGGGCAGGGGCAAAGGGAGAGGGAGTAAAAGAATCTTAAGCAGGCTACGCGCCCATGAGTGAGATCATAACCTGAGGCAAAATCAAAAGTTGGACACTTAACCAGCTGAACTACCCAGGCACCCCAAAACAGTGAGACAATTCCAGTGAGGTGAAAAGAAGTCTTATGCCACAGATATGGGCCATGAGGGCAGACTATAGTCTTCCAAAAAACAACCAGGTAAGTGAGATACATGGAACAGAAAAAAGTATCTTGAAGCTTTTGAGAAGATCTTGTTCAACTTTACAACCTGGATTCAGCCCTGCTACAATCTGTGTCCATGTTAGGTCGAATCTGAGAAGGAGAGAGATGTGTGTCCCCTGAATCCAGCAATGATTGCAAGAAGTCCAGAACTGAGATCATGATGTTCAAACACCCACCTTACGTGAAGATTTTCCCTCTACTGCTCAAGTTTGGATAAGGGTGTTATTTCATGAAGGGAAGTTTGCACAGATTCTCTCCAGGTCTTTGTTTTGTTTTGTTTAAATATGAAATTTATTGTCAAATTGGTTTCCATACAACACCCAGTGCTCATCCCAAAAGGTGCCCTCCTCAATACCCATCACCCACCCTCCCCTCTCTCCCACCCCCCATCAACCCTCAGTTTGTTCTCAATTTTAAGAGTCTCTGTCTTTGAATGAATAGTTATAATGACAATCCTCATGGGATCCCTGAGGATCCCATAGCCATCCCTGAACTCTACACCGAAAGCCTAAAATAAAGTAGGCATGAGAGGCCAAGTTGAAAGGAAGGGATGAATTCACCAATACTGGCTTTTCCTCTTTGAATATGATGTTTGATATTGAGACCAAGAACAGGTCCAAGGAACAAGAACCTTTCTCTCGTCACTATCAGCAGCTTTTTTAATTAATAGACTTATTTTTAGAGCAGCTTTAGGTTTACAGAAAAATTGAGCACATTACCCCATTTTTCCCCAATTATTACCATCTTGCCTTAGGGTAGTACATTTGATGATCCAATATTGATACATTATTAAGTAAAGTTTGTAGCTTACATTACATATGGCTGGTATAATAATTGTATCCACCATACAATATAATAATTGTATCCACCATACAATAGCATAAAATAAAATAATTTTATTGCCCTAAATATCTGCCTTCAGCTTTTAAGAATTCATGTATATCATCACCAAATTTATCAGAAATCAAATAAAAAACATGTAGCTAGTCTCTAATGATAAGCTACTCCAGGCTCTACCAAATTTCAATGTCATTTTATGCTATAGCTCATGAACCGTGTGATCCTCATTTAAAAATATATTCACAACCCAAGACACTGACCGCATATAAACAGCCTGTTGGATTCTCTATCATATATCATAAGACCTGAGCAGAAATATTAGTAGTCCTTAAACATGCTCATTTTTGTGCTTGTATTGCACAAACTGTGCTCTCCCCTTGGCCCCACAGGCCTCTCTTCCAAATCATTATTACTTTATTTATAAAGTTCTGGAAATGTAGCTCTCCTACTTGCTTTACTATATATGTATTTACAATGCCTTTCAAGCTGGGTTATAAAAATTACAAACTACCAGTAGGTGCCACTGTCTAGCAAATGATGTTACTGATCACTTGGGCAATTCAGGGTTTCCAGCTAAATACAAAGCTGTCACTCCTTAAACAGATAACTGAAATGTATCCTTGTACTAAGTCGAGTGCATGTCTTCCATTTTAGTTCCACAAACATGACAACACACTCAGTAAATTGTTTTTAAAAAGGTACAGATATACTCTTCCTCATAAAATCATGTACATGGTTCTTGTCCGATGAGAATTTATATTTGATAAATTCTAAAGAAAACATATTTCTTTTATCCATTTTTGGCTAGCTATATAAATAAACAGCATCTCATTTCCATATCTGTTGGTCACTACTTTAGTTTTGAAAGCTTTTATGTACAGCACAGACCATGTATTTAAATAAGATGCCAGGAATTTAGCCTATCACCAGTATTAACAATTGTGGGATGTAAACTAATTGATACACCTACCAGCTCAGGTATCAAGTCTTTGGTATATAGAAAGAATTAAAATAACCCCAGACACTTTTTTTAAAGAAGAACAAATAAGGTTGTTGTCAGAAACTAGACTAAGATTTTAACCAGAACAAATTTCGTATGTCTTAATATTATGTTTGTAAAAGCATATAGGAAAGCAGTGTGAAAAATCATCTCCATATCAAGTGGCATATTAAGAGCACCAAAATAATATCTGTTTTGAGTAGCTACAAAGCTTATGCAAGCATTTGTCAACAAGATTTTCTCCAAGTAGTAAATGTAAAAGCTCTTCAACTTAAAAAGGGGGGAAAGGGTAGACACTTAAGGTATCCTACACAAATAAATGCAATGCTGTACTACTTGTCAAAACTTAAAATGCATATACCCTTTGAGTCTTGGAAGTTTCATTCCCAGGATTATACTCATATACTCATACATGTACAAGATAAATTGCACACAGGTACTGTCACCACATTATTAGTTATAATGGCAAAAGATCAGAAGCAACCCAAATGCCCATCAAGAGGCAACAGGTTAAATAAATTATGGTACACCCCTAAGACAGACATTATTGTCTTTTAATTCAGCCACTAAAAGTGATACAGCAGTCACATAAGACCACATATTGTATGATTTCATTTATATGAACTGTATCAGAATAGGGAACTCTACAGAGACAGAAAGTAGGTTATAAGTGGTTTCTAGAAGCTGGGGAGATTGGAGGGAAATGGGGAGTGAATGCTAACGGCTACAGGTTTCTTTTGGGATGATGAAAATGTTCTAAAATGTATTGTGGTGATGATAGAACAATTCTTTGACTATACTAAAACCACTGAAGTGCACACTTTAAATGGGTGAACTGCATGACATATGAGTTATACTTCCATAAAGCTGAGATTTTAAAAATGTAAAGCAATTCTATATAGAATAATTTGGAATCAACTCCAAGATACACTACTGCACTATGAATAAAGCCAAGGTACAGAACTCTACGAACAGCATGATACAATTTGTGCTTTCTTTTTATATATATATTTATATATTCACATATTGTATATTCACATAAATACAGATTTATATTTTTATATATTATATGTATTTATACACACACACATACTTTATTGGGTTGTGTGTGAAATACTGAAGACTCTAGTTAACTCTAGTGGTTGCTTTTGAGAAAAGAAACTAGATTAGAGAAGACTCACTTTTCAATCTATGCCTTTTTATACTTTTGAATTTTGTACCATGTTTGTGTTATCTACTGAACACACGTTTTTAAAGTTATGTACCCCTTACAGTTTCAATTTATCAAATATTGTTTTTCATATTCAATATTTTCTAATCAGTGAGATTTATCCATGATGAGAAATTTATTTTATATTTGAATACCAAAGCTTAGTAACTAACTGATCTTTAAAAAGTCAATAATATTAGGCAGGGATTAATGGCCTAATTTATTATTTTCCCTTTCTTGCTTTTTCTGTTATGATTTGCTTCTTAATTGTTTTCCTTAACTGGAAACTCCATTTGAAGGTGACCAGGAAAACTGACATAAGAAGAAACATATTTGTTAATTCTGAGGTTTGTCAGTTCTATTAAAAGACATAACAAATCTGGTTGAAATTACTACCCAAAATAAATAAATAATCCACAGAATCAATTTAATTCTTCTACTTCCACTTACACTTCACTTCTGACCAATAAACATATTCAGACTATGAATCCTGCTAAATATGTATCCCCAACATAAGAAAGGTTACCCTATGAAATGGCCACATTTTTAGCAATAAGGTTTTTTTTCTGTAGTACAAATTGGCACTGGAAAGTAAAATCTTTAGGAAAGGCTATACAAACACACTTCCATTAACACTCATAAAAACTTCCCTTTGTATACAAACTGGATTCCCACTATTTAGTCTGTTGCCTTGACGACTGATTCACTTTGACAAAATTAAGCATTCCTTCTTCAGTGTTTCCACAGCATCACATATATATATATATATATATATATATATGTTCCTCTACTTTATATTCATCATACAGCATTGTAATTATTTGTTTACATGTCAGTCTTTGTCACTGTACTTAGCTCCTTGTAGCAGAAATATCTTACTCATTTTTTTTATAATTTTGGAACCCTTGCATATAGGAGACACTTCAGGAAATCTGCTGAGTTATTATTATGAGTTAGAAACACTTGCATTACCCTTAAATCATTCAACTTTTAGATCATCATGAACTAGAACTAACTCTTCACCACCCACACTACTGCAATCCCTAAAGGAGAGAAGCAAATACATACATCCCAAATCTCAAGTAATCGAGAATCAAGTAATTCTGTATATGGTTTAACTAAGCTAACACAAAAATCAACCAGGTTACATAAGCATACACAAACAGAAAGCAGTGTCAAAATGACTACAGGTTTTAGTTTATTTTCTTTTCTTTCCCCTGCCCCCCCAAAATGGCTGTATCAAAACCACAGTCATTTATCAAATGTTCATTGAGATGAAGTCACATTACAGAGCACAAGGGTTATCAGGACATTTTGACAATTCCCTGATCCCTGCTAGTTCAGCATCACTGACAAATAAAACACCAATTCCAATATACAAGCTGGAGTCATTAATGACTTGAAATGGAAAAGTGGCAAAGATCTATTCCAACCTAACACTCTCAAACAACCAACCAATGAACCAAAATGTCTTTTCTCATATAGATAATCAATTCTTCAATACCTACAGTAAGCTAGGACAAAGATCCCAAGGCTAACTGGCACAGGTATACAAAAACAATCATTTTATCCAAAAGCCAAGGAAATATCTATGCAAAACTTCTATCACACCAAAGAGTGATAATGTAGATTTGAGTTTTAGCACGTTTTTATCACCCTCTTTACTAATCCAGGTAATTTGTGTATGTTTTTGGTTTTTTTATATCCATTTACACTTTAGTTTACACTTTTTATAATAATGCCATGGTCTCATGTCCTTGGTAAGTTAAAACTTCTGTCTGTACTACCTACGATCTCCTGAACTGACAAATCACAAAGAACCAAGCTCTCCATTCTGCACCTCCAGTGAACAGCATTGCCACTTAATTCACATGAGAACTAACAGCTTGTTAACCAATCTGGTGAAATAATGGACTTGTCAAAATCTTTTTTTAAAAAGATTAAACATCAACTTTGTACAGCTCTTTCTTATTTTTTAATTCATTTTGTTATTTTCAAATTTGTACATTTAAATGGTTCTAACTTCCAGATAAAATGTTTTTTGATGTTATTGTGAGACTTCTTCATATTTTTGGGATACTGAACTGTAATGGTTTCTTAAAACTAGAGTCTATTTTGTTATACTGTCTGCTTATAAATTTATGGAATCCCAGATACTTGATGCAGCATCCGTAATTTTCATTTTTGGATTTCTAGCTGGATTAGTATTAATTTTATACATGTTTAACTGGTCTGTACACTTTGGGATGGTACTTGAGGAAGGTTTCTGACTAATCTTAAAGTCATTGTAATTAATACTTACCTATTCAACATTTCTGGCCCTATTTTGGCTGAAGAGTGACATATAGTTATGACCATTTTGCAGTTCATGTTTAGGAACTTAATATGTTTTTATGTAGGTATTCCAACTGCTTCTGTTATCCTGTGAACTAAACACACTGCATAGCACTGAGTCTTGTGATAGATGCTTATATGCTGCATTGTTTCAGTCCCCTCTGGGAGGCCTGTAACATCTGTAGATCAGAACAGAGACCAGAATCTATAATATGGTCCCTTTCTCAAACTGAGCAACTAAACCACTTCAAGATAAGCTTTGGCAAAAGTTTTCTCTTATAACTCTGTGCTCGCATTTTGTATCGTGAAAGTTGGCTTTATAATTATCTTGAAGATTATATCAACACACTGACACTTCATCCCTCTTTCCCTTTCCATCTTACAGATTATTTAGCATAATGTGGAAATTTAAATTGGAGGAAATTTTTAAAAGGGACTTAAGTGATCTGTAGAATGCTTTTGTTCATGAGTACAGATGGCTATTGAATAGAACTTGTTTAAAATTTCAGGCAATTAATTTGAAGACCAAAAAAACCAGATGTAAATTGTATATTTGAATTTATATTTTAAACCGTTAGCATAAGTTAAGAATTGGAAAATTTGTTTTGCCTTTACCAAACTACACTATTAATTCTAATCACTGTTTTAATATTTCCCAATTACCTATAACTGACAGACCAAGTTAATTGGCTTTGCATCCCATTTAATCCACCAGTATTTTCAAGCCATGAGGAATGCCCAAAGTCAGCACATTAAAAGAAACAGGTGCACAATAATGTTCTACTTGTTTTCTTGAGAAGTCTCTGATTTCTGTGTACTTAGCCCAAATCAAACTTGCTTTGTCTTACAAGTGAATTGCATCTCTGCTGGCTTGGTTTTTCCTACATATTTAACAAAAAGACAAGTGTTCCTGACAGATTTCCTACAGAAGGCTAGCTCTATTGCAAGTTTCCCACTGTGACTTCTACTATTTTGAAAATTATTAAAAAGCCACATCTATTAAACAGTCATCTTCATTGTTGGCCACTTCAACGTATGTCTGATGTTAGGAACCTTAGTTCCTCTAAGCAGTGCCTCATGCATATGTAATAGTACTTTCTGGTGCCAGGGTATTCACATTCTCATTTCTGTTACCATGTCCTACCACTTTCCTCCTCCCATGCCATTGCACAATGAGCCTCAGAGCCCCCATCCATTCGTTAAGGAAACAACCACAAATAAAATTGCTGTTAAAATCTTGCTACTTCATAGACTGACTTCAAAAAGGATGTTTCTTCCCCGAGTCTGTGTAAATATCTTTTTACCCTTCAAGTTTTTCTTTGTTTTGAAACTCTAACATGAATCCTGGGTAGTTCTCTGGGGTACAACGAAGTCCAGTGAAGAGCATCTTGTCTATTTTAAAAACAAACATGTGATCCCTAGCAATTCTTTTTCTGTCTGAATATTGACTTTCTAGAGAAATTACTACGTCAGTACATGACTGCTTAGTTAAATGTGCAAATGTCATCACATATGCATCCTTGTTTGATTATTCCTTCTGGTTTGTGCTGTTATTAAAAGCATATTTTATTATAGACCTATTCAAATATTTAAAAAAAAATTTTTTTCAACGTTTATTTATTTTTGGGACAGAGAGAGACAGAGCATGAACGGGGGAGGGGCAGAGAGAGAGGGAGACACAGAATCGGAGACAGTCTCCAGGCTCTGAGCCATCAGCCCAGAGCCTGACGCGGGGCTCGAACTCACGGACCGCGAGATCGTGACCTGGCTGAAGTCGGACGCTTAACCGACTGCGCCACCCAGGCGCCCCCAAATATTTTAAATATAAATAAGTATTGTTCCCATAAGATAAACTTAAGAAACATATTTAGGTAATAGATGCATTACTTGGAAAGTTCTGCTTTGACACTGACAAAGTCTAAATTAACTAGCAAATGTATGCCAATGAGCAATAAATCAATGGAATATTCCAAGAAGAGAGAGGACACTTAAAATGGAAATAGTTCTCCAATAGTCTACCATTTTGAATTGTTCAACTAGTGGATATGTTACCAATACTCACCCCCTACCTACCTTGAAATTCTTAACATTCAGCTCTTAAGAGTTCTTAATTTATAACTGATTTTTAAATGAGAAGTTTCTCTTGTGGTTTCAGTTTGAGAGTAATCATTTATTTAAAAATGCAATGTGGTTTATGCAAGCAAACTGGCATTACTCTTGGTCTCCTTCTTGAAGGTGGCGCACAGACTGGCAGTGTGGCCAGACGTAGCCATTTAAGTCCTGTCAAGATATAGTCATACCCTCACAAATTTCACTACCCAAGTATTTAATGAGGAGCCTCGGTGGCTCAGTTGGTTAAGTATTAGACTATTGATATGGGCTCAAGTTGTGATCTCAGAGTCATGGGATCAAGTCCCAAATCGGGCTCTGTGCTTAGTGGAGACCACTTGGGATTCTCTCTCTCCCTCTCTCTCTCTGCCCCTCCCCTGCACTCATGCATGCGTGTGTGCTCTCTCTCTTGCAGAATGAATAAATAAACCTTAAAAAAAAAAAGAATTTATTAATAGTGAAGAGTCCGTGCTCCTATTCTGATACTCTCTCAGAAGTGCCTGATGATGCTGATGTACTTACAAACACAGGAACAATCTTTGCTATTACTGTACAAAGCCATAAGTGTACATAAATTACGTTTAAAAAGAAAAACATAAAACTGGCACTATTTGAAGATGACATGATCTATATAGATATATATAAATCTTGAGGAGTCCACCAAAACCTACTAGAAGTAATAAATGAATTCAGTAAAGTTGCAGGATGCAAAACCAATACAGGAATGTGTTGTATTTCTATACACTAATAATGAACCAGCAGAAAGAGAAATTTAAAAAATAATCCCATTTACAATTATACCAAAAAGAATAAAATACTAAGGAATAAACTTAACCAAGGAGGTAGAAGACCTACACTCTGAACCCTATAAGACACTGATGAACGAAATTGAAAATGCCACAAATAAACGTAAAGATATTCCATGTTCATGGACTGGAAAAATTAATATTGTTAAAATGTCCATACTACCCAAAGCAATCAACAGATTCAGTGTGATCCTCATCATAATACCAATAGTAATTTTTGACAGAACTAGGGACAAAGAATCCTAAAATTTATAGGGAATCACAAAAGACCCCAAATAGCCAAAACAATCTTGAGAAAGAAGGACAAAGCTGGAGGTAATACAATCCCAGATTTTATACTATATTATAAAGCTACGGTATTCAAAGCAGTATGGTACTGGCACAAAAACAGACACATAGATCAATGGCACAGAATGGAGAGCCCAGAAATAAACCCATTCTTACATTGTCAATTAATCTGTGACAGAGGTGAAAAGAATATACAATGAAGAAAAGACCATCTCTTCAGTAAATTGTGTTAACTGGACAGCTACATGCAAAAGAATGAAACTGGCCCACTTTCTTACACAATACATAAAAATAAACTCAAAATAGATTAAAGATCTATATGTGACATCTGAATCCATAAAATTCTAAAAAAAAAAAAAAGAAAGAAAGAAAGAAAAGAAAAAAGAAAAGCCAGACAGTAACATCTTGGACATTCACCTTAGCAATATTTTTCTGGATCCATCTCCTCAGCCAAGGGAAACAAAAGCAAAAATAAACTATTAGGACTACATCAAATTAAAAAGCTTTCCCACAGGAAAAAATTATCAACAAAACCAAAGGCAACCTACTAAATGGGAGAAGATATTTGCAAATGATATATCCAACAAGGAATTAATATCCAAAATATATGAACAACTTCTACAACTCAACACCAAAAACCACAAATAGCCCCATTAAAAAATGAGCAGAGGACCTGATTCAATGTTTTTCCAAAGAATACACACAGACGGCCAACAGACACATAAAAAGATGCTCAACATCAACAATCATCAAGGAGATGCAAATTAAAACCACAATGAGATATCACTTTATACCTTCAGAATGACTAGTATCAAAAAGACAAGAAATAACAAGTATTGGCAAGGATGTGAAGAAAAGGAAACAACTGAGCACTGTTGGTGGGAAGGCACAGCCACTATAGAAAACAGCATGGAGGTTCCTCAAAAAATTAAAAATAGAAATACCATATGAGCCAGTAATTCCACTTCTGGGTATCTACACAGAGAAAACAAAAATACTAATTCATAAAAATATATGCCCCCCCCTGTTTAATCTACTATTATTTACAATAGCCAAGAAATGGAAAAAACCTAAATGTGCAACCATGATGGATAAATGGATAAAGGTGTGATACATACATACACACACACACACACACACACACACACACACACACAGGGAATATTACTCAATCATAAAAAAGAATGAAATCTTGCCATTGGTAACAACATAGACAGACCTAGAGGGTATTATGCTAAGTGAATAAGAGAAAAAGACAAATATCATGATTTCACTTGTATGTGGAATCTAAAAAACAAAACAAACAAAACCAGAAACAGACTCATAAATACAGAGAACTGATGGCTGCCAGAGGGGAGGAAGATGAAGGGATGGGCAAAATAGGTGAAGAGGGTTAAGAGGTACAAGCTTCCAATTATAAAATAAATAAGTCACAGCGATGGAAAGTAGAATATAGATAATATAGTCAGTAATATTGTAAAAACTTTGCATACTGACAGACAGATGAAAGCTACACCTATCATGGTGAACATTTTATAATATACATCATTTTTTAATCACTATGTTGTACATCTGAAACTAACATAATAGCGTATATCAACTATGCTTCAATTTTTTTTAAAAAAAAGAAAAAAGTTTTCACTGACCTGGTGCGACCACATTCACTCTAATTTTCTTTCTTGCTACTTCTTTAGCAAGAGCACGCGAAAACCCAACTAATCCTCCTTTACTGGCACTGTACACAGACTGGCCAGAATTGCCTTTTAAACCAGTAATACTTCCTAGAAAAAATAAAATGAAAGCAAATTCAAACCAATTAATGGATTACTTGAATATTTAGATAATCTTACAGGAAACAAACAAAGGCAC